>NC_064621.1:564216382-565466382 GCF_023898315.1 Schistocerca nitens
GTCAGTACTGCAGAAACATCTAAAACGTTTGCCAAATTCAAAAGAAAGCAAAATTTAGAAGACTGGCGGTGTTTAACCCAAGTTCGAAACAGCTCGGACTTCAATGTGACGAGCTTTTAATAGCTTTCGCAACCAAACTTTATGTTGCAGAGAATGCAAAGAGAGTCTGGCCATATACACTACTGGCCATTAAAATTACTACACTAAGAAGAAATTCAGATGATAAACCGGTATTCATTGAACAAATATATTATACTAGAACTGACATGTGATTACATTTTCACGCAACTTGGGTGCATAGATCCTGAGAAATCATTACCCAGAACAACCACCTCTGGCCGTAATAATGGCCTTGATACGCCTGGGAATTGAGTTAAACAGAGCCTGGATGGCGTGTACAGGTACAGGTGCCCATGCAACTTCAATACGATACCACAGTTCATCAAGAGTAGTGACTGGCGTATTGTGACAAGCCAGTTGCTCGCCCACCATTGACCAGACGTTTTCAATTGGTGAGAGATCTGGAGAATGTGCTTGCCAGGGCAGCAGTCAAACATTTTCTGTATCCATAAAGGCCCGTACAGGACCTGCAATATGCGGTCGTGCATTATCCTGCTGAAATGTAGGGTTTCGCACGGATCGAATGACGGGTAGAGCCACGGGTCGTAACACATCTGAAATGTAACGTCCACTGTTCAAAGTGCCGTCATTGCGAACAAGAGGTGACCGAAACCAATGGCACCCCATACCATCACGCCGGCTGATACACCAATATGGCGAAGACCAATACACGCTTCCAATGTGCGTTCACCGCGATGTCGCCAATCACGGATGTGACCATCGTGATAGTGTAAACAGAACCTGGATTCATCAGAAAAAATGACGTTTTGTCATTCGTGAACCCAGGTTCGTCCGTCGTTGAGTACACCATCACAGGCGCTCCTGTCTGTGATGCAGCGTCAAGGGTAACCGCAGCCACGGTCTCCGAGCTGATAGTCCATGCTGCTGCAAACGACATCGAACTGTTCGTGCAGATGGTTGTTATCTTGCAAACGTCCCCATCTATTGACTCAGGGATCGAGACGTGGCTGCACGATCCGTTACAGCCATGCGGATAAGATGCCAGTCATCTCGACTGCTAGTGATACGAGGCCGTTGGGATCCAGCACGGCGTTCCATATTACCCTCCTGAACCCACCGATTCCATATTCTGCCAACAGTCATTGGATCTCGACCAAAGCGAGCAGCAATGTCGCGATATGATAAACCGCAATTGCGATAGGCTACAATCCGACCTTTATCAAAGTCAGAAACATGATGGTACGCATTTCTCCTCCTTACACGAGCATCACAACAACGTTTCACCAGGCAACGCCGGTCAACTGCTGTTTGTGTATGAGTAATCGGCTGGAAACTTTCCTCATGTCAGCACGTTGTAGCAGTCGCCAACCTTGTGTGAATGCTCTGAAAAGCTAATCATTTGCATGTCACAGCATCTTCTTCCTGTCGGTTAAATTTCGCGTTTGTAGCACGTCATCTTCGTGGTGTAGCAATTTTAATGGTTAGTAGTGTATAAAATCAGTGGGGCATCTTTCAAAATTTTTCATATTATTTTGTTATGCGAATATAGTTGCGCTCTGTTCAACGTGCAGCTCACCTCTCACTCCGTTCTGTCCTACTACCACTGTTTCCCCTCACTGTCGCTGTCAACCTCCTGCTCTCTCCTACTGCTACTACATTTTCCGTTCCTTCATACTGCTACTGTCTCCTCTCTCTGTTAATATCTCTCTCTTCCTCGTTGTCACTGTCATAGACTCTGGCTCTCATCCACTTCCACTTTCTCCTTGTCTTACTCCTGTCCCACTAGCACAGACTACTTCACTCGTTTCCTTGCACTGCTCTGTCGCTGTTATTTATGTTCCACTACCACTGTGACCCTCTTTTCCTCTCACACTGCCATTGTGTCCTTCGCTCTTTCTATACCCGTACCCCTGTCTAATATCTTCCAGTATTTATTACTTTTCTATCTCTTTCCTGCTGGCACCAGCACCTTCTTTCTTAGCATAAAAAAGTACGAATATGTTCACATGCCAGAACTTAATAAAAATTTTAAAAAGTTATGAATAAGGTAGGACGAGGCAGCTGGTAGCCCACTGTTCAGTAGCAGTCGATCAAACAGGAACACACTCGCCCTTCTTGTGCTCCGGCAAGAGAATTTTTCCAGTGGTGTCTTTCTTTTCCCCGCCACAACAGGGCATGTCATCATAAGAAAAGACTTTTATGGGTCAGAAAATTTTTGGCCGTTTACTTATGTGAAATTTAAATAACGAGAAACTAATTTTACACTTCAATCCAAGTGCTCAAATGCTTTATTTCTACAACATGGGGTTTTTAGGTCCCTTCTGATGATAACGGAGACACATTACAGCATATTTTCCGTGATGCGTCACTTTATAAACACCGTTTCGGCTTCGTACAGCATTTTACATCGGTATTTTACATGTGCAAGTAGCGTAACTCCGAACCTCTGTATCTCGAAAATGGATAAAGATATCAAGAAATTTTCAAAGTTGTTCGAGATCGGGACCTTAGAATACATCGTGAATATTTGAGCCATTTGATATGTATAGCTTTCTTCGAAATGTGTAAAAATAACCTTTTTAGGGGTTTTATAAGGAACTACCCATGAACTAATGATGCCTCGGTAAGCCCCTTAAGGGCCGTTGTAGACTGTACAAAATTTAGCTCCATTTCCCTGAAGCGGGAGGAAATGTGAAATATTCATACTCTGTTCCTATACCGTAGGATAGTGATACTAAGACGATCCTTCTGTTGGAAAAACAGATGACCCCCTAGCCCAATGGCTAACCAAAACACCTCACACTATCTTTCTGTCACCAATAGTACCAGTAGTTTGAATACAGGAATAATCACGTTTTTATGCGAGGCATTTGACAACATTCACTCTTAGATATACACTCCTGGAAATGGAAAAAAGAACACATTGACACCGGTGTGTCAGACCCACCATACTTGCTCCGGACACTGCGAGAGGGCTGTACAAGCAATGATCACACGCACGGCACAGCGGACACACCAGGAACCGCGGTGTTGGCCGTCGAATGGCGCTAGCTGCGCAGCATTTGTGCACCGCCGCCGTCAGTGTCAGCCAGTTTGCCGTGGCATACGGAGCTCCATCGCAGTCTTTAACACTGGTAGCATGCCGCGACAGCGTGGACGTGAACCGTATGTGCAGTTGACGGACTTTGAGCGAGGGCGTATAGTGGGCATGCGGGAGGCCGGGTGGACGTACCGCCGAATTGCTCAACACGTGGGGCGTGAGGTCTCCACAGTACATCGATGTTGTCGCCAGTGGTCGGCGGAAGGTGCACGTGCCCGTCGACCTGGGACCGGACCGCAGCGACGCACGGATGCACGCCAAGACCGTAGGATCCTACGCAGTGCCGTAGGGGACCGCACCGCCACTTCCCAGCAAATTAGGGACACTGTTGCTCCTGGGGTATCGGCGAGGACCATTCGCAACTGTCTCCATGAAGCTGGGCTACGGTCCCGCACACCGTTAGGCCGTCTTCTGCTCACGCCCCAACATCGTGCAGCCCGCCTCCAGTGGTGTCGCGACAGGCGTGAATGGAGGGACGAATGGAGACGTGTCGTCTTCAGCGATGAGAGTCGCTTCTGCCTTGGTGCCAATGATGGTCGTATGCGTGTTTGGCGCCGTGCAGGTGAGCGCCACAATCAGGACTGCATACGACCTTGGCACACAGGGCCAACACCCGGCATCATGGTGTGGGGAGCGATCTCCTACACTGGCCGTACACCACTGGTGATCGTCGAGGGGACACTGAATAGTGCACGGTACATCCAAACCGTCATCGAACCCATCGTTCTACCATTCCTAGACCGGCAAGGGAACTTGCTGTTCCAACAGGACAATGCACGTCCGCATGTATCCCGTGCCACCCAACGTGCTCTAGAAGGTGTAAGTCAACTACCCTGGCCAGCAAGATCTCCGGATCTGTCCCCCATTGAGCATGTTTGGGACTGGATGAAGCGTCGTCTCACGCGGTCTGCCCGTCCAGCACGAACGCTAGTCCAACTGAGGCGCCAGGTGGAAATGGCATGGCAAGCCGTTCCACAGGACTACATCCAGCATCTCTACGATCGTCTCCATGGGAGAATAGCAGCCTGCATTGCTGCGAAAGGTGGATATACACTGTACTAGTGCCGACATTGTGCATGCTCTGTTGCCTGTGTCTATGTGCCTGTGGTTCTGTCAGTGTGATCATGTGATGTATCTGACCCCAGGAATGTGTCAATAAAGTTTCCCCTTCCTGGGACAATGAATTCACGGTGTTCTTATTTCAATTTCCAGGAGTGTACATATATTAAAAAGAGACGTACCACAATGGCATCGCGCGAACAGGACGGAAATCGATAGATGTCATCTATATGTACAGACGGTGAAATGGTTACTATTTCAGAAAGAAACTTGATAATTTCTTCAATACAATGAGATTCAGAAAGTGAGCAAGTCAATAACACGTTGGTCCACCTCTGTCCTTAAGCAAGCAGTTATTCGGTTTGGTATTGAAATGAAATGAGCGTTTGGCGTCATTGGCCGGGAGGCCCCCTACAGGGCAGATCCGTCGGCCTTGGTGCAGGTCTTATTACATTCGACGCCACATTGGGCGACCTGCGCGCCGGATGGGGATGAAATGATGATAAAGACAACACAACACCTAGTCCCTGAGCGGAGAAAATCCCCGACCCAGCCGGGAATAGAACCCAGACCCCTTCGGACTGACTGTTTCGCACTGATTGATAGTGTTGTTGGATGTCCAGTATCGTGCCACATTCTGTTCAGTTGGCGCATTATATCGTGAAAATGTTGAGCTCGTTGAGGGCCCTGCCCCTATGGCTACACTTTTATTTATTTATTTCTCAAGTAAAGACCTGCTGCCTGTTATTATATAGCAGGTGCTACATTGTGTAATCTTGTACAGAAACAAGATGGCAGTTATAAGAGTCGAGGGGCATGAATGGGAAGCAGTGGTTGGGAAGGGAGTGAGACAGGGTTGTAGCCTCTCCCCGATGTTATTCAATCTGTATATTCAGCAAGCAGTAAAGGAAACAATAGAAAAATTCGGAGTAGGTATCAAAATCCATGGAGAAGAAATAAAAACTTTGAGGTTCGCCGATGATATTGTAATTCTGTCAAAGACAGCAAAGGACCTGGGAGAGCAGTTGAACGGAATGGACAGTGTCTTGAAAGGAGTATATAAGATGAACATCAACAAAAGCAAAACGACGATAATGGAATGTAGTCGAATTATGTCGGGTGATGCTGAGGGAACTGGAACAGGACATGAGACACTTAAAATTGTAAGGGAGTTTTGCTATTTGGGGAGCAAAATAACTGATGATGGTCGAGGTAGAGAGGATATAAAATGTAGACCGGCAATGGAAAGGAAAGTGTTTCTGAAGAAGAGAAATTTGTTGACATCGAGTATAAATTTATGTGTCAGGAAGTCGTTTCTGAAAGTATTTGTATGGTGCGTAGCCATGTATGGAAGTGAAACATGGACGATAACTAGTTTGGACAAGAAGAGAATAGAAGCTTTCGAAATGTGGTGCTACAGAAGACTGCTGAAGATTAGATGGGTAGATCGCATAACTAATGAGGAGGTATTGAACAGAATTGGGGAGAAGAGGAGTTTGTGGCAGAACTTGACAAAAAGAAGGGACCGGTTGGTAGGACATGTTCTGAGGCATCAAGGGATCGCAAATTTAGCATTGGAGGGCAGCGTGGAGGGTAAAAATCGTAGAGGGAGACCAAGAGATGAATACACTAAGCAGATTCAGAAGGATGTAGGTTGCAGTAGGTACAGTGAGTTGAAGAAGCTTGCACAGGATAGAGTGGAATGGAGAGCTGCATCAAACCAATCTCTGGTCTGAAGACCACAACAACAACAACAACAACATTGTGTGATCTTTCATGTTATATCATACAAATTTAGTTTTATTACTAGTAAATTTTGTTGTTGAAAATTTTACAAAAGGTTGAATTAAAAACACACACACACACACACACACAAACGCATAAATTTTGCATAAACTTGTTGCGTACTTAGATAATGATAATAATAGGAGACGTAATAATATGAGAATGTATTTTAATTTAAAATTAAAAACGTATTTAATGGAACAAACAAGAGATGTAGCCATACTGCTACAAGCATTCTCAATTGGGGTGAGATCCGGAGACCTTGCTGTCCAAGATAGGGTTTCGCAGTCATGTAGGCAAGCTGCAAGGGGTCGGGATTTTCGACACCATACATGTCGGGCGCCTCAGTTCTACGTGTTGTTTATAGCGTTGCAAGGCACTGGTTTTGCAACATGGGACGGGTTTTTGTAGGTATATTTCAGTCGTATGAGTTTTAACACTCGTGGCTTGGAGAGTGACGAGAGTAACTCCCTTACGTAAATTTGCATGTTAAAGTTAGGCAGGAACAGGGTGGAAGCCATGATGTGTGACTATGGCCTGCAGAGCCGCAGCCTCCTCAAGGTCAAGCGGAGGTGACGGGCATGGTAGAGAACTGGGGGAAGCACACTATATCATGTGAGTAGCGCGTCGGGACGTAACCTACCACTCTTGTGGATGATGGAGTGCTAATAAGCGGGATAACAGACCAGGCTGTTCACTTGAAAGCCATCCAATTTTATGACACTGCACTTATTAAGCCATTTGCTGATTGGACAGCCATGGCTACTAGAAATGAAAGAGCGACTGCCACTGGCTGTTCCATCGAGTGTCCAACCCCAGTGTAGAGGTAAGGGAAGATAAGTTGAGGAGACACACAGCTGCCCAGCGCGACAGGTACTTTCCCTCGAAACGTCGTCGAGTGTGGTCGGAGGGCATCCCTCTCTGACGTGACGACAGGGTAAGGAGATATATTGGTGTCAACACTTTGTTCACCTTGCTCCAAAATCTCCTGAGCGGAAAATGAAGAGAGCCAATAAAATCAATTTTTGCGAGAACAGCGAGGGCGAAGTAACACACAGCGCACCAGCCTTGTTCGTGTGGTTGGCCATTAAAACCAGACTAGGGTGAAGTAACGTTTTTCGCCTCACGAAAACGTGGGGCTCGTTTGCTAATATAGACTCAGCCAGGCTCAGTATAGTATTTTGACAGGTTTACAGATCCGACGACACACAGCAGCAGCCAAGCCGACGACGCTGTGCAACACGAGGTAAAGAATGCAGTAAATGTAAATGTAAATGTCGTGTCACAAGCCAGTTTTTACTCCAGTGATGCGAAGCTCGAAATAGGAAGATCTGTCCTCCTGTTAGTATTTCTCTAAATTAACGTGTTTCCTTCGTGCCACGTTTGATTAACATTTGTGGGGAACGAATAAAATTTGTTAGAGCCGGTAAGATGATTCAGCTCGACATTAGGATAGTCTTTCACCAGAGAGTCTTCTACTCACCTAAACTAATTAATTTTGTGATATTATTGATCTTTCATATTTTATGCTGTTTGAGAAATTTAGTACCAGGATCCCCTCGTATGAACAGGCGATACATGAGATTGCTCTTGTGCTTTGTAATAACCAAACATGTACCAAAGTGATTCCAATAAATACAATTACAGGGAACAGTTGTTGTCTATTCTAAGATAGTGATCCCACATCATTGAAATATCTTAGGAACATTGACGGCAGCTATTCTTCTGACGTCTAAAACCTTGGGGAGTAACAGCGCGTTTCCTTACAGGTCGGGTTCAAACTGCATTATGCGCGCTAAGTGGAATTGCGCACACAATGCCAGCAGATCATTTACGTATTACCAACCAGAGGCATGTGTAGAAAGCCATGGAAACTCTCGTCATGTGTGGGTTGCTGAAATGTAAACCCAGGGTGGCTTGGTTTTGAGATAAACAAAACGGGTCGTAGAAAACCGTTGACGTAGTGCTATGGCTGTAGAAGATGACAAGCAAAGAGGTGTTGCTGTGAGAATAAATGGCACCCAAGACTTTAAGTCCTGGATGCCAGGCCATATGGAGAGCAACAGGCAAGCTGGTGACCCTCCGTTGCCTGGAGCGTCCCAGACATATTGTCGTTGACCATCGAGGAGGCGGGACGCACCACTGAAGACATTTCTACCCCATTCTATCAGATTAAAGGCCGAATACGTTCCTGGAGATGCTTCAGGCATCGATGGGTTTATCGACTGGTCAGATGTAAGGTATGTTGTTGTTGTTGTTGTGGTGGTCTTCAATCCAGAGACTGGTTTGTTGCAGCTCTCCATGCTACTCTATCCTGTGCAGACTTCTTCATCTCCCAGTTACTACTGCAACCTACATCCTTCTGAATCTGTTTTGTGTATTCATTACTTCGTCTCCCTCTACGATTTTTACCCTCCACACTGCCCTCTAACACTAAAATGGCGATCCCTTGATGCCTCAGAATATGCCCCACCAACCGATCCCTTCTCCTAGTCAAGTTGTGCCACAAATTTCTCTTCTCTCCAATTGTGTTCAATACCTCTTCTTTATTTATGTGATCTACTCATCTAATCTTCAGCATTCTTCTGTAGCACCACATTTCAAAAGCTTCTATTCTCTTCTTGTCTAAACTATTTATCGTCCACGTATCACTTCCATACATGGCTACGCACCATACAAATACTTTCAGTAGCGACTTCCTGACACCTAAATCTATACTCGATGTTAACAAATTTCTCTCCTTCAGAAACGCTTTCCTTGCCATTGCCAGTCCACATTTTATATCCTCTCTACTTCGACCATCATCGGTTATTTTGCTCCCCAAATAGCAAAACTCATTTACTACTTTAAGCGTCTCACTTCCTAATCTAATTCCCGCATCATCACCCGATTTAATTCGACCACATTCCATGATCCTCGTTTTGCTTTTTTTGATGTTCATCTTATATCCTCCTTTCAAGACACTGTCCATTCCGTTCAGCTGCTCTTCCAAGTCCTTTGCTGTCTCTGACAGAATTACATTGTCATCGGCGAACGTCAAACTTTTTATTTCTTCTCCATGGATTTTAATTCCTATTCCGAATTTTTCTTTTGTTTCCTTTACTGCCTGCTCAATACACAGATTGATTAACATCGGGGATAGGCTACAACCCTTGTAAGTGTACTGTCATATCGCTGGCTTAGTTGTGGAGTATCTTTGCGGGCAGCCGCGTCTGCAGAGAGTCGAGCGCGGGACACGGTACTGTTATGTTGTGTAGTGTGTAGCTCTGCATGTGAGAGGCTTGTTAGTATTCAGGTTGAAGTGTTGCTACAAGTGCTGTTACAGTAAAGTGATGAAATATTGAAGTGATTCAGAGAAAAGTGCTTCAAGATGTAATTAAAAATGAGCAGTGCCTTCGATAACGTATTTGTGTCTCCTCTCGTTGCGTGTCGCACAGCATCGATCATCCGCGCCGTGTTCAGTCTCCCAGAATGAACTGATGTGAATCAGTAGAAATTAGTTACCATAAAAGAGTGCAGTCAAGTTCCAGTGTCTTGTAGCGAGCGTTAGGACATGCGTTCGATCATCGCGTTTCCGCATTATCAACAATCAGCCGCGCCGCGACGGTTACGCGCACACTCGTGCAAGTGAGAACTGAGAACAGAAAAATTAACTTTACGAACAGTGTTATATCGTTACTAGTGACAAGGAGGACTGTACCAGGTATCTGTATATGTGACGAGCGTAAGAACTTTCGTTCGATCATTCGGCTTCCGCATCATCAACAATCACCCGCGTCGTGTCGGTTACGCGTACGCTCGTCCGAATGATATTTTTTACTGTTAATCATCAAGATTGTTAATTGGGATAAACATTTACGATTTAGAGTGTAAACAGTGTAACCTGTGGTTTCGATATCGTCTCAGAATATAGATGTTCATACCAGACATAGGACAGTGTTGTGTTTTAACGTTGAGTGGCTCCCCTAAACCCGCTTGCATATTTCGATAAATAATTTCAGACAAGCCAGCAGCAGTATGGAGCATAACAGCACGACCGCCGCGGGATTATCAGGTACGTGGTGTGGACAGGGCGCACGGTCAAGAAAAGAAGAAACGACAACCACTATAAGGGTCCCTCCCCCACCCATTGTACCCCCAGGTGTGTTACACGCTGTCTCACTCCCTTCCCAACCACTGCTTCCCTTTCATGTCCCTCGACTCTTATAACTGCCTTCTGGATTCCGTAAAAATTGCAAATACCCTTTCGCGCCCTGTATTTTACCCCTGTCGCCTTCAGATGTAAGTCATACATCGATTTAATTCAGAGATGTGGCTGTATGCTTGCTATCGGTAGGTTCCAACAGTAAGGGAGTTTTGTGGAAATGGTCCATGAATGTAGATGTGAGGGAATGAGATCATCTTTTCACGAACTGTTATTTAGGAATCATAACTTGTAAGCTTTCACGGCCGGCGTCTTCATTAATTAAAGGTTTTGCGCTGAATTGCCGTGGTCCATACATAAAAACAACGAGTTTTATGAACAAATTGATGGGGTGGTCACGGGTAACTCTTTGAGCCCAGCTATTGCTAATCTATTTATGGATTTTTTCTAACAACTAGTGCTGCAGTCGTCCAATAAAAGCCCTTTGAAATGGTATTAATACGTGGATGACACCTTTGTTACATGGAATCATGCTGAAGAGGTACTGAGTGATTTTTTGGTGCACATAAACAGTTTGAATCCAAAGATACAATGATATTTTTTACTGTTAATCATCAAGATTGTTAATTGGGATAAACATTTACGATTTAGAGTGTAAACAGTGTAACCTGTGGTTTCGATATCGTCTCAGAATATAGATGTTCATACCAGACATAGGACAGTGTTGTGTTTTAACGTTGAGTGGCTCCCCTAAACCCGCTTGCATATTTCGATAAATAATTTCAGACAAGCCAGCAGCAGTATGGAGCATAACAGCACGACCGCCGCGGGATTATCAGGTACGTGGTGTGGACAGGGCGCACGGTCAAGAAAAGAAGAAACGACAACCACTATAAGGGTCCCTCCCCCACCCATTGTACCCCCAGGTGTGTTACACGCTGTCTCACTCCCTTCCCAACCACTGCTTCCCTTTCATGTCCCTCGACTCTTATAACTGCCTTCTGGATTCCGTAAAAATTGCAAATACCCTTTCGCGCCCTGTATTTTACCCCTGTCGCCTTCAGATGTAAGTCATACATCGATTTAATTCAGAGATGTGGCTGTATGCTTGCTATCGGTAGGTTCCAACAGTAAGGGAGTTTTGTGGAAATGGTCCATGAATGTAGATGTGAGGGAATGAGATCATCTTTTCACGAACTGTTATTTAGGAATCATAACTTGTAAGCTTTCACGGCCGGCGTCTTCATTAATTAAAGGTTTTGCGCTGAATTGCCGTGGTCCATACATAAAAACAACGAGTTTTATGAACAAATTGATGGGGTGGTCACGGGTAACTCTTTGAGCCCAGCTATTGCTAATCTATTTATGGATTTTTTCTAACAACTAGTGCTGCAGTCGTCCAATAAAAGCCCTTTGAAATGGTATTAATACGTGGATGACACCTTTGTTACATGGAATCATGCTGAAGAGGTACTGAGTGATTTTTTGGTGCACATAAACAGTTTGAATCCAAAGATACAATGATATTTTTTACTGTTAATCATCAAGATTGTTAATTGGGATAAACATTTACGATTTAGAGTGTAAACAGTGTAACCTGTGGTTTCGATATCGTCTCAGAATATAGATGTTCATACCAGACATAGGACAGTGTTGTGTTTTAACGTTGAGTGGCTCCCCTAAACCCGCTTGCATATTTCGATAAATAATTTCAGACAAGCCAGCAGCAGTATGGAGCATAACAGCACGACCGCCGCGGGATTATCAGGTACGTGGTGTGGACAGGGCGCACGGTCAAGAAAAGAAGAAACGACAACCACTATAAGGGTCCCTCCCCCACCCATTGTACCCCCAGGTGTGTTACACGCTGTCTCACTCCCTTCCCAACCACTGCTTCCCTTTCATGTCCCTCGACTCTTATAACTGCCTTCTGGATTCTGTAAAAATTGCAAATACCCTTTCGCGCCATGTATTTTACCCCTGTCGCCTTCAGATGTAAGTCATACATCGATTTAATTCAGAGATGTGGCTGTATGCTTGCTATCGGTAGGTTCCAACAGTAAGGGAGTTTTGTGGAAATGGTCCATGAATGTAGATGTGAGGGAATGAGATCATCTTTTCACGAACTGTTATTTAGGAATCATAACTTGTAAGCTTTCACGGCCGGCGTCTTCATTAATTAAAGGTTTTGCGCTGAATTGCCGTGGTCCATACATAAAAACAACGAGTTTTATGAACAAATTGATGGGGTGGTCACGGGTAACTCTTTGAGCCCAGCTATTGCTAATCTATTTATGGATTTTTTCTAACAACTAGTGCTGCAGTCGTCCAATAAAAGCCCTTTGAAATGGTATTAATACGTGGATGACACCTTTGTTACATGGAATCATGCTGAAGAGGAACTGAGTGATTTTTTGGTGCACATAAACAGTTTGAATCCAAAGATACAATTCACCACGGAGAAAGAGAGTAATGGACAACTAAATTTTTTTGGGTGTTTTGTTTATTAAACGGGCAGATGGGACTTTAGGGTACAAGGTATATAGGAAAGACACTCACACCGATCGTTACCTACATTAGGATTCGAATCATCATCCTAGGCAGAAGAGAGGAGTCATAAAAACTTTAGTGGATAGGGCTAATAACATCTGTGAGCCAATTTATTTGCAAGATGAATTAAGCCATTTGCGAAAGGCTTTCAAGAGAAATTGGTGCACTGACAACGAGATAGATCGAGCACTCCACCTAGAAGAAGTGTCCGAAAATACACGACAACAACAACCGTCGGCTGGAAAAGTTTTTCTTCCATTTATTCATAACATCACGGGCCGTATTGGGAATGTTTTGGACAAGTTTCAAGTGGAGACAATCTTTCGACCTACCAAGAAAATTAGTGAAAATTTAAGATCGGTGAAAGACGCACGACACCCCTTAGCTACCCCAGGTGTGTATAAAATTCCGTGTAGCTGTGGCATGGTTTATATTGGAACAAGTAAAAATAGTGTTAATACCCGCCTAACGGAACACAAAAGGAACTGTAGATCGGGACAAATCGACAAACCAGCTGTAGCGGAACACGTTTTCAAAGAGGGTGATCACGAAATAAAATTTAGTGAGACAAACGTGATAGCTAGGACCTCAAATTATTATACCCGCATGTATAGAGAAGATATAGAGATCTACAAGCACGAAAAAAATTTTTTTAAAAAAGAAGAAGGATTAAAACTAGACAAGATATGGCGGTCGACTTTGCACCAACGAAGTTAGAATCGATAACCTGTAATCGAGAGAGATGGCACTAGCCAGAGATAGTCTTAAAGTCGTAAGCACGTGATGAGTGGTGGCACCATCTAAGCGCTCTATATAAGCGGGACCTCCAGCGCCTAGCAGCCATTCGAGGGTTGGATTCCCTCTCTTCTTCATCGAAGACTTTCACTGCCTGGGCTACTCTCAGGGTGCATCTTCGACGTGGAGGATCCCCGCCTTTTCCTTGCCGTGTCGTCTGCTTGCCGTCACTACTGCTCGCCGTCCGGTCCTCCTCCTCGCCGCCGCCGCCGCCACCGCCGCCGCCTGGTCATCGCCGCCGCCGCCGCCGCCGCCGCCTGGTCATCGCCGCCGCCGCCGCCGCCGCCTGGTCATCGCAGCCGCCGCCGCCGCCCTTCTCGCGCGCCGCCAACATGTCCCAGCCCATCAATCATTTTCACCTCTCCCTCCGCTGCTCCAACCACCATCACATGGAGCTCATCCTCCACCCCCCTTCCCGTCCTTCCTTCTCTCCCTGTCCACCCCACCCCTGCGCCACTTTCGGTTGTAACCACCCCCAACTCCTCCTCCCCTATCACTGTCGTCCCATCGACAGCTACTGACTTTCCGCCGCTCCCTGCACCACCTCCGATGGGCTCCAAGCCAGCACGGATTTCGGCTCGACGTTCCACAGTCTCTGTGACACCCACGCCCCCTCCGTCTGCGTCATCCGCTGCTCAGGGTGGTCCTGCCCCCCGCCATCTCCCCCTGCAACCCGTCCCCCTGCCCCCTCTACACCCGGTCGTGACCACGAAACCCTCAAATCGCCCGAAAGTTGACCCTTCCCCCTAAATCTCCTCCAAAAAAAACCCCACTCCCCGTGACCCACCCACCCCCATGGACGCGGCTCCGACCCCCACCACGCCTGCCACCCACACCTTTGTCCTCTCCAATCCTGACCCTCAATTCCTTGATGCCCGTTCCCTCACCCTCGCCATCCGGAAATACTACCCTAATGTCCCCATATTCCTTCTGATTCCTCGCAAGGACTCGGTCCTCATTAAATCCTCCAATGCTTCCTTCCACACCGATCTCCACTCCCGCATCCCCCGTATCCAATTTGGCCAACGTGCAACCCTCACCCCCTACCACACCCCATCCTCTCCCCGTCAACCTCAACTTCCCCGACGTCCGCAAACCTTCACCGCTGGGATCACAAAGCTTAGCCCCGTGATAATGGAGGCTGAGGTGTTGGCGGAACTCAACTCCCGGCCCGACATTGACATCCGCTCGGCCCGTCGCATCTTCAATGATGCCGGGCCGACTTTTCTAATGCGGATATTCACCGAATCCTCCTCCTCCATTGACCGCCTCCTCACCGAGGGAGCCTTCATCTACAATCGCCGTCATAAGGTGGACCCCTCCCGTTCCCCAGTCCAATCCTACCGCTGCCAACGCTGTCTCACCTACAACGACCATGTTACCTCTGCCTGCAAGAACCCCCCTACTTGTCCCCACTGCAAAGCTTCACACTTCCTCAAGAATTGCCCCAACCTCACCTCTCTCCCCTTCTGCAACACTTGCAACGAACCACATCCTACCTACTCCTCAAAGTGTAAAGCGAAACCTCCCCAGTCATCCCTGAGCTCACCGTCCCTGTCCGTCCTGTTGATGACCCCATCCACCCCAACAACTCGCTCCGCCCTCCCCCTACTGCTGAGGACATCATCCGTTTCACCACCATTGTGCTCCAAAACATCCACCCCTTCCAGCGCTCGCACACTCTTTCCCAAATCGCCCTCGCTGCCCGTTCCATCTTCCATCTTACCACCTATGCCACATACTCCCACAACCAGGCCCACTCCACCTTCACCCCCCTCACCACCCTCGTCTAACTCTCCCCTCCCATGGTACACGAACCCTACCGTCTCCTGTACCACAACATTCGATCCCTGCCCACCCACAAACTCCTCTTCCTCCACACCCTCCATCAGCACCGCATGGATGCCTTCGTCCTAAATGAAACCTTCCTTCAACCACATATCTCTGTCTCCACGGCTCCTTACACCCTACACCGCACCGATAACCCGTACCCTCTGGTGCGTGGCGGAGTTGCTATAGGCCACCTCAAGCACCTCCCTGTCCGGCCCCAACCTCTCCTTAACAATCTTGCCGAGCATCTCACCCTCAGCCTCTTCTTCCCCACCCTTACCATCACCTGTGCCACCATTTATGTCCGCCCTCGCACCCCCATCCCATACGATTTCCTGGCCCACATTGACCGCACCTTCTCCACCTACGTGATTGCCGCCGACCTCAATATCCACAGCCGTGATCCTGCTGACCTCCAGTGGTGCCATCAGTTTCTCACCCCTCTGCAGGGCGACCTGGTTCCCCTGCCTCAGCACACCCAACCCGAATCCAACACCACTCCTGATGTGGTCCTTGCCTCTCCCAACCTCCTTGAGCACATCACCGCAGATGTCCTTGACCTCATTGGCAGTGACCATGCTCCTGTTCTCCTCACTATCTCTACTGGTCGCCATCCCCGCAACGCTCCTCGCCCTGACGTCCCTCCTAAACTTGTCCATGATTACTCCCGTGCCAACTGGGATGCCTACCGGGACTCCATTCACACCCAGGTTGACGGCCACGACCTTATCCTCCAATCTCCTGATGACATCTCTCGTGCTGCTGCCTTCCTGCACCAGACCTTGTCTGACGCCGTCGCCACCCATATCCCCACCAAAGCCATCCACCCTCACCGCCCCACCCTGCCTCCACAGGCCGTCCTTCTCCTTCGAGAGTCCCGCCGCCTCTACCGCTCTTTTCTTCGCACTCGTGACCGGGATACACTTACCCGCCACCGGCAATTACAACGTCACATCCGCAACCTGCTTACTGCGAAGAAACGCTGTGCCTGGCGCCAGACATGTACACAACTCAACACCACGCTCCCCATAAACTCTTCGAAGTATTGGTCTGCTTTCCACCGCCTTACTGGGAACCGCCCCACCCCCCCAGTACCCTCTCCTCCTTTGTCCCTTTCCTGACAACCTCAGTAAGGCCAACCACTTTGCCTCACACCTCTCTGATGTTTTTTCCATCCCAGATGATCCCCGCTTTGATTATTCCCTCTTCCCTGATGTCATGGGCCGTACGAATACCACTGTTCCTCCCCTTGCTCCTAGCTTCCAGTACCTGGGCCACACACCACCATCTGAACTTAACACTCCCATCACTACCCAGGACATCAGCCTCACACTGCGCACCAAATGCAATACAGCTCCCGGCCACGACTGCGTTACCTACCGCCACCTCAAACACTGCCCTCCCTCGTTCCTTTCAATCCTTGCCACCCTCTACAATGTCATCCTTGCCACTGGCTTCTATCCCAAGCTGTGGAAAACCTCCCATATCCTGATGTTCTCCAAACCCAACAAACCTCCATCTGATGCCTCTTCCTATCGTCCTATCTGTCTCACATCAGTGTTCAGTAAGCTCTTCGAATCCATCCTTTCCCGGCGCATCCATCACCACCTCCACCAACACCACCTCCTCCCGAACACCCAATGTGGCTTTCGACCTTCCTTCTCTGCTGATGACCAACTCCTCCGCCTCACTCATCTCCTCTCCCTCCAGCTTAACTCCCGTTGCTCCGCCATTTTTGTCTCCCTTGACCTCGAAAAGGCCTACGACCGTGTCTGGCATCCCGGTCTCCTGTTTAAACTCCAAACCTACGCCCTTCCTATCAACTACATCCGTCTGGTGGCCTCCTTCCTCTCCCACCGCCCCTCCTATGTTACCATCCATAATGCCACTTCCTACACCTTCTACCCCTCTGCAGGTGTGCCCCAGGGCTCTGTCCTCTCCCCTCTCCTCTACCTCCTGTACACGGCAGATATGCCCCAACCCCCCCTCCAGTACACCTCTTGCAATATGCTGATGACACCGCATTCCTCGCCCTCGCTCCTACCCTCCAACGTTCCCAATGCCTTCTCCAGAATCACCTTGACCTTTTTGCTGCGTGGTGTAACCAGTGGCTCCTGAAACTCAACCCTTCCAAGACCCAGGCAATCATCGTAGGTCGTACCACTCGCTCCTTCCGGCTTCTGGATTTCTCCCTTACTGTCTGCGCCCGTCCTGTCTGCCTCACCCCCACCCTCAGCTACCTTGGCCTCACCATTGACCGTCACCTCACCTGGATCCCTCATCTCCGCTCCATCCAATCCAAAGCCCACAACCACCTCCGACTTCTCAAACTCCTCTCCGGCCGGACTTGGGGGTTGCACCCCTCTACCATCCTCCACACCTACAAATCCTTAATCCGTCCCATCCTCTGTTATGCCAGTCCTGCCAGGATATCTGCCCCCCCCCCCAAAATTCTATAAGTCCCTCCAGATCCTTGAGCGTCATGCACTCCGCCTCGCCTTCCGTATACGCCTCCCGTCCCCCACGCGGATCCTCTATGATCTCATTCCTTTCCCCCGTCTGCTCCTATTCCTCGAACATATCCGCATCCTCTACACCTCCCGCCGTCTTGAAGCCCCTCACCCCCTGGTTGCCCCTTTCCTCTCCGATCACCGCCCCCTGCCACATCTTCACCGTTGTGTCCCCCCTACCCTCCCTCTCTACACCCTACATCTCCTTTCCCAAGGTGGCTTCTGTCAACTCCCCCTCCCGGATGATGCTCTCTCTCCCTCCATTTATCCCTCCTATCAACTCTGATCCTCACTCCCCCTCCTTTCCTCTGTCCTTTCCCTGGGCTCCCTCTTCCCCCCTTCTGTCCTGTTTTCTCCCCACTAAACCTCTCCCTACCTCCCTTGTCCCCCCCCAAGTCCTTTTGTATTCCCCTCCTCTGCCTACCCCACTCCATGTCGCGTCTGCCCAGCGCCCCCCACCCCTCTTATGGGTCCTCATCCTCCATCAGCTCCTTTCCCGGCTCCCCCCCTTTTTTTATTTTCCCATCATCTGTCCAGTTTCCCCCCACCTACTCTCGGCTGTGGTCTGTCACATTTGACAACTTTTTAGTGCAGTGTTCCAGTGACTGTTCAGTGTTGTTCGTCTTTCTCGTGTTGCGAACAGAAACCATGCTGTCGCTGGGTGTGAATTTTATGTCTTTTGCTAACAGAAACCAGACTGTCGCCGTGTTTTTTTATTAATTGTCTGTCTATTGTTTTACCTGTCTGCTTTGTATGTATTTTCTTAGCGTCATCATCCCTCTGTTCTTTGTTTTAAGTTCCACGATTTATTTTCGCCATGTTACTCTTTAAGTCTCCGATTTTATCGCCTGTTTTTCTTATTTATTCTCTCCATCTTTCTAACAAAGTCTGTAGGCTGAAGAGCGGCATACTAAGCTGCTGCCAGCCCGCCCCCTTTGGGGGGAATTGAAATTCAATAAAGGAAAAAAAAAAAAACGCCTAGCAGCCAGTCACCGACTCACCTCGGAAGATGTTGCCCGCAGCAGGCAACGAAACGTCAGGAAAGAGAAGAAGATTTATATATGGAACACGGCAATTCAGCCTGGAAGTTTTAATTAATGTTATTTAAGTAGTTTAGAAAAATAAGATCTACCTTTGACCGCAGAAAGATTCTTTTATATGATTGTTTCATCTCGCGTAAGTTTCGTAAGGAGAAATTAGTGGACTTTAGGTCTCTAAAAAAATATCACAGACCATAATTTTTCTCCCGTTCCATTTACCTGTGGAGCAGGTATTGGAGTGACTAGCAGTGGTAAAATGTACCTTCGGTCATGCAGTGTACAGTGGATTGCAGAGTATGTAAGCAAATGTAGACAACAGGTCCCAGATTGATGCTGCATTATTTGATTTCAGCAAGGCATTCAGTACAGTTCCGATGCGTCATGTAGTGAAAAATTATGAGTGTACCAAGTGAAGGACCAGATTTGAGACTGAATTCAGTATTTTCTTGCAGACGCAACTCAAACACTGGTCTCAACAGGACAAAATTGACAGGGAGTACTCAAAAATGTTCAAATGTGTTTGATTTTATAAGGGACCAAACTGCTGACGTCATCGGTCCCTAGACTTAAAGCTACTTAAACTAACTTATACTAAGAACAACACACACGCCCATGCCCGAGGGAGGACTCGAATCTCTGGTGGCAATCCGTGACATGGAGTCGAGACCGCGCGGCCACTCCGCGCGGCGGGGATCACTCCAAAGGAGCGTTATAGCGCTGATAATGTTTCTATATCATGTAACATCCGTCGCTCCATGAAACTGTTCACGGACAAAGTAGTAGCATACAAGAAGGTTCGAACACCAATGGAACAAGACTGACAGATGCACAGGTTATTTCAAGAGTACTTGAAAGGAACGTTTCAGCGCCGTTAATGTTTACACAGCATGTAACATCGACTGCTTCCTGAAGATGTACACGGGCAAAGTTATTGGTATACAGGAAGCTTCCAATGCCAGAAGATTGTAGCGAAAAAAAGGTACGAAGATCAGGAACTGATGCGAATGTAAATAAATGCAAAATATTGCATATAATTAGGCAAAGAAGTCCATTGCTGTTGCATTGCGCTGAAAACGTAAAACTGTCACCATATAGAAGGTTGAATGAACACCAAATTGCATTATTAGCCATCGTTCTAATGGAGGCCGTATGCCCTTGCCTCATCCTAGAAAA
This sequence comes from Schistocerca nitens, assembly GCF_023898315.1. Taxonomy (NCBI): domain Eukaryota; kingdom Metazoa; phylum Arthropoda; class Insecta; order Orthoptera; family Acrididae; genus Schistocerca; species Schistocerca nitens. Next base: position 564,236,450 of record NC_064621.1, read on the forward strand.
AGTGTTCGACTACGTAAAAAGATGCAAGATGTTTGAACTTCTCAGAAAAACAGGTGTACGCTATAAGGAAAGACAAGTAGTAGATGGTATGTATGAGGGTAATCCCAAAAGTTAGGACTATTTTTTTTATAAGTACATTGACCTGTTTATTTCTACAATGGTTTACATCAGTTTACAAGCTTGAACATTTAGCTATTTTTCGACATAATCACCATTTCTGTCGATGCATTTTTGTAGACGCTGTGGCAGTTTTTGTATGCCAATGTCGTACCAGCTCGCCGCCATGGTGTTCAGAAAGTTATGAACCTCTGAAACGTCCCCTTAGAACAATTATACATGACTGTGCTTAAACTGACACACAATATTTTTAGCGCAGCGCAATCTGACTTTCAAAACTCCCTACAAAAGAATGGCCCTGACTAACATTAACCTATACCTTTCACAAATCACTTACCTCACAAAAATATTCGTTACTCAAGCTACAGCAATACAGCGAACGCCACTACTGCCAGCTAAATAAAAGATTCAAACTACTGAAGGCACTAACTACTGATATGCATAGTTAGCAAATGAAAGATTTTGATAGAGAACAAACAATGTATTTACCTTACTAGTGTTCAACAGTCATAATATATATAGCAGTTCATGACATCCAGTCTTACAAATTTCAAAACTCCGCAATTTCTCTCCCCACATCCACCACTGCTGGCAGCTCACCTCCAACTGAGCAACGCTATGCGCTGTTAACATCCAGCTGCCCAACACTACAATGGCAGACAACAATGCAAACTAGCCACAGACTGCACACAGCACAGCCAGTGATTTTCATACAGAGCGCTACGTAACGTTACCAATAAGAAAACATAAACAGCCTACTTACATTGCCCCCATGCTCCCCACAAAAAATTTTACAAATTGTTTTGGGCAGTGGCCAATAATTATTTGATAAAATTTTTCATAATTACAATGACAAAGATATCAAATGCATACACTTATTGATGCAATGTTGGTAAAAAGCTATTATTTTTTCACAGTCCGTAAAGAGAGTCCTGGTCATTCATCACAGTAAAATTGCAGTGTTTTTCTCAAAGTCTGAGCAGTAAAAGAAAATGCACACGGAAGTAGTGGATTTCCATGCAGTCTTGAAGAAGTAGTGTTGTCCTTCCAACGGAAAGACAGTGCTGACTCTTGACATGCAGACAGGTAATGGGCCACAACAGAGCAAACCCACAGCAGAGTCATTCAAAGGTTTGAAGAATATTGGTAGGTAGGTCATCACAGAGTAGACCTACTGTAGTCCTGGTAGAGATTACAGTATTGGTGGGCCATCAGATGTGCAGACCCACTCCAGTCCTGGTAGAGATTGTGGTATTGGTGGGCCACCAGAGGTGCAGACCCACTGCAGTCCTTGTAGAAATAATGGTACTGGTGAGTCAGCAAAGGTGTAGACCCACTGTAGTCCTTGTAGAAATCATGGTATTGTTGGGTCATCAAAGATGCAGACCCACTGTAGTCCTTGTAGAGATTACAGTATTGGTGGGCCACCAGAGGTGCAGACCCACTGTAGTCCTGGTAGAGATTGTGATATTGCTGGGCCACCAGAGGTGCAGACCCACTGCAGTCCTTGTAGAAATGGCCAGCAGCCATCTGTTGTGGCTGTGCAGGTGCACAATCACCATTGAAGAGTCTTGCGGATAATATAGCAAGTCCGTAACCACCACTTGTGCACTCACAAAGTGTTTGGAATTGTCCTTAGAACCAGCAATGCTTTTATCCAGTCCCTTGCTGAATTATTAACACACGTGCAAACACTAACAGTCCTTACTTCTCACATATTGTCCATATACTATGACCAACAGAAACGTGTGCAGTGAAATGTAACTTACAAGTTACTTAATTTGATGAACTGGTGTCAATTACAATTTTATAACATAAGAATACAATAACAAAGGTACAAAATACACCATTAAAGAACATAATAGTACAGATAACATTTGTAGTACAGGCTTTGCAAAACAATAGAAATAAACATATACATCAGTGTTACAGGAATTATGACATAAGTAAATACATAAAAGATCAGAATAACTTTTGAAACATCAATTTCACACATGAGCATTAAAACAAAACAGAATAAATAATGTCTAAACATCTTTACAAAGAAAATAACATATTATTAGAAAAATTCTACAACATAACTCTTATTAGCTAAACACATTAAGACAGGAAAAACATAGTGTAATAACACAAAAATACAGGACAGGGTTTGTTTTCAGTGTGACATTTGGTACTGCAGTCCACCCCAAAACTTCATTCCATATATCTTTCCTCTTATTTCAACATTTGTTTCCACCAAAAAAATTCTATCCAAGCATGCTTTCTGTATTTATATGTTCACACATTCCTTACCTCATTATTTATTTTCCATTATCTCACCTCATCATTTATTTCCAAGAAAATCCTACCTAAACCTGTTGTCCCTAAACCCTACTTTTTTGGTTCATATCCTCTTTCAAAATACTTTTTTTTTGGCCAAACCATTTTCTTATAGCTTCTCAATGCATTTCTTCCAATTCATCACAACTTGTTCTCTTATATGGCCTACCCCATCTTAAGCTAACTTAAATCTACTGAGCTCAGATGCTAAACTAAGTGATGAGGCAGTGCAGCAGCACAAAACAATTAATACAAACAGAAAATTGCAAAGCAAGCGGCAGTAAATCTAAATTAAGAGATAAAATGCAAAATTACAACTAATATGAGCCAATATGCAGCAACAAGAAAAATAGATCAGTAGTAAAACTGGCTTAACAGAGTAATGTAAAGTGAAATTTAGTAGCACTATGCCTGGCAAATAGCAGCAGCAAATTCAATAACTAATATCTATACATGACCAAGCTCAAGCAGAAAAAATAGTACACTAAAGACAACAATTCAGATAAGGGAAATGTATATTCACATCTTAATGTCTATGTAATTAAAGTGGTGCACCACAAGAAGTTATTCTACCAAACAAATTACCAAGTAGTTGAAAAGAAAATTCCGTATGCAATTTCTGTGAAGGTAAATGTCTTTTTGTGCTCCTTCGTTTTTTTTTTGGAAGTACATCAAAATTATTATTTACTGGATCTGTAGGCATAAAATATTTATATTAGTACATCTATAAAATTTTATCTTAACTAATGCTGCAGTGCAGCTAGAAACTAGATATTAAATAAAATGAGCAATCTCTCAACTAGAAAGACAATAGATGTAAAATGTCTCTCATCATTTCATTAGGCATTTTAGTAAATATCATAAATTAAGAGCTCCACAGTGTAATCATATATTTTCAAGGTTGAGCGTGTCATATTTGTGATGCTTTCTACAAAGAAATGTCAATAGCGAGGCTAATGGCCTCCTTTTTTCTCCACCTGTGCCTCTGAAAGGCACACACTAATGGCTTTTTTTCAGGCGACTGTCACGCAGCTGCCCATGTAATGCGTCGTGCCCACGACGCATTACGTGAAGGTCACTTAACGTTCTTACCGAAATATTTACAACACCAGTTTGCACTACAGTGGCAGTCTCATATACAAAATTTCACGGGTCGAGAATTTGCGTTGCAAATCTGTAGAAACAAAATCCTGTTGATATAACAGTGTCCAAAAAATTTTCGTCGGCATTGTAAAACATTCACACATGTACACACATTTCATAATTCTAAAGTACGATTCTTGGTTTCTAACATCCTCTTCCACAAATCAGAGTCCCTAATCACTACTCATTATTCCTTGCTTTATTACACATATACATATTCGTAGACACTTCTTCAATATTTCATCATAATAAATACGTAGCATAATCAAATTCCTCATATAGCATCAGCTTATTGAACATAAACATACCGCAACAGCGTAATACACATCGTCGTTGTAAAAATAACATCATAACACCTCAGTCAAATCTCAAAAACGTCGAAGCTTTCTGCAATAATGTCAAAACCTAAAAAAAATCCTCTGCTCATTTCAATAGTGTCATCTACCTCAAACGTACTTTAAAATCATGCTCCCTTACCAAATATATCATTCACAGCTCTCATAGTATCACAATGGTTCCAAAAAAATATGAACAGTTCACAAAATACAATTTCATAAGTGTGAAGTTATCCAACTGTGCAATTGCGTAAACATGTGTCACTGATGTAGTAAAAAAAAAGTTTATCTCTCAGTTAAATGATCAGATAGCTGTGTAATTTGTGTGCTAGAGAAATATGGTACCGATGTGTAAAGTTGTATAAGCAAATACCATATTAGCTAGGGCTCCTTGTGCTTGCCAAACACATGGTACACAAAGTAAGCGTGTACCCCCCTGAGGATTAATGAATAATACCCTCAGGTATTACAGATTACAGCAATGGAATGAAATGTATCACGGAAAACCTTTGTATCGTTGTACTTCAAATATATTTAAAAATAAATGTTTTAAGTACAAAAATTAATCACTCAAATACGTGTACTGTAGCGCTAAACTGTGCGTCTCGTTGTAAGATAATCTCTGTGGCAGTGTCGTAGTTATCGTCGTCTGTAAGCAAAGTTCTGCTGAAGTCAATGTACTTACCTCATCATAAACGAAAGTGAAATGCTTTGCATATAGATATCGTAGTTATTACGTACCTTACCGTGATCAAGAGAGTACTGTGCTGTAACGTATTGTTGTGCTACGGAAAAGGTTGTCTCCTTGTAGCTATACCACAAAAGTTACTACTAAAACATGTTTTCCTTTCCAGAAGAATTCAGAAAAACTGTGCAGATATAAAACAGATACACCGCAAAAGCAACAATGTAAATTGTATCACACATTAGTAGCGTCGCGATATAATCGTGTAGCTGTCAAAGAAACCAACTACTAAGTCATCTTTAATCTCACAGAAAGTACTTCAAATAAAGAATGTCTTTTCAACTAAACCAAAATGTTGCATTAGAATCACATTAGCAGTATATGTTCTAAGTATGTAAGCCTTATAGTCGTTACGTAATCGTGCAATTAACGAGCAAGAATGTACAAATAACAACATTGTGTCGTCTGTTCACTATAACAATGCATTCGTAATTTTTGTTTAAGTAAGTTCTCTAGGTTCTTGACTGGATATTTAACTTCAAACATTGTTGCATGGTAACAGTTTCTTAAGTCTGACAAAGCATACTAGAAATGTGAAGTGAAAAGTTATATGGCAAAGACAAAGTTAAACAGCAGATTATCTCTCAATAAACGGTTTTACATGTGAAATATGGTGCAATCTTTTACTCTTCCTAGTACGCAGAGTTTCAGTTTCAACGCAATTATCACGTGGTTACGTCGGTATGGAACACTGGAATTTTTCTCAAGGTTAGCTTATGTTATTTTTCTCTGAGCCAGCCAGCGCGCGCGGCTGCCTGCGGTGCGAGTCATTGTCTGTCTCTCTGTTGGTGAGCGTCGTTATTGGGATTAGGAGACCTAACTTCTACAAACTCACCTTGTTGAGAGTGCCCTGCTCTGTTTGAATCCCGCCAGTTCTGATGGAATTCAGCTCTGTCGTTACGATCATATCATCTGTCGTCATGTCGGTAGATTCCATAGTTTCTTTCTTGTCGGTCACGTGGTGGAGAATTTCTCCCTGAATCGTAACTGCGCGCTGGACCATTGCGTCTAAAGTTATTGTGTCGCCCTTGATAATAATTATTTTGGTTCCCAAATTGTCTGTTTCCCTGATCGTCTCTGTTATAGTCACTACCGCGGAGAGGTGATCTTTCCCTGTAATTATTACTACTCTGCCAACGGTTGTCATACGGGTGGTGTCTGTTTTGGTCACGATTTTTGTTGTGAGAATAGCCTTGTCGTGTCCAGTTATTATTTCTTTAATTGCGGAATTGCAACGGATGTGACCTGTAATTGTTGTGTTCCTTTTTTCGCGTTCCGCGATTGTCAGTGTCAATTTCTAATTCTTGTAACAGTCCCTGAAAAGCTTCAATGTCGTCTTTGCAACGTCCTACTAAAATATATATGTCGTAAATGTTCAGGCAGTTCAACTAAGCAAATGCGGATGAGTTCTGAGGGGCTGTATGGGTCTGACAGGTACTGATTCTTGTGCAACATGTCTTCAAAATATTTCACAAGACTGGAAAATTCAGATTGTTCGAAATGTTTCATCATTATGATGCTATGTTTTACTCGGTCTTGTGTAGCTTGAGACCAATATGCTGAGAGGAAGGCATGATAAAATTCTCCTTCACTATGGCAATCATGAATGACCGATCTCATTTTTACAGCTGGTTCATTTTCTAAATAGCCACACATAAATTCTAATCTGTGCTCTGATGACCAGTTGGGAGGAAAACATTGAGAGAATTGATGAAGCCACGCTTGTGGATGAATGTCGTTGCCGGAATTCTTAAATGTTTTGAATTTACGTGTAATAATAAACAGCTTATAGTCAAAATCATCATGTCGGCGAATCGCATATCGGTCATTGTTACTTCGTTTCGGCGGTTCCATCTCAAAATTGGGTGCACCTTGCCAATTTCTTTCATAATTTCCGAAATACCTTGTGTTATTATTTTGTGGCTTTTCCGTATTTCTAAGTCCCTCTTCCCGTGTTGGAGTGCGAGTGTCCTCTGAAATATGTAATTTTTGTATTACTTGTGCCAACTGATCTTGTACTTCCCGGATTTCTCTTTTGTGTTGCGTATTAATTTGATTCTGATTTTGTTTCAATTTCCTAGTTTGTTCACACTCTTCTGTGTCATTAAAGACTACCGGTTTTGTGTCATTCAGATTATCATCTACCTTCGTAGATAAATTACTTAGCTGATCCGAAATTCAACTAATTTCTGTGATAATGAACTAATTTCCTCCATGTGTCTTTCTGAACCAATTTTTAGAGTATCTACTGTGTCCTTTAAGTATTCCTGAGTTTTTGCAAGTTGCGTAACCGAATCGGTAGATTCAACTCAGTCAATTTTAGCTTGCAAGGTCTCATGATTTTCATGAACAATAGTTTGCAGTGCTTTAATGGCTGCTTCGTGATTCTGTAATGCATTTTCATGCCGCGAAAAAGTAGGTTGAAAATGCTCACAAATTTGTGTTTTTACGTCATTACAGACTTTTTGACATTTCGATTCAATGTTATGTAACTCAGTAGTTAAATCTTCACGTGTTTGTTCAATTGTGGTGTCTAACTTCCGAAGATTTTGTTCCATTGTGTCTAAGTTTTGAAGATTTTGTTCCATTGCGTCTAACTTTTGAAGATTTTGTTCCATTGCGTCTAACTTTTGAAGATTTTGTCCCATTTGTTTCTGATTTTGTTCAAGCGTTGTTGCATTAACTGTAATAACAATGCACTGGTGTCTGAAACATGTTCCTCAGTGCTACTCGGCAGTGCATTTGAACCGGCAATATTCGCATTTTGAAAAGCAGAAAATGTGTCTTGATTTATTTGAGAAAACGGTGAGGACGCAAAACCTGAATCTACAGTATTTGGAAGATTGTGTCCTGTCATTTCGGAATCCTGAGGCGAGCTGTTGCCGACCGATCGATCGATAATGCTTCCCTGTTCACTAATTGTTTCACTGCCTACACCATTATTTGCAGCCCGCTCCATTTCCCTATGCACAATTACCAAATTACTACTTTGAACATTGGTTAATTCATTACATGGTGGCGCTAACACACTGCTTTTGTCTTCACTGTCATTTCTAAGTTTACTTTGGAGCCTAATATTACGTTTTTCACACGCCATTATTGTCACAATATTTCACACGACAACACAAAAAAGCACAATTTGAAGAGGAAAAATAAGAAAACACATTAACATAGCACTGAAAATAATATCTAGTTAATTGAAAGCGCAGCTGCGAAATACTTGGTGCAAATTTACATATGTGCCACACCTGTTTTACTGTACAACAATGAAAGACTGCAACTACAAAGGAGATTCTCTCTACAATTAAGCGCTAGCAATAAACAAAATCTACACTAATTACACAAACTACAAGAAAAAATCAGAAGATTCCAGTGAAGCATCCTCGGCTAAGGGTCAACATATCAAACGTCCCCTTAGAACAATTATACATGACTGTGCTTAAACTGACACACAAAATTTTTAGCGCAACGCAATCTGACTTTCAAAACTCCCTACAAAAGAATGGCCCTGACTAACATTAACCTATACCTTTCACAAATCACTTACCTCACAAAAATCTTCGTTACTCAAGCTACAGCAATACAGCGAGCGCCACTACTGCCAGCTAAATAAAAGATTCAAACTACCGACGGCACTAACTACTGATATGCATAGTTAGCAAATGAAAGATTTTGATGGAGAACAAACAATGTATTTACCTTACTAGTGTTCAACAGCCATAATATATATAGCAGTTCATGACATCCAGTCTTACAAATTTCAAAACTCCGCAATTTCTCTCCCCACATCCACCACTGCTGGCGGTTCACCTCCAACTGAGCAACGCTACGCGCTGTTAACATCCAGCTGCCCAACACTACAATGGCAGACAACAATGCAAACTAGCCACAGACTGCACACAGCACAGCCAGTGATTTTCATACAGAGCGCTACGTAACGTTGCCAATAAGAAAAGATAAACAGCCTACTTACACCTCTTCTTTCACCTCGTCGCCGGAGCTGAATCGCTGGGACCACAATTAACGCTGACAGCTACTATGAGACTCTGAAAAAACTCAAACGGGCAATTAAGGACTGGAGAAGAGAAATGTTGAGCTAGGACGTACACATACTCCATGACAACGCTCGCCCACACATCGCTCGGCAAACCGTTGCTCTCCTGCAACAGTTTCAGTGGAACATAATCACCCACCCACCCTATAGTCCTGACTTGGCGCCCAGTAACTATCACCTGTTCCCTAGGTTAAAAGAACCTTTGGCCGGAATGCGATTCAGCTCCGACGACGAGATGAAAGAAGAGGTTCATAACTTTCTGAACAGCATGGTGGCGAGGTCGTACGACATCGGCATACAAAAACTGCCACAGCGTCTACAAAAATGCATCGACAAAAATGGTAATTAGGTCGAAAAAATAGCTAAATGTTCAAGCTGTAAACTGATGTAAATCATTGTAGAAATAAACAGGTCTATGTACTTATAAAAAAATAGGAGACGTTACTTTTGGGATTACCCTTGTATAGAAACCAGAAGGAACAGTAAGAATGGAAGACCAAGAACAAAGAGCTTGGGTTAACAATGGTGTCAGAGATCGATCCAGGCTTTCTCCCAGACTGTTCAGCCTGTACATTGAAAAGGCAGAGACAGAAATAATATTTTGAGGGGTGGGATTAAAATTCATGGTGAAACATTTTCAACGATAAGGTTTGTTGATTACATAGCTATACTCAGTGGGAAATAGAAAAGATAAAAGGAAATTCCGGACGAAAAATATACTCAGCATAGAATATGGATTCGGAATAAACAGAATGAAGACGGAAGAAATGAAAGCAGAAATGAAGTCAGTGATAAAACTAACATAAGAATGGGGAACGTAGAGTAGAGAAGGTACACAAATTCTGCTACATTGAAAGCAAAATAATGAATGATGGATGATGCAAAGTGTGGTGTCACCGCCAGACACCACACCTGCTAGGTGGTAGCCTTTAAATCGGCCGCGGTCCGTTAGTATACGTCGGACCCGCGTGTCGCCACTATCAGTGATTGCAGACCGAGCGCCGCCACACGGCAGGTCTAGAGAGACTTCCTAGCACTCGCCCCAGTTGTACAGCCGACTTTGCTAGCGATGGTTCACTGACAAAATACGCTCTCATTTGCCGAGACGATAGTTAGCATAGCCTTCAGCTATGTCATTTGCTACGACCTAGCAAGGCGCCATTGCCAGTTACTATTGATGCTGTAAAACACGTACCGTCAAGAGCGATGTTCACCAATTATGGATTAAAGTTAAGTATTCCACAGCTACGTCCTTATTTTGCTAGTCTCACTTCCTTGTCCTGTTCCAGACCTCACGCCAGCCTGCGTGAGCTAAAACGCATGCCTTTCGGCTTTCTCTCATAGTGGGTTGGCTGTCTTGCCAATCCACAACATTTTGGCGACGAGGCCAAACCGCGTTCATACCTATACTGCCCTGATTTACTTGTGTAATGGCTTCGCCACATCTCCAGATGTACTGTCCGAATTTTATCGCTTACAGAATCAGCAGACGCAGGCCTTACTGGATGCCCTTGGACAGCTCGTCCAGGGTCAACGTGCAATGCAAAACGATGCGGCGGCCGCCGCTCCACCGCTCACGCAGTCACCACACGCAGTTGCACCAACTTTTCGTTCTTTTGATGCTGCACTGGAAAGCTGGACGGAGTGGTCACGCCAATTTGGATTCCATCTCGCCGCCTACAGAATTCAAGGTAACGAGCGGCAGCCTTTCTTATTATCTTCCGTCGGAGTGACCACGTACCGTGTGATAGTCAAATTATTTCCCCGAAGCGATGTAGCAACTCTGTCCTATGAAGAAATTTTGTCTGCATTAGATGCATATTTGAAAGAATCAGTCAATGTAGTTGCGAAAAGGTATACCTTCTTTCGTACAAAATGTACGGCAGGTCAAACTAATCGGGAGTGGGTTGCAACTTTGCAAGGCCTTAGTAGGGATTGTGCTTTTGAGTGTCAAGGTGGACTCCCTTATTCAGATACTATGGTACGTGATGCAATTGCACAGAACGTTTCTGATGTTCGTATACGGGAACAGATTTTGAAACTAGTCAAGCCCTCCCTTCAACAAGTGATGGATATATTGGATCGGTAGGACACACTTGACTTTGCTCAGGAATCATTTGAAACTTCGCCATCCATGTGTCAGGTTAACCGGCCCTCCGGGCGAGCTGCACGGAACAGTAAACAGTCCTCGCGCCCGGCCGCGCCAAAGCCGCCTGGCTCTCAGCCACGTGTACCGTGCAGGCAAGCAAATGCAGTGCTAAAGTCATGCCCACGGTGTGCTACTAGACATTCGCGTGAGAATAGCCCGTCACGCCAAGCTATTTGCTTTTTCTGTAATAAAAAAGGACATGTTCAGCGTGTTTGCCAGAAAAAGCTCAGATCGGACACTCACAACCATTCTCGGCCCTTTGCTTCGTGCTGGAATCACACCACAAATACTCAGGCTCGTGAAACTTCGCCCATGGAAATTCATGTAGTTCATTCCACTCCGCCCAGTGCCACTCTCTCTGTGACTGTGTTCGTCTCACAAATAGTGTGCGTCGACATCGACGGAAATCCCGTCATGTCACAAGTGATTTTGTACCAGTGTCAGTTCACGTTGCATGAGACAGTCGCTCTTGTCATCAGCAGGACAATAAACTTTTTGTAGATTTGGACATTAACGGCAAAGTGATACCATTCCAGCTCGATACCGGAGCTGCAGTTTCACTGATCAATCAAGACACGTACAAACAGCTGCGCACACCTCCGTTGCGTGCCGCAAATGTTAAGTTAAGTAGTTATTCAGGACAAGCGATCCCTGTGTAAGGACAGTGCAGCCTTCTTGCAACATACAAGGGACAAACGAAACTTGTGTCATTTTACGTCCTTCGTTCTTCTTCTGCAGTGAACTTGTTTGGTTTCGATTTATTTCAGTTGTTTAACTTGTCTATAGTCGATCAGGACCTATCAGTGAACCAGACTGTGCCTTCAGCCAGTGTTTCTCGTCTATGTGAAGACTATGCAGACATTTTTGCACTGGGCCTTGGTTGCGCTAAGAACTATAAAGCACATTTGGAACTGAAAGTAAACGTGCAACCGAAATTTTTCAGAGCGCGCTATGTTCCCCACGCATTGCGCGATGTGGTCGCAAAAACATTACACGATTTGGAATCACAAGGTGTAATTGAACGTGTGCAGGCGTCTCTCTGGGCATCACCCTTAGTAATTTTGCAAAAAACCTTCCGGAAAATTGAGACTTTGTGTGGACTTCAAGGCAACAGTGAATCCACAACTAGTGATTGCAACTTTTCCTTTACCTCGCCCGGAAGATCTTTTTGACAAACTGTGCCCGGGTAAATATTTTTCGCAGTTGGACCTAGCAGATGCGTACTTGCAAATACCGGTGGACGAAGAATCCCAGCGCATTTTGGTGGTTAACACACATCTTGGTTTGTATCGCTTCAAACGACTGCCATTCGGGTGTGCATCCGCCCCTGCATTGTTTCAGCAGTATCTACAAACTGTTTGTGCGTCGGTCCCTACTGCAGCAAACTATCTGGACGATATTGTGATCTCCGGAAAGACGGAAGAAGAACATTTAGCCAATCTCAGAACATTCTTACAGGTCTTGCGACAAAATGGTCTTCGCTTGCGGAAGGACATATGTGTGTTTTTTGCTCGTGACTTACCTTATCTGGGACATGTACTCAATGCCCAAGGCATACATCCCAGTCCAGAGCACCTCCGTGCAATACAAAACTTGCCTTCGCCGCAGAATTTGAAGCAGCTACAGAGTGTGCTGGGAAAAATAAATTACTATAACAGATATGTGCCGCATGCCTCTTCCATTTCAGCTGCGCTTCATCGCTTACGCCGTAAGGGGGTTCCGTTCGTCTGGACGACGGAATGCGAGCGCGCCTTTCGCCAGTTGAAATCGGTGTTGCTTTCCAATACTTGCCTTACGCCATTCGATCCCCAGAAGCCCCTTTTGTTGATGGTGGATGCATCGGATTTCGGGATCGGTGCTGTGCTTGCGCACAGAGATGGTTCGCACGATCGTCCTATTGCCTTTGTGTCCAAATTGCTCTCGTATGCACAAAGAAATTATTCACAGATCGAGAAAGAAGCATTGGCTCTCGTATTCGGTGTTACAAAGTTTCATGATTTCTTGTATGGTCGTCACTTTACCATCATCACAGACCACAAACCTTTGACATCGCTTTTTCATCCGACCAAGCCTGTACCTCCACGTACAGCGCAGAAATTCATTCGCTGGTCTATTTTCCTCTCGCAGTACCGCTATGATATCTTGTATCGGTCCACTGCTAAGCACGGAAACGCCGATGTGTTGTCCCCTTTGCCTGTTGCTGAGTACAGAGCATTCGATTCCTCCGAACTTGCTTGCATGTTCATTGATGCGGAAACCGATGACGTGGTCGAATCGTTTCCAATTGATTTTCGTCGTGTAGCTACAGCCACAGCTGCTGACACTGTCCTTGCTACCGTTCTGCGTTTTGTTGCCACGCAATGGATCTTGTCAAAGTCACGGATCGAGGATCCGTTGGTTCGCCGATTTTTTGCTCACAAGGAGAGACTTTTTGTACGACGTGGTGTTTTGCTGTTGCGTTCTGATAATGATCAGTCCAGGGTCGTGGTCCCACGTTCGTTACAGTCCTCTGTCTTACGGCTTCTCCACCAAGGACATTGGGGTACAGTGAGAACGAAACAACTTGCTCGTCAGCACTGTACTTGGTTCGGAATCGATGCCGCGATTACGAATATGTGCTCTTCTTGCATGGTGTGTGCCGAACAACAATCAGCACCACCACGGAAATTCTTTGCATGGCCAAAAGCCTCTTCCCCTTGGCAACGCTCCACATCGATTTTGCTGGTCCATTCTGGAATGCTCGATGGTTGGTTGTGGTAGATTCATTCAGTAATTTTCCTTTTGTTGTCCGGATGACTTCCACGACGTCGTCTGCCACCATCCAAGTGTTATCCGCTATCTTTTGCATTGAAGGTCTTCCGCAGACTATTGTTTCCGACAATGGCCCATAATTCATGTCCGCAGAATGTCAGTCATTGTGCAAGGCCAATGGTATTCAACATCTGACAACCGCACTGTTTTCGCCTCAGTCAAACGGTGCCGCTGAACGATTGGTCAGGGCTTTCACGTCACAGATGTTGAAGTAAAAGAGTCACATTCTCGGGAGGACGCGTTATTGCTCTTTTTGTCCTCGTATCGCTCTCAGCCCCGAGATGGTCGCTCGCCGGTTGAGTTGCTTCACGGTCGCCCTCATCGAACCTTGATGTCTTTGCTACATCCGCCGCAGCAGGTCCCTGTGCAGCGGCAGACACCTGCTTTTGCCCCAGGCGACGTTGTCTACTACCGCCACTATCGAGGTTCACGGTGTTGGCTTGAAGGGCGTATTCTTCGCTGCCTCGGCCGCGCTATGTAACTGGTTTTGGGGGGCCTCTGGTGAGGTGCGTCGGCATCTCAACCAGCTGCGCCTCTGTCGCCGCACGGGATCTGCCGCTCCCCGTGTGCTTTCAGCGACGGTGCCGTCCGGTCAGCGCCCTGGGGACCCATCTACTGGCTCGCCTCATCCCCAGGTGTTACCGACGCTGCCTTCCATTTTGCCCCATGGCGACGCGCCACCGCCACCGCCTGTTCTCCCGCCGGCGACACCAGCAGTGGACGCGTCGCTGCAACCGCCGGGCGCCTCCCCGGGTCACGCGCCGCCGTTCGCTTCCCGTGACCAGTTGTCTTCCGACATGGACCTCTTGCCCGCTCCGGACCATATGTCGTCTTCGCCCGTCGGGTGCCCCGGCCCGATGGAGGTCGACCCCGCGGCCCCTTCTGTATCTCTACGGGCGCATACACCGCATGTTGGCGAGCACCCTGGAGCTGGTTTTCAGGCGTTTCCTAGATCCCCGCGGACCGAATGGCAGGGTGCGGGTGGCACAGCGTCGCCTGTTGTTAGGCTCCCCACCTCGTCGCATACGCCAACATGGGGTCCTCCCCACGGCGGGCGGAAGCCTTATGCCACAACCGTCCGCCGATTTGCGGGGGAGGAATGTGGTGTCACCGCCAGACACCACACTTGCTAGGTGGTAGCCTTTAAATCGGCCGCAGTCTGTTAGTATACGTCGGACCCGCGTGTCGCCACTATCAGTGATTGCAGACCGAGCGCCACCACACGGCAGGTCTAGAGAGACTTCCTAGCACTCGCCTCAGTTGTACAGCCGACTTTGCTAGCGATGGTTCACTGACAAAATACGCTCTCATTTGCCGAGACGATAGTTAGCATAGCCTTCAGCTGCGTCATATGCTACGACCTAGCAAGGCGCCATTACCAGTTACTATTGATGCTGTAAAACATGTACCGTCAAGAGCGATGTTCACCAATTGTGGATTAAAGTTAAGTATTCCACAGCTACGTCCTTTTTTGCTAGTCTCACTTCCTTGTCCTGTTCCAGACCTCACGCCAGCCTGCGTGAGCTAAAACGCGTGCCTTTCGGCTTTCTCTCATAGTGGGTTGGCTGTCTTGCCATTCCACAACACAAAGGATACATAAAAAGCAGAAAAGCACAGGCAAATGCGGAATTCATGCTCAAAAGAAGCATTATCAATCATACTTTGGCTCTAACATGAGGAAGAAATTTCAGAGACTGTACGTTTGGAGCACAGCAATGGACGGAAGCAAATCATGGAGTGTATGAGAATCTGAGAGGTAGAGTACGGAAGCGGTCAAGACATGGTGCTATAGAAGGATACTGATAAGATAAAAAGTGTGGAGGTTCTCCGAAAAATCGGCAAGGATTGATATACGTGGCAAATATTGACAAGAAAATGGGACAGGACGATAGTGCATATGCTAAGTCATCAGGGACCACTTCCATGATAGTAAAGCAAGCTGTAGGCGGTAAAAACTATAGGAGAAAATCGAGATTAGGATACATCCTACAGAGAACATTGTGTGTAAGGGCTACTCTGATATGAAGAGGTTGGGACAAGAGTGGAAGTCGCGTCGATTTACATCAACCACTCAGATTATTAATGAAAAAAAAGAACTCCTCTCTGCCTTCCTCCGACCATTGATCCGACTTATCCTGTACGTACCAGGAGGATCTACGATTTAACGCGCACTCAGATTCAAAGAGAAAACTGCTGCGCTGAGATTAATTGGAGAAATCCAAAAGAAAGAAATATTTATTTTAAAAAGAAGTGTCTCACAAACAACAGGTTCGACCGAGTATAGAGTATTACTCATCAGTATGGAATCTTTACCAGGTTGAGTTAATGGAGGAGACGGAGTAGGTCGGATGGAGTGTGGCACCTTTTGTCATGTTATCGTTTAGTATGCGAGAGAGCGTTACGGAGATTCTCAACGAACTACCTACATCTAAATCCATATACATGCTGTCCCCTGGCTTAGCTGGGTGGCAACGTGCTCGCTTACCACACAAGCGGGCCCGAGTTCTATTCCCGGCCGGGTTGGAGATTTTCTCCGCTCGTGGACTGCGTGTTGCGTTGTCCTCATCACCGGTGCACAAGTCGCCCAATGTGGCGTCGACTGAAATAACACTTGCAATTGGCGGCCGAACTTTCCCGGACGAGATCTTTCCGGCCTACGATACCAAACACTCATTTCCATTTTACATACATGCTCCGCAGGATACTGTACGGTACGTGGCAGAGGGTACTCTGTACCACTGCTAGTCGCTTTCTTTCCAGCTACACTCGCCGATACAGAGAGGGAAAACAACTGTCTGTATTCCTCCACTGAGCCCTAATCTCTCTAATCACATCTTCGTAGTACTTACGCGCAGTGTCTGTTGGCGGGAGTAGGATCGTTCTGCAGTCAGCTTGAAATGCCTGTTCTCTAAAATTTCTCAATAGTGTTCCTAGAAAAGAACTTCGACTTCCACCAGGTATTCCCATTAGAGATACTGAAGCCTCTCCATTAACACTTACATGTTGTTCGAACCTATCAATAACAAATCTAGCAGCCCACCTCCGAATTGCTTCGATGTCTTCCTTTAATCCGATCTTATGTAGATCCCAAACACTCGATCAGTACTCAAGAATAGGTCTCACTAGCGCCGTATATGCGGTCTCCTTTCCAGATGAAACCTTTTTTTTCCTAAAATTCTCCCAATAAACCGATGTCGACCATCCTACTTCCCTACCACAATCCTCACATGCTCGTTCCATTTCATATCGCTTTGTAACGTTGTATTTAAACGATGTGATTGCCTCAATCATGACACTGCTAATGTTATATCCGAACATTACAGATTTGATTTTACTACTCATCCGCATTAACTTACACTGTTGTTGATTTAGAGACAGATGCCATTCGTAACACCAATTAGAAATTTTGTCCAAGTCATCTTGTATCCTCCTACAGTAACTCATCTTCGACACCTTTCAGTTCACCACAGCGTCATTAGCAAACAAATGCCCAGCACGCCTGTCAGATCATTTATGTACACAGAAAATAATATCGGTCCTATTACCCTTCTCTGGGGCACTCTTGACGGTACTCTTGTTTATGATGAACACTCGCCATCGAGGAGAACACACTTTGCTCTATTAGTTAAGAAGTCTTCGAGTCACTCACGTATTTGGGAAGCTATTCCGAATGCTCGTACCTTCGTTGACAGTCTTCAGTGGTGTACCATCTCAAATGCTTCACGGAAATCTAGAAATGTGGAATTTTCCTGTTCCCCTTCATCCATGAGCGATGCTTTCTAAAAGCATGCTAAGTCATGGACATCAGTATTTAAGTTTCTAGTAAATTTATTATATTAGAACTCACAATATGTTCTAGAATTATGCAGCAAACCTATGTTAAGGATATTGGTCTGTAATTTTGCGGATCCGTTCTTTTACCATTCATATACAGGAGTAACCTGCACTTTTTTTACGGTTGTTCGTACTTTGCGTCCAGCGAGAGATTTGTGAAAAATGCAACCTTCTGTCAGAGACAGCAAAGGACTTGGAAGAGCAGTTGAACGCAATCGACAGTGTCTTGAAAGGAGGATATAAGATGAACATCAACAAAAGCAAAACGAGGATAATGGAATGTAGTCGAATTAAGTCGGGTGATGATGAGGGAATCAGATTAGGACATGAGACACTTAGAGTAGTAAAGGAGTTTTGATTTAGGGAGTAAAATAACTGATGATGGTCGAAGTAGAGAGGATATAAAATGTAGACTGGCAATGGCAAGGAAAGCTTTTCTGAAGAAGAGGAATTTGTTAACATCGAGTATAGATTTAAGTGTCAGGAAGTCGTTTCTGAAAGTATTTGTATGGAGTGTAGCCATGTACGGAAGTCAAACATGCACGATAACCAGTTTGGACAAGAAGAGAATAGAAGCTTTCGAAATGTGGTGCTACAGAAGAATGCTGAAGATAAGGTGGGTAGATCACGTAACTAATGAGGAGGTATTGAATAGGATTGAGGAGAAGAGAAGTTTGTGGCACAACTTGACTAGAAGAAGGGATCGGTTGGTAGGACATATTTTGAGGCATCAAGGGATCACTAATTTAGCATTGGAGGGCAGCATGGAGGGTAAAAATCGTAGAGGCAGACCAAGAGATGAATACACTAAGCAGATTCAGAAGGATGTAGGTTGCAGTAAGTACTTGGAGATGAAGAAGCTTGCACAGGATAGAGTAGCATGGAGAGCTGCATCAAACCAGTCTCAGGACTGAAGACCACAACAACAACAACAACAACAACATGTAAGGGGCCAAAGCCGTAGAGTACTGTCTGTAACGGCAGACGCAGCAGGAGAGTCATTACGCATCAAGAAGGAATTTCCTCACGAAATTCCGCGGGCTTAAGTTCCAAGAGGAGTTGAGGAACACCAAATTTCCTCCCTCATTTCTACTCTAAACTGACCTCGAGAGAAGGTCAGAGAAATTTGAGTTCATACGGAGTTTTACCGGCAGCTGCTTTTCCATCGCACCATTCGCTACTGTAACCTGGAAATGGAGAAAGTTGTATCAAGATACTCTCCACCGTACATTGTAAGGTAGCTAGCGGACTTCAGAGATATCTTCTGAATATTCTGGTGTAAGGGACCCACGGTCACCGTCACTGAAAACAGTAAAAGTGTCGACAGTATGTGCTTTGTGTCTTGCTGAGAAACGTATTGTTCCATACACTCATGGTACCTTTCTCGACGACACGAATGCCCACTCTACTCTTTGCTTTCAAGACTGCATGCAGTACTGTTCGGTTAACCCGCCTCGGTAGCTGAGCGGTCAGCGCTGCAGACTGCTAACCGAAAGGGTCACGGGTTCGATTTCCGCCCAGTCGGAGGTTTTCTGCACTTAGGTACTCGGTGATGTGTTGTACTTATGTTCGTATCGTCGTAACTAACAAAGAAAATTGCGTCCAATACGTAATCTCTAGTATCGTGTTTCCATCACAGAGATGGCTCAAAGGGCCCATAGCGAAAGCCACTTAATTGAAATTTTAAAATAATTTACTATTTGGTTCGACTCACGTTTGTTTTTGCATCAGCGTTATATGTTCGCTAACAGTGATAACAGTAGTACTACGTATAGGTTTGTTGAGGAAGAGTTGCCCGATATGAAACTCGTGTGTGGGTTCACTGAATGCTGTTACCGCAGTGACGATAACAACATCGAAGCACTTTTTCATCTGGATGTTGTTGCCTGTTACTTTGTGTTTCGTGTCGTACGATTTGCTTACCTTCACTGTTGTGAAGGTATTTTCACAGAAACAATGTTTATTGCTGTAACTAAACCAGTAAATTATGATTACGTTATTATTCTGCAGCAAACCGCCAGAGACTTGGGGTCCCTTCCCCTCGCATTAGCAAGGGAAAATATTGTAATCTAATCAGGTACTTTATATAGTAAAATTTGGAAAAGAAATTTTATTGTTTTTAATCAAGTTTTCTACAAGACTCCTTAATGCTTTAGATTTTTCTGATAAACTTAACTGAAAAATTTAAGTCTTAGTAGCGATGAGAGTTTCCACAACGAATGTCATATTCAATACTTCAGGTTCAGGACCATACTTAGACACCTGTATCTTCTTTACAAAGCATGTTGTGAGTAAAAGGCAACAACAGATATCGAAATTTATATTTTTAATTTTTTTTTGTAGCGATCACAAAGTAACCGCTCGCCCCCTCCCCCCCTTCAACCTCTTGGTTGTGCACGTTATTGAAAGTGCATTCCTATTGCTAATAGTGTGCTAAAAGATATTTTCCGTTTGAGGCCCCCACTTACACGTCAGTTACTCTTCATAATGCTATAGATCAATAACAGTTAACGAATTTTGTTTTTATTTTAATTTTTTATAAGACCAAACTTAAAGTCTTGAACGCAGTGAGAGTACCTGTGTTGTTATATCGGGCAGAAACGTTAAGCTTGGCAAAAAAGATGAAGACGACCTGTGGTCTTTGAACGGAATGTTGTGAGAAAGATGAAACTTCCTGGCAGATTAAAACTGTGTGCCGAACCGAGACTCGAACTCGCGAGAAAGATATTTGGATCATCCCCGAAGAGAACGCATCGTGTCGTAGAAAGAACCAGGAACTCTACGACCTAATGAAAGATCCGAACATCGTGCCGACAATGAAAGTGCGGAGGATGTGTTGCCAGAGAGTCAGGAACGGGTCGGGCTAAACCTGTGCTAATGGGAAAACCTGACGGAGCTTGTCCATTTGGAAGACCACTAAAGCGATGGAAGTGCACAAGATCGTCGTCTGTGGAAGAGTGCACAAGATCGTCGTCTATGGAAGAACACTGTAAGGTCGACGCATGAACACGATCAGTGATTGCCGATACGTACTTATAAAGTACCCTCCCCTTACTAATAGTCCTTACTGAAAATGCTTTGATATTGCTAGGGTTATACCACAACGCACAGAAGGTATCCCCTGAAGTTTTGAAGTGGAGATCTGGTTCATCCTGTATATGTAGATGAAATCGCGAAACGACTACGACGAGAAAAATGGAGAAATCAGAGCTTACGCGGGTGTTAATCCTAAGTAACACTGGCGAACATAACAAAGATTTTGGCAGGGTGTGGATTAGAGATGGGTAGTTCGCGAACGAACGGGTGCAAAGGAATGGTTCACCAGGATGAACGAAAGGACTGAGGAACGAATTCCAGGGAACGATCGGTTCATAGTTCGCTTAGGTCGTGGCGGTCTACTTATAGTTCCCGGGAACGAGGAACGATCGGTTCATAGTTCGCTTCGGTCGCGGCGGTCTACTTATAGTTCCCGCGAACGAGGAACGATCGGTTCATAGTTCACTTCGGTCGCAGCGGTCACTTCGGCAGTTCTCGTTCCAGCCTCACTCGCGTGCTCGTCTCAGTCCCGGTCTCCCTCGGCCGCACTCGTCGTTCTTCGCATGACCACCTGTCTCAGTTCCACTGCCGACTGCTCCTAGTTAGTTCAGTATCCAATTGTTCGTTTCGTTCACTGCGATCGCCTATTTTACATGTGTTCCAAACTGTTCATGCACTTGGCTTTGGCAATTCAGTGTCCTCGACCGGTAATCAAAAAGTATTTTATAGTTACGTAAATTACATAAAAATAACGTTGTATATAATAGGTATATCTTTTTAGGTAACAAAATGGCATATCAGCTCACTTCATTATATCAATGAACAGGAGAATACATACTTATAACAAGAAAGGTTTTTTGTTATTCATATACTTTTTTGTTTCATCTACTTGATTTAGCAGCTAACTTTTGAGAGGCACCCACATGCCTTGCTCATACTGTGGCATCAAGCAGTCAGGCCTGCAAGATGAGTGGTCTGCCAAGCGAGTGGATTCATTCTTATTTATCGAGTAACATGAACTCTCGTACTCACAATTAAGTTACAAATTATCCTCCTGTATGAATAATACGCAACGGAAACGCACATTTGACTATCAGTGATTTCCAGAACTCTGACTGTTCACTACGCACTGGCAATACCACATTTTCTTTTTGTCTTTTATTTGACGGCTTTTATCAACACGTGGCCACCCCACTGAATATGAATGGCGCACACATTATAAATTCGGGACATCATGACAACATACAATTCGAAGGAAAAGTCCACCAATCTTTTTCTTTTCACTATCTTATTTATTCCGATAAATTCTATAACCTAAACACACAAATTCTATAACCTACAACAATAACACATGAGAAATTCCGCCCAGTGGGCATGGCTTTACATTGGTGAATCTCTATATTATGGTCTCGTAATTATTTAACGCTACAGTGCACTTTCTGGTTAGGATGGTGGATCTTTTATTATTTCTCACACTTCGACTCTCACAATCATCATCACGAAACTTTCCTCCAGACCGAGCAGTACAAAAGGAACACGCATAACCCACTAATCTTTTGAAACTACCTCGCTACTCTCCCATGCAAACCACACATACCCAAATTACATGACATACATCGCACTACGACATGGAATACAAACACTAAATAGTCACAACACTATCACTTTCAGCTTTCCCACTTCAATTAATATTTATCACAGTTTCACACGACACTGCCCCACTTTGTAATTCTACTTTCCTACCATGAACTCTGGAGATATTTGCACGTCTTCCTGTGCAATGCAAGCCAAGTGGCGTTGCTGGATAGACGGCCGACTCACCTTGCTTCTCTCTCAGAGTTTGAATCTAGCGTCACACGGAATCATATCACGCAAAGTAATATTAAGAACATATTCATCACACACGCGAGTCCTCAACTGATACCATGGACGAGTACTTCTCTTTATCCTTTGTCTCATACACAGATTGAGACTCACACAGTACTCACCACGTGGAAGTACTCGTCTCTAATTTCAAGTCCTGCACACGCCATTTCTTAAATATTTCAACTTACGTTACACACGCTATTTCTTAAATATTTCAACTTATTGTACACACGCTAGTAATTCAGCTTAACTTAAGCACACGGAAGTATTTCACCTTATAGCTACACGTGGTTTCATTGTGACCGTTGGTCACTTCCGAAGATTACTACAATCCCATTAATATTACCTGCCTGACATTTAATTCTCCCCACAAAAGTTCCTGAAATAGAGAAATTATTATTTCAAACTACTCTTAAATATTCCACATGCATACCATGTCTCCACTCTTTTGTCATTACGGAGCACAACTAAAACAGGTCTTAACAACACAAGATCCAGCGGCAGAGTGCTGAAACATGGCCGTTCTTCAGGTCATCTCGCATCTCTGTCGAGGTGGGGGAGCACCTTGCTACCGTATTGGTCAGCCACATTTCAGGCGCTCAAAGCTCTGGTAAATTTCATCTCTTTGGTCCCACCAAAGGTGGCCAAAGGATCGTCTCAAAGATGATCATATATTCACATTCACTATCTGCGGTTAGCAGACGACCATACATTCATTCATTTCACAGATCTCACCAAACTGGATGTAGGGATTTATTTTGTGGGAGTGCACATCTGATCAATTAAATAAATAAATTGTCATTCTTTCCCACACTGGTATCCGGCTTCGCTGTATTAATTGAAATTAAGTTATTTTACAAAAAAAATGTGTTGTTCTGACAAAAATAATGAAGTATGTTGTACCTATTTTCAATGTCGGGCGATAGTGTACCCTTTCACTTTCGATAATTCGCTTAATTTTTAGTGTATGAAAATTCATATAAAACGATTTTCGTGTTTCTTTCATATACAAAACATTACATTTAGAAATGCTCTTATTATTTTTAAGTTTGGTTGTTTCCAATTTGCATTACTTGCTAGTTTGGTTTCTTTGAAAAAAAAGTGGGTTGTGGGTCATTTTAGCTCAACAGGAAAAGCGGTTCCTCTCCATTTGAAAAGAAAGATTGGCATAAAATCGTATTTACTTATTATCTCAAAAAATTTATTCAGAAGGACCTTTCAAACCAAAAACTTTATTACTGCGAACTTAATTATTATTATTATTGCTGCATTAACTGTAATAATGGAACATAAAAACCTAATTTTTACTAAGCATGTGACGCAAGCATGAGAAAACCACACTTTATTTTATGCTTCTATAAAGTCTCTCCTTCGCCTACAAACTCAGAGACAACGTGAAGTATATATATATGACGTAAACGATTATTGTTTACAACGTAGCATAGCTATATAGTGGAAGTCGAAACGAAGAATTTTATACAAGACACTTGTGGTCTATTAAGTTGGGAAACAGCCACCAACAGGTTTACAGACTACATGAGCCATAGCCCATGCGCATCGCGTGAGATTTTCATGTTGTCTTCTCCAGCTCTCTACACATTGCGAGGTGCCGGGGCTAGCAGTGTATTTAACACTAAATTCTAGAAGCTACATACGTAAATGATGCTCTAAGCCCCCCCCCCTTTTCTAACTCCGACTTTTGCTGTTGCACAAGGATTAAAAATATACGCCAACTGACTGTAATCAACCCTGCAAGTGGAGTAGAAAAGAGTTTGGCACCTGCAATAATTTAATTTGATAAATAAGTTAAATAAAGGAAGGTTTCATAAACGTAGTGAGAAATGATGGGTTGCTCTACCGATTAACAGAATGAAAGTTCTGTCCAAAATAACAATATGATTTATTAAGACTAAGCACAAAATAATAAACAAAAACACATGAATTCTAATTTATAATACATTAAATTGGCTCAAATTGGAAACACAAACAAACGCTGTGAAGGTGAAGTTGTCCCTAAACTAGATCGTGAGGTTTAAGACGAAGTGGTATGTGGAGCCAATTCCTTGCCACTCAAATCTCAAGAGAGACACACAGCTAACCCAACAGTAATTGCTGCTACTCAAGACTGAACAAAGTTAGAAAAGGATGAACAGGCGCGCTCTGCTGAGCTCTGATTATCACCTAGGAAAATCCCTATCTGCCGGTGCTGCGGACATACATTACCAAACTGTTTTCTTAACTGCCAGAACACGATCTGGCGTACCGCAGGCGAGGGCTGGTTGCTTCGACGTCCTCGACCGAAAGGCGACTGCTGACTACTTAGAGCACCCGTACAGGCCGAACACCCAACATTCCCGCCCCACGACAGTGGTCGTGGTTACGTTCCAATCAGCAACTCGAAAACCGGCGGAAATTCCACTCCATTGCCGGAGCACTACCATTCCACCAATGGAGATTCTTGGCGCCAATTTCTGTGCTGATTTTGCTACGTCACGGCGCTATGCCCTGAGCAAACCAATCACCGTTACTATTTTGCAGAAAGTGCGGGAATTTTCCCGCCACAACTGCCAGGGTACACAAGTCATTCCCACGCCTCGCTGGTAGCCCGCCAGAAAGTGTTTTCGCTAAGTTTCTCCGAAGTAACGGAACCTCTAGCCCAGCCGCTACTTCACACCCCAGCGGGCGTGTCTCTTGACAATGTCGGCGTCTGCAAAGCATTCACTCGACTGCCTCACACACGTCGGCTTAACCCGCCTGTCACCGGACCACCCGGGTGACGAGAGACACTGCGTCGGAAGTCCGCGTGTGAAGGAATAGCAACTTCCCACCGCATGCAATTAGAGAGGAGAATCGTAAGATAGAAATATGAGAGGGGGCTCATGCCACCTCTCAACATCATCATCGACTGTTTCGCAATTCTTGCTTGTATTAGCTTGCTATTTCTTCTCTGTCTAATTATTACATGTTTGTCTGTTTGTTGTATCTGCTCGTAACGGGCAACACATCGTCCGTAGTTGGCGAGCAGTCTGTACTCGGGGTCGGTTTTCCGTGCGCCACCCTATATTATTTCCCTGCGATCAGCCATACAAGGCTACAGTTGGCTAAACGAGAGGTCCTGCAGAATCAGAGAAATTACTTCCAAAAGTGTGTAAGAATTCTGTAATGAATAAAAACTCTATACTCCAGGGGGGACGCAGGTGCCCCCTCTCTTTGTGACCTCCATCCTTCAGTCACCTATACTACTAGTTTCACTTTTTCATAAGAACCATATACCAAGCACAAATGAACGGTGAACGAGTGAAAATGAACAGTTCCCAAACAAGAACGATCAGCAGTGAACTAGTTCCCAAGGATGAACGAGTTTGCCCATCTCTAGTGTGGATAGGGAAGGGGGGAGATAAAAAATAATAGTGCTAACGTAAGTACCCTCCACCACATTCCGCAAGTGAGTTGTGGGCGATATAGATGTAGAGGTTCCCACGATTGGACTCCAACAACACTTGTGAAAAATTAGACGAGGGAGAACCAGTATGGCGATTACCTTTGCCGTAGTATTTACAGAGTGCGGAGCCGGTGTACAAGTTTATATAAATTGATCTGGTTGCAGGTGAGAGCGACTGCGCACGCCGGGAGACAAATGAGCGACGCTCAGCTGGCGGTTGCCAGGAAACCGGATCGCGGCGCGTTACCGCCGGCGGCGGCGTCTGGAGCTGCGAGTTTATGGCGGTCACGTAAGTGGCCTGGCCGCGAAGACGCGACCCAGTGAAAGCGAGCGGGCACGCAGCGGCTGCGCCAGACCAGTTCCGCGCGCCGCTCTCCCGCCGGCGCCGCCCCCGCAAACAGCCTGCCGTGGACGCCTGGACGCCTCCCCTAATTAATGGCGCAACTGGTCCGGCGTTATTAGCGGTTAATTGAACGGCGTGTCGTAATTAGGTCCGGGCCGTTCTGCGAGACACGGTACGCTGCCGCTCTTCCCAGCCGTTGTCGCGGACTCTCGCTACTTGTCAAGCTTGATCCACTGCGTAACCGCGTTCCTGCAAATAAATGGAGAGGCCGGTTATACCTGACGTCTTCCTTCGGACAGATTAATGCTTTCACTTCCGCCTGCTGCAAGCATCCCATATGAGGACGTTCCAGTACCAGAATCGACAAGATATTTGGTATCGATAGCAGTACCAAAAAATGTCTCGCTTCCTTCATCAATGTTCCAGTCACGAACACTGCGTGGATTTGACAGTCGAAGGTGGAAGGAGTATAGAGAGGGTCTATACAAGGGCGATGTACTTGAGGACAATATTATGGAAATGGAAGAGGATGTAGATGAAGATGAAATGGGAGATACGATACTGCGTGAAGAGTTCGACAGAGCACTGAAAGACCTGAGTCGAAACAAGGCTCCGGGAGTAGACAGAACTACTGACGGCCTTGGGAGAGCCATTCCTGACAAAACTCTATCATCTGGTGAGCAAGATGTATGGGACAGGCGAAATACCCTCAGACTTCAAGAAGAATATAATTCCAATCCCAAAGAAAGCAGATGTTGACAGATGTGAAAATTACAACTATCAGTTTAATAAGTCACAGCTGCAAAATACTAACACGAATTCTTTACAGACGAATGGAAAAACTGGTAGAAGCCGACCTCGGGGAAGATCAGTTTGGATTCCGCAGAAATATTGGAATACATGAGGCAATACTGATCCTACGACTTATCTTAGAAGAAAGATTAAGGAAAGGCAAACCTACGTTTGTAGTATTTGTGGACTTAGAGAAAGCTTATGACAATGTTGACTGGAATACTCTCTTTCAAATTCTAAAGGTGGCAGGGGTAAAATACAGGGAGCGAAAGGCTATTTACAATTTGTACAGAAACCAGATAGCAGTTTTAAAAGTCGTGGGGCATGAAAGGGAAGCAGTGGTTGGGAAGGGAGTGAGACAGGGTTGTAGCCTCTCCCCGATGTTATTCAATCTGTATATTGAGCAAGCAGTAAAGGAAACGAAAGAAAAATTCGGAGTAGGTATTAAAACCTATGGAGAAGAAATAAAAAGAGGTTCGCTGATGACATTGTAATTCTGTCAGAGACAGCAAAGGACCTGGAAGAGCAGCTGAACGGAATGGACAGTGTCTTGAAGGGAGGATATAAGATGAACATCAACAAAAGCAAAACGAGGATCATGGAATGTAGTCGAATTAAGTCGGGTGATGCTGCGGGAATTAGATTAGGAAATGAGACACTTAAACTAGTAAGGAGTTTTGCTATTTGAGGAGCAAAATAACTGATGATGGTCGAAGTAGAGAAGATATAAAAAGTAGAGTGGCGATGGCAAGGAAAGCTTTTCTGAAGAAGAGGAATTTGTTAACATCGAGTATAGATTTAAGTGTCAGGAAGTTGTTTCTGAAAGTATTTGTATGGAGTGTAGCCATGTACGGAAGTCAAACATGGACGATAACTAGTTTGGACAAAAAGCGAATAGAAGCTTTCGAAATGTGGTGCTACAGAAGAATGCTGAAGATTAGATGGGTAGATCACGTAACTAATGATGAAATATTGAATAGAATTGGGGAGGAGATTGTGGCACAACTTGACAAAAAGAAGGGACCGGTTAGTAGAGCATGTTCTGAGGCATCAAGGGATCGCAAATTTAGCATTGGAGAGCAGCGTGGAGGGTAAAAATCGTAGTGGGGGACCAAGAGATGAATACACTAAGCAGATTCAGAAGGATGTAGGTTGCAGTTAGTACTGGGAGATGAAGAAGCTTGCACAGGGTAGGGTAGCATGGAGAGCTGCATCAAACCAGTCTCACGACTGAAGACCACAACAACAACAAGCTTCCGTATGAGATCTAATTTCTCTGATTCTTTTTTCGCGGTTATTTCGTGATGTGTACGCTATCTGATAAGTACTGTGTGACAACCTGTTAGTAGACATTATTATGCGGTATGTTCACCTCTGCCCATTATGATGGCTTGAACTCTCCTGGGACATGGATGCCTGTGGAGGATGGCAGCCCGTTCTCCACAAAAGAGCCGAAATCAGACACACACACACACAATGCGGTCTGTAGCCAAGCCGACGTTCTAATCTACCCCAGCGATGTTCTAATGGGTTTATGTCAGGACTTTGGGCAGGCCAATCAATTTCAGAATGTTATAATCATACATAATTGTCTCACAGATGGTGCTTTACAATATCTACGTCTGTATCTACATGATTACTGTGCAATTCACAATAAACTGCCTGCCAGAGGTTTCAGAACCACCTTCAATCTACTTCTATACGGTTCCACTCTCTTGCTAGTTCTGATTACAACAAAATATTTTCACACTCTGAGGAAGGAAGGAAGGAAAGAAGATTGGGTTTACCTTGCCGCCGATATCGAGGTTAGTTGGTCTGGTGCAATTCAGGAAAATAACGGAAAACTTAAATCTGGATGGCAAGTCGCGGGTTTTAACCGCTGTACTCCCGTATGCGAGTCCAGTGTACTAACCACTGCGCCATCTCTCTCGGTACTCTGAGGAGGAAGTTGATGGCCGAAATTTCATGGGAAGATCTCACCGCAGCGCAAAAAGCCTTTGTTTTAATGACTGCCAACCCAATTTGTGTATCACATCCGTGGCCCTCCCACCCCTATTTCGCGATAATACGAAACGAGCTGCCTTTCCTTGAACTTTTCCGATGTCCTCCGTCAATTTTGTCTGATACGGATTCGACACCTCAGAGCAGTACTCCACCAGATGGTGAGGAAGCGTCTGTGAGTAGTCTCTTTAGTAAACCTATTACGTTTACTAACAAGGGAACCTCCCCATCGCAACCCCCTCAGATTTAGTTATAAGTTGGCACAGGGATAGGCCTTGAAAAACTGAACACAGATCAATCGAGAAAACAGGAAGAAGTTGTGTGGAACTATGAAAAAAATAAGCAAAATATACAAACTGAGTAGTCCATGCGCAAGGTAGGCAACATCTAGGAGAGCGTCAGCTGACGAGCGCCGTGTCCCATGGTTAGCGTGAGCAGCTGCGGAACGAGAGGTCTTTGGTTCAAATCTTCTCTCGAGTGAAAAGATTAATTTTTTATTTTCAGACAATTATTAAATTTCAGGCACTCACACATAATCAACTTCGCTCTCCAAAATTCCAGGACATGTTTAGATTTGCTTGGACATATGCAGGATTTGACGGTCTACACACGGAAACATTTGAAAACGTAAAAAATGTATGTTTTGACAGAACACAAGGAAAACTGTGCGACTGTGAAACTGTTGCATTCATTTGTTGCAGTTTATGTGACAAACTCTTATGTTTTCATCACTTTTTTGGGAGTGATTATCACATCCACAAGAAAACCTAAATCGGGCAAGGTAGAAGAAACTTTTTACCTATTCGCCAAGTGTGCAAGTTAGGTGGGTCGACAACATATTCCTGTCATGTGACGCACATGCCGTCACCAGTGTCGTATAGAATATATCAGACACGTTTTCCTGTGGAGGAATCGGTTGACCTATGACCTTGCGATCAAATGTTTTCGGTTCCCATTGGAGAGGCACGTCCTTTCGTCTACTAATCGCACGGTTTTGCGGTGCGGTCGCAAAACACAGACACTAAACTTATTACAGTGAACAGAGACGTCAATGAATGAACGGACAGATCGTAACTTTGCGAAAATAAAGAAAGTAAAATTTTCACTCGAGGAAGGACTCGAACCAAGGACCTCTTGTTCTGTATTTGCTCACCCTAACCACGGGACCACGGTGCTCCTGAACCCACATTGTCCTTGATGTTGCCTATGTTGCACATGGACTATTCAGTTTGTATATTTTGTTCATTTTTTCATAGTTTCACACAACTTCTTCCTGTTTTCTCGATTGATCTGTGTTCAGTTTTTCAAGGCCTATCCACTGCGTCAATTTATAACTAAATCTGAGGGGGGTGCGATGGGGATGTTCCCTTGTAAGTATTCTGCCAATAAATCGCAGTCTATGGTTCGTTTTCCCTACAACATTATTTATGCGATCGTTCCAATTTAAGTTACTTGTAACTGTAATCCCTAAGTATTTAATTGCGTTCACAGACTAGATTTTTGTCATTTATCGTGCAACAGAAATGTAGCTGTAACTCTTCAGGCTTTCCCGGCGAGATCTTGACATGTGGAATAATCGGGTCTACTGCCGGATGTTTGTGTCGCTCTGGTACAATATTTCGGCCACGTAACTCGTTGCCTTCTTCAGGTGCTACCTGAGACTGCCACGACCACAGATGGAGGACGAGCCCGTGGGAGCACCAGGGAAGGGCCAAAACTCAGGAGCAGCACCAGGCTGGCGCGGACCGCGAACGGAACGCCCGACACAGGGCGGGTCTCGGCTGCCACAGATGGTCGCGGACGCCCAAGGGAGCACCGGAGAAGAGATAACACATTACAAGCAGCGCCAGGCGGGTGCGGCGGACGGTAGAGAGAGCACCCAGCGCCCTCTGGGAATAAATACTGGACAAGATCCTCCAATACGGCAGTCTCAGGTAGCACCTGAAGAAGGCAACGAGTTACGTGGCCGAAATATTGTACCAGAGCGACACAAACCTCCGGCAGTAGACCCGATTATTCCATATGTCAGAAATGTTGCTGATTCTTTTTAGTGTACATATGCGTGACTTCACACTTTACATGTTTTAGACTCATTTGTCACGTTGTGAATCATACAGATATCTTGTCTAAATCTTCTGCAACAGAGTGATTTCTCATGCTTAAGCAAACAGTCATCGTCCCTGAACTGTTCGTCTCCTGTATGTTACAAAATATGTTCACAACCTTCCGCATTTAGCATTTTATTAAGCGCTATGAAGAGACCACACCCTAACCACAAAAAACCAGTAAAGCCATCTGTTCGGTACTTCACTGTTGCCACTAAACAGAATTGCAGGTAACTTTTTCCAGTCAGTTGCCATACCTAAACCCTTACATGGAATTTCCACGGCGTATACAGCGATTAATCACTTGCTAGCAGTCTTCCTGTGGTGCCGATCTTTACACAGCCTCAGGTGCCGCTCAGCATTCACTTCAGAAACATATGAGGAGTTACTCCAACACTGTACCCCATTCCTTTTAACCACCTACGCACAACCACTGTGGCAGCATGACTGGTAGTAGCTGTAGCTCATTCCGTAAAAATAAGACTTAAATTCGAGATAAATTGCTGATGTAGCATTCTTCCAGATGTTACTTATTCGGAAGTCGTTGTGACTTATGACCACCGGAGGAATCTAGTGTCAAAATCAGAACTGCGCCAACTAATGACAATGCACTACAATTTCTACTGTGAATGGTCTGCTACGATCAATTTTGTTACCTGGTGTGTTAATAATCAGATGCCGAAACTTTGTTGGTGAGCAGTTAAAATGGTTCAAATGGCTCTGAGCACTATGGGACTTAACATCTGACGTCATCAGTCCCCTAGAACTTAGAACTACTTAAACCTAACTAACCTAAGGACATCACACACATACATGCGCGAGGCAGGATTCGAACCAGCGACCGTAGCAGTCGCGCGGTTCCAGACTGAAGCGCCTAGAACCGCTCGGCCACCGCGGCCGGCTGGTGAACAGTTGCGTTGGTGGCAGTGGACCGTGTCTGTATTAAGCGTGATGCTGTAAATAATTTTGCTTTACGAACAGTAACATAGATCGGACTTCGCGTAGAAAATTTAGATTGAAAAGATTCGATTTTTCTGAGATGTGCAAATCTCCACTTAGCAGCGTATGGCTGGCGCGCAAATCGACACATTACCAAAATTATCTCCTTCCAATTCTGATTACACTGAAAAATAAAAATCTTTTTTTTATCATTAGCGACAAGGTTTCGGTACCAGAAAAAAAATGGCTCTGAGCACTATGGGACTTAACTGCAGTGGTCATCAGTTCCCTAGAACTTAGAACTACTTAAACCTAACTAACCTAAGGACATCACACACATCCATGCCTCAGGCAGGATTCAAACCTGCGACCGTAGCGGTCCCGCTGTTCCAGACTGTAGCGCCTAGAACCGCTTGGCCACTCCGGCCGGCCGGTTTCGGTACAGCGCTCTTTTAATGGAATATAGACGAAAGTAGAGATTATAGTTATTACACTATTTAATCTAATTACACTACTTTTTTTTTAATCGTGTGATGATTTTATGCGATATACAGTTGATATAAGGCAAACGATTTTATACAACATACATATAATGTAAGACAAGACTAAACCTTAATGTCAGTGTTTTTCAACTAGTTAATAATGCTGGGTGTGAGAGTCCACAAGTCATCGGGAATTCCAGGGTATGAATGAAGTAAACAGCGTTGGACTAAATGTTCAATTGTCTGCTCTTCTTGATTGCATTCACACATTGGTGAACTGATCCAGCACCATTTGTATGTGAAGTAGCTACAACAACCATGTCCAGTCCTTAACCTGTTGAGGCGGCACCAAAGTTTCCTCGGTAGGTCAAAACCTTTTGGCTTCTTTGTGGGATCAAGGTGATGGGCTCTTGTTCCCAATGTTTTTGTTGACCATTCATGCTTCCACCTTACACTACTTAAAACTAATTACATTGATGCATACACCGTAAGCTGCTACAAGAGAGACGGATAACGGAGAAAAAGTGGTAGCAAACGGTAGGAGGTGAATCGTGCCTCTCTTATTTACGAAAAAAATGTCAAAATTCACATCAGCGATTTCTATGGAAATGTAAAACTAATAAGAGGAGTTGACTTTGATATTGAAATATTTACTTACTTTTCGGAACTCGTGAGCGATTCCTTCCGCTTGTTGCATGCGATCTTCTGTAGCCGTCTTCCGCAATGCTGGATGGTCCATGGCAGTCAGTGGATGAGGTTGTAACAATACGAGCCAAGATAGATGTAACGGAACTTGAATAGCGTATTTGCCTCTATTGGTTACGGTAGAGAGATCGATCTTTCGGTCCTGTCTGTATATTTATGTATAATATTGCGTGAAGAAAGGCTGGGCGAGTGTAAAGCTATCGTTAAAAACGCACGCCGCGCGATTTGTTACGATTTGGTCGGTCATAATAATAATAACATGCTTTTGAATACAATTAAAATATAACGGCGATACCTGTTTAATGTTATTGGAAATAATATGTAGTAAATTAATGAGTAAGGTAGCCGATCCTATAAGAAGAGGTGAAATTGGGCATATTGAGGTGTTTTCCTTTATATCGACGAAGCCGATGATACGGCGTCATTTTTTCATTTACTCTTAGAAATAAACAAGTAAAGAAGTGCTAATTGTGCGTTGTGCAAAAATATAGGGGTGAGTTTTAAATAAGAACGGTACACGATCAGAGTAACAAAAGGACATTTAGTTACATGAAATCGCGAATAGCGAAGTGTGGTCATTAAATTGAGTACACCTACAGGGCGGTCAATTCCGGGATAAATCTATACGCATCTCACGAGGGACGCGGTATTGAGACCGTTTTTTTTAATTATATCGCGGAGAGCGGGCTCCAATTTATGAAAAGGAGAAAAACGTTGACTTTTACGTGAACTCTTAATAACAGCCGATCGGAGAGAAAAGTGTGTAATTGTATTACGCATAATAAACGTTCGTGGAGGGCGGTGGCTAAATTAGAAGAGTCAGCAACAAAATACAGTATCATTATCATTGACTGTTGGTGTCGAGCAACCAAAACTGTTCTTCAAATGGCCGGCCGGAGTGGCCGAGCGGTTCTAGGCGCTACAGTCTGGAACCGCGTGACCGCTACGGTCGCAGGTTCGAATCCTGCCTCGGGCATGGGTGTGTGTGATGTCCTTAGTCCGCAGCTCGTGGTCGTGCGGTAGCGTTCTCGCTTCCCACGCCCGGGTTCCCGGGTTAGATTCCCGGCGTGGTCAGGGATTTTCTCTGCCTCGTGATGACTGGGTGTTGTGTGCTGTCCTTAGGTTAGTTAGGTTTAAGCAGTTCTAAGTTCTAGGGGACTGATGACCATAGATGTTAAGTCCCATAGTGGTCAGAGCCATTTTTTGTGATTTCCTTAGGTTAGTTAGCTTTAAGTAGTTCTAAGTTCAAGGGGACTGATGACCTAAGAAGTTAAGTCCGATAGTGCTTAGAGCCATTTGAACCATTTTTTCATCAAAGGGTTTCGATGGAACTTGGGAGTTGGGGTTCAGGCACTCGCATATACTCCACATCAGGGTGTGAATGAGTGGTGAATGCGAAACAAAACTGTGAACAAAGTTACGTTAAATAAAACAGAAGAAACAAGACAGTTTGGTCGTATGTGTTATTATTCCATAAACTGTAACATTTCTTATCGTTTACGAAGCCTATATAGATGATCTTTATGACAATTTGCTCCGAAGGGATCTCGTTACGAGTTAAGTTTTGGGAACCTGGTCAAGAGGGGGTAGTTCGTAGATCCTAACTACTGCAGCTATTCTGGAATCAGGTGCTACCGTGACCGTTGTGTGTTGTCAATGACTTAAGGTTACCATATCTCATGCTCTAAGATCGACGCGCCTTTCCACTTGGTATAACGGTGCCTCACGGCAACAACGACAACGCCGACGACGAAGGAAGATACGGTAGAAGGTCTGCTTGTTCTTGGTTTACCTGTGGTTATTCCTTCGCTTTCCCACTTCACAGTCACATCACCAACAGGTGACACGGACGGATTTACAAGGGTTGACACGCACCTGATGGATCTGTTACTCAGGTGACATTCAGTGACCAGCCCACGTTCGAAGGCCCTGGGGTCTCTTGAGAGACCGATGCTCCGGTTACTGCTTCTCTACTGACAACACAGAACTCCGCGCCTCCTTTTGTACTGGCGGATCCGCCTGTCGTCACAGCTAGCGCTTAATTCGGCGTTCCAAAGGGGTGTACGGATACTTTTGATCTGATTGTTTGTACGGGATGAAGTAAGACGCCGCTCCATACTTATTTCGAACGTAGCCTATTGCAATTTTAACAGTATAAATCTACGCGATGCAAAACGTTTCCCATGTACATACCGTAACACGAGTATCAGTCTCGACTGTCTCGCAATGGTCTGAATACTTGTCTGCGGGATGTTTCACTTAACCAAATACGAGGTGTCTGCTCCTGTTTCCAGTGCCAGGTCACCGCACGACTTCTGTGCACCTTTCTCGGACAGTGTACCAGGTGTCGAACCGGTTATAGCCTTGAAAAAAACTCATTCCATGTTAGGTCACTCCGGACAGTTACTCCTAGGTGTTTTGAGAGAGTTATTGCCTTGATTACTGCCTCCACTGGAGGACTCGACGTTGCATTGTCCCTAAGTTCGAATCGTCAAAGTTGACGATTGAGATGGCTGATAGGACACGTCCCGAAAGACAATAAACTGAAAAAAAAGAGAGCTACCGATTCCATCGTTTTTTTTCAAAAATAGCGTAATCGAATAGTAATAGATCTCTTAGCCCGATTATGCGCAGTTTGTTACATTGCGAGGTGCCGGGGTGAAGAAGAGTTTGTACCTCTTTAATTCAGACGAATTTTGCATGAGAACTGGACATGAACTCGACCCCCTCCTTACATACCACCTAATTGATTATGTGAGCTACGGTAATGGAAGAAAATAATGGTGGACCCTGCTAGTTGGTAAAATAAGGAGTGCACACTCACAATAATTTAATAAAAATCGTAATCTACTCAGAAAAAAAAGAACTTTATCATAACTATATATGACGGTAGTATCTGTTCCCGAAAGATGATGGGCAAACATCTATTAGGCGCACTACGAATGTAGTGTTGTGGACATGTTGGGAATGTGGATCTCACGGGGAGCGTGCAAGGGATAAGTCCCTGCAGACGCCCGATCCTCTGTCCCCGCGGTGGCTCAGATGGATAGAGCGTCTGCCATGTAAGCAGGAGATCCCGGGTTCGAGTCCCGATCGGGGCACACATTTTCAACATGTCCCCAATGAAGTGTATCAACGCCTGCTTGCAGCTAGGGTGTCTATTTAATTATCATTTCACTTTATCATAATAAACAACAGGAAATGGGATTCTGCATATATCTTCGAAATGATAAGCGGATTAAATATTACAATGAAGATTTTATACATCAGAACATAAATGTACATAATTATCGACACAAACAGTGGGTTAAAGAACAGGGTGTACTGAAATATTATGAGCATAAGAGTTGTCTCGAGAACAGAGGGCTCCTACTCTGTAATGGAAACCACTGGCGATAATGACTGGAGGTCCTAATGAATCAAATATTAATCTCCCCACTATATAGCAGTATCGCAATTAGCAGTGAGAGCTCAAATGAGATCACATGGAGAAACAAGTAAGGTGATTTTTAGCAAAGCGAACGCGCGTGCTGCTCAGGGATTCAGAATAAAATTGATATGGTCCAACAATGCTGGAGCCGCGAAATACTGTACCAGAACTGAAATCTGCAGCACGTCGTCGGTAGGCAGCGTCCTGATGATGTAGGCGCCGACTTCTGCCGTCCAGCAACTCTGTGTCAACCCCTGGCCGCGAAGGCTGTCCGAGAATTCTAAGTTCTTCCGAAAACGAGCGACCAAGTCGCAAGACCGTCCGACTCCGAGGAAGATCAGATCCCAAATCCTCTGTGATGCGATGCAAGCAGTGAAGCCAGCATTGCTCAACTCCCTACTCTACTCGAAAACCGACAATCAGCATTCAGTGCTGATTCCAAAATTCCCCCACACTGTCTTGGAACATCATTCGCGTCAATAGCGACCATTCCCTCCAGTTTAGAGCAGGGTTTTATTACGTCAACTAGTCTCAGTTTAAGTTGACCAATCATGCCTCTACTATTCAGCTGAGGGCACTCAACTTGCCGTTTGACCGGATACAAAAACAACCTGCCTAGGCAACCAACCATCCGGTGCCAGACAGTCACACCCAGCAGGACACAGTCCACAAGTATTCTCAGAATCATGAGGACAATGCAGTCAGTCGGTGCCAGGAATCTTCGCTCCGGACGCGCCGGTACGGTAAACACATAAAAAGTAGCGACACTCAGACGTCTTGCAGGTCGTTTTGCCCTGCATACAATAGGCGAAACTCTACTGACGTTAGTCGTTCCGCCAGGCGCTTAAGCCTATTGTACGAACCCCTTAGAATTCAGCGAATTGCAGCCCCCAGCCAGAAATGCAGTGTGCCGCATCCTCCGATGCTCTTCTCGCACAGGCCACCCAGATGTGGGGCGGCGGTTTGGAATTATGTTGTTTATTATGATGCACCATATGTGGGGCGGCGGGTGGAAATTTAATGTTGTTATTCAATAAAAATGTTTTGTAATGGGGAAAAGATGCATTCCCTGCCGTTCTAACCATATGTGGGGCGGCGAGTGGAATTAATTGTTGTTATATAAATGTTCCTATTATTTATGCTGTTGTTTTGCCGTTCTCAATGCTGGCTCTCTAACTACAATATTGGCAACCAGAAAGTGATTAGCAAAACGTGAAGCCTGTAATTAGAATTCCTAGTGCCCACTTCATCTGAGAAATACACTTATAGCTACAGCTTATAGCTCTGAGGAATTAGGAGATTGTCTGGGATTCATAATCAAAAACGATCGTGAAAAAAAAAAAAAACGTTTGCTATATTCTGAAAGTCACCGCCTGATCAAATCGGCTCTCCCGACTAGCCGCTGGGCTAGTAATGCACCACATTAAGTTACTGAATAAATCATTGCTTCCTTTGCTGATGGCCGATGAAGCTCTCAATTTAAATGTGCATTCAGCATACAGGTAAGTAATCATAATAAAAGTTTGACGTGGCTAAGTTAAATATTTTGGGCGAGAGAATTAATTTAATTACACTACACGCAGTAGACGAGCTCTAAACTTGCCCTTTGGAGATACGCTATCGCTATAGATTTATAGTTATTCAATTGAAACTTCTCACATCTTTATGATTATAGCGGATCTCCATTCTACTTAAATATAAACATCCTAGCCTTATTTATTAGCCTTCGTAATCTATCTTGCTTCCTTAATTTTTAAGACAAAAACCAGAAAATTATGAATTTCAACAAAAATTTTAATTTGTGAGATCCAAAGTACTGTTTCTATTAAATTATTATGGAAAAGGAATCTAAATATAAATTTTTAAGTCTCTAGCTCTTTTCTGTTGCGCCAATGATTTTTACAGAAAAACGTCCAAATTTCGAAAATGGTTAAAGTTATCGAACATATTCAACACATATTAATTTAGTATTACTCCGTTTCAGGTTATTTGCTTGATTTTTAAAGTATTGCACAACATTTATGACGTCAGAGCTAGTTACAGCGGACTGGCTGGCACACAATGGAAAGACTGATGTGAATTTATTACGGCGTGAGTAGGCTGCTTCTCTACACAGGGAAGTAAAACAACATGTTTAGGAATCAAGTGAAAAGTATTTTTTGAGCTCTCAGTACAAATACTCTCATTACAATAACCTTATTCGGTCTGTTACTACCGTGCAGTGACATAGAACATTAATAAAATTGATAAAATTGAGAGGAGACATGAAAAGAAAGGCATGGAACATCGCAACATTCATTTACGACCATGGTTATCTGCCAATTGCTTCGGAAATAATCCATCTCTTGCGTATCTTTCTACATTTCGCTACACTTTTTTGATGTTGCAACATTCCTAGAGTCAACTATACCTTGAGGAAGCAAAATCGGGGGATATCGATACGCACATATACAGATGACAATAATATGACGTACACAAGGTATAAATGGGCAGTGCACTGATGGAGCTGTCGTTTGTACTTAGGTGATTCAAGAGAAAAAGTTTCCGACGTGATTATGGCCACACTACGGGAATTAACAGTGTTTGAAAGCGGAGGGGTAGTTGGAGATGGACGCAGGGCTCATTCCATTTCGGAAATCGTTTGGCAATCCAATATTCGGAGATTCATAATGTCAAGAGCGTGCCGAGAATACAAACTTTCAGGCATTACCTCTCACCACGGACAACGCATTGGCCGATACTCTTCTCTTAAAAACCGAGAGCAGCGGCGCTTGCGTAGAGTTGTCAGTGCTAACAGACAAGCAACACTGCGTGAAATAACCGCAGAAATCAGTGAGGGATGTACGATGAACGTATCCGTTAGGACAGTGCAGCGAAATCAGCCGTTAATGGGCTACGGTAGCAGATGATCTATTTACGTGCCGTTGCCAACAGCAAGATATCGCCTGCAGCGCCTCCCTGGTCTCGTGAACGTATCGGTTGGACCCGAGACGACTGGAAAATTGTGGCCTGGGCAGATGAGTCCAGATTTCAGTTGGTAGGAGCTGATGATAGGGCTACAGTGTGGCGCAGACCCCATAATGTCGTAGAGCCAAGTTGTGAAGAAGGCATTGTGCAAGCTCATGGTGGTCCTATAATGCTGTTTTCTGTGTTTTCATAGGATGGACTGGGCCCTCGGGTCCAGCTGAAGCGATCATTGGCTGGATATGGTTATGTTTGGTTAATTGGAGACCATCTGCAGCGATTTATGTATTTCATGTCCCCAAACAACTATGCAATTTTTATGGATGACAGTGCTAAATGTCACCGCGCCACGATTGTTGGCAACTGAACAATTTGACCGAATGGTTTGGGCACCCCGACAGCCAGACGTGAATCCCACGAAGCTCTATGGGGCAAAATCGAGAGGTCAGTTCGCCCACAAAATCCTGTACCGGCAACACTTTCGCAATTATGGACGGCTATAGATGCAGCGCGGCTCAGTATTTCTGCAGGGGACTTCAAACGAGTTGTTGACTCCATGCCATGCTGAACTGCTGCACTGGTCCGTGCAAAAGGAGGTCCGACACGATGTTAGGAGGTATCCCATGACTTTTGTCACCTCAGTGTAAAGAGCCTCAAAGAGTTTCTGATGTTACCCACTGAATTAAATACATGTTTTAATCAGTAATGATTATACAGGGTGATTTAAAAAGAATACCACAACTTTAAAAATGTGTATTTAATGAAAGAAACATAATATAACCTTCTATTATACATCATTACAAAGAGTATTTAAAAAGGTTTTTTTTCACTCAAAAACAAGTTCAGAGATGTTCAATATGGCCCCCTCCAGACACACGAGCAATATCAACCCGATACTCCAACTCGTTCCACACTCTCTGTAGCATATCAGGCGTAACAGTTTGGATAGCTGCTGTTATTTCTCGTTTCAAATCATCAATGGTGGCTGGGAGAGGTGGCCGAAACACCATATCCTTAACATACACCCATAAGAAAAAATCGCAGGGGGTAAGATCAGGGCTTCTTGGAGGCCAGTGATGAAGTGCTCTGTCACAGGCTGCCTGGC
This sequence comes from Schistocerca nitens, assembly GCF_023898315.1. Classification (NCBI taxonomy): domain Eukaryota; kingdom Metazoa; phylum Arthropoda; class Insecta; order Orthoptera; family Acrididae; genus Schistocerca; species Schistocerca nitens. The sequence goes on from NC_064621.1 coordinate 564,277,167, forward strand.
GGCCGATCCATCGCCTCGGGTAGTTGACGTTCAGGTTTCATAACTAACCTTTTTCGTAGGACTCTCCATACAGTTGATTGTGGAATTTGCAGCTCTCTGCTAGCTCTGCGAGTCGATTTTCCTGGGCTGCGAACAAATGCTTGCTGGATGCGTGCTACATTTTCATCACTCGTTCTCGGCCGTCCAGAACTTTTCCCTTTGCACAAACACCCATTCTCTGTAAACTGTTTATACCAACGTTTAATACACCACCTATCAGGAGGTTTAACACCATACTTCGTTTGAAATGCACGCTGAACAACTGTCGTCGATTCACTTCTGCCGTACTCAATAACACAAAAAGCTTTCTGTTGAGCGGTCGCCATCATAGCATCAACTGACGCTGACGCCTAGTCAACAGCGCCTCAAGCGAACAAATGTACAACTAAATGAAACTTTATAGCTCCCTTAATTCGCCGACAGATAGTGCTTAGCTCTGCCTTTTGTCGTTGCAGAGTTTTAAATTCCTAAAGTTGTGGTATTCTTTTTGAATCACCCTGTATAACGTTTTTCTTCAGAACGCCGTAAATAAACCTTACACCTGTAAACGTCATCCTGTTAGGTATAACTCTTTTAATTTTATCTCCTGAAAGCAGTTGCAAATCTGTTTCGATACTCGACAAGCTCGTGTTTTGTTTACTAAATGATAACGCGTAACTGTACCGAATGGCTTTCGGGAGTTATGGAATACGACAACAGTCTGAACGAAAGAGCAAGCTGTGTTTCGCAAGCTCTCTGTTTACGGAATCCATCTTCGCTCATATTACCGGCTCACCTGTTTCTCAGTTGTCAGATGTGATCAAAGGCCCTCGCCTACATTCCAAGAGCCAATGACTGACGTTAAGAAGATTCTTCAAGAAGCTTTTCAACGAGACAGAAGAGGCACTGACCGTGAAGTCGTTCACCTCCAGTGATCTGAAGTGAAAAAATACGCGAGACGCAGTGTGCCCGACAAGAGGAGTAGTTTTCAGTTCAGTTTCGGCACTGAAGAAGCACCAAGTCCGCCGCTGTAATGGAATAGCAAGCAGCAGCCTCGCCGCCAGAAGACAGAAGTTAGAAGGCATTTGAAGACTGATTTTTACGTACCCGGGTGACTCGTGAGGACGGGAAGGAGACGGCCTCACATCAGCAGTCACCTGTGAGCTGGGATGAAAATCGAACAGCTGAAGACTGGCAAGGTGGAGTCCGATGTTCGAGTCCGGGACACTGGCCTTCCCCCGCCGCGCCGCTCCGCTGGCCGACGCACAACACACGCGGCCGCTTAGAGAAGAGAAACACTGGCACGCCACAGCCAAGGTATTACCACCCGATGCACGACTTCGTTCTCAATAATTAAACGGGACACCGCACGAGGCCCGTCTCCAGTCAACTGGGCGAGACGGCGACACGAGATACACACCGCCAGGCGTAATCAGACGCCGCCGCTGCCGCAGCAGAGGCTCCGCAAACGACACAGCTGCCGCTCTCCCAGCCAGAACAATCGAGTAAGGAAACAGTTGTACAAAACTTTCAATAAAAGTTATCTTATGTAAAAATGCTGTTTCATTCTACTTCATACCCGAGCCAAGGAAGAACCCACCCTGCCCACATGTTATTACGAGAGAAAAAGTAATTTATTTAGTGTTTTTCACCCTGACATAATGCTTTAGAATCAAATGCCCTTTGCAGTAATACTCATCCTGACAACTGACCAGCATCAAAAGAGAAAACCCAGTTACATTTGGAACACGTGAGCCAGTCGGGCGATGCCCTGACGGCTGAATCGACAGCTTCCTGAACGTGTTGACTTCATGGTCATTGGCTCTTCTGCCACTGCTGCTCTGCCCGCTGTTTGCCAGTGTGAAATTCTTCAAAACTAAACTAAGTTTTTCATTTATTTTCTAATTTCTACTTTACTTCACATTGATTTCACCAATTTATTTGCCTATCTTAAGTACCACTCAACACATCAGATTTTTGTCTTCTGGAAACGTCATAATGGGTGAGAACAGAACAAGTTTCATAATTCTACAACATATTTGGTATTACAAACAAGTGAATGAAGCACAATCTGGAGTGGAAGATGGATGACACAGTTACGATTTTAACGAAAATAAAGAGGTGGTTGGGGGAGGGGGAGGATGAAAAGGGAGAGGGGGTATACCCAGGTGAATGGAAGCTAGATTAACAGACGAAGTTTTTCTTTGAATTCTTAGAGACATGAAAAGACAGAGATGACAGGCTAATGGAAGGGGAGTAGATGAAATTAGAAATCATACAGGAGAAATATGGGCGCCCATAGCTGGAGAGGCTTAAGGGGAGGGAGTAGTGTCCAGCACTGTTTGTCAAATGGCTGGGTCCTGATAATGATGATGACGGGGTATTAAAGAGCATGAGAAGTTTAATATTAAAGACTTACGGTTGATTTGTTCTCGGTAAGGGGAATATGAGAGGCGACATACGGCAGAATTTTGAAAGCAAGAGTCACCAGCAATAAGCAACACACTGTTTGAACACAAATCCCACACAAGGTTCACATAAAAGCGCTGTACATACGAAGGATATTCCAAATAATACTCCACTGAAATTTAGATTCAGGAACCCAGTTAAGGATAGGAACTATGTCGCATTTTACATTGATTGCGACTACTGCTTGGTATTAACAAGGAGCAACGTAAAATTAAAAACCTTTTAAATAAAACCTAAAGTTACAAGAATTTAGATAAAGAACATATATATATATATATATATATATATATATATATATATATATATATATATATATATATATATATATGCGCATATGAAACAGGAGAACAAGAGGTGGGAAGTGATGAAGCGTAGCGGGATGAAATCATAGAAGAAATAACTGGGAAACGGAAGCAGATAGAGAGAGAGGAGATTATATATTTTCTTCTACTTGACTGTTTAAATGGAACACGAGAATAATTTAAAAAATTTAAACTGTAGAAAAACAACACGTCACAAATGTAATAAATAGGAAAGTAACGAAAGAAAAGGGAAAGTTTTTGAAAGGCAGATACATTGAAGTCGGGCAACGTCTGAAAGTTAATGAAATGGACACAGAAGCTATAACATTTTCGCAGATAGTTAACTTTGGTCTAATGGAATTGAGAAACAGAATGGAACATGAGGAGGTGATAAAGGGATGGAAAACTGTATGATGAAAATGATAATCTCAACTTAGATAAAGTACTACAGAATGCGGTGAACGAGGGTCCTAGGAAAGAAAGTGGTGGGACCATGTGCGAAGGATTCGATCAGGCGTTGAGAAAACAATAAAGCACTGGGGGCTGATAAAATACTTCCAGAGCTCCTGCATGCAACTGGATTTGAAGTAGACAGTTAACATTACAGAATAAAACATGAGAATTAAGTGACAAACAGGTTCCTTAGAGACTTAGAGGAATATGTTAGAGCTTTAGCATTAATAGTAGTCTTCTGTTAACATATTGAGTCAGTACCGTGCCAGAATCTTACTCTCTACATAAGAAAGATACTGCCAAGGGTTGAAAATAAAGTAGGAGCTATCCGGAGCGTAAACAAGTTCTTTTTCTGAAAAGGTAGAGGAACAAGAGAAGCAGTGTATGAAAACAGACCTCACAAGAATAAATTTGCACTTGTAGCTGCCATCGACCTTGGCAAAAGGCATTCAGCAGTATGTCATGGCAATTATTGTTCAACATACTGGAGGAACATTAGGTGAAATAGTGCAGGAGGGTTATGTAGTATTTGAATGAAGATGTAGTGGTGGCAGTAAGTTTTGGTCAACATGAGCAATACGCGTGAATAATGTGAGGGGTAAAACTAAGTTGCTAATTACGACCGGCATTATTCAATGTTTGCATCCAAAAAGCGTTGAAAAATCAGAGACTGCTTCGAGGAAGGAACAGAGAATGTCCAAAGAGAAAGGACAAATGTACTGAGATTTGAAGACCACAGAGTAACGTTGATACAAAGGGAGGGGCAGTGGAAAGACATGGTCGTCCAGATGGTAAGGATGCTGGGAAAAAGCCCTAAGCAATACAACCGTGATTAGAGCATAAGTAAAAAAATTGTCTTGATTCGATTACCAATGAAAAACGTACAAGAATTTACTTAGTTATCAATATGATTGCATCCGGTGGCCATCTGATGACACGAACGGAAGAAAAGATATTGTAAGGGGTTGATAATTAAGTATAACCGCCCTGAAGAGGAAAACAGCAAAACACCTCATTATGTCTGAGCTTAGGATACGTTCTAAGTTTCTACAACAAATTGATGTCAAAGATATTGGACGGTAGTTTTGTGGACCACTTCTACTACCCTTCTAGTAGACAGACGTTACCCGTGCCATCTTCCAAGTACTGGGCACCGATTTTTGTTCGAGGGATCTACGACACATTATACTTTGATCTCAGAAACAGTAGAATAGTGGTAGATTTATAGACGTAAACAAAAAAACTAATCAGTGGTCTGTTCTGAGAATTAATCGAATAAAGTACGTTATGTCGGTGGATTTTGCGCAAACAGATTTTAAAACACTTTTTCCTATGTAGTTGTATGTCACATGTTCGCCAACTGTTGCGCAAGAAAATCGGTGCTAATAGTGTCATTTATCGTATACTGATGGAACTTTACCATCGAACAGAGTACACTAAAACCCCAACTGAGTACCAGCAGAGAGTTGTAAAAGTTTTAGTGTATGAGCGGTCAAAGAAACCACGGCAGTCAAAGTATACAAGGTTTACGGTACTCTACGTTTCAGTTCAATGTTTTATTTTGTCTATCAACTAGCTGGGAAACCCGATGTTGCCCGAGTCTGAGTTTATGGCATGCGAGAAGGCATGAGTACCGGTTTAGAAATGAGATGCATACCGACGCAGATCTCATTAACGGTATTATGAATGCAGTTATCCTGTTAGTAAAGCAGTTTGGTTGCGGTGCTTGGCAGTGGGCGAGTCGTGTTGACAAAAATACGCGAGATATTGAGTAATAAATACTCTTAGGTAAAGCTAAATAATATATGACTTACGAACTTTACCATCTATGTGAAAATATTTTTATTGTTTCATTCACGATGCAGTGTGATGGTGATAGAGTCTTCAACGTGTTTCATCCATACTGTGGTAGGTGGAAGTGGGTAATGGTGGTTACCAGATATTTCAATATAATGGGTGATGTGGGACACTCAGTTCTCTTAGAAAAAGCTCTATTCTCTATGACTATTGAACTCTTCCGTATAAGTGAATACGGTCACTTATACAATCTTCACCCCGTTCTATCCATACTGGCATGAACGTTAGGTTAGCTAGACATGTTTAACTGTGGGTAACACCACAGGGTCAGAGCTAGCTTAGTAATGTTAGTACTAGTTCAATGTGCAGAAGAAGAATAAGGGAAGCGATTGACGAAAACGCGCTAAATTGTTAAAAAGATTATTCCCAGAGAGAATAGGAGATATGTTCATCAGAAATCGCTGTAGTGTACCGTTCGATTATTCTTTTATTAATTACTATCTTTTTAAGCTTTGAATTTATCGCGAGTTTTTTCTTTGTGTCTCTGTTGATTACCGATAAAGTGTCATTGACGAAAACGCGCTGAGAGATTAATCACTGGTCTATTTGACATTACACGTCTGAATGAAGAAACCGCGCAAGCGTCGTCTCTCCCTAAGAGTATTTATTGTTCCTTATTTCGCTGGTATTTGCTCGACAAACTCACCCACTGCCACGCACTGCTACCAGACTCCTTTAGCAACAGCATAAGCCCACTGGCAATCTACCAACACAACCACGAGTGTTTGGCAGAGGATTGTCATGGAGAAAAGCTTGTCAGAAAGTACAGTACATAGACAAGCCTTTTATATATAGACTTATATAGATTTCAAGAAGATAAGTAATATATTAACGGTAATTGCGCTATGTATGTTGCTTCTTAACGTCAAATTATTGTAATACCCCTTGTAAACAGGTCTTTGTTATATTTTAATAACGCACATGTCAGTAATTTCTCTCTCCACCCACCGTCCTCTATCTCCTACTCATGATGGTAGATTTGCATCCTGAATAGTAGGTTCAGGAAAATGCTTTTGATGCCATGAGACCTGCTCACAAGTGTAATTTTATGCTATTGCCTTTCTTGTACGACTCTGATCATGACCTTCTTGTGTCAGTTTGTTCGTTTGCTTATTTAAAAAAAAATGGTTCAAATGGCTCTGAGCACTATGGGACTTAACAGCTACGGTCCCCTAGAACTTAGAACTACTTAAACCTAACTAACCTAAGGACAGCACACAACACCCAGTCATCACGAGGCAGAGAAAATCCCTGACCCCGCCGGGAATCGAACCCGGGAACCCGGGCGTGGGAAGCGAGAACGCTACGCTTATTTTTAATACATAAAAATATCCACAGGTGTTTTCCGATCTTTATGAAATTTTCGACACTTTATCTTCAATTTTTTTTCCTTTATTGTATTTGCAATTCCCCATCCTGGGCGGGCGGGTAGTAGCATAGGCGCTGCTCTTTACCCGAGAAATATTACAAGTAGACAGGCAGACAATTAAAACAATATAGAGAAGGAAACATGCCGGAACATAGAAAGATAGGCGAAACATAAGTCAAGAAAGCGTAAAAAATGCTGTGATTGTTAAACGGAGGTAAAAATCTAAAAAAGTAGTTTACACATAACACATACACAGTTAGGATTATAAGGCACCAGTCAAAGTACAGCCAGAGCATAAAATGTCGCAGAACAATTAAAACAGCCACACGATGGATGGCATAGCACAGAACAATCATGGACTATATACAGTTCGAGCACAAAATTAAAACCACATCCCTTGGTGAAATTTCATAACAGCACCGAACACAACACCAACGTAGCACACTTGATGATGACTAAAAATCTGAAAGGAGCTGCCAGGAGTGGGGGCAAGGGAGAAGGAAAAGGAGACGAGAAAGAGGGGAGAGAAAAGGGATGAGGTACAGGTCACGCCGAAGTGGGCTGGGGAGCGAAGGACAACAGAGGAAAACAGCTTAGGAGGGGGTGCAAAGAGGAGACGGAGGAAAATCCACTTTGGGAGAAGCAGGGGAGGGGAAAAGGGAGGGCCCTGGGGATGGAAGGGGGGGGGGGTTAGATGGCCAAGCTACAGTTGGTAGGAAGGGTAGATACCATGGCAAAGTTCAACATCTGGGAGGGGGAGGTGCTGGAAATTGCCCTGATGAAAGAGATGGAGGGTGTGGAGATGGAGACGGGGCGGGATACAGCAATAGAGGTGCGGCAAAGAGGGTGGGATGGAGAGGAATGAGTAAACTAGTGGGTGGCAGGGATCAAGCCTGTGGACAATGAAAAGGATGTGGAGATGTTGGAGGAAAAGGAGGAGGTGGGAGAGGGGATGAGGGCATACAGGAGTTGTGTGGAGGAAGGAAGGTGCATGCAGAAGGCAAGGCAGAGTGTGTGGCATTCTAGCATTTGGAAGGTCTTATAAAATTGGGGGGGGGGCGGCAGAGATCCAGGCAACACTGTCATAACAGAGGATAGGATGGATGAGGGATTTGTAAGTGTGGAGGATGGTGGAAGGATGCAATCGCCATGTCCGGCCAGACAGGAGGGGGAGGTGAGAATGGGTATTCTGCTGGATTCTCAGATTAGGGGTCCAGGTCAGGTGACAGTTGAGACCAAGGATTGTCACGGTGGGGGTGAGCTGGATGGGATGACCATAAATGGTTAAGCAGAAACCATGTAGATGGAAGGAGGGAGTGGTGCAGCCTATGATGATTGCCTGGGTTTTGGAGGCGTTGATACAGAGGAACCACTGGTGACACCAAGTGGTGAACTGGTGAAGGTGGGATTGGAGGATGCATTGGGACCGATGAAGGGTAGGATAGAGATTCAAGAAGGCAGTGTCATCAGCATATTGAAGGAGGTGTACAGGTGGGGTGGCTTGGGCATATCTGTAATTTAGAGGGGAGGGGAGTGGACAGAGCCCTTGGTGGACACAAGCAATGGAATGAAAGATACAGGAGTTGATGTCGTGGAGGGTGACATAGGAAGGACGGCATGAGAGGAGGAAAGTGACCAGACAGTCAAAATTGATAGACAGAGTATAGGTTTGGAATTTAAAGATACCTGGTTGCCATATGCAGCTGTAGGCGTTTTGGAGGTCAAGGGAAACAAAAATGGTTGAGTGACAGGAGTTAATTTGGAGGGAGAGAAGGTGGATGAGGTTAAGGAGTTGGTCTTCAGCAGAGAAGGAGGATTGGAAGTCACAATGGGTAAGGGGGAGGAGATGATTGAGGTGGTGATGGATACGATGGGAGAGGATGTATTTGAAGACCTTATTGAAGACAGAGATGTGGCAGGTGGGACGATAGGAGGAGGCGACGGAAGGGGGTTTGTTGGATTTGAGGAACAAGGGATGTGGGAAGTCTTCCATAGGTGAAGGTAGAAGCCAGTAGAGAGGATGACGTTGTATAAATTGGCAAGTACAGTCAGGAAGGAGAAGGGGTATTCTCTGAGGTGGCGGTAGGTGACAGAGTCATGACCAGGGGCCGTGTTGCGTTTTGACCAGAGTATAAGTTTAGTGTCTGGTGCTGTGACTGGAGTGTTTACGTCGGAAAGGAGCAACTGCCCCAAGTACTGGAGACTGTGAGCAAGTGGAGCGCCCGAGGCATCAGCGCATTCCATGACGGTGGGTACCAGTACGGTGGGAACCAGTAAGCTGACGGAAGGCTGACCAGTATTTGGATGAGTTTAGTTACCTTCAAGTCGAGAGCAAGATTATAAGATATCCTAATCTAACTTGACACATATATGTATGTAATATACACTCCTGGAAATGGAAAAAAGAACACATTGACACCGGTGTGTCAGACCCACCATACTTGCTCCGGACACTGCGAGAGGGCTGTACAAGCAATGATCACACGCACGGCACAGCGGACACACCAGAAACCGCGGTGTTGGCCGTCGAATGGCGCTAGCTGCGCAGCATTTGTGCACCGCCGCCGTCAGTGTCAGCCAGTTTGCCGTGGCATACGGAGCTCCATCGCAGTCTTTAACACTGGTAGCATGCCGCGACAGCGTGGACGTGAACCGTATGTGCAGTTGACGGACTTTGAGCGAGGGCGTATATTGGGCATGCGGGAGGCCGGGTGGACGTACCGCCGAATTGCTCAACACATGGGGCGTGAGGTCTCCACAGTACATCGATGTTGTCGCCAGTGGTCGGCGGAAGGTGCACGTGCCCGTCGACCTGGGACCGGACCGCAGCGACGCACGGATGCACGCCAAGACCGTAGGATCCTACGCAGTGCCGTAGGGGACCGCACCGCCACTTCCCAGCAAATTAGGGACACTGCTGCTCCTGGGGTATCGGCGAGGACCATTCGCAACCGTCTCCATGAAGCTGGGCTACGGTCCCGCACACCGTTAGGCCGTCTTCCGCTCACGCCCCAACATCGTGCAGCCCGCCTCCAGTGGTGTCGCGACAGGCGTGAATGGAGGGACGAATGGAGACGTGTCGTCTTCAGCGATGAGAGTCGCTTCTGCCTTGGTGCCAATGATGGTCGTATGCGTGTTTGGCGCCGTGCAGGTGAGCGCCACAATCAGGACTGCATACGACCGAGGCACACAGGGCCAACACCCGGCATCATGGTGTGGGGAGCGATCTGCTACACTGGCCGTACACCACTGGTGATCGTCGAGGGACACTGAATAGTGCACGGTACATCCAAACCGTCATCGAACCCATCGTTCTACCATTCCTAGACCGGCAAGGGAACTTGCTCTTCCAACAGGACAATGCACGTCCGCATGTATCCCGTGCCACCCAACGTGCTGTAGAAGGTGTAAGTCAACTACCCTGGCCAGCAAGATCTCCGGATCTGTCCCCCATTGAGCATGTTTGGGACTGGATGAAGCGTCGTCTCACGCGGTCTGCACGTCCGGCACGAACGCTGGTCCAACTGAGGCGCCAGGTGGAAATGGCATGGCAAGCCGTTCCACAGGATTACATCCAGCATCTCTACGATCGTCTCCATGGGAGAATAGCAGCATGCATTGCTGCGAAAGGTGGATATACACTGTACTAGTGCCGACATTGTGCATGCTCTGTTGCCTGTGTCTATGTGCCTGTGGTTCTGTCAGTGTGATCATGTGATGTATCTGACCCCAGGAATGTGTCAATAAAGTTTCCCCTTCCTGGGACAATGAATTCACGGTGTTCTTATTTCAATTTCCAGGAGTGTATAAAGGGGGAATGTTTGTTACCAAAAATTTCTAAAAGTTCTTGGCCGATTTACTTCAAAATTCTTGGCCGATTTACGTCACATTCCTACCTTCAAAGGAAACAATGAAGAAAATTAATGAAAACTCAAATTCCTGAGAAACGAAATATGTAGTGGTTAATCTGACGGTAATTCTTATAGCGAGAATAAATTGCAGCTGCAATACTCCTTTTGGATAGTGTACCAACAGACGCCACTAGATTGCGGGACGAGTGAAAGTTCCAGAATTTGTCAGAAAGATGATTGCAGGCTCCTATTTATTGATTAGGTACCGTTGTTATATATAAGAAATACCCTAGAAGATATTTTAGTCCGTATTTCACAGTTAATTTTATTATTAAAATCCACAGTGCCGTACAAACGTTACGGCAGGCCATGGGACGGAGTGTACCAGCAAGAGTCACTTGACCGCGATCTGATGGAAAGATCGTACAGAATCCGAGATTTGCCGCGCTATGACGCAAACTGGTCCAGCACTTCGAGTCGTGGGCAAACACAACCCAAGTTGAAGCAGTGAAAACTGAGCTGGAACAATAGAAAACGATTTCTCCGAAAACATAATGAGATACTTATTGCAAAATGTGACAACAGACGGCGCAACAAATCATCTTTCCATACAGGTGAAGACGTGTTCATTAGTCACGTACTGCTGACACCCAGCGATACAAAAATGCCCTTCTATTTAAACCGATTGCAGTTTCCCATTCGACTTGCATTCTCTATGAGTATCAACAAGGCATATCGCCAATCACTTTGAGTGGCAGATATTAAACATCCAGGGCAAAGCTGGGCACTGCAGCTACTATTTTATATATATATTTTAAGCAATGCCAGTACACGAAATTTCAGTATTCAGGTGCAATTTTAACCTCTTTAATGTTAAATATTTTCATTTTATGTTCTCTACAGAAGTGGATAAATAACTAATGTGTCTTATCATTTTATTTTTAGGTCCTTCAAATGGTCATTGCTTAGGAACAAACTAGTAATGGAGTTGTGGAATTGAGATGGCAATACTAAATCTTTTTATGAATGAGACATGCGCATTTTCACATCTACTGTAAAAATGTTCAAATGTGTGTGAATTCTTAAGGGACCAAACTGCTGAGATCATCGGTCTCTGGCTTTACACACTATTTAAACTATCTTAAAGTGACTTATGCTATGAACAACACACACACACATGCCCGAGGGAGGACTCGAACGTCCGGCGGGAGGTGCCACGTAGTCCGTGACACTACGCTTCCAACAGCTCGGCCACTCTGCCCGGCACACCTAATGTGATCAGCCGTGTAGCAGACTTCTGTCTAAGGTCGGTTCGACAGCTTTTAATATGATGGGAATGATTATGAGTGATTCTTGTTTCCTCTATACATTTTAAGCTTGCACACTGTATCTCAACCCGCTCACTTATCGAACTTAATGACAGTGAAAAATTAAACCGCATGCACCTAATGGAAATCTGGGAAAAGCAATCGTCACCGAAGTTAATTTGTCGGTAAAGAGGGAGGAAAGGGTTACATCTAAATGAAAGGAAAAATGCAAATGAAATTGGTGGAAATTAATTTTGAGAAACTATCATAGCAAGTCGAGCGCAATTACATGCTGCCAAACCCCGAAAGCGCGACAACTCGCGGGAGCGTCACACAACACACCTGCTCCAGCGCCCTACTCCAGCCAGACTCCCTCTGCCCGCGCTCCATGCGGCAGAGTTAACACTACCAAAGATCCTAAACACTTTGGTTCTCCACACGACCTATCGATGTAATCATTCGATAGCATAGTTTTCCCTAGGCCAGACTCAGCGTAAAAATACAAATAATATTTACAAAACAAACGAATTATACATCGACATAAATGCATATATATACATACATACAAATAGTAGAACAATTACAATATATAAAGACACAGAAATGTCATATCTTCATGTAGCAAAATAAGGAAAAAAATTTATAGTGCAATAGATGTAAATAGGAGGATATGCATTTCCGGCGTTACACGTGCCCCACATTGTCCGAGGATGTTCGTGTAACCTAAACACACTCAGAAAGTGTCCCAAAAAGGAAAAAAAGAGCTGCGGAAATGCATATGCTCAAAATATCAAGAAAATTTAGCATTAGGCTAATTAACCATAAACCAATTTTTTGACCATAATAATTGAGTGGAGACACTCCTAACCTTATTCCACTCTGTCATCTTACACAAAAGAAAATAGGTTGACAATATATTAAAGTTCATAGAAAACATAGAAAATGGTTTAGCTATTCTAAAATCAGCAAAATTCCTAAAATCAGAGTACATTGTCATAAAAACTGGTATATCAAAATGCGCAAATTAATAATTAATTACACAGAATACACATTTTTATATAACCTCTTCATAATTAATATTCTCGTCATGAGAGTCCACTTAACGCTAAACAAGAAAATAATATACAGCAGATCGACAGAAACATAAATATTGACAACAGAATTCTTTCGCATAGGCTGTCCGGGAATAAAAACAACTCGGCCTTCCGTCTCGCAAGTACAAAGAATGCCGAGAGCAGCACAAGAACCGACAGCGGCTCCGCCTCGCCAGTATTGTTGCGCCCGCCTGTGCGGCACGCTTGATCTCACTCGCCCTTGTAACGGCATTTCCAGAACGTCCGTTTCACTGAATTCTTTCGGAAAAACCCACTCCCGAGTAATCTCAAGGAGTCCATTAACACTATCACAGTGGATAACTCAACACTGGCCATCATCACACGCATGTACTAGCCTGAAACTTAAAACAGCCTCTAAGTACATCGGCAATGACTAGTAAATCACATATTTATGAAATCTTACAGCTAGTTACAAAATCATATTTACATTCCTTAATCTACTGTGACTCAGCTGAAAACTTAAACTAACAGCTTGGATTTTTCAATTGATTAATAATCAGTTACTCTTAAATCATTTAGTCAAAATTAATTACTTATTAATTACTTCTTTAATGACCTCTTGGTCAGGCAGAAGCATGGTAACATGGCAAATCCTTAAATCTTACACTCTATATTTACATAATGTACAAATTACCCATTCTGTGGTATTAATGAATCCTTGGTTGGTACAATTTCAGGTCTACAATGTTCCGTATACCTAATAGTTTTCCAGAGCTTGGATAATGTAAGCAATAAGCATTTGTGTGAGGTATACCAATGACTTTATATGGTCCATTATAAACAAACTTAAATTTAGAGATTTCGTTGTCTATCTCGCTCGATTTCTCATGATCTTTTACAAGTAGTAAGTGTTCGATTGCAAACTTAGCAAAACGCGCTTTAGCGTCATGACGACGTATGCGAGTATCGGCTCTTAGCTTCATTATTTCTCGCAAACGATCTTTCTTCACACCAATACTGACGTCAATTAGTGGAGGGAATTTGATTATCTCTTCCACAAGTCCCGGTTTGCCTAAAAACACTCTCTTATTCCTCATTATTACTTCATACAGGCCTCGTCTTTGTTCGTGTGTTACGTTTGACACTCCGTCTACAATACCTTTCAATTCACTTTCTACACTATTGTCAATGCCGAGATTCCTCACGTTACAGTAGTTCAAATTAATACCTACGCCAACAGCATCCACACCGTCTCCTGCCTCGTCAAACCTACTTTTGTTTTATCTTGTGACGTACATGTCAAAGTTTTGCTTTCGCAATTAATCACTGCACGGTACGTTAATAGCCAATCTAACCCTATAATTACTTCCGTAGTTAAGTCTGGCACGACGAAAAACTCTTGTTCAAATTGTGCCCCACATATCTCAAAGTTGACAAAAATCTGTTTTGTGACCGGTTTACTGGCCTTCCTAGTAGCACCGATAATTTTCACTCCTGTTACTGGCATAACTACGATACCAGGTCTGTCTTTCGGTAACTGAAATATTTCCCCAGATACAGTACTCAATTCTGCACCGGTGTCAATCAACACGTTTAGTTGTAGGCCATGCATATTAACACACACTACTATCTGTCTACACTTAACCCTCACTGTTTCTTTATTTTCCCACAATAAATCCTCGTCTATATCCAAGTCATCCCAGAAAAAAACATCCGGCTTTGATCCTAAATCCGGCTTATCTGGCGGCTTTTTCAGCCTCTGTTCACATACAGTTTTAATTTCAAGACGTTTGTCCTGAGGCTTAGTTTGTAGCTTCGCCTCCAATACCGAAACCTTTTCCTGTAACTCGTGAACTAGTGAGTGTTGCTTTGTTATCAATTCACTAATTCTCACTTTCGTTAATTCCTCTTTGGTCAGATTGATCTCATCTGCCAATCTATCTGGAGGAATGTGCCCAGTAGTATCTGCAATTACTTCCTCTGGATCTGCGCAACCCACACTGCTACCGTCTGACCGTATAACATCAGCTCTAATCTCATACACGCTGTAATCTACGTGCTTTTCTACCAATCGTGTCCGGCTATCACTAACATTTTCGTAATCTTTCTTCTTAATACTCTCGTAATGTTTAAACTGGAGTTTTGCGTCAGATGGGTCGGCTACTTCTACCACTATAACTTTCGGTAAGGTCTGCCGGTTAGGGCCAGAACTTTCCGATACTACTTCAACATCCAGCTCCCGCGAGACGAAACACGACGAATGTTGCTCGTGCTCCCCAGTAACATCAACTATTTCTGGTAAAGTCTGCCGGTTGGGGCCAGAACTTCTATCACTTCACAAACACTATCTTCTTGCAGGACGAGACGCGGCAAATCCTGCACACGCTCCCCATAAACACTTCTCCCGTACAGGCCCCTATAATCTCTTAGTTTGTCGTATAAGCGACCGAACTGCCTTAACCAGACCTCATCCCTCTCTGCATCCCCTCGCTCGATGACGGACGTGTTATCCGACATCTGATCTTCTCTCAACGATTGCGAATCATTCTTAAACACAATCTCCAGTTTCGCTGTGGGAGTTACAGCTGCCACCTTATAATCGATTTCCGGAACAGTACTTAAATTGTTCTCACTGACAGTGAATGTATTTTCTACTGCCGTGTCTACAGCTGTTCTACTACTTGTGGGCGCATTCCTTTCTCCTAACACTGGTACACTCTCCCGCCGTTGATTACTCCATACGGAATTTTCATAACGACGACTCCTGGGTTTTCTCCTGTTATTGGGCCGCCAAAATTTCTCCACGCCCGGTCGGCCCCTCACCGGTGCGGCTAATGGTTTCCCTGTCTCATCCCAGCAGATCTGCTCCCCGGATGCTGCTGAGGCGGCTTATCACACCCTTTGGCGTTATTACTATTCAGTGAAGCCCTTATCACGTTAGTATGATACTGGTTTCCGTCATTCCTGTTATTATTTGCATTGTGCCGATTGTTATTACGGTCCGAACCATTATTGTTATTGCTGCCATGGTTGTGTTGTGCGTTATTCCCATTTTTATCGTTGTTGTGGTTGTTGTGGTACCCGTTGTTGTTGCCACGGCTTCTACCACAGTCGCGATTATTGCGCCAAGTGTCCTCGTACATAACTCTTTCCAGGAAATCATTCACTGTCTTTTAATTGCTTCCTACGTAGCGTTCTGTATCATCTGGAAGCTTCTTGTAGAGTTCCCAGTCTATTTCGGATTCCGTGCGGCGATCATGCAAATATTCCAACTTGCGGATCCAACCCTCACAAAACTCCTTCATCGAGCCATGCGAATTCGCATCGAAAGGCCTCGATACGACAAATTCGCGCCAGACATTTTGTTGTTTTTGCTCTGACCAGTATTCGGCCAGAAACAAATTTTTAAACTCGTCAAAAGTCAGGTTCGTAATGTTGAGGTTTAAGCCCCAACGCTTGGCATCACTAGCCAACACGTCAATAACCGCATTAATTTTTCTCTCATTAGTCCATGATCTGGGTAAAACTCTTTGACAATTTTTAATGAAATCCGTCGCGTGTATACCGCCTTTTTTCAAGGGGTCGAACCGCTCCTCTTTCGTCAACAATTCCGAACTATGTGCCCAGACTGGCACATAGCCCTGTTTTTCGTCAAGTTTCTTTTCTAATTCCGACACTCTCGTAATTACTTGGCAAGTGGTTATTGCAAGTGTTTCCACTTCCCTCTTTTTCTCTTCGCAGGTATCAGCCTGCTTCTTCACTTTAGTATCTACTTCGGATACTAAAGCCTTTAAAGTTTCCACCTTCTGTTGATCCTCTTTTTTCACTTATTCAATTTGTTCCGTCACCTTATTCTCGATGATCGGAGCAACTGCTTCTCCTACACTTTTCTCGATTCTGCTAAATACGGAATCAAAACGAGTATTTATGCTCGCAATTTCCGCCTGAACGCCTATCATTTCCTGTTTAAGATTACCGATTTCGGTATTAATTACAACGATATCTTCTTTGATTTTATCAACTTTTGTGTTAACAACTCCAACATTGTTGTTAACAACGTTAATAGCTTTGTTCTGATTGTCTAGCTTCCGTTCAATTTTTTCAGACTGAGCTTATTGCTTGGTAGACTGAGCTTCTTGCTTGGCACACTGAGCTTTAATTTCTGCCGATTGGGTTTCTATCTTGCTAGACTGAGCCTTAATTTCGTTAATCAAAACATTCAATAAATCAGTTAAATTCCCGGAAACCAGCGGTTTTACTTCCGTAGATGGTGCCTCTTTAATTGTCCCCCGTATTCGTCATCAAGGGGTTCAGATTTGATTTTCACTTCCGATTCCCAAACATTTTCTAAAGTTTGGAATTCCATTTCTGCTCTTTGTTGCGTTTCGGCGGTCGCGTCTTTCATACTAGCCTCCTGCCCTGAACAATGTGTTCCTCGGTGCGCGTTTCCCACTGTTCGACTGATTGTTCTGTATCCAAGTCTACCAAATTTTGGTAATTTTTGCCTTCCTCATTCTATAATTTTCAAAATAAATGCCAAATCTCAAATCTAATTAGGATTCCTCCCACTACTTATTCTCGCTGACGTAAATACCTGTTCGTAACCAGTACTTTGTTACGAGATTTGCACAATGCAAAATTCGTGCCCAGAACAACCTCAGATCCGAAGATTGTCCTGTCACCAGGTCGCCACGTGTAACCTCCCCTTCACTTATCGACCTTAATGACAGTGAAAAATTAAACCGCGTGCACCTAATGGAAATTTGGGAAAAGCAATTGTCACCGAAGTTAATTTGTCGGTAAAGAGGGAGGAAAGGGTTACATCTACGAGGGCTGTTCAGAAAGTAACCTCCGGTTGATTTAAAAAAACACACCAAGGTAAATAAAAATATTTTAATATATACATCTTACAACTACATCTTTGCACTATTTTTCTACATAGTCTCCATAGCGATTGAGGCACTTATCGTATCTCTTCACAAGCTTTTAAATTCCTTCTGCATAAAAATCACCCGCTTGTGCCTGGAGCCAGCCTGTGACCGCATCTTGCTGTCACTATCTCGTACAAGAGAGTCTTAGAAATCTGTGGAAAACCAGTAGACAACTCCGACATTGAGAAACGTCGATTTTCACGAACTTTTGCATCAACTGTCTGAACGAGTTCGTCAGTCACCAATGATGGTCTACCACTCCTCTCTTCATCATGAACGTTTTCTCGTCCACTTTTAAATACACGTACCCATTCACAGACAACTCCTTCACTCATAACTCTTGGTCCGTACACGGCACAAAGCTCACGATGAATAGCTGCTGCAGAATATCCTTTGGCTGTAAAAAACCTTATGACAGCACACACTTCACATTTGGCGGGGTTTTCTATTGCAGCACACATTTCAAACTGCCACAAAAACTAAACTAGCGGAGGTACGACGTTCACTCGACCACGGCTTGATGTCGACTGACCTGTTGAGTGCGTGAACGCACAGATGGCGCCGCTACTCCCCCCACAACCCGCACTGTGACCAATCGGAGGTTACTTTCTGAACCGCCCTCGTAAATGAAAGGAAAAATGCAAATGAAATTGGTGGAAATTAATTTTGAGGAAAGGATAAAATTAATAAAGAAAGTAAATGTGTGGTCGATACGTTAACAATTAATTGGCGTTAATTATATATTTGTGATTTGGCGAAAATTACGGTCGCCAGGCTTATGGACAACTACTATAAAAACTGAAAATGAAATATTAATGCACATATAATTAGCACTAAAAGCGTGGCAACTGAAGGTTGACACGTGCTGTGTGAAAACTGAATGTCGTCAGAAGTAATAAATTTCGCTACACTCTGACTTAATTTAGCAAAAGAATTAATAAAACCGGAAAATTGAAAATTAATTTAGTGACTGGAATTAATAGTGAACTTTGTTTCTGTGGCACTACGAAATTCAATAAAATAAGGTTAGTCTTGGGCTACCTCAACAATCATTTCAAAAGCTGCTTGAATCTACACAATTTAGAAATAAGATATTTAACTTTGATCTTGAATTAAATTATTCTGAACAATTAACAATAGCAAAATTTAGTACGTACCAAGCTGAGCTGCAGTCACAGGTAAGCTAAAATATGGTAACAAAACTCGCACTCTTAATTTGTGCTTGTGTAATCTAACTATTGTAGCCATGAATACTTTATCTGAACTTTGAAATTAAAGCAGTGAAATGGAATGATATTACTTTAATGCTGGCGTATGAATTTCAACGACACTCGGGTTCATTCCAGAAAAGGAAAAGACCCTGCTTGGTAATGCAATTGGGACAATGAGCAACAAAGGTTCACGCTAAGTTAATGTATTTTTGTGATGCAACAGTTTGAAAAGCTGAGGTCTGCCATACAGTTCTAAAACTTTACGTGCTTTCAGTCTTCCTTGTTGGTTGATTGAAGGTTTGCAGTCGTCGATCGAGGAGGTGGCGACAGTCACTCATTGTCGGCCGTCGCTGTTGCAGAAGCTGGATGTTGGCGCGCCTTCTTCTCGACACGGTCACCAGGCGAAACGGGCTCTTGATCTGCGGAAGCTAATGCTTTCCGTCCGCGACACCGTGTCAGAAACTATTATAGCAAGTCGAGTGCAATTACATGCTGCCAAACCCCAAAAGCGCGGCAACTTGGAGCGTCACACAACACACCTGCTCCACCGCCCTACTCCAGCCGGACTCCCTCTGCCCGCGCTCCATGCGGCAGAGTTAACACTACCAAAGATCCTAAACACTTTGGTCCTCCACACGACCTATCGATGTAATCGTTCGATAGCGTAGTTTTGCCTAGGCCAGACTCAGCGTATAGTATAACAATTACAATATATAAAGACACAGAAATGTAATATCTTCAGGTAACAAAATAAGGAAAAAAAATTATAGTACAATAGATGGAAGTAGGAGGTTATGCATTTCCGGTGTTTCAAGTGGTGTGCTGACCACATACCCCTCCATATTCGCATTCAGTGACGCCAAAGTTAGCGTAAGGAGGGCTATGCGTGAAGCATTCAGTGAATTCGAAAGTAAAATTCTATGTACCGACTTGGCAGAAAATCCTAGGAAGTTCTGGTCTTACGTTAAATCAGTAAGTGGCTCGAAACAGTATATCCAGACACTCCAGGATGATGATGGCATTGAAACAGAGGATGACATGCGTAAAGCTGAAATACTAAACACCTTTTTCCAAAGCTGTTTCACAGAGGAAGACCGCACTGCAGTTCCTTCTCTAAATCCTCGCACAAACGAAAAAATGGCTGACATCGAAATAAGTGTCCAAGGAATAGAAAAGCAACTGGAATCACTCAACAGAAGGAAGTCCACTGGACCTGACGGGATACCAATTCGATTCTACACAGAGTACGCGAAAGAACTTGCCCCCCTTCTAACAGCCGTGTACCGCAAATCTCTAGAGGAACGGAAGGTTCCAAATGATTGGAAAAGAGCACAGGTAGTCCCAGTCTTCAAGAAGGGTCGTCGAGCAGATGCGCAAAACTATAGACCTATATCTCTGACGTCGATCTGTTGTAGAATTTTAGAACACGTTATTTGCTCTAGTATCATGTCGTTTTTGGAAACCCAGAATCTACTATGTAGGAATGAACATGGATTCCGGAAACAGCGATCGTGTGAGACCCAACTCGCTTTATTTGTTCATGAGACCCAGAAAATATTAGATACAGGCTCCCAGGTAGATGCTATTTTTCTTGACTTCCGGAAGGCGTTCGATACAGTACCGCACTGTCGCCTGATAAACAAAGTAAGAGCCTACGGAATATCAGACCAGCTGTGTGGCTGGATTGAAGAGTTTTTAGCAAACAGAAGACAGCATGTTGTTACCAATGGAGAGACGTCTACAGACGTTAAAGTAACCTCTGGCGAGCCACAGGGGAGTGTTATGGGACCATTGCTTTTCACAATATATATAAATGACCTAGTAGATAGTGTCGGAGGTTCCATGCGGCTTTTCGCGGATGATGCTGTAGTATACAGAGAAGTTGCAGCATTATAAAATTGTAGCGAAATGCAGGAAGATCTGCAGCGGATGGCACTTGGTGCAGGGAGCGGCAACTGTCCCTTAACATAGACAAATGTAATGTATTGCGAATACATAGAAAGAAGGATACTTTATTGTATGATTAAATGATAGCGGAACAAACACTGGTAGCAGTTACTTCTGTAAAATATCTGGGAGTATGCGTGCGGAACGATTTGAAGTGGAATGATCATATAAAATTAATTGTTGGTAAGGCGGGTACCAGGTTGAGATTCATTGGGAGAGTGCTTAGAAAATGTAGTCCATCAACAAAGGTGGTGGCTTACAAAACACTCGTTCGACCTATACTTGAGTATTGCTCACCACTGTGGGATCCGTACCAGATCGGGTTGACGGAGGAGATAGAGAAGATCCAAAGAAGAGCGGCGCGTTTCGTCACAGGATTATTTGGTAACCGTGATAGCGTTTCGGAGATGTTTAATAAACTCAAGTGGCAGACTCTGCAAGAGAGGCGCTCTGTATCGCGGTGTAGCTTGCTCGCCAGGTTTCGAGAGGGTGTGTTTCTGGATGAGGTATCGAATATATTGCTTCCCCCTACTTATACCTCCCGAGCAGATCACGAATGTAAAATTAGAGAGATTAGAGCGCGCACGGAGGCTTTCAGACAGTCGTTCTCCCCGCGAACCATACGCGACTGGAACAGGAAAGGGAGGTAATGACAGTTGCACGTAAAGTGCCCTGCGCCGCACACCGTTGGGTGGCTTGCGGAGTATAAATGTAGATGTAGATGTAGAATGACACGGTGTTGGTCGGTACCGTTGGGCCTTCAAGGCCTGTTCGGATGGAGTTACAAGAAATATCAGCCATACTCAAGCTTATCACAGGCTTATCACGTTCAACAACAGATTTTACTCTCTACAAGATGGACTACCCATGCGATCCCCAATCAGTGGCATCCTAACTCCGGCCGCCGTGGCCGAGCGGGTCTGGGCGCTTCAGTCCGGAACCGCACGTCTTCTACGGTCGCAGGTTCGAATCGTGCCGCGGGCATCGACGTGTGTAACGTTCTTAGGTTAGTTAGGTTTAAATAGTTCTAAGTTCCAGGGGACTGATAACCTCAGATGTTAAGTCCCACAGTGCTTAGAGCCATTTGAACCTTTTTTTTTGGCCTCCTAGCTGACATTTTCCTCAGCCAGATAGAAAAACAAATCTTTCACAAAATAGTAATAACAAAACAGTACAAAATAACATATTGGTACAGATATGTAGATGACATAATTTACTTAATAGATGAACCACAGCCTCTCATAAAAGAACTTCATGACAACATAAACTCCATCCACCCACAAATATAGTTCACCACTGAAACACAAACAAATGAAGAAAATTAATTTCTTAGATCTCACCATATACAAGAGAAATAACAAACATTAATTCACAATCTACAAACACCCCACAATCACCAGCACCATTATTCATAGCCAATTCAGTCACCCTGTAACTCACAAAGAAGCCAGCTTCAGATATTTACTACACACCTGAACAAAATATCCATGAACAAACATGAATACACGTAAAAACTGAACACAATAAAACAAATGGCACAGGAGAATAGATATGATACAAGGAGAGTAGACAAAATAAACCACAAAATCAAAAAACAAGCAACACATAACCATGAAATACACAGACAAACAAACACAACACTACACACAACAAATCAGCAGACATTAAGCAACAAATGGCACATAATAACATCCAAAAACGAAGTCACACGCAGGGTGGGTAATATACTAAATAAACTAGGACTCAACATAGCAAATTGAACCAACAACACAATACAAAGAAGACTTGGAAGAAATACCACCAACACTGACAAATACAGCTAGTCTGGTGAATACCAAATTACTTGGACTGCTGTCAATCTGTATATGTGGGCCAAACATGCAGGAATTTCAGAACCAGGTATACAGAACAGCTTAGAGCACTGAAAAGCAATAGCTCACACTCAACATTTGCACAACACCTGATAGCACACAATCACAACCCAACAAACATTGAAAATGACTGACACCTCGTTAAAACTAGTAGCAGCTTATACCAAAAATTAACTATAGATGAAAACTATCGCATCCAAATATCAGTAGCCCGAGGAAGGAAAGTACTCAATGAATACACATCACTGTGCAATAAAAGCCTCTTCGCCACAATAGAACTATACAAATAACACCCACACCAAAACTACTTATTGGAAAAAGAAATCTTTCTCCCTTCCTCTCTCTCCCTCGCATTCTCCCTCTCTCCCTGACCCAGTCCTGAACACACACACACACACACACACACACACGAGCGCGCGCATCGCATACTCATACAAACGAAACACCACAGACGCCAAATACACTTCAAACTCGCGCGTCTCACCCAGCCAAACACGCTACGAAACAAATGAATACTACATAGCCGCAACAAAACGTAATGGTGGCAGAAACTCTGTCTATGTTTTGAAAAATCGGAGAAAGTGCAGTGTCAAGCGACCATCGGTCACGAAATCAACCTATTCACTTCACGAACAACGTATGAGAAAGCACCACAATATCAAAACCGTAATTTACACACAAAGAAGGTGATATATACACATTTCCGTTTGTAAATGCATAATAAACAGCAAAATAAAAACTACCTTTTGCTGTTTTGCAGATGAGAAGTTGTAGATTGTGTAGCAGAATAGCTACGAAAATAAATGTCCAATAGCATCATGTAAGGTACGTAAACTAACGCATAATCCACTTTTTTGCAAATTAAGCTATAAATAGAACTTTGGCATAATGTTATGAACAACACACAGTGCATGAAGTCGTTAATACATATTAAAATATGAACGAATGATGTATAACATGTTACAACAATTATTCATTGGCAATTGTAAATATTACGTACCAATAGTTTCGCTAAATGTTAATATGTAACAACAATTTTACAGTTTGAAAATAAAAAATAAACCACTGAAGATAGCACAAAAAGTGCTGAAACATGTCTAGGTGAAACAAAACAGAAAAAAGTTGTCTTGCATAAGGCGGTATTCCTCGTGCTATACTGATTTGCCCAATGTTATTACGGTGATAATTTCTCTCTATGAAGTTCGGCAACAACAAAATATTACGTCGTTCAGAGGAGAAAGTTGTTGATTGAGATTTCGTGAAAGGATCTCGCCGCAAAGCAAAACGACTTTTTTTAACGACTGCCACCCAAACCTGCCTATAGCATCCGAGTCACTTTCTCCGCTACGAAACAAGCTGCCTCAGTGGACATATTGATGTCGTGCGCTATCCTCTCTTGTTAGGATCCCGTATCGTACAGCGATATTCTAACATGGACGAACAAGCGCAGTATGCTGTCTCTTTTGTAGACCTTTTTAAGCGTTCTGCCAATAGAACACAGTCTTTGACTTACCTTCCCCGTAACACTATCTTTGTGCTCGTTTCAATTTAAGTTATTCGTCATTGTAATTCCTAGGTATTTAGTTGAACTGATAGTGCCCAACTTTGTGTGGTTTACTGTGTAACACTGTGTTACACTAAGTCGGAACAAGGCCCCGGGAGTAGACAACATTCTATTAGAACTACTGACTGCCTTGGGAGAGCCAGTCCTGACAAAACTCTACCAACTGGTAAGCAAGATGTATGAGGCAAGCGATATTCCCTCAGACTTCAAGAAGAATATAATAAATCCAATCCCAAAGAAAGCAGGTGTTGACAGATGTGAAAATTACCGAACTATCAGTATAATAAGTCACAGCTGCAAACTACTAACGCGAATTCTTTACAGACGAATGGAAAAACTGGTGGAAGCCGACCTCGGGGAAGATCAGTTTGGATTCCGTAGAAATGTTGGAACACGTGCGGCAATACTGACCCTACGACTCATCTTAGAAGAAAGATTAAGGAAAGGCAAACCTACGTTTCTAGAATTTGTAGACTTAGAGAAAGCTTTTGACTCTGTTGACTGGAATACTCTCTTTCAAATTGTGAAGGTGGCAGGGGTAAAACACAGGGAGCGAAAGGCTATTTACAATTTTTACAGAAAGCAGATGGCAGTTATAAGAGTCGAGGGACATGAAAGGGAAGCAGTAGTTGGGATGGGAGTGTGACAGGGTTGTAGCCTGTCCCCGATGCTATTCAATCTGTATATTGAGCAAGCAGTAAAGGAAACAAAAGAAAAATTCGGAGTTGGTATTAAAATCCATGGAGAAGAAATAAAAACTTTGAGGTTGGCCAATGACATTGTAATTCTATAAGAGACAGCAAAGGACTTGGAAGACCAGTTGAACGGAATGGACAGTGTCTTGAAGGGAGGATATAAGATGAACATCAACAAAAGCTAAACAAGGATAATGGAATGTAGTCGAATTATGTCGGGTGATGCTGAGGGAATCAGATTAGGAAATGAGACACTTAAAGTAGTAAAGAGTTTTGCTATTTGGGGAGCAAAATAACTGATGATGGTCGAAGTAGAGAAGATATAAAATGTAGACTGGCAATGGCAAGGAAAGCGTTTCTGAAGAAGAGAAATTTGTTAACATCGAGTATAGATTTAAGTGTCAGGAAGTCGTTTCTGAAAGTATTTGTATGGAGTGTAGCCATGTATGGAAGTGAAACACGGACGATAAATAGTTTGGACAAGAAGAGAATAGAAGCTTTCGAAATGTGGTGCTACAGAAGAATGCTGATTATTAGATGGGTGGATCACATAACTAATGAGGGTATTGAATAGAATTTTGGAGAAGAGGAGTTTGTGGCACAACTTGAGTAGAAGAAGGGATCGGTTGGTAGGACATGTTCTGAGGCAACAAGGGATCACAAATTTCGTACTGGAGGGCAGTGTGGAGGGTAAAAATCGTAGAGAGAGACCAAGATAAACACACTAAGCAGATTCAGAAGGACGTAGGCTGCAGTAGGTACTGGGAGATGAAGAAGCTTGCACAGGATATCGTAGCATGGAGAGCTGCATCAAACCAGTCTCTGGACTGAAGACCACAACAACAACAACTGTGAAACCGAAATTTAACGAATTTATTTTCGTACTGATTTGGATGCTCTCACACTTTTCGTTCTTCAGAGACAATTTCCACTTTTCGCACCATACAGACATCGTAGGTAAGTCATTTTTCGATTGTTCCGATTAAGCAGTGGCTGCTCCTGTGAAGCCGCCCACGCGATCCCACTGGCGTCACTTGTACGAGCGTTCCATCGATTCTGGCCCTCGTCGTATCATCTCTGGCTCCCTCTGTGGCTGGGCGGTGGTCAGTAGTGTGTGGGACAAGGAGCTGGAAGGGTGTGCCTGGCGATTGCAGCGGCCTGGCACCGATGGCCCTTGGACTACGGGGACCCGAATCCCTGCAGCGCTAACTGTTGCCACAGCCGAGTTTAACGGGCAGGGAGCGGATCTCGTCGCTTTTTTTTTTTTAGCAACTAGTAATGTCTATTCGTAAAATTTCATTGCTTTGGAATATGAGATATTATAAAAAAATAGATAAGCGATCAGTGCTCTTTTAATGACAACGCTAACATTTCGGAAGTAGCGGCAAACACGCTACTTACGAATGTGTGCAGCACTGATTCAACAATTACCTGCTTGTCGTCGTGTGGCGTGGCCTATTAGGCGGTAAGGCTTGTACGTGGAGTGGGCAGGATTTTCCCCATCTAATCTATAACGTAGTTTCTCGCTGTCATCGTCGGGCATGGGATGTACTGCAGAATGGCAACGTTCGTCATATGGAATAACAAAGAGCGGTAGCAATGAAGTACATTGCACCATTTGCTTTAATGGATTAAAAACGGGAGGAGGCACAACAAACTTCATATAAAGAGAGAACAGCTATAGTGTCCTTTGGAAGGGAAGGTAAATGTGATTGATGTAGCTCTTTATAATTTTACTGATGTCTATAAGGTTGGCATAACTGCTCAACGCTTAATTTCATAGGTGCTTCAGGGTGAAAAGTGGATAACATTTGAAAGTGACAGTGCAGGAAAGTTATCAGTTTTCTAGGTTTGTTTATAAATAATTCTTCTGCTGCTAGTCACGATTTTTCTGTATTTAATTTTCACACGACGCGTTTCGGGATATGATTCCCATTTCCAAGTGCGTTTTTTATGTGTATTAAGCCATTGCTATGTGATGTTGCCGATATGTGCGTCTGCTTCATTTCGTTGACTTTAGGGCAATATAACTAATGAGGAGTTATTGAATAGGATTGGGGAGAAGAGAACTTTGTGGCACAACTTGACTAAAAGAAGGGATCGGTTGGTAGGACATGTTCTGAGGCATCAAGGGATCACCAATTTAGTATTGGAGGCCAGCGTGGAGGGTAAAAATCGTAGAGGGAGACCAAGAGATGAATACACTAAACAGACACAGAAGGATGTAGGTTGCAGTAGGTACTGAGAGATGAAGAGGCTTGCACAGGATAGAGTAGCACGGAGAGCTGCATCAAACCAGTCTCTGGACTGAAGACCACAACAACAACAACATAAGAAACACACGATTTGTAGTTGGTTATCGATCTCTTTCTGAAGTTAGTGGAGAAATTTAGAAGAATTTGTACTTCCAGTTTTCTTATGTCCCATTTCTGCAGAGTCTCCCTCACACACTAAACATCACACACAACTTCCTGTGCATTTTAAACATCGAAAATATCTTACATGAACAAAACAGTTACAAAGATGTTCCTGCAAGTAGTCAACAGAGATATCATTATAAGTCTTCCAAAGAGCATGATATGCGTTTCTACAGAGGTTATTTAGTTTAAAATTTCGGATATTAATTTACTAACATCATTGGGGGATATGGCAACAAAACGACTATTCACGTTGGTGTGTAGAATATATGAGTCTGGCGATATACCATCTGACTTTCGGAAAAGCATCATCCACACAATTCCGAAGACGGCAAGAGCTGACAAGTGCGAGAATTATCGCACAATCAGCTTAACAGCTCATGCATCGAAGCAGCTTACAAGAATAATACACAGAAGAATGAAAAGAAAATTGAGAATGCGCTATGTGACGATCAGTTTGGCTTTAGGAAAAGTAAAGGGACGAGAGAGGCAATTCTGACGTTACGGCTAATAATGGAAGCAAGGCTAAAGAAAAATCAAGACACTTTCATAGGATTTGTCGACCTGGAAAAAGCGTTCGACAATATAAAATGGTGCAAGCTGTTCGAGATTCTGAAAAAAAGTAGGGGTAAGCTATAGGGAGAGACGGGTCATATACAATATGTACAACAACTAAGAGGGAATAATAAGAGTGGACGATCAAGAACGAAGTGTTCGTATTAAGAAGGGTGTAAGACAAGGCTGTAGCCTTTCGCCCCTACTCTTCAATCTGTACATCGAGGAAGCAATGATGGAAATAAAAGAAAGGTTCAGGAGTGGAATTAAAATACAAGGTGAAAGGATATCAATGATACGATTCGCTGATGACATTGCTATCCTGAGTGAAAGTGAAGAAGAATTAAATGATCTGCTGAACGGAATGAACAGTCTAATGAGTAGACAGTATGGTTTGGGAGTAAATCGGAGAAAGACGACGGTAATGAGAAGTAGTAGAAATGAGAACAGCGAGAAACTTAACATCAGGATTGATGGTCACGAAGTCAATGAAGTTAAGGAATTCTGCTACCTAGGCAGTAAAATAACCAATGACGGACGGAGCAAGGAGGACATCAAAAGCAGACTCGCTATGGCAAAAAAGGCATTTCTGGCCAAGAGAAGTCTACTAATATCAAATACCGGCCTTAATTTGAGGAAGAAATTTCTGAGGATGTACGTCTGGAGTACAGCATTGTATGGTAGTGAAACATGGACTGTGGGAAAACCGGAACAGAAGAGAATCCAAGCATTTGAGATGTGGTGCTATAGACGAATGTTGAAAATTAGGTGGACTGATAAGGTAAGGAATGAAGAGGTTCTACGCAGAATCGGAGAGGAAAGGAATATGTGGAAAACACTGATAAGGAGAAGGGACAGGATGGTAGGACATCTGCTAAGACATGAGGGAATGACTTCCATGGTACTAGAGGGAGCTGTAGAGGGCAAAAACTGTAGAGGAAGACAGAGATTGGAATACGCCAAGCAAATAATTGAGGACGTAGGTTGCAAGTGCTACTCTGAGATGAAGAGGTTAGCACAGGAAGGAATTCGTGGCGGGCGTACTTATTTCTGTGTGTAACTATTTTTATTTTCGTATACTATCGAAACTTCTGAAGAAATTCAACGATTCATTTTCATGTTTTTCTTTAATATATTGTGTAATGTGAATATATTTCCAATTCTAGCAAACCCATTTTATGTGCTTTATTTAGCCGGTGGACTAATTTGACATTTTGCGCCATTTTTCCAACTGGTTGTCCTGTATTATGTACGTGGGTTGCTATGGCTGATGTAGTGTGTCTGTTATGCGTGTAGGCTTTTATGTCCTCTGTGTACCTGGTGTTGAAACTTCGGCCTGTTTGTCCTAGGTAGAACATGGAGCATTCCTGGCATCTTACCTTGTATATTCCAGAGTCTGAATGTGGATCATGATTCCACTTTATATTATGTATTAGTTTTTGTTGTAGTTTGTTATTTATTCACAAAACTTGATAACCAACTAAAATTCGCGTGTTTCTTTTATATTGCAGTAAAGTCAAGTAAATGAAGCAGACTATCACACATCGACAAAATCACATAGAAATGACATAATACACACAAAGAACGCACTTGGGAATCGTTTCCCGAAAAGCGTCGTGTGAAAAGTAAATAAAGAGAAATCGTGACTGTAGAAGAAGTATTTATAAACAAACCTAATGATTTTACAGTCGCATTCTTTCAGAACCATTTATAATGGATGAAAACACATCAATTCTCTCTCTCCCTCGCCATTACTGAGCAGTGGCCGAGCGGTTCCACGCGCTACAGTCTGGAACCACGCGACCGCTACGGTCGTAGATTCGAATCCTGCCTCAGGCATGGATGTGTGTGATGTCCTTAGGTTAGTTAGGTTTATGTAGTTCTAAGTTCTAGGGAACTGATGACCTCAGAAGTTAAGTCCCATAGTGCTCAGAGCTATTTGAACCATTACTGAGCCCATCTTCTTTATTTTCTCCATCTTTATTGGAAACATTGAGACCTATTTCTGCCACAGCCTCAACCTCTTATCGTTGTAGATTTCCTACCTTTATACAGACTTTTTAGTCTTTCTTCGAAGCCTATGTCGAATTCTGCAATAAAAAACCGAAAACCCTTATTATTTCAGGAACCGTCTATTTTGAGCAGTTTTAACGGTCTGGTTAAACTGGAGACCGGTGTAACCGAAGACAGGTTGTTTAAGATATCATCGCCATTCCGATTCAATCATTCGTCCAGAGCGCCTTTAGTAAGTGTATGCCCGCCCGGCTAGCCGTGCGGTCTAACGCACTGCTTCCCGAGCAGGAAGGCGTGCCGGTCCCCGGCACGAATCCGCCCGGCGGGTTAGCGTCGAGGTCCGGAGTGCCGGCCAGCCTGTGGATGGTTTTTAAGGCGGTTTTCCATCTGCCTCGGCGAATGCGGGCTGGTTACCCTTATTCCGCCTCAGTTACACTATGTCGGCTATTGCTGCGCAAACACTTTCTCCACGTACGCGTACACAATAATCAGTCTACCACGCAAACATTGAGATTACACTCGTCTGGTGTGTGACGTTCCCGGAAGGGGGGGGGGGGGGGAGGGGGTGCTACTGGGGTCGAACCTCACAGTAACCCTGGGTTCGGTGTGGGGTGGGTTGAGTGGACTGCTTTAGCCTGTTGTGGGGTTGTGTACCACTGAGGCGACGAAGCCTCTCCGTTCGTTTCTAGGTCCCCAGTTCCACACAGTACAGTACAATACAAGAGTATGCCCAAGTCGGAATAGGTCGGAGTAACTTTTTTGAGAAGTTAGTTTATGCTAGTGGGTTTTCATATTTTAGCAGAAACCTGCGAGAAGACTATCCTTGTTTATAGGGCTCTAGCATTTTTTTCTTTTTATCCTAGGACCAACAAAGCAGTTCTGCGTGGAACCACTGGGTTGTGTGTGCCTTCAAGCCTTTGATCTGCTGAATGTCTAAGAAGCGAGGCTCTGACCTCGTGGTTGTGTGTGTGTGTGGGTGGGGCGGGGGGGGGGGGGAGGTAGGCGGTGGAAGGAAGCAACCTTCCAGGAACTCGTGACCTTCCGTGCGCGCTGCCATAAACCCGGCAAAGTATTCCCGCCATTTCATCCTTCCTTCTTTACCTGCGTCTTGCGGCACTTGACACACTAATAAATTCAGGCCATAAAAAGGAAGGACGTCGGAGGGGGAGTCGCGACAGAAGTTGCCGGCAGACGTGACGTCCGAGGCGTAAATAAGAGCGACAGAGAGGAAGGAGATGAATGGTGTTTAGTGGACAGCAGTGAAGCAAACAGCTCTGTAACGGTACTGCGTCACGGCTGGTGGGGCCGCAGGTGTGGAGTCTGACAGCCCCTTTAGCGACAGGTTCACCCTTAAAATATGGAGGACAGTCATCCTACTCGTGATTCTGAATAGTGCACTGTAGTGTAAACAGACCGAGTACAGCGAAGGTAGCGCGATTTCAGAAGAAAGGTATTTTTTGTATTTGGCATGAAGTACAGACGACAGCTTGTAGCTTTGGCTTTACAAATGTGCTGACTTTCTTTCTCGTGTCAGGAAAATTTCAGTTTTTTCAATCTAATATCGGGCGATGTCTAGAGTTTCATTATTGTCGAGCCACATGTCGTCCAGGCACAGCTCGTGGAGCAACTGGTGTGGAAAAAAAATGGCTCTGAGCACTATGGGACTCAACTGCTGTGGTCATAAGTCCCCTAGAACTTAGAACTACTTAAACCTAACTAACCTAAGGACAGCACACAACACCCAGCCATCACGAGGCAGAGAAAATCCCTGACCCCGCCGGGAATCGAACCCGGGAACCCGTGCGTAGGAAGCGAGAACGCTACCGCACGACCACGAGATGCGGGCAGCTGGTGTGGAGATGACACTACAGTACGATATAGATTTTTTATATTTTTCCTGTGCTTTCTTGTTTCTTGTTTCTTTTTCTTGATACTTTCGAACATTCATTTTAGGACGAGTTTTGTAACTTTGTGCAACTTCGTTTCATGGCGTTGCTGTTAACCCTTCATTGGTTGCGAGATGACACCCGTCATCCACATGAATGTCCTACTCTGTTTCGTCTGATGGGGTTGCATTGAACTCGCTCCATTATCACTACATCCCCGTTACATCTTCATCCGTTAGATTCAGCCATCATTGGCTTTCTATTACGCACGCTGCATTGTTTATGAAACCGTATTATAACCATGGGGACACTGGCCATCTGCGTGAACACTTCCCCCTACAATCTGAAGCAAAGTCAGCGTATGTTACTTTATTGCTTTCCCGAATTCGATACAAATTTAATCTAAACTAATTACAGTTAATTTGGTTTTTACCCAAATACTTAATTACGAAAGGACTGTGTACGTGAAAGCTGTCTTGATTCAGGACTAGAACAAGCAGTGACAGAAAATGATGAATTTCACTCACAAGAAGAAGTAATTCAAGAGGAGCTTTTTTTTAGTTTTTCTTTTAGGAAAAGATGGAGTAGTTAAATGGAGGAAAAGTAAGTATCCTAATAACTTAGAACATGTTCTTGTAATATTATTACGTATTTATCTGGGCCCAAAAATGAGGCTCGTATACCGAAGACACAAACAGATATTATGAAGTTATTCTGGCATAAAAATGTAATACACATTATTGCAACATGTAATAATATTTACATTAATGGAGGTGGCGGTAACTTTTCTAGGGAATGGGATGCTAAAAATGCAGATGTTATAGAGATAAGAGC
Source organism: Schistocerca nitens (assembly GCF_023898315.1). Lineage (NCBI taxonomy): Eukaryota > Metazoa > Arthropoda > Insecta > Orthoptera > Acrididae > Schistocerca > Schistocerca nitens. The sequence continues at coordinate 564,309,772 of NC_064621.1, forward strand.
TTTCATTGGTGTGTAATAAAGAGTTTACAAAGTTGTGGCGTAAATGAAAGAGCAACGGTCTTGAATCATGATACTTATGCTTGAATGAAAACCCATTCAGGCTGGACTTGTGATTTCTGAGAAATGATAGTATCCTTGATGGAGGTGTCCACAAAAAAAACGACACGCTGGATGCTCTCAGAGAAGTACTGGAAATCTTTATGAACAGTTGTCAAAACTATTTATCACCTAGCCTACATCTTACTGCATTTTTGCATAAAATATATTATATTTAGATTTACGTGAAAAACTTCTAAAATCATTGAAAGTGTCCAAATGGAACGTTCATGTTGTGAATGACATCTGCCATTCGCGCGAGTGACCGTGTCAGGAATTACCATAAGAGTACCAACGGGTTAATGGAGTAACAATTTTATCTTTAGATGTTGTGTGCTTGCATGACGGTGACTATGTGAAGCTGTAGCGTTGAATGAAATTATACATCGATGTGCTCGGGATGGCTGAAAGTGTAATGCTAAGCGAGATATGTTTAGCTGTGGAAACACATCGATAGGTTTACAGAGAAAAACACCAACAAAGAATCTGCAGCGAGCACAGAAGGTGAGTACAGTGGCACGCGAGTACAACTGTGCTTTGTCAGTGGCCGATGTAAAATAACTGTTTGATCGGTGATACGCTTTGGTAGGTTCATTGTGTGCTGCGGATGAGGAACTAGTAACCAAACGAGTAGCGTTGCTTCTCATTCGAAATTACTACTCGGCTCATTTATCTTAAAACTAGGGTATGCAAACCGGCGAGTCGCGTGACTGCTAGAGATGTGCGATTTTGTCTAGAAACCACGGACAGTTTAGTGCATATCTGAACTGTCGGATTAAGGCGGAAATACGGTAGTAGAGCAAGCAGTAAAGGAAACAAAAGAAAAATTCGGAGTAGGTATTAAAACTCATGGAGAAGAAGTAAAAACTTTGAGGTTCGCCGATGACATTGTAATTCTGTCAGAGACAGCAAAGGACTTGGAAGAGCAGTTGAACGGAATGGACAGTGTCTTGAAAGGAGGATATAAGATGAACATCAACAAAAGCAAAACGAGGATAATGGAATGTAGTCAAATTAAATCGGGTGATGCTGAGGGGATTAGATTAGGAAATGAGACACTTAAAGTAGTAAAGGAGTTTTGCTAGTTAGGGAGTAAAATAACTGATGATGGTCGAAGTAGAGAGGATATAAAATGTAGACTGGCAATGGCAAGGAAATCGTTTCTGAAGAAGAGAAATTTGTTAACATCGAGTATAGATTTAAGTGTCAGGAAGTCGTTTCTGAAAGTATTTGTATGGAGTGTAGCCATGTATGGAAGTGAAACATGGACGATAACCGGTTTGGACAAGAAGAGAATAGAAGCTTTCGAAATGTGGTGCTACAGAAGAATGCTGAAGATAAGGTGGGTAGATCACGTAACTAATGAGGAAGTATTGAATAGGATTGGGGAGAAGAGAAGTTTGTGGCACAGCTTGACTAGAAGAAGGGATCGGTTGGTAGGACATGTTTTGAGGCATCAAGGGATCACAAATTTAGCATTGGAGGGCAGCGTGGAGGGTAAAAATCGTAGAGGGAGACCAAGAGATCAATACACTAAGCAGATTCAGAAGGATGTAGGTTGCAGTAGGTACTGGGAGATGAAGAAGCTTGCACAGGATAGAGTAGCATGGAGAGCTGCATCAAACCAGTCTCAGGACTGAAGACCACAACAACAACAACGGTAGTAGAGATACTAAAGTCCTCATTTTTTATTACTCGTTCACTTTTTAACACACATATACGCACATTCACTCTGTTTGCTAGTGTTACTTTCTGTATTTACGTATTAACTAGTTGTTATGCCGATTCTCATGTGGATCACTATCGTATGTTGATAAAATACTTGTATTTCCGCCGTTACCTTAGCAGACAGGAGCCAACCACGGTTTGTCCGGTCTGTTTAGTTAAGCACTTTGGTAGGGGTAAACTTTTGATTTTGGCAGATGTGTGAATACTCATTATGTTATAGTCTTATAAACCTTTATTGCGTGTGTGGGCGCACCATTCTGTTAATTCTGGGAAAAGTTAAAGATTCTTGGTTTCAGTTACTTACAAACTTACATACGTCAGATATTAGTTGAGACGTATCGGGGTTCCTCCACCGGCACGGTCATTGGACTATAATATTCGAGGCGGTCGTGTTACGCCTCATAGGAAACATTGTAGACGTCCCGTGTCCTGCATTTCGCAAAGTTCTATTTGTTTTAAATCGCGCTACACAAGTTCTGATCGGTTCAATGTTCTTCAAATCATCCACCTTGATGTATTGCTGGTGTGCATCTCTTATGTGGTAGGGTAGTCTTCTTGGGTATCATTTACCTCGGTCCTAAGCAATCTTTTGCAGGATTTAAGTCTGACAGGTCCGCATGCGGATGGCCCTCGTCCAAAGTCTGTTGAACAAATTGACTTACTAATACTTTTGAATTTACGAACATGAGAATATTTTGTCTTACACACTTTTTTCAAACTTAAGTAACTTTTTGATATGAAGTCTTTATAAATCTCTCCTCACTATCTACTGAAGTTTTAGTTGGTGTTATACACCCGAAAAAATACAGGCATGTGCAAATCCACTAGACGTTTCTCACACTCTTAAGTTGTACCATTTTTCTTCTTCTTAGCTTGGCACACAACATACTTTCTGTAGGGTGTTTTCTTAATGGGGAGGGGCGGGGGAGATTGCGGTGGGAGGAACCTAACAAAACATGGAAACGATTGCTTATCACTCGCAAAATTTCGAAAGAAATCAGGTGTGTCTTACACCACTAAATATATCGGTTTCTCAGTTTGCCAGTGTTACATAACAGTCATGTTATCTATTAACAGAGAAGAAGGAACACTAAGAAGAAGCTCACAGTCGACAGTGTAATAACGGACTGGAAAACTGCGACCGGCTGTGAGCCTGCTGTATAGGCGTGCGGTAAAACTGTCCTGTATGTACATGTGCAAGTCTTCAGGATCCATGACCTGAGAATTCAGCCACTTTATCAAGTGGCATGTTTTCCATGCACCTGTTAGTCTACCTGTGTCATTTAGGGTTGTGTTGACGTTTTCGGCATGTGCGGATCTAGATCACATGGTATGTGAGGTAAAGCATCGCAAATTTCAGTTTTTCTATATTGAGGTCAATAAGGGGTAAATTTTCCCCGCGATTTCAAACTGAAGTAATTGGTTGGGTTGTTACCATAACTCATCCAAATTCCAGCTCTGTCTGATTATTAATTACAGATAAATTCACAATTTAGCTGAAACAAAAACTGCGGGTCTCTGCCCCGTTTGACGTAAATGTGGATAAAAATGGAAGAATGAATAATAAAATCCCCTGAAATAGTCTTTTGTGACATTGCTATATGGTATCCCAAGTTACCCAACACAGTATTCAACTGGAATTTCTCGTAAATTAGAAACCTGTGCTTAAAACTACCTGTACGAAAACAATACTTTCTTCACCACAAATGGAGGATTAATAGGGTAACCTGAAAGAATTCAATCACTGTGGCTAAGCTATCTAAGTACATAGTAAAAAGTGTACTTCACCACGTCTTCCGATTTTTCCTTGGAGTCGCAAGCTCTTCTTCTTCTTTTTTTTTTTCTTCTTCTTCTTCAGATACTTCTTGGAGAAAACGTAAGTCCATATCTATAACTGATCTACTTTCATGACGTACGAATCCTGAATCTGACTCAGAAGAATAATCAAATATCTGTTTTATCTAATTTCTTTCTTGTTTTGGAACATATGTAATGAAATCTGGCCTACGTCGTTTTGTTTCTATAGAACGCCCTTTTCTTTATTTGGCACATATTTCCTTCTCAACAGCGAGCTTTTCTCTTCCCATGGACTCTTCTTCCATTAGTTCTTATTGGGTGTTGACATTAGAAGCATAGATTTCAATACTTTGCCAGAAAATTTTTCCTAAATCTTTAAGTCAGTCTGATCTACACCTGTTTATTGTTTTCAAAACCTTCCTCTATTTGTTCTCTAAGGGACGGAATTGAACTAGCGTACAATTTTCCGAGTCTGAACCTAGCCTGCATAGGACTCCTAGAATTGCAAATTCTTTTACAGTTGCTAGAAATATCTGTTGCAGAGAAAAGAGTTTATTTTGAACATTTCCTACAATTAATTTTATTTGGAAATATATATTCACAACACATCACAGTAGAGCTTCTGCTAGAAAGACTATTCAGTGAAGTACATGTTTCCATCTTTTTAGTACGACAGAGCATTAGACCATTGAGCTTGAACCACCTCAACTCAACCACTTTAAGAACTTTATGTTTTATCTGAGACTCATAATGAGAGGTGGCATGAGCCCCCTCTCATATTCCTATCTTACGCTTTTCCTCTCTAATTGCATGCGGTGAAAAGTTGCTATTCCTTCACACGCGGACTTCCCACGCAACGTCTCTCGTCGCCCAGGTGGTCTGGTGACAGGCGGGCACTGCTGATCTTGAAAGGGTAAGCCGACAGGTGTGAGGGAGTCGAGTGAATGCTTTCCAGACGCCGACATTGTCAAAAGACACGCCCGGAGGGGCCTGAAGTAGCGGCTGGGCCAGAGGTTCCGTTACTTCGCAGAAACTTAGCGAAAACACTTCCTGGCGGGCTACCAGAGAGGCATGGGAATGACTTGTGTTCCCAAGCAGCCTTGGCGCGCAAATTTCCGTGTTTTCTGCCGTATAGTAACTGTGATTGGCTTGCTCAGGGCATAGCTCCGTGACGTAGAAAAATCGGCGCAGAAATTGGCGCCAAGAATCTCCATTGGTGGAATGGTAGTGCTCCGGCAGTAGAGTGGAATTTTCCGCCGGTTTTCGAGTTGCTGATTGGAACGGTTAACCACGGCCACTGTCGTGGGGGCGGGAATGTTCTGTGTTCGGTTTGTACGGGTGCTCCTGTGAGGAGTCGGCTCTCGCCTTTCGGTCGGAGTAGGTTACAAGACTGAGCTCTCGCTGCTCTGGACAGCCTGCCTCCCGTTTGTTGGCTAATATACTTTTATTTAATTGTAACTGTTTGACGAAGTTGCTGAAGTTTCGACTTCAACGTAACTTTCCGAGTACAGATGGCAATTGAGCGTTCTGCGTACAACAGGCATATGTTGTCTGTCTTGAGCAGTTTTGGCTAAAGTTGACTGCATCGGAGTTACTGTGTGACTTCGCTTGTTAAAAATCAACCACTGTACCGTCAGTGATTGTGTGGCGAGCCTTCTTTGTCTCCCTCAGAGGCGCATTTGTATTGCTAGGAAGTCTTTAGTGTGGAACAACCAGGCCAGGATAATTTGTTTCGGGCTATACTCACGACATTATCATCACCACGACGGGACGTCGAAGGAACCAGCCCACGCCTCCGGTATGCCAGATCGTGTCCGTGCAGTTAAGAAGACAGCTTGGTAATGTACGTCCGCAGCACCAGCAAAGCGGGCAACTCCTAAGACTTGAGTTGCAAGGAATTGGCTCCACATACCACTTCGTCATAAATTTCACAATCTAGTTTAGGGGCAACTTCACCTTCACAGCATTTATTTGAGTATCCAGTTTGAGCCAATTTGATGTATTGTAAATGTTTCATGCGTTTTTGTTTATGATTTTGAGTTATAATAAATCATATTGTTATTTTGGACAGAACTTTCATTCTGTTAATCGGTAGAGCAACCCTATCATTTCTCACTACGTTAATGAAACTTTCCTTTATTTAATTAATGTCTATCAAATTAAATTATTGCAGGTGCCAAACTCTTTACTACTCCACTTGAAGGGACGATTACAGTCAGTTCGCGTTTCTTTTTAATCCATGTGCAACAGCAAAAGTCGGAGTTAGAATAGGGGGGCTTAGAGCATCATTTATATATGAAGATTCTCGAAGAATTTAGTGTTAAATACACTGCTAGCCCCGGCACTTCTCAATCATTCTGCCAATTATGTCGATGTCTCACCTCGTCTAGCTTCATTTGATAATTACCCTGTTATTTGTTTTCCTAATTCTGGTTGGTGATACGCTGCCGTTTCTGGTCTACAACGCTCATTTTATTAATACCAACTTGTTTTTCATGAATGATCACGAGAAGTAAGGCACGACTATTACCGAGCGAAGCTAAAACAAAAGAGGATAACATAACGGATAACGGGCAGTTTACTGACGGGAATAGGTTCGGAGTTGAGATGGTCACATTTTTAGCAGGACAGGACGACAGGTTCATTGATGAGGACGGTGATTTGGACGCGATCTTAGAGCAATGTCGTGGCCGTGATTATGATAGTGAGGTAGAGGATGAAACAGAGACAGGTACACAGGTCGAGACGGTAGCAGAAGCTTATAGTCAAATGAACGAGAGCAGACAGAAGCCAACTCGATCACGTCAGAGCTCTAGCGCCCAGGTGTCCAGAGTTACATCGCCCATGTGTGACGAGGATCAAAATGATGACATTAACCTAATACTGAGCTTCCTACGATCAATGAAAGAAGAAGCTGACGAACAGCGTAAGAAGGAGAAGGAAGAAGCTGAGAAACAACGTAAGAAGGAGAAGGAAGAAGCTGACGAACAGCGTAAGAAGGACACTGAGGCAATAATTTCGCATATAGGGGAAATTCGTGGGGAATTACTAACAATAAAGAAAGAATGTGGAGAAGCAAAACAAATGTCAATGGTAGCACAAAAAGTAGCAGGCCTAGCGAAAACGGCAGCAACAGGGGCAATGAAAATCGCAAAAGTAACTTCTCAACTTGCAGGGCGCTTGCGACGTGCGACACAAGCCCACTCAAAATCCCTAGCGGTCTTAAAGACTCAAGGTAATATTGCGGTTACGAACATCACGAAACGAATGAAAGAAGTAGAGAGTCGGATAGCAAAACTAGAGCGAAACGGGCACACGAGCACTGCGCGTTCGGACACCAACGATGGAGTACACAGAATTGTGTCTCCGAGGAAAAGCCCGCCGTGCTCTAGCCCAGTGACAGAGCGCGGAACTAACAATGCACACGCAGAAACAACGAGTAATAGCTCCAATAATTGCAGCCCACTTAGAAGAGTGAATGCTGAATGCCACTTCCACTGTGATACAGAGGTAGCACATCACAGTTATCAGCAAGATAGATCAGTACACTCAGCAGACGTGCAAGTATCGGAAACGAATGACAACACCAGTGCGAGGATCGGACAGGATTTTGATCAGAACCTGTCGAAACTAAAATTCCAGAAATTCAAAGATAATGGAGGGTCGATGCATCCGAAGAGCTGGCTGATGCAGTTTACAAATTCATTACCGTCGTCATGGCCAACCCAGGCAAAATTAGAATTCATGTGTGGACACATCGAAGGCCAAGCCGCGGAAAAGATGCGGGGTGTGGCAGCGACGTGTCGGACTTATGAGGAATTTGTTGCTGCATTCCTGCGGACCTACTGGTCAAAGGAAACGCAAGACAGGATTAAAGAGGAAATAATATTTTGTCCTGAACTGGAAGTGTCCGGGCATAGGAGCGCAACCAAATTTCTTGATGATTTACTCAAGAAGAATCAATTTTTAGATAGTCCATATAGCAACGGAGAAATCATTAAATTTTGCTTTTCCAAATTGCCAGTTAGGTACCAACAGACACTTGTCGGAAAGTGTGGATCTGACATAGAAGCATTCAAGAGTATATTGCGCGAACTCGAAGTTGTCTTTGATAAACAAGACGCAAAGGACAGGAAGAAGGGGCAAAGTAACAAATACCACGGGCCAGGAAGTGAAGACAACAACAGATCTCATAATCGCACTGGTCAGTTAGGAAACTAGAGTTACGGAAGCCAAGGTTACGCTATTCAAGGTTATGGAAACCAAAGACACGGAAATCAGAACGTCATGGAGCAGGGTCAATCTAGACAAGGAATCTGGGATAGGAGGAATAACGAACGGCAAAGCGACCGTAATTGGAGAGAGCGAAACCAAGGACAACAGTGGAGCCAGGAGACTGAAACTAGACCCGCAAATCCTAATGCACGTCAGAGGAGGGGGAGCTTAACAAGGGATTGACGCCAGACTAGTGCGAACACAGGCCGCCGGAATTTCGCACGTAATCTCGGACCTGGCCAACTACGGATGATAAATTACGATGATTTATCAGAAATCCTGCTCGAAGAACATAAAATAACTCCTCGACAGGATCGGCAGCCTCTTATCACAGTAACAATAGCTGAAAAGAGTATGACTGCGATAATAGATAGGGGAAGCTACTTAACAGCAATATATGAGGCAGCATACAAGAGGTGCTCTCAGGAGATGGACTGGCCTGTCCTATCGGTTAAGAAAACCAAAATAAAATGGGCATTAGCGGGTAAATGTACGGAGGTCACCCAACAAACAAGACTGGAATTCTCCTGCCAAGGACACAAAATAGAGTCTAACTTCTGGATCGTGCCAAATCTGGCGACCGACATGATAATAGGAACGGACTTCCTAAATGAGCATGAAGCGATAGTTGATCTAGGACGAGGCGAAGTGGTTCTGAGGAAAGGGAATCCCGTCCTCATTAAGTTCGACTACCAGCTGATCCCAGCTCAACTACCGTCTAACTGTGTTCGGATAAACTATGCGTGTCAGAAAGACAGAAAGGAAGAACAGGTCGACGTTGCGGGTAGGGGAGAGGACATGGATGAGAATGAAGTCGTAGTAATGGGAGAAATAAAGGAGAAAATAGGAGAAAAAAGTGGAAGCAATAAAGAACATAAGGTGCGACCACCGCAAAGAACTTCATAAATTACTAGTAGAACATGCGGAGGTCTTCATTCCCAAGACAGGATCAATAAAGAACTTCCAATATGAATTCCGTGTACGTCCGCACAACCAGTTTCGTGTGCCACCCTATCCAATCCTCTTGGCATATCGACAGAAAGTAGCAGCTGAAATTACGCGAATGCTGAGTGAAGGATTAATAGAACCTACGGGTTCAGCCTATAATAACCCGTTAAGAGTAGTCGAGAAGGCAGATGGTAGTATTCGTTTAGTCTTGGACTCGCGACAGATTAATACCATAATAGAACCCGAAACAGACAGACCGGAACGATTAGAGGAACTCTTACAAAACTTCCATGGAATATCAATCTTCTCATCAGTTGATCTAAAATCGAGTTTCTGGCAGATCGAGCTCCATCCAAATTGCAGACAGTATACAGCCTTTTTAGCATTTGGAAGATGTTACCGTTTTCGTCGTCTGCCATTTGGTTTGAACATTTCGTCTGCCGCATTCATTCGGGGGCTGGACGGCATACTAAGCGATGATTTGAAACGTCATGTCACCAGCTATGTGGACGATTTACTGATCGCGGAGAAATCTTGGGGAGAGCACAATGCGGTCCTCGGTGAACTCCTTGCGACATTCAAGGAATACGGAGTGACTATCAATATCGAAAAATCGAATTTTTGGACGTCCTCTGTCACATTTCTAGGACATATCATCACGGGTGAGGGCATTGCGCCAAATTCCGAAAAGATCGAAGCGATTGAAAAGTTTCCCATTCCTACGACAAAGAAGCAGTTAAGGGGGTTCTTGGGGATCATAAATTTTTACAACCGCTTTATACATGTCAAAACTCAGAGCAGTCCTTGGTTGCATCAACTTACAGGAAAGAAGATTCCTTGGGAATGGGATGAGGCGGCTGAATCCGAATGGAAAGCATTAAAATTCGCATTATTTCAAGCGCACATCCTCTCACACCCTAATTTAGCAGAAGAGATTTGCATAGTCACGGACAGTTCATACTCAGGTCTGGGTGTCATGGTGTTCCAAGACTATGTACATGAAGGAAACAGGGTGTGGAAGACAATTGCGTTTGGTAGCAGAGTACTAGCCAAGAGTGAGAGGAATTACTCAGTAACCGAGTTAGAGGCGCTGGCTATTGTATGGGCGTTTGAAAAATTCAGATACCTTCTGTTTGGTCGCAAGACGAGGGTCTACACTGACCACAAGGCACTCGAGTTCCTGATGACTGCAAAGCTTAATCACAGGCGGCTCATTAGGTGGGCATCATATCTGCAGCAATACAATTTTTCGATAGAATATATCCCCGACAGTCAGAACATTATTGCAAACGCCTTATCACGGTCACCGATCGGATTTGAGCTCAACATGGAAGAAGATCTGGAGGAAAATCACTACTGCCTTTTCTATATGCAGAAAGTAGCCTTTGAAAATTTTATTACCTGTAGTATGCAGGACATCAAGAAGGAGCAAGACAAGGACCCTGCCCTAGTGTTATTGAAACAGAAATGGATAGACAGAAGACACGCCACCGTCAGGCAGTTCTGCCTCTTGCGGAAAGGCATAATTTTCCACCGAAATTATGTCAATGACGCTGAATGGGGGGTATGCATCCCTGAACACCTAATAAACAAGATTATATGGCATACTCACCTCAGCTATGGACACTTCGGACCACGCAAGTGCAATCTCAAGCTAAGGACCATGTGTTACTTTCGAAACATGGAGCGTCGAATTCGGAGGGTCCTGTCGGTGTGTAAAGACTGCCAGAAGGCTAAGCACACCACTGTGAGCATGCAGGCACCATTATACCCAATCGTACCGACCAAATTAAGACAATTAGCAGCAACAGATTTGATGGGACCTTTGCCAAGAACAAGAAGAGGATATACTTACGTATTAGTGTTTATTGAACTAACGTCCAAATACGTTACCTTTACGGCACTGAAGAGGGCGACAGGACGAACTATCACGAGCCCTAATCCGGGATTTCCTACCACAGGTTGGTCATGTGAGTAGAATTATTTCTGATAACGGGCCACAGTTTAAGTCAAAAACATGGAAGGAGACGTTGCGTCGATGTAAAATTGATCCCAATTTTATATCCTCATACCATCCGAGCTCGAATGCTGCAGAACGGGTTATTAAGGAACTCGGAAACTTGTGCCGGTTGTACTGTAACAAACAGCACACGACATGGGACGTTTTCCTTAAAGACTTCCAGGAGGTGATCAATGAGGCTCCCCATGGGATAACAAAATTGGCACTCATTACAGTACTGAAAAACCGGATTCCTAAGGACTTGATAACCGAAGTCGTAAACTTCCCACCAAGGGCGCGAACGCAGCACCGAGCCATAGTGGATTTGGCTCTCAAGAGGATACGGGCTGCAGCAGAGGTCAGGAAGAGACGTGCCGACTGGGGAGCTCGTCTACGACACTTCCAAATTGGACAAAGGGTGCTCGTGAAGTCTTTCCGATTCTAACAAACAAAAAATTAAATGCCAAAAATTCTATTCTGTTTACAACGGCCCGTACCGTATAAGGAGAGCAGCTCACCACAATGCTTATTAATTGGAGACGCTGAAAGGAAAGAAGTCCATAGGATTCCACCACATCTCTCACATAAAGAAGTTCGTGGAATAGTAGTAGTGTAAGTTAAGAAGAGAGCTTGGTAATGTACGTCCGTAGCACCAGCAAAGCAGGCAATTTTGCTAGGTGATAATCCGAGCTCAGCAGAGCGCGCCTGCTTGTCTTTTCTAACTTTGATCTGTCTTGGGTGTTTATTGTCTGAGTTCTCACTAATGTAGCAGCAATTAATGCTGGGTTGGCTGTGTGTCTCTCTTAAGACTTGAGTTGCAAGGAATTGGCTCCACATACCACTTCGTCATAAATGTCACAATCTAGTTTAGGGACGACTTCACCTTCACAGCATTTATTTGAGTATCCAATTTGAGCCAATTTGATGTATTGTAAATGTTTCATGCGTTTTTGTTTATTATTTTGAGTTATAATAAATCATATTGTTATTTTGGACAGAACTTTCATTCTGTTAATCGGTAGAGCAACCCTATCATTTCTCACTACGTTAATGAAACTTTCCTTTATTTAATTTATGTCTATCAAATTAAATTATTGCAGGTGTCAAACTCTTTACTACTCCACTTGCAGGGTCGATTACAGTCAGTTCGCGTTTCTTTTTAATCCATGTGCAACAGCAAAAGTCGGAGTTAGAATGGGGGGGCTTAGAGCATCATTTATATATGAAGATTCTCGAAGAATTTAGTGTTAAATACACTGCTAGCCCCGGCACTTGTCAATCATTCTGCCAATTATGTCGATGTCTCACCTCGTTTAGCTTCATTTGATAATTACCCAGTTATTTGTTTTCCTAATTCTGGTTGGTGATACGCTGCCGTTTCTGGTCTACAACGCTCATTTTATTAATACCAACTTTCTGACATCGATAACTCTTTTAATTTTTGTCGCCTGTCTCACTATAAAAGGTTCAAACAGCAAGAGAAGGAGAGTTATTGTAAACAGAAATCATTGGTCCATCTGACAGTAGCGAAGACCATTTGTCCATTCATAAGGATCATCGAACCGTAGGTAACCGATGCAAAAGTACAGACGCGGCACACATGCATAGCCTATCATCACACAAAAATAACGGTGGACACTGTAACAGGAATGACGGCACATAGGAAATTTAACGCTTAGAGGTGGAGAGACTGACTGTTATAGAGATAAGGCAGTATAAATTAAAAATGAAAAGTACTTTTATTCACATGTATCAATATCCATTTCCATCGTTATACACTTTGATAAGTAAGGTCTTCTTAGTTTGCTTTATATGGTCTAATAAACGCTCCTTCTTTACACTACGACAAATAAAGTTTAAACTAGCCTCTGTTATACCCTTAGACTTTTCTGGTCCTTCGTGATAGTAAAACCCACAAACTACCAGTCCTCCAGTCTTCTACCAATCAGAATTTTTTACACCCACCAATAAATGAAACTATGAACTAAAAACTACGTCCGAACAGGCATTGGAAGGCCCAACGATACCGACAGGCCGCCGTGTCATCCTCAGCCCACAGGCGTCACTGTACGCGGATATAGAGGGGCATATGGTCAGCACACCACCCTCCTGGCCATATGTTAGTTTACGAGACCGGAGCTGCTACTTCTCAATCAAGTAGCTCCTCAGTTTTGCCTCAAGGGTTGAGGGCACGCCGTCTGCCAACAGCGCTCGGCAGACCGGATGGTCACCCATCCAAGTGCTAGCACAGCGCGATAGCGCGTAACTTCGGTGATCTGACGGAGACTCCTGTTACCACTGCGGAAAGGCCTTTGGCAATAAATGAAAGTATAAGACGGCGCTTTACTTTGGCAGTGAGCACGGCGCCTCTCCATTCTCCACCGGTCCCTGCCGAACTCTGTTATGACTGGTTGTCTCATAAACCTCAGCGACGACAAATCGTTGATCATTCTTTTCCCTGCTACCCCTTTGCCTCTCTTGTTCCTTCCAGATGAATATCCCGGTATAATGGTGACATGACCACCATTGTAGACGAAAAGGAACTAAAAAATGTAATTTAACCTCAAAGATAGAAGAAGAAAATTTGTTCGACTGTCATACCAGAGGAATACTCTAAAAAACTTTTTTATCATTGAGAGACAAAGGACTAATTTCGAGAGTCTTTTATTACTTCTAGTATTAACTACCTTTTTGTTCTGATGTGCTGGCGTAAAGACGTACTGTATAGTTTCATGTCTATGCGTGTGTTAAATGAATGTGTTAAATGATGAAAAATGTGTTTTATAATTTCTGTCAAGATCAAGCCTAAATCCCATACCAATGGAGTACAAATTATTCTGTTAATTCGAGAAGGCGAATTTTGGATGGAGGCGACGATCTTTACGACGGGGTTGCTCAACAATAGAGGTACGTGATTGTGCTCACTACTTTCCTCTGGTGGCCGCTAAGATTAATATCGATGTGTTTTTGCCGAGACATTCAGAACTTGCAATCTTCCTTTTCGTATAAAAATAGGAGTCCGATTGAAAAAGAAATATTCTTAAATTTAAATAATAGCAATTCTTTTACCCAGGCCACGGGGAATGATAGAAAGTACGTGCCTCTACCCTGATTGTACGTTCGCAATCTCCGAGTGTGTTACAACGTAATTATTTTACACATAAAAAATTAAGATAGATCTTTCTCATCAGATCGCAACCACTCGTACGCGAATGTGCGTACCCTCTGAATATGTCTAGTCAGTCGTGCGCATTCTTCTAAAGCTTTTCTGTTAATATTCTGTGGATTGCATCTCCGCAATTAATTTTTGTTTATGCCGCAAATCGCACTTCACGCGAAGTATTTATTACGCAACTTTCACGCTCCATTTAATGTCAAAAAATTACGAAGTACGGCTGACTAAGCAAACCGCTACACTAATTTCATACCTCTACAACTACAATAACAAAAAACAACAACAAAAAAACCAAAACAATAACAGAGGAAGGTACGTTACATAGAGATGGGCCAAGTCGTTCTTCTGCTGGAACCTTTCGTTTTGAGATAGTTCTTCTTATTGATCTAGTTCGATGACTACTTCGAATACACACACTGTGACAAAAATCATGGGATACGTTTAACATCGTGTCAGATTTCCATTTTCCCGGCGTTGTGCAACAAATCGACGTGGTGTGGACTCCACAAGTCGTTAGAAGTTCCCTGCAGAAATATTGGGCCATGCTGCGTCTATAGCCGTCCACAAATGCGAAAGTGTCGCCCGTGCAGGATTCTGTACAAGAACTAATGGTTAAAATGGCTCTGAGCACTATGGGACTTAACAGATGAGGTCATCAGTCCCCTAGAACTTAGAACTACTTAAACCTAACTAACCTAAGGGCATCACACACATCCCCGTCTGTGGCAGGATTCGAACCTGCGACCGTAGTAGTCGCGCGGTTCCGGATTGAAGCGCCTAGAACCGCTTGGCCACTGCGGCTGGCTGTACAAGAACTAACCCCTCGGTTACGTCCCATAAATGTTCGATGGGATTCATGTCAGGCTATCTGGTTGGCCAAATCATTCGTTCGATTTGTCCAGAATGTTATTCAAATCAGTGGTGAAAAAAATCTATTCAGGTCACATGGCGCATTGTCAGACAATAAAAATTCCGTAATTGTTTGGGAACATAAAGTCAATGAATAGCTGCAGATGGTCTCCAGACAGTCGAACATAACCATCTACGGTCAATGATCGGTTCAGTTGGACCAGAGGACCCTGTCTGTTCCACCGAACCCTACCATCAGCTCTTACCAACTGAAACCTGTACTCATCTGACCAGCCCACGGTTTTCTAGTCGTCTAGTGTCCAATCGATATGGCCACGAGCCGTGAAGGGGCAATGCAAGCGCTGTCGTGCTGCTAGCAAAGCCACTCGTGTCAGCCGTCTGCTGCCCATTAACTTCCCATTTCTGCGCATTGTCCGAATGGATACGTTCTCGTAGGTCCCATATTGATTCCTGCTGTCATTTCGATGCAGTGTTGCTGGTCTGATAGTACTGACAACTCTACGAAAACTGTCCGCAACTCGTGGTCTCGCGGTTGCGTTCTCGATTCCCGACCACAGCGTCCCGGGTTCGATTCTCGGCGGGATTAGGGATTATCACATCGCGGTCACGTTCTCGCTTCCCGACCACAGGGTCCCGCGTTCGATTCCCCGGCGGGGTCAGGGATTATCAGCTGCCTCGAGATGACTGGGTGTTTGTGTTGTCCTCATCATTTCATTATCATTCATGAAAGTGGCGAGACTGGACTGAGCAAAGGTTGGGAATTTGTACGTGCGCTGATAACCGCGCAGTTTAGCGCCCCACAAACCAAACATCATCATCTACGAAAAGTCGGTTGTACTCGGTCTTTAAGTAAGCACCGTCAGCCACTGCGCGCGACTGCTACGGTCGCAGGTTCGAATCCTGCCTCGGACGTGGATGTGTGTGGTGTCCTTAGGTTAGTTAGGTTTTAGGTAGTTCTAAGTTCTAGGGGACTGATGACCTCAGATGTTAAGTCCCATAGTGCTCAGAGCCATTTGAACCATCAGCCACTGCACTGTTCGTGGTGACAGGTAACGCCTGCTATAGTCGGCACACTGTGGATCTCGGACCACTGAATTCGCTAACGATCTCCGAAGTGGAATGTTCCATGCGTCTAGCTCCAAATATTATTGTGCGTTCACAGTCCGATAACCTCCGTCGCGTGGCCATAATATCGTCGGAAACCGTTTAACATGAATCACCTGAGTACAAATGATAACTCTGCCAATGAACTTCCCTTTTGTATCCTAGGTATGCGATATAACCGCCATCTGTGTATATGTGTATCGTAATCCCATGATTTTTGTAACCTCAGTGTGGTTCATTTTTAATGCTAAAAGTACCAATAAATAAGGGCCCATAGGAAAACCCTTAATATAATAAATCGGAAAGTTACAATGTATTGCATATTGCCTACAAAAATTGAATGACCTATAATAACAAACCCAGTGAGCACGTTTCTAAGAATTTGTTTTTTTGTTCCTAAATGCCATCTTTTTCCTCTAAGACCCTGCTTTTTTTCCCTGCATGCAATCTTCCAGCAAGGATGGGCTGGGCGCTTTCAGTTTTAACTAAAGCTTTTACTTGGAAATGGGGGTAACGGGAACCACCAAAAATACATTCTTCTCATTGTCACCAGGGCATTCATCTGCCCTGGCTCTTTTTCTTATAGATTAGGGTTTGGAGTATGAAAAAAAAATCAGTAGTTCACAGAAACTAATTCTAAATATGCGATAGTAATATTTAGGTACAGGGTAAATAAGATGTAAAAAACCAATAAAACTCTTTCAACATGACAGCAATTGTGTTACAAGAAGTGGGAGGCACTCAGGGTCAGTGGAGGGGAGGACTGGAGCCAGAGACTGAAATGAACTTTGTGAACTAACGGAACCATTTTGATCTTCTGACACAGATCGCACAGTTCATAATTGGAACCCGAACTCAACTAATGGAACGATTTCGGTCTTACGATCAGATGTAGTTCGCACAATTCACCGACAGGAGCTAGGTTCTGGGAGTGGGGTGTACTCAGTACCAAAGGAGCGGAGGTTCGTGCATGTGTTTTCTAATTTTCAGTTATTATGGGAAGCGAGGAGTTAAAGAACGATGGTTCACTGAAAGAAATACCGATCTGAACGATTCCTTTCCCACCATAGTTCATTTGAACTAGTTTGTTCATGAACTACACATCCAGAAACCACAGCTATTTCTGTCCATCGGAAAGCAACACTTGGCAGCCGCCGACACACCTCCATTCCGGGTTTGGAAAACGACCTCGGAGTTCCCAGAGGCTCCATAGTTCCAAACGACTCCATGGCTCAAAAGGCGTCGTGACAAACACTTCCAGGAACGGCCCAACCCAGCCGTGTCTGACAGCTCCTGAGCGACCTCCGTTCTATGTCTGCAAAACAGCTTCGGAGTTCCAGAGCCACCATGGTTCCACAGCGACTACCGAGGTCGCAAGACGTCGTGACAAACGCTTTCAGGAACGACCCATCCTGGCCGTGTTTGGCGCTTGGCAGCTTCCTAGAGACTTCCGTTCCATTTTGGCGAAACAGCCTAGGATTTCCCAGAACCATAATGATTCCACAGTGACTCCAGAAGTCGCGAGGGATCTTGACAATCATTTACGAGGATGCGACATATTCTGTGTGTCCAGCGTTACCAGGGATCTCGTCAAAGAGCGAACGACCAGCCACCCTCACCATCGCCAGAAATCGCCATCCAGCCAGCTGTTCCGGCATTACGTCAGCCAGTAGTACGCTGACTAGGACCGCACCACGACAGGAGCGGTCCCTATACGAAGAGAATATAAGCGCCGCTCTGCACTAGAAGTGCCGTACTAGAAGACGAGCCGTGATCCGGAATATTTAGCCTTGTGATCTGTATTAATTGCTTGCATGGAAATTATACACACTACTGGCCATTAAAATTGCTACACCAAGAAGAAATGCGGATGATAAACGGGTATTCATTGGACAAATATATTATACTAGAACTGACAAGTGATTACATTTTCACGCAGCTTGGGTGCATAGATCCCGAGAAATCAGTAAGCAGAACAACCCCCTCTGGCCGTAGTAAAGGCCTTGATACGCCTGGCCATTGAGTCAAACAGAGCTTGGATGGCGTGTACAGGTACAGCTGCCCATGCAGCTTCAACACGATACCACAGTTCATCAAGAGTAGTGACTGGCGTATTGTGACGAGCCAGTTGCTCGGCCACCATTGACCAGACGTTTTCAATTGGTGAGAGATTTGGAGAATGTGCTTGCCAGTGCAGCAGTCGAACATTTTCTGTATCCAGAAAGGCCCATACAAGAACTGCAACATGCGGTCGAGCATTATCCTGCTGAAATGTAGGGTTTCGCAGGGATCGAATGGAGGGTAGAGACAAGGGTCGTAACACATCTGAAATTTAACGTCCACTGTCCAAAGTGCCGTCAATGCGAACAAGAGGTGACCGAGACCTGTAACCAATGGCACCCCATACCATCACGCCGGGTGATACGCCAGTATGGCGATGACGAATACACGCTTCCAATGTGTGTTCACCGCTATGTCGCCAAACAGGGATGCGACCATCATGATGCTGTAAACAGAACCTGGATTCATCCAAAAAAATGACGTTTTCCCATTCGTGTACCCAGGTTCGTCTTTGAGTACACCATCGCAGGCGCTGCCGTCAGTGATGCAGCGTCAAGGGTAACCGCAGCCATGGTCTCGGAGCTGCTGCAAACGTCGTCGAACTGTTCGTGCAGATGGTAGTTGTCTTGCAAACGTACATTGACCAGACGTTTTCAATTGGTGAGAGATCTGGAGAATGTGCTGGCCAGGGCAGCACTCGAACATTTTCTGTGTCCAGAAAGGCCCGTACAGGACCTGCAACATGCGGTTGTGCATTATCCTGCTGAAATGTAGGGTTTCACACGAGGTCAAATGAAGGGTAGAGAGAAACGTAACGTCCACCGTTCAAAGTGCCGTCAATGCGAACAAGAGGTGACCGAGACCTGTAACCAATGGCACCCCATACCATCACGCCGGGTGGTACGCCAGTATGGTGATGACGAATACACGCTTCCAACGTGCGTTCACCGTGATGTCGCCAAACACGGATGCGACCACCATGATGCTGTAAACAGAACCTCGATTCATCCGAAAAAATTACGTTTTGCCATTCGTGCACCCAGGTCCGTCCGTCGTTGAGTACACCATCCTAGGCGCTCCTATCTGTGATGCAGCGTCAATGGTAACCGCAGCCATGGTCTCCGAGATGATACTCCATGTTACTGCATTCGTCGTCGAACTGTTCGTGCAGATGGTTGTTGTCTTGTAAACGTCCCTATCTGTTGACTCGGGAATCGAGACGTGGCTGCACGATCCGTTACAGCCATCCGGATAAGATGCCTGTCATCTCGACTGCTAGTGATACGAGGCCGTTGGGATCCAACACGGCGTTTCGTGTTGCCCTCCTGAACCCATCGATTCCATATTCTGCTAACAGTCATTGGGTCTCGACCAACGCGAGCAGCAATGTCGCGGTACGATAAACCGCAATCGCGATAGGCTACAATCGGACCTTTATCGAAGT
Source organism: Schistocerca nitens (assembly GCF_023898315.1). Taxonomy (NCBI): domain Eukaryota; kingdom Metazoa; phylum Arthropoda; class Insecta; order Orthoptera; family Acrididae; genus Schistocerca; species Schistocerca nitens. Next base: position 564,329,269 of record NC_064621.1, read on the forward strand.
CGGAAACGTGATGGTACGCATTTCTCCTCCCTACGCGAGGCATCACAACAACGTTTCACCAGGCAACGCCGGTCAACTGCTGTTTGTATATGAGGAATCGGTTGGAAACTTTCCTCATGTCAGCACGTTGTAGGTGTCGCCACCGGCGCGAACCTTGCGTGAATGTTCTGAAAAGCTAATGATTTGCATATCACAGCATCTACTTCTTGTCGGTTAAATTTCGCGTCTGTAGCACCTCATCTTCGTGGTGTAGGAATTTTAATGGCCAGTAGTGTATATCGAAGGTCACTGATTATTTGCATGTCACCAATTGTTTGCGACACCTCTTTGTAAAAGGGCAATGTTGAGTATTGTCAATTTAATTTAGTGTAATAAACTCGATTAATAATATTTGCTTGCTAGCTATCCGAGAAAAGAGATTCCTAGGCACTTCACGATAAAGGATGACAGCCAAAAACAGTTGCAGGATAAAAATTTATTAAAATTTTATCGTGAAGAATTTCAACAGTTGCTGTTGCAGCCATGTTTAAAATCTTGAAATTCCTAGGCACCCTATATTAGACGTGCGGGACGGTCACGACACCAGCCACTCTCCTCGCAGTCGAAGCAGCAGGTTTCCAACCAGCCCCCTTTGATTAAAGTATGACCAGTGTCGCGCTTAGCCTTATCTCCAGACTTTTTTTTTCTTTTTTGAGGCCATCAGTCTTCCGACTGGTTTGATGCGGCCCGCTACGAATTTTCTCCTGTGCTGAGCTCTTCATCTCACAGTAGCACTTGCAATCTACGTCCTCAGTTATTGGCTGGATGTATTCCAATCTATGTCTACCTCTATAGCCTTTGCCTTCAACTACTGCCTCTAGTACCACGGAGGTCATTCCCTCATGTCTTAACAGATGTCCTATCATCCTGTTCCTTCTCCTTGTCAGTGTTTTCGACACATTCCTTTCCTCTCCTATTCTGCGCAGACCTCCTCGTTCCTTACCTAATCAGTCCAACCTCCTCGTTCCTTACCTAATCAGTCCACGTAACTTTCTCAAATGCTTCGATTCTCTTCTATTCCGGTTTTCCCACATTCAGTGTTTCACTGCCATACAATGCTGTACTCCAGATGTACATTCTCAAAAATTTCTTCGTCAAATTAAGGCCTATGTTTGATACTAGTAGACTTCTCTTGGCCAGGAATGCCCTTTTTGCCATTGCCATAGTCCTACCAATGAGTCGTCACACTACCACTCCTATGAAATGTCCAAATAAAGGTCATAAGCTTCACTTCGACCCACGAGACAAGGCTAGCTCTTCTCACTACTTCAAAGTCAATAAAAAAGTCTCGTAGTTTCCTGATTACTCCCAGGAATAAAGCGAGGCCAGACCACTTCAGTAGTGCAAAAATTAAACGTCGGTAAAGCAGATGCCAGACTGAGATGCATTCTAAGAATCTCGAGGAAATGCAGTCCGAAAGCAATGGAAGTAGGTTACAGTATACTTGTTTGCCCACTGCTTGAATACTGCTCACCGGTGCGGGATCCGTACCAGACAGGGTTTGTAGATGAGATAGAGAAGATCCAACGGAGAGCAGCGCGCTTCATTACAGGATCATTTAATAATCAAGAAAGAGTTACGGAGATGATAGATAAACTCCAGTGGAAGACTCTGCAAGAGAGACGCTCAGTAGCTCGGTACGGGATTTGGTTCACCGAGGAGTCAAGCAGTAAACTGCTCCCTCCGAGTATATCTCGCGAAGAGACCATGAGGATAAAATCAGAGAGATTAGAGCCCACACAGAGGCATAACGACAATCTTTCTTTCCACGAACAATACGAGACTGGAATAGAAGGGAGAACCGATAGAAATACTCCAGATACCTTCCACCACACACAGTCAGGTGCCTTGCGTAGTATGGATGTAGATGTAGATGTAGATATGTATACACCACTGACACCGACTGGCTACTAGGAACTTTCGCAAACACTATCCACAGGAAAATAACCGGAATACAGTTCAAAGCGAATAGGAAAAAAAGGCACACTCAGATTTCCATTGAAACCAAAGGAATGTGGTAGCTACTGTTGAACTTAAGTCCATCTTTATCCAAACTTCTTGCTGCTAACTAATTTATTCGCTCTCTGCTATCAGACGTCTTCCTAAGGAACATTATACACTCACTAAAAAAGCAACAGAAGCCGCCAAAAAGGAAACTCTGTAAGCAGAATTCGATACCCGCGCACAAGTACACACTTTCGAATGATCTGTAGGCTTTCCGCAGTGGAAAGGTAACCTCGTTAGTAAAAAAGTAACATGAAAAAAAGTGACATGAATGGCTGGGAGACACCAAAAAGTGGGTTGATCCGCCTACCTGGAAAGGTTTTTCCCATCCACCACACCTGCAGGCACTTTTCCTTCGTGAAGCGTGAGAGCTGTGTTTGTGTCGTGTTGATGGCCTATGTTAAGGGCTTGTACAGCATGTTGCCACTTTTGGTTTGCATTGTGGTGAGAGAAGGAAGAGGGTGATATCCGGTGCCAGCACGAAGCCCACTCTTCTTGAAGAACATCAACGGAGTCGCTAAGCTTAATGTCCACGTCCGACGGGTGGATTGCCATCAACAGTGTTCAATGCCCTCACATCACGAGACACAGCAGAGAAGTGTCGATTTTAACCCAGGATATTGGCACAAAGACTGGTGATCAGGGACTTTATGCTACCAACCTTCCTGTCCCCTCTGCCGAACAGGCATGTGGAAAGTTTGCGAGGTGCTGGGGTGGAAAAGTCTTGTACCTCTTTAATTCTGGCGAATTTTGCATGAGATCTAGACATGCTCTCAACCCCCACCTTACCTACCGCCTAATTAATTATGTGCACAACGGTAACCTAAGGAATTGATGGTGGACGCTGCTGGTTGGTAAAGTAAGGAGTGCACACTCACAATAAATCAATAAAAGCCATACTCTACTCAATAAAAAAGAGGATTTTATCATAATTAACTACAGGAAATAGGATTCTGCATCCTTCTTCGAAATGATATACGGATGAAGTATAATGGGATTTATTATAAATCATAACACGAAGGTACTTGATTGTCGACACAAACAGTAGGCTAAAGGATAGGGTGTACTGAAATATTATGAGAATAAGAGTTGGCTCAAGAACAAGGGGCTCCTAGTCTCTGTAATGTACTAGACTGACGATAATGGCTGGAGGTCCTAATGAATCAAATATTAATCTTCTGACTATAATGGAGTATCGCAATTAGTAGTGAGAGCTCAAATGGGTACACATGGAGAAACAAACAAGGAGGACTTGTAGTAAAGCAAGTGCATGCTACTAAGGACTTCAGTACAAAAATGATAAGTCCTACAATGCCGGAACCGCAAAATACCTTACCAGTCCTGAAACCTGCAGCACGTCGTCGGTAGGCAGCTTTCTCATGATGTAGGCACCAACTCCTGCTGAGTAGCAAATCTGTTTCAACGTGTGGCTTCAAATGCTGTAAGGTGTCGGGCAAATCCAACACCTTCCATGAAAACCCTGACATGATAAGCAAATCCAGTAGTATGTCACATAGCTCCGAATAAATCGTGACATTAAATTAACCAAAGTAATACGAGTAACGAGTGAGCAAATGGAATACCACAGACTAACACAAGAATGCCTAAATGCATGTCATACCTTCCCACCGTGAGACAGACGCAGTTCCGAGGGGACAAACGAGAACAGAAGCCGAGAGCAGAACCGTGTTAAGCTAGAAGGCCCTACGATAAGGGACGGACACCCACGTCGCCAGCTAACCACCAGGACCACCCCCCAGCCCATGTTAAAAGCTAGAGCCCTCCAGAAGAACAGTATAGATCTTACGATAACACTAAAAAGGCCACACCAGCCGCAAGTTTTAGCGTGAAACTTTTTCGCGTCTCTGTTACGTTGCAAACTTTAAAAACATTGTCCCACCACGAAAAGTATAACGTTTCTCATTGGATGGACAGAATTTTTGTAGGCGGAGCTTACGGTTAACATGGAGACCCTGACTGGTCAGATGAAAACACAGCCAGACAGTTTTTTTTTAAAACCAACTTCAGTAAATTGTAGTAAGGAGAAGTTAGGAAAGAGTTGCTTCCGAGACGGCGAGGTGCGTGGAGCTGTGCCGTCCGCCGCCCCCTGACGAACACTGACAAGGTAATGAACGCACGCGATGCCGCATTTTTGAGTGCATAAGGCTTCACTCAGAACTGCAGAAGTCTCATCTGTTACATCCCCTTTTGACGTAATACTAGTGTCAATCGTCAATTGAAGCTCGTAGTATTCACATTTGCTGCATAAGTTAAAATCTGAAACGCGGTGATTTTTCTGTTATATAATTATTGAGAAGCCACATCAGCCACTGTAATTTGCGACAGGTTGGATACGTAATTAAAGATAATTGAGGGTCACTGTAGACCATTTTGATAGTTTTGTCTTTTGTGAAATTTAATTTAAACCTAGATTATAGATGTGATATGGCATAGGTCATCCTTCGATCCATTGTAGAACCTGGAAACCCATTCAGGGAATATTCGTTCAAATTTTTGTTGAACGCAGTTGGTTTTTATCGTCCTGTATTAAAACATTTCCTTTTATCAATAGTGCAATTTATAAATAATGTTTTGTGAGTAGAATAAAATTTCCAATGGTAAACTTAACTGCTTTTTCGACGTTATTTTACCAGCTAACTAAAAATAGGAAAGCCTTGAACCCCTTCCACTAAATTTAGTTAGTATTAAGATTTTTTTACAGGGAGTGCAGTGGAGGTGACGCTGAAATCATTAAGTATTTGGTTATATCATCGCTAGTCTCAATGAACTCTTCTGAACTCTACATGTCATGTGTGGTCTGGCGTCTCCTTACCAGCAACAGGTCCCAGGTTCAAACTAGTCAATTCCCCAAAAAACACGCTCAGAGCGTCGTTGCGCGAAAGTGGTAGGGAGACACGACATAGAACAACAGACACCTGCAGAATGTTAGAATGCTGTCAGAGAATCCTAAGATCTGCTCGCATGGCCGAAGCGGAGAAGCTTCTGGATACATGAGGATGTGTCTCCAGGAAGAGACAAAACCGCCTAAACTCGCCCTGTCGGTACAGGTGCAAACACGCAGTGTAAGAATCTGGGTCTGTAGTCGCAGAATGATACTGAGGAAAGTCATGCTCCACAAAGATTCCGAAAAAGTGCGACTAAGTCGCAAGACGATCCGATTCCGACAAAGATCAGATCCCGAATACCTTGCGCCTGTGCAACACAAGAGTTAAGCCTACGTTACTCAACTCCTCACTGCCATCGAAAAATCGCGAAACAGCATTCCTCAGTATCTCAGAACACCATTCGCGCCAATAGCGACCGTTCCCTTTAGTTTCGTGCAGGGCTTTACGACTTCAACTGGCTTCAGTTTAAGTTGACCAATCATGCCTCTGCTATTCAGCTGGAGGGCACTGAACTTGCCGTTTGACCGGCTATGAAAACAGCATGCCAACACCACCGGCCATCCGGCGCCAGGCAGTTGACCCAGCAGGGCACGGTCCACAAGTATTCTGAGAATCATGAAGACAATAGTCAGTCAGCGCCAGCAGTCTTCGTTCCAGACGCAACGGAACGGTAAACACATAAGCTGTGGCGACACTGAGAGGGCTCGCAGGTCGGTTTGCCCTCCATACATTGGGTGAAACTCGACAGAGGTCAGTCGCCCGCCAGTCGCTCAAGCCCACTGATATACGACGCCCTCCGTATTAGGGGAATTGCAGACCCCGCGAAAACACAGTATGGCGCGTCCTCCAGTGCTCGCCTCGCAACAAGCCACCTAGGGAAGTAACAGAGAGAACTAAAAGCAAGACCATATACAGTTCCCAGCATGCACAGCAACAGCTGGAAGGTAATCTGAGCTCTCAGTACAAATGCTCTCATCAGAATAACATTATTCGGACCGTTCCCACTGTGAAATGATACAACACATTAATAAAATTGACGAAAATGAGAGGCGACATGCAAAAGAAGGCATAGAACCGCTCAAGTTGTCATAGCACATGGCGTAGTCAGAAGGCCGCGATGGTTGGTGCTTAACTTCGATGATCTGATGGGAAGCATAGCATCAATCTCGGCGAGAGCGCTGACACATCGTCAACCAGGAATGATTACTGTCGTCTGACCTTGTAACCTCCCAGCAATTAAATTTAATGACAATAAATGTGAGAACTAGCAATCTGAGCCATGTGTAAGCTCCCCACAAAAATGAAAGTCAATTAAAAAAAAAAATGAAATCTCAGTGACGATGAAAACGTAAATAGACCGAAATGTCGATCTCAGGCCCTGTTCACTAATTAAACTCAAATTCTTACCTCAGTTAAACTGCATCTGCTCTTATTTTTCGCCATGGCTTGGAGGGAATGCATCGCAAAAATTCTTTGAACTTAAGTAAATTTTTTCTTTAAGGAAATGCATGGGAAATTTTCTTTCAATAAAATGTTTGTTTCGTTAAAATGCTCGGTTTGAAAACAAAATTATTATTAGGGCGATTCTTGAACAAATTATTTACAGTTAAGATACATTGCATTATCAGATGAGCGCAATGCTGCTTCATTACCATATTTAAAAAATATACCTCGTCCTGAATCTTGACCAGAGGCCCATGTCGACGCCCGCCGACTCCTCACACACAACAGCGACTGTCTCTCGCGCGCTACTACATGCTCTCGCGACTCGCTACGTACAACTGAACTCTCTCGCAACTCGACCGCAACTGCACTGAACTCTCGCGCGGTCAAGCGCAGACTAGCCACGATAAATAACTCTCTGGTCAGAGATTCTGTCATGCCTCGCCATCACTGTACTGAATACACACGCGTTTCAACCTTCAAAACGGTGCCCACTTTAAAACACAATCTCTTCCCCAGAGGGCTCATGACCTTCTCCATCGTCTCCACGAGTTTTGCTGGCCGACTCCAGAATACACTATGAAAACACAGTTTACGCTCCTGGGGACACAGAAGACTTCTCTCCTACAAGGGCGAGGGCTGTCACCTGGCTCCACGATTTTACCAACTCTAAGCTGCTTTGAGGAATTAATTTAACATTTCGCCCTGTCAGCCAACGAGAATCAGGAGCAGAATATAGGCATTTCCACTGACCACTTCCTGTTCCTGCGGCCGGCCAGAGTGGCCGAGCGGTTCTAGGCGCTTCAGTCCGGAACCGCGCGACTGCTACGGTCGCAGGTTCGAATCCTGCCTCGGGCATGGATGTGTATGATGTCTTTAGGTTAGTTAGGTTTAAGTAGTTCTAGGGGACTGATGACCTCAGAAGTTAAGTCCCATAGTGCTCAGGGCCAGAGAGAGCCTGTTCCTGCTACCGGAATTTTTCTAGAGGGCGGTGTGTCCTTCCAGGACATTCCGATGTTTATTTCCAATAGACGCTGGGAAACACCTTCAATTTTCGGAAAGCCACTCACCCTTCAGCCAACCTCTTAGGGGAAGGTTGCTGTTGATGGACCACCTAAAAAAATGTGTAATGAAATCCTTGGATATTTTAATAATTTTTTTATTTTCTGTCAACTTGAACATAATCTTTTGCATTTCAGTATACTGTACACAGAAGTCATAAATATTCACTATTATTGAAATATATAAAAACATGTTTCGTTAGCCTAATGGAAAGGAATGGTTTCCTTCAACGAATCAGGCTGTTTCCGTGAATAGGTTATAGTGCAATAGCTGTTTGGAAGTACTACACACATCTAAATAAGTGAAAATATGTATTAAAATTTTGTAGGGGCTTTGATGGCACCTGAAACCGAATAAAATGTATAGGAGACCACAAGAAGAAATGTCGCCTTCGAAGGAAAAACAAGACATTTGACTGATTGTCAAGACAATTAAAAACTATTGGAAGACATATAATGAAAAGCAATGTTCAATTTTTTTGTGAGTCGTAACATATTCGCAGTAAGTTTCCATAGCGATCCAAGAAATATTTATTTGATTATAAATGCCGTCACGGACCACGAAAGTTTGCTAATCAGGTAATTAATTTCGGCCAGTGATGGCCTTAGTAAATCCACTATACCACACAATTCGCGCTATTGCTTTTTTACAGTCACATGGCTGATTAATGTGACTGTACGGTGTACACTGCCGGCAAAAAATTAGTGCACCTGGAAAGACGACGTCCATGTTGATCTGATGAAGCCATATGCCAGATGTAGTGATAATGGTTTTAGCGTCGTCCGCCAACAGTGAGCTAGCTACCAGTGCGCCACTTGTTTCTACCCTTAAACGGGGAATACTCACAGCCAGAAGGCCCAGTGTGGTGCGAACACGCGAAGCAAGCTGGCAACCATGCCACGGTGACGCACTCGTACTTCCTACGGCGAAGTGAGCGAGTTTGAAAGGGGTCAAATTGTGGCCTACCAAGTGGCGACGTAGTCATTTCGGGAAAAACGCCACAGAAGTTGGACATAATGTGTCAGCTGTGCAAATGATACTGCTATCAGTAGTCACGTGATCATTTTCACGCCTGTAGACGAGGTTCTGCGCGTCTTTGCGGCAGAGACGCCCGCCGAGATCCTCGTATTGTGAAGGTACAGTGGCAGATCGAACAGCTGCTACCGCACAGGTAAGAGAGCTTGTAAACAGAGACATGTCAACAAGAATTGTTGCTAACCGGTTATTAGCAGTGTGACTACCGGCACGCACACCTGTAACCCGTCTTCCACTTGTAATCTCCCCCTCACTTATCGACCTTAATGACAGTGAAAAATTAAACCGCGTGCACCTAATGGAAATTTGGGAAAAGCAATCGTCACCGAAGTTAATTTGTCGGTAAAGAGGGAGGAAAGGGTTACATCTAAATGAAAGGAAAAATGGAAAGGAAATTGGTGAAAATTAATTTTGAGAAAACGGTAAAATAAATAAAGAAAGTAAACGTGCGGTCGTTACGTTAACAATTAATTGGCGTTAATTAGATATTTGAGATTTGGGGGAAATTACGGTCGCCAGTCCTATGGACAACTACTATAATAACTGAAAATGAAAGATTAATGCACATATAATTAGCACTAAAAGCGTGGCAACTGAAGGTTGACACGTGCTGTGTCAAAACTGAATGTTTGTCAGAAGTAATAAATTTCGCTACACTCTGACTTAATTTAGCAAAAGAATTAATAAAACCGGAAAATTGAAAGTTAATTTAGTGACTGAAATTAATAGTGAACTTTGTTTCTTAAGCACTACGAAATTAAATAAAATTAGGTTGGTCTTGGGCTACCTCAACAATCATTTCAAAAGCTGCTTGAATCTATGCAGTTTAGAAATAAGAGAGTTAACTCTGAACTTGAATTAAATGATTCTGAACAGTTAAAATAAGTAAAATTTAGTTCGTACCAAGCTGAGCTGCAGTCACAGGTAAGCTAAAATATGGTAACAAAACTCGCACTCTTAATTTCTGTTTGTGTAATCTAAATATTGTAGCCAGCTATGAATACTTTAACTGAACTTTGAAATTAAAGCAGTGAAATGGAATGATATTACTTTAATGCTGGCGTATGAATTTCAACGACACTCGGGTTCATTCCAGAAAAGGAAGGGACTCTGCTTGGTAATGCAATTGGGACAATGAGCAACAAAGGTTCATGCTAAGTTGCTGTATTTTTGTGATGCAACAGTTTGAAAAGCTGAGGTCTGCCATACAGTTCTAAAACTTTACGTGCTTTTAGTCTTCCTTGTTGGTTGATTGAAGGTCTGAAGTCGTCGATAGAGGAGGTGGCGACAGTCACTCATTGTCGGCAGTCGCTGTTTCAGAAGCTGGATGTTGGCGCGCCTTCTTCTCGACACGGTCACCAGGCGAAACGGGCTCTTGATGTGCGCCTGGTAATGCTTCCCGTCCGCGACACGGTGTCAGAAACTATCTCAGCATGTCGAGCGCAATTACATGCTGCCAAACCCCGATAACGCTGCAACTCGCGGGAGCGTCACACAACACACCTGCTCCACCGCCCTACTCCAGCCAGACTCCCTCTGCCCGCGCTCCATGCGGCAGAGTTAACACTACCAAAGATCCTAAACACTTTGGTTCTCCACACGACCTATCGATGTAATCGTTCGGTAGCATAGTTTTCCCTAGGCCAGACTCAGTGTAAAAATACAAATAATATTTACAAAACAAATCAATTATACATCGACATATATATATATATATATATATATATATATATATATATATATATATATATATAGTAGAACAATTACAATATATAAAGACACAGAAATGTCATATCTTCAAAACAAAATAAAGAAAAAAATTTATTGTACAATAGATGGAAATAGGAGGATGTGCATTTCCGTCGTTACAAGGGACTGAGATAGTGCTGTAGCCTATTCCCGATGTTATTCAGTGTACACTGGAGTAGGAATTAAAATTCATGGAGAAGAAATGAAAACCTTGAGGTTTGCCAGTGACATTGCAATTCTGTCAGAGACAGCAAAAGATTTGGAAGAACAGTTGAACGGAATGAACATTGTCTTGAAAGGAGGATATAATATGAACATTATCAAAAGCATAACGAGAATAATTTAATGTATTCGAATTAAATCAGGTGATGCTGTGGGAAATAGATTATGAAATGAGACTGTTTAAGTAGCAGATGAGTTCTGATATTTGGGCAGCAAAGTAGCTGATGATGGTCGAAGTAGAGAGGATAAAAAAATGTTGAATGGCGATGGCAGGGAAAGCGTTTCTGAAGAAGAGAAATTTCTTAACATCTAGTATAGATTTAAGTGTGATGAACTCTTTTCTGAAAGTATTTGTATAGAGTCGTGCCGTGTATGGATGTGAAACGTGGACGATAAACAGTGTGGACAAGAAAGGAATAGAAGCTCTCGAAATGTAGTGCTACGGAGGAATGCTGAAGATTAGAAGGATAGATCACGTAACTAATGAGGAGGTACTGAATAGAATTGGGGAGAAGAGGAAATTTTGGCACAACTTGACTAGAAGAATTCATCACTTGGTAGGACACATTCTGAGGCATCAAGGTATCACCAATTTAGTATTGGAGGGAGGGGTGGAGGGTAAAAATCTTAGAGGGAGACCAAGAGATGAAAACACCTAGCAGATTCAGAAGGACGTGGGTTCAGTAGTTACTCGGAGATTAAGATTACACAGGATGGAGTAGCATGGAGAGCTGGATGAAGCCAGTCTTTGGACTGAAGACCACAACAACACTCACGCCACATCATCGAAGTGCATGGCTCGACTGGTGCCGTCAGGGGATCTCTTGGAAGAGGGAGTGGTGCGCCGTGGTCGATGAAAGCTGATTCTGCCTGCACGTGAGTGATGTTCTTTTGCGAGTACGACGTAATTCTGCCGAGTGCCGCCTCGTAGATTCCAGTCGTCCAAGACACACAGGCTCCACCGCAGGCCTCATGGTCTGGTGTGCGATACGCTGCAACTTTCGTTCATATTTGATGTTTCTGGAGGGGACGCTAACTAGTGTTCCATATGTGAAGAATGTTTTTAGACTGGTTCTTTTATCGTTCTTGCAAGAGGAAGGTGATTTGTTGTTCCAATACGATTGCGCCCGTGAAACTCACTTGCTCTGCAACAGGTGTGCACCAACTTCCCTGGCCAAATGATCTCCCGACTTGTCTGCAGTCGGGCACGTGTGGAATATGACGGGACGACAAGTGACAAGTGCGACTCAACAACCAACAACTTTGACAGAACTATGTGAACAACTGGAGTAGGTGTAGGGTAACGTATCCGAGGAGAGTATTCACCATGCGTACAATCGACTGGATGCCACAGGCAGCGACTGCATAAGCGCACGTGGAGACTACACCACGCACGACTAGGGGTGTTTCAGCGTGGGCCGATACCTGGTACCTCAGAAATGCTCGTGCTATTGATCTGTAAATGTAATCATTTCACGTACTCCACACGCACTGCTGCAACAGTTAATCTTGAGTGAATTGAAAACCTCTAAACGAGTATAGTAATTATTCTTACGACAGTGTACCGGGTGATCACAAAGTCAGTATAAATTTGAAAACTTAATAAACCACGGAATAATGTAGATAGAGAAGTAAAAATTGACACACATGCTTGGAATGACATGGGGTTTTATTAGAACAAAGAAAACACCCCATGTTACTAGGCGCTTGAAAGATCTCTTGCGCGCGTCGTTTGGTGATGATCGTGTGCTCAGCCGCCACTTTCGTCTTGCTTGGCCTCACAGGTCCCCAGACCTCAGTCCGTGCGATTATTGGCTTTGGGGTTACCTGAAGTCGCAAGTGTATCGTGATCGACCGTCATCTCTTAGGGGTGCTGAAAGACAACATCCGACGCCAATGCCTCACCATAACTCCAGACATGCTTTACACTGCTGTTCACAACATTATTCCTCGACTACAACTATTGTTGATGAATGATGGTGGACATATTGAGCATTTCCTGTAAAGAACATCATCTTTGCTTTGACTTACTTTGTTATGCTAATTATTGATATTCTGATCAGATGAAGCGCCATCTTTCTGACATTTTTTGAACGTTTGTATTTTTTGGTTCTAATGAAACCCCATGTCATTCCAAGCATGTGTGTCAAATTGTACCTCTCTATCTACATTATTCCGTGATTTATTCAGTTTTCAAATTTATACTGACTTTTTAATCACCCAGTATATCTGCAGTGACACACATTCAGCTATATACTGGATTTACTCATGTCTGAAAGCGGTCATTGTTGAGGTAAGTTCTCTTCATAGTAGGCTCCGTAGGCCTAAGATTAGAAAAAATTCTGTGTGGCTCATTCAAGGCAACTTGCTGTGCATCGCTTAAGAGTGCCTAATCTCCGCCCATAGCGAGTAACTTTATATTGTTAATATGACAAAATAGTGTGAATTGCTCATATCTTCGAATGGTGGCTGCAGAAATTTAATCCTTTTATCATATAGTGATTATATTTCTGCAGCCACCATTCGAAGATACGAGCAATTCACACAATTTTGTCATATTCACAATGTAAAGTTACTTGCTAATTCAGTTACTAGAACATAGTGCAAATCTTAGGTTTCTTCATTGTTGCTTTATGTCTTTGTGGAATAAATCACCACGAAGATAGCGAATCTTTGGCAAGAATGGGTACACTGAATGACTGCTAAAATGCACCTATTGTCAATACCCACAGAGAAATCCAGGCGGCCCATCGACAGCATTATTATCTTATGTCCCCTGAGCAATTCATTTAGAATAATTAGAGAGACATCAGCTCATCGTCTTCAGACCGAGGAAGGCCTCCTCATCGCTGATAGCGGACACCAGCTATGGCATCCCAATAGTCACACGACAAACACACAGGGCTGCCGAGGAAATGGTATGTCACACAACTAACTTCGAGCGGGAGCCAACAAGAACGATACCTGACTACTTCGTTTGTGCACTTTAAATCGTTAGTTTCCAATAACTGTACTTACATACAGCTTTGTTATCACTTTAACACACTGCGTAGTTTAGCGTCCTGAACACAGCTGCTGTCCATTTCACAATTGCGCTACAAATGCGTCACTTGTCGGGTCGCTGGAACATTAGGCTGCCAGCGCATGTATCTTTGCCCTCCGTGATATCTCTCACAAGGAACTCCATGAGTGCAAGGTTGCAAGTTCAATATTTCGTAAGGCTCATTTGAAAGTGCTGTTTTGGTAATTAAGACAGGAAAAATATTAGTTGCAAATGACTCACCACGTGCATCAGGAGGCGACAGAAACCAAGTGTCCGGGAAGTGCAGAGAATCAACCTTGTATGTGATGTATATATTGCACTTTGTAAGTTGACTGTTTAGGTTTTTATATTGGTAACGCCACGTAGCGCTCTGTATGAAAATCACTGGCTGTGCTGTGTGCAGTCTGTGGCTGGTTTGCATTGTTGTAATATTCGCCATTGTAGTGTTGGGCAGTTGGCTGTGAACAGCGCGTAGCGTTGCGCAGTTGGAGGTGAGCCGCCAGCAGTGGTGGATGTGGGGAGAGAGATGGCGGAGTTTTGTAATTTGTCATGATATCAAGGTAAATACATTGTTGGTTCTCTATTAATATCTTTTATTTGCTAACTATCCCTATGAGTAGTTAGTGCCTTCCATAGTTCGAATCTTTTATTTAGCTGGCAGTAGTGGCGCTCGCTGTATTGCAGTAGTTTGAGCAGCGAAGATTTTTGTGAGGTAAGTGATTTGTGAAAGAGATAGTTTAATGTTAGCCAGGGCCATTCTCTTGTAGAGAATTTTGAAAGTCAGATTGCGTTGCGCTAACAAAATATTGTGTGTTGAAAGTCAGATTGCGTTGCGCTAAAAAATATTGTGTGTCGGTTAAAGCACAGTCGTGTAAAAATTGTTCAAAGGGGACGTTTCATATGTCGACCCTTAGCCTAGGATACCTCACTGGAATCTTCTGATTTTTTCTTGTAGTTTGTGTAATTAGTGTAGATTTTGTTTATTGCTAGCGCGTAATTTTAGAGAAAATCTCCTTTGTAGTTGTAGTTTTTCATTGTTGTACAATAAAACAGTTGTGGTATGCATGTAGATTTGCACCAAGTATTTCGCAGCTGCAATTAACTAGATATTATTTTCAGTGTTATGTTAATGTGTTCTCTTATTTTTGATCTTCAAATTGTGCTTTTCTGTGTTGTCGTGTGAAATATTGTGACAATAATGGCGTGTGAAAAACGTAACACTAGGCTCCAAAGTAAATTGAGAAATGACAGCGAAAACGAAAGCAGTGTGTTAGCGCCACCGAGTAATGAATTAACTGATGTTCAAAGTAATAATTTGGTAATTGTGCATACGGAAACGGAGCGGGTTGCAAACAATGGTGAAGACAGCGAAACAATTAGAGAACAGGGAAGCATTATCGATCGATCGGTCGGCAATAGCGCGGCTCAGGAATCCGAAATGACACGAGACGATCTCACAAATACTGTAGACTTAGGTTTTGGGTCCTCACCGTTTTCTCAAATGAGTCAAGACACATTTTCTGCTTGTCAAAATGTAAATGTTGCCGGTGCAAATTCAGTGCCAAAAAGCATAGAGGAACCGATTCCAGACACTAACACATTATTATTGCAATTAATGCAGCAAATGGAACAAAATCAGAGACAAACACTGAAAAAGCTTGAAAAATTAGACACAATTGAACAAAATCAGAAACAAATGTTAGACAGAATGGAACAAAATCTTCAAAAGTTAGACACCACACTTGAACAAACACGTGAAGATTTAACTACTGAGTTACATCCCATTGAATCGAAATGTCAAAATGTCTGTAACGACGTAAAAACACAAATTTGTGAGCATTTCCAACCTATTTCTTCGCGTCATGAAAATGCACTACAGAATCACGAAGCAGCCATAAAAGAACTGCAAACCATTGTTCATGAAAATCATGAGACCTTGTCGGCTAAAATTAACTCAGTTGCATCTACCGATTCGGTTACGCAACTTGCAAAAACTCAAGACAACTTAAAGGACACAGTAGATACTCTGAAACTTGGTTCAGAAAAATACACTGAGGAAATAAGTACACTATCGGAGAAAGTAGCCGAATTTTCGGATCAGTTCACTAATTTATCTACGAAGGTAGATGATAATCTGAACGACACAAAACCGGTAGTCTTTAATGACACAGAAGAGAGCGAACAAATTAGGAAACTGGAACAAAATCTGAATCAAATTAATACGCAACACCAAAGAGAAATCCGGGAAGTACAAGATCAGTTGACGCAGGTAATACAAAAATTTCATATTTCAGAGGACACTCGCACTCCAACATGGGAAGAGGGACATAGAGATACGGAAAAGCCGCAACATAATAACACAGGGCATTTCGGAAGTTATGAAAGAAATTGGCAATGTGCACCGAATTTTAAGATGGAACCGCCGACACAATGATTTTTACTATAAGCTGTTAAAAAGAAAAAAAAAAAAAAAAAAGGGGCAGAATAACTTCAGACGCAACAGTTCGGCGCGCAGTTACGATTCCGGGAGAAATTCTCCACCACATGACCGACAAACAAGAAACTATGTAAACTACCGATATAACGACAGACCTGAATTTCATCAGAACTGGCGGGATTATAACAGAGCTGGGCCCTCTCGGCAAGGCGAATTTCTAGAGGTTCGGTCTCCGAATCCCATTAACGACGCGCGCCAACAGACAATGACCCGCACCGCAGGGAGCCGCGTGCGCCGGCTGGCTCCGAGAAAAATATCATAGACGCTAACCTTGAGAAAAATTCCAGTATTCTTTACCGACTTATGCCGCATTCTACACCACATTTCACACGTAAAACTGTTTATTGAGAGATAATGTGCTTTTTTAACTTGAGATTTTAATGAAACATTTTGATTTACTTGAAAATACATTCTGGATTTAAAGTACTTTCAGTGAGATACCAGACGACACAGTGGTTAGTTTATGTGACAACTACACGGTTTTATCACGACGCTACTAATGAGTGACAATTTACAATGTTGCTTTTGCGGTGTATATGTTTTATATCTGCACAGTTTTCTGAATTCTTCTGGAAAGTAAAACATGTTTTAGTAGTAACTTTTGTGGTATAGCTACAATGAGACAGCCTTTTTCGTAGCACAACAATACGTTACAGTACAGTACTTTCTTCATCACAACAATAAGCGTAATAACTATGATATCTATACACAAAGCATTTCACTTTTGTGTATCATGAGGTAAGTACATTGACTTTAGCAGAACTTTGCTTACAGAGGACGATAACTACGACAGTTTCATAGAATTATCTTACAACATGACGCACAGTTTAGCGCTACAGGACACGTATTTGAGTGATTAATTTTATACTTAAAACATTTATTTTTAAAGATTTTTGAATTACAAAGAAAGTTTTCCGAGATACATTTCATTCCATTGCTGTAATTTGTAACACCTGAGGGTATAATTACATTTATCCTCAGGGGGGTACACGCTTACTTTGTGTACCATGTGTGTGGCAACCACAAGGAACCCTAGCTAATATGGTATTTGCTTACACAACTTTACACATCGGTACCATATTTCTCTAACACATAATTACACAGCTATCTGATCATGTAACTGAGAGATAAACATTTTTTTTTTCACTACATCAGTGACACATGTTTACGCAATTACACAATTGAATAACTTCACACTTATGAAATTGTATTTTGTCTGTACTTTGTGAACTGTTCATATTTTTTCGGAACCATTGTGATACTATGAGAGCTTTGAATGATGTATTTGGTAAGGGAGCATGATTTTAAAGTACATTTGAGGTAGATGACACTTTTGACATGAGCAGAGAATTTTTTTTAGGTTTTGAAATTATTGGAGGAAGCTACGACGATTTTTGAGGGTTGACTGAGGTATTATGATGTTATTTTTTACGACGACGATATGTTTTATGCTGTTGAGGTACGTTTATGATCAATAAGCTGATACTATATGAGGAATTTGATTATGTGTCGACGATATATATACGTGTAATAAGGTAAGGAATAATGAGTAGAAGTTAGGGACTCTGGTTGGTGAAAACGGATGTTGTAAACCGCGAATCGTACTTTTAAGAGTTATGAAATGTGTGTAAATGCGTGAATGTATCACAATGCCGACGAAAACTTTTTTGGACACTGTTATATTCATAGGATTTTGTTTTTACAGATTTGCAACGCTAATTCTTGACCTGTGAAATATTTTTATATAAGACTGCCATTTTAGTGGAAACTGCTGTCGTAAATATTTCCGTACGAAAGTTAAGAGACCACCTGCACGTAATGCGTCGCGGGCACCCACCTGGGCGACAGCCGCCCGAACAAAAAAAAAAGGGGCCATTAGCCTTCCAGCGGCACAGGTAGAAAAAAAAAAAGGGGGAGGCCATTATAATCGCTATTGACGTTCCTTTGTAGAAAGCATCGCAACATTTCACGGCTATTGTCGTGCTAGTTGAGAGAAATGCCATATGGCGACAGAAATGCCTAATGAAATGACGAGAAATATTTTTACATCTGCACACCTGATTACGACAAGCGTCTTTCTACGAGAGTTAACTTATGAAATGTCACACGACTATTGAATGATATTTTTATGCTTTGCCTTTCATAGTTGCTTATTTCATTTGATATTTAGTTTCCAGCTGTGTTGCAGCATGGGTTTTATATATATAAAAATAAAAATAAAAAAAAAATAAAAAATAATTTCATTTGCTAATGTGAACACTTTCTGTCAACAGATCTATTAAATAATTATTTCATGACCCATATTCTTCGAAATAGGAGCTCTTGGAATGGAAAGAACAATAAGAAGGGCCTAATAACAGGAACTGCATACATAATTTTCTTTTCTAGTACTTAGGAATCTTTTGTAGAATTAGTTTTTGTGGTGCACCACTTTAATTACTTAGACATTAAGATGTGATTATACATTTCCCTTATCTGCATTGTTATCTTTACTGTAATATTTTTTCTGCTTGAGCTATGTCATGTTTAGGTATAAGTTGCTGCTGTTTGCCAGGCATTGTGTTATTGAATTTGACTTTGTATTATTCTGTTAAGCCAGTTTTACTAATGATTTCTTGTTATTATTTGTTGCACATTGCCTTAGATTAGTTGTAATATTACAATTGCTTTGCTAATTTCTTAATACTGCTTGCTTCGCAAATCTGCGTTTTTTTTATTGCTGTTTATATTAATTGTTTTATGTGATGCTGCATTGCCTCGTCTCTTAGTTTAGCATCTGAGCTCAGTAGATTTAAGTTAGCTTAAGAGGGGGTAGACTATATAAGAAACTAACTATGATGAATTGGAAAAAATGCATTGAGAAGCTATACGAGTAAAGTACAGAAAGCAGGTATAGATAGGACTTTTGGAATTAATGAGGAATGAAGGGAGATCTCCGAGAAGTAAAGAAAGTTTTTGTTTGCAACATACTGCAGTAAAAGAAACCCTGTCCTTTCCTTGTGTTATCCCACTATGTGTTTGTGTTCCCTTGTGTATTTATGTTTTTCCTGTATTTATATGTATATCTGATAATACTTATGTTGTAGAATTTTTCTAATACTAAGCTACATTCACTATGATGAGGAATACTGTGATCCTCAAATATAATTTGCATTGATAATATGTTATTTACTTTGTAAAGATGTTTAGACATTTATCTGTTCTGTGTTAATGCTTAGGTGTGAAGTTGATGTTTCAAAAGTTATTCTGATCTTTTATGTATGAAATTATGTCATAATTCCTGTAACACTGATGTATATGTTTATTTCTATTCTTTTGTAAAGCCCCTATTACCACCACTGTTATTTGTATTGTTATGTTCTTGAATGATGTGTTTTGTACCTTTGTTATTGTGTTCTTATGTTATAAAATTGTAATTGACACCAGGTCATCAAATTAAGTAACTTGTAAGTTACATTTCACTGCACACGTTTCTATTGGTCATAGTATATGGACAATATGTGAGAAGTAGGGACTGTTAGTGTTTGCACGTGTGTTAATAATTCAGCAAGGGACTGGATAACAGCATTGCTGGTTCTGAGGACAATTCCAAAAACTTTGTGAGTGCACAAGTGGTGGTTATGGACTTGCTACATTATCCGCAAGACTCTTCGATGGTGATTGTGCACCTGCACAGTCGCAACAGATGGCTGCTGGCCGTCTCTACAAGGACTGAAGTGGGTCTGCACCTTTGATGACTCACCAATACAATTATTTCTACAAGGACTGCAGTGGGTCTGCACCTCTGGTGGCCCACCAATACCATACTCACTACCAGGACTACAGTGGGTCTGCTCTGTGATGACCTACCTACCAATATTCTTCAAAACTTTGACTCACTCTGCTGTGGGGTTGCTCTGTTGTGGCGCATTACCTGTCTGCATGTGAAGAGTCAGCACTGTCTTTCCGTTGGAAGGACAACACTAATTCTTCAAGACTGCATTGAAATCCACTACTTTCGTGTGCAATGTCTTTTACTGCTAAGACTTTGAAAAAAAAAACTGCAATTTTACTGTGATGAATTATCAGGACTGTCTTTATGGACTGTGAGAAAATTTTAGCTTTTGACCAACATTGTATCAATAAGTGTGTGGATATGATTTCTTTGTTATTGTAATTGTGAAAAAATTTTAACAAATATGTATTGGCCAGTGCCCAAAACAGTTTGTAAAATTTTTGGTGGGAAGCGTGGGGGCTATGTAAGTTGACTGTTTAGGTTTTTATATTGGTAACGCCACGTAGCGCTCTGTATGAAAATCACTGGCTGTGCTGTGTGCAGTCTGTGGCTGGTTTGCATTGTTGTAATATTCGCCATTGTAGTGTTGGGCAGTTGGCTGTGAACAGCGCGTAGCGTTGCGCAGTTGGAGGTGAGCCGCCAGCAGTGGTGGATGTGGGGAGAGAGATGGCGGAGTTTTGTAATTTGTCATGATATCAAGGTAAATACATTGTTGGTTCTCTATTAATATCTTTTATTTGCTAACTATCCCTATGAGTAGTTAGTGCCTTCCATAGTTCGAATCTTTTATTTAGCTGGCAGTAGTGGCGCTCGCTGTATTGCAGTAGTTTGAGCAGCGAAGATTTTTGTGAGGTAAGTGATTTGTGAAAGAGATAGTTTAATGTTAGTCAGGGCCATTCTCTTGTAGAGAATTTTGAAAGTCAGATTGCGTTGCGCTAACAAAATATTGTGTGTTGAAAGTCAGATTGCGTTGCGCTAAAAAATATTGTGTGTCGGTTAAAGCACAGTCGTGTAAAAATTGTTCAAAGGGGACGTTTCAACTTCACAAAATGTACATCGTCGACATTCAAGAAATGTTCAAAACAAACCATTACCTTGCACCATGAAAACCGAATGAAAAACAGCGCGTCATAGTGATCACCAAGGTCTGCACCATCAAGATCGAAGGCAACTAATTTCCAGGGATCCTATCATATGCATTTCCTCTTGAAATCCCGATCGGCTGGAGTTGAAATCAAATTCCTTGCTTAACGATGGTGTAAATTTGTTTATCTCGTCTCAGGGCTTTGAGCAAGGTATTCACTCTTAAAGAATAGATATAGAATGATATTGGTGTAACGGGATAATGAGAACTGATGGAATGTGATGGATAGTGCGATAATGTTCTATAAGCCGGGAAAGAAACTTCTAGAGGCTTAATTTCCCCAGTGTGGTTTCGGGTGATATTAACTGCAATGTCCTTTTCAGGAGGGATAGTTTGCTCTAAAGGAGTATGATTTTTATACACAGACCAGGAATCAAGCAAAAGCAAGTTATTTTTACCAGTTATTGGCCAAAGCAATGTTCATACCATAGTTGTAGTTCTCTTACGCCCAATTTCCCACTCTTGCTTGCTGTGACGTAAAATATTCCCTACTGCTCTTGCAAAATCACGGACACGACGAAGAAACGTAATAGGGGCAGATCACCTTCAACTTCTCGCAGTGCAATAAATAATCTTCCAGCCAATTTATCTCCTAGATTAACAGTCGGCATACTTGTATACGATTGCGTTAAGGCATTGATGTTAGTTGATCTTGATACAACTCTCTTGGTACCTCTGATTTCCAGGCTTCCTGTCATATGCATTTCCTCTTGAGCTCTCGATTAGTCGGAGTTGAAACCAAATTCCTTACTAAACGATGGTGTAAGTTTGTTTATCTCTTCTACAAATTTTCGGGGCCAATTGCATAGTTTGCTATGCATCGTCAGGCTGACGCTTTGTTTCAAATTTCGTTAGCTCACGTCTTGCAAGTCTATAGGACTGTTTGAAGTTATGCAACCATCCACTGCATCCCTTGAAATCACTGCAATCTATGTCGCGCGCAGTTTGATTTGCATAACGTATTAGGTCACTACAATGTGCTTTCTGTAAATTGTATGAAGCATACTTCAAGCTCGCAAACACCAGTTTTTGTAACAAGTGCGTCTTGTCCCTCTTGAATATCCGAATTTTTTCTTGTGCACTACACGGTCCTATTGCTGCGAACTTATTCGAAATCAGTTCATTATTGTTTTCTTTACGACGCTGCGGATGATCTTCCATTTACGTAATTATGTTTGGTACCCGCTCCTTGGAGAACGATTGTTCTTTACTACATTTCACTGCGGATGGCATTTGTGGCTCCCTGTCCGACAAGGATGTTGAACTACATGGTACGACACCCGTTTCAACGTCGCTTTCACTTGTTAAGCACGTTTCGTCATCATTGTACTCCTAACGTATATTGTCCACACAGTTCAGCGTATAGGATCCAACATATCCCACTGACACATCTTACAGAAACACTAACATTTCATCTGCCACTTCTTCCTCACCTTGTGTTCGTTTCTGACGAAATATCAACTTCGCCAACTATCGTTACATTATAATGCAATGTTTGTTTTACCGTTACCATTGCTCTGCTTTGTATCAACACCATTGGCACTGTTGCGGTATTGTGAGTTACTCCTCGACTAAGCAATTCAACTATGCTCCACAGCCTCATGCTGTACTCACCACTGGATACCTCCAGTCCCACTCTGTTGCTATTAGCAGCCAATATTGTGACTGCGTGGTAGGCGGTATGTTCAAAGTGGTTCAAATGGCTCTGAGCACTATGGGACTCAACTGCTGAGGTCATTAGTCCCCTAGAACTTAGAACTAGTTAAACCTAAATAACTTAAGGACATCATAAACATCCATTCCCGAGGCAGGATTCGAACCTGCGACCGTAGCGGTCTTGCGGTTCCAGACTGCAGCGCCTTTAACCGCACGGCCACCTCGGCCGGCAGGCGGTATGTGATGCGTCGAATGCCATAGACATCATTGGCCTTTTGATACCTCGCAGTCAACGGGTTTCATGTCAGTCGGTTGCAACGCTTTGACCTTTGTCAGCCAATCGGGACGCTGAGCAGTTATTATGGAGTGACGCGTTGCAGAGTGAAACCTCACATCTATGGGAACTCTTCTTCCACCTTCTTTTTCGGCTGGGTGGAAAATGGGCGCTTGTCTCATGTGCATTGAGGTGACTGCTTCTAACACGGTGTTTCAAGGAACTTGTTGAGGTCGCTACCTGCTTCACTAACTCGCGTTTCACTCACGCTCCTGGAAGTTTACATATTCTTCGAAGCTGTGCTCAATCAGATTCTCGTGTTGCGTGTGTATTTGATTTTCTGAGGGAACTTAATGTCCATCTGTAGGTTCCGTTCGATTTCACTTCAGTCACACTTCAGTCACAAAGGGTGCAGGCCGAACACAGGAAGAACGTAGATGCAGGAACCATTGGTAAAACAGTTGTAAATTGTCGTAGCTGTGTTGGGAAAGTACCAGACCTCCCAGAGCCAACATAAAGCACTGATGCTCAAATCGTTATAGGCACTGAAAGCTGGCTAAAGCCGGAATATAAGCTCAGCCGAAATTTTTGCGAAGAACCTAACGGGGTTCCGAAAGGATAGGCTAAACACGGTTGGCTGTTGCGTGTTTGTTGCTGTTAGAAATAGTTTATCTGGTGGCAAAATTGAAGTAGGTATTTCCTGTGAGTTAGTATGGGCAGAGGTCATTGTTGGCAACCGGATTAAAATAATAATAGGATCCTTTTACCGACCTCTCAATTCAGATGATACAGCTGCTGAAAGGTTCAAAGAAAATATGATTTTGATTTTAAACACGTACTTCACTCATACGATAATAGTTGGTGGTGACTTTAAATTACCCTCGATATGTTGGCGGAAATACATGTTTAATTCCGGAGGTACGCATGAAATATCATCCGAAATTGTGCTAAACGCATTCTCTGAAAATTATTTCGAGCAGGTAGTTCATGAGCCCACGCGAATTGTAAACGGTTGTGAAAACACACTTGACCTCTTAGCAACAAATAATCCTGAGTTAATAACGAGCATCAAAACTGATTCAGGGATTAGTGAACACAGGGTTGTCGTAGCGAGACTGAATATTGTAATCCCCAAATCCCCGAAAAATAAGCGAAAAATATACCTATTCAAAAAAGCAGATAAAAATTCTCTTCACGCCTTCCTGAGAGACAATCTACACTCGATCCAAATTAATAATATAAGTGTAGACCAGATGTGGCTTAAATTCAGAGAAATACTATCAGCAGAAATTGAGAGATTTATACGAAATAAATTAACAAACGACGGAGCTGATCCTCCTTGGTACACAAAACAGCTTAGAATACTGTTGCAGAAACAACGAAACAAACTTTCCAAATTTAAACAGACGCAAAATCCCGAAGATTGGCGATATTTTACAGAAGCATGAAATTTAGCGAGGACTTCAATGCGAGATGCTTATAACAGTTTCCACAACGAAACTTTATCTCGAAACCTGGCAAGAAATCCAAAGAGATTCTGGTCGTATGTGAAGTATGTTAGCGGCAAGAAACAACCAATGCCTTCTCATCGCGATAGCAATGGAGATCCCATAGAAGACAGTGCTGCCAAAGTGGAGTTACTAAACACAACCTTCCGAAATGCCCTCACAAAAAAAGACGAAGTAAAATATTGCAGAATTCGAATCGAGAACAGCTGCCAACATGAGTAGCGTAGAAGTAATATCCTCAGAGTAGTGAAGCAACTTAAATCACTTAATAAAAACAAGTCTTCTGGTCCAGACTGTGTACCAGTTAGGTTACTTTCGGAGTATGCTGATGCATTAGCTCCATACTTAACAATAATATACAACAGTTCGTTCGACGAAAGAACCGTACCCAGAGACTGGAAAGTTGCACAGGTCACCTATATTCAAGAAAGGTAGCAGGTGTAATCCACTAAATTACAGGCCCATATAGTTAACGTCGATATGCCGCAGGAATTTGGAACATACACTCCTGGAAATTGAAATAAGAACACCGTGAATTCATTGTCCCAGGAAGGGGAAACTTTATTGACACATTCCTGGGGTCAGATACATCACATGATCACACTGACAGAACCACAGGCACATAGACACAGGCAACAGAGCATGCACAATGTCGGCACTAGTACAGTGTATATCCACCTTTCGCAGCAATGCAGGCTGCTATTCTCTCATGGAGACGATCGTAGAGATGCTGGATGTAGTCCTGTGGAACGGCTTGCCATGCCATTTCCACCTGGCGCCTCAGTTGGACCAGCGTTCGTGCTGGACGTGCAGACCGCGTGAGACGACGCTTCATCCAGTCCCAAACATGCTCAATGGGGGACAGATCCGGAGATCTTGCTGGCCAGGGTAGTTGACTTACACCTTCTAGAGCACGTTGGGTGGCACGGGATAAATGCGGACGTGCATTGTCCTGTTGGAACAGCAAGTTCCCTTGCCGGTCTAGGAGTGGTAGAACGATGGGTTCGATGACGGTTTGGATGTACCGTGCACTATTCAGTGTCCCCTCGACGATCACCAGTGGTGTACGGCCAGTGTAGGAGATCGCTCCCCACACCATGATGGCGGGTGTTGGCCCTGTGTGCCTCGGTCGTATGCAGTCCTGATTGTGGCGCTCACCTGCACGGCGCCAAACACGCATACGACCATCATTGGCACCAAGGCAGAAGCGACTCTCATCGCTGAAGACGACACGTCTCCATTCGTCCCTCCATTCACGCCTGTCGCGACACCACTGGAGGCGGGCTGCACGATGTTGGGGCGTGAGCGGAAGACGGCCTAACGGCGTGCGGGACCGTAGCCCAGCTTCATGGAGACGGTTGCGAATGGTCCTCGCCGATACCCCAGGAGCAACAGTGTCCCTAATTTGCTGGGAAGTGGCGGTGCGGTCCCCTACGGCACTGCGTAGGATCCTACGGTCTTGGCGTGCATCCGTGCGTCGCTGCGGTCCGGTCCCAGGTCGACGGGCACGTGCACCTTCCGCCGACCACTGGCGACAACATCGATGTACTGTGGAGACCTCACGCCCCACGTGTTGAGCAATTCGGCGGTACGTCCACCCGGCCTCCCGCATGCCCACTATACGCCCTCGCTCAAAGTCCGTCAACTGCACATACGGTTCACGTCCACGCTGTCGCGGCATGCTACCAGTGTTAAAGACTGCGATGGAGCTCCGTATGCCACGGCAAACTGGCTGACACTGACGGCGGCGGTGCACAAATGCTGCGCAGCTAGCGCCATTCGACGGCCAACACCGCGGTTCCTGGTGTGTCCGCTGTGCCGTGCGTGTGATCATTGCTTGTACAGCCCTCTCGCAGTGTCCGGAGCAAGTATGGTGGGTCTGACACACCGGTGTCAATGTGTTCTTTTTTCCATTTCCAGGAGTGTATATTGTGTTCAAACATTATGAATTATCTCGAAGAAAACTGTCTATTGACACACAGTCAACATGAGTTTAGAAAACATCGTTCCTGTGAAACATAACTAGCTCTTAATTGACAAGGGATTTCTGATCGATCCCGTATTTCTGGATTTCTGAAAGGCTTTTGACACTGTACTACGCAAGTCGCTTTTAGTGAAATCGCGTGCTTATGGAATATCGTCTCAGTTATGTGACTGCATTTGTGATTTCCTGTCAGAGAGGTCACAGTTCGTAGTAATCGACGGAAAGTCTTCGAGTAAAACAGAAGTGATTTCTGGCGCTCACCAAGTCAGTATTATAGGTCCTTTGCTATTCCTTAACTATATAAACGATTTGGGAGTCAATCTGAGCAGCCGTCCTAGGTTGTTTGCAGATGACGGTGTCGTTTGTCGACTAATAAAGTCATCAGAAAATCAAAACAAATTGAAAAATGATTTAGAAAAGATACCAGAATGCTGCGAAAATTGGAAGTTGACCCTAAGTAACGAAAAGTGTGAGTTCATCCACATGAATGCTAAAAGGAATTCGCTAAACTTGGGTTACACGATAAATCAGTCTAATCTAAAAGCCGTAAATTCATCTAAATACCTAGGAATTACAATTACGAAAAACTTAAACTGGAATGAACACACAGTAAATGTTGTGGGGAAGGCTAACCAAAGACTGCGTTTTATAGGCAGGACAGTTAGAAAATACAACAGATCTACTAAGGAGATTGCCTACACTTCGCTTGTCCGTCCTCTTTTAGAATACTGCTGCGTGGTGTGGGATCCCTACCAGACAGGACTGACGGAGTACATCGAAAAAGTTCAAAGAAGGGCAGCACGTTTTGTACTATCGCGAAATGTGGGAGAGAGTGTCACAGAAATGATACAGGATTTGGGCTGGACATCATTAAAAGAAAGGCGTTTTTCGTTGCAACGAAATCTTCTCACGAAATTCCAATCACCAACTTTCTCCTACGAAAGCGAAAATATTTTGTTGACACCGACCTACATAGGAAGAAAGGATCATCACGATAAAATAAGGGAAATCAGAGCTCGTATGGAAAGATATAGGTGTTTGTTCTTTCCGCGCGCTATACGAGATTGGAATAATAGAGAATTGTGAAGGTGGTTCGATGATCCCTCTGCCAGGCACTTAGATGTGATTTGCGAAGTATCCATGTAGATGTAGAGGCCCTTGAACTTCTGCGGTACAGCTCACCTATCTGTGCCTTTCGTAAAAGGACGATATATGTTTCTGTAGTACATATACCTTTGTGTGTTTCGCCTGTGGTTAGGTAAATCGGTGCATTTGCGTATCACTGTCCATTTACTGTATTCTCCCATGAGGGGTTAACCATTCTCTATAATTGAGGTGCTCAGAGTACAAGTGGTAAACGTACATTTCACAAGAAAATTATCTAAATCCACGTTTAGTAATCTAAAACGTGCATCTCATCTGACTAAAAGAAGTACAGGCACTTTACTGCATATTTCTGCAGTCTGTGATCATTAACTTTTGCTCAAAGCCATTGCCTCGACTGTATTTACAATATAACTAGTACAAGTAAAATGGTGGACGAAAAAAGAATTGCTGCTATTTTAATGAGGCTTCAGGTACTCATTTTTTTAAGTAGTTCGATAGTCAAATGTTTATGCTTTCAATGTTACTTTAAGTAAAACATAATACATGCTAAATACGCCCCGTTTTGAAACAGTGGATGTACATCTTGAAGCAAAACTGGCGTACTGTCTCCACAGAACACAAGTGCCGTGAACGTGGACGTACGTACATGGAATGTAATAATGCAAACAAACAGGATAGAAGCAATGAAGGAAGTCATCCTAAAGTCTTCCATAGTGCAATGAAAACAGAAATCTTTCTTTCAGGTAAAGCCATGCATTCCATAGCAAAAGGGAAAGTGGCTAAGGACACTCTGGTTAGCAAAACACAACGGGGGAATATTGGTGGGATCAGAATTAGCAAAGAAAATCGCTTGACAAAGCAGTTCAAATATTCAGTTAAACGTGATCTTAAGTTTACTGAAACAGATGTTACGAGGCACAATACTGGTCGCCCATCAACACTTCTTACGCAGCCTTTGCATCAAGGTGAGTATAAAATAAAATTTGAGAAGTGGAAAATATTCAGGAAATAAAGAACTATGTCCCTCCAATTTATCATGAGTTCTAAAAGATTATATCTCATTCCCAGAGAGCAGTTGCCTTGGCGTGAGAAGACGGAGTGGAGAATGAAAGGAGATGTGGTCGAATAAGGGGACAAGGAATACTGAAAAAGGCACTACACAGTGGTACAGCATGACGAGCGTTGCCCCAGGAAGGACTTTCTTAAAGAGCAACCGCAGAAGGAATTGATTCTGATTCTATACTAGGACAATGTCTGTGTGAGGATTATAGAAAGTGTCAATTAATAACTTCTCCTACGTGTTCGAACCACACAAGTATATTTTCGTTTTGATATTTTTATTTTATTTGTTATTTACCTGTCGTTTCTCACCTTTTTACGAGTATATTAAGTTTGGATTAATTACGGCCGGCCAGGGTGGCCGAGCGGTTCTAGGCGCTAATGTCTGGAACCGCGCGACCGCTACGGTCGCAGGTTAGAATCCTGCCTCGGGCATGGATGTGTGTGATGTCCTTAGGTTAGTTAGGTTTAAGTAGTTCTAAGTTCTAGGGGATTGATGATCTCAGAAGTTAAGTCCCATAGTGCACAGAGCCATTGGAACCATTTAATTAATTACGCACACACCCTTATTGTTTTATAAAGAACATGTATTGTAGTATGAATGTTGTGTGTGTCATACGAAGAAAAGCTTCAGAATGAAGTATAGTAAACAAAATGTTTTCGTACTTGTACACGTATAACACTAAAAACTTTTAAGATTCAAAGTGTATAACTATTTTAAACACATTATAAAAAATAATCAGAAGAATTACAATCTCGAACTATGTCTACAGCTGTACACGGACTTACTGACCATTACAAAAAATATTAATCGACGTTTCGACAGTAAATCACATAGTTTATAAATAGCCATTTAATTTTGGCAGCCATTTACTCAGTTCGCTTTTGCAAACACTTGTAGCACTTGTACTCTTAACCCCTCAATTATTTCGACGACTATGACTCTTAACTTGCACTCTTGGTGTACGGAAATCACTGGCGTATGGATTTCCCTTTATCTATACTTGTGACCACGTGTTCCCCACCTGTTCACATTTACATCAGAGTTGTTTCATAAAAACCGAATCCCATTATCCTGTATTGTTCTCGTGGGCAACAAAATTTGTTTATGTAGCGCATTCGCTACATTCTTTCTCAGAATTTTTACAACGTACGGGTAAGTCAGCGAGATCAGTTTTACAAGGCATACAGTCGCGTTAGCCGTATCACTGAAATTCAGTCCCACAAGCACACCATCTAACTCGCTTTTAGTTTCTTTCTTCCTGCTATAAATTATGCAGATGGTAGGCACATTGGCCCCGCACAAGCTGAACCGGTAAGGTAAAGCTTAATACACGCCAGTAGTTTCCTCTTGCAGCACTGGTGGTCAGTATTTAAACATGAATATTTCGAATTTATACCAGAGTTGTCACTTCTTGAGCTTGCGAAGGTTCTAGCACATTAAGAACGTCATTGTCGAGTCAGATTGCTTTCCTAGGCACCCATGTTCAATAACTCTGCTGTAATTTTCAGAGCAAAAGCTCTCTCAGAACTTTTCGTGATAATTCAGTTTTAAATCTCCAAGATGCGGTAGGCTTTCAGTCTACACGTTGATTGTCAGTTCAAGGCCAGACTGCATACAGCCAATCTCTGGCGTCAGACTTGGAAACTGTCATTTGTTCCAGTCAGGCAATCAGTTGGCGCCTAATACGACAACAGTGTGGTGTAAAAGTGTTAAGGGGGGTAGGACGTCAAACGGGCCGACTTCGAGCAGGAGATGCACTACAGGACATTTCAATTTCCAGTGTCTATACTTTTACAAATAAATTCATAAAACTTTGTCAGCATGACCAGAAAGGATTCAGAATTCACACACATAGCAGTGGAAGTTCGAAAACATAACGAAGTAATTTTTTTACATGTGAAATTTCATCATTTTTTTCACTTACTAATGGCACCTTTTGTTGCTATAGGTACACTTTTCTTCGTAAGTAAGAGAGATTCTTCGATGAATTTTGTACACCCTATAAACCATACTTAAAGGTGTATGAAACTATAGAATTTTCCAAATCTATTAAAACTGTGGTAAAAATTGAGGTAATTAACTATAAAATTTGTGTTTTTCCTAAACATGAAGTTTAAAATGTAACAGCTCATTCGTTTTTTCATAAATTAAATAAATTCTAGAGTTTCATACGCCTATAAGTATGGTATGTATGCTGTGCAAAATTCATCGAAGAATCTCTCTAACTTATGAAGAAAAGTGTACCTATAGCAACAAACGCAGCCATTAGTAACAGAAAAAATAATGAAATTTCGCACGTAAAAAAGAAAATTATTTTGTTATGTTTTCGAACTTCCACTGCAATGAGTGTGAATCCTGAATCCTTCGTGGTGAGTCTGGCAAAGGTTTATGAACTTATTTGTAAAAGTATAGACACTGGAAATTAAAATGTCGTGTGATGCCTCTCCTGGTCCAAGTCGGCCCGTTTGACGTCCTATCCCCCTTAACGCATAGAATCTCGAATGTGTGCGGTTCGAGTGGTTGCTACCATCGATGAAGCAACTAACCCTGTCCCTTTGAGACTCCCACAAACACCGCCTTTCAGACTGCTTGAACCTCGGGAGACTCTTCACACTTGGTGTGCCTAAAGAACAAGAAGACTGTTTTTCCACGAAGGGCAAAGCTGTTTACCAGAGGCGAGTAATCAACAGCGCCCAAGACACTGTGCACAGTGGTCCATCCAGCCCAGACCCTTCTCAGAGAAACACAGGGCGCGGCTGTCTCGGATTCCAGAGCACCCTCTCTCCACACACACAAGACACACACACACAGGTCGCTGACAGATATTGAGCGCGACCGCGGGATCAACCCGTCCGTTCGCTCTTAATTCCGCCGCTCCCGACATCTGCAGCCAGGGCGGGGGCGGTGGTATCGCGTATCACGCCCCCAACCCCCTCGCCGACACTCTCGTCTTCCTGGCGGAGAAGAGGGGCGGGAGGGGGGGCGCGGACTTCCAATTATTGTGGGCCTGCAACGAAGAGAAGGATCTCGCGAGACTGAAACAAAAGGGAGAACGCAACTGTTATCAAACTGTCTTCAGCAGAGGTCTCCCGGAACAGCTGCTATATATCATTCAGTCGTCTCGCGTCGATACAGCGCCGGGACCAGGATTAATAACCTCAGCACGCGTCCGCCCTTCTGTGAGTGGAGTTATCTCGATAAGAACGCCGGCGTCAAGAGCACGGAAACACCAACTACATTCGGCTGGAAAATACCATCTGCGTCCATCTATACTGCACGTGTGTTACAAAAATTTGTCATACAAACGGCCAGTCATCGCTCTCCCCGTTACGTGAAATCGACGTCCTTGTAAGTATCGTGTCGCGAAATCTACAACTTTCATCATTTCTCTTGTTTTTCTGTTGTAGATCTACACAGTCCGTTTACATTATGATCAGAAACGTACCTTGTTTCATCCTCTGGTAAGTCTCCATACAGTCATCGAGCGAAGCGGCGCAGCGGTAAGGTAATGGATTCGCTTGTGTGTCACCCACTCTTGAGTACTGCTAGGGACCCCCACCAGATCCGAACACAGGAAGATTTCGAAACATTTCAGAGGCATACTGCTTGATTTCTTATCGACAGGTTCGATCAACACAGGAGTACCACGTAAATTCTCCGTGAACTCAAATGGGCGTTAATGGACAGAAGACGACGTTTTATCGAAAACACTATTGAGAAATTATATTTTAATTAAAGTTCAGACTTGATCACAACACGTATGCATCAATAACATAGGTGACCGGTTTCGGTTATATTTATATAACCATCTTCAGACCTGTGAATTAATTTTAGAAAATACTAGAGACCAATCTTAAAATAAAATGAAAAGTGTCTCATGATGAGAAAATTTTAACAAGCTAAAATAAAACTTATTATACCCATGGCTTCCTTGGAGGATGGTAGGCGGAGCTCTCCTCAGCGGCTACGAAGTCAACTGATGGTTATGAGTGCTGAGCATGAGCTTTTGCTCAGTCTCTAATGACCTCATCGTCGACGGTGCCTCAACCCTAATCTTTCTTCCTTCATACAGTCTCCGCAGAGAACTTAAAATGCGGAGAAGTCTTCGTAGGGTTAAGCTCGAATGGCTCAGTTGGTAGGCCACTGCTGATTCCAGATTCGTGTCTCGTCACGGCAGACATTTTTATTATAACCTGTCACATGCTGTATCTTCATGTAATTGGTTATGCCCCCTTTCCAGTGACAGATTACTTACTGGAGCCACAAGAACAAACAGAAACATAAAATAAGTAAAGGGCTTACATTAATTGGAGAACATTGTGCAGAATGGGAATTAAGGCGAAAGGCTATCCCAGTTCTAGTCTTTTCTGAAGTAAAGATTAGCTGAAGCATGGAATGACTGATGTTCCAACTTTAATTTTAATTGCTTGACTGTTAAATTTTGGTGGTTGAAATTATATTTATTATTATGATTTTATATCAAATTCTTTAGGCTTCGCAAGAAATACAGGAACAGTGACCCTATGGCTTATCTTAGAAGACGAATTGAAGAAAGATAAAAAACATACATAGTATTTGCAGATTAAGAACAAGATTCCTCGATGTCAACTAGAATACACAATCTGAAATTCTGAAGCTATCGGGTATAAAATACAAAGACCGGAAAGACTAAATATAATTTACACAGAATCCAGAATGCAATTATAAGAGTCAAACGACATGAAATCGAGGCATTAACTGAGAAGGGAGTGAGATAGGGATGTAGCCCACCCACGATGTTATTAAATCTGCATATTGAGAAAGTAATAAGGAACACAAAGATGAAATTTGGATACGAAATCAAGCTCAAGAAGATGAAACAAAAACTGTATTGTTTGCCATGAGATTCCAGGTCTGTCAGAGACGGCAAAGAAATTCAGAGTTCATCTAAAGGTATTCATGAGATGGACATGAACAAAAGTAAAACAGCATCAATGAAGTGTAGCGTAATTTTAAAATATTGGGCTGGTGCATAAGCTCGTAGCGTTTTTCCGAAAGTTAATAAACATAACGGATACAGATAAGAGACTTTTGTCGTTAATAATGCATTCTATTTCACTCTTTACAACAGTCTGCCGACGCTGGAGTAACTTTTCGATTCCACGACTGTAGAAATCACATGGTTTTGAGTGAAGAACTCGTCGGGCAGTGTTCGAAGAGTATTTTCATCCGGAAATGAAGTTTCTTGAAAGTTGTTCAATAAGGAGCGGGAAAGGTGAAAGCCTAAGATCAGGCGAATAAGGTGGATGCGGCATAACTTCCCAGCCCATATCTTGTGTAGTGTTCAC
The DNA here is from genome assembly GCF_023898315.1 of Schistocerca nitens. Classification (NCBI taxonomy): domain Eukaryota; kingdom Metazoa; phylum Arthropoda; class Insecta; order Orthoptera; family Acrididae; genus Schistocerca; species Schistocerca nitens. Next base: position 564,363,107 of record NC_064621.1, read on the forward strand.
TGTCAGTCTAGCAGAAAGCGGTCGGGCGTCATAGTGGAGCAGCACCACTTCGTGCAGTCATCCAAGTCATTGTTCTTGGACTGCGTATGCAAGACGTCTCAGTTGTTGATAGTAAAATTCAGCAATGATGGTCACACATCGGGGAAGCAATTCACACCGTCGCTGGTCCAAGAGACGCATAACACTATCTTTCGTGGATGCGCACAATCCTCGTACGTTTAGTTGCTGCTTTGTTTAGGCTCAACCATTCCTTTCTTTCCCTTTTATTAAGATAAAGACAGCACTTGCCGTCACCAGTAATAACACAGGATATGAACGGCCGGTGTTGCTCGCCAACCAACTGATGAGGATCAAGCAGAGATGCACATATGTCCACCCACTGATTTTTGTGAGTTTCGCTTAGAGTATGCGGTACACACGATTTTTGAACCTTCCCCATCGCTTGTGCTACAACGGTGGAGAGATCACAGTTCATTACATGTCCAGTTATCGAGTACAATGACGTGAATTATTGTGGATCAATACGTTTAAACGACCTTCATGAAACATCGAACGTCTTCATGAACATGGGGAACCACCAACGTCAAAAAGATCCTCCTCAAAACGAGAAAACCATTATCTTGCCGTGCTCTGTCCAGTGGCATCATCCCCAAACACGGCGCAAACGTTTCTGGCAGCCCCCGCTGCTCTCACTCCTCCGTTGAACTCAAACTGAAGGATATGTCAGAAATGTTCAGATTTCTCCACATCGTACTTCATTTTCTAGCGTCCACAGCCCCACTCACTCTCTCCGGATGACAAAATGACAACATGTAAACTGAAACAGCAACAGATAATTACAAATAAAAAAATTGACGGTCGATAAATAAACGCAGAGCAACGGGAATACCAACAAGCAAAACAAAACCCCTACGAACGTATGCACCAACCTAATACGATACCGACGGAATTACATTAGCAAACGAGACACAAACAACAGCAAACGAGTTTTGCTATGTGGGCAGCAAAATTACTGACGCTGGCAGGAATGAAGAAGACATTAAATGCAGATTGGGAACGGAATGAAAGGCTATTCTGAAAAAGAGAACTATGTTAACAGCTAACGCAAATTTAATTGTTAGTGAGTTTTTCTAAAAATAATTATGTCTGTTGTATCAATAAATGCTACTGACACGTGGACCATAAGCGGTTGAGACAAGAAGAAACCAGAAGATTTTGAAGTCTAGTGTTACAGAAGAATGCCGAAATGATGTCCGTTTGCAACACTTCCCAAAAGACACACAACACTGAACACTCCCTGAAAAACACTGCACGAAAATGTCGGCACAAAGATGACACTCTCTAGCCAAGAGGACTCATAACAGGGGAGAGGGGCAGGGCAGACGCGAGAGGGAATGGGAAAAGGCAGAGGGAAATGCAGTACCAGCACAGCAAGGCTGTTTTGGTTAATGTTACAAGGCCAGATCAGTCAATCATCCAGACTGTTGGCCCTGCAACTACTGAAAAGGCTGCTGCCCCTCTTCAGGAACCACATGTTTGTCTGGCCTCTCAACAGATACCCCTCCGTTGTGGTTGCACCTACGGTACGGCCATCTGTATCGCTGAGGCATGCAAGCCTCCCCACCAACGGCAAGGTCCATGGTTCATGGGGGGGGGGGGGGGGGGAACAAATTCTTAGGGGTGATGAAATTTTGCTCTTTTCAAAATTCCAGCAGGCGGCTTCCTCTTTATTCATTTCCCCGAATCCATATTCACCAGCTGTTTTTCCTTGTCTTCGATTTTTTACTGTCGAATGCCAGTCCCCCTTGACTATTAAATTTTCGTCTCCCTTAATTATCTGAATAATTTCTTGTAATTTATCATACATTTCTTCAATCTCTTCATCTGCGGAGCTAGTAGGTATATAAACTTGTATTACTGTGGTAGGTGTGAGCTTCGTGTCTATCTTGGATACAATAACGCGTTCCCTATGCTGTTGATAGTAGCTTATCCGCTTTCCTATTTTTTCATTCATTATTAAACCTACTGCTGCATCACCCATATTTAATTTTGTATTTATAACTCTATATTCACCTGACCAGAATTCTTGTTCCTCCTGACACCTAACGTCATTAATTCCCACTATATCTAACTTTAATCTCTTCATTTCTCTTTTCAAATTTTCTAACCTACTTACCCGATTAAGGGATCTGACAGTCCACGCTCTCATCCGTAGAACGCCAATTTTCTTTTTGCTGATAACGTCGTCCTCCTGAGTAGTTCCCGCCCGGAGATTTAGATGGGGGACCATTTCAACTCCGGAATGCTTTACCCAAGAGGATGCTATCATCTGTTAACCATACAGTAAAGCTGCATACCGTCAGGAAAAATTGCGGCTGTAGTTTCCGTTTTGGTTGATGTTACAAGGCCAGATCAGTCAATCATCCTGATTGTTGCCTCTGCAACTATTGAATAGGTTGTTGCCCCTCTCCAGGAACCAAACGTTTGTCTTTCCTCTCAACAGATACCCCTCCATTGTTGTTGACCTTCGGTAATGCATGCAAGCCTTCCCACCAACAGTAAGGTCCATGGTTCGGGGCGAGGGGGTTGAGATGTGGTGATGGGTGTGGGGGGTGGGGGGGGGGTGGGGGAGAATATGGTAGTATTAAGAGGTGAAAGATTTAAACGTCTTAACAGAGTACAACACTGAACTTGTGAAAGAGAATTTCACTGCTAATTTTTGTAGCAGACAGAGACGTTACACAAGCAAATACATATCACGACCAGCTGTAACGAGAGAGAGTAACACAGAATTAAAGAATGATGTCTGCAAAGAAGTAAAGGATGACGCAAAGGAAAGGGTTACTGGAAGAGCAAGACTATTATTTTTCGGATATTGCTACAATAACATGAGAGCTGATTGCAGAATTTTTCAGATTTTATGATGAAATAAAAACATTGGCATGGATGTGTATTAGCTAAAACACCTATGGTGAAAATAAAAACCTTAGAGAACAAGTGTAACAGAAAGGCAAAGTAGACGATAGCGGCATTAATAACGTGAATCATTATAAAGTTTGCTATATATGTCACTACCAGCATAAGTAACTTTATGCGAGGTGTAATAAAAAAAGCTTGAAGTACCAAAACATGTAAGTGTAAAAGCAAAGATAAATGGGTGTTGTATCACGTGGAAATTTTTTGCATGAAGTGCAGAAGTCTAGGAGGACTTTCCCTCGCAGAAGAAGGGATCAGAAGGTGTAAGATAACCAACGCGATGAAGAGGAAGAGACTAATTGTAGGAGACTAATGAGTTACTGGTGCAACCACTGAGGAAATGAAGTCTTAACTTCTATTACGGCTGCTCAGTGACCACAGCTTCCCAGCATTTAACGCGCGAGTTGCCCTTGTATCAGCTGTTACTGTCGTCGATTATGTATACCGACAAGTACAGGGTGTTTCAAAAATGACCGGTATATTTGAAACGGCAATAAAAACTAAACGAGCAGCGATAGAAATGCACCGTTTGTTGCAATATGCTTGGGACAACAGTACATTTTCAGGCAGACAAACTTTCGAAATTACAGTAGTTACAATTTTCAACATCAGATGGCGCTGCGGTCTGGCAAACTCTATAGTACGATATTTTCCACATATCCACCATGCGTAGCAATAATATGGCGTAGTCTCTGAATGAAATTACCCGCTTTGACAACGTGTCTGGCGGAATGGCTTCACATGCAGATGAGATGTACTGCTTCAGCTGTTCAATTGTTTCTGGATTCTGGCGGTACACCTGGTCTTTCAAGTGTCCCCACAGAAAGAAGTCACAGGGGTTCATGTCTGGCGAATAGGGAGGCCAATCCACGCCGCCTCCTGTATGTTTCGGATAGCGCAAAGCAATCACACGATCATCGAAATATTCATTCAGGAAATTAAAGACGTCGGCCGTGCAATGTGGCCGGGCACCATCTTGCATAAACCACGAGGTGTTCGCAGTGTCGTCTAAGGCAGTTTGTACCGCCACAAATTCACGAAGAATGTCCAGATAGCGTGATGCAGTAATCGTTTCGGATCTGAAAAATGGGCCAATGATTCCTTTGGAAGAAATGGCGGCCCAGACCAGTACTTTTTGAGGATGCAGGGACGATGGGACTGCAACATGGAGCTTTTCGGTTCCCCATACGCGCCAGTTCTGTTTATTGACGAAGCCGTCCAGGTAAAAATAAGCTTCGTCAGTAAACCAAATGCTGCCCACATGCATATCGCCGTCATCAATCCTGTGCACTATATCGTTAGCGAATGTCTCTCGTGCAGCAATGGTAGCGGCGCTGAGGGGTTGCCGCGTTTGAATTTTGTATGGATAGAGGTGTAAACTCTGGCGCACGAGACGATACGTGGACGTTGGCGTCATTTGGACCGCAGCTGCAACACGGCGAACGGAAACCCGAGGCCGCTGTCGGATCACCTGCTGCACTAGCTGCGCGTTGCCCTCTGTGGTTGCCGTACGCGGTCGCCCTACCTTTCCAGCACGTTCATCCGTCACGTTCCCAGTCCGTTGAAATTTTTCAAACAGATCCTTTATTGTATCGCTTTTCGGTCCTTTGGTTACATTAAACCTCCGTTGAAAACTTCGTCTTGTTGCAACAACACTGTGTTCTAGGCGGTGGAATTCCAACACCAGAAAAATCCTCTGTTCTAAGGACTAAACCATGTTGTCCACAGCACACTTGCACGTTGTGAACAGCACACGCTTACAGCAGAAAGACGACGTACAGAATGGCGCACCCACAGACTGTGTTGTCTTCTATATCTTTCACATCACTTGCAGCGCCATCTGTTGTTGAAAATTGTAACTACTGTAATTTCGAAAGTTTGTCCGCCTGAAAATGTACTGTTGTCCCAAGCATATTGCAACAAACGGTGTATTTCTATCGCTGCTCGTTTAGTTTTTATTGCCTTTTCAAATATACCGGTCATTTTTGAAACACCCTGTATAATCAAAACGCTGTTACGTCAGTTAATTCTGTCGGCTGTGGTTTTCCCGGAAATGAGCTACTCACTCTAACCTGCTGACACAGTGACGTGTGAAAAACCCGGGACCTGTACGACCTCGGAAGGTGAGTGTACCCACAATCGCCGACAATGAACTGCGGTGAAATCACTGTTTCCCCAACCTGCGCCTGACGACCAGTAAAAGATGAAATATGGCATTCGAATGACACATCGGAGTATTCGTTACACTGCGGCGACATCAGTCATCTCCATAGAAACATGCTTATCACCGCCAAGTCTTTCGCGACGGAGTCCTTGCATAAAAAGTTCTCGGTTTACTTGCCGCGTCAAATTTGACGCGGCAAGTAAACCGAGAAGTTTTTATGCATGCTTATCACCATTTTGATACACGGGGTGAACCGGAACTCCACTTACAAAATTTCAGGCATTGTCCAGGGATATTTTCTGAGCACTGTGGTATGAGGCAACTGCGGCCTCCGGAAGTCTCTTTACAGAGTAATGATGTAATTATGATTTATTCATTTGTCATCAACATTACCTTCACTTATACGAAAATTATGAATGACATGAGGATCCAGAACGCAGTGGATACCACTGAATTAAAGACACATAATATGTATCCACAAGGCATGTGGCCTGTAACTGAAAAGTGTCATGATGATCCCTCCATTGGCAAAAGAGTCGAGATTAGTCCCGCGTTCGTATCTCTGGGAGGGGACCGCCAGGTGGGAGGTGACCGTGAGAAAAAAAATGGAGTAAACAACGTACTTTGCTCCTCAAAAATGAGTTTAAAGGTTCAGATCCATTTATACAAATCTATCATTGACCCGATAACAAGCTGTGGGAGTGAGTGCTGGAATCTCACAGAAAGAAATAAAAAGAGACTTACAGCTTCAGGAATTGATTACTTGAGAATATCCTCTGTAATTTTCCGGCCTGACCATGTAAGAAGTAAGGAAATTCTTGGCCACGTAAGAAATGAGGAAATTACAGGACACATACTCTTTATAGTATTATGTATAAGACAGAAGAAAGACAGCCCGGATGATTGGTGTTATGTGAAAAGAATGGACGAAGAAAGATGGCCCGAGCGAGTATCTTCATGGCAATCTCCTGGAAGGAGAAGAAAAGACCACGGGAAGTGTGGCTAAGCTGTATCCAAGAAGCGATGGAGAGAAAAGGAATGGAAGGGAATGAGGAAGAACAGCGAGGTCGAGGCATTTGGCGACAGAGATGTGGGATGTGGCGACAGCTGTAGAGCCACTGCAACAAGGAAGAAGAATAACGAATGAAAGGGTAACACTCTAAGAGTCGCTGCGTTTAATGTTGGAAGTTTGAAAGTGGTAGGGAAGATAGAAAAACTGAAAAGCGAAACACAAAGGCTTAGTCTAGATGTAGTGGATGGTGAGTGAAGTGAAATGGAAATACGTTAAGAATTCCTGGTCACAAGAACGTAAGGTAATGGCAACAGCAGCAGAAAATGCTATAACGAGAGTGAGATTCATTATGAATAAGAAGGTAGTGCAGAGAGTGAGTTACTGTTAACAGTTTAGCGATAGGGGTGTTTATCATTAGATGAGGGAGTAGAACCTACGTCGATAACAATAGTTCAGATACACATACCGACTTTTCAAGCAGGAGATGGAGAGATAAAGTATATGAGAGTAATGAACAGTAATTCAGCACGCAAAGGGAGATGAAAAAACCGCGAGGGACTGGAATGCAGTTTTAGGGGAGCGAGTAGAAGAAAGGTATACTGGGGGATATGGGCTTTGTAGTATGGATGAGAGGGGAGAAGTAATACTGAATACTCTGTTCGATAATTTCAAAAGGAGGAGGTATACTTGAATAAAGCCCGGACACACTGGAAGATTCCATCTGGATTACATCAAGGTCACATAGAGATTTTGAAATCAGATACTGAATTCTAAGGCGTATCCAGGAGATGACGAAGTGTAAACTGAACTCTAAAAGAATCGTCTAGAAGAACGAGTCTGGACGGAAGTGGGATACTGTACTATTGAGGAATGATGAGACGACACGTTTGAAGTTAGCTAAAGATGTGGATACTACGATATGGAATACCAGAGTAGGCAGTTCAGTTTGGGAGGTTTGAATAGTTCTAAAGTAAACAATGAAAGATATTGGAAGCGGAGACAAGGGAGCAATGAAAGTAACTGTGGAGAAACCTTGGGTAGAAGAAGAAATAATTAACTGATCGACGAAAGATGGAAGTTCAAAAACGTCCAGGGTAAGATAGCAAGACAGAAATCTAAAACAGTTAAGAGTGAAATAGAAAGGAAGATGAGGGAAGTGAAAGCTAAATGGTTGCAAGAATAGTAGGAAGGAATCGAGAAAGGAATAATCGTTGGAAGGATACGTGGAAAGAGTAGTTTGAAGACCTGTACGATGGGGAGGAAGTTGTCTGAAGACGTGAAGGAAGACGGAGTTGGAGCTGATATGAAAGAGATAGAGGATACAGTACTAGAATTGAAAGAGGTATGGAAGGCATGAGATCAAATCCGGTAGAAGGGATAGTAAACATTCCATCGGAATTTCTAAAATCACTGGTGAAGTGGCAAACAGGCGACTATTGAAGTTAGTGTGTAGAATCTGTATAAAGGTGACGTACCATCAAACTTTCGGAAAAATATCAGCCACGCAATTTCGAAGACATACATGCCAGATAACTGCGAGAACTATCCTACAACCAGCTTAACAACTCGTGCATCCAAGTTACTAAAAATAATAATATACGGGAGAATGGAAACGAAAGTTTACGATCTGTTAGACAACGGTCAGATTGGCTTTTGGAAAGGTGAAGACATGAGAGAGGCAGTTTTGATGTTGTGGCTGATAATGGAAGCAGGACTGAAGAAAAATCAAGACACTTTCATACGATATGTCGACATGGAAAAAGCGTTCAACAGATTTTTTTAAATTATGAGAAAATTAGAATATGCCATTGGGAACGACGTGTACTTTACAATATGAACAAGAAACAAGAGAAGACAATAACACTGGAAAACCAACAACGAAGAGATCGGATTAAAAACGATGTAACGCAAGGATGCTGTATTTTGTCCCTACTGTTCGATCTACACGTAGGTGAAGCAATAATGGAAATAAATGGAATTCCGAGAGAGGGGTTAAAACGCAGGGAGAAAGTATATCAAGATTCGCTGCTGAAATTGCTATCGTCAATGTAGGTGAATAAGAGTTACAAGACGTAATGAATGAAATGAGCGCTCTAATGAGTATAGAATGTGCACGAAGATTAAATCGAACACAAACGAAGGTAATGAGAAGTAGCAAAAATGAGGAAAGAAATAAGCTTAATATCAATATTGGTGATCATGACGTAGACCAAGTTAAGGAATTCCGCTACCTTGGAAGCAAAATACCCATGATGGACGGATCAAGGAGGACATAAAAAGCAGACGAGCACAGGCAAAGAGAACTCTCAAACATATAACTCAATACGAGGAACGCATTTCTGAGAATGTACGTTTGCAGAACAGTATCGTACGGTAGTGAGTCACTGAGTAGTGAATAACTGACAGTGGGAAAACCGGAACAGAAGAGAATCGAGGCCTCTGAAATGTGGTGCTACAGAAGAATCTAAATTAGACGGGCTGATAGATAAGAAATGGAGAGATTCTCTGCAGAAACGGCGAAAAGGAGATATATGCTAAGCTTTGGCAAGAAAAAGGAGCCGGATGATAAGATATGTGTTAAGACATCACGGAATAACCTCCTCATCACACTAAGCAGAATTATTTTAAAGAAATTTCCGCCGTTTGACTGTTAATTATTCATTTACAGGACATATTCATGATTTCGCCTCTGTAATGATTTTCAAATACATGTTGAAACGTTAAAATATATCTGATATGTCTGACATGTTATCAGTGAAAATATATATTGCTGGCCTTATAGACCATTGTCGTATTACATGATACGAGTACGTATATAAGATACAAAGTATGTCTGACTTTGTGCACCATGCGATATCACTAATGTACAGTGTGGCAGACTTAAGAGCTAATATTTTCCTGTGACCTGCATTAATCACTACAGCAAATCAACATTGATGATCACAACGTAGAATAAGTTGAGGAAGTAGGTATCATCATTGGTGATCACCAACTGAGGAAACTGATGAACAGAAGTGATGAATGCAGGTCACAGGAATATGTTATATTCCTTACGTTCCTATAAGAGCAGAAATATGTATTTTCGACGATGACATGTCACAGACATGTCAGACATATTTCAACGTTTCAACGCGCACCTGAGAATTACTAAAAAGCCGAAATCTTGAGTGTGTATAGTAAAATAACAATTAACGGTCAAATGGGAGGAATTTATTCCAGAAATTTCTATATAACTGCGGTCCCCACGAAGGGAAGGTCTTTAACACCAAGGAGATATTTGGTCCAAGTCATCTGCGTTCCTGTAGGGTCTCCTCTCGCGGAATGTCGAAGGCATTCATAGACGTGGAGCTGGTAAAATTCTGTGATGTCACAACTTCGAATTTGAGCATTGCCAGGTGTGACTATAAGACAAATCAGATTTTTGCTTTGTGGAGGGGAATGGGTCCAATTATGTGTAACATCGCTTTCTGTGTCACGAGTAGAAAAGATGAAACGCCTTAATTGATTTAGTCACTGGAAGCTGAAGCTCATATTTGATGGGTTTTACATTATAACTTAGGTGTTATGAATATAAACGGGCTCCTAGCCAGGCCGTGAAGGCCCAAGGGATGTCTGCACGCCGCTGCATCATCATCTTCCTCGCGGCCTCATGCGGATTAGATATGGAAGTTCACGAATTCAGTACACCGCTCTCCCAGCCGTTTCCCAGCCTCCAAGAACGTGGAAACACTATTAGCAAGTCAAGTAGCTCTTCAATTACATACTATTACCTGTTTGCTCTGACCTGGTTACAACATTAAAGCTACGTGTAATTTGAGTCGTCTCATTTATACAGGCTGAGCAAATTTCCTATTTCTCTTTTCCTTTTCTTTAAGGGAAAATCTGAGGCAAATAAACTTTATAAAAAATACAGCAAATCAGCAGATAACTACAAAAATGCAAATAGAGAAAACCGACTGTTACTTGTAACCAGACAGGAGGGCGGGATGATGGGAGACGAGCACGTATGTGGTACCTCCGGCTCGGTGACACAGGAAGTGGGGCGGAGTGGGCGGGAGTTGACCACATGGGTCTTGGCCACAACGTGTCTACCACCACCAACCAACCAGAAGCCGACAAGAATGGACATTCGAGGAAGGAGATACTCTGTTATAGTCACGAAATTCCATCATGACACAGAAGTGGTAGGTAGGGGAGAGGAGAAACAGAAAATAAGGACCATGTAGTATCAGGCACTGCACCAGCTGGGGCTTTAATTCAAGGTGAGAGGGGTGTTAGTAGTGACCCTCAACAGCAGCCACGCCAGGCACATTCCATCAGAGTGGGGGATCCCACAAGAACCCTCGGTGGTGAATGGCTTGCACAGTAGCGTGCATGTCGTTCCAACAACATATGTTCATTCTGTTTCTTTGTTTCTTTTCTCTCTCTCTTTTTTTGTCATCGGTCTTCTGACTGGTTTGATGCGGCCCCCGCGACGAATTTCTCTCCTGTGCCAACCATCTCAGAGTAAAACTTGCGTCCTATGTCCTCAATTATTTGCTGGATGTATTCCAGTCTCTGTCTTCGTCTACAGTTTTTGCCCTTTACAGCTCCCTCTACGACCATGTAGAAGTCATGACCTCATGTCTTAACAGATGTCCTGCCATCCTGTTCCTTCTCCTTATCAGTGTTTTCCATATGTTCCTTTCCTCTCCGAGTCTGCGCAGAACCTCCTCATTCCTTATCTGTCCACCTAATTTTCAACAATCGTCTGTAGCACCGCATCTCAAGTGCTTCGATTCCCTTCTGTTCCTGTTTCCCCACAGTTTATGTTCCCCTACCATACAATGCTGTACTCCAGACGTACATTCTCAGAAACTTCTTCCTCAAATCAAGGCCGATATTTGTTTTTAATAGACTCCTCTTGGCCAGGAATGCCCTTTTTGCCTGTGCTAGTCTGCTTTTGATGTCCTCCTTGCTCCGTCCGTCATTGGTCATTTTACTGCCTAGGTAGCAGAATTCCTTAACTTTATCTACTTCGTGACCATCAACCCTGATGTTAAGATTCTCGCTGTTCTCATTTCTACTACTTCTCATTACCTTCGTCTTTCTCCGATTTACACTCAAACCATACTGTGTACTCATTAGACTGTTCATTCCGTTCAGCAGATCATGTAATTCTTCTTCACTTTCACTCAAGATGGCAATGTCATCAGCGAATCGTATCATTCTTTCAGCCTCAATTTTAATTCCACTCATGAACATTTCTTTTATTTCCATCATTGCTTTCTCGATGTATATATTGAACAGTAGGGGCGAAGGGCGACATCCTTGTCTTGCACCCTTTTTAATACGAGCACTGCGTTCTTGGTCGTCCATTCTTAGTATTCCCTCTTGGGTGTTGTACATATTGTGTATGAGCCGCTCTCCCTATAGCTCACCCCTGCCTTTTTCAGAATTTCGAACATCTTGCACCATTTTACATTGTCGAACGCTTTTTCCAGGTCGAGAAATCCTATGAACGTGTCTTGATTTTTCTTTAGTCTTGCTTCCATTATTAACCGCAACGTCAGAATTGCCTCTCTCGTGTCTTCAGTTTTCCTAAAGCCAAGCTGATCGTCATCTAACGCCTCCTCAATTTTCTTATTCTTGCAAGCAACTTGGGCGCATGAGCTGTTATGCTGATTGTGTTGTAATTCTCACACTTTTCAGCTGTTGCCGTCTTCGGAATTGTGTGGATGATGCTTTCTGAAAGTCAGATAGTATGTAACCAGACTCATACATTCTACACACCAACGTGAATAGTCGTTTTGTTGCCACTTTCCCCAATGATTTTAGAAATTCTGATGGAATGTTATCTATCCTTTCAGCCTTATTTGATCTTCAGTGTTCCAAAGTTCTTTTCTATTCTGAATCTGATATTAGATCCCCTATCTCTTCTAAATCGACTCCCGTTTCTTCTTCTATCACATCAGAGAAATCTTCCCTCCCTACTCCTCCCTCCCCAAAGGCTTTCATTGTATTCCTTCCACCTATCCACTCTCTCCTTTGCATCTAACAGTGGAATTCCCATTGCACTCATAATGTTATTACCCTTGCTTTTAATGTCACCGACGGTTGTTTTGACTTTCCTGTATGCTGAGTCTGTCCTTCCGACAATCATTTCTTTTTCAATGTCTTCACATTTTTTCTGCAGCCATTTCGTCTTACCTTCCCTGCACTTCCTATTTATTTCATTCCTAAGCGACTTGTATTTCTGTATGCCTGAGTTTCCCGGAACAGTTTTGTACTTCTTACTTTCATCGATCAATTGTCAACCGCTTTTTGCAGGTCGTTCCTTCTGTTACCCATGGTTTATTCGCAATTACCTTCTTTGTACCTACGTTTTCTTTCCGAACTTCGGTGATGGATCTTTTTAGAGATGTCCGTTCCTCTTCAACTGTACTGCCTACTGAGCTATTCCTTATTGCTGTATCTATAGCATTAGACAACTTCAACCGTATCTCGTCATTCGTTAACACTTGGGTATCCCACTTCTTTGCATTTTGATTCTTCCTGACTAATTTCTTAAATTTCAGCCTAATCTTCACCACTACTGTAATGTGATCTGAGTCCTGGGTACACCTTACAATTCAGTATCCGATTTCGGAATCTCTGTCTGATCGTGACATGATCTGACTGAAATCTTCCCGTATCACCCGGCCTTTTCCGAGTATACCTCTTGTGATTCTTGAACATTCGCTATTACTAGGTGAAACTTGTTACATAACTCAGTCTTTTTTTTTCTCTCATTCCTTGTCCCAAGCCCATATTCTTCTGTAACCTTTTTTTCTACTCCTTCCCCTACAACTGCATTCCAATCACCCATGATTATTAGATTTTCATTGCCCTTTATGTACTGTATCACGTTTTCAATATTCGCATATACTTTCTCTATCTTTTCATCTTCAGCTAGCGACATTGACATGTATACTAGAACTATCGTTGTCGGCGTGGTTTGCTATCGATTCTGATAAGAGCAACCGTCTCACTGAACTGTTCACAGTAACACACCCTCTGCCCTACCTTCCTGTTCATAACGAATCCTACTCTCGTTATACCATTGTCTGCTGATGTTGATATAACCCTATACTGATCTGACCAAAAATTCTTGTCTTCTCTCCACTTCACTGACCCCTACTAAATCTAGATTGAGCCTTTGCATTTCCCTTTTCAAATTTTCTAGTTTCCCTTCCGCGTTTAAGCTTCTAACATTCGACGCCCCGACTCGTAGAACGTTATCCTTCCTTTGGTTATTCAATCTTTTACTCAAGGTAACCTTCCCCTTGGCACTCGCTTCCCGGAGATCCGAATGGGGGACTATTCCGGAATCGTTCCGCCAATGGAGAGACGATCATGAAACTTCTTCAGTTACAGGCCACATGTCCTGTGGATACACGTTGTGTGTCTTTAATTCAGTGGTTTCCATTGCCTTCTGCATCCTCATGCCGTTGATCATTGCCGATTCTTCCGCCTTAGTGGCAGTTTCCCACCCCAAGGATAAGAGAGTGCCCTTAACCACTGTCTACTCCCCCGCCCTCTTTGACAAGGCTGTAGGCAGAGTGTCGGTTACTTCTTATGCCTTCGGCCGGCAGTGCTGATTATAACACCGGGATTCGAACCCGGGACCAAAGATGTTTCGATTATGAATCAAAGACGCTACCCCTAGACCAGAGGTACATTCTGAACAATGACGTCAAGATCAGGCTGTGATTTGATCTCATCTCCATAAAGGTAGGCAACTACCCATAGGTTGACCCACACTGTCACATGACTCTTGGCTGTAGCGAAATACACATCCTTTAGGTTAATGAAAGCATGCAGGTCACCAATGGTTGAAGGTAGGTGGAGGGAACAGGTGACTATTTGCCACTCCAGCATCTATGATTTCATGAACGCAGGCATAGGTCAGGTGATCACCATTATCATCCATCTAGAGACAGGTTGAACATAAGTGTCTGTTAAACTGTAAGATGGCAAGAACTATGCCCCTTACATGAAGTCATTAAAGATCACCTAACTCACATTGAGCGAACAGTAGGGCTGAACAAAAATGACTGACAAGGCGCAATGCATCTTGTAGAGGGTATAGTATGGACGTATTGGAATAATTAATGTCGGGTGATGGTTTTAAAGTAATTCACACAACATGAAAACTTTGTGGAAACTCGTCGATTTACTGGAGGCTAGTTTATCCCAGGGAAGTATTCGAGTTGACCACGGCGTGCGGCTGGGGAGCGGCGAAGGGAAGCGACAATAGGCAGCTTAGGGCGGCTCAAACTCTTGAGAAAGCGGTAACAGGGCGTGGCCTCCAGCTGCCTTAAGATGAGTGACAGTGAGCGCGAGGTGGTTGAGCCCCTGCTGGTGTACCGGGAAGCAGATGGAGAACTTGTACACCTGTTGATAAATGTACATTGTCTCGTTTTCAGTGAAACATGCGAGAAATCCGCGCAAAGCTACGGTGGAGCGGTCAACAGAGGTCAAAATATGCGTCTTCGTGACTATAGCAACTTCACGTTGAATTCACGGTCTGCACAGTCTGAAGTAAATCAGGTGAAGAGCGACAGAATGAAATATGCCAGCCTCCAATGGGAACGTAGGACCAAGGAATTTGAAGTACTCTCCTGGGAGTCAGAATTCCGGAAAAATTGGTGTTTGTGCAGATGCTAACCTTGATGGGAGGCCTGTTAGGAGCTAAATAGAAGAAGTTGAGAGGAAGGGAAATTTTGTGAGAATTTGTTCACCTCCCAGAGCAGCCATTGGTCGGCGCTGGGAAGCGACGCATAATTAATGCAACTTGCGGCGCAATTGGTGTAAGTGATTTTTCTGGAGGGGAAACCAAGGCGAAGAGCAGACTGGGAGAAACCTCTGGAGTGGTCTTCCGTTCCCAGGTTGCCTAGAGTGCGGACGTGGCGTTCTTTACTCAGCTTGCCTGTGAGAGAGTGAGCATCTCTGCAGTTTAGGAATTAGCAAATGGAACGATTGAGCTTGGAGATAGGAAGTTTTGGTTCAGCTATGTACTGAGCAAGATAGCTAGGAGTGAATAGACGAGTGCAGCCTTGCAGCACCACGAGGTCGGCCGACGTCCGCACAACAACACCGCTCCCCCTCGCTGAATTCGGTGGTGTTGCGCCCGCTACGGCCACTGATTAATTTGTTGGATCACGTCGGCAAAGTTTCCATGAAGGTTTCATGGGCCAAGTATTGTAGAATTCTTCTCGCACTTCGCATTACGCCTGGGTCAGTTGATAGGAATTACTTTTGATTTATCGCACTTTACTCCACGCAAACGCAATTTATTACCACTGTCTATTAGGAGAGTCATGTAATGTGATGATTGAAGGTCGTGAGTTAAAATAAATCTGTGTTAATCGACTGCATCTGTTTTCAATCAAGTAGTTGAAATCCCGAGTCACTTTCTTAATTAATTTTATGTTCAACATTTGCATCTGGTGTTCAATAGCTGAATATAACATCAATGTGCACCCCTTTTTAAACAAAAGGGATCAATTTGGAACCAATTAATGTCAACACTGCCACCGCAGTTCAATCAGGAGTCACAGGGCCTTATTACTTTCTCTGCGTTATCCGACACTGCGGCAGTTTTGCACTCTCTGTTGATCTGTTAGTCAATTACCTGGGGTGAACACACACCAAAACCAGATAAGTGACGGCTGGGGTGTTACATATGGCTGACCTGTGCCAGGATACGAGTCTTCGGGATTTGCTAGGGAGTAGTCTTAAAAAAAGGAATTTTTTTCCATGTGATCCATTGCTTAGACATTTTTAATTGAAAAACGGGTAGCATTAGTTACAATAAGTTACATTGTCTTCTTCATGTGCTGTCCTTTCAAATTGTCATTTATAGGTGCCTGTTACTTGTATTTGTGATTTGTGGCAGCACTTAAGATGTGCAGTGCTGTAATCAGCCGATGCTGAGCACACAGAGCACAATCATTGGTACTAGCCTTTTTTGGGGGAATGCTTCATGAACTGTTTGTCGGGTCACTGCTTATGCCCAATGTATCAATTTGTGTCCTGATATATATTTTGCGTTATCTAATTATTGAGAGTAAGGGGTACCTGGGTTTTGAGTTTACGTGTAACATAAAAGTGCAAATGATCACGAGGGGAAAAGCCAAGTCAACGGTAGAATATAATCAGTCTGTTACTCGGGAGAACATGGGTGATAGTAGGGAAAGCTCTACTGATGAGCATGACGAACGCGAGTTGGAACTTCCTGAAACTGCGTCTCACGACTGGTTTAGTCCGCTGAATAGCAAGGACGTTGATTCTGGCAGTGATACTGAGCGCTCGGGGGACGCGGGGAGTACAGGATTAATCCATAAGTATGGAAGATACAGCCTAAGAAGCCAGAGTGTGTTGGAACAAAACGGTGCCCGACCATTATCAAACGATTGATTCACAAGTGATCCGACGAGGGCGCGGAGAGGGTACTTGTCTAGATATCGCATTTTCAACCACAAAAGGACGAGGATCAAAATGCGGCTACTCTCAAAAACATTACGGACCTGTTGCACCAGATGCAAACGGTGAACTTAGAGCATAGCGACAACCTTAATGCGAAATTAAAAAGGCGAATTCGGAGCTGAAAGAGCAGAACGACAACCTTAATGAGAAATTAAAAAGGCGAATTCGGAGCTGAAAGAGCAGAGCGCCAACCTTAACGCCGAAATTAAAAAGGCGAATTCGGAGCTGAAAGAGTAGAGCGCCAACCTTAATGCCGAAATTGAAAAGGCGAATTCGGAGCTGAAAGAGCAGAGCGCCAACCTTAATGCCGAAATTAAAAAGGCGAATTCGGAGCTGAACTATAGGCTCACAGAAGTTCATAGGGAAGTAAAAGAGGAGGTAAAGAATCTCGGCGTCAAAATAGGGAAAGAGATTGCCATCATCAAACGAACGGCAATTGAAGCCAGATTAATTGCGAAAGGTGCAAGGAAAATAGCGAGAGAAACTCCACGCAAAGCACGGCAAAAGTAGGAAAGGTCATATTATCAAGGCTACAAAGCCGGATAAAACGTGTCGAAGAAAAGCAACAAGAGCAACCGGGCATAGGGCCTAAGGAGATGTTGAAAGAGGACGAGGTAAAACGTCTCATTAAAGAGACATCAGGAAAGGAGAAGGGTGTAATTACTGTGTCGACTGAACCGTCACTTGCCGGAACACAGATAACCGCTTCACGGTGTGACAAAGTTGACACTATAAGCAACGGGAGCCGCAACGGGAGCCACGTCATCATTCACAGCTCTGAGGCAACGACCGAGGTAAACACGGACAGCGCGCAGCAGTCCAATGACCACAATTGCTGCCGGCTGATTTGATGTACCGAACAACCGTCGAACATACAGAGGGGGAGAGATGACGATAGCTGGATTTTGTGTGCTCCCATATGGGGGGGGGGGGGGGGGCGTCCGCTGAGTACATGAGAAATGTAGCGAAGACGAGCGTCTCGTTCGAAGAATTCAAAAATGCCTTCTTGGTCTAAAGATACCCAAGAAAGGATCAAACAAGAAATTATGGTGTCCAGAGATATGGAAGGGGCAGGGTATCGGAGTCCGTTCAAATTTTTTGAAAATATTACAAAAAGGAACCAGTACCTAGACAACCCATGTAGCGGTGCGGAAATCATCAGATTACGCTACATGAAACTTCCCATCTTGTATCAACAGTCACTTACCGGTCGTTGTGGTAGCGATACTGAGGTATTTAAGGGTATTTTGCGCGAACTGGAATTCGCATTTCAAGAGGAACAGGCGCGGGAGAAACGCCCACAGCGTGAACAAAATAACAACCGTCGCAATAATGGACCCCAGTGGGATAGTAGGCCAGCACCGAACTACAACGGCCACAATCAAAATAAGAGTAATGGCAACTCGAAAAGAAGGTACACGGAAGAAGAGCGACACTCTCCGGTGCAACATAGTAAATCACAAAGGACCTGGGGCGGTAATCAGTAATCGGGACGGAACAGGAATAATGGTTACCAAAATAACAACCAGGAAGAGGTCGAAGTCCGCCCTCCGAAGCCTGGTCCATCCCACCTTAACGGGCAGGATTGTGAATGACTAGACCAGAGCACGGACGTAGTTAATATAGGCTTAGAATAAGGATTTTTGCTAAAGTGTCTTGTTTGTTTGTGTATGTACTGATCTTAGTGGTAGAATGTCTCGTTTATATGTGCCTATATTTTGTGTTTTTATTATTAATAATGATATCTCGCCTCTCGATGTTGTGAAAGTGAAGTGCACTAGATTGTTTTGTAAAAACACATGATTAAAGAATAGAAAACAAGTATTTCTGGGCGTACCCCTAGAAAAAGATAGGGACTCTGTAAGTTATAGGAAAGTTCACCATAATTGTATCTCCGTCGTTGGAGGACATATTTAAGGTGGCCAGTCCCGTAGGTCGTTACGAGGACGCACCGACGCATCTCGTATGCCCCTGAATACGTAAGAGGTGGACAACTATGCGCAGTTGCATCAATTAGTGCACCCAGTGCTTATTAAAATGAACCGGATGTAATCGTCCACAGAACGAACAGCAGCATTGATACGCCAGAAATACTTGTTGACACCAAGATAGTGTAACAACCGCGAGCGTGAGCAGTAAGCTATATTAGTGTTGTGCCATTATGACATTGCTAATCCGAAACATGTTCACAGGCCTTATAAAACCATTCGTGACAAAATTAGAAAACGGGAAGAAAATAAAGGAGAGAAGAAGTGTCGCAATAGAACACGATAAAGGACGCTATCCAAACTTCCAACAAAAATCTTGGTAAAACTGACACATGTCTAAGTTTGTTGTGTTTTATACATGTTCGCAGGCACAATAAGAGGGACGTCTGCCACATAGGGAATTCAGAAGAAAAAACAAGCTTAGAGATAAAAAGTAGTAAATAGTAGATATGTAGTCGGGTTGGCCAACACCGTGTTTGTCGTAGGAATTGTTAGTTAGAAATGGTGATGGGGTCCTGTCCAGATAATCTTGATTCCCTATCCCTTGATTGTGTGTGTGTGAATGACTGTGAAGCAAGTTGTCTTGTACATTTTTTATGTTTATGTAAAAAAAATTCTATTATATTTCAATTTTAATTGATCCTGAAGTTGATTTACAAACAAGAAAATAATTCCTTTTGTAATGAGACAATTTCATTGTCTTCAGAAAAAAAAGTATGGTAGTGATGGTTAAACATCAGCACTTTCTATGTACTAAAATTAGTTCTCTTAGTTTGTTAAGGTGGCGTAACTGAGCGAGAGGGAGTTGAAGCTACGACACCTGGCACACCACACACGAGCTGACAAGGAACGAGGACGACAGCAATGAGGGGAGCACGCAGCTGACGATGATGATAGCATGCAGACCACGCCCTGATTCGACGGGGCCGGTGGTCAACTCAGCAACCAAGTAGAGGTGATATCCAGCACCTCTGTGTACAACAAAGAGGTCGGTCCTGGTCTCTGTACACGGTGCGGATCGGAGACAGCAATGAAGAGGTTTGTTGCTCGCCACGTCAGGTGGAGCGACAGCCCAGCTGACCTTTTGTGCCTAATGACACCAACTTTGAGGACCTGAGCTAAAAATAGACTCTCGTCTGATCACGGTCCCTCCCTTGCCCTAAAGCGTCTATAGAAGGAGCAATGACCTGTGGCTGAGCTGCGAGAGGTCACCGATCATAGATGCACCGATAGGATTTTGGGCCTGTCGGACAAGATATCAACAACGAGCCCTTAGGTGAGAGCCATACTGCCTCAAGAAGATGCGGGTGCCTGTGGCGCCAATTAGGTAATCGACATTGCTCTCTTCTCAGCCGTTAGCCATCCCTCAACTTGCTAGTCAGAACTAATGTCACTTCCGTTCCTGCAAGAAACGTGCCGTGTGTGTGAGTGTGTCTGTGTGGATTCAAATGAATAACATGCGCCTCAACGAACGCAAAGTACTCATTTGCTCTGTTTATGAATTATATTATAAGAAGGTTATGATTTTATAAATGTGCCATTTGTTAAAGCGTCATATATTTGTCATGCCACGTCTCTTTGTGTTATAATAAGATTTCATACTTATACCTTGTTACAAATACACAACAGTGGTTGCTCAATACACAATGATTCTTGTCATTTTGCTTGTGATTTTTATATATATATATATATATATATATATATATATATTCCTGGAAATATATATATATATATATATATATATATATATATATATATATACTCCTGGAAATGGAAAAAAGAACACATTGACACCGGTGTGTCAGACCCACCATACTTGCTCCGGACACTGCGAGAGGGCTGTACAAGCAATGATCACACGCACGGCACAGCGGACACACCAGGAACCGCGGTGTTGGCCGTCGAATGGCGCTAGCTGCGCAGCATTTGTGCACCGCCGCCGTCAGTGTCAGCCAGTTTGCCGTGGCATACGGAGCTCCATCGCAGTCTTTAACACTGGTAGCATGCCGCGACAGCGTGGACGTGAACCGTATGTGCAGTTGACGGACTTTGAGCGAGTGCGTATAGTGGGCATGCGGGAGGCCGGGTGGACGTACCGCCGAATTGCTCAACACGTGGGGCGTGAGGTCTCCACAGTATATCGATGTTGTCGCCAGTGGTCGGCGGAAGGTGCACGTGCCCGTCGACCTGGGACCGGACCGCAGCGACGCACGGATGCACGCCAAGACCGTAGGATCCTACGCAGTGCCGTAGGGGACCGCACCGCCACTTCCCAGCAAATTAGGGACACTGTTGCTCCTGGGATATCGGCGAGGACCATTCGCAACCGTCTCCATGAAGCTGGGCTACGGTCCCGCACACCGTTAGGCCGTCTTCCGCTCACGCCCCAACATCGTGCAGCCCGCCTCCAGTGGTGTCGCGACAGGCGTGAATGGAGGGACGAATGGAGACGTGTCGTCTTCAGCGATGAGAGTCGCTTCTGCCTTGGTGCCAATGATGGTCGTATGCGTGTTTGGCGCCGTGCAGGTGAGCGCCACAATCAGGACTGCATACGACCGAGGCACACAGGGCCAACACCCGGCATCATGGTGTGGGGAGCGATCTCCAACACTGGCCGTACACCACTGGTGATCGTCGAGGGGACACTGAATAGTGCACGGTACATCCAAACCGTCATCAAACCCATCGTTCTACCATTCCTAGACCGGCAAGGGAACTTGCTGTTCCAACAGGACAATGCACGTCCGCATGTATCCCGTGCCACCCAACGTGCTCTAGAAGGTGTAAGTCAACTACCCTGGCCAGCAAGATCTCCGGATCTGTCCCCCATTGAGCATGTTTGGGACTGGATGAAGCGTCGTCTCACGCGGTCTGCACGTCCAGCACGAACGCTGGTCCAACTGAGGCGCCAGGTGGAAATGGCATGGCAAGCCGTTCCACAGGACTACATCCAGCATCTCTACGATCGTCTCCATGGGAGAATAGCAGCCTGCATTGCTGCGAAAGGTGGATATACACTGTACTAGTGCCGACATTGTGCATGCTCTGTTGCCTGTGTCTATGTGCCTGTGGTTCTGTCAGTGTGATCATGTGATGTATCTGACCCCAGGAATGTGTCAATAAAGTTTCCCCTTTCTGGGACAATGAGTTCACGGTGTTCTTATTTCAATTTCCAGGAGTGTATGTATATATATATATATATATATATATATATATATATATATATATATATATATATATATATATATATATATAAGGTACATGTGTGTAGACAGTCCAGACACTGGACTGGGCCAGACCTTGTTGAATTGTGTAAAGACGACACTTACACCATGCCCAATATAAACGTCCAGAGACAGTGAGACACACGCACAATAAAAAAACCTTTATTTATAAAACGACAAACGGGCGCTCACATATAATTGAATTACAGCAACCACTATCAACTTCACAAAATGTTACACGAATATTGTTCATGTATGTTTTTAGTAATTTAAGTCGAGTAGGGATGTATAACTAAGAGTAAATGGACCTTCAGTTATAATTGCGGGTCTTGCGATTCAAATGACAAGAACAGAGGTGCTTAAACATGTGTATTTGCCCTTTGCGACGTGTGCCCTTGTAATATAATTGTAGTTTTCTTTTGAGTACTCTGACCAATAATTGTCTCAGGAATCGGCAGAGATTAAAGTAAAATTAAACCAAATAATGACCACGTCTTTAACAGTAAATCCAGTCATTGAAGGCAGGTACCCCAGGCATGAGTGGGAGTTTGCATCAGAGAGGAGGCAGTGGTAATCAATTGTCTGTAACTAATCACACGAACGGATAAAAATACCAGTTATGGAGATATTAATTTTGTACCACAGGTGGTAACACCATAGGAGTCATCACCTGTACTACAAAATTGATTTGAAGAGAGGGACTACGTAAGATGGCAAGAACCATGCCACTTACATGAAGTCATTAAATATCACCTAACTCACATTCAGCGAATAGTAGGGCTGAACAAAAATGACGCATCTCGTAGAGGGTATAGTATGGACGTATTGGAATAACTAGTGTCGGGTGATGGTTTTAAAGTAATTCACACAACATGAAAACTTCGTGGAAATGCGTCGATTTACTGGAGGCTAGTTTATCCCAGGGAAGTGTTCGAGTTGACCACAGCGTGCAGCTGGGGAGTGGCGAAGGGAAGCGACAATAGGCAGCTTAGGGCGGCTCAAACTCATGAGAAAGCGGTAACAGGGCGCGGCCTCCAGCTGCCTTAAGATGAGTGAGAGTGAGGGGGGGCTCGTTGACCCCATGCTGGTGTACCGGGAAGCAGACGGAGAACTTGTACACCTGTTGATAAAAGTCCGTTGTCCCGTTTTCAGTGAAACATGCGAGAAATCTGCGCAAAGCTACGGTGGAGTGGTCAACAGAGGCCAAAATATGCATGATCGTGACTATAGCAACTTCACGCTGAATTCACGGTCTGCAGAGTCTGAAGTAAATCAGGTGAAGAGCGACAGAATGAAACACGCCGACCTCTGATGGGAACGTAGGACCAAGGAATTTGAAGTACTCTCCTGGGAGTCAGAATTCCGGAAAAATTGGTGTTTGTGCAGACGCTAACCTTGATGGGAGGCCTGGAAGGAGCTAAATAGCAGAAGTTGAGAGGAAGGGAAATTTTGTGAGAATTTGTTCACCTCCCAGAGCAGGCATTGGTCGGCGCTGGGAAGCAATGCATAATTAATGCAACTTGCGCTGCAATTGGTGTAAGTGATTTTTCTGGAGGGGAAACCGAGGCGAAGAGCAGACTGGGAGAAATCTCTGGAGTGGTCTTCCGTTCCCAGGTTGCCTAGAGTGCGGAAGTGGCGTTCTTTACTCAGCTTGCCTGTAAGAGAGTGAGCATCTCTGCAGTTTAGGAATTAGCAAATGGAACTACTGAGCTTGGAGATAGGAAGTTTTGGTTCAGCTATGTACTGAGCAAGATAGCTAGGAGTGAATAGACGAGTGCAGCCTTGCAGCACCACGAGATCGGCCGACGTCTGCACAACAACACCGCTCCCCCACGCTGAATTCGGTGATGTTGCGCCCGCTACGGCCACTGATTAATTTGTTGGATCACGTCGGCAAAGTTTCCATGAAGGTTTCATGGGCCAAGTATTGTAGAATTCTTCTCGCACTTCGCATTACGCCTGGGTCAGTCAATATCAATAACTTTTGATTTATCGCGCTTTACTCCATGAAAACGCAATTTATTACCACTGACTATTAGGAGAGTCATGTAATGTGATGATTGAAGTTCATGAGTTAAAATAAATCTGTGCTAATCGACTGCATCTTTTTTCAATCAAGTAGTTGAAATCCCAAGTCACTTTCTTAATTAATTTTATGTTCAACATTTGCATCTGGTGTTCAATAGCTGAATATAACATCAATGTGCACCCCTTTTTAAACAAAAGGGATCAATTCGGAACCAATTAACGTCAACACTGCCACCGCAGTTCAATCAGGAGTCACAGGGCCTTATTACTTTCTCTGCATTATCCGACATTGCGGCAGTTTTGCACTCTCTGTTGATCTGTTATTCAATTACCTGGGGTGAACACACACCAAAACCAGATAAGTGATGGCTGGGGTGTTACAAAACTAATCACTTATAAACACTGGTTAGTGGTGAATTTTCCACAGGCAACATGATAACATGTCTCTTGGACTGATATCAGGAGGTACGGCTGATAAAGGTTGCACACACTGTAGTCAATGTCATTAATGGATACCTGATATCAAAGTTGCTGCAATATATGCTGCACAATAATTGTACACAGAAATCCATTGGGTGTGATGGGCACATGCATGGGAGACCAGCACATACATAGCTAATAGCTAACATCCACGAAAAAGACAGATGCACTAATACAAGCGTAATGTATGCTACCGACATTGGTGGGGAGACCGAAGCTGGTGTGTAAAACTCAAAGAGTAATCACAGGAGTGAGTTCCCTTGCGCGACCACAGTTTGTTCGTGGTATTCAGATACACGGTCTTCAACAAGACACGGGATGCTGTTGAGTACAAGCCCCCAGCCTTCTAGGGAGGGTGAGAGTATCATATCCGATCTTAAAATGTTACCAGCCATCAAGAACTAGCTCATCGTGGCCTGTAGGCTGTGACCAATCGCTAGCAACATTGTAAATACCTGTGCTACCTGCACCAGCCTAGGAACTACATGATTGTTGAGATATTCCACACGCTGCATTGCATCAAGGGAATAGAAGCGATGTTCCCAAATGGTTGCACGGGTGACTTGGAGGGCACGCTGAAGTTGACTGTTGTATTGCAGCAGGTGGTGGACGTAAAGGTAATGCCAAGATAACAGAAGCTCTGGACACAAGGTAGAGGTGCCAATTCTTCATATGTCCATCGCCAGTTGGCGTCACTGTGGATATGGCCAGATTCAAAGCACTGCTTGCCATATCCATGTGTATGGAAATCAGATAGAGTAAGCACATGGTTTCTTACTGTGGCCATACCAGCAGCGAAAGGGTATCTGCTTAGGCACAACAGCAGAATGTGTACTGTTGCAGGTTGAATTATGACAAGTGCATTGTGAGAGTGGCCATCCCTGAAGTAAAGGACAGTGGATCGGTACCGTTCTGGTGATATGACCATTAAAATGGACTTTAGAGTGGGCGCTGATGTAGAGGTGGGGCAGGGTACCATCAAAGGGGGCCACAAAACCCATTTGCTCCACCCACCATCTTGGATTGCATCCTGCACTGTGCACATTAAACACGTTATTACACGTTAGTGCACGTTAACCAGACAAAATAACCTGGCAGGGGGACATGGCAGTCTGTTTAGGATCGCGGTGGAGACTATAACTATTTCCTTCCAAATACAGGTGGGCGTGGCATTTGTGAAAATTGATTCCAAGTACACGGTAGTGCTCTCTGGTGGTGTCAATGTGAACTAGGCCTCGTGGTGAACACAATGGATGCCGCCATCTTGAATAATGGAAGTCACATCATCAGATGACGCCACGGACAACAGTGCCCTCTGGTGTCAGTACTGTGTACTAAGACAGTTGGAGTCTGGAACTCTTGGTGAACACATTGTATGCCGCCATCTCGGATAATGGTACATGTGTCATCACAACAGCGCCCTCTGGTGCTGGTACTGGTTAGTAGGTCGAGACCTTGTGCTGAACGCAAGGTTTGCCGCCATCTTGGATTACGTCAGAGACGAGAGTGCTATCTGGTGGTGGCAATGTGTACTAAGTCATTTGGGGTCCTGAACTTGTGGTGAACACACTGGATGGCCATACTGCATGAAAAATGATTAAATAAAGAGTTATGTCCTTTTCCCACCAATCCTTAGGAGGAGGTGGCGGTCGGGTGATTGAGGTTAGTACAAGTGTCCTTTCTTTCATGTCATTTTCTTAGCTTAGTAGGGATATGCGAATTGACCTGTTTACCACCAAAATCCAAACTTGGCGACAGTTCATAGGATGATGTGTCGGTCAGGTGACTTAGGTTAGTGGAGGTAGCCCAAGTGGCCTATCATCCCACGATTTTATTACCTTAGTAGAGATAACAGTGGTGTGATGCATTATCCTGTTGGAATATGAACTTCCCGCCGTTTTTCTGGTGGAGGGGAGGAGAGGGAGGGCGTGGCCCTTTCCCACCAAAATTCAAACTTCCTGCCAAAATCCACCATCTTGAATGACGTTATGGCCGCCATCTTGGATGATGTCTTACGCTGTTGCCAAGTCTATACACCGCCATCTCGGATGACGTCATCACCACTGTCTTGGATACATCTGGCAACAATGCAGAGTGTGCCAGAACAGCTGTTGTCCCAATACTTGCAGCAGCAACCACTGGCCTAGTTTCGGTACATTCACATGCAATCCGTTAACCTGCATTATTGGGCTTGCTTAGCATGGTGGTAATAGTCTTATCACTTTCCAAATAGATCAGGTCACTCTGTCATGTGAAATAATCACAGTACACAAAGAAACAATGGAAATAGTGAAAACAAACAGCGTATGTTACGTTAGTTGCCGCAGTGCCATTGGCAATTGAATGTCATGACTGGAAGCTGAAGTTGCAAATTGATATGAGAATGGAAGACATGCTCGAGCATATTCTCAGATTGGCCTTCAAGCAAATAGCAGTCAATTGCTTTGTTATTCTGATCCAGGTGTAGTGTAGTATACAGGGATGCAAAGCTGTGAATGGAGGTATAGCTGGTTGATACCTGCAAATACTTTTTATTGAACTTTACTGTTTCTAAAAGAGTCTGAGACTTTATTAACTTAATAGATAAAATTTGTAGTATTTGATGTTGTATACACATAGCAGTCCTCTCTCTCGCAAGTGAGTTTGATCGTTTTGTGAGCAAGATTGCTTTCTTTGTTACTGCCTGAGTCGATCGTAATTTAGTATTTATTTATTAATCCAGCAAATGTTTCCGGATTGTGTCATACAGTCAATAAAACACTGAAGTGTTGGAAAAGCAGAAGTATGCATTTTGCCTAAGTAGAGTCTACAAATAAGTATTTTTCCACATAAACAATAATGATGCAGACACTGGAATTATTTGACTACTACACCCTTATATATTATGTTTCCAAAAGAGCAAAAGCCCAGTAGATAACTTCAAGAAATCTAAAACAAGATTTGGCCAGGGTGGAACTTTAGCAAAGCAGTTTCCATAATCAAGAAACAACAAGAGAACCTCTGTCTTCCTGGAATTTACTTTCGAAAGCCATTACTCTTTGAACTAACTCTATATACTCATTTGACAGATAATAACGTTCTTTCCCTCTGACTGAATTTTACCTAAGCGAAATTTTAATATGTTGTTGTTGTGGTCTTCAGTCGTGAGACTGGTTTGATGCAGCTCTCCATGCTAATCTATCCTTTGCAAGCTCCTTCATCTCCCAGTACCTACTGCAACCTACATCCTTCTGAATCTGCTTCGTGTATTCATCTCTTGGTCTCCCTCTACGATTTTTACCCTCCACACTGCCTTCCAGCACTAAATTGGTGATCCCTCGATGTCTCAGAACATGCCCTACCAACCGATCCCTTCTTCTAGTCAAGTTGTGCCACAAACTTCTCTTCTCCCCAATCTTGTTCAATACCTCTTCATTAGTTACGTGATCTACCCACCTAATCTTCAACATTCTTCTGTAGCACCACATTTCGAAAGCTTCTGTTCTCTTCTTGTCCAAACTATTTATTGTCCACGTTTCACTTCTATACATGGCTACACTCCATACAAATACTTTCAGAAACGACTTCCTGACACTTAAATCTATACTCGATGTTAACAAATTTCTCTTCTTCAGAAACGCTTTCCTTGCCATTGCCAGTCTACATTTTATATCCTCTCTACTTCGACCATCATCAGTTATTTTGCTCCCCAAATAGCAAAACTCTTTACTACTTTAAGTGTCTCATTTCCTAATCTAATTCCCTCAGCATCACCCGACTTAATTCGACTACATTCCGTTATCCTCGTTTTGCTTTTGTTGATGTTCATCTTATATCCTCCCTTCAAGACACTATCCATTCCGTTCAACAGCTCTTCCAAGTCCTTTGCTGTCTCTGACAGAATTACAATGTCTTCGGCGAACCTCAAAGTTTTAATTTCTTCTCCATGGATTTCAATTCCTACTCCGAACTTTTCTTTTGTTTCCTTCACTGCTTGCTCAATATACAGATTGAATAACATCGGGGAGAGGCTACAACCCTGTCTCAATCCCTTCCCAACCACTGCTTCCCTTTCATGTCCCTCGACTCATGTAACTGCCATCTGGTTTCTGTACAAATTGTAAATAGCCTTTCGCTCCCAGTGTTTTACCCCTGCTACCTTTAGAATTTGAAAGAGAGTATTCCAGTCAACATTGTCAAAAGCTTTCTCTAAGTCTATAAATGCTAGAAACGTAGGTTTCCCTTTCCTTAATCTTTCATCTAAGATAAGTCGTAAGGTCAGTATTGCCTCACGTGTTCCAACATTTCTACGGAATCCAAACTGATGTTCCCCGAGGTGGGCTTCTACCAGGTTTTCCATTCGTCTGTAAACAATTCGCGTTAGTATTTTGCAGCTGTGACTTATTAAACTGATAGTTCGGTAATATTCACATTTGTCAACACCTGCTTTCTTTGGTATTGGAATTATTATATTCTTCTTGAAGACTGAGGGTATTTCGCCTGTCTCGTACATCTTGCTCACCAGATGGTAGAGTTTTGTCAAGACCGGCTCTCCCAAGGCCATCAGTAGTTCTACTGGAATGTTGTCTACTCCCGGGGCCTTGTGTCGACTCAGGCCTTTCAGTGCTCTGTCAAACTTTTCACGCAGTATCGTATATCCAATTTCATCTTCATCTACATCCTCTTCCATTTCCATAATATTGTCCTCAAGTACATCGCCCTTGTATAGACTCTCTATATACTCCTTCCACCTTTCTGCTTTCCCCTCTTTGCTTAGAACTGGGTTTCCATCTGAGCTCTTGATATTCATACAAGTGGCTCTCTTTTCTCCAAAAGTCTCTTTAATTTTCCTGTAGGCTGTAACTGTCTTACCCCTCGTGAGATAAGCCCCTACATCCTTACATTTGTCGACAAGCCATCCCTGCCTAGCCATTTTGCACTTCCTGTCGATCTCATTTTTGAGACATTTGTATTCCTTTTTGCCTGCTTCGTTTACTGCATTTTTATATTTTCTCCTTTCATCAATTAAATTCAATATTTCTTCTGTTACCCAAGGATTTCTACTAGCCGTCGTCTTTTTACCTACGTGATCCTCTGCTGCCTTCACTGCTTCATCCCTCAGAGCTACCCATTCGTCTTCTACTGTATCTCTTTCCCCCATTCCTATCAATTGTTCCCTTATGCTGTCCCTGAAACTCTGTACAACCTCTGGTTTAGTCAATTTATCCAGGTCTCATCTCCTTAAATTCCCATCTTTTTGCAATTTCTTCAGTTTTAATCTACAGTTCGTAACCAATAGATTGTTGTCAGAATCCACATCTGCCCCTGGAAATGTGCTACAATTTAAAACCTGGTTCCTAAATCTCTGTCTTACCATTATACAATCTATCTGATACCTTTTAGTATCTCCAGGATTCTTCCAGGTATACAATCTTCTTTTATGATTCTTGAACCAAGTGTTAGCTATGATTAAGTTATGCTCTGTGCAAAATTCTATCAGACGGCTTCCTCTTTCACTTCTTAGCCCCAATCCACATTCACCTACTATGTTTCCTTCTCTCCCTTTTCCTACTGTCGAATTCCAGTCACCCATGACTATTAAATTTTCGTCTCCCTTCACTACCCGAATAATTTGTGTTATCTCATCATACATTTCTTCAATTTCTTCGTCATCTGCAGAGCTAGTTGGCGTACAAACTTGTACTACTGTAGTAGGCATGGGCTTCGTGTCTATCTTGGCCACAATAATGCGTTCACTAAGCTGTTTGTAGTAGCTTACCCGCACTCCTATTTTTTATTCATTATTAAACCTACTCATGCATTACCCCTATTTGATTTTGTATTTATAACCCTTTATTCACCTGACCAAAAGTCTTGTTCCTCCTGCCACCGAACTTCACTAATTCCCACTATATCTAACTTTAACCTATCCAATTCCCTTTTTAAATTTTCTAACTTACCTGCCCGATTAAGGGATCTGACCTTCCGCGCTCCGATCCGTAGAATGCCAGTTTTTTTTCTCCTGATAACGACTTCCTCTTGAGTAGTCCCCGCCCGGAGATCCGAATGGGGGACTATTTTACCTCCGGAATATTTTACCCAAAGGTCGCTATCATCATTTAGGCATACAGTAAAGCTGCATGCCCTCGGGAAAAAATTACGGTTGTAGTTTCCCCTTGCTTTCAGCCGTTCGCAGTACCAGAACAGCAAGGCCGTTTTGGTTAGTGTTACAAGGCCAGATCAGTCAATCATCCAGACTGTTGCCCCTGCAACTACTGAAAAGGCTGCTGCCCCTCTTCAGGAACCACACGTTTGTCTGGCCTCTCAACAGATACCCCTCCGTTGTGGTTGCCGCTATGGTACGGCTACCTGTATCGTTGAGGCACACAAGCCTCCCCACCAACGGCAAGGTCCATGGTTCATGGGGAGGGGCTTTTAATATAACACTTTTCAATCTTTAAGAAATTTTTTAAAAGAAGAATAGTTTGACTTTATTTCTCTGTAATGTACTGAAGGATGTAGGTGTTTTTAGTGTAACTAAAAGTTTCATTACGCCTTGCAGTGAAACAACAAAGAGAACTTTTCCTTAAGTACCGATATTGCTCAAGATGGAGATATTTATGAACTCTTCAACTTTATTACATTTGAATACACTCTATTCAATTTACACTCTTCCACTACTGAGAGGAAATTTCATTACTACAGGATTTAGCCCCTCACACATGTATCTCATTATTTACACAAAAACATTTTAATGGTGCCTCTTTATATCAACTTGGCACTTCATAAGTCTGTAAAACAGGATACTCGGATTAATCACACAGCAGGAAGGAACCGAATATAGGTGTATGATTAGGATGAAATAACAAGGTGAATCAGTTTCGTTAAAGTTCAAGAATGGTTATTCACTAATAAAATGCGGTTTAAATTAATGGTTCACGCTTTAAAAAAGTAAAATACGAAAAAAAATCTTATCTGGTGGCTGTACGCTTGAGTGTGACGAACAACTATGGCGGCTACCCTTCCCACAGTATGGCCTGCAAGTGTCTTGCAGTAAGGGCTCAATTTCTCTTCTTCGTGTCGTTCAATTTTACCTACAGTAGCCCAGCAACTCACAGATATGCCATAACCCGTTTCATGTCTTCATGCGAGGCATTTTTGTGCAAATTTGCAGACGAAGCTTCTCCTGCTCCACAAGGGTGTTGCTTCAATCACTGCCGCTGTGACTGTGTGACTTGCTTCCCGCGCTTGCTCTAGGTAGCGCGCCAATTCGCCCTTGCCACCTTTTCTACACTCCAGAGCCACTTTCGTTTCAAACAAAAGCACACTGGTTCTTACATAACACCTATTTCTTACCTTGTTCCTAAGCGTGACCATTCCTTACAATTGTCAAATTTACATCAACATGAACAGTTTATACACACAAATACTTTTAAATACAAAATGTCATCAGAAAATTATTTAACGGAATAAACAATTCACATAGTATTTTATATATATTACTCACATACAATGCAACGAAATTCAACCTCCAGTATAGCACACTTTACTTTAGATATACAGAAAATACAGTATAGTACCAATGAGCGAAAATTTTAAAGCAAGAAATTATACAAAATTTAGATGAACCATAAACAAATAGTGTTATAGGCTTTGTATATTGCTATCGAATTATTTGTAATGGAAGTTTTAAAAGCTGATGTCCTTACTAACTGGGTAGGAAGCTTTTCTTTTTGCCGTCTATCATGGTTATGCACACTGAAGTTTTTATTTATGTGTACTATAGACGAAACAACATAACATGTGAACAAGGGAGAAAATGTACGATTCAATAGAGCAGCAATTTTTTTTAAAAAAATAAGCACTGTGTGATTTTCGAGCCAGATACAGTCGATGTCTGTCGCTAGAGAGAGCTGCGGTTTCAGATCACGATGGGGAGCACGTTCCGTGTGATGCACTGGTTCGTTTCTAAGCATGCACCAACCACAATGTGAACCATGTGTGGGGGCGGCTCTAGTTTCGTCTGATGTTATTTTATTTATTTACACACTCCTGGAAATGGAAAAAAGAACACATTGACACCGGTGTGTCAGACCCACCATACTTGCTCCGGACACTGCGAGAGGGCTGTACAAGCAATGATCACACGCACGGCACAGCGGACACACCAGGAACCGCGGTGTTGGCCGTCGAATGGCGCTAGCTGCGCAGCATTTGTGCACCGTCGCCGTCAGTGTCAGCCAGTTTGCCGTGGCATACGGAGCTCCATCGCAGTCTTTAACACTGGTAGCCTGCCGCGACAGCGTGGACGTGAACCGTATGTACAGTTGACGGGCTTTGAGCGAGGGCGTATAGTGGGCATGCGGGAGGCCGGGTGGACGTACCGCCGAATTGCTCAACACGTGGGGCGTGAGGTCTCCACAGTACATCGATGTTGTCGCCAGTGCTCGGCGGAAGGTGCACGTGCCCGTCGACCTGGGACCGGACCGCAGCGACGCACGGATGCACGCCAAGACCGTAGGATCCTACGCAGTGCCGTAGGGGACCGCACCGCCACTTCCCAGCAAATTAGGGACACTGTTGCTCCCGGGGTATCGGCGAGGACCATTCGCAACCGTCTCCATGAAGCTGGGCTACGGTCCCGCACACCGTTAGGCCGTCTTCCGCTCACGCCCCAACATCGTGCAGCCCGCCTCCAGTGGTGTCGCGACAGGCGTGAATGGAGGGACGAATGGAGACGTGTCGTCTTCAGCGATGAGAGTCGCTTCTGCCTTGGTGCCAATGATGGTCGTATGCGTGTTTGGCGCCGTGCAGGTGAGCGCCACAATCAGGACTGCATACGACCGAGGCACACAGGGCCAACACCCGGCATCATGGTGTGGGGAGCGATCTCCTACACTGGCCGTACACCACTGGTGATCGTCGAGGGGACACTGAATAGTGCACGGTACATCCAAACCGTCATCGAACCCATCGTTCTACCATTCCTAGACCGGCAAGGGAACTTGCTGTTCCAACAGGACAATGCACGTCCGCATGTATCCCGTGCCACCCAACGTGCTCTAGAAGGTGTAAGTCAACTACCCTGGCCAGCAAGATCTCCGGATCTGTCCCCCATTGAGCATGTTTGGGACTGGATGAAGCGTCGTCTCACGCGGTCTGCACGTCCAGCACGAACGCTGGTCCAACTGAGGCGCCAGGTGGAAATGGCATGGCAAGCCGTTCCACAGGACTACATCCAGCATCTCTACGATCGTCTCCATGGGAGAATAGCAGCCTGCATTGCTGCGAAAGGTGGATATACACTGTACTAGTGCCGACATTGTGCATGCTCTGTTGCCTGTGTCTATGTGCCTGTGGTTCTGTCAGTGTGATCATGTGATGTATCTGACCCCAGGAATGTGTCAATAAAGTTTCCCCTTTCTGGGACAATGAATTCACGGTGTTCTTATTTCAATTTCCAGGAGTGTAGTACCAATGAGCGAAAATTTTAAAGCAAAAAATTATACAAAATTTAGATGAACCATAAACAAATAGTGTTATAGGCTTTGTATATTGCTATCTAATTATTTGTGATGGAAGTTTTAAAAGCTGATGTCCTTACTAACTGGGTAGGAAGCTTTTCTTTTTGCCGTCTATCATGGTTATGCACACTGAAGTTTTTATTTATGTGTACTATAGACGAAACAACATAACATGTGAACAAGGGAGGAAATGTACGATTCAATAGACCAGCCATTTTTTTTTTTTTTTTAAATAAGCACTGTGTGATTTTCGAGCCAGATACAGTCGATGTCTGTCGCTAGAGAGAGCTGCGGTTTCAGATCACGATGGGGAGCACGTGATGCACTGGTTCGTTTCTAAGCTTGCACCAACCACAATGTGAACCACGTGTGGGGGCGGCTCTAGTTTCGTCTGATGTTATTTTATTTATTTATAGTATAGCAATACAAACTACAATAAGTATACATTTAACACAGCTCTTCAGCATAAACGAACGACGACAGCTGTATATAAATACAAGGTCTCTTGCGTATTTTATCACATCACTCGTTGCTATCAGGAAGCTCTTGCAGGACTCTTGCAGGCACGTCCGAGACAAGTTGAACCAACTCCCGCGACTCTGTTTCGTTCCGCACCACAGTCACACGGTGGTGATGGCGTTTTGCCCTACTAGTAGTCTGTCTGCACATCTTCAATGGCACGTTCAGATGCACTTCAGGATAGTCTAAACTGTCCGATGCTGCTCAGATCCAGGGCTTTTCTCTTGGATACAGGGCAGTTTCAGGCATTATGGAGGACAGCTGCGTTGCCAGTAGCGTTTCCATTCATCGGCGCTATTGAATTCAGTTTCCGTGAAGGTCTGGCTATGGCAAGGGTGGGATGTCTTGATATCACTCTTTTTCTCTTCGTAGGGAATCCATCGTTCAATGCTGGAGGTCGGTGTTATCAGCAAACTTTTGGTATTCATGAAGACGTATATATTTATATTGTGTATTATCAATCCACAATTTATGAAAGATGTTTATATTTTATTAATAGGATAAAGTAGGAATAATTAATATTTGTCATGTTGGAAATAATTGTGGTAGCAGGGAACGTCTGCACCAAAGTATTATTGGCAGGAGAGACCGCACATTGATATAATTTTGAAAAGAGCGCAGAGAACGCATATGGATACATTTTATGAAAAGAGCGGGAGAGACGGTGCATTGATACATTTTGTAGTGGTAGCAGGGATTGTCTGCACCAGAAAGCATTGTTGGCGGGAGAGACCGCACTTTAGCGTTCGTAGGAAGTCAGTAGTAAGCGAGATGTGAAGTGAGTCGGTAGCAGGTCAAGAGATTATAAACGGATGTACAGAGACATCAGCTAACTATTATCATAAGATGAACTAATATTATTGAATTATTTTTTTAAGAAACTCAAGGCTACTGAAGTTATGTTAGCGCAATGCTAGTTGTAAGATTATTGTAAAAGTAAGTCCCATCTGAACGTTTCTAAAATCATTTCATTCAGAATATAATTAATTTTTGCCAACAATATTGCATTACTGATTATAATCCATCCCAAAAACCATCAACGTAAAACTTTGCAAAATTTTATTGTTGTCAAGAAAAAGTTTAACTATGAATTACGTACCTTCAATCAAATTAACTAAAGAATAACGTCAGCTTTGCTATTAAAGAATAACGTCAGCTTTGGTAATAAATACAGCCACTTTTTATGACAGCCCACCAGCAGCCAATAGAGTATAGTAAAACACAGTAGCAGTTCGATGTAGAGGTCAGATGGCGATTCAGTAACAGTAAAAAAGGTAAGCAACAGTTTTGGGTTATTGCAGGTAAAGACTGAGGACCGCGACGACGACACATTCTATGTTTCGTCGAAATAATCAGAAAATCACTTTTAATAAGCAGCATTTAAATTTGTATGCGAAGAGTGAGAAAGATAATTAATTTAAAAGGGAAGATTTCATTTGTTATTATTAAGCAAGAGATAGAAATCCTAAGGGAAGGTTTCATAAGTTACTGTAGAAGGGAAGGTTGCGTAACAAAAGAGATATAGAGGAGACGGGAAGGTTTCAATATCATGAGGTGGAATGTGGCTGAACATAGGTAACCAGTATGTGAGTGTAGGTTGTATTGATCCACTAACAATGTGCCTAGCCTCGTTAAGTTGTACATCTATATTTTTTTTCTACATGTCGACTAATAAGCGAGACAGCTGCTGAGTGCACCAGACCGAGTGCTCATACCCGAAGAGTACCAGTTGACGTTCCCCCATGAGTGCCACAGAGTTTGTGGAGAATATTGTTTCTGCTTTTGAGCTTATTATTTCCTCTTATCAAGTGCTCGTTCAAAGAAAGTGTCCTATCTAACGTGATCAAAACTTATTTTGAATGCATATTCTGATGAAGTTTGTCTCCCACAAAACAGATATCGAGGGCTCTGTGTGCTAGCCTACTGGGTAGGTGAAAAAACGATACTTCTGTTTTGTTTGGGTTTGGTTGTAGCCTCTACTTTCAGAAATATTGGCTTAAAATTTCTAGATCAGAAGTTAGAATTTCTTCATATGTTTCAAAAGTTTTTTGCTGGGTAGCTATGGCCCAATCGTGATAAGCCATTATTCAATAACTTTGGACAGCTGTTGTCTTTTCCCGTGGTTACTGTAAATGTCCTTCCAGCTACGGTGTTGTCAATTGGTTTTATTGGCTTACAAGTTATAATAATTTAAAAAATAGTCCATGCCTCCAAATCTTGTCATATGGTGCACTTAGATCAAAGAAAGTAACTGATGTTTACTGCTTCATTTGGTAACCTGCTTCAATAAATGTTGTTAAACATCACACGATCAATTCCAATTACAAAATGATCTAGAGAGAATTTCTGTATGGTGCGAAAAGTGGCAATTGGCACTAGACAAAGAAAGGTGCGACGTCATCCACATGGGTACTAAAAGACATCTGATAAATTTTGGATTTACGATAAACCGCACAAATCTAAGTGGTGTCAATTCGACTAAATACTTAGGAATTACAATTATGAGCAACTTAATTTGGTAACACCACATAGATAATATTGTGGGGAAGGCGACAGTGTCTAGCAAGAAAATTAGGATTGTGTCAGTATATTCGCATTGTGAAGGGACAGATCAAGATAAGATGGATAGTTTTTATGACGCACTCAGTGATGTAGTTGTTAGAGTAAAGGACAAAGACAGTGTTCTGCTCATGGGTGATTTTAATGCCAGGATTGGAAATCGAACAGAAGGATATGAAAAGGTTATCGGTAAATTTGGAGAGGATATGGAGGCCAACAGGAACGGGAAACAACTCTTGGATTTCTGTGCCAGTATGGGCTTAGTAATCACAAACTCCTTTTTTAATCATAAGAACATTCACCGGTATACCTGGGAAGGCAGGGGAACCAGATCTGTTATTGACTATGTAATAACAGATCATGAATTCAGGAAGGCTGTGAGGGGGACACGTGTATTCAGGGGATTCTTTGATGACATTGATCACTATTTAATCTGCAGTGAAATTGGTATTGTGAGGCCGAAAGTGCACGAGGTCAGGTCCATATGTAGGAGGATAAGAGTGGGGAAACTTCAGGATAAGGAAATCAGGCACAAGTACATAACAGTGATCTCAGAAAGGTACCAATTGGTGGAATGTACTCAATTACGGTCATTGGAAAAAGGAATGGACAAGGTACAGGGACACACTACTAGAAGTGGCTAAATAATGTCTTGGAACAGTAGTGTGTAAAGGTAGGATGAAGCAAACAGCTTGGTGGAATGAGACAGTCAAGGCAGCCTGTAAAAGGAAAAAGAAGGCGTATCAAAAATGGCTACATACTAGAACTCAGGTAGACAGAGAAAGTTATGTTGAAGAAAGAAACAAAGCCAAACAGATAATTGCAGCATCCAAGAAGAAATCTTGGGAAGAATTTGGAAACAGGTTGGAGACTTTGGGTCAAGCTGCTGGAAAACCATTCTGGAGTGTAATTAGCAGTCCTCGAAGGGAGGTAAGAAGGAAATGACAAATATTTCGGACAGGTCAGGAAAACTGCTGGTGAATCCTGTTGATGCCTTGGGCAGATGGAGGGAATATTTTGAAGAGTTGCTCAATGTAGGTGAAAATACGATCAGTAATGTTTCAGATTTCGATGTACAATGGGATAGGAATGATGATGGAAATAGGATCACATTTGAGGAAGTGGAGAAGATGGTCAATAGATTGCAGTGCAATAAAGCGGCTGGGGTGGATGAAATTAAGTCGGAACTCATCAAATACAGTGGAATGTCAGGTCTTAAATGGCTACACAGGATAACTGAAATGGCGTGAGAGTCGGGATAGGTTCTATCAGACTGGACGAAAGCAGTAATCACACCAATCTTTAAACATGGAAACAGAAAAGATTGTAACAACTACAGAGACATCTCTTTAATCAGCGTTGTGGGTATAATCTTCTCAGGTATTGTTGAAAGGAAAGTTCGAGTATTACTTGAGGACAAATTGGACGAAAATCAATATGGGTTTAGGCCTCTTAGAGGTTGTCAGGACCAGATCTTTAGCTTACGGCAAATAATGCAGAAGTGTTACGAGTGGAACAGGGAATTGTATCTATGCTTTATGGATCTAGAAAAGGCATATGACCGGGTTCCTAGGAGTAAGTTATTGTCTGTTCTACGAGATTATGGAATAGAAGGCATACTTTTGCAAGCAATTGAAGGTCTTTACATAGATAGTCAGGCAGCAGTTCGAGTTGACGGTAAATTGAGTTCATGGTTCAGAGTAGTTTCAGGGGTAAGACAAGCCTGCAACATGTCTCCACTGTTGTTCATATTATTTATGGATCATATGTTGAAAACAATAGACTGGCTGGGTGAGATTAAGATATGTGAACACAAAATAAGCAGTCTCGCATATGCGGATGACTTAGTTGTGATGGCAGATTCGATTGAAAGTTTGCAAAGTAATATTTCAGAACTATATCAGAAATGTAAGGAGTATGGTATAAAGATTAGCATCTCCAAAACGAAAGTAATGTCAGTGGGAAAGAGATGTAAACGGATTGATTGCCAAATAGGAGGAACAAAGTTAGAACAGGTGTAAGGTTTCAAGTACTTAGGATGCATATTCTCACAGGATGGCAACATAGTGAACGAACTGGATGCGAGGTGTAGCAAAGCTAATGCAGTGAGCGCTCAGCTACCATCTACTCTCTTCTGCAAGAAGGAAGTCAGTACCAAGACTAAGTTATCTGTGCACCGTTCAATATTTCGACCAACTTTGTTGTATGGGAGCGAAAGCTGGGTGGATTCAGGTTACCTTATCAACAAGGTTGAGGTTACGGATATGAAAGTAGCAAGGATGATTGCAGGTACTAGTAGATGGGAACAATGGCAGGAGGGTGTCCACAATGAGGAAATCAAAGAAAAACTGGGAATGAACTCTATGGATGTAGCAGTCAGGGCGAACAGGCTTAGATGGTGGGGTCATGTTACACGCATGGGAAAAGCAAGGTTACCAAAGAGACTCATGGGTTCAGCAGTAGAGGGTAGGAGAAGTCGGGGTAGACCAAGGAGAAGGTACCTGGATTCGGTTAAGAATGATTTTGAAATAATAGGCTTAACATCAGAAGAGGCACCAATGTTAGCAATGAATAGGGGATCATGGAGGAATTTTATAAGGTGGACTATGCTCCAGACTGAACGCTGAAAGGCATAATCAGTCTTAAATGATGATGATGATAACGATGAGGTGAAACAAAGACTGCGCTTTTTTGGCAGAACACTCAGAAGATGCGATAAACCCACTAAAGAGACGGCCTACATTACACTTGTCCGTCCTCTGCCTGAATATTGCTGCCCAGTGTGGGATCCTTACGAGATAGTATTGACGGAGGACATCGAAAAGGTGCAAAGAAGGTAGCTCGTTTCGTGTTATCGCGCAATAGGGGTGAGAGTGTCACTGATATGATACGCGAGTTGGGATGGCAGTCACTGAAAGAAAGACGGTTTTCTTTGTGGCCAGATCTATTTACGAAATGTCAATCACCAACTATCTCTTCCGAATGCGAAAATATTTTGTTAACATCCACGTACGTAGGGAGAAATGATCATGATAATAAAATAATTGAAATCAGAGCTCGAACGGAAAGATTTAGGTGTTCCTTTTTCCCACGCGCCATTCGAGAGTGGAATGGTAGAGAAGTAGTATGAAAATGATTCGATGAACCCTCTGCCAGGCTCTTAAGTGTGAACTGCAGAGTAACCATGTAGATGTAGATCATGAGCGCAGTTCTGTCCTTCTCAGGATCTAGCTTTCACAGCAGGAAGGTTATGGAACATCATTGGACGAATCCGACTGTTCAAGGAACTTATAAAACAGTGTTCAGTAGTTCCGAGATTTGGTATTGCTGTGATTTTTGATTGCTTCATTTTTCGTGAGACTGAATCAGATATCACAATATCAGAGACGAAATCAGCCAGCCATCTTTTTGCGCGGTTCCCACTATGCAGAAGAAATTCTATATGGATTCCATCATCTCCCGGGACCTTTCTAGGTTTTAGATTTTTAAGAGAAGCAGAAACTTCAGATACAGAGAAAGTTTTTGAGAAATTCGTTCATTAGTGTGGTATTTCTTGTTTTCTTTTTCTTTTTTCTTTTAGCAATGTAAGTTTGTGACTTAAGTAACTTGTATGAGTTCCATCCCTTGGTGCTCTTGACGTGGACAATAGATGTGACGCAGTCCTCTTATCTTATGTATGAGTGTTGTCCGTTGGAGTAAAGACCTTACTTCTCTACTTGACGTTTGAAAACTGAGTGACTCAACAGCTTCTGCCCACCTAGTATGTCTGGCTGGCTGTACTATGGTTGTGGAGTAGGTTATCCGCTATTTCCGGATCCCCGCTTTTTCGAAATTCACCATGTTGTTTATCATTAGTTACAGTCCAACCTGGACTGTATTGCTTCAGAAAGCCACTAGGGATTACCTTCTTCGCTGCACTTATCATAGCTCCAACAAGAGTCTCACAGCTTTTTGATTTTGTACAGATTTTTAGTAAATACATCGCAGTTTTCTTTTCTGAAGTATACGCTAGACGCTAGGTCACTAGGTCGTGAAAGGATGATATGACCGGAATGTTTGTTATTTGTCCCCATTTCAATCAATGATCATACATTCCTGCAGATAGTTCAACGTTAGCGACCTGTCTGCGCCGCTGCCCTTCTTCTACGAGTCGTGAGCACTAGAGATGGGCAAACTCGTTCTTCCTTGGGAACTAGTTCACTGCTGATCGTTCTTTTTTGGGAACCGTTCATTTTTACTCGTTCATCGTTCATTTGTGCTTGCTATATGGTTCTTTTGAAAAACTGAAAACTAGTAGTGTAGGTAGTGAGGGATGGAGGGCACCAAGAGGGGGCATTTGCCTCCCCCCTGGAGTGTAGAGTTTTTATTCATTACAGAATTCTTACACAATTTTAGAAGCAATTTCTGTGATTCTGCAGAACCTCTCGTTTAGCCAACTGTAGCGTTGTGTGGCTGATCGCAGGGAAATAATATAGGGTGGCGCACGGAAAACCGGCCCCGAGTACAGACTGCTCGCCAATTACGGACGATGTGTTGCCCGTTACGAGCAGATACAACTAACAGACAAACATGTAATAATTAGGCAGTGAAGAAATAACAAGTTAATGCAAGCAACAATGGCGAAACAATCGATGACGATGTGTAGAGAGCTGGAGCAGAGAACATGAAAATCTCACGCGACGCGCATGGGCTCTAGCACATGTAGTCTTGTAAATCTGTTGGTGGCTGTTTCCCAACTTAATAGACCACAAGTGTCTTGTATAAAATTCTTCGTTTCGACTTCCACTACATAGCTATGCTACGTTGTAAATAATAATCGTTTACACCCTATATATACTTCACGTTGTCTCTGAGTTCGTAGGCGAAGTAGAGACTTTATGGAAGCATAAAATAAAATGTAGTTTTTTCGTACTTGCGTCACACGCTTAGTAAAAATTAGGTTTTTATGTTGCATTATTAAAGTTAATGCAGCAATAATAATAATAATAATAAAGTTCGCAGTAATAAAGTTTTTGGTTTGAAAGCTCCTTCTGAACAAATGTTTTTGAGATAATAAGTAAATACGATTTTATGGCAATCTATGTCTTTTCAAATGGAGAGGCGCCGCTTTTCCTACTGAGCCAAAATGACCCACAACCAACTGTTTTTTCAAAGAAACCAAACTAGCAGGTAATGCAAATTGGAAACAACCAAACTTAAAAATAATTAGAGCCTTCCTAAATGTAATGTTTTGCATATGGAAGATACACGCAAATCGTTTTATATGAATTTTCTTACACTAAAAATGAAGCAAATTATTGAAAGTTAGTTGCTAAATCAAGGCGACGAAACCAAAACATATATGAATAACAAAAAACTTGCCTTGTTATAAGTATGTCTTCTGCTGTTCATCGATATAATGAAGTGAGCTGTAATGCCCTTTTGTTACCTGAAAAGACGTACCTGTAAGATACAACGTAATTTTTATGTAATTTACGTAACTATAAAATACTTCTTGGTTACCGGTTGTGGACGCTGAATAGCCAGACCCAAGTACAAGAACAGTTTGGAACACAAGTAAAATGGGCGAGCGCAGTGAACGAAACGAACAACTGGATACTGAACTAACTAGGAGCAGTCGGCAGTGGAGCTGAGACAGGTGGTCATGCGAAGAACGGCGAGTGCGGCCGAGGGAGACCGAAACTGTGAGACGACCACGCACCCGAGGCTGGAACGAGAACTGCCGAAGTGACCGCCGCGACCGAAGTGAACTAGTGAACTATCAACCGATCGTTCCTCGTTCCCGGGAACTATAAGTAGACCGCCGCGACCTAAGTGAACTATGAACCGATCGTTCCTTGGAATTCGTTCCTCGGTCCTTTTGTTCATCTTGGTGAACCGTTCCTTTGCACCCGTTCGTTCGTGATCTCCAGTGTGCACCCTCACAGAGCTACGGTTCGTTGCGAGAGCGCCTCTCCGGATCGGTTGCACGGCGGCTGCCGACTTCTGGTCAGAGACGCGGCGGGACTGTCCCTCCCAGAGCGGTTCCACCTGCGCGATCGCCGGCGGCTGGTGAGGGGCAGGGCATGGCTCTCCGGCTGGTCCACTCTACCTGCTTTACGACGGACCGCACTGCCGCCCCCGGCGGCCGGGAACGCAGGGGACAGGGAGAGGGCGCGGGGCAGTAAAACGCGGACAGCCGGACAGCCAGCGCAGTTGTAAAACCAGGCACACGCTCCGGAAGGATCGCGTGAGTTCCAGAGCGCACACTAAAGCGCGCGCGAATGCGGACGAGTACGCGAACAAGCGCGCACGAACACACACAGGCAAAATGTAACACGATGAAAATATCTAATTTGTTGTTGTTGCACGGTAATGTATAGCTATATTTACTGCTATTACGTCTGCGTGGTAACGTGAAGGTAAACTCGTGGTTAGAAAAATAGTTAAGCTCGTATTGAAGTTCGTAAGTAATCTCGTAAATTTTGAAAACTGATCAGCGATGCAAAGAAATGCTACATTAGACTATGTGCTGCATCGCTCGTGGTAAGAGTACAGTCTGTTCTTTTCAATTTAAGAAAACTGCTCCGTTATCAATAATACAAGCAATTTGACTGCTAGGGAAATATGATTTATAAAATAACTACCAAAAATGCTCTGTCTGAAAAGTATGTCACTCTTGAAACGTTAATTTTTGGTTGGTTTGTGGGACTGAAGGGACCAGACTACTAGGGTCATCGGCCCCTTGATGAATAGGACAACACAACACCCAGCCCCTGAGCGGAGAAAATCTCCGACCCAGCCGGGAATCGAACCTGGGCACTTAGGATTGACATTCTGTCGCGCTGACCACTTAGCTACAGGGGGCGGACGTTAATTGTATCACACGCACTGAATAAATGCTGCTGCTGTCTTCAAACTACTGCGGCTGCTGCTATGCTAGTTAAAAAAATAAAAATTCAAACAATTAGCAACACGGTGTGCATTGATTCCTTTAAACCTTAGATACATCCACAAAACTTCTGTGCTAATAAATCTCATTACTGCAGTGTAAATTACAGTGTAAATTCCTGCATTGTCAATTACAGTTCTGAGAAACTCAGGAAAGGAAAATTATATATGTGGAACCTGACATAAAGATACGAATGCTGATTTACGGAAAAACAATAAAGTAACTGTATTAACAAAACTTTACATCACTAAGACAATATATTTTAACACTTGAAATATTAAAGATCCACTTTTTAATAATAGTGGAAAAACCTGAACAAATTCTCTTTACTTTCTTACAAACACATATGATATTCATCTTTGAAGAAAAATGAATAAATCACAAACTGTTATATTATCATAAAAATCTCCACTTCTAAATTCTTAGCCAAAGTAATTACTACGCTTGGATGTCTCGCCGAATGCGTTATTACAGCATCTTGTGAAGT
Organism: Schistocerca nitens; assembly: GCF_023898315.1. Lineage (NCBI taxonomy): Eukaryota > Metazoa > Arthropoda > Insecta > Orthoptera > Acrididae > Schistocerca > Schistocerca nitens. The sequence goes on from NC_064621.1 coordinate 564,407,487, forward strand.
CTTCTGACTGAATTAACAAAATATCTTTCCATAAATGTAAAATAAGAAAATTATTGCCGACACACAGAACTGCCTAAACACATCTTACTCTATCACAAGACACAACTCGACTCCTCTCTCTCCAAGACTGCACCCCTCTCACAAGCAAAGGTTCCACTAACAGTCTCTCGCAGGACTACCTCTTTGGCAGAGATGTTGCCGCTGTTACTCAGACGCTATTAAACCTTTACTTTTCCGCGTGACATCCAAAAAATTATAAAAATTACAATGTTCTGTATAAAGCAATATAGTACTTAAAACGCTAATGAGTCCGTGATGGCGTACAAATATTTGGAAGTAGCAATGTGTAGGTACATGAACTGGAACGCCCATACCTATTTACTATTTTTTTTATTATTCGTGTTTGCAAGGTACAAGAAGGGGGTTTTGAGGATCATGTTTAACTGTCTTTTCTGCCCATGCTACTTTCATTCTCTGAGAATTGATTCTTTTTCGATTTTCAGATCAAGCTGCCAGATTTTTTTTAATGCCCCGCGGGCAAACTGTCCAGTCTTAAATTCACAAAACATGTCTGATGTCGTTCTTTCTGTTTAAAACGAGTGTCTCAGCCTCTCAAAGGCACTCTGGTTTGATGACTGTGTTGCGTTGTCCCAGTATTTTTAGACGTCTTTTTGGTATAAATATTTTTTTGTAAACCTGAAGGCTGTTTCCATTTTGAGACAACGAATTCCGTAACCAGTCTTTTCCAGGGCAGGTTCCTCAATGGCTTCTCCTAAATATTTAAATTGTTTTTTAAATGTTCATTTCCAGGTAGTTGCTAGACAGGTGCTTTCCTTTTTATAAAGGATATTTGGACATCTATTCTTTCTACTGTTTTTTTAAGAATTTATGTTTGTGATTGCGCTGTTTCAGCGCCCTGACACAGAATCGTCAGGTCGTTTGCAACCTCTGAATAGTCTTGTGTTGTTTGTTCCTAATTTGATTGCTTCGTCGATTTTAGCCTTTTCACTTTTCGCCACTCTTGGATTACTTTTTCTACGACACAGCTGAAATGTAATGAAAAGAGTCGATTATCTTGTCTCGTAACTTGAAAATGTTACGAAATCTCTTCCCTCAATTTGACTTTAGATTTTGTACCATTCAGCGTTTCACTGATAGCTGGAGTGGTTTTGGGGTCCAGACATTGTTCTTTCAGAATTTGGAGGGGAATCTTTTGACCACTGACTCACAAATATTTTTAAAATTTATTATGACAGACTGATTCCTTACAAATTATTTCAAGCCTGAGAAGTAATTACAGAACTAAAATTTGTTCTGGGCTTGATGTATCTGGTCTCAAACGTGCTTGATACTCACCAATTCCGCATTCACGTTGTTCTTGTGCTCGGTGCTGTAGATATTCAGACAGAATTTTGTATCGCACAGAAAGAAGGGAATTTGCTCCATAATTGTTAACATCCATTTTGTATTCTCTTTATGTAGTGGATTTATACATGTTTATTATACGTCTTGTACGTTTATTTCAAAAATTACTGCAAAATGCAGTGAAATTTCATACCAGAACACATAAAAAGAGCATTCGTAACGTCTTAACTCCTCAAGCCCCAAAACACGTCTTGCTGTTGTGGTGTTCTTGTGCAACGCAGCTAGCTCTTTATTCGCACGAAGTAATGGCCGCTATCGACAGGGGATCTCAAGTTGATTCCGTATTTCTGGATTTCCGGAAAGCTTTTGACACCGTTCCCCACAAGCGACTTCTAATGAAGCTGCGGGCCTATGGGGTATCGTCTCAGTTGTGCGACTGCATTCGTGATTTCCTGTCAGGAAGGTCGCAGTTCGTAGTAATAGACGGCAAATCATTGAGTAAAACTGAAGTGATAGCAGGTGTTCCCCAGGGAAGCGTCCTGGGATCTCTGCTGTTCCTGATCTATATAAATGACCTGGGTGACAATATGAGCAGTTCTCTTAGGTTGTTCGCAGACGATGCTGTAATTTACCGTCTAGTAAGGTCATCCGAAGACCAGTATCAGTTGCAAAGCGATTTAGAAAAGATTGCTGCATGGTGTGGCAGGTGGCAGTTGACGCTAAATAACGAAAAGTGTGAGGTGATCCACATGAGTTCCAAAAGAAATCCGTTGGAATTCGATTACTCGATAAATAGTACAATTCTCAAAGCTGTCAATTCAACTAAGGTCCTGGGTGTTAAAATTACAAACAACTTCAGTTGGAAAGACCACATAGATAACATTGTGGGGAAGGCGAGCCAAAGTTTGCGTCTCATTGGCAGGACACTTAGAAAATGCAACAAGTCCACTAAAGAGACAGCTTACACTACACTCGTTCGTCCTCTGTTAGAATATTGCTGCGCGGTGTGGGATCCTTACCAGGTGGGATTGATTGAGGACATCAAAAGGGTGCAAAAAAGGGGAGCTCGTTTTGTATTATCACGTAATAGGGTAGAGAGTGTGGCAGATATGATACGCGAGTTGGGATGGAAGTCATTAAAGCAAAGACATTTTTCATCGCGGCGAGATCTATTTACGAAATTTCAGTCACCAACTTTCTCTTCCGAATGCGAAAATATTTTGTTGAGCCCAACCTACATAAGTAGGAATGATCATCAAAATAAAATAAGAGAAATCAGAGCTCGAACAGAAAGGTTTAATTGTTCGTTTTTCCCGCGCTCTGTTCGGGAGTGGAATGGTAGAGAGATAGTATGATTGTCGTTCGATGAACCCTCTGCCAAGCACTTAAATGTGAATTGCAGAGTAGTCATGTAGATGTAGATGTAGGTATCATTCCAGGTACGACACGGACCGAAATTGGGCAAATCAACTGACATAACCTAAGCGACCTTGACAAAGGGCCCAGCGACAGGAAGCGAGCACGTCGGAATTGGCGAGACTGGTCAGTTGCTCGCGTGCTATTGTCGTCAGCATCTACAGAAAGCGCTTCAAGGGTGGGGAAACCACGAGTAGGTGAAATGGTGCGAAAACGTCAACGCCTCATTGCAGAATGTGAAGCACTACTTACCCCCTCTGTCAAGCAAGATATGCAGCGATGTATGGTGTCTCTTACTACAGAGTACAACGCCGATGCAGGCGCAAGTGTTTTTTTCGCAATACACGTGTAAGTGGACATTGCTGAGTATGGGGCTACACAGCAGACGACCCCAACGTGTCCCTGTATTGACCCAGGGACATCGTCAATTGCGATTGCAGTCGGCAGAAATCGTCGATATAGGACCTTGGATCAATAGAAACTTCTCGTCTGGTCACATGAATAGCGTTTCCCGATTGCGACTGAAGTGTACACAGATCATCTAGATAGTACTGTAGATCAATAGAAACATGTCACATGATCGGAGTGGTCACGTTTCTTGGTACTCTGTGTCGATGGTCGTGTCAGTAAACGACGTCATCGAGGCGAACGGATGCTCGATAGATGCACTGCAGCAAAGACGCAAGTCAGTGGGGATAGTGTTACGCTATGGGGGACACTCATTTGGGCATCCATGGCACCTGTGGTTGTAATGGAAGACAACGTGATGGCTGTGGGTTACGTGTGTATTATTACGGAAGGACTGTATCCCACCATGTTTCATGCCTTTCCCTACGGCGATGGCATCTACAAGAAGGGTAATTATCTGCGTCTCAGGGCCAGATAATGTAATGTTTGGGTAGTGGCATCATTGACAACAATATAGTTTTTGAAACTGGATGTCACATGAATGAGGTAAAATCTGTTGAATACTTTGCTCTTCAACAAAATCTTTCTCTTGCTGACCATATGCCTCTTAGCAGTTAGAGCCTATAGTAATTACAATCCTTTTATTTAGCTGGCTGTAGTTGCTACGTGCTGTAATTGATATAGTACGAGTTATGAACATTTTCGTTGAGGTAAGTGACTTACGAAAAGTATGGTTTATTGTTAGGATTTCTTCCAATTCAGGCCCATTCTTTTGTGTTAATTGTTTGAAGCCATGTTTTTACTGAATAACAGTCAGATTACGTTGGGCTAGTATATTCTTTGGGCGCGTTTAGTGACATCTCTGAACGTCAAATGGACTGTGTCTGTGATACAATACCCACAGTCAACGTCTATCTTCAGGGGTTCTGGGAACCGGGCTGATGGAAAACTTTTTTGATGTGTGTATATAATTCTTGGAACTGGATGTCACACGAATAAGGTAAATTCTGCTAAATACATTGTTTGCTTTTCAACAAAATCTTTCTTCTCCTAACCATACGCCTCCTAGCAGTTAGAGCCCATGGTAGTTAGAAACCTTTTATTTCGCTGGCTGTAGTTGCTGCTTGCTGTAGATCGTGTTATGAAGATTTTCTTTGAGGTAAGAGCCTTATGAAACGTATGGGCTATTGTTATGGTTTCTTGCAATTCAGGGCCATTCTTTTGTGTTAATTATTTGAAGCCATGTTCTCAATGTAAAGCGGTCAGATTGCGTTGGGCTTGTATGTTGTGGGAATAAATGAATAGTGAATAGGTTGTTGTTGTTGTTGTGGTCTTCAGTCTGAGACTGGTTTGATACAGCTCTGCATGCCACTCTATCCCGTGCAAGCTCCTTCATCGCCCAGTACCTACTGCAGCCTACATCCTTCTGAATCTGCTTAGTGTATTCATCTCTTGGTCACCCTCTACGATTTTTACCCTCCACGCTGCCCTCAAATACTAAATTGGTGATCCCTCGATGTCTCAGAACATGTCCTACCAACCGATCCCTTCTTCTAGTCAAGTTGTGCCACAAGCTCCTCTTCTCCCCAATCCTATTCAATACCTCCTCATTAGTTATGTGATCTAACCATCTAATCTTCAGCATTCTTCTGTAGCACCACATTTTCAAAACTTCTATTCTCTTCTTGTCTAAACTATTTATCGTCCACGTTTCACTTCCATACATGGCTACACTCCATACAAATACTTTCCGAAACGACTTTCTGACACTTAAATCTATACTCGATGTTAACAAATTTCTCTTCTTCAGAAACGCTTTCCTTCCCATTGCCAGTCTACATTTTATATCCTCTCCCACTCGACCATCATCAGTTATTTTCCTTCCCAAATAGCAAAACTCCTTTACTACTTTAAGTATCTCATTTCCTAATCTAATTCCCTCAACATCACCCGACTTAATTCGACTACATTACATTATCCTCGTTTTGCTTTTGTTGATGTTCATCTTATATCCTCCTTTCAAGACACTATCCATTCCGTTCAACTGCTCTTCCATGTCCTTTGCTGTCTCTGACAGAATTACAATGTCATCGGCGAATCTCAAAGTTTTTATTTCTTCTCCATGGATTTTAGTACCTACTCCGAACTTTTCTTTTGTTTCCTTATTTGCTTGCTCAATATACAGATTGAATAACACCGGGGATATGCTACAACCCTGTCTCACTCCCTTCCCAACCACTCCTTACCTTTCATACCCCTCGACTCATATAACTGCCATCTGCTTTTTGTGCAAATTGTAAATAGCCTTTCGCTCCCTGTATTTTGCCTCTGCCACCTTCAGAATTTGAAAGGGAGTATTCCAGTCAACATTGTCAAAAGCTTTCTCTAAGTCTACAACTGCTAGAAACGTAGGTTTGCCTTTCCTTAATCTTTCTTCTAAGATAGGTCGTAGGGTCAGTATTGCCTCACGTGTTCCAACATTTCTACGGAATCCAAACTTATCTTCCCCGAGGTCGGCTTCTACCAGTTTTTCCATTCATCTGTAATGAATTCGCGTTAGTATTTTGTAGCTGTGACTTATTAAACTGATAGTTCGGTAATTTTCACATCTGTCAACACCTGCTTTCTTTGGGATTGGAATTATTATATTCTTCTTGAAGTCTGAGGGAATTTCGCCTGTCTCATACATCTTGCTCACCAGATGGTAGAGGTTTGTGAGGACTGGCTCTACCAAGGCCGTCAGTAGTTCTAATGGAATGTTGTCTACTCCCGGGGCCTTGTTTCGACTCAGGTCTTTCAGTGCTCTGTCAAACTCTTCACGCAGTATCGTATATCCCATTTCATCTTCATCTACATCCACTTCCATTTCCATAATATTGTCCTCAAGTACATTGCCCTTGTATAGACCCTCTATATACTCCTTCCACCTTTCTGCCTTCTCTTCTTTGCTTAGAACTGGGTTGCTCTTGATATTCATACAAGTGGATCTCTTCTCTTCAAAGGTCTCTTTAATTTTCCTGTAGGCATTATCTATCTTACCCCTAGTGAGACAAGCCTCTACATCCTTACATTTGTCCTCTAGCCATCCCTGCTTAGCCATTTTGCACTTCCTGTCGATCTCATTTTTGAGACGATTGTATTCCTTTTTGCCTGCTTCATTTACTGCATTTTTATATTTTCTCCTTTCATCAATTAAATTCAATATTTCTTCTGTTACCCAAGGATTTCTACTAGCCCTCTTCTTTTTACGTGTTTGATCCACTGCTGCCTTCACTATTTCATTCCTCAAAGCTACCCATTCTTCTTCTACTGTATTTCTTTCCCCCATTCCTATCAATTGTTCCCCTAAGGCTCTCCCTGAAACTCTGCACAACCTCTGGTTCTTTCAGTTTATCCAGGTCCCATCTCCTTAAATTCCCACATTTTTGCAGTTTCTCCAGTTTTAATCTACAGTTCATAACCAATAGATTGTGGTCAGAGTCATCTGCCCCTGGAAATGTCTTACAATTTAAAACCTGGTTCCTAAATCTCTGTCTTACCATTATATAATCTATCAGATACCTTTCAGTATCTCCAGGGTTCTTCCATGTATACAACCTTCTTTCATGATTCTTGAACCAAGTGTTAACTATGATTAAGTTATGCTCTGCGCAAAATTCTACCAGGCGGCTTTCTCTTTCATTTCTTCCCCCCAATCCATATTCACCTACGATGTTTCCTTCTCTCCCTTTTCCTACTGTCGAATTCCAGTCACCCATGACTATTAAATTTTCGTCTCTCTTCACTACCTGAATAATTTCTTTTGTCTCATCATACATTTCTTCAATTTCTTCATCATCTGCAGAGCTACTTGGCATATAAACTTGTAGTACTGTAGTAGGCGTGGGCTTCGTGTCTATCTTGGCCACAATAATGCGTTCACTATGCTCTTTCTAGTAGTTTACCCGCACTCCTATTTTTTTATTCATTATTAAACCTACTCCTGCATTACCCCTATTTGATTTTGTATTTATAACCCTTTATTCACCTGACCAAAAGTCTTGTTCCTCCTGCCACCGAACTTCAGTAGTTCCCACTATATCTAACTTTAAGCTATCCATTTTCCTTTTTAAATTTTCTAACCTACCTGCCCGATTAAGGGATCTGACATTCCACGCTCCGATCCGTAGAACGCCAGTTTTCTTTCTCCTGATAACGACGTCCTCTTGAGTAGTTCCCGCCCGGAGATCCGAATGGGGGACTATTTTACCTCAGGAATATTTTACCCAAGAGGACTCCATCATCATTTAATCATACAGTAAAACTGCATGCCCTCGGGAAAAATTACGGCTGTAGTTTCCCCTTGCTTTCAGCCGTTCGCAGTACCAGAACAACAAGGTGATTTTGGCTAGTGTTACTAGGCCTGATCAGTCAGTCATCCAGACTGTTGCCCCTGCAACTACCGAAAAGGCTGCTGCCCATCTTCAGGAACCACACGTTTGTCTGGCCTCTCAACAGATACCCCTCCGTTGTGGTTGGAGCTATGGTACGGCTATCTGTATCGTTGAGGCACGCAAGCCTTCCCACCAACAGCAAGGTCCATGGTTCATGTGGGAGGGGGGGAATAGGTAGTCCGCACAATAAATGAATAGTGAACAGGTTGTCCGCAACTTGTGGTCTTGCGGTGGCGTACTCGCTTCCCGAACACTTGGTCCCGGATTCGATTCCCGGCGGGGTCAGGGATTTTCACCTGTCTCAAGATGACTGGGCGTGTTGTGTCATCTTCATCATCATCATTCATCCCCATTACGGTCGGCGGAAGGTAATGGCAAACCACAGCAATTAGGATCTTGCCTAATACGGCGGTGTGGGTTTCCAGCTTTGTTCCCCTATGATCTGTCAAGAAGCATGGGACTTCATCATCGTCAAATGAATAGGTTAAGGTTGAATTGTCTTTGTAAGGGAAAATTCTGTATGTCAGTGTTTGAAATGTATGCACTGCTGCTTTTTTTCTATGTCCTGACGTTATTAACAATATACCTAGCAGTTGTCCACGGTGAATAGGAGGCTTAAAAAAAAGGAATGACTTGATAATGTTGAAACTTCTCCGCTTTCTCCTTGGTTTGGTGACTTTGCTTGTTGGTGTGAGCAGCTACTGAATTCGCGAGCAGAGTGTCTTGTTCAAAGTGTAGTGCACCCTCTTTAAACGTGTCGCATGACCGATTTTCACACTACCCTCTGTCGCCCCCACTGCTCCGAGCTGGTCTTCGATCAGCTGTACGTCCACTTGTCTCGCGGTTCCCGGTTCTTCAGAGAGATATGTTGCTGAAATTCGTTGTTTGTTGTGCAGATTTGTTTGACCACACTGGAACCCTCATACTGCGGTGTATTGTTGTATTCCTCCAACAGGTCATTATGGTCTGTTGTTCTCCTGCGAATGCAAAAACGATTTACGCACGGTAGTCCACTGTAAGCGTCTGCCCGTATTATTTACAATTAATTATTACTTACTACAATCTGGCTGGTTGGAAAAATAGGCATTGGACAGTCATAAGTATCCAGCTTCGGAGGGCGAACTTACTCCTAAAGTACGTGCGCCGATTACTGAAGTTCTGACCGTGAGCTTACATTTCACCTATATATCCCCCAACACTGTCCTATGATTCATTCCCTTAGAAAATATTACAATTATAGTGAAGAGACTGTGATATGTGAACGATTTTGTACGACGCCCTAATTTGTACGTCACTTTAAATCCAAGTATCACGTCTGCACTTGTTCTGAACACAATCATACTGCAATCGCAGTGACTCATCTGTCGCGAGCTTATATAAGATTTCGTATGACGGTCCTTTGCTGCACGAAAGCTATTTATTTATATAACAACTCCCCCGTTACAAAATTAATACTGAGCTTCAAAAGTATTATTTTCAACCACGATTTTTCTGCTTACACACATATGCGCCGTGCTCGCGTAATAGATATGACGTGACTCTGTTTAATCCTTCCACAATAATACTTCACTTTTACCCGTGATCACGTGAACCGCCGGCACCCTGGATTGCCCTACGGGCTTTCTCCAGCTACACTCAGTCACTCACGCCAAACGATCTCCAGTCGTCAGTCTGTCTCTTCTAGAACTATGGCACATCCCCGTCAACGATGCTGCTGTTCTGTAGCAAAGAGGAGTAAGGGTAGAGGCGATACTTCCAGTATATAGTTTCGATATCTGTACCCTTACATACTTAATCAAAGAACTGCTGCGTCTTGTTTCTGGGCTCCTCTAGTGGCTTGCTATGCTCTTGTTGCGCTGCGACTTCTGTGTGGCACGACTGCAGACTTATTATTTGTACCTGTTGTTCAGCTAATTCAGCCTTTACTTCTGTAACTTAAGCTAACAAATACAGTTTCAGTCGTTGTTTCCATATCTGTCTCCTGTCGTATTCTGTCAGATGAGGCCTGCGACTTTCTTCAGTTCTTTATCCCAGCAGTCCCGCAGTCTGGCCTGTGGTCTCCGTCAGTTCCTGGGACTCCATTCTACTACTATCACTGTCGATCTTCCAGTACTTCTTCGTGCGAGGTGTCCTTCCCTTTCCATGTTAGAGTCTTTACCCTCTCCACAACATTCTGAGCTCTTTTCATTACTCTTACGTTTTAATTTTTTTCCGATCTTTATTAGTGCGACCTGGGAATGCTGTTTCCAAAGCTCTCTGATTAATACTACAACAATTACGTAATTCTTTTTTCGAGGTGGTGAAATCGACTTACCATCGTATAGTTTAACAGTGTCTTCTGGTGTACACAGGCTACACACTACCCATTAATTAGGATTTTTAAATGACACTTGCACCTAATATTCTCTGTTGTTTGGGAGAGGCAAAGGAAATCCGGATAAGTGCAGACACAGTTATAATCAAATCTTTATCGCGCTACTACTTTTGTACGATAACGACAGGAAGAAATTTTAACACAAAAGGTTCAAATAAGAAACAGTGAAATGTGGAGTAAATAAACTGAATATTTGTAACTTTAGACTGTAAATTACGTGTGTGAGCAAAACTTACTGTACGGTTATAAATTGTTTGTAGACTGCAATTACAAATCAATCACGTAATTGTAATCAGGCGAGAACGGAACCAAAACCATTGACTCGACATCAGATGTGACAACACAGGTAATACCATGAATTAAAGTTAATCAAAAAACCAGCAGAATAATTTGCACCAGTTAAAGAATAGTAGAATACTGAAAGTGAGGAGGTTATTTGAAAAAACAGTTCGCTTAATGAATAGCTTTGTGTTACTAACTGTAATGCTAACTGTTATTGATTTTATAAATGCAAATGGTTATAAAAAAATTTTCTATTGCAGTAAGTTATTTCTGGAAAGTCCACAATGTATAATTCACCGAGTAAGTAATTTTGATCTACACTATTGCTAATTTGCAAATGTGAGCAGAGTTCTGAAATGCACACAAAAATCCCGAAATGTTTTACTCTGGAGTAATATTTTGTCAATATTCATTTAAATTATGGTTTTACTCTTTGACAGTTCAGCGTTATTCTTTAACTAGTCATTCTTCCAAGCAGAAAGGTTCACTGCAACAGTTCTGGATAGTGCAGTACTGAATTTTGTAAATTGCATTTCTTTATCTTAGTTACCGAAAATAAGCTCATCACTTTCAGTATTATACATTTCTTTCAGTGGTGGTATTTTCGGAATGAATAACGGTGATAGGGTAGAATTCTATTAGGTAAAAGACTGAGGTATAGTTCATTTACACCGTAACAGTAGCTGAACTAAACACTGTGTTATTCACTTAAGAAAAACTACCACGCTGCCTAACCTTGTACAACGTGAGGCTGAAACAGGGCGGATCTTACTCTGATGAATTGCTGCTGGTGCGATCTAAGGCATTATTCGTCGACAAGGTGTCGCAGCAGGTCCTTCTTTATTGTCGCTTCACACAACAAGTTTTGAGCCCTCACTGCTGTTCTTGAATATTAATTGCCCTTGATGACGCTGTACTGTTCCCATTGACGACCACATAATATGACTGGCCATACATCTTGCAGTTTATTCCTTACATTCCCGCTCACCGCGCCTGCACTTGGCCACTTGCTGCTAGCAACTCTCCGCCAACTGTTCCTGCTGGACCCTCGGCTTATACGCCCAGCCTCAATACCCCTCACTTCAATCGTGCTCTTTGGCTCTACACCAGTGGTTCCCAATCTGGGGTAAGTACCCCCTAAAGGGTGAAATGAAATTTTCGGAGGGGTAAAAGCTAAACGGTTCTATTCTGTTTCGGTCACGAAACTAAATTATTTTCAAAAGATCATTACTGTGATCAGAATTTTGTAAGACTCCAATATTGATTATATAAATTATCAATAATTATTTTTTCTCAATTAGTAGCATTAACCTGGTGGAGATCACAAGCTCCCCACATAGTCCACCCACTAAACACATATGTTGTGCTTAGTCCCGCTGATTGCTGATGATAAAAGTGAGACATATAAGTAAAAAAACGCTAAAATTCTCAAGAAAATGTCTTCTTGAAGTTGTGGATCGTAACTGCAGTAGTGCAGAAATTGCTGCATTACTAGCTTCTAGACACATAAATGAATTAACTGACAGCATGACACAGCAGTAACTACGCAAGGGCTACTATAGTATTACTATGATGATGATTGTTATTATTAGAGTGGTTATACACAATGCATTAACAGCCTGAAATCCGGCAACATCTGCCAGTTCGGAAGTAAGAAGTGCATTAATTAAGTGATTTACCAACACTAAATATAGTGCGCACATCTAATGTGTTTTATTTCAAATGTGGTTGCAGTGTCTAGGTCAATCAAGTGCAGCAGTGGAGAGGAGTAATGCAGGGGAAGTATGTTCCGTAACAAGTGTCTACCCTCACTGTGGACAGCTAGCTTTGTTATCAGAGAAGTAGTTGTGCGTAGCACTTGCGATGCACCTCAGATTACTTCATCATCCATTTCAACACACACACACACACACACACACACACACACACACACACACACATACACACGAAGTGTCATTCATGTTTCACATCTTTCATGATATTAAAAAAAAAATAGTGTGCCTAGAAATGTCTTTCATTCTACATCTACATCTACATCCATACTCCGCAAGCCACCTGACGGTGTGTGGCGGAGGGTACCTTGAGTATCTCTACCGGTTCTCCCTTCTATTCCACTCTCGTACTGTTCGTGGAAAAAAGGATTGTCGGTATGCCTCTGTGTGGGCTCTAATCTCTCTGATTTTATCCTCACGGTCTCTTCGCGAGATATACGTAGGAGGGAGCAATATACTGCTTGACTCCTCGGTGAAGGTATGTTCTCGAAACTTCAACAAAAGCCCGTACCGAGCTACTGAGCGTCTCTCCTGCAGAGTCTTCCACTGGAGTTTATCAGTCATCTCCGTAATGCTTTCACGATTACTAAATGCACCTGTAACGAAGCGCACTGCTCTCCGTTGGATCTTCTCTATCTCTTCTATCAACCCTATCTGGTACGGATTCCACACTGCTGAGCAATATTCAAGCAGTGGGTGAACAAGCTATCTGTAACCTACTTCCTTTGTTTTCGGATTGCATTTCCCTAGGATTCTTCCAATGAATCTCAGTCTGGCATCTGCTTTACCGACGATCAACTTTATATGATCAATCCATTTTAAATCACTCCTAATACGTACTGCCACATAATTTATGGTATTAACTGCTTCCAGTTGCTGACGTGTAGCTAAATGATAAGGCATCTTTCTTTCTATGTATTCGCAGCACGTTACACTTGTCTACATTGAGATTGAAAATGGTTCAAATGGCTATGAGCACTATGGGACTCAACTGCTGTGGTCATAAGTCCCCTAGAACTTAGAACTACTTAAACCTAACTAACCTAAGGACAGCACACAACACCCAGCCATCACGAGGCAGAGAAAATCCCTGACCCCGCCGGGAATCGAACCCGGGAACCCGGGCGTGGGCAGCGAGAACGCTACCGCACGACCACGAGATGCGGGCGTTTGAGATTCAATTGCCATTCCCTGCACCATGCGTCAATTCGCTGCAGATCCTCCTGCATTTTAGTACAATTTTCCATTGTTACAACCTCTCGATATACCACAGCATCATCTGCAAAAAGCCTCAGTGAACTTCCGATGTCATCCACAAGGTCATTTACGTATATTGTGAATAGCAACGGTCCTACGACACTCCCCTGCGGCACACCTGAAATCACTCTTACTTCGGAAGACTTCTCTCCATTCAGAATGACATGCTGCGTTCTGTTATCTAGGAACTCTTCAATCCAATCACACAATTGGTCTGATAGTCCATATGCTCTTACTTTGTTCATTAAACGACTGTGGGGAACTGTACCGAACGCCTTGCGGAAGTCAAGAAACACGGCATCTACCTGGGAACCCGTGTCTATGGCCCTCTGAGTCTCGTGGACGAATAGCGCGAGCTGGGTTTCACAAGATCGTCTTTTTCGAAACCCATGCTGATTCCTACAGAGTAGATTTCTAGTCTTCAGAAAAGTCATTGTACTCGAACATAATACGTGTTCCAAAATTCTACAGTTTACTTAGGTGCTAAGGTTGGTGATAATGTGCGGGAGGGGCTAATATCTAATTACACTCAGGAGTAACGTGTAAGGAAGATTGGGAACCACTGCTCTATACAATAGCAAACTTCCCTGAGTAGGCGACCGTTTTTACTAAATGATAAGCATAATGCCATTTTTAATTATTTCGTGGAAATTAAATTTGCGACATTTAATTTATATGAAAACGTTAATATAACAAGAAAAGGTACATACACTAGAAATTACAGTTACATTATGGTTATAGAATTAATTGTGCAAGAAGTTTATTAGACACTGTGTCGCGTTCCACAGCGCCTGATTGGTGAATGTCAGAGAAGGCCGCCGCCCACGCACTGCAGGTGTCTGAGGAGGATGGGAGGATCGGAAGAGCGCCTCCCTGCTCGAGGCCCCCCGTCCTCTGGAGGCGCCGTCTCCGCCCCCGCGGTGAGCGACACGAGGGCGGAATGTAGAACGACGCTACGCTCGCGGCCGCCGCCTCCTCCTCCCGGAATCATTTTGGGGCAGATTACACGCGATATTTCCCGGTAGGCGGACCCTCCCCTGCGGCTGAGGCAGGCCGCAGTAAAAATTGGCTTCGCCGAGGTCGCGCAGCCGCCAGGGGAGCGAAGCGGCACTGGAGTTAAAAGGGGGGCGGGTCCACGTCGCGCCGGAATGGCACGGGGGGGTGCGAGAGGCCGCAAAAAAAAAAAAAAAAAAAAAAAAAAGAAAAGGAAAGAGCAGGGAAAGCGGCCAGCCGCGTCTCCAGGGCATCGCCAGCCTCGAGGGCCAGAGGCGCTGATCACGGCCAGCTCCAACCGTCCACACTTGTACGACAGCGGGGGCGCTGTGTCACCGCGATGTCCTTCCTGTCACCGGCTGCTTGACACGCATCCCACTGAGGGGTAGCGGAAAGTTCCCTACTATTGGGAACCGTTTTTAAACTTAAAATTTCCAGCAAATCAGCCGTCCTTAAATTACGGTAATCGTCCTATACCAGCTGAACCGTCTATTAGGCCGATTCACAAACAACAACTTAAGTACACATGTTATTCAAAAAACGTTATCGTGGAAATAGGGGCCAGGAGGTGCTGTTGAAGAAACACATTGATAAGTTTATCTTTTATTTTTAAAGGCTTTCTCAGTAATAATTTTTAAGTCTAAAATTTCTTTAAAAAAATTTCAAAACAATTTCAAATAGTTTGACAATTTTCATTATGAGAAGGAGATTACCAGTTACGACATTAACAACTTGCCAATATATATATATATATATATATATATATATATATATATATATATATATATATATATATATATATATACTCCTGGAAATTGAAATAAGAACACCGTGAATTCATTGTCCCAGGAAGGGGAAACTTTATTGACACATTCCTGGGGTCAGATACATCACATGATCACACTGACAGAACCACAGGCACATAGACACAGGCAACAGAGCATGCACAATGTCGGCACTAGTACAGTGTATATCCACCTTTCGCAGCAATGCAGGCTGCTATTCTCCCATGGAGACGATCGTAGAGATGCTGGATGTAGTCCTGTGGAACGGCTTGCCATGCCATTTCCACCTGGCGCCTCAGTTGGACCAGCGTTCGTGCTGGACGTGCAGACCGCGTGAGACGACGCTTCATCCAGTCCCAAACATGCTCAATGGGGGACAGATCCGGAGATCTTGCTGGCCAGGGTAGTTGACTTACACCTTCTAGAGCACGTTGGGTGGCACGGGATACATGCGGACGTGCATTGTCCTGTTGGAACAGCAAGTTCCCTTGCCGGTCTAGGAATGGTAGAACGATGGGCTCGATGACGGTTTGGATGTACCGTGCACTATTCAGTGTCCCCTCGACGATCACCAGTGGTGTACGGCCAGTGTAGGAGATCGCTCCCCACACCATGATGCCGGGTGTTGGCCCTGTGTGCCTCGGTCGTATGCCGTCCTGATTGTGGCGCTCACCTGCACGGCGCCAAACACGCATACGACCATCATTGGCACCAAGGCAGAAGCGACTCTCATCGCTGAAGACGACACGTCTCCATTCGTCCCTCCATTCACGCCTGTCGCGACACCACTGGAGGTGGGCTGCACGATGTTGGGGCATGAGCGGAAGACGGCCTAACGGTGTGCGGGACCGTAGCCCAGCTTCATGGAGACGGTTGCGAATGGTCCTCGCCGATAACCCAGGAGCAACAGTGTCCCTAATTTGCTGGGAAGTGGCGGTGCGGTCGCCTACGGCACTGCGTAGGATCCTACGGTCTTGGCGTGCATCCGTGCGTCGCTGCGGTCCGGTCCCAGGTGACGGGCACGTGCACCTTCCGCCGACCACTGGCGACAACATCGATGTACTGTGGAGACCTCACGCCCCACGTGTTGAGCAATTCGGCGGTACGTCCACCCGGCCTCCCGCATGCCCACTATACGCCCTCGCTCAAAGTCCGTCAACTGCACATACGGTTCACGTCCACGCTGTCGCGGCATGCTACCAGTGTTAAAGACTACGATGGAGCTCCGTATGCCACGGCAAACTGGCTGACACTGACGGCGGCGGTGCACAAATGCTGCGCAGCTAGCGCCATTCGACGGCCAACACCGCGGTTCCTGGTGTGTCCGCTGTGCCGTGCGTGTGATCATTGCTTGTACAGCCCTCTCGCAGTGTCCGGAGCAAGTATGGTGGGTCTGACACACCGGTGTCACTGTGTTCTTATTTCAATTTCCAGGAGTGTATATATGACAACAGTAAAAAAAACTCGTTTAAAAATAGCTCTGTGTAAAGGATATTGCAAGGTTTGACGTTAAAAATAAGAAGATTCTGGACTCGTTATATCAATAAGGGAACAATTCCAAAACAAAACAAAACTTTAAGTAGCTCGCTTGTACTAAGCAAATATAGTTGTCTCTCGCCAGTTGCATAACTTATATTTGTTACGAGATAAATTAAATGTGAATAAGCCAGCACACAAACCTTCACATTGAAGGCAGTTCCCAAAAGAAATGTTCCTTAGCTCGGTGAGGGAGTCACACGTGTAAAGGGGCCCAAATCACAATAGGCGGAATAGTTACTGGTGGTCTACAGGGCCACAGCAGATCAGCCCAAAACTTTCATTAAAAGCCGGCACCTCCCTTAGTTACTCAGAACCAGAGGATGTAGCATGGGTGGTGCCTACACAGGCTCCGAACCATGGAGACCCGCGACACCGACCCTAAATCACCCAATCAAGGTGTGAATGAAAACGGCCGGACCAAGAAGCAATTACCACATTCCCGCAGACAGGGAAACGAAAACTATGGTGGGACGAATCCAACAAAACCACTGGTGAAGAAACTCATACACTTCACTAGAACTTGAAAACCATCTCTTATACAGGGTATTACAAAAAGGTACGGCCAAACTTTCAGGAAATATTCCTCACACACAAATAAAGAAAAGATGTTATGTGGACATGTATCCGGAAACGCTTAATTTCCATGTTAGAGCTTATTTTAGTTTCGTCACTATGTACTGTACTTCCTCGATTCACCGCCAGTTGGCCCAATTGAAGGAAGGTAATGTTGACTTCGGTGCTTGTGTTGACATGCGACTCATTGTTCTATAGTACTAGCACCAAGCACATCAGTACGTAGCATCAACAGGTTAGTGTTCATCGCGAACGTGGTTTTGCAGTCAGTGCAATGTTTACAAATGCGGAGTTGGCAGTTGCCCATTTGATGTATGGATCAGCAAGGGGCAATAGCCGTGGCGCGGTACGTTTGTATCGAGACAGATTTCCAGAACGAAGGTGTCCCGACAGGAAGACGTTCGAAGCAATTGATCGGCGTCTTAGGGAGCACGGAACATTCCAGCCTATGACTCGCGACTGGGGAAGACCTACAACGACGAGGACACCTGCAATGGACGAGGCAATTCTTCGTGCAGTTGACGATAACCCTAATGTCAGCACCAGATAAGTTGCTGCTGTACTAGGTAACGTTGACCACGTCACTGTATGGAGAGTGCTACGGGATTACCAGTTGTTTCCGTACCATGTACAGTGTGTGCAGGCACTATCAGCAGCTGATTGGCCTCCACGTGTCCACTTCTGCGAATGGTTCATCCAACAATGTGTCAATCCTCATTTCAGTGCAAATGTTCTCTTTACGGATGAGGCTTCATTCCAACGTGATCAAATTGTAAATTTTCACAATCAACATGTGTGGGCTGACGAGAATCCGCACGCAATTGTGCAATCACGTCATCAACACAGATTTTCTGTGAACGTTTGGGCAGGTATTGTTGGTGATGTCTTGATTGGGCCCCACGTTCTTCCACCTACTCTCAATGGAGCGCGTTATCATGATTTCATACGGGATACTCTACCTGTGCTGCTACAACTTGTGCCTTTACAAGTACGACACAACATGTGGTTCATGCACGATGGAGCTCCTGCACATTTCAGTCGAAGAGTTCGTACGCTTCTCAACAACAGATTCGGCGACCGATGGATTGGTAGAGGCGGACCAATTCCATGGCCTCCACGCTCTCCTGACCTCAACCCTCTTGACTTTCATTTATGGGAGCATTTGAAAGCTCTTGTCTAGGCAACCCCGGTACCAAATGTAGAGACGCTTCGTGCTCGTATTGTGGACGGCTGTGATACAATACGCCATTCTCCAGGGCTGCATCAGCGCATCAGGGATTCCATGCGACGGAGGGTGGATGCATGTATCCTCGCTAACGGAGGACATATTGAACATTTCCTGTAACAAAGTGTTTGACGTCACGCTGGTACGTTCTGTTGCTGTGTGTTTCCATTCCATGATTAATGTGATTTGAAGAGAAGTAATAAAATGAGCTCTAACATGGAAAGTAAGCGTTTTCGGACACTTGTTCACATAACATATTTTCTTTCTTTGTGTGTGGGGAACGTTTCCTGAGAGTTTGGCCGCACCTTTTTGTAACACCCTGTATAACTCTGTTATATAAAAGCAGTACTCAAGTTCTCACACTCCACCCCGGCGCCGGGAACACGTCGCACATCCAAATGCTCGTCCGAGCCAACCGCTGCCAGTGGTTTGAACGGCCGATAAGAAGACATACGGTCCCACTCGCTGATCTCCTGCACCACGGCTTCTAAGCTTCATAAGCCACGTACATGCTGGTAAGGCAGACTTAGCCCCTGACAGCCAAGAGGTCGGCCAAAGCACGTGGCGAGCAGTTGACGACCCCCAACAGCAGGGCCCTGCTCGAACCACCACCTCTCTCGGTCACCGCCCAGTACGTACTGCCCGATCGTCACGCTACCGTACACTTACTCCACCTCCCGGGAGAGGGCGGTAGCGATCCAAACAGCGCGCCAAACCTAAAGCGCCACCGCAAACACTAGACGCGAAGCGAAAGCACTCCGCCTAGCTAGCTTTTCGAAGAGCCGGACACAACTACGGCTCAGGTACGACAAATGTTTAAGTTTAGGTGGCGACTACATGGAAAAGTAATGTCAATATGTAAGTAAACACAGCATACAAAAAATTATCTACTACACTCCTGGAAATGGAAAAAAGAACACATTGACACCGGTGTGTCAGACCCACCATACTTGCTCCGGACACTGCGAGAGGGCTGTACAAGCAATGATCACACGCACGGCACAGCGGACACAGCAGGAACCGCGGTGTTGGCCGTCGAATGGCGCTAGCTGCGCAGCATTTGTGCACCGCCGCCGTCAGTGCCAGCCAGTTTGCCGTGGCATACGTAGCTCCATCGCAGTCTGTAACACTGGTAGCATGCCGCGACAGCGTGGACGTGAACCGTATGTGCAGTTGACGGACTTTGAGCGGGGCCGTATAGTGGGCATGCGGGAGGCCGGGTGGACGTACCGCCGAATTGCTCAACACGTGGGGCGTGAGGTCTCCACAGTACATCGATGTTATCGCCAGTGGTCGGCGGAAGGTGCACGTGCCCGTCGACCTGGGACCGGACCGCAGCGACGCACGGATGCACGCCAAGACCGTAGGATCCTACGCAGTGCCGTAGGGGACCGCACCGCCACTTCCCAGCAAATTAGGGACACTGTTGCTCCTGGGGTATCGGCGAGGACCATTCGCAACCGTCTCCATGAAGCTGGGCTACGGTCCCGCACACCGTTAGGCCGTCTTCCGCTCACGCCCCAACATCGTGCAGCCCGCCTCCAGTGGTGTCGCGACAGGCGTGAATGGAGGGACGAATGGAGACGTGTCGTCTTCAGCGATGAGAGTCGCTTCTGCCTTGGTGCCAATGATGGTCGTATGCGTGTTTGGCGCCGTGCAGGTGAGCGCCACAATCAGGACTGCATACGACCGAGGCTCACAGGGCCAACACCCGGCATCATGGTGTGGGGAGCGATCTCCTACACTGGCCGTACACCACTGGTGATCGTCGAGGGGACACTGAATAGTGCACGGTACATCCAAACCGTCATCGAACCCATCGTTCTACCATTCCTAGACCGGCAAGGGAACTTGCTGTTCCAACAGGACAATGCACGTCCGCATGTATCCCGTGCCACCCAACGTGCTCTAGAAGGTGTAAGTCAACTACCCTCGCCAGCAAGATCTCCGGATCTGTCCCCCATTGAGCATGTTTGGGACTGGATTAAGCGTCGTCTCACGCGGTCTGTACTTACAGCACGTACGCTGGTCCAACTGAGGCGCCAGGTGGAAATGGCATGGCAAGCCGTTCCACAGGACTACATCCAGCATCTCTACGATCGTCTCCATGGGAGAATAGCAGCCTGCATTGCTGCGAAAGGTGGATATACACTGTACTAGTGCCGACATTGTGCATGCTCTGTTGCCTGTGTCTATGTGCCTGTGGTTCTGTCAGTGTGATCATGTGATGTATCTGACCCCAGGAATGTGTCAATAAAGTTTCCCCTTCCTGGGACAATGAATTCACGGTGTTCTTATTTCAATTTCCAGGAGTGTATTTTTTTAAGAAGCATTCGCAGTTTAACTTACGAATAGTCCTAATTTCCTTTCCAAAAAGCTCAACCGCGGCTTTTAGCCTGGTGCATAAGTTCACAGTTTTTACTTTTCGTTTTTTTTTTTTCACGGTGATCTTCCGGTTCCTATGGGTTTATTTATCGATTATCATTTTATATTTGTAATTCAATGATGCTATCTGAGTTTACATGTAGTTATTTTGTCATTTGGATATAGTGAGTGGAGCTGTGGGTGCCAGAAAATGGAGTGCCAAGTGGAGAAATCAGATAATTTCCGACATATTCTTCTGTTT
Organism: Schistocerca nitens; assembly: GCF_023898315.1. Lineage (NCBI taxonomy): Eukaryota > Metazoa > Arthropoda > Insecta > Orthoptera > Acrididae > Schistocerca > Schistocerca nitens. The sequence goes on from NC_064621.1 coordinate 564,428,535, forward strand.
GAGTTCAGTGGAAGGGTGACAGTGGCGGAGGCAGCCAGAAATATTTGCGCCGCGTACGGTTTCTGTCCTACTGGACAGAAACGGCAGGAAAATGGTTTTCTCATTTAAGGAGGACTGTTCTGACATCAGTGACTCTCGACGTTGAGCAAAAGCTTCGGGGTCTGATGAAGATAGTCCCTTTTATTGTGCCGAGATCTAGCAAAAGTGCTGAGCTGTGAGCATACCGCCATCGTGCGACATTTTCATGCAGTGGCGAAGGTTGAAAAATCGAGCTCGTGGGTGCAACCTGCTATAAACCAAAATCACGGAAATCAGCGTGTGGCCATAACTGCTCTCTGGTTGCTCATCATCAATTGGCTCGTGAACAATACTGACCATTCCCATCCTCTGGCATAAAGAAAATAAAGGAATTTTTGAGCCCAAACGAAGAAATAACTCACCGTACAAAGATCTGCGCACATCCACAAAAGATAATGTTATGCATCTGGTGGAACAGTGACGGTTTGGTGCACTACGAATTGCTTCCCCGAGATGTAGCTATCACTGCTGATATTTACTGTCAACAAATGATACGTCTTACAGACGCAGTGCAAGGACCACGACCAGGAAGACAGAGTGAAATTGTGCACACCAGTACAACGCCCGCCCGCATTCTACCAGACTGACAATAAACACTGTACAGGAACTGAGTTGGGAGGCGATTTCGCACCAGCGTCATTCACCAGATCTTGCGCCCTCAAATTTTCACCTTTTCCACTCTCTATCGAATACCTTCAAGGAACTTCCTTTCCGGACGAAAATACGCTCCGAACGTAGCCCAACAATTTCTTCGCCTCAGTACCATGTGATTTCTACAGTCGTGGAATCGAAAAATTACCACACTATTGGCAGCTGCTGTAAATTGCGAAGGAGACTATATTGTTGAGGACTAAAGTCTGAGATACGTGCACCTGTTGTGTTTACTAACGGAACGCTGCTACGAACTTCTACATCTACATCTACGTTTATACTCCGCAAGCCACCTAGCGGTGTGTAGCGGAGGGAACTTTACGTGCCACTGTCATTACCTCCCTTCCCTGTTCCAGTCGCGTATGGTTCGCGGGAAGAACGACTGCCGTAAAGCCTCCGTGCGCGCTCGAATCTCTCGAATTTTACATTCGTGATCTCCTCGGGAGGTATAAGTAGGGGGAAGCAATATATTCGATACCTCATCCAGAAACGCACCCTATCGAAACATGGCGAGCAAGCTACACCGCGATGCACAGCGCCTCTCTTGCAGAGTCTGCCACATGAGTTTATTAAACATCTCCGTAACGCTATCACGGTTACCAAATAACCCTGTGACGAAACGCGCCGCTCTTCTTTGGATCTTCTTTATCTCCTCTGTCAACCCTACCTGGAACGGATCCCACACTGATGAGCAATACTCAAGTATAGGTCGAACGACTGTTTCGTAAGCCACCTCCTTTGTTGATGGACTACATTTTCGAAGGACTTTCCAAATTAATCTCAACCTGGCACCCACCTTACCAACAATTAATTTTATATGATCCTTCCACTTCAAATCATTCCGTACGCTTACTCCCAGATATTTTACAGAAGTAACTGCAACCAGTGTTTGTTCCGCAATCATATAATCATACAATAAAGGATCCTTCTTTCTATGAATTAGCAATAGATTACATTTGCCTATGTTAAGGGTCAGTTGCCACTCCCTGCACCAAGTGCCTATCCGCTGCAGATCTTCCTGCATTTCGCTGCAATTTTCTAATGTTGCAACTCCTCTGTATACTACAGAATCATCAGCGAAAAGGCGCACGGAACTTCCGACACTATCTACTATGTCGTTTATATATATTGTGAAAGCAATGGTCCCATAACACTCTCCTGTGGCACGCCAGAGGTTACTTTAACGTCTGTAGACGTCTCTCCATTGGGAACAACATGCTGTGTTCTGTTTGCTAAAAACTCTTCAATCCAGCCACACAGCTGGTCTGATATTCCGTAGGCTCTTACTTTGTTTATCAGGGGATAGTGCGGAACTGTATCGAACGCCTTCCGATAGCCAAGGAAAATGGCATCTACCTGGGAGGCTGTATCTAATATTTTCTGGGTCTCATGAACAAATAAAGCGAGTTGGGTCCCACGCGATCGCTGTTACCTGAATCCACGTTGGTTCCTACAAAGTATATACTGGGTTTCCAGAAATGACATGATACTCGAGCAAGGTTCAAATGGCTCTGAGCACTGTGGGAACTACTTAAACCTAACTAACCTAAGGACATCACACACATCCATGCCCGAGGCAGGATCCGAACCTGCGACCGCAGCGGTCGCGCGGGTCCAGACTGTAGCGCCTAGAACCGCTCGGCTACCCCGGCCGGCCGCGAGCAACAAACATCCTCTACAATGCTACAACAGATCGATGTCAGAGATATAGGCATATAGTTTTGCGCATCTGCTCGACGACCCTTCTTGAAAACTGGGACTACCTGTGCTCTTTTGCAATCATTTAGAACCTTCCGTTCCTCTAGAGACTTGCGGTACACAGCTGTTAGAAGGGGGGCAAGTTCTTTCGAGTACACTGTGTAGAATCGAATTGATATCCCGTCAGGTCGAGTGGAGTTTTCTCTGTGGAATGATTTCAGTTGCTTGTCTATTCCTTGGACACTTATTTCGATGTCAGCCATTTTTTAGTTCGTTCGAACGTATGTACCAGCGCCATAATTTTCCTGTGAAAAAGGAAACGTCACACCTGCAGACCTCGCAGAGAATCACGGCAGTGTGACTAGTCGCACTCTATTCTGCAGACTGCTCCTTTCCTGCCTCTGATATATTGTTTCCTCGACAGTGCCAAGAATCCCCAGTTCAGGCAGCGCTCCTGGCCCGAGACAACACTCAGAGACTTTCGAACAGCTCTGCTCCCCCCCCCCTCCCCCTCATGTCTTCTTCCTCGAGATGTGAACTCTTGGGGGAGCCGTCACTGGTGACCGCCGATAGCCACCGCTGCGCCACTCCCCCGCGATCGTCGAAACCTCTCCTCAGGGGTCGACGTGAAGGGGAATCTGTCACACAGGAATCTTCCTCCACTGGAACTACAGCCCTCCTATACAGTCACTCGTGGGTAAAAGATAACGTGCAGAGGTTCTCGACGCCGACTCTTCTCGCTACCTCCCCCTACCTTATTAATACCCCAACTAACAATAGGTGCGATTACAATAATGGATAAGGGTGTAACTAAACTGTTTCTACGGGTTATTACGTTAAGATTCGGGTCGCCACCGACTCTAACCATACAAATAATCAAAGGTTTGGCCGAGTCGGAAAATAAATTAATTTGATCACAGACCAAAACTCATAAAAATGCATACGTCGTGATATCGCTCATAGGGAATGCGATGTAATTAATATTATTGCCCGTGCACTGTCCACGAGAATCAAACATTTAAAATAAAATAGAAAATGCATCAACACTCTGCATAATCTCAGCTCCCAGCAACACACCTGAAAATAAGACTTAATCTAAAGCATTTGTTTTAAAATAAAAGGGGAAACTAATCACTGGAGCTGTGCGTAAGGAAACGCGTTGGATGTGCTGATGGAAAAGCTATGAGATGAGTGGCTTAGGTGCAAAACCGTAACCTCGGAGTACAAGAGAAAATCGCGGTTTAAATCATTTATTCGTAAGATATGGATGTGAGACATGTACACAATTCCTGATAACATTCATTACCAGGACATTAAAGTAAAGCATCGATACATTCACCGTCATAATCTACACCTAAAAGCACTGGTGTGAATCATTCATACAACTGCTGTTGCCTGATAACTGATCGCAATAACTCGTGAAACGGTACACGTTTCGCAGTACACCACATCACGCAATCATGAACAGTTAACATTCTTTAAAACAAACATGAGATCGGACAGTTAGTGATGACAGTAGCCCAACAAACTCTAATGTTCAACCACGTCGTTGGCACCCCACGGACGAAAGATACATAAAGCAAGGAAAATTTACGAGAAGGCAAAGCTATTAATATTTAGAAAAATAAAAGCTTATACAGGCACAGCTGAAGGCAAACAGACATTCATACAGAAGCAAGTGCTCACTACTTATCGACACCTTTGTGTGGCGCTCTTTCGGCGGATCCACGTCTGCTACAGAAATTTACTAAAAGAAAAATCTGCCAAAGTTTTGCATTCCTTGCTGCGACAAGGCAAAGCAATCTTTCAGAGTTGAAAAGCGAGACGAAAAGCTAACAGCTCTCCTCTCGCCAAGTAACAACGCGCCTCGCGGTCAATCTAATTCACCCTTCTTCGACTGGAGCACAGCTGTGGACGCTTCCCATACCGGCGGCAGACTGCCTCCCTTTTCTTCTCCAGCCTCTTCCACGCTCCGCATGGCCCGGAAAACCCAAAGACGCCATTTCCGCCACCAATCTAACGCAGGTGGATTTCTCACAAGTAGCGCAAACCTCTTTGCCTACTTGACAAATACGAGAGTTGGCTATTCTGTACAACTGCTGCTGAATCTGTATGACTATCGCAGAGTTTCTGCAGCAGTCTACGCCACCGTCTAGCAACGTGACACACAACTACATTCATTCAATCACACCACCATGAGAGTTATGAGAAAAGAGAAACAAGGGAAAGAAAGGGAAATGCTAATGAAAATGGGCTACCGGACTAATGAAATGTGGCTACAGGACCCTTTCAAGGGAACCGACATAAGATGTGTAGGAAGTTTTATTTATTCACCGAAGACTAGTTTCCGACGACTCGACCATTATTAGATCGTCCTCAAGAACAAAATAAAGTAGATGTTACAATAAATAGTAATAAAGTCATAACAATACTTTCCGAAGGTAGGTAACAGACCACGTACATATGTCTTGCACTACAACCAGATGTGCATCACAGGATACAAAACATGCCAACGTGGCAGTATACAATGTTGCGCCAGCACGTGGACATCGATGTATGTCAGAACGGAAACTGATACTGAAGAGTACCTCCAGGGACCACGTAAGCTAGGCTACAGCACGCTAGTTGCAGCATGCATCAAAACATTGGAGCTTCTTGTTGTAATACAAGTACAGTTTATCAGATCATTTGTAAAATACTGTCTTAGCAAGTTCCGAAAAGTCTACATTATCTATATAAATAAAAATGTAGGTGTTTGTTTGTTCAAACTCGTGCATCTCCAAAAAGCCTTAAGCGACTGCTTTGTAAATTTTGACACGGCGTTGCATATTAATCCAGAGGTGCTTTTAGGTAAATATTTATTTAATGTGTGATATCTTAAGTATATACGTAAATTTTTGAGATTTTTTAACTACGTTTCTCAGTTATTAAATGTGTATAAATTTACGTATTACATATATTAAGAAACAGCTAAATAAAAACGCGCGCTTATACCAGTGGAACGTCACGTCAAAGGTTCAAAGCAATCGGTCAAAAACTTTGAAAGGTTTGCTATTAGGATCATCTATATTTTCTGTATAAGTACAAACGTAGTGATAAGATTTTTTGTGCTCTTATGTGCCACTTGAGTGTTCAAATTGTACTTGGGGCCTTCCTCAAGTATCTGCTGTTCTTGTTTTGTGTGTGTTACGCCAGTAAATTTAATCAGGGGTTCATGGAATGTGTGTTCTGTTCCTGCCATTTCTTTCGCATTATCAACTATGTGTGGTGATCTATTCTTTCCATTATGTCATACAGTACTGAGGAGCTGGTGATTTGGTGAACACCCACATGGCACATATTACTGAAACTGAGTACATCAGAGGCCAACATGAAAAACTAACACATCAGACATCAACCCAGGCCAAACAAGAGAACTAATGACAGAGTAAATGAAACAAATTATCAGAAAGAACAAACGTCCATAAATGCAAAAACAAAAACATATGATGAGAAAACCATAAAAAATATACAGAAAAAATTAAACAACACATTGCATTCATCACCAAGGCGGACAATGGGGACTCTCTGGGCTTCATAACAGAGACGGAATACATTGAGAAAATAGAAAAATTACTGGAAAATAATTAAGTACCCAAGATAATCAGTGACCCAGCACAAAGATACCAAAGAAGCCTCAAGCATCATACACACCTTCAGAGAACCAGACAAAAAGAACGACGCAAAAGCATCCTAAAGCTCCACTCTTAACATGCCTTCCAAAGATTCACAGACCACTTATCCTGGTCAGGCCAGTACTGCACTTCATAAAAGTTCCATCTTACTTACTAGGAAGACACATGCACACATTCCTACACAAAACATATACATACACAAACAAAATAAGCGTAAAAAACACAGGAGATATTACAGAAAAAATTAAGAACATCAATTTCCGTCCAACAGCACAACTGATATCTTTTGACATTACATCCATGTATGCACACGTACCCACAGAAGAAACCATAAAAATTTTAGAACTACTGCTAAAAAGATAAGAAATTCTTAGACATACAAATAAATAAAATCTCACCCATTCTTAGGCGAATTACATAACAAAATTACTTCACTTCCAAAAACAACTTTTACTTGCAGCAACAGTCGTTCCTTATGGAGTCCCCCATCAGTGGAACTTTAGCCAACATTTTCTTGGATCATATAGAGAACACAATATTCAACAACACTGTAAAACAAGTAGGCTACCGAATAATTTCCTGGTACTGATACGTAGATGACATAATCTGTTTCACAGATGAAACAAACAATAGGATACAAGAGCTACACAGTAACATCAACACTTCATAATGGAAACAAACGGAAACAGAAAAAAACTAGGAACTAGATTTTCTGGATCCTATATTTACTTGAAACAACGATCAACATTAATTTTGCATCTACAGAAAACTCACGACCACAAGCACTGTTATCCATAGCTCATCCAACCATCCAACAGTGCATAAGTATGCCAGCCACATACGCTTGCTCCACAGGATAAACAGAACACCTCTTCAGCCAGGAAGCTGCACACACGAATTAAATGGAATCAAACAAATTGCTGTTGAAAACGATTAGGAAACAGACACCATAAATAACCTCAACCACAAGGAATATACAGAATCACATGTAGTCCTGTCAGGTCCAACACGTAGGACAAACAAGCAGAGATTTCTGAACGAGGTGCACAGAGCTCATGATAGCTTTAAAGAATGACAGCACACATTCCACTTTCGCAGAACACGTAGTGAACAAAAACCACAACACCACTTATATTGGAAGTGATCTACACATCCTGAAAAACTAATAACAGAAGAAAGTTATTACAAACAAAAGACTACGTGGAAGGAAAAACGTAATAAACGAAAACACAACACATTGCAACAACATACTCTTTACCGCTCTAAGAGAACTGACACAGGATACAGAACAGAAAAACATACACACACACACACACACACACACACACACAAACACACACACACATACACACACACACACACACACACACACACACACACACACACACCAAAAAGAAGACACTCCCCTGTCGCAACAGATACATAAACAAGGAACAGAAGTCGTCAGAACTCCCACTACAATTTTCATAACCTTCTCGCAATATGCGATACATTTCTCGCGGCACACGCGAACAGCAAGATGGTGTAACTTTTTGGATTACGAACAAGGTGCGAAAGTTATGATTTCTGTGTCCAAACGGAGCTGCAAGTCCTCCAACGAATGTGAGTACATGATAAACTACGTAACAACGTATTACACAACACCACCGCAATCCCAACTGTATAACGTTGACATTCACAAGATTACTGTTTTGTATTTGTTTACTAACAGCCACTCACACTGTTGCAGATGACATGATGTATGGCGGGGAAAACGGCGACAAGAAGGCACAGAAAATACGTTGGAAACAGCAACAATAATCGTAAAGCCCATACTGTGACGTATTATGACGTATTATGAAGTTATTCACAGAAAACAATATTTGTAACCAAACAGTACATATGAACTAATATTTTACAAATGTTTATAAGTACGCTATTGCTGCATGTTTCAGAATCAAAGAAACCGCTGATGATGGTGATATCTGTCGCTGAAACCAGTCTGGGAGTAAAGAAATAAATGGCAGAAGTGTTTTGCATCAAGGCGGACTCACAAAGATTTTTTATTTTTTTTATTTTTCCAAATACAGACCAATGGAACAGTTTCAACACAAAGTTATGTAAATGGTGGTTTGTTCATTAATCCCCGAAAGTTCTTCGCAGACTGCTTTGAAATTTTGACACAACATTGAATCTAATGCGGGCTTGCTTTTAGACACTTTATTCCTTACTACACAACTGGCCATTAAAATTGCCACACCAAGAAGAAATGCAGATAAACTGGTATTCATTGGACAAATAAATTATAGTAGAACTTGCATGTGGTTACATTTTGACGCAATTTGGGTGCATAGGTCCCGAGAAATCAGTACCTGGAACAACCACCTCTGGCCATAATAATGGCCTTGATACGCCTGGGCATTGAGTCAAACAGAGCTTGGATGGCGTGTACAGGTACAGCTACCCATGCAGCTTCAACACGATATCACAGTTCATCAAGAGTAGTGACTGGCGTATTGTGACCAGCCAGTTGATCGTCCACCATTGACCAGACGTTTTCAGTTGGTGAGAGATCTGGAGAATGTACTGGCCAGGGCAGCAGTCGAACATTTTCTGTATCCAGAGAGGCCCGTACAAGACCTGAAACATGAAGTCGTGCAATATCCTGCTGAAATGTAGTGTTTCGCAGAGATCGAATGAAGGGTAGAGCCACGGGTGGTAACACATTTGAAATGTAACGTCCACTGTTCAAAGTGCCGTCAATGCGAACAAGAGGTGACCGAGATGTGTAACCAATGGCACCCCATACCATCACGCCGAGTGATACGCCAGTATGGCGATGACGAATACACGCTTCCAATGTGTGTTCACAGCGATGTCGCCAAACACAGATGCGACCATCATGATGCTGTAAAAAGAACGTGGATTCATCCGAAAAAAATGACGTTTTCCCAGTCGTGGACCCAGGTTCGTTGTTGAGTACACCATCCCAGGCGCTCCTGTCTGTGATGCAGCGTCAAGGGTAACCGCAGCCACGGTCTCCGAGCTGATAGTCCATGCTGCTGCAAACGTCGTCGAACTGTTCGTGCAGATGGTTGTTGTCTTGCAAACGTCCCCATCTGTTGACTGAGGATCGAGACGTGGCTGCACGATCCGTTACAGCCATGCGGATAAATTGCCTGTCATCTCGACTGCTAGTGATACGAGACCGTTGGGATCCAGCACGGCGTTCCGTATTACCCTCCTGAACCCACCGATTCCATATTCTGCTAACAGTCAATCGCTCTCGACCAACGCGAGCAGCAATGTCGCGATACGATAAACCGAAATCGCGATAGGCTACAATCCGACCTTTATCAAAGACGGAAACATGATGGTACGCATTTCTCCTCCTTACACGGAGCATCACAACAACGTTTCACCAAGCAACGCCGGTCAATTGCTGTTTGTGTATGAGAAATCGGTTGGAAACTTTCCTCATGTCAGCACGTTGTAGGTGTCGCCACCGGCGGCAACCTTGTGTGAATGCTCTGAAGAGCTAATCATTTGCATATCACAGCATCTTCTTCCTGTCGGTTAAATTTCGCGTCTGTCGCACGTCATCTTCGTGGTGTAGCAATTTTAATGGCCAATAGTTTATATATACTTTTAATACATATATATATATAAATACATACACGCAATAAACAAAGGGAAAAGATTCTAATCAAAAATCTCAGTGAAACGTTATTAGAAAAGTTGTATTTATGGATTATTGGTTTATGATCAGAATACTACTATAGAATCTGAATTTGCAATAATAATAAATATGGGAAGCTTTTGTTGGGAGTCTTCGTCCATACAATGAAGAAATTCAAGCTATTAGGAGACGGAACGTTAGGCATGAAATATCCCTTAGAATGCTTCAAAGGCATAAGTCTTAGTTGTTTTACACATTGTGATTCTGTAGTTTCTTACGAGTGGCTCCATGTTTGTTTGCATGGCGACCTAGCGCCTTTCCATCTCGGATACCTTCTTCTTAAGACATCTACGTTTGTCGTTTCACTGGTGCTGCTGTGTCAACTGGTTATTCTGTGAAAGATGCGGCTTGACATGAACAGTGTTCTCCTCTGAGTCGCGTATTTAGCTTCTTTTTCAGAGCTCAGCTAGTACCTAGAGGCCCTGAGGCCGTCTAAAAGGGTGCATTAGTATATATCTTTCAATAATATACGAGCACTATTCGGAATGTATGGTCCGATTGGTCGCGAAATGGAAACCACCATGAAAATCAAAAAATGTTTTATTTGCATCTGTTAGCTAGACCTTCCAGCTACTTTTTTTAATAACCGCCATTCCGACGTAGACATTTGTCATAGCATTGTACCAACTATCCGATACCCTCGTCGTAGAATTCTCTAGGCTGGTCTACAGCTCGTTGTCTGTGCCAAAATGTAGCCACCGGTTCATGTGAGCAGAGCTGCATTTTGGGTGGTCGTACACTTCCCACCGAAAACGCTGCAAGAGCTCTTAATTTTTTGTGTTTCCTCGTCTCCAGTTTTGTAAAGGCTCCGTCACCACTGCTGTGGAGGCCGAATGCCACTGTTGTTACGATAGGCGGAGTTTGTGAGTTCGTGAAACGGCTTCTGGTGCAGTACACTGCTACGACAATTTCCCCCTGCCTCTGTAACACAGCTGTGACACGCAAATATGATGACTCTAACACGAGAGTCGAGGGAAAATTGAGAATAAGTCACGCAAGTACTGAGTGATTGCCATAAATTGATTAGCACAGAATAGATCTACTGAAGGTAATACGTAGAACTATTGAAGGTAATACGTAGAATTATTGAAGGTAATATGTCACACCTGTTGCGGGTGTTGGAAGTAAACTGTTCATGACTTTACAAGGCTAATTTTCGAAGTGACGCTCTGAGATTGTTAAAATATAAATTGACTTGAAATTCGCAACATCTCACACAGAAGCGACTCGGTCTACCCGTAGTATGGAGGGTATAGACAGACAGTCATGCAAAATACTTTCGAGCGCGTTTTCTCAGAACTGTCTTGAGCAGCTAGCTCGGCGTCCCATATGCAATGGAAATACCATAGACCTTGTAGCTACAAATAGGCCCTTACCGACAGTGTCAGCATGGAAAGAGGGATTAGCAATCTTGATGTCATTATAGCAACTGTTGTTGTGGTCTTCAGTCCAAAGACTGGGCCGGCCGCGGTGGTCGAGCGGTTCTAGACGCTGCAGTCCAGCACCGCGGACTGCTACGGTCGCAGGTTCGAATCCCGCCTCGGGCATGGATGTGTGTGATGTCCTTAGGTTAGTTAGGTTTAAGTAGTTCTAAGTTCTAGGGGACTGATGACCTAAGATGTTAAGTCCCATAGTGAGAGCCATTTGAACCATTTGAACCAAAGACTGGTTTGATGCAGCTCTCCATGCCACTTTATCCTGTGCAGTCTTTTCCATCTCCGAGTAACTACTGCAACCTATATCCTTCTGAATCTGCTTACTGTATTCATCTCTTCGTCTCCCTCTACGATTTTTACCCTCCGCGCTTCCTTCTAGTACTATATTGATGATCCCTTGATGCCTCAGAATGTGTCCTACCAACTGATCCCTTCTTCTAGTCAAGTTGTGCCACAAATTCCACTTCTCCTCAATTCCCGTCAGTTACATAATCTACCCGTCTAATCTTCAGCGTTCTTCTGTTGCACCAATTTCAAAAGCTTTTATTCTCTTTTAGTCTAAACTGTTTATCGTCCATGTTTCACTTCCATACATATATACACGCCACACAAATACTTTCAGAAAATGCTTCCTGATAATAAAATCTATACTCTATGTTAACAATTTTTTTTTCAAAAACGCTTTTCTTGCCATCGCCAGTCTATATTTTATATCCCCTCTATTTCGACCATCATCAGTTATTTTGTTTCCTAAATAGAAAATCGCATCTACTATTTTGAGTGCCACATTTTCTAATCTGATACCTTCAACAACAACAACAACAACAAAAAAGGTTCAAATGGCTCTGAGCAGTATGGGACTTAGCATCTGAGGTCATCAGTCCCCTAGAACATAGAACTACTTAAACCTAACCAACCTAAGGACATCACACATATCCATGCCCGAAGGAGGATTCGAACCTGCGACCGTAGCATTCGCGCGGTTCCGGACTGGGGCGCCTAGAACCGCTCGGCCACCGCGGTCGGCGATTCCTTCAGCATCAGCTGGTTTAATTCCACTTAATTCTATTATCCTCGATTCACTTTTGTTGATGTTCGCCTTCTATCCTTCTTTTAAGACAATGGCCTTCCGTTCAACTGCTCTTCCAGGTACTTTGCTATCTCTGATAGAATTGTAATGTCATCGTCAAACCTTAACGTTTTTATTTCTTCTCCCTGGTCTTAAATTTCTACTCCAAATTTTTCTTTTGTTACCTTCACTGCTTGCTCAGTATATAGATTGAATAACACCGGGGTACGGTAAAACACTTTCTCAGTCCCTTGTCAACCATTGCTTCACTTTCCTGCCTCTCAACTCTTATAACTACCTTCTGGTCTCTGTAAATATTGTAAACAGCCTTTCTCTCTTTGTGTTTTACACCTGCCACCTTCAGAATTTGAACGAGTGTGTTCCAGTTAACATCGTAAAAAGCTTTCTCTAAGTCCACAAATGCTATAAACGTAGCCTTAATTTCCTTAACCTGTCTTTGCGAGGAGTCGTAAGTTTAGTATTGACTCGCATGTTCCTACATTACTCCGGAATCCAAACTGATCTTAACCGATGTCAGCTTCTACCAGTTTTTCCATTCGTGTGTAAAGATTTCGCGCTAGTATTTTGTGACCGTGACTTATTAAAATGATAGTTCGGTAATTTTGACACTTGTCGGCACCTCCTTTCTTTGGAATTGATATTTTTATATTCTTCTAGAAGTCTGAGGGTATTTCATCTTTTTCATACATCTTGATCGCCAGACAGAATAGTTTTGTCATGGTTGTCTCTCCCAAGGCTATCAGTAGTTCTATCGGAATGTTGTCTCTTCCCGAACCCTGGTTCCAACTTAAGCCTTTCAGTGCTCTTTCATATTCTTCACACAGTATCATATCTCCGATCTCATCCTCATCTACGTCCTTCTCCAATTCGATAATATTGATCTCAAATACATCTTTGTTGTATAGACCATCTATAAACACCTTTGATTTGTCTGATTTCCCTTCTTTGCTTAGGACTGGCATTCCATCTGAGCTCTTGATGGCCTCTTTAATTTTCCTGTAGATGGCATCGATCTTACCGGCATTTGAAGCTGACTGCCGTACGCTTCTACTGCCGCCAGCTTACATTGCGTCTGATGACCACGAAGATAAGATACAAGAAATTAGGGTTCACACAGAGGCGCACAGACAGTCTTTTCTCCCTCGATCTATTTGTAAGTGGAACAGGAGCGGAAACGACTCGTAGTGGTACATGGTACCCTCCAACACGCACCGTACGGTAACTCGCGGGGAAGATGTAACAGTCGGCAGGTGATGGTTGAAGTGATCGCTATAGCAAAAATCTACTAATACCAGTATTGATGGCCCCTGTTTTAATCACTACCGAGATAGAATCTTCTACACGATGGTCAGGAGCCTGAAGATAGCGTAATAAACCGCTGAAATTGGTTGCCAAATAAAATAAGGTTTGACACTAAACGGCTAAAAGTGATTGAATGATAATATTTTGCCACACTGGCGATCTTTTGTTCTCATTAATATGTAATTCTGCCTGTGGAGGCATTTTCGTATCTATTCAGGAGTACAGCGTATCAGAATGGTCATATTTGGACTAGAATCCAACAATTCAATAATTCATACATGTAACAATGTCGTCGTCAAAAGTTGGCTACAATATCAGACCGCACAGTCAAAAGCGTGGGAGCAAGTGTCCCTGGCGCAGTTTTCATCCAGTGGTTCATTTACTGCTGTATGTAATACTGGCAATCCGCAAGGCTGTAATTAGTGAAAGTGGGGGCACAACCAAGGAGAACACACAATATTTGTAAGTAGGCTGTTTAGGTTTTTATGTTGGTAACGCCACGTTGCGCTCTGTATGAAAATCACTGACTGCGCTGTGTGCAGTCTGCGGCTGGTTTGCATTGTTGGAGTATTTGGTATTGTAGTGTTGGGCAGTTGGATGTGAACAGCGCGTAGCGTTGCGCAGTTGGAGGTGAGCCGCCAGCAGTGGTGGGTGTGGGGAGAGAGATGGCAGAATTTTGAGAGCGGACGATCTGGACGTGTGTGCATCAGAAAGAGTAAATTTGTAATATTGGATATCATGAACTGATATATATATATATATATATATATATATATATATATATATATATATATATATATATATATGATGACTTTTGAACATTATTAAGGTAAATACATCTCTATCAAAATCTTTCTTTTTCTTACTACGTCTATCAGCAACTAGTGCCTTCAGTAGTTAGAATATTTTATTTAGCTGGCAGTATTGGCGCTCGCTATATTGCAGTAGTTCGAATAATGAAGATTTTTGTGAGGTAAGTGAGTCATGAAAGGTATAGATTATTGCTAGTCAGGGCCATTCTTTTGTAGGGATTATTGAAAGTCAGACTGCGTTGCGCTAAAAATATTGTGTCAGTTTAGTGTTGGTCAGAATAAGTAAAGAAGAAATGTCTGAGTACGTTCAGTTCTGCTTAGCTGTTTGAAAATCAAATAACGTAAGGGGTTTACCAGCACAGTAATTCATGAATTTTTCTAAGCGGATGTTTCATATTAAAATAACAGTGATTCATTCAGAAACAACATCACTGACTGACTCCTAGGCGCCGGCCGAAGTGGCCGAGCGGTTTTAGGCGCTACAGTCTGGAACCGCGCGACCGCTACGGTCGCAGGTTCGAATCCTGCCTCGGGCATGAATGTGTGTGATGTCCTTAGGTTAGTTAGGTTTAAGTAGTTCTAAGTTCTAGGGGAATGATGACCTCAGAAGTTAAGTCCCATAGTGCTCAGAGCTAATTGAACCATTTTGACTCCTAGGTACAGATATTTAGAAAATTCCGAAAGCGATTTTATCTGGAGTGATAAGTGAGTGTTGATTTTCGCGGAGTGAAGGAAAAAGTTCGCTGGTGTCCTCCGGATCTAGGGAAAGAGTTTTTCGGTACACTTACGGATTAGAAGATTAGAGTCGTTGTCCAGCAAGTAATGGCAACGATATATGTATGATTTTCTGATTGACGAGGAAACTCACAAACATTTTTATATACGTGGTGTCTGTTATTTCGGAGATGTCCGAAAGAACAGTCATCATTTTGATCCAGCAGCCACTGCGAATCAAGACACAAAGATATTACAAACACTAGCTGCGAGTGGACGCTAATTAAGATCACTAGGGAAAGGTAAAAAATTGTGCAGGACCGGGTTTCGATCCGCGTTTCCTTCTTCTTATTAGGCAGATGGTGCGACCACAAAGCCATCCCGACACAGTGGTCATCACAGCCAGAAGAACTTCGATACCACGCCTCCCTTGCCCATTCTCCTCATTATTTTCGGCATTACGCCGATTTCCTTAGTGTTTCGAGCGTTGTGTGCATCCGCACTGAAGAAATCATAGGTTGTCCCCGCCTTAATTTTATGTATGCACGGTGTCCGGAAAAACAGACACTGTAACACCATAGCTCTAATGCTGTACGATTAATTTTCCCTTTTGTTTTGTTTAGTGTTATATCGTTGAGTTTCTATGAATGTTGTTGAGTTGAATCGACACCATGAGTGTTTATTCTTTCCTGTGTAAAAACTTTGATGTCACGGTTTGATTTTATGCAATGTAGTGTATCTATCATTTGAATTCTTTGCCTCATTTGGAGGGAACAAAACTTAATGCATATAATTGTAATTTTGTTTAAATAACTTTTTGTAGAAATGTCAATATGTGCAAATGTTCTGTTTTATTTAATATGTTTGGTTGCTGTTATGTGAACTGCTGACCTTCACTTAGGGTTCTTAGTTATTTCATATGTAAAAGGTGTTGTGGTTCCCCTCGGGAACGGAACTGAGTAGCGCGCACAAATTGTGGTTGGCACAGGAAGAAAAGGTGGAACCAAGAGTCAGTCGGGGATGAGCTACCAAACAATCAACTACTCATGTAAAAGTTGTGTATTGTCTGGTACCGAGAGAGGCTTTTCCTGACTCTTTCCAATGCCTCGGATGGATGGATAAAGAGCTGGTACTATTCTGAAATTGGTAACTATCATCGCCACCAAGAAATGACAGAGTCCAGCAATTCTACCTGCAAATCCACCTACCGACATGCAATCACCGCCACATTGCGCAGTCACTGTTCAAAAATGGTTCAAATGGCTCTGAGCACTATGGGGCCTAACTTCTAAGGTCATCAGTCCCCTAGACTTAGAACTACTTAAACCTAACTAACCTAAGGAGATCACACACATCAATGCCCGAGGCAGGATTCGAACCTGTGACCGTTGCGGTCGCGCGGTTCCAGACTGTAGCGGCTAGAACCGCTCGGCCACGCAGTCACTGTAATGGATGGTTCAAATGGCTCTGAGCACTATGGGACTTAACTTCTGAGGTCATCAGTCCCCTAGAACTTAGAACTACTTAAACCTAAGTAACCTAAGGACGTCACACACATCCATGCCCGAGGCAGGATTCGAACCTGCGACCGTAGCGGCCGCGCCGTTCCAGACTGTAGCGCCTAGAACCGCTCGGCCATTGAGGCCGGCGATAATGGAACACTACAGTAATGTACAGTGAAGGATCAGTTCATAGGATGTTATAGTGTACTCAAATGTAAGGTAATTTACAAATGAATTTATGTACCTATTTTCATTTTTTCCTTATCATAACACCTCTCAGGTTCCTCTCCGTTTGAACTAAAGTGATTGCCGAGTGTCCTTAATTGAAAGCATATTAAAACTAATATGGCAATGAGTGTGCTAAATTTAATATTGTTTGTTGAAAGGATCTCACAAATATCTCAGATTTGTGTTTCACTGAAGTAAAAGTTCAGAACTGCAACTGTTGAGAGTTATGTGTTCATGCTTGTTAAGTACTTGTTCCTCGCCGGCCGCGGTGGTCTAGCGGTTCTAGGCGCTCAGTCCGGAACCGCGAGACTGCTACGGTCGCAGGTTCGAATCCTGCCTCGGGCATGGATGTGTGTGATGTCCTTAGGTTAGTTAGGTTTAAGTAGTTCGAAGTTCTAGGGGACTGATGAGCACAGATGTTAAGTCCCATAGTGCTCAGAGCCATTTGAACCATTTGAACTTGTTCCTCTAGTGTTTTGAAAGTGTGTTTAGTTTGCTCTGCTACAGTGGCCAAAATTAAGGGCCTCTCTCCACTGAAAGTAGTTCAAATGCACCAAGCTACTTAATTATAGAAATTTTTAATTACTCTTGCTATTCAAGTCTAATTCTGTACAATATTGGGTTCCTCTTGTGTATTGAAAGTGCATATTAATAGCGTAATAGGATCCACAGTTTATCCTTCACGCTCATGATAAACAGCAATTAATAGGAAGACTACTATCTATAAAAACAGTAATTTTTTTATTCAAAATTCAGTGAGAAGTAATCTGTTAGTGAACTCCATTTAATTTTCATTCCAAGCAGAAAGGTATTTAGTATTATCAACGCCTGTAAGCAGCTAAGGGTGTTCATTTCATTCTAACGAGCTGCATGGTCACCGATGGTATCTGTTCTTTCAGACAGATACCATCTTAGTATAAATAAAAATAATTTCATAGTACGAACTGCCTCCAACTTTAAGGTTATGGTATAGCAGTAGCGGACAGTAGTTTTATAACACCACATGCTTACATTTTAACTTTTTTGTTACCCTGTATGGTTCTTGGCAGTGAGGCATATTGAAAAAGTTACTTTCGTCCCTACGTTTCCCTCTCCTGTGTGGACTGACGTCTTCACTATCCGAGTACAGGCACTCGATTTCGTGCTCTGATGTACACTCAGGACGTGACGGCGGAGACGAATGCAGGAGGCGGCGTCGGTCGGTTCTCCTCGCGAGGACTCGTCCGGAGGACGGGGTGTCGGCAGGGAGGCCGCGAGCTGATTTAGTGCGGGGGCGTCCGGCGGCTGCCCGCGGATGCCTCCGCCGCCTGCGCCTCCGGTTGCCGAGGGTCACGATCGCACGACGCGCCACCCCGCACGACCGCCGCTGATTTATGCGGCTCCGCCGGCTGCAGCGGCGGCCAGCAGAGGAGCAGAGCAGAACACGGGTCACCGCGCGCGTCGCGGCCGCC
Source organism: Schistocerca nitens (assembly GCF_023898315.1). Taxonomy (NCBI): domain Eukaryota; kingdom Metazoa; phylum Arthropoda; class Insecta; order Orthoptera; family Acrididae; genus Schistocerca; species Schistocerca nitens. Next base: position 564,446,889 of record NC_064621.1, read on the forward strand.
GCTACCTGCCCGCGCTGCCTTGTAGTCGCCGAGCCCTGCCGCGGGGGGCGCAGATCTCACTCCGAGGATCAGACGGCGACGGAAGACGCCGCCGAACCCGTTTCACACGACACGCTTTCTCGCCTAAGTCGCCTATTCTGGTAGCTGCGCGTGATGTGCCGGCGTGTAAATCTTACGCTCACCACACTGGATTTCGGTAACAGCTGCATTGATCTTTTCCTTAGCTCCTCAACCGCCAGGATGCTTAGCGGCGCCTCTCCATCCATTTCTGTCTTCGGCCTTCCTCCTGAGAGCGGTATAGTTGGCACAGTCGTTATCCTCCATTATACACTACTGGCTATTAAAATTCCTACACCAAGAAGAAAAGCAGATGATAAACGGGTATTCATTGGACAAATATATTATACTAGGACTGACATGTGGTTACATTTTCACGCAATTTGGGTGCATAGTTCAAAAATGGTTCAAATGGCTCTGAGCACTATCGGACTTAACGTCTGTGGTCATCAGTCCCCTAGAACTTAGAACTACTTAAACCAAACTAACCTGAGGACATCACACACTTCCATGCCCGAGGCAGGATTCGAACCTGCGACCGTAGCGGTCACGCGGTTCCAGACTGAAGTGCCTAGAACCGCACGGCCACACCGACCGGCTGGGTTCATAGATCCTGAGAAATCAGTACCCAGAACAACCACCTCTGGCCGTAATAACAGCCTTGATACGCCTGCGCACTGAGCCAAACAGAGCTTGATAGCGTGAACAGGTACAGCTGCCCATGCAGCTTAACACGATACCACAGTTCATCAAGAGTAGTGACTGGCGTATTGTGACGAGCCAGTTGATCGGCCACCATTGACCAGACGTTTTAGTTGGTGAGAGATCTGGAGAATGTGCTGGCCAGGGCTGCAGCCGAACATTTTCCGTATCCAGGAAGGCCCGTACAGGACCTGCAACATGCGGTCGCGCATTATCCTGCTGAAATGTAGGGTTTCGCAGGGATCGAATGAAGGGTAGAGCCACGTGTCGTAACACATCTGAAATGTAACGTCCACTGTTCAAAGTGCCGTCAATGCGAATAAGAGGTGACCGAGACGTGTAATCAATGGCACCCCGTACTATCACGCCAGGTGATACGCCAGTATGGCGATGACGAATACACGCTTCCAATGTGCGTTCACAGCGATGTCGCCAAACACGGATGCGACCATCATGATGCTGTAAACAGAACCTGGATTCATCCGAAAACTGACGTTTTGCCATTCGTGCTCTCAGGTTCGTCGTTGAGTACACCGTCCCAGGCGCTCCTGTCTGTGATGCAGCGTCAAGGGCAACCGCAGCCTTGGTATCCCAGCTGATAGTCCATGCTGCTGCAAACGTCGTCGAACTGTTCGTGCAGATGGTTGTTGTCTTGCAAACGTCCCCATCTGTTGACTCAGGGATCGAGACGTGGCTGCACGATCCGTTATAGCCATGCGGATAAGATGCCTGTCATCTCGACTGCTAGTGATACGAGGCCGTTGGTATCCAGCACGGCGTCCCGTATTACCCTCCCGGACCCACCGAGTCCATATTCTGCTAACAGTCTTTGGATCTCGACCAACGCCAGCAGCAATGTCGCGATATAATGAACCGCAATCGCGATAGGCTACAATCCGACCTTTATTAAAGTAGGAAATGTGATGGTACGCATTTCTCCTCCTTACATGAGGCATCACAACAACTTTTCACCAGGCAACGCCGGTCAACTGCTGTTTGTGTATGAGAAATCGGTTGGAAACTTTCCTCATGGTAGCAAGTTGTAGGTGTCGCCAACGGCGCCAAACTTGTGTGAATGCTCTGAAAAGCCAATGTTTTGCATATCACAGCATCGTCTTCCTGTCGGTTAAATTTCGCGTCTGTAGCACGTCATCTTGGTGGTGTAGCAATTTTAATGGCCAGGAGATTATGTATGAGGCTTGTTCAGTAAGTAACGCCCCACATTACTTTTCTTCGAAAATATTTATTGTTAAGAGTGCGAATTTGGTGACAATATACATCAACATGTCTTGTTCAAGTCCAATCTTTCTCCATAGTCTCCATCACATTCGATGGCCATACGTCAACATTGTGGAAGAGCATGTATTCCCTGCTGGTAAAAGCTCTTGACCTGTAGGCATAGCCATGTTTTCACTGCATGACTGACTCTCTCGTCGTCTTCAAAGTGTGTTCCCCGTAGAGAATCTTTAAGCGGCCCACAGAGATGGAAGTCCGCGGGTGACAGGTTTGGACTGTTGGGTGGATGAGGCAATGATGTCCAACCCAATTTGGCGTGTGTTTCCGGGTTCTCAGATTTGGGCGTGGCCGTGCATTAATGGTTGGAGCAAGATTTTCGCTGGATTCTTGTCCGATCGAACACGTCGGAAACGGTTCTTGAGTTTACTCAGAGTCATCACGTATGACTCTGAATGCTGTGTCTAGACAAGACAGTCTAGACACAAGGGAGGTAGCCGAAAGGGCACGCGTCAACTCAAGCCGTCTTGCGTTAAGTCTGGAACAGGATTCGTAATGAATGTGATAAAGAAAAGAACGTAGCTACTAGAACACTTAACTTTTATATCGTCCTTTGGTATACAGCATTCTTGATGATACAAGTGAGACTATCTTGAGATACATGCAATGGTACAAATGGCGCCTTGCTAGGTCGTAGCCATTAACTTAGCTGAAGGCTATTCTAACTGTCTCTCGGCAAATGAGAGAAAGGCTTCGATCAGTGTAGTCGCTAGCAATGTCGTCGTACAACTGGGCGAGTGCTAGTACGTCTAGCGAGACCTGCCTTGTGGTGGCGCTCGGTCTGCGATCCTGACAGTGGCGACACGCGGGTCCGACATGTACTAATGGACCGCGGCCGATTTAAGCTACCACCTAGCAAGTGTGGTGTCTGGCGGTGACACCACACTGAATTCATGGTTGACCCTCTTCGCATCACATCCACGAGAATGATGCCATTACAATCCCAGAAGACTGTCACCACGACTTTTCCGGCAGAGGGGGTTGTCTTAAATGTCTTCTTTTGTGGTGAATGAGGACGATGCCACTCCATGGACTGCAAAGTGGTGCACCCAGCTTTCGTCCGCGGTAACAATCCGTGACAGAAAGGCCTCTCCGTCGGTCTCAAAACGCTCCAAAAATTCAGATGAAATGGCCTTTTTTAAAATCTTGTGGTCTGCTGAGAGAGTGCGTGGAATCCATCTGAGCACCTCTTTTAATATCCGAGAGTCTCGATCATTACAGACACACTTCGAATGCCGATCGACAGCTGTAGAGCCAGTTGTGTAGTTTTGATGCGCCGGTCGGCACGAATGATGACATCCGCACGATTCAGCATTTCTGGAGCAGTGGCTGTGACAGAACGTCCCGAGCGTGGCTGATCACGGATATCTGTTTCTGCATTTCCTGAGGCTGTAACTTTCTTTACCCATCGCCCAACTGTACTCCTATCAACTGCAGCATCGTCATATACTGCACACAAACGTTTATGGGTGTTCACCACGGTTTCTTTTTCCGCACACAAGTACCCAATAACAGCTCGCTGCTTGTAACGTCTGTCGTATGTAGACTCCATTTTGTTCTGCACTACGGCTCTGCCATCTGCCAGAACGGTTCGAAATTTCACCAGCGCACAGAAAAAAACATCAAAATGTGAAGCACCAACAAGGACGTCTGTCTATGTATATTAATGGCTTTTTAAAAAAAGTGGGGCATTACTCATTGAACGACCCTCTTTAAAACGTAAGCTTCCCCTGTCATTGTCACAGTCAATAAAATTTGCCAAACTACATGCTGCTGGAGTTTACGAAATCGGATGCGAATTTCGATTAGTGTATGTAGGCGAGACTGGGCGAGCCATCAGCACAGGGATATCTGAACGCGAAAGGTATATCCGACTAAGACAACAGATCAAGTCTGCAGTGGCAGAACATCAGGAAGAGTGCGGCAACCAGATTGATTTTGGTGGAGCTCGCATACTGTCGAAACAGCCTCTTACTTTCGGGAGGAAGATTAGAGAGGCAATAGAAATAGCCAAGCGATTAGCCAATATGATGAGGGATACTGACTTCAGCCGTCTTGGTTGCCAGCAATAACAGCGTTACGGGACGATAGCTTACATGAAGTAATACAAACAGGCGCACGGGAGACCGCAGCTGTCGCGGGTACACGGAGTACTGCCGCGTCTCAGCCGGCGTTAGAAAGCAGGAAAACAATGCCACCTCACAACTGCCGCCTGATTTTCCATTCGCCGCTTTCCACCAATCACAAGCAGTAATGAAAACACCAATCAAAACGTCGGGTTTCCACCAATGAAACGAAATTATAAATCACCAATAAATAACTTTGTAAGTAGGCTGTTTAGGGTTTTATGTTGGTAACGCCACGTAGTGCACTGTATGATAATCGCTGACTGCGCTGTGTGCAGTCTGTGGCTGGTTGGACCCACTGTTGGAATATTCGCTTGTGTAGTGTTGGGCTGTTGGATGTGAACAGCGCGTAGCGTTGGGTAGTTGGAGGTGAGCCGCCAGCAGCGGTTGATGTGGGGAGAGAGACGCCAGAGTACTGAGCGGAAGATCTGTACGTGTGTCCGTCAGAAAAAGGAAATTTGTTTAATTGGATTTATATATATATATATATATATATATATATATATATATATATATATATATATATATATATATACACTCCTGGAAATTGAAATAAGAACACCGTGAATTCATTGTCCCAGGAAGGGGAAACTTTATTGACACATTCCTGGGGTCAGATACATCACATGATCACACTGACAGAACCACAGGCACATAGACACAGGCAACAGAGCATGCACAATGTCGGCACTAGTACAGTGTATATCCACCTTTCGCAGCAATGCAGGCTGCTATTCTCCCATGGAGACGATCGTAGAGATGCTGGATGTAGTCCTGTGGAACGGCTTGCCATGCCATTTCCACCTGGCGCCTCAGTTGGACCAGCGTTCGTGCTGGACGTGCAGACCGCGTGAGACGACGCTTCATCCAGTCCCAAACATTCTCAATGGGGGACAGATCCAGAGATCTTGCTGGCCAGGGTAGTTGACTTACACCTTCTAGAGCACGTTGGGTGGCACGGGATACATGCGGACGTGCATTGTCCTGTTGGAACAGCAAGTTCCCTTGCCGGTCTAGGAATGGTAGAACGATGGGTTCGATGACGGTTTGGATGTACCGTGCACTATTCAGTGTCCCCTCGACGATCACCAGTGGTGTACGGCCAGTGTAGAAGATCGCTACCCACACCATGATGCCGGGTGTTGGCCCTGTGTGCCTCGGTCGTATGCAGTCCTGATTGTGGCGCTCATCTGCACGGCGCCAAACACGCATACGACCATCATTGGCACCAAGGCAGAAGCGACTCTCATCGCTGAAGACGACACGTCTCCATTCGTCCCTCCATTCACGCCTGTCGCGACACCACTGGAGGCGGGCTGCACGATGTTGGGGCGTGAGCGGAAGACGGCCTAACGGTGTGCGGGACCGTAGCCCAGCTTCATGGAGACGGTTGCAAATGGTCCTCGCCGATACCCCAGGAGCAGCAGTGTCCCTAATTTGCTGGGAAGTGGCGGTGCGGTCCCCTACGGCACTGCGTAGGATCCTACGGTCTTGGCGTGCATCCGTGCGTCGGTGCGGTCCGGTCCCAGGTCGACGGGCACGTGCACCTTCCGCCGACCACTGGCGACAACATCGATGTACTGTGGAGACCTCACGCCCCACGTGTTGAGCAATTCGGCGGTACGTCCACCCGGCCTCCCGCATGCCCACTATACGCCCTCGCTCAAAGTCCGTCAACTGCACATACGGTTCACGTCCACGCTGTCGCGGCATGCTACCAGTGTTAAAGACTGCGATGGAGCTCCGTATGCCACGGCAAACTGGCTGACACTGACGGCGGCGGTGCACAAATGCTGCGCAGCTAGCGCCATTCGACGGCCAACACCGCGGTTCCTGGTGTGTCCGCTGTGCCGTGCGTGTGATCATTGCTTGTACAGCCCTCTCGCAGTGTCCGGAGCAAGTATGGTGGGTCTGACACACCGGTTTCAATGTGTTCTTTTTTCCATTTCCAGGAGTGTATATATATATATATTTATATATATAATTTTTGTGAGGTAAGTGAATCATGAAAGGTATAGGTTATTGTTAGTCACGGCCATTCTTTTTGAGGGATTGCTGAAAGTCAGACTGCGTTGCGCCAAATATATTGTGTGTCAGTTTAGTGATGATCAGAATAAGTAAAGATAGAACTGTCTGAGTACGTTGGTGTATTACTCAGTTGTTTCTGTATCAAATTACGTAAGAGATTTTCCAGCACTATCATTCATAATTTTTCTAAGGGGACGTTTCAACTTCTAACATCCCTCCCCTTCATCCTTAATAGCCTGTCATAATTAGATAACGAGCGGTTCTAGGCGCTTCAGTCTGGAACCGCGCGACCGCTACGGTCGCAGGTTCGAATCCTGCCTCGGGCATGGATGTGTGTGATGTACTTAGGTTAGTTAGGTTTAAGTAGTTCTAAGTTCTAGGCGACTGATGACCTCAGATGTTAAGTCCCGTAGTGTTCAGAGCCATTTGAACCATAATTAGATAACAGCCACTTCTGCAGGTATATAAGAAACAAAATTTTCTTATTCAGCAGCAAACATCCTGAAAAGGTCATTTGCAACAGTGACCGAAACATATTGACAATGCGGTCTCAAACCCAGAAAAATTTTATTTAGTCCATTATATCGTTGACGCATTCTAGTCCCTGTATGCCTCCTATATTCTTTCCCTTTCCATTCCTTCAATGATTTTTTTTTCTTTAAATGAAAGCTATCATCGTGTCTCAGCCGATCCATGCGTCCTTTCTGTGTTTAATAGGATGCTGGATGGATGGATCGATGGATATGTTGGTGTGGGCACACGACAGCAAGGTCTTCAGCGTCAGCGGGAAAACAGTTGGAGACGAGTGTTGGTATAATACCCTACACAGGAGTATAAGACAGCACGGAATATAAACCTAACGGAAGTTGGGAAACTATGTCTGTATCTACACAGAAGCACAGAACGAGGTATCGTGTCAATATTAAAACACTAACTACACCGGAAGAAAGTCACATCAGGAGCTAAAGCAATGTAGTAGACGGATGTGACTCGTTGACCACATTAATAAAAGTGGCGGAGCCAGCCATTCTGCAACACACTTAAACCTTCGATCTAAAAGTTTAGGTCAGAGTCCAGATACGTCAAAAATCTTTAAAACCTTAGTCACACTCGTCTCATCGTCTGATAAAATAGAGGGCAGATCCAAAAAAAATGGTTCAAATGGCTCTGAGCACTATGGGACTCAACTGCTGTGGTCATAAGTCCCCTAGAACTTAGAACTACTTAAACCTAACTAACCTAAGGACAGCACACAACACCCAGCCATCACGAGGCAGAGAAAATCCCTGACCCCGCCGGGAATCGAACCCGGGAACCCGGGCGTGGGAAGCGAGAACGCTACCGCACGACCACGAGATGCGGGCAGGGCAGATCCCCACCAATATTTGCACTCTGTTAAAATATGGCGTACGTAGATATGCACGCCACAAGCATCACAAAAAGGGGGATTCTTACGCCGTTGCAAAAAACCATGTGTAACAGGGCAGTGCCCAATGCGAAGACGTGTGAGGTTATCTTCATCCCACCTGAGCAATTGACAGGGGGAGCGCCACGATCGGATAGCTGACTTCACCAGCCGCAGCTTATTGTCCGCTACCGCTAGCCATTCCTCATCCCATAACTGCATGAACTTTTTGTGTAGTTCAGAAACGACAGCCTATAAGGAAATAGGACACTGTGCAACATCCTGTTCTCTACAGGTCTCCTTGGCAGCCTAATCGGCCTGTTCCTTTCCCCGTACAGGCGTCAGGAAACAATGCTTCTCTTCGTCCACTCTGTGGAGTATATCCTCATTTGATATCATGTCTACCCAACAAATCTTCAACATTCTGCGTTAGCATCACATCTCGAAGGCTGTTATTTTGTGTTTTTCTCCTTCTCCGAGTGACCATGTTCCTTAGTGTCTAAAAAATTAATTAAAAGAGATTTTAATGCCTAGACTGCAATTTTCATCACACATTTCGCTTGACGCCTTCCTAAGGGACTGTCTTAACTTCTTTCAACCTGATAATATAACCATAGATCAGACGTGGTTTGAAGTCAGAGAAATAGTAGGGACGACAACTGAGAGATATACACTAAATGAATTAACAAGATACGGTACTGACCCCCCATGGTACACAAAACAGATTAGAACACTATTTCAGAAGTAACTAAGAAGTACGCTAAATTTAAAAGAACTCAAAATCCCCTAGACTGGCGAAGTTTTACAGTAGCTCGAAACTCCGTACCATCTTCAGCGCGAGATACTTTCAAAATTTTCCCAAACGAAACCCGGTCTCTAAATCTGGGAGAAAAATCAATGAGATTCTGATCGTATGTAAAGTACATCAGCTGCAAGACGTAATCAATAACTTCATTGCGCGATAGTAATGATAATGTTACTAATGAAAGTACCAGTACAACAGGGTTACTGAGCACGGTTTTCTGAAATTCCTTCAACAAAGAAGACGAAGAAAATATTCCAGAATTCGTATCAAGAACAACTGCCAACACGAGTAAGGAAGCAGATACCCTCATTGTAGCGAAGTAGCTTAAATTACTTAATAAAGGCAGGACCATTAGTTCAGATTGTATACCAGTTACCTTCCTTTGGGAATATGCTGAAACGATAGCTATACTTATCAATTGTATACAATCGCTCGCTAGTACAAAGGTCCATTCCTGAAGACTAGAAAGTTGCACAGGCCACGCGAATATTCAAAAAGGAAACATCAGTAATTAAAAGCCCATACCAGTAACGTCAATTGGGCAGTAGGATTTTGGAACATGTACTGTGTTCGAACATTAAAAATTAGCTCGAAGAAAACGATTTATTTACAGATAGCCAGCACGGATTAAAAACTATTGCTTTTGTGTAATACAACTAGCTCTTTATTCTCGCGAAATAAGGAGTGCTATCGACAGCAGACGTCAAGTTGATTCCATATTTTTAGACCTCCAGGCGGCTTTTGTTACTGTTCCTCACAAGCGACTTTTAATCAAACTGGGTGCCTACAAAGTTTACTGTCAGTAGTGCGACCATATCCGTTATTTAGTGCCAGAAAGGTCACAATTTGTAGTAACTGACGGAAAGTCATCAAGTAAAACAAAAATAATGGATGGGATTCCTAAGGAATTGTTATAGGCCCTCTGCTGCTCCTGATATACATATGCGATTTAGGAGACAATCTGAGCAACCCTCTGGGATTGTTTGCAGATGACGCTGTTATTTACCATCTTGTAAAGTCATCAGATGATCAGAAACAAATGCAAAACGATTTAAATAAGATATTTGTATGGCGCGAAAAGTTAGAATTAACTGTAAATAATGAAAAGTGTAAGGTCGTCCAAATCAGTAATAAAAGAAATCCACTGAATGTTTGTTACACGATAAATCACACGAATGTGAAGGTTATGAATTGAACTAAATGCTTAAGGATTACAATTACGAATAACTGAAATTGAAACGATCACATGATGTTGTCGGAAAGGCAGCAAAGACTGCAGTTCGTTGACAGAACTCTTAGAATATGTAAGATGTCTACTAAAGAGACTGCCTACGCAACGCTTGTTACCATCTTATGGAGGATTGCTGTGCGATGTGGGATCCGCTTCAGACGGGCTTGAGAGAGGACACTGAAATAGTTCAAAGAAGGGCAGCTACTTCTGCATTATCGTGAAACAGAAGAGAGTGTGCCACGGATATGATAAGCGAATTGGGGTGGCAATCATTGAAACAAAGGTGATCTTTCGTTGAGCCAGATTCTTCCTGCGAAATTTTAATTACCAATATTTTCCTCCAAATGCGAAATTTTTTTGTTTGCATCCACTTACATATGGGGAAATGACCATTATCATAAAACGAGGGAAATCAGAGCTTGCGCAGAATATTTAAGTTCCCGGTTTTCCCACGCACTGTTCGGATGTGGAACGGCAGAGAAATAGCTTTAAGTTGGTTCGGTGAACCCTCTGTCAGACACTTAACTGTGTATTACAGAGTAATCACTTACACGCAGATGTAGATGTAGGTTCTCAACCGTCAGGTTGTTCAGCAGCAGTTCGGCATGCATTTCTGCCTTCGACAGTCCTGTTGAGAGCGTTATAAGTGGTGCAGCTGTCATCCTCCATGATCTGGTTGATATATTCTAGTCGTCAGGAGACAAGGGTTCTTTTCGTCCACTCTGCCGAGGACCCGTTCATTTGATAACGTGTCTGCCCAGGAAATACTGTGCGTTCTGCGGTAGCATCACATCTCTAAAGCTGTTATTTTGTGCTTTTCTACTTCTCCGAGTGTCGATGTTCGTTACTGAACAAAATTTTTTTTATAAACCCTTTTAGTACCTGGAACGCAGTTTTCATCATGCAGGTAAAGTTTGTTACTGTAAAGAAATTTGCAAAAATTATCCAAAATAATCTTAAAAATCCTTCAAAAATGTTTTGAAAATGGGAAGTTCGAAGAACCAGCATTACGAACCTAGCAATACGCTACATTCACTTCTGTATCGCTCCTGTGGGGACGAAGACGCGATAAATTATGGCGAACACAGAGGCGTTTAGGCAGTCATTCTTCCCGGGCTCCAGACGCGAATGGAACGAGAACAAACGCTAACACATGGTACAAATACATTGTACATATACGAAGAAAACCTCTGCCAAGCACATTACAGTGGTTTACAGAGTACATATGTCGATATACACTGCTGGCCACCGTAAATGCAACACCAAGAAAGACAAGAGGTAGCACAACAAGATTTATTTTGTAGATAACATGTTGACCAAGTATCAAATGATTACGTTTACAGACGTCTGTGACATGTGGTTCCTGCCAGAATCAGTAGCCAGAGTAGCCGCCATTGTTGGAGATCACCGCTGCCACACGTCTCGGCATTGACTCAAAGAGACGTTGGATGTGTTCCTGGGGTACAGCAGCCCAAGCAGCTTCCACACGTTGCCAAAGATCATCTGGTGTGGCAGCTGGGGATGTAATCTGGGTCACTCGTTGAGCAACCATGGACCACATGTTTTCTATCGGCGAAAGATCCGGAGAGCGAGCCGGCCAGGGACAATGCGTGCCAAGTGTGGTCGCGCATTATCCTGTTCAAATATGGCTGTGGCCGAGCCCTGAAGGTAAGGAAGGACAACTGGCTCCAGTACCTCGGATATATAGCGCCGGCTATTTAAAGTACCGGCAATGCGTACTAGAGGCGTGCGAGAGTAATATCCAATACCGCCCCATACCATAATACCCGGTGCAAGACCAGTGTGGCGGTGCATAATGCAGCTGTCCAGCATCCTCTCTCCACGGTGTCTCCACACTCGAATCCGACCATTGTGGTGCTGCAGACAGAAGCGTGCCTTGTCAGTAAAGACGTCATTCCATTCTGCCGTCCACATCCGTCTGTCATCACACCATTGGCGACGGAGACGTCTGTGGTTCTGTGTCAATGGTAGACGAAGCAATGGACGTCTTGCGGACAGACCACTCTGCTGTAAACGGCGTCGAATGGTACGCGCAGACACTGGATGATGCGTTCCAGACGCAATGTGCTGTGCTATGGTTCGGGATGTCACTGAGCGATCCGTCACTGCCATGCGCACAATTTGCCTGTCAGCACGTGCAGTGGTGCACCGAGGTGAATGCGATCGACCACGTCGGTCCGTCGTACCCTCCTGTATCCAACGGTCACATATCCTCATTACAGTTGTTTGGTTTCGTCCAACACGACAAGCGATTTCTCTGTATGATAATCTACAATCTCGGTAAGCCACTATCCTTCCTCTGTCGAACTCGGATACTTGATCAAAAGACGTTCGCTGTTGTCTACGAGGCATAACTGATCGTCTAGTGAAACAACCACAAGGTAAACACACGTGCCGAACGTACACTCGTCGAAATCGCCAAGGCTTAAATGGCGCTATGAGGTGGCGCCACAGGCGCGCGTGATGTGCGTCTGCGCTGACATTCTAATCAGTTGCATATCTCATCGCTGCAAACCCATGGTGTAAATTTCACTCGATTCGGATGCTTCCTTCAGGGTGTTGCATTTACGGTGGCCAGCAGTGTAGATGTAGATGGAGGTTTGGATGTACATCTAGCTGCAGATACGATCTTGCGCTGGTTTCATCAACTGCAGGCTTTTGCACTCACAAAAGTTCTCAGTTTCGGAGATTTGAATGTTGATCCTTCAGCCTCTCTTCCGCCTCTCTCTGTACCTGAATTAAAGGTGAAGCCAGATTACAATCATTAACTTCCCCATGACTGAATTCCGTACAAGAAATAAAGGTAAGAATGCTCCGTTTTTCGCTATCCATGCCACGTACTGTGGCTGTCTGTAGTGTCAGTGGAGCTGAACGCCACGACTTTCGCAATAGTGGTCGCTCCCTCTATTCGCATTACTGTACTGGCCGCTCCCAAACTAAAAGGACGATCCGTGAGACTCTGGTGGCACGGAATTTTAACTCACTCTCGGAGGGAACGGGATTCAACCGAGTTTTCCACTGAGTCTGTGTATGATCTGGACAGATTAAATCCTCGACATATGCTCATGGTCTGGGAATGTGATTTTACGGCATTGGACCACCCGATATGCTCCAACACTTTAATATCACTAGTAAGGCAACTTCGCTTCCCACTCCTCATTGGGCACAACAAATGAAACCATGCTACACCAGGAAGAAATGCAGATGATAAACGGGTATTCATTGGACAAATATATTATACTAGAACGGACATGTGATTACATTTTCACACAATCTGGGTGCATAGATCCTGAATAATCAGTACCCAGACCAACAACTTCTGGCCGTGATAACGGCCTTGATACGCCTGGGCATTGAGTCAAACAGAGCGTGGATGGCGTGTACAGGTACAGCTGCCCATGCAGCTTCAACACGATACCACAGTTCATCAAGAGTAGTGACTGACGTATTGTGACGAGCCAGTTGCTCGGTCACCATTGACCAGACGTATTCAGTTGGTGAGAGATCTGGAGAATGTGCTGGCCAGTGCAGCAGTGGAACATTTTCTGTATCCAGAAAGGCCCGTACAGGACCTGCAACATGCGGTCGTGCATTATCGTGCCGAAATCTAGGGTTTCGCAGGGATTGAATGAAGAGTAGAGCCACGGGTCGTAACACATCTGAAATGTAACGCCCACTGTTCAAAGTGCCGTCAATGTGAACAAGAGGTGACCGGGACGTGTAACCAATGGCACCCCATACCATCACACCGGGTGATACGCCAGTATGGCGATGACGAATACACGCTTCCAATGTGCGTTCACCGCGATGTCGCCAAACACGGATGCGACCATCATGATGCTGTAAACATAACGTGGATTCATCCCAAAAAATGACGTCTTGCCATTCTTGCACCCAAGTTCGTCGTTGAGTACACCATCGCAGGTGCCCCTGTCTGTGATGCAACGTCAATGGTAACCGCAGCCATGGTCTCCGAGCTGATAGTCCATGCTGTTGCAAACGTCGTCGAACTGTTCGTGCAGATGGTTGTTGCCTTGCAAACTTCCCCATCTGTTGACTCAGGGATCGAGACGTGGCTGCACGATCCGTTACAGACATGCGAATAAGATGCCTATCATCTCGACTGCTAGTGATACGAGGCCGTTGGGATCCAGCACGGCGTTCGGTATTACCCTCCTGAACCCACCGATTCCAAATTCTGCTAACAGTCATTGGATCTCGACGAACGCGAGCAGCATTGTCACGATACGATAAACCGCAATCGCGATAGGCTACAATACGACCTTTATCAAAGTCGGAAACGTGATGGTACGCATTTCTCCTCCTTACACGAGGCATCACAACAACGTTTCACCAGGCAACGCCGGTCAACTGCTGTTTGTGTATGAGAAATCGGTTGGAAACTTTCCTCATGTCAGCACGTTGTAAGTGTCGCCACCGGCGCTAGCCTTGTGTGAATGCTCTGAAAAGCTTCTCATTTGCATATCACAGCATCTTCTTCCTGTCGGTTAAATTTCGCGTCTGTAGCACGTCATCTTCGCGGTGTAGCAATTTTAATGGCCATTAGTGTACCTTTTGTACGGCTTATTATAAATAGGCACTTACACAGCGGTACTGCAAGCATTGGACGAGGCTGCAGAGGGCCAACGCAAACAATAATTTTCTTATGGAGGTCTGAAACTCTGGGGTTAAAGGCGCTTTACTACTTGCAGACTCTTCACGTACGACGTGTTTGATTGCTGCCCATACGCTCGTCTGCCCACTTTCCGGACATTACAGCCTTTATCCTAAGTGGCCTCGGTCTGCTGTAACGACATGTTACTGTCCTCCGTGAGATGCTTAAGCAGTTTTCTGTATCAACATTACGATCAGTTAGTGCTGATACCTCTTGGGAATACTAACTGAAGAAGTAGAAAAAAGAAATAGGGTCATATATGGTTTAATATTTCAGCGCTAACGGAACTTAACTACAAGAGCGGTGACCCTCGTCAACTAACTTTGTGTCGGGTGCACGAAATATCATCGATCGAAATTCGGTAAGTTTATAATACGAGCTAGAGTTCTTTTCGAAAAACGTTATTCAGAAAATTTAGACAACCGACATTTGAAACTGACTGCCGAACGATTCTACTGCCGCCAACATTCATTGCGCGTAAAAACCACGAAGGTAAGATACGAGAAATTAGGGCTCGTAAGGAAGCGCACAGTTGTTTTTCCCTCGCCCTATTTGGGAGTGGAACAGGAGGGGAAATGACAAATAGTGGTACAGAGTACCCTCCGCCAAGCGTCGTACGGTGGCTTGCGGAGTATCTATGAAGATGTAGATCTAGATGTAGATCTCCAGCACCCTAGATAAGTTCGTTTTTTTGGTTACTTTCTTACGAATTCCTCAAACGAAACAGCTGTCGACTTTCTCTCTTCTCCATCTGAGACAGAGCTCTGTAAAGACTTCTGACGGACGGTCCCACTGTGCAACAAAAGTAAAGGGTCACTTTTTCAAAACCCTGTAACGCGTAAGTTTGAAATTTGGCTCCTAGGTGCTTACACTCTTCCTTTGTACTAGTGCAAAAGCGTGGCGTTCTGAGACGTCTCACTTGAGTTCGATGACGCTTAAAACAGCAAAGTGTCGACACTTGCGAAAAAAAGACCAGAGCTCTGAAGCTCACGCGAGATGTGAGGTGAATTAACGACGTCACATAGGCACCAAATTTTGCCACAGTTCTGCCCACCGCAACAGTGGACGTGGCACACACACTACCTGAAGGTCGTAGCACTTCCTCTTACCCACATCTCACTCCTTCTGAGGTCGCAGGTTCAAATCCTGCCTCGGGCATGGATGTATGTGATGTCCTTAGGTTAGTTAGGTTTACGTAGTTCTAAGTTCTAGGGGACTGATGACCTCAGATGTTAAATCCCATAGTGCTCAGAGCCATTTGAACCATTGGAACATTCTTCTGACTTCTCTTCGATGGAAATTCAAGCCGTGGTGCCCAGCCTTGAAGTCACTCAGTTTTCTTATGGGTCGCAGAGAAGAAAATTTCTGGCGCATATAACGGTACATTGCGGGCAGGCGTGTCAATTAGCATCATATTAATTAAAATCGGGGAAGAATTAAAAAGGGGAAAGTAATACGAAACTTTAATAACTGCACAGTATTACTAAGAAGCAATATAATGAAAAGTAATAAAAAGCAAAGACCAAGCGGAACAGAAAGGTATAGGGGCGGGTTAGTTTTTTTAGTACATATAAAAGAACCTGTAACACATTATTGAGCTCTCAACCTTCAGTTATCGCGATGGGGCTAGTCGATGAAAAAGTGGTACGCGACTGCGAAATTCGTTAAGGAGATTATTTCAAGACTCTTCAAGCACGTTTAAAATACATTACGCGTGACGAAGTGATAAGAGATGTTTATTGTCGGGTGAAGTGAAAATGAATCCGACAACATAATTCGAACTTTGTGTTAGCTTGGAAAAATACTCTTGGGAAACTATTATGGTAGTGGATCCCACGAAAGTTGTGCGCAACGGAAAGCTATAGTTTACGTAATTCTGCATTTTATAAAATGGTGATACGCGTGTGCGTGGAACATTAATAGAATCTTATCCTTGGACGGTTGCGGGGGTAACTGATACAAACAACGCACCAGCATAAAAGATAGTTCGCTTATTAACTACCAGATATTAATTAACGGGGACCTAAAATACTAAAAAAGAAGGATAGGATAATCACCTCCAATCCCGATTCATATTTCATATTTAATTAGTGAAAAGAGAAGTGTTAATAAACAAACTACATTTCAATTTTATCCACGATTTTGGCTTCATTACGTAATCTTGACTACACGATAAACAATATCTGTGGAAGTTGTATGCAGCGTATCGTCATAATATTTAGCCAACCAATATTGTGGGGCACCAAAAATGTAAATGCATGAAATTGTTCTTACAGCGGCTATATAATGTGTGAGTGCGACGAACTATATTGAGAAACTGAACATCCATTACGTACTTGCATGTTTCTCTGCGAAAATGGTCCTTGTCGGTACATCAGCATAGAGTTCGAATAGAATCGCTGGAACATTCCAAACCATTCAGATTAATCGGACATCTAAATACGCATGATGCTGGTACCACCAGGATGTGTTCTTTCTCCTCACCCCCGTGGCAGTAACTGAATTAAGAGTCAGCCAGGAAATACATTTAAATCAATTGACGACCATTGAGCTAGCGTCACGAATTTTCAAACGTCCACTGCCATGTATGAAGGAGAGTGACACCACGACTGTTAACATCGATCGAGGGGTGTCGTCGTGATCGTTTTTGAATGACAAGTTAAGGCCTCAGGAGGTTGCATATAGTGTGTCAATGAAAAAGCCCCTTTCCTTTGGGCGTCGATTCCCACGGTATTTCGCTGTGCTATAACCAAGAGGCCGACTTTCTCGATAACCTTTGACTCTGCTGATATCCCCCAAACGATTCAGCTTTTCCCTAAGGACGTTGTGGTCCTGCAGTCCCATCGAATGTGATAGCACTCCTTCGGAGTGTAGCGCAACAGCAATTTTTGCTTGGTACACAGTGTAGCACTAGGCATAAAGGATAGTTTGAAACCATTCAAAGAAATATGAACGTGATCGGATGTATTCAAAGGAATTTGAACGTGATCCGAGGCAGCAAAGGGTTCTCAAACTTCGTCAGCCCTTCTGTTTCGTGACCTCCTATGGTATGTAATGTCGGGATGCGACATTGATACGTGTGTGAAAAAAATGTTACAGGATCCCTCTGTGCCTTTTGCGAACCTTTGTTGAGAACTACAGAAATGTGCCTGTGCAGAGACAGCCAGTCACTGATTACTAGGCGCCAACGAGATAGGGCATCGCTTTCGACGTTCCTTAGATATCGCATGCAACCAGCAGGCCCTTGTTCATCGACATACAGTATTGCGGCTCAACTCAGGGGAGAGTCGAAATTGTCGCCTGTCGCACTAGCACAAGTAATCACTGACTGGTTTTCTCTGTACAGGTATGTTTTTAAAGTGTTCAACGATGATGCATGTACAAAACTGCAGTGACACATCACCATATCTTCTGGGTATCTCATTGTTTTAGTCAAGCATTTCCGTTTCACCCTGTCAGTTTGCCTATGTTAGAATTTAGGCTCCTTTACCTCTATAACTGACAATGGGTACAAGACTCAGTAGCACTCATTATTAATTGATATCATAGCACTGAACTACTTCAGCAATGCTTGCCTGACCTGTTATAAATAAACCTTCCTTCGTCGACTCCGATGCGAGTTAGTGGGTGCATATGTATTCAGACTGTAAGGCCTCACATATCTTAATCGGTTAGAAGGACTCACACATTGGATAATGAATAGAATAAGATTTTGATCAAATAAGATTTGTTTGTTTGGTATCACTGGAAAATGGAAAGCCCGATATGGACGACACAAATATCGCTGACGTTGGATTTCTACATAAGACGATATTTGCTAGAAATATTAGATCCATGGTTCTTGCTTCTGACTGTACTTGTTCCGTGGCCCCTCAGGAACAATAAGTTTTCTAAAGCCTGCCCTTAAATCTGTACAGAGCTCACCAGCACGAAAAAATACTGTACATACTATACAGTTTGTGCAATAATAAAGCTGACAAACTGCAGGGACGAACTGCTGACTGGGAATGGAGGAAGAAAGGTCCAATGCACATGTATTCAGAACTGGACGGTGTGCGTGCAACGACAACAAATCGTGTCGGAACACAGTACAGAGCTGCATAGCATCCACGTAACAACAGATGTTCAAAGTGGCCTCCATGCGATGCGGTGCATACATTCACACGTTGCATCATGGAGTGTCGCGGTTTTTTTACACATTCCGAATAGCATCACAGGCGTCATTAACATGCTTTCGAATGATCTAAACATCAGGAACTGATTCAGCACACACAACGCTTTCCAGAAGAAGAGGAAAAATCCGGGAGTTGTAAGCCCGGGGATGTAGTAGACCATGCTACAGTGCCTCCGCGTCCTGTCCGACATGCGGGTAGGATATTTTCAATGTGTAATGCGGAAGTATCCTGTAGAACCCGGTACTCCAAATCTAGTGTACGCAGTCCGCTGCCTCCCTGCACGTACGTCCATCTGAAAGGAGCCATGATCACATAAACGCCGAAAAAGGGCTTGAAATGTTGTGTGACGTGGTTGGTGTCTGTGAGGGTGCTTCTTTTGGTATAGCTGCCTTGCCTCTCGACCGTTTCCACGTGCTTGGACTTACACCAATACTATCTCGGCTTGTTCCAGAATTAAACCTTGGACCATTCTGCTGCTTACAATACGCTGCGTCGATCACACAGCCTGTAACCCACAAGGAACTTACAGTACGTGGTTAGAGGAACTTTCATTCGTCAGCCCATCTACCGTGACCACAATGTATTTCCAGACACACGCTCGTAGGACCTCTTTTCCTCCATTTGCGCTCAGGAATCCATCCCTGTAGTTTGTTGATTTTATCAGTGTTCACGCTGTATAATAAACTTCCCGTAGAATCTGCCTCCTGTCCCAGTATTCTCCAATATCACTGTCACTCATTACAGTTTCTTTTCACGGAGACATAAAAAAAATCTGTACCTGAGCGTCATTGTACACTTTTTATCAAATGTTATAAGGTGTCAGGCAAATCCAACACCTCCCATGAAAACCCTGACATGATAAGCAAATCCAGTAGTATGTCACATAGCTCCGAATAAATCGTGACATTAAATTAACCAAAGTAATACGAGTAACGAGTGAGCAAATGGAATACCACAGACTAACACAAGAATGCCTAAATGCATGTCATACCTTCCCACCGTGAGACAGACGCAGTTTTGAGGGGAGAAACGAGAACAGAAGCCGAGAGCAGAACTGTGTTAAGCTGGAAGGCCCTACGATATGGGACGGACGGACACCCACGTCGCCAGCTAACTGCTAGGACCACACCACCCGCAAGTTTTAGCGTGAGACTTTTTCGCGTCTCTGTTAAAAGCTAGAGCCCTCCAGAAGAACAGTATAGATCTTACGATAACAAAAAAGGGACACACCACCTGCAAGTTTTAACGTGAGACTTTTCGCGTCTCTGTTACATCAGGACCACCCCCAGCCCATGTTAAAAGATAGAGCCCTCCAGAAGAACAGTATAGATCTTACGATAACGCTAAAAGGACCACACCAGCTGCAAGTTTTAGCGTGAGACTTTTTCGCGTCTCTGTTACGTTGCAAACTTTAAAAACATTGCCCCACCACGAAAAGTATAACGTTTCTCATTGGATAGACAGAATTTTTGCAGGCGGAGCTTAAGGCTAACATTGACACCCTGATTGGCCAGATGGAAACACAGCCAGATAGTTTTTTTTAAAACCAACTTCGGTAAATTGTAGCAAGGAGACGTTAGGAGAGTTCCTTCCGAGAGGGCGAGCTGGACGGAGCTGCGCCGGCCGCCATCCCCTGACGAACACCGACAAGGTAATGAACGCACGTGATGCCGCATTTTTGAGCGCATAAGGCTTCACTCAGAACTGCAGAAGTCTCATCTGTTACACCCCCTTTTTGCGTAATACTAGTGTCGATCGTCAATTAAAGCTCATGGTGTTCACATTTGCCACTTAAAGTAAAAATCTGAAACGCGATGATTTTTCTGTTATATAGTTATTGAGAACCCACATCAGCCACTGTAAT
The DNA here is from genome assembly GCF_023898315.1 of Schistocerca nitens. Lineage (NCBI taxonomy): Eukaryota > Metazoa > Arthropoda > Insecta > Orthoptera > Acrididae > Schistocerca > Schistocerca nitens. The sequence continues at coordinate 564,467,271 of NC_064621.1, forward strand.
TTACAACAAGTTAAATAAGTAATTAAAAGATAATTGAGGGTCACTGTAGACCATTTTGATAGTTTTCTCTTTTGTGAAACTTAATTTAAACCTAGATTATAGATGTGATATGGCACAGGTCATCCTTCGATCCATTGTAGAACTTGGAAACCCATTCAGGGAATATACGTTCACATTTTTGTTGAACGCAGTCGGTTTTTACCATCCTGTATTAAAACATTTCCTTTTATCAATAGTGCAATTTATAAACAATGTTTTGTGAGTAGAATAAAATTTCCAATGGTAAACTTAACTGCTTTTTCGACGTTATTTTACCAGCTAACTAAAAATAGGAAAGCCTTGAACCCCTTCCACTAAATTTAGTTAGTATTAAGATTCTTTTACAGGGAGTGCAGTGGAGCTGACGCTGAAATCATTAAGTATTTGGTTATATCGTCGCTAGTCTCACTGACTCTTCTGACTTCTACATGCTATGTGTGGTCTAGCGTCTCCTTACCAGCAACAGGTCCCAGGCTCAAACTAGTCAATTCCCTAAAAAACACGCTCAGAGCGTCGTTGTGCGAAAGTGGTTAGGGAGACACGACTTAGAACAAACAGACACCACGCAGAATGTTTAGATTGTAACTGTACTTATTCTTCAGTACAGATGTGCTTTTTAACTGTCAACCCTTCCCAGATACTACACAACAGGATTTGAACTTGATGTTGCGCAAATGTTTCCTTCACTTACCTGTGGAATGGTCAAATCGTGGCCTTCGGATCTATGCGAGATTTTCTTGACTACTGGAAAGTGACTGTAAAATCAAACTATACAGATAGCAATTAATGGAAACAGGACAGTGACCACTAAGGAAGTCGAAGAATGACTGAATTCATAGGACCTAAAAAACAACATCGTATCTTAAAGTAACATGGAGTTCACTAATCACAAGTTTTTTGAAGCAAGTTTCTGAGCAATACAGTGTTCTCGCAGATTCAGGGGCAAATTTTCATACCATGTTAAAGCGTTCAGTAAGACGTACACAACCTATAGAATGGGCCACATTTCAGTCTGCTAGGATATACTAATGGGCAGAATGCTCGTCACATAAAGCAGACTAGGGAGGAACATTTCCGAAACGAACGACCCTGTCATAATTATTTATAGAGGAGAATCCGCTAAATATGTCGTGGTATTTCTGAAATAGCTTTAGAATTGAATGAGAGTCATTCTTTCTTTCTAGTCCACATGGATCTTCAAGATCACAAAACAAAGAGAGAAGATACGACATACATTACCCTTCAAAAAAGGAACATGCTGTCTTTCAATTTTATCCTAAAGCCTTGCCATTGTAAGAATATACAGGGTGCCCTCCTACGATCAAGCAAGTTTGTTGTGATGTTTCGGCAGACATTCGCAATTTCGTTATTGCATCGTGTAGCTGCTCATCACGTATTTCATGGCACGCCCATCGTCGACGAAAGCCTCGGTTTGCTTCCCGTTACGAAAAAAACGACTTTTAAAGGCGAATTTTACGTGACCATTCGAAAGAGTGGTCTCAAATTAGGCTAGTGAAATTTTCGTTTCATCGATATGTACTAGAACGAACATTAAACATGATGAGTAACTAATACTCCGGCAGCGAGTCGCGTGCCTTCCTGACGGCATCAACTACTACCGCCATGCAGGAGCGCTGGCCTGCAGAGTACCGGTTATTCCTCGTGTTTTACTGACCCTATTAACACATATTGGTTAAACTGTTATCGCGCTGCACTAATTTGTGAGCGCTGTGTCGAGTGAGCAAGTAAAATTCCTCTGTGATTACGAAGGCTTTCCCAGAGAAATAATTGATAATATTCTTCTCGGGTGTGTAGCCAGATCATAACGTCATCTTGACACAATATTTCCGCGGCCCAACTGGTCGCCATCTTCAGGTGAGAGTGCTGGTACACGATGTCGCCGAAACTGACTTCTCAGCGCAAGAGGCGGCCCCTATATAGGCCGCAGAAGGCCCACAACGCGTGCGTGAGAAGGTGCCGTAACTGCCCTCAAGCGCGAGTAAACATACAGCGCCGCCAGTGGTGGAAACAGGCGAAATCGAGATATCGCTATCAAAAATTAAAAATTAAAAATTATTCCGACGATCGAAACATAGACCGTTGTTTTTTAATGTCTGATAACACCGGGTTCCAAATCTTTCTTAAAAGGTAACCCTTGTCTCTGTTAATAAGATTATCAGATAGACGAATCTCTATGGATTCTTTTAAAACACAGTCCCAATAGCGAGATGCAGGGGCAACCATTTGTGTCTCGTCATACAGCATTTTATGTCCCTCGGCGAGACAGTGCTCCGCCACTGCAGATTTCTCAGGCTGAAGCAACCGTGTGTGCCGCTGGTGCTCAACACATCGCTCCTGAATGGTCCGGATTGTCTGACCAATATAAGCCTTCCCACAGTGGCGAGGGATCTTGTACACACCGGGCTTCCTCAAAAACAAGTCATCCTTAACAAAGCCAAAAAGCACCCTAATCTTGGCTGGTGGACGAAAAATACTTTTGATATCTTTTCAGAATTCTTCCTATCTTCGAGGAAATGCTCCCAGCAAAAGGTAGAAAAGCCACCAATTTGCAGGTATCTTCTGGTGGTTCAGGCGAAGGTCCAAACTGGAAAACACGACCTATCTGTTTATCTGTATAGCCATTCTGCTTCAACACAACCTTAAGATGCTCCAATTCTTGTCTCAAGCTTTCTCCATCTGAAATAGCAAAAGCTCGGTGGTTTTTCTACCTTTTGCTGGGAGCATTTCCTCGAAGATAGGAAGAATTCTAAAAAGACATCATATCGAAAGTGTTTTTCGTCCACCAGCCAATATTAGGGCACTTCTTGGCTCTGTTAAGGATGACTTGTGTTTGAGGAAGCCCGGTGTGTACAAGATCCCTTGCCACTGTGGGAAGGCTTATATTGGTCAGGCAATCCGGACCATTCAGGAGCGATGTGTTGAGCACCAGCGGCACACACGGTTGCTTCAGCCTGAGAAATCTGCAGTGGCGGAGCACTGTCTCGCCGAGGGACATAGAATGCTGTATGACGAGACACAAATGGTTGCCCCTGCATCTCGCTATTGGGACTGTGTTTTAAAAGAATCCATAGAGATTCGTTTATCTGATAATCTTATTAACAGAGACAAGGGTTACCTTGGCTCCGTAGGCAACCGTAAAGATTTCTTCATGAAGGCATTGACCGCTTGTCTCACAGTGGGATAAATGTATTAACATTTACGGCTATTACTTTTGAATTAATAGAGTCTATTCACAATTTTCTCATCTGTCTCGCTTTCATTTGACTGCCCATTAATTCTTTCATGTAATTAACAAAATACATGTTCAAGGCTTTTATCGATGAAAAGTTGAAAGGTGGCTACACTGAACCACAGCGCCAGAGATCGCTAGAGAGCGTTGTTCCGCCGCCTCCACTGGCAGTGATTATTGAGAACTCGTAGTGGGCAGTGCTTGTCGAGGACTCGTAGTAGTCAGTTCGTGTTCAGATGTGCTAGTAGGGAGTGCTTGCTGAGATGTGATACTGAAAAGTTCTTGTTGAGATGTGGTAATAGCGAGTCGGTGTGGAGATATATTGTAATGATTAGAGTGATTTTGGTCAATACAGTATATGAAGGTAACGAAACTTGATTTATTTTTCATTATTTCCATGTCGTAAATAATGCTTCATTACAGGTTCAGTCAACAAAGCATCTGGCTTGTGTTCTGGGATTAGAGTGTAATTCTGGTTTTCTTGAGTAATTATGGTATTTCTATTTTCTTTAATTAATTCAGTATAAATGATATTTAAAATTTCTTGTGTTGTTAAAGAAGAACCGTGCCAGATGCGTACGTTGAGTCATACTTCCACACACAGAACAGTTACACTTGTGCTTTGGTTTCGTAGGTTTTATAGTTGCTGGGGACTTAATTAATTAATTGTGTTAATGAAAATTTCCATTTCATTCTTTGTTGTTGTTCTTTGCAGTCAGATAGCGTAATAATACTAGTCAGGGCCAACCGTTACGAGACTTCGTAATCGGACAAACAGCTACTAAAGCAAAAAATTTAAAATTATTTTCATTTCATTTAATTAAGACCCCATGCACGTAGTATTATTACGCAATCTGACTGCTTAGAACAATAACAAAGAATGAAATGGAAATTTTCATTAACACAATTAATTAATTAAGTCCCCAGCAACTATAAAAACCTACGAAACCAAAGCACAAGTGTAACTGTTCTGTGTGTGGAAGTATGACTCAACGTACGCATCTGGCACGGTTCTTCTTCAATAACACAAGAAATTTTAAATATCATTTATACTGAATTAATTAAAGGAAATAGAAATACCATAATTACTCAAGAAAACCAGAATTACACTCTAATCCCAGAACACAAGCCAGATGCTTTGTTGACTGAACCTGTAATGAAGCATTATTTACGACATGGAAATAATGAAAAATAAATCAAGTTTCGTTACCTTCATATTTTGACCAAAATCACTCTAATCATTACAATATATCTCCACACCGACTCGCTATTACCACATCTCAACAAGAACTTTTCAGTATCACATCTCAGCAAGCACTCCCTACTAGCACATCTGAACACGAACTGACTACTACGAGTCCTCGACAAGCACTGCCCACTACGAGTTCTCAATAATCACTGCCAGTGGAGGCGGCGGAACAATGCTCTCTAGCGATCTCTGGCGCTGTGGCTCAGTGTAGCCACCTTTCATATGCCCTTCCTCCACGGCTAGAATTTGATGGTATTTTTGCCAGCATTGGTGGTGAAAATACCACCAAATTCGTCAAAAAAATACAGACAAAAATAAAAGATAATATTAATACGTAAATACCATATAACTAGATAAAATTTTGGCTTTTCACTGACCTTTCAATAACCTATTATATAGAATACAGTAAGCAATACAAATTCTTTCATACATGTGACTTTACATAATAGTTTACACAAGTATTATGTGGTTAAACAATTCAATCAATAGCGTCAGCAATGACGAATATGTGCAGGTAAGAGTCTCATAACTTTTCACAACCAGTAATACACAAAAAATCAGTTTATACAAATATTCACATAAACGCTTTCCATAGCTCAAGAATAAGCAGTTGACAGTTCCAGCAGTAGCACCCAGCAATGGTCAACAGGTGCAAAAACCAACAAGTAACATTTTTTCAATAGAAACAGTCCATCAGTGGCACCCAGTAATGTTGAATAGGTGCAGACACCAACAAGTAACACCATTTCAGTATAAGCAGCTCCATTAGTGGCACCAGCAATGTTGAGCAGGTGCACACAGCAACAGGTGACATCTTTTCAGTAGAAGCAGTCCAACAGTGGCACCCAGCAATGTTGAGCAGGTGCAGACACCAACAAGTAACACCATTTCAGTATAAGCAGTTCCATTAGTGGCACCAGCAATGTTGAGCAGATGCACACAGCAACAGGTGACATCTTTTCAGTAGAAGCAGTCCATCAGTGGCACCCAGCAATGTTGAGCAGGTGCAGACACCAACAAGTAACACCATTTCAGTATAAGCAGTTCCATTAGTGGCACCAGCAATGTTGAGCAGATGCACACAGCAACAGGTGACATCTTTTCAGTAGAAGCAATCCATCAGTGGCACCCAGCAATGTTAAACAGGTGCAGACACCAACAAGTGACACCATTTCAGTATAAGCAGTTCCATTAGTGGCACCAGCAATGTTGAGCAGGTGCAGACAGCGACAGGTGACATCTTTTCAGTAGAAACAGTCCATCAGTGGCACCCAGCAATGTTGAGCAGGTGCAGACATCAACAAGTAACACCATTTCAGTAGAAGCAGTCCATCAGTGGCACCCAGCAATGTTGAGCAGGTACACACAGCAACAAGTCACATTTCTCAGCAGAAGCAGTTCCATAAAATTCAGTATCACTGATCACACTGTTCATCAGAGTATATAAGCAGAAATTAAACATGTCGTAGTGGCACCAATCATGTAGAAAAGGTACAAGTAACAGTCCATAATTTTTACAATCACTGATCACACAGTTCATCAGCAGAAATTAAACATGACTAAATGTCACATATCATGTTGAAAAGTGCAGCACCATCACTAATCAGACAGTTCAGGCATGAACAATAGTTTGAATACACATACAATGCTTTTACACTAAACATACAAATCATAACAAACACACAAATGATATCAGATAATTGTCCTATTAACTATTACAATACACAAATACTAGTAAACCTATAACATTTATGGGTGTCAGTGCAAGCCACTACCAACAAATAAAATAATATTTAGGAGATAGGTGGGTAGGATTAGGAAAGGAAAACACACAAAACACACTCACTCATCTTTCATCCACATTAAGTACTACTGTGTAATTGAATAGTGTTAACTGTGTAAATGTAACTCTGTCCAAGATTTGATGTTCATCATGTGTACCAAGTAGTAGTGGCAGCAATGTATAACAGTCAATAATAATTAAGTCAACGTCATAGTCATCATGTCAAGACCAATGTTTGCCAAGCCAGATCAAATTGTACGGTTGCTGAACAACTGTCAGTGAGCCAAGATATGCACATGCTTCCTCTCTCAAAAAAAAGTATATACTGCTTTGTGATTTGACAAAGTGTGTGTGTAGACAATCTTCCTTCTACTTGAGTGTTCTAGTCTGCCATCTTCATCCTCCTTGTTCCATATGGACCAACAAAAAAAATATGCTCCTCACTTACTTTACCTCTTATCCACCAAAACTCCAATAATCATCAGCATAATCTCAATACTTCACTAATACCTCTTCAATACGTCGATACATATAAACCTTATCATCAATATCATTTACCTTACCTCTTGTCCACGAAAACTCCAATAATCATCACTTAATCTTAATACTTCAATAATACCTCTTCACTACGTCGATATATATAAACCTCAGCACCAATATCATTTCACTTCCATAACAACTCTTTCCTCTAGTCAGTCTCCTCGAACAAGTACAGACAAAATCCTAGTGCAAACTTCAATTCATCATCCAATACAATCCGAAGACACAGTGTCCACACACAACCTCTGTGTAATCCATCTGACCCAAATTTTCTACTCATTATAAATTATAAGATACATTTTGGTTCCTTGTCCATCATTAAATAAAGGAAATGCATACATGACCTCTAACAGACTTAGTTCGAATAACTCTCAGTAATTAAGTACGATTACGGAGTGTGAATGATCATAATATTAGACAGTGTGTACACCACTTCAAGAATCATAGCAGAAGCAAACATGTGGAGTATTTTTTGTGTCAAGTGTCACTTCCTATTTCAATTGCTCACGAAAAATGCAGTGTAATAACTGTCAATGGTCTAAACCTAGTTTTGGTATGTCATGTCGTTAGCTTCCTTCCTATTAGCATAAATTTATACAGCTTCCATAAAACCTCAGCTCATGTGACTTCTATGAAGTTTCTTGTACTCATGTCGTTCGTCGAATTATAGCAGTTCATTTTCTTATCTTAAAATATAAGGCACTGAGCATAAGCAAAACATGCAATAGCGAGTAAATATACCAGTAGAGAACAGAATGTCAACAAGTGGACGCAGCACAATCCCTACAACGAGGCTCTGCCAAGCGAACAATCTATAATTAATACCACAGTGTAACCTAAACTCTATATTTGTACACAGTATATCAGCATTTCTATATACTAAATTGAAGAGTAGTTATGACAACAAAACAGAAATGTGTAAATATGCAATCCATACGCACAGCAGCAAACATATATCTTACGTAATAAACAAGTCATTAGCATCATATCAGCATAAGCAAATAAATGTTTATATGTAATCTTAATAAGTAAACATGAAGGCGCAAGCAGAGAAATCACAAAGTGTAACCTACATACATAACCATATCAGCACAATTAATCAGGTGACAATTACAATTTAAATAAATAAGCACAGCAGGCACATAATTAAAAAATATGACATCAGTGAAAAAGCATAGCAGCCAAGCGATGCATAATATACATAAGTAACAACACTGTTCATTAATCAATAATTGTCAAAATCAGTTAATGTGCGTAAGCACGTCGCTTCACAAGTAAATTCATAGAACATGAAATTTAGCACAAAGTATGAGTCACGTAATCGCAAGCAGCAAATTACGTCTAAAGTACGTACCTAAGTGGAAATATGTTACCTGAAAAATAAACTCAATTAATCGTTACCTTTTTGGTTTTTTACTTCCTTTTTTTTTTTTTTTTTTTGAAATTACATTCTTCCTGAAATTTTCTCCATAGCAAGTCCTCTTAACGTCGGACACACATAGAATTTACCTGAAGGTCTTAAATATTTTATACAACCGTATCCTGAAAAATACTGAACGTTAATAACATAATTTATCAAGTCACTATAGCTTTATACTGAATTTAGTCGGAGAAATTAGACTGTGTATTTGTTTACGTCTGTCAGTGCATTCGCACTGAGCGCTCGATCAGCTGTAGGCGCGTGACGTAGGAAGCGATTGTTTGCGGTCAACGACTGCCTTGTGCGGCGCGCCGACTTGACTGTTGCTTTGAGTATGTGCCGCCGCCGGAACACGGCGCGGTATCCTTGTATTCTCTGCATGTTTACATGTAGCTGTTAGTTTCTCTAAAGTATGTCATTCCACAAACATTTTAACGTTAGATATGTGATGTATTCCCTTAGATCGTCGAGATTTAAGAGTTTCTACTTCAACAGTGTTATCATGGGTAATTTTGCGAATTCTGTATGGACCGTTATAAAGCAGAAAAAATTTGCGACATAAGCCTTTTCCTTTATGAGACAAATGATGAGACTTAATTAACACCTTTTGACCAACTGACAAAATTTTTAAACGACCAGGACGTTTAGCTGATTTCTCTCTTCTTGCAGCCGCAGATGCAATATTTCGTAGAGCCAGGTTGACAACTTCAGAATGCCGCAGTTTCCGTGTGGGCGGAAAAGGAACGATTTCAGAAATGCGGATTGTCGGTGCTTTATTTTTTAATATCAATAGAGGCGGTAAGGAAGTTGAGTCATTTGGAAGTTCATTCAGAATGTTTTGAAAAATATGAAGATACTGATCCCAAGTTCTGTGATTCTGATGACAATAAAGTCGGCACAATTTATTGATTTCCTTCATCCATCTTTCTGAAGCGTTAGATTGAGGGTGAAAAAGTGAAATGAAGATTGGTTTAATTTTACGACGCCGTAGAGTACGAAGCCAAATTTTAGAGCGAAACTGTGATCCATTATCTGATATAACCTTATCAACATGACCCACTTCTTTAAGAAAATGTTTGATGAAAGCATTAGATACTGAACGAGCTGTTGCTTTGCGTAACGGTGTAAAACACACATATTTTGATGTCAATTCCACTGCTACAAAAATGTACGCAAAACCATTAGTAGAACGAACCACTGGACCGAACAAATCGACTGCAGCCATGTCCTTTAATTTCGCTGGAATGATAGGAAACAACGGTGCTCTGTGAGAAACAGTTGGCGGCTTAGCCTGTTGACATAATTTGCATTTGGCAAGAACAGATCGAATACGTTTTTCCATATTACTGAAGTAGCAATTTTCTCGTAATTTATGAAAGCATTTTCTGGGACCAAAGTGCGCATAACTGAAATGTGTAAACGAGGTGTGGCCAAATTCTCCAATCTAACAAAGCGTCTAAGAAAATTACAAACACCAAGTAAACTACGAACATCACGTTTTGTGGTAGGAACAGCATAATTACGAATAGCGTCTAGCTTCTCTGGATCAGGAAGAATACCTTCTGTAGAAATAATGTGACCGAGAAATTTCACCTGAGAACGACCAAATTCAGATTTTTCCAAGTTCTCTGTAATGCCAACTCTTGCAAAAATACGTAATAAGTAATCCAAAATTTTGTTGTGCTCACTCCAAGAACGTTTAGCAATAAGAATATCGTCAACATATGAAGTAATATTGTCACGAAGATAAACAGGTAAGATTTCGTTTAAATTACGAATGAATGCTGCAGAAAGTATAGTAAGTCCAAACGGTAATTTCCAAAGTCACTTTTGGGTAAAATCGTCATATCCGGTTAATCTTTACCTATTGTCTAAATAGATGGATAGTAGAAGAATTGTTTTTTTTTAGATACAAAGAATAGTGAAAGAGTAGGCAGCGGTGCAGAAAACTAAAAGGGAAATAACACCACTACAGCTCGGGGCTCTGTGATCGCTACGGCACATATTCACTTAGTATAGTGAATCCCCTGAGGACTTTAATAGCTGCACATTAATTTCAGTTTGTGAATTAGTGGCAAATTTGGCGGAAGTGCGTACGTAAATTGATCTAACCATGAACATGGATGTATGTCATTCTTAGAATTGCGGAAGATCTTAAATTTTCGAACAGTCAAAAAGTGTTTATAGTCAAAGTTTTCGCCTCGTGTCGACAAAGACCTACCGCGTCTGTCCCAGTTTGAATGTCGATTATTGTCAAGTTCGCGCGCCTGGCGCTCTCTTGTTGCGTCCCGTGAATGAAACAAATTATTTTCTTCAAACCCCTCTGGTATCTGCGATTCTAAATTTCCTTTGCCGTCTTTTCCTACGATTTCGCCTTCAATTTGTTTGACTTGCTTTTTTAATGCTTCAAATTCCCTTTTCACGCGTTCATTAAATTTTCCCTGATTTTCAACATGCCTATTTATGTTCTGATACTCTTCGGTTTCTGCAAATGGCAATGGTGCTGTATCATCTGAATCTCTGTCCCCATGTAAACTAAGATTTGTCAATTTATCTGAAATCTCCTCAACTCTTTCCGATAAGTCACCTATTTTTTCTTTCTGTTTATTTACGTCTTCCGTAAGTGTCGCGACTCGGGTTTCAGTGTTGACACATTTGGTAGTTAACTGTTCATATTGTTGTGTTAGATTATTTATTCTGTCATTTGGTACGGATTCCTCGATTCTCTCAAATATTTCTTTCTTATCGTGTGCACGTTGTAAATTTAACTCTGAAAATTTTTGTACTATCACGCGATCTCTTTCTTCCTGTTCTCTATCCTGTTCCCTTTGTCTAATCTCTACTGCAATTAATCTATTATTGTGAGAATTCAAAATCGGTTGTACTTCTTCTCTGATTTCTTTCTTTAACTCATCTTTCATATTTTTGAAACATGTCCCTATTCGTGAGTCTAACCGTGTTTCCATTGTTTCCAACTCTGTTTCTAAACGTGTTGCCACTGTTTTTAATTCATATCCTAACCGAGTTTCCATTGTTCCCATCCGTGTTTCCATTTGTGAGTCTAACCGTGTTGCCAAAGTTCCCATCTCTGTTTTTAATTCAGATCGTAACTGTGATCCCAAATTTAATATTGCACTCATCAACTGCTCCGTATGATCTGGTTCGAAATTCTTTTCGCCCCTAACATTTCTCGCAAAACCAGATTCCTTCGTCATAGCTGTAAAGCTATCTGTGTTCGATACTATTACAGAATCTTCTGTCGTTAATCTCGTATTCTGTGAATTTTCTGATTGAGAAAAATTTTGAAATGGTTCCGGACTATTTTCCCGACTTATTACATTGTTTTCCACTTCATTATCCATCATACTGTTTTCCTCTGCTGGCGAGTTCGCCATGTTAACAATTTCGTCATTCTCACTATCCATCATTTTTGCCTTTTTCATTGATCGCGTGATCATTTACAAAATATACAAAACTCGTCACTATAAAAAAATTACACACAATGACACTTTATCATCAACAATATCATTCACACGAGATGTTTCCCTCAAACACGATCATCGAACAATTGAAATAATTGCACTAATTGTCAAACCCGTAGACAAGACAACAGAAATGAAATTTTGCAAAAAAAAAAAAAATACCATTAGAAGAATGACAATTATCAAATCTACACATGCAATATAGACTACAATTACTAAACTACAAATTACTACAACAATCCTACTGTCTACTATTTCTACAATCAGAAGATTCCAAGGGACGATCCGAAGCAGCGGTCGCCACGTGCATGGGGGCTTAATTAAATGAAATGAAAATAATTTTAATTTCTGCTTTAGTAGCTGTTTGTCCGATTACGAAGTCTCGTAAACGGTTGGCCCTGACTAGTATTATTACGCAATCTGACTGCTTAGAACAATAACAAAGAATGAAATGGAAATTTTCATTAACACAATTAATTAAGTCCCCAGCAACTATAAAAACCTACGAAACCAAAGCACAAGTGTAACTGTTCTGTGTGTGGAAGTATGACTCAACGTACGCATCTGGCACGGTTCTTTTTCAATAACACAAGAAATTTTAAATATCATTTATACTGAATTAATTAAAGGAAATAGAAATACCATAATTACTCAAGAAAACCAGAATTACACTCTAATCCCAGAACACCTTCATATATTGACCAAAATCACTCTAATCATTACAATATATCTCCACACCGACTCGCTATTACCACATCTCAACAAGAACTTTTCAGTATCACATCTCAGCAAGCACTCCCTACTAGCACATCTGAACACGAACTGACTACTACGAGTCCTCGACAAGCACTGCCCACTACGAGTTCTCAATAATCACTGCCAGTGGAGGCGGCGGAACAATGCTCTCTAGCGATCTCTGGCGCTGTGGCTCAGTGTAGCCACCTTTCAAAGTCCTACAAATTAAAAAAAAAGAAAAAAAAGGAAACGAACGAAGACGTGTGACTCTAACGTTACGAGTAAGTCATCCACGTATTTATAAAAAAAGTTTGCGATTTGTGTTTAGTTTTAATGTGAAATATTCGAAAGCACACCGGATTGGTACCCCAAGACGTATTAAAACGGATTACCACGTTGAACCTCGAATAAATTTTCCATCAACTGGGCCAAGTAAATGCACTATCATGAGTCTGACTAAATTAGTAAAAAGAGGAAAATTAGTCACTGCCGACTGACCACATTAAACGAGTATTCAGTAGCATACTTACTGATCTACTTAACTGCAACATATCTCTGTATCGGATCACGGGAGACTTCGCTAGCCCCTGTCTTTGTTGGAAAACCAGAGACGCTCTTACCACAAAGCTGTTTTCGTTTGGTCAAAGATTTTGCATGAGAACCTTAGAGTACAAATATCTCTGAACTGAGCATTATGTTCTGTGCATGTTGTCAATATGAAGCTAGAATTACCATATGATCTCGGGATGACGCTGTTAGTTTAACGCCGGTTCACATTGGCCATCACGTCGAGTCACATTAAAACATTACACAATGAATTTCAAATAGCTGCATTCACTCATGTTGTCAATGGACTGTCACGTCACGCCAAGGTTCAGATGGCTCTGAGCACTATGGGACTTGACATCTGAGGTCATCAGTCTCCTAGAACTTAGAACTACTTAAACCTAACCAACGTAAGGACATCACACACAGCCATGCCCGAGGCAGGATTCTTGCCATCTTACAAATTTTATTAAGTAAAGTGCTGGGAAGTGAAACACCATTTCAAAACTTCGACATTTGTTTGACAGGGGGAAATATGTACACACCAACTCGTCTAACAATAGGTACAATGGAATAAATGGAGCCTGCTTACCTTATCCATTGTTTTTTTCCTTACACAGCTAATAATATGATAATAACTGTATTTTTCTCCTTCATTAAAGCTGATCTTTCCACCTAAATATTATGTAATGCAAATGACTTTGCCTCCTTATGTTCGTATTTATATATATTGTGGGTATTGTCACACCTCAATAATTTTTCGTTTTCAGATATCTGACCTCGCTTATGTAAGAAAACTGAAAGGAAAGAACATCCGATTCGCCATCGAAAATTTGCAATTTGCCACGAAAACAAAGCATAATAACAAAATGAAAATTTTGGAGAAACAAAAGCAGAAAGTCCGCTACTATAACGCGAGTGAGCGCAGCGATTACGAGAATACCGTCTATACTTTCTTCTCGAGAAACCTTGACGTGAGCCGGCCGATGTGGCCGAGCGGTTCTAGGCGCTTCAGTCTGCAACCGCACGATCGCTACTGTCGCAGGTTCGAGTCCTGCCTCGGGCATGGATGTGTGTGATGTCCTTGGGTTAGTTACGTTTAAGTAGTTCTAAGTTCTAGGGGACTGATGACCTCAGATGTTAGGTCCCATAGTGCTCAGAGCTATCTGAACCATTTTTTTCCCGGCATGAGATCATAATCACGTCGGTAAACTTTTTACATTAATCACCCGAGTACAAGGGATACTACCTCTGTCTGTGTATGTGCTTATTGCTACCCCATTGCTTTTGTCATCTCAGTGTATATAGGATGCATTACGGGCAAATGTACGTGACCACGGTGGGAATGTATGCTGCAACAGAAAATCATTTCCGTAGATCTGAATGGTCATCCAGAGATATAACTACCCTACAACGAAAATAGTCGATTGCATATTATGCAGCGTTGTTACTGGGTACAGCTAAGAGAGAGAGAGAGAGAGAGAGAGAGAGAGAGAGAGAGAAAGTGGGGGGAGGGGGGGGGGGGGAATTATGATACAGATCGACGTCTTCAGTTTTGAAAATTGCAACACTGGTTATTTGAAGATGATTCAGATCGGCGTATTCAATTTTGTGAATTGATTTTTCATGGACATAAAGATAGTTCTAGCCTTCCCAATAAAATTGTGTGATCTTTCGAGGCCAATTTTAGGTTAAACAGCAAGTTAACAGATATAACTACGCTTACTGGAATACTGACAATCACTAAATCAGTGTGGAGTGAGTGTATATCATCATTTGGCGTACCTGGACCATATTTTTTTTTGAACGAACAATGACAAGAGATAACTGTTTGCATATGCTTTAAAATTACGTGGTACCAGGACTTACGAGGTGTGCTGAAAAGTTTCAAGAAATTTGCTTTCAACACGATGGTGCTCCACCACATTATGCCACTGCCGACCGTTATTATTTACACGAAAGTCTTCCAAAGAAAAGTGATTGGTCGAATGGCAGATATTGATATGCATCCACGTTCACCAGACATCACATCCATGAATTTTTCCCTATGCGTTGACATCAAGGACTCTGTTTATTCTCAAAATCCTCTGAACTGGAAGACTACATAAACGACGCATTTCAAGATTTGGACACTTATACTACACTACGCCATAGAGTATCTAACAGTGTTCCAAAATGACTTCAAAGATGTATTTAATGATGACAGAAAACAGTTAGAACATAAAAAATAATTGTAAGTGTTGTTTCTATTTGTAACGAAACATAAATTCAATCATTTGTTTAAATCAGTGCCCAGTGACTTTTGCGCGACCCGCTGTACGCAATGTCCGAAACGTAAACTGAATAGCATAAGCAAAAATATGTACTTTTTCCAGGCCATTGAAAATGGCTTGCAGAGAATAAAAGTGAAACACGAAAGGCACAGAAACTGTATTTCATTCAGTTGTAAGAAAATTATCAACATTCCGTAATATTATACGCAACTGAGGGCAATAGGACTGCAAAAGTTTAAGGTGTCAGAATTTCTACTTCTTTTCGCTTGACTTTAACTCTCTTTCCCAATTTCTATTCGGCTTCTCTCACTCATTGCGCAATGTACAGATCGAAAAACGTCGGAAATAGGATAGAGCCATGTCTCACTCCCTTCTGAACCACCGTTTCCCGTTCGTGTCCTTCGACTCTTATAACTGAGACAATGTTAATCGTGTAGTTAGTGACCGCAGAACTAAAGAAGTTAAACGGGCATTACACCACACATCTTACGTGTAAAAAGTCAGGCGTAGACGACCTGCCATCTGGCCGTAGAACGGGTGAAGCTGCAACTTCAGCAGACGATTTGTCTGTCGGAGAGATATACGAACCGTTCTATTCTGCCGTGGATCCGCGCATGCACAGAAGTTTATGCGCGTATGCGCAGAACGTAGCATTTCGAGTGGGCTCTCTGTTTGAAATTGTTTTCATTTGTGGTCAGCAGAAGAGAAATACATGAGCTCTTGAGAATTCTTTTGACTGTTGCAAGAGACATTCTACACATTTTTCGGTGAGTTATTTTTTATAAATACGATGTCAAGGCAAATAAAAATTCTCTTTTCAGTTTTGTCGTTGGAGAAAGCTGTATATGTAAAGATAGCTTGTTATTATACAAATGGAAAGAAACAAAGAAAGTATAACCGTGCTCATTGAGGCACACAGGATGGAAAGGTGTCTGTATGATCCTCTAGACACGTTATACCATTGTAAGGTACCACAAGAGAAGTTTAATTTTGTGTTGAAATGTTTTAGGTAAATTTATATATGATTTTACTTTCGTCTCATCTTAATTGGTGAAAGTACCACATGTGATTGATTTGAGTGCGTCTTTTGTATTATTTCAGTATGCAAGGAAGGATGGTGTTGAGAGAAGAGCCATAAGAGGCAAAGCAGTTGTGCTGGCCGTGACCTGTGCGGACTGTAAAAGCAGTTCTGCATCTTTGCGGTCGCGCTATCGTGAGCTCGCTTCCCTCGTTACTGTATTACTTGCGTGAAATGTACAATCGACAGGGCGCATCTTCGTAGCTCAAGTCATTCGTTAATAGGGAGTATGTGCCCCTGCCTTCATCCCTTCCTCCCAGCCAGGGAACGGCCGGAGTGGCCGAGCGGTTATAGGCGCTTCAGTCTGGAACCGCGCGGCCGCTACGGTCGCAGGTTCGAATCCTGCCTCGGGCATGGATGTGTGTGATGTCCTTAGGTTAGTTAGGTTTAAGTAGTTCTAAGTTCTAGGGGACTGATGACCTCAGATGTTAAGTCCCATAGTGCCCAGAGCCATTTGAACCATTTTGAACCCAGCCAGGGTCGAACCCAGTTCCTACTCCTGACATTACGTCGTCGTCCTGCTCTTATTGTAAGACTAAGGCGGACACCGCCAAGGCCAAAGCTTCATCGATAGTTGAGTCCTTCATCTGTAAAATGCTGTGAAACGTAAACATAGATAATCATTTGCTTGTACCAGCTTGGCATAAAACACTTCAGTCCTTAATTATGTATAATCATAAAGTAATTTGATTATAGTTTCACAAGGTAGCCATAACTGCTTAATAAATACGAAGCCAGATCTCACAGAAGTTTCGATGTGAGTAAGTAGCAGCTTTACAGAAATATCGACTTTCACAGCGACGTAAACAAGCCTGTGCTTCCTAATATCTACCCTTGAGATGCTGCCGCAGACTTATGCGTTAGGCGTACCGTGTAACAGAGATAACGAAAAAAACTGGCAGTTCCACACCTGTACGCTTGGCGCGCTGGTGCAGACCTGCATACGATACGTCTGTCTTGTAATAGTGGCTTTATATAAAACGTATTGGTTATTTACAGTTGCTGCATGTTACTCGAGGAAGGGTGTGCACGACATGTAGTGCAGCCAGCCTTTCGCTGTATTTGCATTCAATCCGCAGCTTAGCCTTGGCTGTCGGGAGCGCACTTTCCACCAGAGCAGGCATACGTCTCTATTAGGGTCTGGCCTGCGGCAGCACAAACGCAGCGCGTCCTCTGCGAAAGAATTGGTTCCACGTTTCCCACGCTTCAGTGCGTGTACCGCGCGTAGCGAAAGATGCTGCGGCTGGCTAGAGCGAGCGGGACGCTCTACTTTGCAACATAAACGACGAGCGCCGAGTGTCAACGATGTCTCGCATTCGTCAGTGTTAACGCATTGAAACGATGTTTGTCAGGACCAGAGAAACTTTTGCGGTAATAACTCGTTCGTGTAGCATATGTTCCCCAAAATAGCGCAACAACAGTACTCAAAGCAGAGCTTTTCAATTTACAGAACAGATTATTTTCTTTCAATTGAAGGGAAAAGGGCATCCTGGCACTCAGCGAAATTCACTTTTTTCAAGTGTAGATGTCTCGGATAACCCTTAATTATCTTACAAGGGAACCTCCCCATCGCACCCCCCTCAGATTTAGTTATAAGTTGCCACAGTGGATAGGCCCTGAAAAACTGAACACAGATCAATCGAGGAAACAGGAAGAAGTTGTGTGGAACTATGGAAAAAATAAGCAAAATATACAAAATGCGTAGTCCATGTGCAACATAGGCAACATCAAGGAAAACACACAGTTCAGGAGCGCCGTGGTCCCGTGGTTAGCGTGAGCAGCTGTGGAACGAGAGGTCTTTGGTTCAAGTCTTCCCTGGAGTGAAAATTTGATCTTCTTCATTTTCGCAAAGTTATGATCTGTCCGTTCGTTCATTGATGTCTATGTTCACTGTAATAAGTTTAGTGTCTGTATCTTGCGACCGCACCGCAAAACCGTGCGATTAGTAGACGCAAGGACGTGCCTCTCCAATGGGAACCGAAAACATTTGATCGCAAGGTCATAGGTCAACCGATTCCTCCACAGGAAAACACGTCTGATGTATTCTATACGACACTGGTGACGGCATGTGCGTCACATGACAGGAGTATGTTGTCGACCCACCTAACTTGTACACTTGGCGAATGGGTAAAAAGATTCTTCTACCTTGTCCGATTTAGGTTTTCTTGTGGATGTGATAATCACTCCCAAAAAAGTGATGAAAATAAAAAAATTAAACATTTCACTCGAGGAAAGACTTTAACCAACTACCTCACGTTCCGCAGCTGCACATGCTAACCACGGGACCACGGCGCTCGTGCGCTATCAGTTCTCCTTGACGTTGCGTATCTTGCGCATGGACTACTCATTTTGTAAATTTGCTTATTTTTTTCATAGTTCCACACAATTTCTTCCTGTTTTCTCGATTGATCTGTGTTCAGTTTTTCAAGGCCTATCCACTGTGCCAGCTTATAACTAAACCTGAGGGGGGTGCGATGGGGAGGGTCCCTTGTTAGTGCATTCGAAACTTGCGAAAGATGCTGAGATGAAATTTAGAAAAATTTTACACTACTGGCCATTAAAATTGCTGCACCACGAAGATGACGTGATACAGACGCGAAATGTAACCGACAGGAAGAATATGCTGTGATATGCAAATGATTATCTTTTCAGAGCATTCACACAAAGCTGGCGCCAGTGGCGACACCTACAACGTGCTGACACGAGGAAAATTTCCAACCGATTTCTCATACACAAACAGCAGCTGACCGGCGTTGCCTGGTGAAACGTCGTTGTGATGCCTCGTGTAAGGAGGAGAAATGCGTACCATCACGTTTCCGACTTTCATATAGGTCGGATTGTAGCCTATCGCGATTGCGGTTTATCATATCGCGACATTGCTGCTCTCGTTGGTCGAGATCTAATGACTGTTAGGATTCTCAAAATATATCCATTTTTTATCACCTGTCACTATTCGATGGAGAAACAACTTTCTTTTGTATCTGGCAAGCAGCATTCGACAAGCGGTCTTTCGATCTGCTTTCTGTTTTTCATTAAATTCACGCGAAACCCATTTTCCCACTTTCTGCACCTTTTCCATAACTTTCAACCTAAGAGAAACGGTTTTCTGCTCACATTCAGTTGTTCCTGTCGAGTATGAGTGTCATCTTCATCCAATAAGGACTACAATTCGTTGTCACCGAATTTTTTTCGGTGTGTTTTCCCGCGCTCGTCGTTTCTCACGTCATAATCAGCACTTCGACAAGCATTCGCTGTAATTCTGCAGCAGTTTTCTTCAAATGATAACAGAAAACCAATGCTGTCCGCAAATCGTAGTTCTTAGGCACAAAACTCGACGTGTTCCCTGGTTTGAAACAGATACCGCTGTGTGAAACTTGGGTTACTGTGTGTTGACATTCGTTGTCAACTGTTACAGGAAGCAGATGGCTCCGCAGATGCGGTCTTACCGGCCCTACACTAATGGCTAGCACCATCTATGGGGAAATTCCGGTTTTATGCTTCTACACCTGGTGCTCCTAGGTATGTTGTGGAAGTAACTGTTTCCGGCGATTGTTCTTCAATTTTGTGGTTATACATTAATGGGTGTATATGTATTCGCAATACGTGACACTTCGTTACGTTGAGGATCCATTGCCACTTCCACCACCGAGCGTCGAAACTCTGCAGGTCTTGCTGCATTTCGCCACAATTTTCAAGTGTCGCAGTCCCTCTATGTACAACACCATCCGCGAAAAGGCTCGTGGCACATCCGACGTTGTCCACTAGATCATTCATAGGAAAATGAATGGTCTTATACTTCTCCCCTGCGGCACGCCTGCAGTTACTTTTACTTCTGAAGACTTCCCTTTTTTCAGAATGACATGATGTGTCCTGTTTGGTAGAAGCTCCTCAGTGCAGCCATACATTTGGTCTGATATTCCATGTTCTCGTATTTTGTTCAATACGTGGCAGAGCGGTACTGTATCGAATGCCTTCTGAAAGTCAAAGAGCGTGACATCTACCTGGGCGCCTGTACCTACTGCTTTCTGAGTCTCGTTGACGAACAGAGCGAGCTGTGTTTCACACGATCGTTCTTTCCGGTAGGCATGTTGGTTCCGACAGAGGTGATTATCCGTCACCCGAAATGTCGTGAAGCATGTTCCAAATTCTGCAATAGACCGACGTGAGAAATATAGGCTTGTAATTTTGTGCGTCTGCTCCAACACCCTTCCTGAAACGGGAATGACCTGTGCTTCGTACTAACAATTGGGAACGCTTCGCTTCTCTACTGAGCTACGTTGCACTACTGCTAGAAGACGGGCTAGTTCTTTCGCGTACTCCGCTTAAAATCGAACTAGTATCCCGTCTGGTCTGGTCTGCCTTCTGTTGAGCGATTTCATTTGCTTCTCTACCCCTTTGTCACTTATTTCGTATGTGAAGAACCATAATTTAGTGAATCAATAAATAAAACTTAGCTATATCTGTAACTTGTCGAGAAATCAGATTGAAGAGAGTGACAGTTGAATGTCAATGTAGACAAATATAGCGTATTTCTTATAAATAGGCGGACAGATCCATTATTGTATGATTAACTGATTACCGAAAAATCACTGGAAGCAATCACATCCGTTAAATATCTGTGAGAATGTGTATGGGACGATTTAAAGTGGGACGACCACATAAAACTAATCGTTGGAAAGGCAGAAGTGATACTCTGATTGATTGGGTGAATTCTCGGGAAGTGTTGTTCACCCGGGAATGAGCTAGTTTACAAAACTTTCGATCGAATGATAGTTGAATAGTGCTCCTTTGTTTGGGAAGCTTATCAGATACGACGGACACAGGAGAAAGAGAAGATCAGGAGATGAGCACGGTGTACCGTTGCGGTCTTGTTTATAAAGAGAAGCGCGAAAGCGTCGCAGAGATCTCGTCTACCCCAGTAGCAGAAGCTACAACACAGGCCTTGTGCATCACAGTGTATTTTGCTACGAAAATTCCGAAAGCGTACGTCGCTAGAAACGTGAAACAATAAACTGACGAGCAAAAACACCTGCTTAATAGTTTGTTTGTCCGTTTTCGGACGGAAATACGTCACTGATGTCATGTAATTCAAGTCAATAACGGGCTGTTGATTTGGGAACATCTACATCTACATCATACTCCGCAAGCCACCTAATGGTGTGTGGCGGAGGGTACTTTCGGTGCCACTATCTGATCCCTCCAACCCTGTTCCACTCGCAAATAGGGCGAGGAAGAATGATTGTTGGTAAGCCTCTGTACTGGCTTTAATTTCTCGAGTTTTCTCCTGGTGGTAAATACGCGAGATGTTTGTGGGGGGAAGTAATATGTTGTCTCACTCCTCCTGAAAAGTGCTGTCCCGACATTTCAATAGTAAATCTCTCCGTGATGCACAACGTCTCTCTTGTAACGTCTACCAGTGGAGTTCGTTTAGCATCTTTGTAACGCTCTCTCGCCGACTAAACGATGCCGACTAAACGATCCCGTGACGCGGTGGTGGCGACCGATAGCGACCCAGGTGGGTTCCATAGGACTTAGATCAGGCGAATTTTGTCGCCGAGACATCAACGTGAGTTCACTATAAAGCTCCTCAAACCACTGTAGCACGGTTGTGGCTCCTAGATATGGAGAGTGATACTGCTGAAAGATGATGCCGTCTTGGAAGATATCGAGCATGACGGGATGCAGGTGGGTCGCAGGTGTCAACCTGTATTCGGCTACTGTAACAGGTCTCATGCAAGCGCAGGAGAATATCTTGCATAGCATAATACAGCTCCCGCCAGCCTGCGTCCGTGGCGCGCTGCACGTTTGGAGCTGCCGTTCACTTCAATGACGGCGTTTATGGAGACGACCATCGAACTAGTGTGGCGAAAATGTGGTTCAAGCGAAGAGCCGACACGTTTCCGTTGATCTACGGTCGAATCCCGATGTTCCCGTGCCCATTGCTATCGTAACTAACGATGTCATTGTGTCAACATGTGAACACCTACGGGTGGTCTGCTGCGGAGTTCCATGCTCAACAATGCACGATGAAGGGGTGCTCTGAAACAATTGTCTGTGCACCAGTATTGTTCTGTTTCAGCAGAGATAGAGCAGATCACCATCCAACTTAGTTTACAGAGCAGACAAGCCTCGCAACCCTACGTTCTGTGAAGAGTCGTGAACGTTGAACCATTTGGCAGCTAGTGGTAGTTTCACTGTCCTTCTACATCTTTCCGTAGATACTCACAACAGTAAAACGTTAACCTCCACCAGATTCGCCGTTTGCCACATACTCGTTCACAGGTTGAGAGTAATAGTAATCTGTCCTCTGTGAAAGTCGCTTATCTCAATGGATATCGCCATTTGCAGTCCATATCTTCTTTGATGTGATCCCCATACTTATCTGCTCCGTTTACATACATATGTTACAGCGTCACATGCTGACAGGGCTACCAGGCGGCATCCAACGTTGTCGTGGTCAGTGATCATAGTGTTTTGGATTATTAGTATACATTGCTGCATCCTATATATATCTCGCAGAAAGAAAATGAAAATAAACTTGGTGAGGTTCGAACTCACGCAGTTCTTGTCAGCAATCGCTTTGCCCGTGCACGATTCTCGAGTGGTACACAAAAGAAGGTAAGTGGTAGTAGTACACAAATATCTCCTCACAGTACAATATGGCTGCCTGAATATGTATACAATAAACAACGGAGCTCACACCATCGCATGTAAACGTTCACCACACGAAAATTCTGCGACCACTTGCCTGGGGTGTGTGGCTTTGACGACATAGTTGTCTGATCACAAGTATATGGATGCTTGTTACTGAACTTTAATATGGGTTGTGTGCATCCTTCGGCTTTATAACGGCTGTGTTGGGGACGCTTTCAATGAGGCTTCTTAATGTATGTGGAGGGATGGCAACCAATTATTACTCAAAAGCCAAAAACAGTGAAGGAAGTGATGTTGGACACTGGGATCTGGAACGAATTCCACGTTGTAGCTCAGCCCAAAGATGTTGCATTGGACTCGGTACTCTGGGAAGGTCAATTCAGTTCAAGAATGTCATATCCCACAAATCATTGCCTCACAGATGCTGTTTTCTGACAGGGTTCATTGTCATGTTGATAGAATCATGGTCTTCTAATTGTTCCTCTGCTGTACGCAATACACAATTATTTTGCTCTTCTGCAATTAGCGTTTTCTTAAGAAAAATAAAGGGACCACACCCTAAGCACGAAAACCACCCATATATACCGAAACAACGTTCTCCGTACTTGAATGTTATTGGCATTACACATGGCGACAGGCATCGTTACCGGGCGTTCAACGAACCCGAAACCTTCGGAGGATACGTCGTGATTCATCACCCCAAATCGCTCGTATCCAGTTATCCACTGTGGAGTAGAGTCACTCAGCACTGTTTAGAAAATGTGTGCTTAATGAGGAGCTCCTCGAAAATTGTACTACATTCTACTTCACCCTGTAGACACAGTCATTGTGTTACTGTACTGCTGGTTGCATTTCGGATCTTACGACTGATTCCTTTCGCAGATTTCTTGCGAATTTCTACAACTACTCCTTCCTCCCCTCTCCTCCTCCACAATACTCGATGTCCGCTGTCCGTCGGTGCATGAATTCTGCCCGATCTTGGCTTAGCTGCTGTTGTTCCTTCGCGTTTCCACTTCATAGTCACATCATCAGCATTCTGTTAAATGCAGCGCTGTCGTCAAACATAGGGTGTCTAGGAAACCTGCTTTCTCGGATCGCTAGATATCATTCAGACAAATTGTATTAATGAGTTTTTTTACAAACTGAAAAAAGTACAATAATTAGATTTGTGTAAACAGACGTTTCGCAAGGAAAGGGCGACAGATAAAATGAGAAATCTCCTCAGTATAACAATTCCAAAGTCCATGTTACACAGACAGTACAAGCAAGTGATCAGAGTTGATGCTCTTACCCAAGTTGCTAGTCTTTGCGCTTATGTCTTCCTCACACAGGGGCCGCTCCTGTCGCGTTGTCGTCCTGGAAAAGGGTCGGTCAGCGTGCGATTGGCTGACGTCTTCTCACAGCCATCTCTTCTCTGTCGTTCCCGACTGGCGTGCCGGCGATTGACTTTACGCCGTAACACAGTCGACTGAGGCAGTTTTAGAAAAGTTGAAATTGTCCCTAGCGGATTTATTGCCCATGCGACATGCAGTGACTGGTCTACATTCTACGTCACTGAGCTCTACTGACCCAACCATTCTGCTGTTCCTGCTTCTCTACTGGAAACGCAAAACTACCCACCTCCCTTCATAAGGTCTGGACCGACCCCCCCCCCCCCCCCTCCCGACACCTAGCAGTCAAGCTCGCATTACATAGTGGCGTCTGGATAGTTTTGACTAGATAGTGCGTTTCGACGCTGTCGTATCCTGTAATCAGCTAGTACAATCTTTTGCACTGACTCATCGGTCAAGGTGGTTTCCGCGCTTTGAAAGTCCAGTCGCGGAGTTCGTGCACCTATGCCAATCTCCGTTCTCCGTGGTATACACACTCAGATATACATGTCTGGGGTGGTGACTTCTGACCCCACGCTATATGGTTGTCAGCGATGAGGCGGCTCACATTTTTGCTGTGGTCCAGGTCTGAACTGGTGCCTGATTTATAGAGATATCGCCCTTCACATTGCTGCCGCCGACAGCGTTGCCTGTCGACCACACACACACACACACACACACACACACACACACACACACACACACTTCTTCGTTCACGAGGTCCGCCGCAGCCCTCCACGTACCATCTGTGACGAGCCACTCACGGCGGACCTCTGACACAGTGACCTGTGGAGGGCGCGCTGACTGCACGACTTCATAGATGCAGCGCTCCTTTCTCTCGACCCCGACGATCCGGCAGCGATCGAATGTGCCGAGATATAGCATCGCCTCCCATTCAGCTGATAGCATGCTATAGATGACCCAGTAGGAGGTCAGGCGACAACGGGGGTGGGGGTGGGGGGTCACCAAGGCGACACGAAAACTTTCACTGCAACACGACAGTTCTCAGTTTCGCTGAGTAGGGGCGTTTCTATAAATAAAATTTAGTTTTTTTGTTGTGATTGTATTTCTCGTGCAATCGTGTAAGTGAAGTTGCAACACTACGACAGAGTACTTCCTAATTATAGCTTTATTTATTTTGCAATTTGTATGCTATTTTCAGAATATAAATGCATGTATTTTATTATTTTCTCAACTATGATCTACATCTACATCTACATGATTACTCTGCAATTCACATTTAAGTGCTTCGCAGAGGGTTCATAGCATCAAAATCATACTATCTCCCTACCATTCCACTCCCGAACAGCGCGCGGGAAAAACGAACACCTAAACCTTTCTGTTCGAGCTCTGATTTCTCTTATTTTATTTTGATGATCATTCCTACCTATGTAGGTTCGGCTCAATAAAATATTTTCGCATTCGGAAGAGAAAGTTGGTGACTGAAATTTCGTAAATGGATTTCGCCGCGACGAAAAACGTCTTTGCTTTAATGACTTCCATCCCAACTCGCGTATCATATCTGCCACACTCTCTCCCCTATTACGTGGTAATACAAAACGAGCTGCCCTTTTTTGCACCCTTTCGATGTCCTCCGTCACTCCCACCTGGTAAGGATCCCACACCGCGCAGCAATATTCTAACAGAGGACGAACGAGTGTAGTGTAAGCTGTCTCTTTAGTGGACTTGTTGCATCTTCTAAGTGTCCTGCCTTTGGCTCGCCTTCCCCACAATATTATCTATGTGGTCTTCCCAACTGAAGTTGTTCGTAATTTTTACACCCAGGTACTTAGCTGAATTGACAGCCTTGAGAATTGTACTATTTATCGAGTAATCGAATTCCAACGGATTTCTTTTGGAACTCATGTGGATCACCTCACACTTTTCGTTATTTAGCGTCAACTGCCACCTGCCACACCATACAACAATCTTTTCTAAATCGCTTTGCAACTGATACTGGTCTTCGGATGACCTTACTAGACGGTAAATTACAGCATCATCTGCTAACAACCTAAGAGAACTGCTCAGACTGTCACCCAGGTCATTTATATAGATCAGGAACAGCAGAGGTCCCAGGACGCTTCCCTGGGGAACACCGGATATCACTTCAGTTTTACTCGAAGATTTGCCGTCTATTACTACGAATTGCGACCTTCCTGACAGGAAATCACGAATGCAGTCGCACAACTGAGACGATACCCCATAGGCACTCAGCTTGATTAGAAGTCGCTTGTGAGCAACGGTGTCAATCTAGAAATACGGAATCTGTGGTGTCACCGCCAGACACCACACTTGCTAGGTGGTAGCTTAAATCGGCCGCGGTCCATTAGTACATGCCGGACCCGCGTGTCGCCACTGTCAGGATCGCAGATCGAGCGCCACCACACGGCAGGTCTCGAGAGACTTACTAGCACTCGCCCCAGTTGTACGGACGACATTGCTAGCGACTACACGTACGAAGCCTTTCTCTCAATTGCCGAGAGACAGTTAGAATAGCCTTCAGCTAAGTCCGTGGCTACGACCTAGCAAGGCGCATTAACCATATCTGGAGAGAGTCTCACTTGTATTATCAAGAGAAATGTACCACAATGAATTAAAGTTAAGTATACGAGAAGCTCCGTTCTTTTCTTTATAGCTTTCATCACGTATCCTGTTTCAGACTTAACGCCAGTCGGCGTGTGTGTACGCGTGCCTTTCGGTTACCCGTCACTGTGGACTGGCTACCTTGTCAGTCCACTACAGAATCAACTTGAGATCCCCTGTCGATAGCGGCCATTACTTCGTGCGAATAAAGAGCTAGCTGCGTTGCACAAGAACGTTGTTTTCTGAAACCATGTTGATTACGTATCAATAGATCGTTCCCTTCGAGGTGATTCGTAATGTTCGAAAACAGTATATGCTCCAAAACCCTACTGCAAACCGACGTCAATGATATAGGTCTGTAGTTCGATGGATTACTCCTACTGCCCGTCTTAAACACTGGTGCGACCTGCGCAATTTTCCAATCTGTCGGTAGAGATCTATCGGTGAGCGAGCGGTTGTATATGATTGCTAAGTATTGAGTTATTGTATCAGCGTAATCTGAAAGGAACCTAATCGGTATACAATCTGGACCTGAAGACTTGCCCGTATCAAGCGATTTGAGTTGCTTCGCAACCCCTAAGGTATCTACTTCTAAGAAACTCATGCTAGCAGCTGTTCGTGTTTCAAATTCTGGTATATTCCATTCGTCTTCCATGGCGAAGGAATTTCGGAAAACTGCGTTCAATAACTCCGCTTTAGCGGCACAGTCGTCGGTAAAAGCACCATCGGCACTGCGCAGCGAAGGTATTGACTGCGTCTTACCGCTTGTGTACTTCACATACGACCAGAATTTCTTCGGGTTTTCTACCAAATTTCGAGACAATGTTTCGTTGTGGAACCTGTTAAAGGCATCTCGCATTGAAGTCCCTGTCAAATTTCGCGCGTCTGTAAATTTTAGCCAATCTTCGGGATTTGGCGTTCTTCTGAACTTCGCATGCTTTTTCCGTTGCCTCTGCAACAGCGTTCGGACCTGTTTTGTGTACCATGGGGGATCAGTTCCATCCCTTACCAATTTATGAGGTATGAATCTCTCAATTGCTGTTGCTACTATATCTTTGAATTTGAGCCACATCTCGTCTACATTTGCATAGTCAGTTCGGAAGGAATGGAGATCGTCTCTTAGGAAGGCTTCTAGTGACAATCCGCTTTTCTAAACAAAATAATTTTGCGTTTGTTTCTGGTGGATTTGGAAGAAACGGTATTGAGCCTAGCTATAACGACCTTGTGATCACTAATCCCTGTATCAGTCATGATGCTCTCTATTAGCTCTGGATTGTTTGTGGCTAAGAGGCCAAGTGTGTTTTCGCAACCATTTACAATTCGCTTGGGTTCGTGGACTAACTGTTCGAAATAATTTTCGGAGAAAGCATTTAGGACAATCTCGGAAGATGTTTTCTACCTACCACCGGTTTTGAACAAGTATTTTTGCCAACATATCGAGGGAAGGTTGAAGTCCCCACCAACTATAACCGTATGTGTGGGGTATTTATATGTTACGAGACTCAAATTTTCTCTGAACTGTTCAGCAACTATATCATCGGAGTCTGGGGGTTGGTAGAAGGGGCCAGTTATTAACTTAGTTCGGCTGTTAAGTATAACCCCCACCCATACCAATTCGCACGGAGTATCTGCTTCGACTTCACTACTGACAGACACAAACACTCCACCACCAATTCTGCCTAATCTATCTTTCCTGAACACCGTCTGAGACTTTTTAAAAATTTCCGCAGAACTTATTTCAGGCTTTAGCCAGCTTTCTGTACCTATAACGATTTCAGCTTCTGTGCTTTCTGTTAGCGCTTGAAACTCAGGGACTTTCCCAGCACAACTACAACAACTTACAACTACAATTCCGACTCTTCCTTGATCCAAGCACGTTCTGTATTTGCCATGTACCCTTTGAGATTGCAGCCAATCCCGTACTTTCCCGAGGCCATCTAACCTAAAAAAACCGCCCAGTCCACGCCACACAGCCTCCGCTACCCGTGTAGCCGCCAGCTGAGTGCATTGAACTCCTGGCCTATTCAGCGGAACCCGAAACCCCACCATCCTATGGCGGAAATCAGGGAATCTGCAGCCAACACGGTCGCAAAACCGTCTGAGCCTCTGATTCAGACCCTCCACCCGGCTCTGCACCAAAGGTCCGCATTCGGTTCTGTCAACGATGCTGCAGATGGTGAGCTCTGCCTTCATCTCGTAAGCAAGACCGGCAGCCTTCACCAAACCAGATAGCCGCTGGAATCCAGAGAGAATTTCCTCAGATCCAAAGCGACACACGTCATTAGTGCCGACATGTGCCACCACCTGCAGCTGGCTGCACCCTGTGCTCTTCATGGCATCCGGAAGGACCCTTTCCACATCAGGAATGACTCCACCCTGAATGCACACGGAGTGCACACTGGATTTCTTCCCCTCCTTAGCCGTCATATCCCTAAGGGGAGCTCCCAACTACCAATAAGCCCACCATCTGCGATTGCCCGGACCTTGAAGGCTGAGAATCATCCTCTGAAACAGGGCAGGCTGCTGCATCTGGCTCGATCTTTAACCGAAGAACCGTAATGCACACTTGTGAGTAACTATTCAAAAATAATGTTGTAAAATACTTTAGTAGAAACTTTGGTAAAGTCAGCGACCTTGTATTATGTGGAATCCAAAGATATTGTTAGGAGTATGGCACTAACATCGTTGAGGCGCGAGTGAGCGCTGACGGACAAATGAATAACGGTCGAGTACAGAGGCAAAGTGACTGTACTAGCCTGCGTAATGAACTGCATTGTCAGTGTGGTATCCAAAGCGAAGCAGGGCACTGTGAATGTTTAACGAGCGAACATCTTTCTCGGTCACAGTACACAATTTAATCAAGAAGAGTTCGCCAACTGAATAATGGAAGAAGAGTATAGTGTGACGAAAATTAATACAAAGTGCTTGTTTCTGAATGGAGAGTCTGTTACCAGTTGTTGTTGTCATGGAATGAATTACATCGTACTATATGCCGATGATCACAACGTAAGACTGTGCCATTTAGTAGTTTATTTTCTGAAAGCCCTGCCAGTGTCGTAGATTCATTGATTTGGAACTTTATAATACCTTCTGGTAAACTGTAATTAGCATTAATTTTTAAATATTTATCCAACTCATGAACCATCAATATGACGCATTCCTATCACCATTATTTTCGAGACAAAGCTGTTTGAAAGATATTATTTCACTTGAAAAATATAAATGCACTGGCCATTGGAATTTCAATTTAACTGATTCAAAACACCAGAAGCAGTGACAACTGAAATTCAGGTTTCGTATTAACAGCATTATAAAATGATTTGAGAAAGAAATTTATTTTTTATTAAGATTAACTTGACATTACTAACAATCTACAAGTCGTTACATTTATCTAGTATGTCTATTACGTAATTGGCTTTTGTGATTCCCATGTTGTTTATATCGTTGTAAAATAATGCCGAGTGTTACTGCCACAAAACCTTGTATGAAATACTGAATAATCGGACGTATTGTTTCACAAAACCCGGCGACAGCTAAAATTATTGTGATCAATGTTGCTCAACCCATACTGCATTATTTGTTGCTAGTAGCTTATCAGTAATGTCTTCACCAGTTCTAAAGTGTTTATTGGAGAAATTATTAACTTTCATTTATGTTATTATACGTCTCTTTAGCGTGACAACGTATCCATTTTGAACGAATCGGCATAAGCTAAGTGTGTCATTTTCATTTCAACTTCTACTTGAATAATCGTTACTGATCGTTACTGTACAGTATACTTACATGTTTCATGAATATCAATAATAATCTGGCTGGCATGCTGTTGGTTAAAGATTATTCTTCAGAATGGATGCCTTTTATTTGAAACGTAGAACTTTTTGTTACGTGTGTCAGTAATATAGCCACTGCAGAATGTGGATGAGTTACAAAGTTCCATACGATCTGTTTAATAGCTTTATTTATGTTTGTAAGTGCGGTGCTCCTTTATTAGATGAACTGTTAGTGTAACTAGAATCATTACGCTTTGATTTTGTGAAACTGTGTCTTGTTATAAAGAAATTCATGACCAAAATAGCTCATGCATACTTAAATCGCGTAAATTAGTGAGTGGCAGGCTTAGTACGAACATCAATGAATATGAAAATCACTCATAAGATCCTATCGCTGTTACTGGAAGTGTAATAGTGTAACAGTCGACCCATGCGCAATGGGATTATAGATATCTTTCTGTAATTGCAATAGATAAATATAAGAAAACAAACAAATAACTGCTGATAATACGTCTAAAAGTTATCTGAATGATATACAGTTCGAAAGATTTGAATATGTATGATTTATCAAATTCATCCAGCCACTTCAAAGGAATACGCTCTGTAATTCAGTTTGAAGAATATTAACAAATACACTTCATAGTATCATAGTATCACTTCCAACATCTGCTTGCTCAGCGACCGCCGTCAAGACATAGCTCCACAGTTAAAATTATCATGCGGAAGAATGGGCTATGTGTTGTTATAAATATGAGAAACTTTCGGAGAACTGAAATAATTTGCAAACTTTGTCATATGTAAACGCAAGTGGCACCTTCCAGAAAACGAATACGAAACGTCGGAATGCAAACCACATTTCAGTATGTACGTAAATATTCAAAAAATGAGTCAGGAAGTCGTAAATTAAAAGAAGCGTCCGTAACTATATGTCGACTATCCATCGTAGCTGTATTTAATTAGGAATGAAAAGAAAGTATATTTACTCTTTACAGCGAGTAATTGTATTTTCATGTATCCCGTAACTTATGGCCAAGAACTTTAACCTGATCTCATGACCAGTAGGTCAAACAACTTGTAAAATATGCTATACGAGATTTGCTGTTATGTCGTATACGCAATTATGTAACGAAATTTTTGGAAAATTTTTCTCTGTGCGCTAGTGCATCTGAAAATGTGCCTGGCAGTCCCGAAATCGATTATGTGTGAAAGAAACTACAAACATTCTTTGCAGCCAAAGGTTATTTTGTATACAGGGTGTTACAAAAAGGTACGGCCAAACTTTAAGGAAACATTCCTCACGCACAAAGAAAGAAAATATGTTATGTGGACATGTGTCCGCTAACGCTTACTTTCCATGTTAGGGCTCATTTTATTACTTCTCTTCAAATCACATTAATCATGGAATGGAAACACACAGCAACAGAACGTACCAGCGTGACTTCAAACACTTTCTTACAGGAAATGTTCAAAATGTCCTCCGTTAGCGAGGGTACATGCATCCACTCTCCGTCGCATGGAATCCCTGATGCGCTGATGCAGCCCTGGAGAATGGCGTATTGTATCACAGCCGTCCACAATACGAGCACGAAGAGTCTCTACATTTGGTACCGGGGTTGCCTAGACAAGAGCTTTCAAATGCCCCCATAAATGAAAGTCAAGAGGGTTGAGATCAGGAGAGCGTGGAGACCATGGAATTGGTCCGCCTCTACCAATCCATCGGTCACCGAATCTGTTGTTGAGAAGCGTACGAACACTGACTGAAATGTGCAGTAGCTCCATCGTGCTTGAACCACATGTTGTGTCGTACTTGTAAAGGCACATGTTCTAGCAGCACAGGTAGAGTATCCCGTATGAAATCACGATAACGTGCTCCATTGAGTGTAGGTGGAAGAACATGGGGCCCAATCAAGACATCACCAACAATGCCTGCCCAAACGTTCACAGAAAATCTGTGTTGATGACGTGATTGCACAATTGCGTGCGGATTCTCGTCAGCCCAAACATGTTGATTGTGAAAATTTACAATTTGATCACGTTGGAATGAAGCCTCATCCGTAAAGAGAACATTTGCACTGAAATGAGGATTGACACAATGTTGGATGAACCATTCGCAGAAGTGTACCCGTGGAGGCCAATCAGCTGCTGATAGTGCCTGCACACGCTGTACACGGTACGGAAACAACTGGGTCACCCGTAGCACTCTCCATACAGTGACGTGGTCAACGCTCTGACGCTGACATTAGGGTTATCGTCAACTGCACGAAGAATTGCCTCGTCCATTGCAGGTGTCCTCGTCGTTGTAGGTCTTCCCCAGTCGCGAGTCACAGGCTGGAATGTTCCGTGCTCCCTAAGACGCCGATCAATTGCTTCGAACGTCTTCCTGTCGGGACATCTTCGTTGAGGAAATCTGTCTTGATACAAACGTACCGCGCCACGGCTATTGCCCCGTGCTAATCCATACATCAAATGAGCATATGCCAACTCTGCATTTGTAAACATTGCACTGACTGCAAAACCACGTTCGTGATGAACATTAACATGATGTGCTTGATGCTAGTGCTGTAGAGCAATGAGTCACATGTCAACACAAGCACCGAAGTCAACATTACCTTCCTTCAATTGGGCCAACTGGTCGTGAATCGAGGAAGTAAAGTACATACTGACGAAACTAAAATGAGCTCTAACATGAAAATTAAGCGTTTCCGGACACATGTCCACATTACATCTTTTCTTTATGTGTGTGTGAGAAATGTTTCCTGAAAGTTTGGCCGTACCTTTTTGTAACACCCTGTATATGCTGACTGAAGTAACGAATGAAAATTTGTACCAAGGCCGGAATTCTAGCACGTTTCTCCTACTCAATAGGCATATGCGCTAACCACTATGCCATCCTGGTACAGCGGCTTTCCGCAACTGCACGGACTACCCTGGCACTCCAACAGGAGACCAGAGGTCGAATCCCCGCCTTGGTACAAATTTTCATTCGTCGCTTCAGGCTCTATATACCCATCATACATGTTTGTATCGATACAGCAGTGAAAGCAATAACGGTGCGCGTGACAAGGGGAGAAGTCAAGGTCATTCGTCGGATAGGACGTGATCATTGTGTTCTGGGATGCAAAATGGTTTCTTGTTATCGACTACCTTGTGACAGGTAAAACAAATACTGGTGAATATGATGCTAGTATTCCAGACGACATGGATAAAAAAAACTGGTGTAGTGAACTGGATTACGAAGAAAATAATCGTTAGAACAGTGTAAGGTGATTTGGTAGTGGCTAAATTGAGAGATCTGCAGTGTGAGTTGATGGCATATCGATTTATTCATCACATTTTGTACTCTCCAATTCCCACTTGTTCCCTCATCAAAAGAAATTTGTAACTGGAATATATTTTGGTTGTAATTCGGAGGCTATGTTAGAAATAAATGTCTATTTTGCAGAACTTTGTCAAATGCACTTCGACGATGGAATGTAATGACTGGAAAATGTAAGACGAGGAGCAATGGCCCAGGAACAGACTACATCGAAAAATAAGAGTATTTTGTCTTCGAAAATGTAGACAATCTCTGACTTACAGAAGGGACGGTGCTTGGCGCCAGTTTGTGGGAAGGTATCTTAGTTTTTGTGTCGCACTACATATTAGCAGAGACAGCTGTGAGGCGAGCGAAAAGGAAACACTTTTTTGAACGAGGCACATGTGCCGGCAGTCGAGGTGAAACCTCAGCATGCGTCTTAAGATCTAGTAATCAGTTCCCATAAAGTCCAGCTGTGTGTTTCACTGAGCATAAACGGAAGGAAGGCGTAGATAGCGTCTCCAATTTTTTTTTTTTTTTTTTGGGATTCGACTTCCATGTGGTTTTGCGGAACTGGTAGTTTTGCAATAAAATCCCATGTGACACGGTAAGTTGTACTGTCTCTCTCTTCAAGTTTAGTATACGTCAATGAAAAAGTATACTATGAGTTAGAAGGTATAATTAAGATTGGTTCGTTAAAATACACGGACTACCAACGTCCGGATGGCGTTTGAATTCTCAGAGCCGCCTAAACTGGATTATTACAAGACGGGAAAGCAAAAATTCCAATGCGTACCAGGTGCAGGCGGTGTGCAAGAGCACTGTGAGCTGCGGGTATGGACTTAAGAAGTCAGTTGAAATAAGACCCGGAGGAAAACTGTACAGAATAAACTCATATAAAGACTTAACATTGATGAAATATCAAGAGATGTCAGAAAAGTCACATGGTGGAGCCGTGACTATGCCTGAAGTAGTAAGGCTGGGCCATCAGACAGTAGTGTTAGATAAACATTGATAAACTATAGATTAATCGATAGTATATGCATTATCGTCCGTATCAGTAGTCTGCTTTAACTATCGATAGTCATGTCGTTCATAATGTAATTCTTTTTTAACTGGCGGTCAAAAGATTGTCGGATCCTATTACGCCCATGGCTTGTGTGAAGAGGGTTAGGAAATTGTATGGAGGTAGCTAGTCAACATCAAATATGGTGGCGCCTTAGGCAGTCTATGCTGTTTATAAACTATGTTGTTAATAGAATGGTCGCTGTGGGGGGAGCCGTGAGAGTGGGAATTTTCTTGTTTGTCTGGCTGTGATGACAATTCAAGGTCGTGCGCACTCCGTGCCGATCACAAACGTAAATAATATGGATTAGAGAATGCGCATTATACAGATTGTCATCTTCAAATGTGTGATCTTACTTGTAGCAAGGACTAGAAATGCAAAATAAGACTGC
This sequence comes from Schistocerca nitens, assembly GCF_023898315.1. Classification (NCBI taxonomy): domain Eukaryota; kingdom Metazoa; phylum Arthropoda; class Insecta; order Orthoptera; family Acrididae; genus Schistocerca; species Schistocerca nitens. Next base: position 564,502,795 of record NC_064621.1, read on the forward strand.
TGTGATACAATGCAGTTAGTAGAGGAAAAAAGACAGTTTAAAGATTAGTTAAGTGTTTGTGATTGTAATGTACAATGCATTTCAAAATAAATATGATTATTATCGTTATTAACTTAACACATCTGCTACTGTCCTCTTCTATCTCTGTCTTCATTGTAAGTTACAAGAGTTTTCAGTTGTACGCGTTAATGTGTAACACAATCCTGACGCAATCCTAACGCCCCTGCGTCATTTCTGCTTTTGTAGAAGCACAAATATCATTCATACGTCGATTGCACATGTTGTGTTCGATTAGTGAATATAGTATAAGCTCAACCTGTTGAGTGTCAAGCTTTTTAATTTGTATAGTCGTTGGACATAATCATTGAAATATAAAGCGCTATTTACATACTATCTGCTTCTACAGTATTGCAGTGCATATTCGTAAGTAATTCGGACGAATTTGAATGTTTCAATGTATGTGAGACAAAACTAATCTCTTCTTGCCAAAAGTTGACGGTGAATCTCCGGAAATGTTTTTGCGAAACTTCTACTCCTGTAGATATTTCTTAGGTTCTTACGCATTAATGCTGAAACCCCTTGTTTGAAAGTTGGGTAGCAGGTGAATTAGCTCACTATTATTTCTGTTTTTTATTTTTTCGAGTTTACATCATTCTGCGACCCGATTAATAATTTTTCGAGCGTCACGAGGAAGAATTCTGCTCTAAAACTTCTAGCTCTTCAGAGTGTCGTAGGAAGTGACCTCAGTGTGCCAACGATGGCTTCTTCGTCACTAATTTCGTTATTTAAACGCCACACAACAACTGTATTATTCTTCGTCACGCAACTATAGTGCCACAACTGTTGAATGGTTGTCGTTGGCAGCAGTGAGACAAAGTGCACAGTACCCTCGAAATGTTCCGAATGGTGCCGACATGAAATGATCAGTACTTACTGCCTGCCATCGGTAGTTTCTGCTGTTGTTGTTGTTGTTGTGGTCTTCAGTCCTGAGACTGGTTTGATGCAGCTCTCCATGCTACTCTATCCTGTGCAAGCTTCTTCATCTCCCAGTACCTACTGCAACTTACATCCTTCTGAATCTGCTTAGTGTATTGATCTCTTGGTCTCCCTCTACGATTTTTACCCTCCACGCTGCCCTACAATGCTAAAATTGTGATCCCTTGATGCCTCAAAATATGTCCTACCAACCGATCCCTTCTTCTAGTCAAGTTGTGCCACAAACTTCTCTTCTCCCCAATCCTATTCAATACCTCCTCATTAGTTACGTGATCTACCCACCTTATCTTCAGCATTCTTCTGTAGCACCACATTTCGAAAGCTTCTATTCTCTTCTTGTCCAAACTGGTTATTGTCCATGTTTCATGTCCATACATGGCTACACTCCATACAAATACTTTCAGAAACGGCTTCCTGACACTTAAATCTATACTCGATGTTAACAAATTTCTCTTCTTCAGAAACGATTTCCTTGCCATTGCCAGTCTACATTTTATATCCTCTCTACTTCGACCATCGTCAGTTATTTTGCTCCCTAAATAGCAAAACTCCTTTACTACTTCAAGTGTCTCATCTCCTAATCTAATCCCCTCAGCATCACCCGATTTAATTTGACTACATTCCATTATCCTCGTTTTGCTTTTGTTGATGTTCATCTTATATCCTCCTTTCAAGACACTGTCCAGTCCGTTCAACTGCTCTTCCAAGTCCTTTGCTGTCTCTGACAGAATTACAATGTCATCGGCGAACCTCAAAGTTTTTACTTCTTCTCCATGAATTTTAATACCTACTCCGAATTTTTCTTTTGTTTCCTTTACTGCTTGCTCAATATACAGATTGAATAACATCGGGGAGAGGCTACAACCCTGTCTCACTCCTTTCCCTACCACTGCTTACCTTTCATGCCCCTCGACTCTTATAACTGCCATCTGGTTTCTGTACAAATTGTAAATAGCCTTTCGCTCCCTGTATTTCACCTCTGCCACCTTCAGAATTTGAAAGAGAGTACTCCAGTTAACGTTGTCAAAAGCTTACACTAAGTCTACAAATGCTAGAAACGTAGGTTTGCCTTTTCTTAATCTTTCTTCTAAGATAAGTCGTAAGGTTAGTATTGCCTCACGTGTTCCAACATTTCTACGGAATCCAGACTGATCTTCCCCGAGGTTGGCTTCTACCAGTTTTTCCATTCGTCTGTAAAGAATTCGCGTTAGTATTTTGCAGCTGTGACTTATGAAACTGATAGTTCGGTAATTTTCGGTAATTTTCTGCTGGCCGAGGAAATTCCGCGCTTCCAAGATTCCTTTGTCTATCAAAGAGGTGCGTAAATAGACATTTTTTGTTATTATTTCGTAAATAAATATTAAAAATCAATCATCTGTCTTGAATTTTTTCAAGAAAGTTGGGGATAATAGTCAGCTTGCAAAGCGTACAATCTGCATTAAAGGTTTTGAACATGATCTACATCTACATCTACATTTATACTCCGCAAACCACCCAACGGTGTGTGGCGGAGGGCACTTTACGTGCCACGGTCATTACCTCCCTTTTCTGTTCCAGCCGCGTATGGTTCGCGGGAAGAACGACTGTCTGAAAGCGTCCGTACGCGCTCGAATCTCTCTAATTTTACATTCGTGATCTCCTCGGGAGGTATAAGTAGGGGGAAGCAATATATTCGATACCTCATCCAGAAACACACCCTCTCGAAACCTGATCAGGGAATAGGACTGATCTCAGAGACCACTTCAAAAGAAAGCACGGTAAAAAACTAGAGAACCATTGATTAGTAATAGAATTGAAAGATGAGGGATCAACTTGTGAGCTAGATCAGGTGCAAGAGGTGCAACCAAAAGAATCGAGAAGCTCTACAAAAATTTTTTAACAGAAGTCAATTGCACGATGCAAGTTAAAAAAAAAATATTCCCTTTATGCAGAAATGATCGCTATTGATATGCTGCTTAACAGAACTTCCGACCATCAAGATGTGAAAAAAATTGTTTATGCCGTAGAAAGCAGATATGAGTTACTAGATAAATCACACTTAAATGTTCATCTCATGGTAAAGAGAGTTAAAAAATAAATTAGAAGAAGTGCTTACAAAATGTAATTTTTAGCGCTACAACGGACATGGGGGAAAACAACGCAAATGACGGTATACTGGCGTCGACTTTCCACGTTCCAATGGACGAAAAATGAGTTTCACCCGTATTAAAAGAGACAAAAACTGCAGGTCATCACAACGCAGAATCTACGCACATGCAACTAACATTTTTCAAAAGTCTCCTTCTTTAACTTGTCAATGCCATGCTGAGTTTCAGTTGATTCTTGTGATCGGTACATGTCGGTATAAGTCACGTCGGCGTAACTTGTGAAGTTTTTCTTGGCAGCTCCGCCCACCCTCCCTCTCCGTCCCCACTCACCCTCGCCCTCGTGTCGACAGAAATCTGAAGCCGTCTTGTCGTTTGTGTTCTGTCTACGGACACTGCCAACCGTAATAAAGCACTGAATAATTGCGTTACAACAAACTTATATATTTTCTTATTCATTACTACAAATAGGCAACACATTTGAAAATGAATGTGTCTATTATGCTCCTTCTCGATACACTACTACTTTCGCGCCCACCGTTTTACTTGAGTGTTTTTGCTATAGCAGAGTAACATGCGAGAAACGAAGGCGAACCTCAACACCGTCTGAACGAAAATTAACGACGCATAGCAAAATCAGCTGGGCGTGGCGTTAAGTTACTGCATTGCTGTCTTCCGAGTATATAAACAACGTGCTTTGGTGTGTGATTTATGCGGAAGTGCTTCCAATGTGTTAGGGAATCGGATCAGAATTAAAACTTTCGGTTCCTTTAACATGGCATCAATATTAATACAAATATTTGTCAAAAAAACTGATAAAATATGGCTGATTGAAATAGCAAGTTAGACTGATATGGCCTTGTAACATTAACCAAAACGGCCTTGCTGTGCTAGTACTGCGAACGGCTGAAAGCAAGGGGAAACTACAGCCGTAATTTTTCCCTAGGACATGCAGCTTTACTGTATGATTAAATGATGATGGCGTCCTCTTGGGTAAAATATTCCGGAGGTAAAATAGTCCCCCATTCGGATCTCCGGGCTGGGACTACTCAGGAGCACGTCGTTATCAGGAGAAAGAAAACTGGCGTTCTACGAATCGGAGCGTGGAATGTCAGATCCCTTAATCGGGCAGGTAGGTTAGAAAATTTAAAAAGGGAAATGGATAGGTTAAAGTTAGATATAGTGCGAATTAGTGAAGTTCGGTGGCAGGAGGAACAAGACTTTTGGTCAGGTGATTACAGGGTTATAAATACAAAATCAAATAGGGGTAATGCAGGAGTAGGTTTAATAATGAATAAAAAAAATAGGAGTGCGGGTTAGCTACTACAAACAGCATAGTGAACGCATTATTGTGGCCAAGATAGACACAAAGCCCATGCCTACTACAGTAGTACAAGTTTATATGCCAACTAGCTCTGCAGATGACGAAGAAATTGATGAAATGTATGACGAGATGAAAGAAATTATTCAGGTAGTGAAGGGAGACGAAAATTTAATAGTCATGGGTGACCGGAATTCAAGCGTAGGAAAAGGGAGAGAAGTAAACATGGTAGGTGAATATGGATTGGGGGGAAGAAATGAAAGAGGAAGCCGCCTTGTAGAATTTTGCACAGAGCATAACTTAATCAAAGCTAATACTTGGCTCAAGAATCATAAAAGAAGGTTGTATACCTGGAAGAATCCTGGAGATACTAAAAGGTATCAGATAGATTATATAATGGTAAGACAGAGATTTAGGAACCAGGTTTTAAATTGTAAGACATTTCCAGGGGCAGATGTGGTTTCTGACCACAATCTATTGGTTATGAACTGCAGATTGAAACTGAAGAAACTGCAAAAATGTGGGAATTTAAGGAGATGGGACCTGGATAAACTGAAAGAACGAGAGGTTGTAGAGAGTTCCAGGGAGAGAATAAGGGAACAATTGACAGAAATGGGGGAAAGAAATAGAGTAGAAGAAGAATGTGTAGCTCTGAGGGATGAAGTAGTGAAAGCAGCAGACGATCAAGTAGTTAATAAGACGAGGGGTAATAGAAATCCTTGGGTAACAGAAGAAATATTGAATTTAACTGATGAAAGGAGAAAATATAAAAATGCAGTAAATGAAGCAGGCAAAAAGGAATACAAACGTCTCAAAAATGAGATCGACAGGAAGTGCAAAATGGCTAAGCAGGGATGGCTAGAGGACAAATGTAAGGATGTAGAGGCTTATCTCACTAGGGGTAAGATAGATACTGCCTACAGGAAAATTAAAGAGACCTTTGGAGAGAAGAGAACCACTTGTATGAGTATCAAGAGCTCAGATGGCAACCCAGTTCTAAGCAAAGAAGGGAAGGCAGAAAGGTGGAAGGAGTATATAGAGGGTTTATACAAGGGCGATGTACTTGAGGACAATATTATGGAAATGGAAGAGGATGTAGATGAAGATGAAATGGGAGATAAGATACTGCGTGAAGAGTTTGACAGAGCACTGAAAGACCTGAGTCGAAACAAGGCCCCGGTAGTAGACAACATTCCATTTGAACTACTGATGGCCTTGGGAGAGCCAGTCATGACAAAACTCTACCATCTGGTGAGCAAGATGTATGAGACAGGCGAAATGCCCTCAGACTTCAAAAAGAATATAATAATTCCAATCCCAAAGAAAGCAAGTGTTGACAGATGTGAAAATTACCGAATTATCAGTTTAATAAGTCACAGCTGCAAAATACTAACGCGAATTCTTTACAGAGGAATGGAAAAACTGGTAGAAGCGGACCTCGGGGAAGATCAGTTTGGATTCCGTAGAAATGTTGGAACACGTGAGGCAATACTAACCTTACAACTTATCTTAGAAGAAAGATTAAGGAAAGGCAAACCTACGTTTCTAGCATTTGTAGACTTAGAGAAAGCTTTTTACAATGTTAACTGGAATACTCTCTTTCAAATTCTGAAGGTGGCAGGGGTAAAATACAGGGAGCGAAAGGCTATTTACAATTTGTACAGAAACCAGATGGCAGTTATAAGAGTCGAGGGGCATGAAAGGTAAGCAGTGGTTGGGAAAGGTGTGAGACAGGGTTGTAGCCTCTCCCCGATGTTATTCAATCTGTATATTGAGCAAGCAGTAAAGGAAACAAAAGAAAAATTCGGAGTAGGTATTAAAATTCATGGAGAAAAAGTAAAAACTTTGAGGTTCGCCGATGACATTGTAATTCTGTCAGAGACAGCAAAGGACTTGGAAGAGCAGTTGAACGGAATAGACAGTGTCTTGAAAGGAGTGTAAGTAGGCTGTTTAGGTTTTTTTATTGGTAACGCCACCTCTGTATGAAAATCACTGGCTGTGCCGTGTGCAGTCTGTGGCTGCTTTTCATTGTTGTAATACTCGCCATTGTAGTGTTAGGCAGCTGGCTGTGAACAGCGCATAGCGTTGGGCAGTTGGAGGTGAGCCGCCAGCTGTGATGGATGTGGGGAGAGAGATGGCGGAGTTTTGTAATTTGTCATGAACTGCTATATATATGATGATATCAAGGTAAATACATTGTTTGTTCTCTATTAATATCTTTCATTTGCTAACTATTCCTATCAGTAGTTAGTGCCTTCCATAGTTTGAATCTTTTATTTAGCTGGCAGTAGTGGCGCTCGCTGTATTGCAGTAGCTTGAGCAGCGAAGATTTTTGTGAGGTAAGTGATTTGTGAAAGGTATAGTTTAATGTTATTCAGGGCCATTCTTTTGTAGGGAATTTTGAAAGTCAGATTGCGTTGCGCCATAAATATTGTGTGTCAGGTTAAGCACAGTCTAGTAAAATTGTTCAAAAGGGGACGTTTCATATGTCGACCCTTAGCCGAGGATACCTCACTGGAATCTTCTGATTTTTTCTTGTAGTTTGTGTAGTTAGTGTAGATTTTGTTTATTGCTAGCGCGTAATTGTAGAGAGAATCTCCTTTGTAGTTGCAGTCTTTCATTGTTGTACAGTAAAACAGTTGTGGCTTGCATGTAGATTTGCACCAAGTATTTCGCAGCTGCAATTAACTAGATATTATTTTCAGTGTTATGTTAATGTGCTCTCTTATTTTTGCTCTTCAAATTGTGTTTTTCTGTGTTGTCGTGTGAAATACTGTGACAATAATGGCGGGTGAAAAACGTAATACTAGGCTCCAAAGTAAACTGCGAAATGACAGTGAAAACGAAAGCAGTGTGTTAGCGCCACCGAGCAATGAATTAACTGATGTTCAAAGTAATAATTTGGTAATTGTGCATGGGGAAATAGAGCGGGCGGCAAACAATGGCGTAGACAGTGAAACAATTAGTGAACAGGGAAGCATTATCGATCGGTCGGTCGGCAATAGCTCGCCTCAGGAAGCCGAAATGACACGACACGATTTCGCAAATACTGTAGATTCAGGTTCTGGGTCATCACCGTTTTCTCAAATGAGTCAAGACACATTTTCTGCTTGTCAAAATGTGAATGTTGCCGGTGAAAATGCACTGCCAAAAAGCATAGAGAAACAGATTCCAGACACTAATACATTATTATTGCAATTAATGCAACAAATGGAACAAAATCAGAGACAAAGGGAACAAAATCAGAGACAAACACAGCAACAGTTAGACACAGTGGAACAAAATCTCAAAAAGTTAGACACAGTGGAACAAAATCTCAAAAAGTTAGACACAGTGGAACAAAATCTCAAAAAGTTAGACGCAATGGAACAAAATCTTCAAAAGTTAGACTCATTGGAGCAAACTCTTGAACAAACACGTGAGGATTTAACTACTGAGTTACATCACATTGAATCGAAATGTCAAAAAGTCTGTAATGACGTAAAAAATCAAATTTGTGAGCATTTTCAACCTATTTTTTCGCGGCATGAAAATGCATTACAGAATCACGAAGCAGCCATAAAAGAACTGCAAACTATTGTTCATGAAAATCATGAGACCTTGCAAGCTAAATTTGAATCAGTTGCATCTACCGATTCGGTTACGCAACTTGCAAAAACCCAGGAAAACTTAAAAGACACAGTAGAAAGACACATGGAGGAAATTAGTACATTATCAGAGAAAGTAGTTGAACTTTCGGATCAGCTAAATAATTTATCTACGAAGGTAGATGATAATCTGAATGACACAAAACCGGTAGTCTTTAATGACACAGAAGAGTGCGAACAAATTAGGAAATTCAAACAAAATCAGAATCAAATTAATACGCAACACCAAAGAGAAATCCGCGAAGTACAAGATCAGCTGACACAGGTAGTACAAGAATTACGTATTTCAGAGGACACTCGCGCCCCAATACGGGAAGAGGGACATAGAAATACGGAACAACCACAAAATAATAACACAAGACACTTCGGAAATTATGAAAGAAATTGGCAAGGCACACCGAATTTTGAGATGGAACCGCCGACACGACGTAACAATGACCGCTATGCGACTCGCCGACATGATGATTTTGACTATAAGCTGTTCATCACTACACGTAAATTCAAAACGTTTAAGAATTCTGCCAACGACATTCATCCACATGCGTGGCTTCATCAATTCTCTCATTGTTTTCCTCCCAACTGGTCATTAGAGCACAGATTAGAATTTATGTGCGGCTACTTGGAGAATGAACCAGCTGTAAGAATGCGATCGGTCGTTCACGATTGTCACAGTGAAGGAGATTTTTATCATGCCTTCCTCTCAGCATATTGGTCTCAAGCCACACAAGAACGAGTAAAACATAGCATCATAATGATGAAACATTTCGAACAATCTGAATTTTCCAGTCTTGTGAAATATTTTGAAGACATGTTACACAAGAATCAGTATCTTTCAAACCCATACAGCCCCTCAGAACTCATCCGCATTTGCTTAATCAAACTGCCTGAACATTTACGACATATTATTTTGGCAGGACGTTGCAAAGACGACATTGAAGCATTTGAAGGACTCTTACAAGAACTGGAAATTGACACTGACAATCGCGGAACGCACGAGCACAACCATTACAGATCACATCCGTCGCAATTCCGCGATGAAAGAAATAATAACTGGACGCGACAAGGCTATTCTCACGACACAAATCGTGACCGAAACAGACACCACCCGTATGACAACCGTTGGCAGGGTAGTAATAATTACAGGGAAAGATCACCTCTCCGCGGTAATGACTATCACAGAGACAATCAGAGGAACAGACAATATGGGAACCAAAACGGTTGTTATTACGGGAGACAGAATAACTTTAGACGCAACGGTCCACCGTGCAGTGATAATTCAGGGAGAAATTCTCCACCACTTAACCGACAAGAAAGAAACTATGGAATCTACCGACATGACGACAGGCGATATGATCGTAACGACAGACCTGAATTGCATCAGAATTGGCGGGATTCAAACAGGGCAGGGCCCTCTCGACAAGGTGAATTTGTAGAAGTTAGGTCCCCAAACCCCAATAATGAAGCGCGCCAACAAAGAGACAATAGGCAATGACTCATACTGCTGGCAGCCACAAAACGCACGTATGAAACTAACGACGCAGCTGCCGTAGCTAGTAATTACGTAAAAATGGAACACATTAGGGACATCTTACTCCAGGAACACGACGTAAAACATAACAACATTGCATTTCCTGTGATTCACATTACAGTAAATTACGTAAAATTTACGGCAGTACTTGACTCTGGCAGTCCCATTTCAGTAATTAGTGAAACAGCTTTTAGCAAATGCAACAAATCGAACGATTGCACCACACTTCCGTTACGTAAGATTAAATTACAAGGTGCAATCTTTGGAAAAAGTGTAGATGTACGCCAACAAACCTACTTAGAATTCTTTTGTCAAAGCCACAGCTTCTCTATGAACTTTCTTATTGTTCCATTATTGTCGACGGAAATTATACTGGGGGTAGACTTTTTGAATGAACACAAAGCAATCTTAAGCTTTCACGATGCTGAAATAAGTTTAGAAAAAGAAGGTAAGTCAGTAGCTTTGAATTTTGAAGATTGGCTCTCAAACCATGACGAAGAAATTAATCGGCTTTACCTCCTGTTAGACAACAGTTCTGAATTTTCGACGGAACATGACACTAACAATCACTCTGCAAGTACTGACAGGGGTGATACCGACGGCGCATTTGATACTAATGAGTTAATTCAGAATAAAATTCAAACAATTGAAAATTGTAATGACAATGATAGGCAAGACCTTTTTGAGATTTTACAAGCACATTCCACAGTTTTTTCTCACAAAACAGGAACAATCAAGGGATTTCAATACCAATTTCGTGTTCGTGAGCATACTAAATTTTGTGTTAGACCATACGTAATTCCAGCGCATTATAGGGACCGTGTTAGAACAGAAATACAATCTATGCTTGACGAGGGCATTATTGAGCCTGCAGTAAGCTCATACAACAATCCATTACATGTTGTTGAGAAGAAAAATGGATCGATCAGGCTTGTCTTAGATTCGAGACAAATCAATATTATCATCATTCCTGAAACAGACAGGCCGCAAACATTAGAAGAACTTCTTCAAAATTTTAATGGTGTAAAAGTGTTGTCTTCCATTGATCTCAGATCCAGCTTTTATCACATCGAACTTCATCCAGAATGTAGAAAATACACAGCTTTCCTTTGTTTCGGCGTTTGTTATCAGTTTCGGAAACTTCCCTTTGGTTTGAACATTTCTTCAGCAGCATTCATTCGCGGGCTAAATTCCATATTACCTGAGTTCTTAAAACGTCACATCACCTTATATGTGGACGATATTCTAATAGCAGAAGCTTCATGGGAACAACATAATCGCATCCTCAACAGTTTGTTACGTATTTTTGCAGAATCTGGAATTACCGTTAACTTGGAAAAGTCTGAATTCGGTAGGTCAAAGGTGAGGTTTTTGGGACATATTATTTCTTCTGAAGGCATTCAGCCGGATCCTGAAAAGTTAGAAGCAATCAGAGCCATTCCAGTTCCATCCACAAAAAGACAAGTCCGCAGTTTTCTGGGTCTCGTAAATTTTTACCGTCGTTTTCTGAATATGCAAATTCTTGTTACACCAAAACTTTGTTCTCTCACTGGAAAAAACACTATTTGGAACTGGGAAGAACAAGCACAATTGGAATTCAATTCTTTGAAAGAATCGCTACTTAACGCGCCAATACTAGCTCATCCAGATCTGTTACAATATTTCTGCCTTAGCACGGATTCTTCTAAAGTCGGACTTGGTGCCCATTTATTTCAAGAAGCCATAGAAAATGACACTACTGTTCAGAAAACCATTGCTTTTGCTAGCCGAGTGCTAACAAAATCTGAAAAAAATTATTCCGTTACTGAATTAGAAGCTTTAGCTATCGTTTGGGCATTTAACAAATTCCGTTTCTTTCTTTCTCGTAAGCACGTAAAAGTATACAGTGATCATCGTGCATTACAATTTCTTATGTCTTCAAAATTAAATCATGACAGGTTAAAACGTTGGGCATTGTTTCTGCAAGAATTCCGCTTCACAATAGTCTACATTCCCGGCAAGGAGAACATTGTTGCAGACGCACTGTCACGCGCACCAGCTGGGCTTGAGAAAAGTAACACAGAAGGTAACCTCGAGAAAAATTTCAGTATTCTTTACATTCAGAAAGTCGCCTTTGAAAACTTCATCACCACATCTTTAAAGGACATTGCTCATGAACAAGATAAAGATCCGCTTTGGAAAGACATCAAAAGCAAATGGCATGAAAAGACACACACACAGATTCGGCATTATTATCTGGTTAGAAACAACATACTGTTCAAACGCTGCACTGTTGATGACAGGCTATGGGTACTTTGCATTCCTGACGATTTTGTTAATAAGCTCATTTGGTACATTCATTTCAGCTACGCACATTTTGGTCCACGAAAATGTTATCATATTCTTCGAACGACTTGTTATTTTAACAATATGGAAAAGAGAATTCGAAGAGTCCTGTCTATTTGTAAACTTTGTCAAAAGGCGAAACCATCTACTATCTCACATCGTGCTCCGTTGTTTCCTATCATTCCTTCTAAATTAAAAGAATTTGCTGCAGTTGATCTATTGGGACCCCTTGTCAGAACATCGAATGGATTTTCGTACGTTCTAGTCGCTGTTGAACTTACTTCCAAATTTGTTTCTTTCACTCCATTACGTAAAGCCACTGGACGATCTGTATCCAACGCCTTTGTTAAAAATTTCTTACGTGAAGTTGGCCACGTTGCTAAAGTCATTTCAGATAACGGACCGCAATTCGGATCTGCTGTTTGGTCTCGCATGCTTCGCAACCATAAAATCAAACCTGTTTTTATTTCATTGTACTCACCACATTGTAACCCCTCCAAACGGATTATGAAAGAAATCAATAAGCTTTGCAGACTTTATTGTCACAGAAAGCATCAGCATTGGGACAGATATTTACACTTATTTCAAAACGTGCTGAATGAAATGCCTCATGGCTCTACTGCTTTACCACCTACTCTTGTACTGAAGAATGAAAAACCACCGAACAGAATCAGAGAGCTTGTACCTTTCCCGAATACACGTAAACTTCGACACAAAGACATAATTGATTTGGCTCTTAAAAATATAAAATCTGCAGCAGACAAAAGGAGAAAACTACACGGTGAAGCAAATACAAAGAAATTGTATATTGGTCAGAAAGTTCTCATTAAAGCTCATTCATTGTCACATAAGAAGAAACACTTGAGTCACAAATTCTTTCTAGTTTACAATGGACCTTACAGAATCCGACGTATACCACATGATAATTGCGTTGTAGTTGAAACTCTGCGTACTAGGAAGAGTAAAGGTTTACACCACATTTCACATGTAAAACTGTTTATTGAAAGATAATCTGCTTTTTTTTAATGCAACATTTTGGTTTACTTGCAAATACATTATGGATTCAAGGTGCTTTCTGAGAGATACCAGGTGACACAGTGGTTAGTTTATTTGACAGCTACACGACTATATCACGATGCTACTAATGTGTGACACAATTCACCTTGTTGCTTTTGCGGTGCATCTGTTTTACATCTGCACAGTTTTTCTGAATTCTTCTGGAAAGTAAAACATGTTTTAGTAGTAACTTTTGTGGTATAGCTACAATGAGGCAGCCTTTTCCGTAGCACAACAATACGTTACAACACAGTACTTTCCTGATCACGGTAAGGTACGTAATAACTAAGATATCTATACGCAAAGCATTTCACTTTTGTGTATCATGAGGTAAGTACATTGACTTCTGCAGAACTTAGCTTTCGGAGGACGATAACTACGACACTTCCACAGAATTATCTTACAACAAGACGCACATTTAGCGCTACAGGACACGTATTTGAGTGATTAATCTTATACTTAAAACACTTAATTACAAAGAAAGTTTTCCGTGATACATTTCATTCCATTGCTGTAATTTGTAACACCTGAGGGTATAATTACATTTATCCTCAGGGGGGTACACGCTTACTTTGTGTACCAGGTGTGTGGCAACCACAAGGAACCCTAGCTAATATGGTATTTACTTATACAACTTTACACATCGGTACCATATTTCTCTAACACACAAATTACACAGCTATCTGATCATGTAACTGAGAGATAAACATTTTTTTTTTACTACATCAGTGACAGATGTTTACGTAATTACACAGTTGAATAACTTCACACATATGAAATTGCATTTTTGTCAGTACTTTGTGAACTGTTCATATTTTTTTGGAACCATTGTGATACTATGAGAGCTGTGAATGATGTATTTGGTATGAGATCATGATTTTTAAGGTACGTTTGAAGTAGATGACACTATTGAAATGAGCAGAGAATATTTTTTAGGGTTTTGAAATTATTCCAGGAAGCTACGGCGATTTTGAGATTTGGCTGAGGTTTTATGATGTTATGATGACGATGTGTATTATGCTGCTGAGGTATGTTTATGGTCAAGAAGCTGATGCTATATGAGGAATTTGATTATGCTACGTTTTTCATATGATGAATTATTAAAGAAGCGTCGACGAATATATATATATATGTGTAATAAGGTAAGGAGTAATGAGTAGCGGTTAGGAACTCTGCCTTGTGAAGACGTATGTTGGAAACCGAGAATCGTACTTTTAGAATTATGAAATGTGTGTAAATGCGTGAATGTATCACAATGCCGACGAAAATTTTTTTGGACACTGTTATATCAATAAGATTTTGTTTCTACTGATTTGCAACGCTAATTCTTGACCTATGAAATTTTTATATGAGACTGTCGCTGTAGCGAAAACTGCTGTCGTATATATTTCGTTAAGAAAGGTAAGTGACCTTGATGTAATGCGTTGTGGCGCGCCGCTGGTCCAGCCGCCCGGAGAAAAAGCCATTAGGTGGAGGAAAAAAAAAGGGGAGGCCATTATCCTCGCTATTGACGTTCCTTTGTAGAAAGCATCGCAAATGCGACACGCTCATTACTTGGAAACATATCGTACTTTCTGATATTTACTGAAATGCCTAATGAAATGACAAGAAATAGTTTGTCTACACACCTGATTATGACTACTGTCTTTCTAGATGAGATTTTTTTTTACTACTTATGAAATGCCACATGGCTATTGAACGATGTTTTTATGCTTTACTTTGTACATAGTTGCTTATTTCATTTGATATCTGGTTTCCATCTGTCTTGTAGCATTGGTTTCATAAAATAAAATTAAATGCATTTGCTAATGTGATCACTTTCTGTCAACAGATCTATTAAATAATAATTTTGTGATCCACATTTTTCAAAAAAGGAGCACTTGGAAAGGAAAGAACAATAAGGAGGGACTAGTAACAGTAAATGCATACATAATATTCTTTTCAAGTACATGGTAATATTTTTTTTTACAATAAGTTGTTGTGGTGCACCACTTTAATTACTTAGACATTAAGATGTGATTATACATTTCACTTATCTGCATTGTTATCTTTAGTGTACTATTTTTTTCTGCTTGAGCTATGTCATGTTTAGGTATAAGTTGCTGCTGTTTGCCAAGCATAGTGTTATTGAATTTGACTTTGTATTATTCTGTTAAGCCAGTTTTACTAATGATTTATTTTTATTGTTTGCTGCACATTGCCTTAGATTAGTTGTAATATTACAATTGCTTTGCTAATTTCTTAATGCAGCTTGCTTCGCAAATCTGCGTCTTTTTTCATTGCTGTTTATATTAATTGTTTTATGTGATGCTGCATTGCCTCGTCCATTGGTACATATATCTGAGCTCAGTAGATTTAAGTTAGCTTAAGAGGGGGTAGACTATATAAGAAACTAGCTATGGTGGATTGGAAGAAATGCTTTGAGAAGCTATAAGAAAATGGTTTGGCCAAAATAGTGTTTTGAAAGAGGATATGAACCAAAAAAGTAGGGTTTAGGGACAACAGGTTTAGGTAGGATTTTCTTGGAAATAAATGATGAGGTAAGATAATGGTAAATAAATAATGAGGTAAGAAATATGTGAACAGAATATAGAAAGCATGCTTGGATAGGATTTTTTTGGCAGGTGCAAATGTCGAAATAAGAGGAACGATCTATGGAATGAAGTTTTAGGTTGGACTGCAGTACCAAATGTTACACTGAAAACGAACCCTGTCCTTTCCATTGTGTTATCCCCCTATGTGTTTGTGTACCCTTGTGTATTTGTTTTCTTCCTGTCTCTGTGTAGTTTCATAGAATTTTTTTCTCTTCTAATACTAAGCTACATTCACTATGATGAGGAATACTGTTATCCTCAAATATAATTGGCATTAATAATATGTTATTTACCTTGTAAATATGCTTAGACATTATTTATTTTGTTTTATTTTAGTGCTCATGTGTGAAGTTGATGTTTTGAAAGTTATTCTGAACTTTTATGTATCTACTTATCTCATAATTCCTGTAACATTGATGTATATGTTATTTTGATTCTTTTGTAAAGCCTATACTACAAATGTTATCTGTATTGTTATGTTCTTTAATGATGTATTTTGTACCTTTGTAATTGTACTCTCATGTTATAAAATTGTAATTGACAGCAGTTCATCAAATTAAGTAACTTGTAAGTTCCATTTCACTGCACACGTTTCTGTTGGTCATACTATATGGACAATATGTGACACGTAGGGACTGTTAGTGTTTGCACATGTGTTAATAATTCAGCAAGGGACTGGATAACAGCATTGCTGGTTCTAAGGACAATTAAAAAAACTTTGTGAGTGCACAAGTGGTGGTTTATGGACTTGCTATATTATCCGCAAGACTCTTCAATGGTGATTGTGCACCTGCAGTCACAACAGATGGCTGCTGGCCATCTCTACAAGGACTACAGTGGGTCTGCATCTTTGATGACCCGCCAGTACCATCATCTCTACAAGGACAACAGTGGGTCTGCATCTTTGATGACCCGCCAGTACCATTATCTCTACAAGGACTACAGTGGGTCTGCGTCTTTGCTGACTCACCAGTACCATTATTTCTACCGGGACTGCAGTGGGTCTGCACCTCTGGTGGCCCACCAATACCGTAATCTCTACCAGGACTACAGTGGGTCTACTCTGTGATGACCTAACTACCAATATTCTTCAAAACTTTGACTGACTCAGCTGTGGGTTTGCTCTGTTGTGGCCCATTACCTGCCGGCATGTCAAGAGTCAGCACTGTCTTTCCGTTGGAAGGACAACACTACTTCTTCAAGACTGCATGGAAATCCACTACTTCCGTGTGCATTTTCTTTTACTGCTCAGACTTTGAGAAAAACACTGATATTTTACTGTGATGAACGATTAGGACTGTCTTTATGGACTGTGAGAAAGTTTAGCTTTTGACCAACATAGTATCAATAAGTGTGTGCATTTGATTTCTTTGTTATTGTAATTATGAAAAATTTTTTCAAATCTGTATTGGCCACTGCCCAAACCAATTTGTAAAATTTTTTGTGGGGAGCATGGGGGCTATGTAAGTAGGCTGTTTAGGTTTTTTTTATTGGTAACCCCACCTCTGTATAAAAATCACTGGCTGTGCCGTGTGCAGTCTGTGGCTGCTTTTCATTGTTGTAATACTCGCCATTGTAGTGTTAGGCAGGTGGCTGTGAACAGCGCATAGCGTTGGGCAGTTGGAGGTGAGCCGCCAGCTGTGATGGATGTGGGGAGAGAGATGGCGGAGTTTTGTAATTTGTCATGAACTGCTATATATATGATGATATCAAGGTAAATACATTGTTTGTTCTCTATTAATATCTTTCATTTGCTAACTATCCCTATCAGTAGTTAGTGCCTTCCATAGTTTGAATCTTTTATTTAGCTGGCAGTAGTGGCGCTCGCTGTATTGCAGTAGCTTGAGCAGCGAAGATTTTTGTGAGGTAAGTGATTTGTGAAAGGTATAGTTTAATGTTATTCAGGGCCATTCTTTTGTAGGGAATTTTGAAAGTCAGATTGCGTTGCGCTATAAATATTGTGTGTCAGGTTAAGCACAGTCTAGTAAAATTGTTCAAAAGGGGACGTTTCAGGAGGATATAAGATGAACATCAACAAAAGCAAAACGAGGATAATGGAATGTAGTCAAATTAAATCGGGTGATGCTGAGGGAATTAGATTAGGAAATGAGACACTTAAAGCAGTAAAGAAGTTTTGCTATTTAGGGAGTAAAATAACTGATGATGGTCGAAGTAGAGAGGATATAAAATGTAGACTGTCAATGGCAAGGAAATCGTTTCTGAAGAAGAGAAATTTGTTAACATCGAGTATAAATTTAACTGTCAGGAAGTCGTTTCTGAAAGTATTTGTATGGAGTTTAGCCATGTATGGAAGTGAAACATGGACGATAACTAGTGTGGACAAGAAGAGAATAGAAGCTTTCGAAATGTGGTGCTACAGAAGAATGCTGAAGATAAGGTGGGTAGATCACGTAACTAATGAGGAGGTATTGAATAGGATTGGGGAGAAGAGAAGTTTGTGGCACAACTTGACTAGAAGAAGGGATCGGTTGGTAGGACATGTTTTGAGGCATCAAGGGATCACAAATTTAGCATTGGAGGGCAGCGTGGAGGGTAAAAATCGTAGAGGGAGACCAAGAGATGAATACACTCAGCAGATTCAGAAGGATGTAGGTTGCAGTAGGTACTGGGAGATGAAGAAGCTTGCACAAGATAGAGTAGCATGGAGAGCTGCATCAAACCAGTCTCAGAACTGAAGACCACAACAACAACAACAACAACAACAATATAGATCCTGTTACCCGAATCGTAACTTTCCAGTGGTAAAGGAAATATCAGCTATTGTGTAATGGAAGCTGTTGTATCGCCACTACAGTGAAGCCGCCGCAGTGCTATCCGTCAGGCTCTCTCAAGTGCACACTTTGAGCGGCGCGGGTATATTGTACACTACTGGCCATTAAAATTGGTACACCACGAACATGACGTGCTACAGACGCGAAATATAGCCGACAGGAAGAAGATGCTGTGATATGCAAATGATTAGCTTTTCAGAGCATTCACACAAGGTTGGCGCCGGTGGCGACACCTACAACGTGCTCACATGAGGAACGCTTCCAACCGATTTCTCATACACAAACAGCAATTGACCGGCGTTGCCTGGTGAAACGTTGTTGTGATGCCTCGTGTAAGGAGGAGACATGCGTACCATCACGTTTCCGACTTTGATAAAGGTCGGATTGTAGCCTATCGCGATTGCGGTTTATCGTATCGCGACATTGCTGCTCGCGTTGGTCAAGATCAAATGACTGTTAGCAGAATATAGAATCGGTGGGTTCAGGAGGGTATTACGGAACTCCGTGCTGGATCCCAACGGCCTCGTATCACTAGCAGTGGATATGACAGGCATCTTATCCGCGTGGCTGTAACGGATCGTGCAGCCACGTCTCGATCACTGAGTCAACACATGGTGACGTTTGCAAGACAACAACCATCTGCATGAAAAGTTCGACGACGTTTGCAGCAGCATGGACTATCAGCTCGGAGACCATGGTTGCGGTTACCATTGACGCTGCATCACAGACAAGAGCTCCTGCGATGGTGTACTCAACGACGAACCTGTGTACACGAAAGGCAAAACGTCATTTTTTCGGATGAATCCAGGTTCTGTTTACAGCATCATGATGGTCGCATCCGTGTTTGGCGACATCGCGGTGAACGCCCATTGGAAGCGTGTATTCGTCATCGGCATACTGGGGTGTCAGCCGGCGTGATTGTATGGGGTGCCATTGGTTACACGTCTCGGTCACCTCTTGTTCGCATTGACGGCACTTTGAACAGTGGACGTTAGATTTCAGTTGTGTTACGACCCGTGGCTCTACCCTTCATACGATCCCTGCGAAACCTTACGCTTCAGTAGTATAATGCACGACCGTATGTTGCAGGTTCTGTACGCGTCTTTCTGGATACAGAAAATGTTCGACTGCTGTCCTGGCCAGCACATTCTCCAGATCTCTCACCAATTGAAACCGTCTGGTCAATGGTGGGCGAGCAACTGGCTCATCACAATACGCCAGTCACTACTCTTGATGAACTGCGGTATCGTGTTGAAGCTGCATGGTCAGCTGTACCTGTACACGCCATCCAAGCTCTGTTTGACTCAATGCCCAGGCGTATCAAGGCCGTTTTTACTCCCAGGGGTGGTTGTTCTGGTTACTGATTTCTGAGGATCCATGTACCCAAATTGCGTGAAAATGTAATGAGTTCTAGTATAATATATTTGTCCAATGCATACCCGTTTATCATCTGAATTTCTTCTTGGTGTAGCAATTTTACAGGCCAGTAGTGTAGGAATACTTCAATATGATGGGTGAAGGTGCCTGCATCGGTATCTCTCGCCGTATCTTTCCTTACTCTTCATTAATATTGTGCTCTTTATAACGCTCCGTGCACCTGCCCCAACGAAGGGTGAAGCACCAAACAGAACTTCTACAAGCTACACACTTAATGTCGACTGCATTAAGATCACGGCTGCTGCCGACCTCAGCGATGCAGCAGCTGTAGTACTGCAGTAGTGTGATGGCACTTTTGTTTTGTACTGAGTATCAACTCAACTGAGAAAAAGCGTATTGAGTGATGAAGCCACCTTTGGTCTCTACAACAAAGCTCATATCTTGTTATGCCAGTGTGCATTTTATATCATATCTGCTGCAGTTCATCAGCAAGCATGCACACCGAAGGTACCAGCATTGCATGCAAGGTCAGGAAACATTTCGCCTCTCGCATCCCTATTCCTTGTGGTGACCTTTTTTTTCTTCTCCTTTTTTTTCTTCTTCTTCTTCTTCCTATTCATGCTTTTCCTGTGTTTCGAAGACGCTTACGCTCAATGTAACATCGACAAGTAATATATTGGTCCAATTTTTATAAGAATTATTTTTGTATAAGAAAGTATTTTTCAGGTAAGGTGACGTTGAAAAACGAATTTTTTTGACAATCATTTGCAAATTTTCGGAAAAACTGGTAGATGACTTTGGCATTACTTTTTTTCAGGGCGTCAATCAAATCTCACTACAATAAAGTATTCGTGATAAGACAATAGTAGTGGTTACAGACAAAAAGCTGCCGAAATTTTAAGGATTCTAAATTCACCCTTTTTTGCCCTTGCATCAAACTAACAGTATAAGATTGTTTCAAAGCAGAAACATTTCCCTAAATTTTATTCAAAACGAACGCCATTGTGACTTTCTTTCAAAGCTCTACACTACACAATGACAAACTGCGCAATGTTCAGAAAAGAGAAAACGGAAGCGCAATGTTCAGAAAAGAGAAAACAAAAACAACTGAAATCGATTCTAGAGGTGCCGACTCGATGAAACAGCTCACACTACATACTCAGAAGAATTTTGAATTACGGTAAGCTTACGATGACTATGGAAATTGAATTCCGAAATAAGGTCCTGTTTGCCCAATGTAGCGGGCCGGACACTCAATGCAAAAAATGGAGTAAACCTGTAGAATCAAATTTTTTGAGATGGGTTTTGTTGCATTGTAACCACTTTTATACATCACTGTGTAATCTTTAGATTACTGTGTCTTCATTTATTTTGTAACGGCTCCCTACCTCCGGTTAGTACGTATCTTGTTTCTTCTGTGCTTGCACCGTCTAACGGCATATTTTGATACTTCTTGTTTTCAGCTTCTTTCGGGCACACTGCAGGCTGACAGTGTAACGTCCCCTTAAAAAAATTAATGAATTACTGTGCTGATAAACATCTTATGTTATTTGATTTTCAAACAGCTGAGCAAAACTGAACGTGCTCAGCCATTCACTGAAGTGACACACAATATTTTTAGCGCAACGCAATCTGACTTTCAGTAATCCCTACAAAAGAATGGCCCTGACTAACAATAACCTATACCTTTCATGAATTCTTACCTCACAAAAATTTTCTTTACTCGAACTACTGCAATGCAGCGAGCGCTAATACTGCCAGCTAAATAAAAGATTCTAACTACTGAAGGCACAAACTACTGATAGGCATAGTTAGCAAATTAAAGATTTTGATAGAGAACAAACAATGTATTTACCTTAATAGTGTTCAAAAGTCATAATATATATATCAGTTCATGACATCCAGTTATAACGCCGGAAATGCATATCCTCCTATTTCCATCTATTGTACTATAAATTTGTTTTGCTTATTTTTGTTAACTGAATATATGACATTTCTGTGTCTTTACATATTGTACTTGTTTTACTATTTGTATATACATATATATATATATATATATATATATATATATATATATATATATATATATATATATATGCATTTATGTCGATGTATACTTGGTTTGTTTTGTAAATATTATTTGTATTTTACGCTGGGTCTGGCCTAGGGAAACTATACTATCGAACGAATACATCGATAGGTCGTGTGGAGAACGAAAGTATTTAGGATCTTTGGTAGTGAACTCTGCCGCGTGGAGCGCGGGCAGAGCAGAGAGGGGGTCTGGCTGGAGTAGCGAGTGGAGCAGGTGTGTTGGGTGACGCTCCCGCGAGTTGCCGCGCTTTCAGGGTTTGGCAGCATGTAATTGCGCTCGACTTGCGATGATAGTTTCTGACATGGTGTCGTGGACGGGAAGCATTAGCTGGCGCATATCAAGAGCCCGTTTCGTCTGGTGACCGTGTCGAGAAGAAGGCGCGCCAGCATCCAGCTTCTGCAACAGCGACGGCCGACAATGAGTGACTGTCGCCACCTCCTCGATCGACGACATCATACCTTCAATCAACCAACAAGGAAGACTAAAAGCACGTAAAGTTTCAGAACTGTATGGCAGACCTCAGCTTTTCAAACTGTTCCATTTGCCTCGCAAAATTACAGCAACTTAGCATGAACCTTTGTTTCTCATTGTCCCAATTGCATTACCAAGCAGGGTCCCTTCCTTTTCCGAAATGAACCCGAGTGTCGTTGAAATTCAGACGCCAGCGTTAAAGTACACTCATTCCATTTCACTGCTTTAATTTCAAAGTTCAGTTTTAGTATTCATAGCTGGCTACAATATTTAGATTACACAAGCACAAATTAAGAGTGCGAGTTTTGTTACCGTATTTTAGCTTACCTGTGACTGCAGCTCAGCTTGGTACGTACTAAATTTTACTATTGTTAATTGTTCAGAATCATTTAATTCAAGTTCAAAGCTAAATCTCTTATTTCTAAATTGCGTAGATTCAAGTAGCTTTTGAAATGATTGTTGAGGTAGTCCAAGACTAACCGTATTTTACTGAATTTCGATGTGCTTAAGAAAGAAAGCTTCTTATTAATTTCAGTCACTAAATTAACTTTCAATTTTCCGGTTTTATTAATTCTTTTGCTAAATTAAGTCAGAGTGCAGCGAAATTTATTACTTCTGACAAACTTTCAGTTTTCACACTACACGTGTCAACCTTCAGTTGCCACGCTTCTAGTGCTAATTATATGTGTAATTACCTTTCTTTTTCAGTTACTATAGTAATTGTCCTTAGGACTGGCGACCGTAATTTCCCCCAAATCTCAAATATCTAATTACCGCTAGTTAATTGTTAACGTAACGGCCGCACATTTACTTTCTTTATTAACTTTACCCCTTTTCAAAATTAATTTCCACCAGTTTCATTTGCATTTTTCCTTTCATTTAGATGTAACCCTTTCCTCCCTCTTTACCGACAGATTAACTTCGGTGACGATTGCTTTTCCCAAATTTCCATTAGGTACACGCGGTTTAATTTTTCACTGTCATTAAGGTCGATAAGAGAGGAGGAGGTTACACAGTCTTACAAATTTACTGACCCTGATGGACACACGTCCAGATCATCCGCTCTCAAAACTCCGCCATCTCTCTCCCCACATCCACCACTGCTGGCGGCTCACCTCCAACTGCACAACGCTACGCGCTGTTCGCATCCAGCTGCCCATAACTACAATAGCAAACAACAATGCAAACCAGCCACAGACTGCACACAGCACAGCCAGTGATTTTCATACAGAGCGCTACGTGGCGTTACCAATAAAAAAAAACCTAAACAGCCTACTTACAACAGTTGCAGTAACATTACGTCAACTGGGCTGTCAGGTGGCCTGGCATAGTCGCATCACCACCACGTGACTCATGCAGACACCTCTTGATATTTCTTCGCAGGTGAGTGTTCATATTTTTCTATCCAAACATCGGTGTGTTCCGTGTAGTTTTTCGCTGGGGTCGTATTCCAACTCACTTTTAAGGTCCATATCTGCGACTAACAGTTCTCATTTACACAACCTACGCCTGATACCTTTTGCAATTTTTGATGTTCTGCTTGTAACCATCCAATTTAGGTGGTTCTAGAAATTCGAACACCACCCGAGCGTTGGGAAACCGTGTATTTTAAAGGACCAATGCTACAATGAAGCATCGGCTACCAGCTAATGCGACCACCACGAAGATTTTAATAGTTAAAAAAATACTATACCATTCCGAAGGGACTCCATACCAGCCACCAGAGACGAATATACCAATGATGTGAAACAGTCCATGAAGTATATATCAATAGGGTTGAAATATGGTGAGCGTGAAGCCCAATAAAGTGGGCCATATCAACAGATCAGGGAAAGTTCGGTCCAACGTTGGAGAGCTAGCTATACGACTGGGGCGTCACGATGCAACAAGCTATCTCTTTCACCAATGAATAGTGGAGGGGGTTCAAGAACATGGAGTATGGTGTTTCCAGGAAGTTCGTGTAGGCTTGCCCCGTAAGTCTGTTCACAAGCACGCTTCGGTCCAACTAACCGATCACCAGTCAAATGTTCAAAAAAATGTTCATATGTATGTCAAATCTTATGGGACTTAACTGCTAAGGTCATCAGTCCCTGAGCTTACACACTACTTAACCTAAACTATCCTAAGGACAAACACACACACCCATGTCCGAGGAAGGACTCGATCCTCCGCCAGGATCAGCCGGACAGTCCATGACTGCAGCGCCCTAGACCACTCGGCTAATCCCGCGCGGCGATCACCAGTTATTCCATTCAGCAAATTGAGGAAAATACAACTTAATGATGAGATGGAACAACTGCATGTCGTTTTTCAGGTACCCATGCGTACTGATTGTCGTTGTTCATATTGCCATCTCGATTGAACTGCGCTTCATTTTTGAAAAATAGAGGAGACCGGAGCTCATTTACACTGATTTCTTCAGGAATTTTAAAACATTTTGTAGTCAATTTTATCTTGTTTAAAAGTGTTTTGTCTTATAACATGGCTATTAAAAAATAACTTGGTATAAGTACTTCAAATATGTACTTACATTTGAGAGTGCAAATAATTTTATCATGGGCTTAAGTCGAGTGCGTAGACGTGCCCTGGGCAAATTTAAGCACATATGGGGGCACTTTTACAAATGTCATGGAAAATAATAACGAGGAACAAAACACACTGCTAAAATTTCAAAAATATGTTTCATTGGCACTGAAAAAATTAAACCCTTGCCAACACTAATTTATATGGCAAAATACAAACGTTTAGTAGCAATACACAAATGTCAACTCGAAAGACCTGCACCAGGCGAACGGTCTACCCGACGGGAGGCCCTAGCCACACGACATTTCATTTCATAATGTAGTCTACAAAGAAGTTTTAATATTAATTAAAGCCCTATTTCTGGTAACTGTCCAAGCTGCAGTTTATGCACAAGAAAAATGTGTTTCCTGTGGCACAATCATAGTGAGCACACCTTTTACATCTAAGGCTCTGGGCCAACTCTTGATCACTTTTTGATTAGTCGTATTGCTTCAAGCAGCAAGTAGAAAGGCAATTTGCAGCCTCATCATCACACTGCTGCATGTTATAAGAGAAAGGAAGAAAAACCGGATGAGACATTCGTCAAAACAACAGAGCATGGATGGTTACCATTCGAAAAACTGCCTTTGAGCAGAACACTGATGATAATGTCAGAAATAGACCTATCTACATTCACCCTTGGTCTTGCTTTTAGCAATTTCTTGTCCTTATCAGACCTTGCTCTCACGGAGTTAATTGCTTCTCCTTAAGATTCATCAGATTCAAATAGCATTTTTTACCAGTTTGTAGCTTTCATTCTCCTCGACCTTAATTTTTTATTTTTTTATTTTATTTTATTTTTTTTTAAACTGCGTTTCCAGCTGCTGTTGTCTTGAAGTTTCATTAACTGGAGTACCATTTAGGATGGCAATGCAAAATAGTGCGTGAACATGCCCCAACAGAACTGCGTAAATGTGCCCATTGCCATGTTTGAAGTAATTTCTAAACTACGGTAGTAACCTTCAGGCTTTCAAATTATACAAATGTTCCTTGCACAGTAGACGAGTCTCCTGTAAACGAAGACGTATTTGTCTATACTGAATTCTAAAATGTGTGCTTCCATAGGAGATTCGATACTTGAGTAAAGGAATTCACTCACCTTGCACAAAAACGTAAATATGTTCTTCGCGCTAAGACATTCACTCAGGTGGTGCCGTGAAGTTCGTGAGAGCCCTCAGCAGACGGCGGTATTAACGTTCCATTGTCGCTAGAGCTCTAGCGAGAACGGTTCCCGAGAAAATGCTCTGCGTAAACTTGCCCCGTGCGAACACGTGGCCCGGTCACCCATACCAGGGGAAAGTTCAGATTTGTAGCACACTGCTGCAAGAAGCACAGGTAGAACACAATTCGCGCATGGAAATCTGCTGGTGATAGGACCTGTACACATCACAGATGAATGGATTGCAACAGTTGCTTTGACCATAAAGAAGTAGTATATCTACTTTGTCTGGTCTGTAAAATACATTAATTTTTTCCGACTAAACAGCACATGAAACACGCGAACGGTAGACAGACACAATGAAAGCTACTTTTCCTGCGTCCCGCTTTTAACAGGTACTGGGGCGAAGCATCCCTGTGTTTCCTCCTTATCCGACATGACATGGTTCATTATTTGGGATGAAATAACGAATTTTCTCTTAAGAAAGCAATCGGTTTCATGCTCTAAACAGGTAACTCTTATGTTGTAAATACAGTAATTACTCCGAAATTAGTAATCGATTTTAAAGACTGCATAGCCCTTGAATTTGTCTCTTTCATAACTGCGGTTTTAGCAGCGGGAATGGCTATAGTTTCATTTTAAAAAGCGATGCTGATAACAACACCTCCGTAATTAACATAGCTATGAAAAGAGACTATACGTCGTTCAGTCAGAATTTTCAACAACTCATTTGTGTGAAAACACATTTGTGATCTCTTAAATGGTTCCGGAAACACTTGTTGAAGCCGTCGTCACACAGTCGAATTAGCTGAATTTAAAGTGGAGCTCTGCGAGTTTCGTGACGTCACTTCCTTCTTTTTCACGTCGAGGAATCATTTCGTCACGTGCAACACGAAACAAGATACATTATATTTCGGAAACGTGCCATGTAAAGAAGAAACAATAAGAAGTAACAATGCTACTTACGTCACAGACACAGCGCACTAGACTCCACGTCGTGTTCACTTGAAGCCCCTTATTCGGCGTATTTTATGTTACCTTACACCTTACAACCCATGAGTATATGTTGTTTCTAAGCACCAGCATACTGATTGTCTCGGGAACGAGTGTTTATTGGTACGATTTTCTGCAGTAAAATGAGGGAAAATGTTATAGTCTTGGTCGAAAAATTTTAATGTTTAGTTATTTTCGTGTTATAATTCACTTATTATGAAAGTAAGCCATTGAAATTAAGCATTAAGGAAAAGGTACATTGAATGTTTATGAAAGAAGTGTAGTCTTCTTGGGAACTCTGGTAATTAAATATCTGTTAATCACATATCGGTTATTAAAAGCCTGTAAACGACCGTAACATAAAATACAAGTTTGTTGCATACACAGCTTCAATGTAGCGTAGCTGGTGTGGTTATGACGTTGCGGGATAGTGAAGTTCGAACCTGTAAGGCTGCAATAGTTTTCTTTTTCTCCACTTTCACGTTTTCTAAATGGTTGAAGGACCCTTATGAAAATAATACAAATAACTTCTGTACTATTTTTTCTTACGTAAATGTAATTGCACTTAATATCAGCATTGAGTATGTTCGATTTTGTGAAATTTTACAATCTGATGTCCTTGCTCGCTGGACATGTATCTTTCCTTTTTGTCTTATACATTCACAAACATTGAAGTTTTTACTTATGTGCAGGGTGATTATAATTAAATTTTCGAACTGCTGTAGAAGTAACACCACTGGTCAGAATTACGTCAAATTGCAACGGAATATTATCGGAGAAGAGGGAAAACGTATGGCAAAAGAAAAACATAGTTACAAAATGCAGCAATAGATAGCGCTGTAAGCATCATAATTTAATAGTGGTCGACTATAAATGACAAATGAATCATACAGCAATGCCTAAGGTGTACGTAAGTTTGACGTTATACAAACTGTACTGCTCAGTGTGCATGGGTGTACAAGTGCGGTACTGTGATTCTTCAGTTTCTCTCAGTGTATTTGTTGCTCGAACAGTCCACGGGTATACTGCCGTTGGACACTATGAACCGGCAGTATACCCGTGGACTGTTCGAGAAAGTGTGATACTGTTAACACGTTTTTTGTAATTGCCATTTTCGCAGCAGCCGTATATAAATTGCACTTGTTTCAAAGAAAATGCCTTTTTTGCATGTTGCACATCGAAATTTTTATTTTTATTTATGCACCCAGACGCGTTTCGCCTTTTTTACAAGGCATCTTCAGTGGGTGTCCTGAAATATTACGTGATTTGTTCATTTATACACATAGATTATGGTTTCACATCTAGGTTAGAGATTTAAAAACAGTTCCTTAACGTTTTTCTTTTTATGAAATGGAAAGGTACTTACAAGTAACTTCTAATTCGTTGCATCTAAGCAAACTGCTTTCTCTCATCTGGCAACCAGGTGGACATCTTACAGTTCACTTTCAGTTCACAGTTTACGTTACACATCATTGTAACTGCCATTTTTTTAATACAGAGTTTCATTTGTTTTTCTAAGTGTTACCAACATTCTCAGTTTTCTGCATTCAACAGTTTTGTGAATGTGTGTGTGTGTGTGTTTATACTAGAGAGGGAGAGAGATCTTTTTTTAATAAAATAAAAAAAATAATTTATTTTTATTACCATTTTTTATTCATTTATTTATTCTTAAAAATAATGATAATTATTACCATTATTATATTTTCCTGTATATAATTATGAGGGGAATCAGATGAGTAATCACTTATCAGGATTTCCGTCTGTTATATGATCAACCAGTGTAAACAGTGAGTTTTTAGTCATATTTGCTTGGTCATTTAGTACTTGTTTCTTTTCAGCCTTTGTTTTGTATATATGATAATTATCCTGTAATGTTAGGTGATGTCTTTCATTAGTTATTCTAATTATTTTCATATCATTTTCGCTTGTAGTAAGTTTGTGGTTATTTTCTCTCAAATTTTCTGCAAAAGTTGAGTGGCTTGTTCCATATTTCCATGCTCCGATATGTTTTTTGTACCGGTGTCAAATGTTCTGCTAGTTTCTCCTATATACCTTCCATCACATGTGTTGCACTGTAGATGGTATATTGAATGTAGAAAACTGAGAATGTTGGTAACACTTAGAAAAACAAATGAAACTCTGTATCAAAGGTATGGCAGTTACAATGATGTTTAATGTAAACAGTGAACTGAAAGTGAACTCTAAGGTGTCCACCTGGTTGCCAAATGAGAAGAAACAGTTTGCTTAGATGCAATGAATTAGAAGTTACCTGTAAGTACCTTTCCATTTCATTAAAAAAGTTAGGGAATTGTTTTTAAATCTATAACCTGGAGTGAAACCATAACCTATGTCAAAAATCGACAAATCATGTAATATTTCAGGACACCCACTGAAGATACCTTGTAAAAAAGGTGAAACACGTCAGGGTGCATAAATAAAAATCAAAATTTCAATGTGCAGCAGGTAAAAAAGGCATTTTCTTTGAAACAACTGCATTTTGTGATACTGTTAGTTACGTAAGCCCATCCACCACGAAAAGATCATATCACATCGGATGGGAAAAATCGGTTTTTAAGTGTCCTGAGGCCAAAAACTGCATTAAAAGTATCACTGACGTCGGCTTTTAGTAGTCTTGAGCATTGGAACAACAGGGGTACTGGCCCAAAGTACCGTTATCCAAGATGGCAGCGATGACGTCATCCAAGATGATGGCCGAGACGTCACAGACACACCCCCTGTACGTCATCCAAGATGGCGGCAGTGATGTCACAGACACACGCACAGTGACATCAATCAAGATGGCGGATTTTGGTGGGAAGTTTGAATTTTGGCAGTAAGAAGGTCAGTTGGTTCAAAATGGTCCAAATGGCTCTGAGCACTATGGGACTCAACTGCTGAGGTCATAAGTCCCCTAGAACTTAGAACTACTTAAACCTAACTAACCTAAGGACATCAGACACATCCATGCCCGAGGCAGGATTCGAACCTGCGACCGTAGCAGTCACGCGGTTCCAGACTGTAGCGCCCAGAACCGCTCGGCCACTCTGGGTGGCCAAGGTCAGTTGGGCTACCTCCACTAACCTAAGCCCCCCACAGTAAATAGCAGAAAGTTCAATGTCCAACATGATAATATGTCACACCTAGGAAAATGCCAGGAAAAAGGGACTTGTCTTTATTATTTAACCAATAACCAATTTCAAGTAGATGTGCCCACCACGAGCTCCAGAGCCCAGATGGATTAGTTCATATCGGTGCCATCAGAGGACGCCACCATGACGTCGGGTGATGATGCAAGTACCGTTACTCAAGATGGCTGCACCCAGTGTATCCACCAGTTGGTCTAGATCTAGTTCATATCGTCGCCACCAGAGGACGCTACCGTGATGTTGGTTGATGACACAAGATCATCCGCTCTCTCTCTTGTGCCACGCCACCGGCCCCCAGGTGTCCAACCACTTACATCAAACATCCTCGGCTGCCACTTCCATCCTCGCATTGTACATAGTCTTCTGTAAATATGCTAACTAAAGTAACATCCACAATGCACATCTAACCTATCAATTACCTAAGTACTTAATTCCAATTTTAATCATATTCAATAAGTCAATTTAAATTTTCAATATTCAATTATCAAATGAGAAGTATGACATTTTCCCACTATCAGTGCGGTATTCATTGCTGACATAGCACTCTCCATCCGCAGATTGCTGCACTCCTATTGCCTGCTGCATTAGTCATGTGATTCGACTTCATATAGGTAACAAGATGGGTTCACTATACTTTCAATTACCTAGTTTCAACTACTTTTCAAGGACCAGACCCTCACCTCTTCCTAGGAACAAGCGCCGAGTTTGAAGTCTGGCACTAAGGAAATGTCACTTGCACTTTCGCTACCAACCTAAGATAATTCGTTCAAGTGAAGCTATCCACCACTAACCTAAGCCTCCACGACGCAACCTCTTCCTAGGGGCTGCTGGCAAAAGGACTCAGCCCGCACTAGCTGATGG
This sequence comes from Schistocerca nitens, assembly GCF_023898315.1. Taxonomy (NCBI): domain Eukaryota; kingdom Metazoa; phylum Arthropoda; class Insecta; order Orthoptera; family Acrididae; genus Schistocerca; species Schistocerca nitens. The sequence goes on from NC_064621.1 coordinate 564,533,799, forward strand.
AGAGAGGAAGGAATATACTTTATTTATTTGGGAGCATTTTACTTATGGATGGAGTATATGTATCACAGAACACACGCACCCACATGTCCCACAGCATACAGACCAGCAAACTACTTCTACACACGTATTTGCTAGTTGTAAACTGTTAGAAATAACGCATTTCACAGCCTACAGACATGCGAACCACTTGTAAATAATGGAATATATTTACGTCCAGATATCCATGCTCCAATATTGTTGCGAGTCTGGTATGTGTATATATTGTCTTGTAAAGTTGCGGTGGTTTACAGTGTGTAAACTGTGTATATATTGCATTGTAAAGATAGTATTATTTATGCTATGGCATGACTAGAGAGGATGACTGTGTGTCCTATCCTGACGATTGTATAGATTGAGCAGCTTGATAATGACGAGGGAATGAGATAGAGTTTTGAAGTGGAAAGCTATATGTGGTATAGATACTGAAGTACAGTCGTCAAGAGGAGATTACTTGTACATTGATTGGTGTCAGAGTGTAGCAGCAATGGTAATACTTAATTGTAGTTATACGGGTAAATATGTTCCTGGTATCCAATATTCTTGTGAGTGTGGTATGTAATTGATAATGTGGAAAGAATTTTGTGGGTTTAATTGTCAATGCAATTTAGCGATCTATGTAAAAAAACGCTGAAGGCCGAGAAAGAATAGATGGATGGTGCTTCGATACCGGCGGCATCAGTAATTCGGCGAGTTAATTGGATTAGAGCAAATGATAATGTTGGATTCATTAACACGCTTTGTGCTGGGATATGGGAGCCTCTACATAAGTGTGCGAACATTTGGATATGTTGAGAGAAGGATGGGTATAACGTGATGGGGTTATGCCAATGAGGAAGACTGCAGTGGACGATATTGTGCGTTATTTTCATAACGAGGTTCTGTTAGGGCATGAATTTAGATGCATAAAAGCTGAAAGAAGACGAAAACTAGTAAAAAGCGCACGTTAAGTATTTCTGTGGGCGCTATGGAATTTGATAGAGTTAGACTTGATTATTATTTTAGATAGGAATGTGAACTGAGTATAAGACTGATAACATTGCTGGATGCATTTGCAGTGGTATGTAGATACTTCCAATGAACCGTCACTCAAACTTTAGACTCGCTAATTGGATAGCAGGTTCTGCTATTGTGGAATGGAAATCTGCAGCGTCTTAGCAGGAATGCCACAGTCCTGTTTGAAGTGCACGCTATGTAACTAAGCCCCCAGCCCTGTCTGGTCGCGCCATCAACGGTGGCTACATACTGCTTTGGTCTGCATTCAGGGGCAGCACGTGGCTGCGTTCCCACCCGATCACGTCAGCACGTGTGTCTAGGTGAACATGTATTTGGGAAGGAATTTCTCAGAAATGAAGTATGAATGAGATTCCGGCACTCGCGGGATGCCGGCAGGGGCCTTTGCGCGGTTTGACAGTTGATGGCCATGTCGACCATACATGCGATCGTGTCGTTATCAGTGTCTAGCCGATAGGAATTTCTCATGTGTTACATATGAATGGGGTGTCGCCACCCTATGCTTGCGGAAGCCGAGCAGGGGCTGTGAATGGTTTGACATCTGACGGATGTGTCACTTATCGTTACCTCCTGTGCTTACTCTCCCCAGCAGCCCAGAGCAGGCTGAATCGTTTTCCTGCCATTTTCCCTCACCATCTTGGTTTACGTAACGAAAAGAACGACTGCGTCCTCTGCTGGTGGTACTGAGTACTAGACCTCATGGACATCACACTGTTTGCAACCATCATGGATAAATGTACTTGTGTCATCAGCTGGTGTCACGGAGGCGTCCTCTGGTGGTGATGCAATATACTAAGACAGTTGGGGCCTGGAGCTCGTGGTGTACCCAGTAGGTGGCGCCATATTCGATTATTGAACTTGCGTCATCACCTGACGCCACTACAGCGTCCTCTAGTGGCATCGATATGAACTAAGTCAGTTGGACTCTGGAATCAGTGACGAATACATTGGGTGGTGATGCTGCCTCTAATTATTTGAATAAAGGCTGGTGTATAATTTCGACAGCTGACGATTAGCAATCAGAAGCTTTTAGATGGATTATTATTTTGACAATTTACGAGTTGTTTGGCTATCTGGGCGTAAATGTATTTCATTATTTACGAAAGGTTTGCATGTCTGTAGGCTGTGCAATGCATTATTTCTGACGGTTTACAATTAGCAAGCGAGTGTGTAGGAGTTGTTTGCAGGTCTGTATGCTGTGGAGCATGTGAGAGCATGCTTCCAAATAAATAAAGTACATTCCTTCCTCTCTCCATCAGCTAGTGTGGGCTGAGTCCTTTCACCAGCAACCCCTAGGAAGAGATTGCATCGTGGAGGCTTAGGTTAGTTGTGGTAAGCTTCGTTTGAAGCAATTATCTTAGATTGGTAGCGAAAGTGCAAGTGACGTTTCTTTAGTGCCAGAATTCAAACTCGGCGCCGGCTCCTAGGAAGAGGTGGGGTCTGAAAAGTAGTTGAAATTAGCTAGTTGAAAGTATAGTGAGCCCCTTTCGTTACCTGTATGAAGTCGAATCACGTGACTAATGCAGCAGGCAATAGGACTGCAGCATTTTAGGGGTGGGGGTTGCTATGTCATGAATGAATACCGTGCTGATAGTGGGAAATTGTCGAACTTCTCATTTGATAATTGAATATTGAAATTTTAATTTGACTTAATCCCATTTCAATTCTAATTATAGGTAACTGACAGGTTAGATGTGCGATGTGAGTGTTAGTTTAGTTAGCATATATACAGAAGACTATGTACAGCGTGTATAGGTGGTGGCCGAGGGTGTTTGACATAAGTGGTTGGACACCCGGGGGCCGGTGGTGCGGCTCGAGAGCGAGAGTGGACGATCTTGTGTCATAAACCAACGTCACGGTAGTTTCCTCTGGTAGTTTTTACTGGGATATGAACTAGACCAAGACCACATGGTGTATACACTGGATGCAGCGATTTTGAATAACGGTATTTGCATCATCACCTGACATCGCCTTGGCATCCTCTGGTGGCACCGATGTGAACTAAGGCAGTTGGGCTCTGGAGCTCGTGGTGGACACACCTGCTTGAAATTGGTTATTGATTAAGTAATAAAGACAAGTCCCTTGTTACCGCTATTTTCCGAGGTTTGACGCATTATCATGTTGAAATTTGAACTTCCTGCCATTTTCAGGAGGAGAGAAAGGTTAGGTTAGTGGAGGTAGCCCAACTGACCATCTTCCCGCCAAAATTCAAACTTCCTGCCAAAATCCGCCATCTTGAGCGACGTCACTGTGCGTGTGTCTGTGACGTTACTGCCGCCATCTTGGATGATGTCACAGAGGGTGTGTCTGTGACGTCACGTCTGTCATCTTGGATGACGTCTTCGCCGCCATCTTGGATAACGGTACTTTGGGCCACTACCCCTATTGTTCCAATACTTTCCTGAGGCCAAAATCCGTATGAAAAGTGTTAATCAAAATCAAATCGGATTATTAATTTCCGTGAGACTGGCGCAAGACATGTTCAGTATGCTGTCCACCGTTTTCTGCAACAAGCTGAAATCGAGAAACAGAATGGTCCACAACTGATTACAATGTTATCGGGGTCATGTTCAGAATGTCTTGTGCAGTACGCGCCTTCAATGCAGCTAAGTTTTCAATCGGAATCTTTCAGGTAGCCCCACAGCCAGAAGCCACACGGATTAAGATCACGTGATCGGGACGGCCAGGCTGTAGGAAAATGGAGGCTGATAATTCTAGCATTCCAGAAATGGTGTTTCAGCAGCTGCTTAACTGGATTTTCAATGTGCGGAGGTGCGCTATCTTGCATAAAAATAATCCCATCCACGCTGCTGGAGAGCTGGAATGACACTCATAGCGCTTACCAGTGACGGTACAGATAACAGGACTGGAAGCAGCTGTCTTTTCGAAAAAATATGGCCGTATGTTAACTGATGCCACAAACGCTCACTACACAGTGACCTATTCAGGATGAAGTGGTACAGGTTGATTTGCTTGTGGATTTTCCGTTGCCCATATTCGACAATTCTGTGTATTGACATATCCTGTCAGATGGAAGTGTGCTTTGTCTGCCCACAAATCTTCCACGGCCAATCATAGTCCACTTCCATGCGAGCAAGGAATTCTAAAGCAAGCGTCTCTCTTGCTAGCAGGTCAACAGGAAGCAGCTCGTGCACATGGGCTATTATGAATGGATAGCAAAGAAGGATGTGTCGTAGGATTTTACGCACAATGCTCACGGGTATATCCAATGTTCGGCCAATTCTTCCTGCACTACACGTCTGCACACAACCACACATCTCCTCCTGCATTGCCGTGGAAACTGCTTCCACTAAGGTCGAATCAATTCGTTTCCTCCCTATACCGGGTTGCACATGAAAAGAATCTGTCTTTTCGAATTTCCGAATCATTTTCTCTAGACCCACGGCAGTCATGAGACCAACGATTTTTTTCAAAACCTTCAGTGTCCAGTGCTTCTGTAGAGCGACGTGTTCACAGTCATCATTCTTGTAATACAGCTTTACAAGCACAGCGCTATCCTGCATTGAGACAGTCATGGCGAACGTCGCAGGCGCGAAAGGGGAAAAGCCGTGTACCCGGCGTGTTTATAGCGACTTCAATGGATCGTGCGCATGACAGGTGTTTTCATTTACGTATTCTGACACATACAGCGCCATCTATTGGTCAATTTTCACACTTTTTTCCTTTTGCCATACGTTTTCCCCCTTCTCCGATTATATTTCGTTGGAATTTGACGTCATTCTGACTAGTGGTGTTATTTCTACAGTGTTTTGAAAGTAACTTTAATTATAATAACCCTGTATATTACAGACAGAACAACATTAGTACGAGGGCAGTTCAATAAGTAATGCAACACATTTTTTTTCTCGGCCAATTTTGGTTGAAAAAACCGGAAATTTCTTGTGGAATATTTTCAAACATTCCCGCTTCGTCTCGTATAGTTTCATTGACTTCCGACAGGTGGCAGCGCTGTACGGAGCTTTTAAAATGGCGTCTGTAACGGATGTGCGTTGCAAACAATGGGCAGTGATCGAGTTTCTTTTGGCGGAAAACCAGGGCATCTCAGATATTCATAGGCACTTGCAGAATGTCTACGGTGATCTGGCAGTGGACAAAAGCACGGTGAGTCGTTGGGCAAAGCGTGTGTCATCATCGCCGCAAGGTCAAGCAAGACTGTCTGATCTCCCGCGTGCGGGCCGGCCGTGCACAGCTGTGACTCCTGCAATGGCGGAGCGTGCGAACACACTCGTTCGAGATGATCGACGGATCACCATCAAACAACTCAGTGCTCAACTTGACATCTCTGTTGGTAGTGCTGTCACAATTGTTCACCAGTTGGGATATTCAAAGGTTTGTTCCCGCTGGGTCCCTCGTTGTCTAACCGAACGCCATAAAGAGCAAAGGAGAACCATCTGTGCGGAATTGCTTGCTCGTCATGTGGCTGAGGGTGACAATTTCTTGTCAAAGATTGTTACAGGCGATGAAACATGGGTTCATCACTTCTAACCTGAAACAAAACGGCAATCAATGGAGTGGCGCCACACCCACTCCCCTACCAAGAAAAAGTTTAAAGCCATACCCTCAGCCGGTAAAGTCATGGTTACAGTCTTCTGGGACGCTGAAGGGGTTATTCTGTTCGATGTCCTTCCCCATGGTCCAACGATTAACTCTGAAGTGTATTGTGCTACTCTTCAGAAATTGAAGAAACGACTTCAGCGTGTTCGTAGGCACAAAAATCAGAACGAACCTCTCCTTCTTCATGACAACGCAAGACCTCACACAAGTTTTCGCACCCGAGAGGAGCTCACAAAACTTCAGTGGACTGTTCTTCCTCATGCACCCTACAGCCCCGATCTCGCACCGTCGGATTTCCATATGTTTGGCCCAATGAAGGACGCAATCCGTGGGACGCACTACGCGGATGATGAAGTTATTGATGCAGTACGACGTTGGCTCCGACATCGACCAGTGGAATGCTACCGTGCAGACATACAGGCCCTCATTTCAAGGTGGCGTAAGGCCGTAGCATTGAAAGGAGATTACGTTGAAAAATAGTGTTGTGTAGCTAAAAGATTGGGGAATAACCTGGAGTATTTCAATGCTGAATAAAACAACCCCTGTTTCAGAAAAAAAATGTGTTGCATTACTTATTGAACTGCCCTCGTATCATATGGAAAAGGCAAGTTATGGGCAGTTACCGGAGCAAACGTAAGAATTTGACGCGTCCGTTCCAGTGATCGAACTGTATGATTTGCGAGCCAATTAAGGTGACGACTGCCGCTGGAGGGTGCTGAGAGCGCAAAATAAGGCTAACCAGCCTGCTTCGTGTGTCGACAGCACTTTTTCTCTCGATTTTGAAAGCAAGCACGTCAACGTTAGCTGTACCGCCACTTGTAATGACGGCTGTAGCTTAGCTAAACCACCCTGCTATGTACCATTTTACAATGCCATGCTTATTCTGCTAGCTTCATTTAACTTTTTTTATGTTTTGTCAATTATAGCTACACTTGGCTTCATTGTCAATGTTCTTTAATAAATAAAGGAAAGCTACTTGCTTTGGTCTACAGCCTAACTTTTATTTTGTCCAGTGACTACCAGTTTTGGTACCAAGTACCATAATCAGACCGTGTTGCAGTCACAGCTAACTCTTCAAAATAGGGCCAGCACCTTACCCTGGGGCACAACATTTGTCAGACTCGTTTAACTAAACCGGGGTGTTGGCCCAGTGGATAGCACACTTGCCTCATATTCGGGAGGACGACGGTTCAAACCCGGGTCCGGTCATCCTAACTTAGGTATTCCTTGATTTCCTTACATCGCTTCAGGCAAATGCCGGGATGTTTCCTTTGACAAAGGGCACGGCTGATTTTCTTTCCCATCCTTGTGCTCCATCAATAATGACCTGTTTTCCAACTGGACGTTAAACACTAAATCCCTCCTCCTTCGCCTACACAAGTACACGTGCGATGCACTAAAATTAAAGGTAAGTAGCATGCTACAAACGGTTGCAAATTGCGGACAGAAGTGGTAAAATTGCGCCCTATTTAGTGTAACGTTCTTGTAATAATATAACTTTGTGTTGTCCAAATTTACTGTGTGATGTGTTGTTGAGAAAATGGTATGCTTAGTCAGCTTTTGTTAACCAAACCTTACACGAATTGATTGGGTAATACAACTCCGAATACCAATAAAGAAATACAGTCACTGCAAAATACATTCAGCCTCTTAAGCACTGAATCCTAATGCCCTGTTCACATAACAAATAAATTAAATCGTCTTACCTCTAAGGCAGAACAGAGTAACGCGATATATTCTGGTCTCTCATAAATAATATGAATGCTAGCTACACACCCAGCAGCGTACAGTGCTAACTACGATACTTGAAATGCACATGAAATTGTTTTTCTTGATAAATGAGAACATTTAAGAAAATTCAACTTCTTAAAAAAATATATGACCTGAACTAGGAGGCGGTACTGATTACGGTGAATTTCTAACACTCAGTTGTTTTAGCAAAATTATATTGCAAGTTAAGTTAGGTTTTTCAAATACATCTGACAGTTGTAGCTACATTACTCTCAATTGATTCACAAACAATGAGATTTAAACAACAAGTATTATCCAACTTCATTAATCCAACATAAATGCTAATCATCAAATTACACACAGCTCTGTTAAGAAATCGTAAAAGCACAACAAAAATGAAATATTTAACTAGCCTCTTTATCGAAATCGTTTATGTTGATTCTGGGGTTACTGAACAATTACAATTTATCAGCCAACTCATTTATAATAACCCTCTGGCAAAAACGGAAATCATTATTATTAAACATCTTTACCTTATTTGCCTGAAGACTTCTGCTTCCATGTTCGGCAATACTGACATACCTAAATTAAAGTAACTCTCGGAGGCTTCACACAGTGCACCACAGCTACTCCCTACCCGTCGTCTTCCCTCAGAGACCGCTACCTGCAGCTGAGCGCCCAGCGCTCTCTTATTCTGGTGCCACATACAAGTGTGCCCCAGTATACTCCTTTCAGTAGGGTGGCCTGACAATGGTACGTGGCACCAAAATCCGTAGTCATTGGACTGTTGACTAAAAGAAATTGTTTTTGCTGGTTGTTTTCGTCGTTGTTCCAACTGACAGTAGGTCGTGAGTATGTTACAAAAAAATTGTAAGTACGACTAAAAATCGTCAGTGAGGCGTGTGACATTTTTTAATTAATTTTTAATACGATTCTAAAAAATCTGATAGGTTGAAAAACGTAGTCACTAGATGTTAATGGAACTCCTTCAGTTTCATAATGCGTTCTGGGTGTATCTCATCATCAGATAACCTGTTAAATAAGTAACACATTTTTATATTAGGATTGTGAATGCCTACAGAAATGCATTAATGCAGGCACAAGCTGCAAATAAACTTATGTATCTTTCTTCAATGTTCTATCGAGAGGCGAATTTAGGACTGGACAGTTATACAGTTAACAAAAATGTTATTACCATAGTACACGTTAGTTAGCTAATCGTTTTGCAGGAAGAAGCAGTTCGAGGTTTGGGTGAAAAGATTTTTAATTAAACAGAGAAGCAGACAAATTCTCTTAAAGACAAAGTCGCCCACATTTACATGTACTTTTTGTCCCCTAGTGCGACAGAAGTACCTATCCTTTAGTGTGGCTACATTGCAGATTGGGCTCTGTACAAAGAAGAAACTTCAGTTACTTCTACGCAATAATCTGGATGAAAACGTAGGTAAATCCAGTCATGCAGGCGCCTATAGGACACACACCAATATTTACGCAGGTCAAATGGGAAGTGATTTTAAAACAAATTAGAGGGAGCACAGTTTTGCAGGTAATAACAGTGCCTTAGGCTATCCTTTAAGAGGCATTGGCCACCAGTTGCATCCTACTGTGAGTAGTTTAAATATTCTAAACTTCAAACTGAAAGGCACGGATCTGGATATCTTGGAAGTATTTGAAATTTATGCTGGTCATCGTATTAAACCAGATATTGCAATCAACAAACAAGTAACAAGCAATAGTTGTTCAGCAGAGAAAAATTTTCACGCCCGGGTTCCCGGGTTCGATTCCCGGCGGGGTCAGGGATTTTCTCTGCCTCGTGATGACTGGGTGTTGTGTGATGTCCTTAGGTTAGTTAGGTTTAAGTAGTTCTAAGTTCTAGGGGACAGATGACCATAGCTGTTAAGTCCCATAGTGCTCAGAGCCATTTGAACCATTTTTTTGTTCAGCATTTTTTATGAGCTGCTAACTACATTTCTAATTTTCATTTCTCATTAGTACATGTTGTGGTATCATGTATCAACGCCACACTACTGGCATTCAAAAGTTGGCAACGGAATTGCAAGTTTCGGTCTGACGCCGATAGTGGTCATGCGGGATCTAGCAGACCCAGTCGTACGCCCCTCTGAGCCACACCCACAGCAGCTCTGTACTTCAAGCACTTCCTGCCGCCACAGTATAGGATGGACGATGGCAGCCTCTCGACCCACTCGCACTTACAACCACTTCATTTTGTGACACCATGCAGAAGCCAAAGCACTGCTGCTCCAATGTCATCATTGTCGCTGTTGTGATAGCTGGACTCTCTTTCTTGTTCCATCATTAGTGATAAATCTTCATTTGTTTGGAGAATTACAAGTCACCTAAATATTCTCTTTGTTCTGTTAACTTGTTCATTGATGTTTTCTGTTCCTGTCTAGTATGAGATCCTCAGAAAATAATAATTATATTATATCAACAAAAGGCAATTGCAGTTAATCTTAGGTACCCAGAAACTAATAAACCAATCTCTACCAATGGTGGACAGTGGCATGAAACAAACAGGTTAAAGCGAAACGCATTTTGGAGACAAACCGAGCAGGTGGCTAATGATATTGTAGAATTCCCATTAGCAAGAGAACGGCGAGCTTCAGCGCGGAAAGGGATAAGGCCAGAACAATACATTAGTCGTTTTAGCTTAAATGAGGCCGTGCCCCAAAAAGAAATAATGTTTATTCACTTCTAGCGAGAAGGTGATTGGATGAATCCATACTAGACGACGCAGACACGATATAGTGGGGAGATCCCCATTACATAAAAGCATTTTGAGACCTAAAATTAAGGCTCTCTCTCGTCTCGTGGCAGACTGCACAAGTGTGTGGAAATAAGCGAAGGCATTGAGAGTTTGCTTTCTGCAAAGTGAGGATGATACACTTCACGTATTGTGTGCGGCAGATAGCAAAGCGGTAGTTAAATATTCCTGCGGGAATTTTTGCAGGCAAAGAAATTGTGAAAATCGCTCCAACGAAAGATTAACGTTCTGTGGAATGCAGGAAAGTTGCGACTGACTGAATTTAGTCAAGGCCAGAGTAGGGAATTAGCATTTCCAATCCAGCATGAAGACAAAGCCGTTCCAGATGCCATTTGGTAAAATACCATCGTGCATAAGTCACAGTAAATGTTGAATCTAGATTTTGCTCAGTCCAACTTGCGTTTGCGTTGACCATTGAATATCAAAAGCTAGGATACTAACCTAACCTCACATTGAGTACATGAGAGTTTTTTCATTGGTTCAAAAAGTATATCTATTCTCTGCCAACTCAGTGCATTGACTAGCTACGACAATGTAGATTTAAATGAGCTGATGAGGAATTTTAATATTCATTCTTTGCTGTGATAAAGAATTTTCATGTGTACAGATAACGATTTTAATAATCGTCATTTCAATATGTCTAAGAATTAAATATGTTATTACTATTATCAAAAGTAATTGAACGTGATTGTTGTTTATCACTTGACACCTGAAAGCAACAGTTGATAAATTATATGTAGAATAAAAAATGGAATAACTGTTTTGTCTTTGTAGAATAGAGCCCGAACTTCCACTTTTATTAATTCATGCATTCTAGGTACTTGACAGCAGCATTTCAAATGATTTTTGTTACGATCCGTACCTGGTATTAGATGCCATACAGGACCAGGGTAGTATTTATTTAGAATGTCTGTTTGATACCCTGGTCTTCAGAAGGTAGTTCAGAGATTTTGTCCATTTGCGCGCTAAGTGGTAAGCTAAGTTTGCACACATTAGTTCACTCACTGTGAAGATACAAAGGTGGGACGTACAACACAGCTTTCCTACAACGACTGTTGCCGCACTAACCAGTCTGTAGCTCACCTCTCCTTACTATTGTGAATGACACTGTTAAAAAAAAAAAATAGACGAATCATCTCTCGCTTTTGGAAGTTCGATTTTATGTTCAGGTTTCATTTTTTATTTTAGTTTTTTATCTTTCACTGCTTGTCTTAATTATGTTTCAATAAGCTTATATGTTAAATTTGTACACTGAAGCGCTGAAGAAACTGATGTAGGCATGCATATTCAAATACGAAGATATGTAAACAGCCAGAACACTGTACTGCGGTAAGCAATGCCTATATATGACAATAAGTGTCTGGTGCAGTTGCAGGTACTCCAGCTACAGTGGCAGGTTATCAAGATTTAAATGAGTCTGATCTTGGTGTTAAACTCGGCGCACTAAAGATGCGACTCAGCATGCCTGAGGTACTATGAAGTGGGGATTTTCCCAGACGACAATTTCACGAGTGTAACGTGAATATCAGGGATCTGGTAAAACATCAGATCTCCTACATCGCTGTGGCCGGACAAAGATCCTGCAACGACGACTGAACAGAATCATTCAGCCTGACAGAAGTGCAGCACTTCCGCAAATTCCTGCAGATTTCAAGGCTGGGACGTCAATGTGTGTCAGCGTGTGAACCATTCAATGAAACAACATCGATATGGGTTTTCTGAGCCGAAGACCCAATCGTGTGCCCTTTCTAACTGCACGACACAAAGCCTTACGACTGCCCTGGGCCCGTAAACACCGGCGTTGGACTGTTGATGACTGGAAACATGTTGCCTGGTCGGACGAGTCTCGTTTCAAATTGTATCGCGCTGATGGACGTGTACGGGCATGGAAGCAGCCTTAGGAATCCATGGATCTTTGCATGTCAGGAGGGTACTGTTCGAGCTGATGGAGGCTCTGTAACGGTGTGGGGGCTGTGCAGTGGGAGTGATATGGGACCCCTGATACGTCTATATACGACTCTGACAGGTGACAACCTACGTAAGCATCCTGTCTGGCCACCTTCATCTATTCGTGTCCATTGTACATTCCGACGAACTTGGGCAATTCCAGCAGGACAGTACGACACACTACACGACCAGAAATGCTACAGAGTGACTCCAGGAACATTCTTCAGAGTTTAAACACTTCCGCTAGCCACCAAACTCCTCAGATATGAACATTATTGTGCATATCTGGGTCGCCTTGCAACGTGGTATTCAGGAGAGATCTCCACCCCTCGTACTCTTACGGATTTATGGACCTCCCTCCAGAATTCATAGTGGTAAATCCCTCCAGCACTACTTCAGACATTAGTCGAGTCGATACTATGTCATGTTGCGGCACTGCTGCGTGCTCGGAGGGGGGGAGGGGGGGGGGGCTACAGGATATTATGCAGGTTACCAGTTTCTTTGTCTCTTCAGTGTATAAATTTCTGTTATTATTGTAAAACAAAGCTTGTTAAAAAAAAGTAATGGTTTCGTTCCTGCATTGGCGGGCTGCATTGCCACCACTCACACGCCACCTAGCTTAAGGGAGGTTACCTATGCGACGTTGAGGACCGCTATTCAGGCTGGTCCATTGATAGTGACCGGGCCAAATATCTCACGAAATAAGCTTCAAATGAAAAAACTACAAAGAACGAAACTCGTCTAGCTTGACGGAGGAAATCAGATGGTGCTACGGTTGACCCACTAAATGGTGCTGTCACATGTCAAACGGATATCAACTACGTTTTTTTAAATAGGAGATCCTATTTTTTAATACATATTTGTGTAGTACGTAAAGAAATATGAGTGTTTTAGTTGGACCACTTTTTTCGCTTTGTGATAGATGGCGCTGTAATAGTCACAAACGTATAAGTACGTGGTATCACGCAACATTCCGCCAGTGCGGACAGTATTTGCTTCGTGATACATTAGCCGTGTTAAAATCGACCTTTTACCAATTGCGGAAAAGGTCGATATCGTGTTGATGTATGGCTATTGTGATCGAAATGCCCAACGGATATGTGATATGTATGCTGCTCGGTATCCCGGTAGACATCATCCAAGTGTCCGGACCGTTCGCCGGATAGTTACGTTATTTCAGGAAACAGGAATGTTTTCAGCCACGAGTGAAACGTCAGGCACGACCTGCAGCAAATGATGATGCCCAAGTAGGTGTTTTACCTGCTGTTGCGACTAATCCGCACATCAGTAGCAGACAAATTGCGCCAGAATCGGGAATCTCAAAAACGTCGGTGTTGAGAATGCTGCATCAACATCGATTGCACCGGCACCATACTTCTATGTAATAGGAATTGCATGGCGACGACTTTGAACGTTGTGTACAGTTCAGCCACTGGGCACAAGAGAAATTACGGGACGATGATAGATTTTTTGCAAGCGTTCTATTTAGCGACGAAACGTCATTTACCAACAGCGGTAACGTAAACCGCCATAATATGCACTATTGGGCAACGGAAAATCCACGATGGCTGCGACAAGTGGAACATCAGCGAGCTCGGCGGGTTAATTTATGGTGCGGCATTATGGGAGGAACGATAATTGGCCCCCATTTTATCTATGGAAATCTAAATGGTGCAATGTATGCTGATTTCCTACGTAATATTCTATCGATGTTACTACAAGATGTTTGTGCATGACAGAATGGCGATGTAGTTCCAACATATGGATGTCCGGCACATAGCTCGCGAGCGGTTGAAGGGCTATTGACTAGCATATTTCATGACAAGTGGATTGGTGGTTGAAGCACCATACCATGGCCCGCACTGACGTCCCCGGATTTCTTTCTGTGGGGAAAGTTGAAGGATATTTGCTGTCGTGATCCACCGACAACGCCTGACAACATGCATCAGCGCATTGCCAATACATGTGCGAACATTACGGAAGGCAAACTGCTGGCTGTTGAGAGGAATGTCGTTACACGTATTGCCAAATGCATTGAGGTTGACGGACATCATTTTGAGCATTTATTGCATTAATTTGGTATGTACAGGAAATCACACTGTAGCAGCATGAGTTCTCAGAAATGATAAGTTCACGAAGTTACATGCATCACATTGGAACAACCGAAATAAAATGTTCAAACGTACCTACCTTCTGTATTTTAATTTAAAGAACCTAACTGTTACCAACTGTTTGTCTAAAATTGTGCGCGATATATTTGTGACTATTACAGCGCCATCTATCACAAAGCGGTAAAAGTGGTCCAACTAAAACATTCATATTTCTTTACGTACTACACGAATATGTAATAAAAAATGGGGGCTCCTATTTAAAGAAACGTAGTTGATATCCGTTTGACGTGTGGCAGCGCCATTTAGCGGGCCATCCATAGCGCCATCTGGTTTCCCCAGTCAAGCTAGACGAGTTTCGTTCTTTGTAGTTTATTCGTTTGACCCTTATTCCGTGAGATATTTGACCCGGTCCCAATCAATGGACCCCCCTGTATACAATCGTCTTCTACTGTCTGTATGCCATGTCAATATTTCTTTCCTTACGTGAGCGTAGTAACTTTACGGTCTTAAAAGTCAAGGACTTCTTCGTTATAGATTTTTAACTATGAACTATGTTGTATTGTGGTATGTATTTCTGAAAAAAAAAAGTTCCTGTATTACTGTGTTTCTGTATGCACTGACATTAGTAATACAAGAAAGCGTTAGTAATTAAGTTGGTCATTCAGTGACGGGCTACACCCAAAACACGTTATGAAAATAAAGGTGTTCCATTAACATTTGGTTACTACCTTTTGCGACCTATCAGCTTCTTAGAATCAAATTGGAAAGTATGTAACAAAAAATTTAGAAAATGTCTTGGGTATCGTATCTTACCAGGAAAGTACTTGCGCTCGAACAAACACAAATACACCAAAGTCGTGTGAGAAATAATGTGAAGGTCTCTTATTGCACTAGTGATACTCCCGCATCAGCAAAACTCTGCAGTCGTCCGTTAGAGGTCTCTGCGTATGCCATGCCATGTAGTGATGCGTCAGATAGCTCGGCGACTAGTAATCAATCCTGCTAATGTATTGCGATTGATTGAGATGAAGTTACAAAGAACCCTTCTTCGTGATGATGGTATTGGTGTAGAAGACGAATCATTCGCATGTTTTCTGGTATCTATTATAGTGCAGAAATAAGAGCATAAGTTAGAGACAGATACTGTTGTAACACTAACACATAATGATGATGATAGGGATGATAATGAAGAACAACTCATTGCAGACGGTAGTGCTACGGCAAGTGCGAGAAGAGGCGATGGAAGCAGTGACAGTGAATACCAACCGTCTCCCAAGAAGAAGGTTAAAATTGGAAGTATCATCACGGCGTTTGATGACAACACACTGGAGAACATGTACGATGATTATTACGTAAGAAGTTTACATTTATGGTTAAGATTGCTACATTGCGTATGGCGTCTACAATTACATCTAGAGTGATATCTAGAGCATGACTGCAGAGTTTTGCAGAAAAACGACACTCACCAGCACATTCAGAGATACGTAATAGTCCTGTAACCAAACGTTCATACAGATCTGTTTGTTCGAGCCCAAGTACTCTCCCGATTAGTCAGTACAGATACTGGCAGTTCACAAAATACGAGTATGACTAAGTGGGCCTCACATGCTGCATGTGTATGTATAATGGTGCCACGATGTAAAGTGCTCGTTTTATACTGTCGCTGACACTGTATTAAAGATCTGCCGGAGGGGCAGCTTACGGCCGGCAGTAACTCCTCGGATCGTAAACAGAGCCTCGAACGCCCGGCCACAGCCACCGTGTCACGACCCGGCTCTGCTCGGCGGCCACGCCCCCTCGCTGTGTATTTTCGCGGCCCGCGCGGTATTTCCGTCCCGGCGCCGCGGAATCCGGCCGGGTCGCGACCGGCGCGCTCTTTACGACCTTCCCCCGCGACCCTGCAGGGGCGGCGTGCGGCTTCTCGTCTACGTCCGTGTCGGTGTGGCTGTTTACGAGGCAGGCGCGCGTCAGCGAGGCCGTCGCGGCGACACGTGCGCAGCAAGCGGCCGCGCTTCACACAGACAAATCCTTGTGCGCGCCGACGAAAGCATTCGCTCTGTGCTCTGTGGCCGCCCCAGCTGCCTGTGGAGCGGCAGCTGCCGGCACACGTGTTGGAGAGGCTGCTCTGCTGTCAGCGGAATCCTGACCTGTCCACACACCGGACACGGCCCGGCGACAAGTGTCTGCCGTGGCAAAGGCGGAACGGCCCGGGCGACGGCAAATTTACGCCGCAGTTTTGGTACTTCCTGCGGTCTGCCGCTGCACTATATGTCGCAATGAATACTGCAGCTTCTCGCGTTAGTCGCGCTCTGTAGCGGTAAATTACCTCGGTTTTTCTTCTTTTTCCCCAATTGTTTTTCATTCCCTCTACATTTGCGAGGGCGGTCTGGAAGCTGTGAAATGCATATCAACAGTTTTATAAATACTTAAAAGCCTGAAACAGTCCTTCTTATGCTCGTTTACGCTGGGTGTGGCGGGACAGTAGATGTAAATTTCACACACTCTCGTTACTTCGTCGCTGTCTTTGTGGTGTCCTCTACTCACAAACCAAATACCTTTCATTATTACATTACTACAGTAGCAGATGGGACGTGTCAAGCACCTGTACTCTGTTTCTTTCCCCATCTCCTTCTCCATTCAGCCAAACGACTGTGGAACAAGTAACCGTTGTAAGGTGCCTCTTACGTGAGGAAGACATTTTTACCAGTTTTAATAAATTATTGTCTCTTATTGATGTATCCACGATAGTTAGGAAGTGCTGTAGTCTGTAGCTTAATAATGAAAGTCATTTATGACAACATGAATACTAGGAGGAGCCTCTGGATGTTTAAAGCTATTTATCATAATTTTGCCTCGTTAAAATTCACACCCGTTCATTAACAAACGCATATATTAGTAAGTACGAACTTGATCGGAAATCCACGAACTGTGACGAAACTAGTTAGAGATACGGACTGCGCACCAGAGTTGGCAGTCGGCGTTAAGAGCTCTTCCTGTCTTGTTCGATGTTAGCCATGCTCTCGGTTGCGAGTACTTTGTGACATGAGTGTTTCATTATTGATCTAATAGTGTAAGTAGGCTGTTTAGGTTTTTCTGTTGGTAACGCCACGTAGCGCTCTATATGAAAATCACTGACTGTGCTGTGTGAAGGCTGTGGTTGGTTTGCATTGTTGGGGTAAATGCTATTGTATTGTTGGGCAGTTGGCTATAAACAGCGCGTAGCGTTGCGCAGTTGGAGGTGAGCCGCCAGCAGTGGTGGATTTGGGAAGAGAGATGGCGGAATTTTGAGAGCGGGCGATCTGGAAGTGTGTCCATCAGAAAGAGTAAATTTGTAATATTGGATATCATGGACTGATATATATATATATAATGACTTTTGAACACTATTAAGGTAAATACATTGCTTGTTCTCTATCAAAATCTTTCATTTGCTAACTGTGCCTATCAGTAGTTAGTGCTTTAGTAGTTAGAATCTTTTATTTAGCTGGCAGTAGTGGCGCTCGCTGTATTGCAGTAGTTCGAGTAACGAAGATTTTTGTGAGGTAAGTGATTTGTGAAACGTATAGGTTAACGTTAGTCAGGGCCGTTCTCTTGTAGGGGTTATTGAAAGTCAGATTGCGTTGCGCTAAAAATATTGGCTGTCAGTTTAGTGTTGATCAGAATAGGTAAAGAGCGAAATGTCTGAGTACGTTCAGTTCTGCTCAGCTGTTTGAAAATCAAATAATGTAACAGGTTTATCAGCACAGTAATTCATTAATTTTTCTAAGGGGACGTTTCAATAGGAATAAAAGTGATATTATGGCATTATGAATGTTAATTTCGAGTAAATAGATACCCCAAAGTCGATAATTAGCTTCCAACGACAGAGACATCCAATGCAACAATGAAGAATCTGCACGGGACGACATTTACGAGAGGTGCACCGCGCAGAGGTAGGAGGAAATCCGACGACACGATCCACCAAGGCGGATCAAGGTAGGTCCGACTTACACTCGCAAATTCCGGGTGGAAATGCTGACCAGTTGTACTGTACGCCACATATATCACCCTCTACGGACTCACAGCTGAGCTGAGTAATAACAGTATCAGTTTAGAAGCGAGGGGATCTTGCACCGTGTAAACTGCATCATGTGGAAATCCATTTTGCATTCAAAAGGAGGTCTTAGCTTGATATGTCATAATCGGCGTAATTTCCCTCACGTCACATCCCAGCTGTTTTCTTTCTGTCCAAGAGGGACCTATTGTTCACGTGAAACTGCAGCATTATCTGTTTTTTCTTCCTATTTCTCTTTTCTTCTTTCCAACTCTTCTGCTTGTGTTACTCTGTTATTTCTTGCTCTTGCTCTAACTTGTCAACTTCTTCTCTGTTACGGTGTAAAGTCAGCGCCGGCACGCCAGTCGGGAACGTCAG
Source organism: Schistocerca nitens (assembly GCF_023898315.1). Lineage (NCBI taxonomy): Eukaryota > Metazoa > Arthropoda > Insecta > Orthoptera > Acrididae > Schistocerca > Schistocerca nitens. The sequence continues at coordinate 564,552,409 of NC_064621.1, forward strand.
GGAAGAGAACGCTATGAGACGAGGTCAGCCAATCGCACACTGACCGACCTTCCTCCAGGACGACAACGCGACAGGAGCGGACCCTAGGGGAAAGACGACGTAAGCTGGTGGCGGCTACTTCAATAGCAGCTTCAACGTTAGCCACTTTGTTAGCCGACAAATCGTAGCCACTTCATTAGCAATCTCTACGTAGCACAGTTAGAGACCAGCAGTCATTCCAGCTCAGTAGACTCACACATTAAAGTTAAATATTTGTACTTGTCTTGTTGTAATAAAACTCATTAGTACGAGTTGTTTGATCGTTTGTCTAGCGAACCAAGTATGCCGGATTCCTAGTCACAATATTCTCTGCATTCTTTCCTTCTGTACTGCTGCCAACAATTTCTCTTAGGCGCCGTCACTGACATTCAGCGCCGGCCGGAGTGGCCGTGCGGTTCTAGGCGCTACAATCTGGAGCCGAGCGACCGTTACGGTCGCAGGTTCGAATCCTGCCTCGGGCGTGGATATGTGTGATGTCCCTAGGTTAGTTAGGTTTAATTAGTTCTAAGTTCTAGGCGACTGATGACCTCAGAAGTAAAGTCGCATAGTGCTCAGAGCCATTTGAACCATTTGAACTGACATTCAGCAAGAACGCGATGACGAAATTGCTTAACGCAACGGAAATACCACATACATTTTTTTTCAAATTACATACATTCAATACCATGTATGTCTTCGTTATTATTATCACTAGGGAACCTGGCAACTATTCACAGTACCTGAGGGAATTGGATATACACTACTGGCCATTAAAATTGCTACACGAAGAAGAAATGAAGGTGATAAACGGGTATTCATTAGAAAAATATATTATACTAGAACTGATATTTGATTACATTTTCACGCAATTTGGGTGCATAGATCCTGAGAAATCAGTACGCAGAACAACCGCCTCTGGCCATAATAACGGCCTTGATATGCGTGGGCATTGAGTCAAACAGAGCTTGGATGGCGTGTACAGGTACAGCTGCCCATGCAGCTTCAACGCGATACCACAGACCATCAAGATTAGTGACCAGAGGATTGTGACGAGCCAGTTGCTCGGCCACCATTGACCAGACGTTTTCAATTGGTGAGAGATCTGGAGAATGTGCTGGCCAGCGCAGCAGTCGAACATTTTCTGTATCCAGAAAGGCCCGTACAGGACCTGCAACATGAGGTCGTGCATTATCCTGCTGAAATGTAGGATTTCGCAGGGATCGAATGGAGGGCAGAGCCACAGGTCGTACCACATCTGAAATGTAACATCCACTGTTCAAGGTTCCGTTAGTGCGAACAAGAGATGACCAAGACGTGTAACCAATGGCACCCCATACCATCACGCCGGATGATACTCCAGTATAGCGATGACGAATACACGCTTCCAATGTGCGTTCACAACCATGTCACCAAACATGGATGCGACCATCATCCAAGAACGTGGATTCATCCGAAAAAAACGACGTTTTGCCATTCGTGCACCCAGGTTGGTCGTTGAGTACACTATCGCAGGCGCTCCTGTCTGTGATGCAGCGTCAAGGGTAATCGTACCCATCGTCTCCGAGCTGATAGTGCATGCAACTGCAAACGTCGTCGAACTGTTCATGCAGATGGTTGTTGTCTTGCAAACGTCCCCATCTGTTGCTCAGGGACGCGGCTGCAAGATCAGTTACAGCCATGCAGTTAAGATGCCTGTCATCTCGACTGCTAGTGATACGAGGCCGTTGGGATCCAGCACGGCGTTCCGTATTACCCTCCTGAACCTACCGATTCCATATTCTGCTAACAGTCATTGGATCTCGACCAACGCGAGCAGCAATGTCGCGATACGATAAACCGCAATAGCGATAGGCTACACTCGGACCCTTATCAATGACGGAAACATGGTACGCATTTATCCTCCTAACACGAGGCATCACAACAACGTTTCACCAGGCAACGCCGGTCAAATGCTGTTTGTGTATGAGAAATCGGTTGGAAACTTTCCTCATGTCAGCACATTGTAGGTGTTGCCACCGGCGCCAGGCTTGTGTGAATACTCTGAATAGCTAATCATTTGCGTATCACAGCATCTTCTTCCTGTCGGTTAAATTTCGCGTCTGTAGGACGTCATCTTCGTGGTGTAGCAATTTAATGGCCAGTAGTGCATCCTAAACTTCTACTCTTCTTCCTAGTTGGTGGATCTGTGAAGATAGTGACTTCAAAGACAGTATTTCCCATAGTTTTAATCTTGGAGTGGGTAGGATTTCGGTCAGTTCAGATTCAGTAGTAGTATTATAATCATAAGCCGATAAGCTATAAATACAACAACTTTTCTGTATACTTTTTTGATTTCAAATGTCTGGGTGAGCATTAATAAAACCCACAAAGTGCAGAGACGGATTTATGTCTGTAAACTGAGGTAAAATGGTTCTATGAATGTACGTCCGGAAATGGACAGTGTGTATGTAACGACAACAAGTCGTCCCGGAACACACTGCAGAGCTGCATCGCATCCACGTGACAAAAGATGTTCAAAGTCGCGTCCATGGGATAGTAGCTGTTGTCATGCAGGATACACATAATCGTACTTTGGCTTACACCACATTGGCGGACAACTTACCTGTAGTTTTTAGCAGGTTTCAGCTCAGTACCCTGTAGAATCCGGTCCTACAAATTTGGCGTACGCGCAGTCCGCCGTCTCCTTACACGTTCGTCTGTTTGAAAGGACTCATGATCACACAAACGCCCAAAAAGGGCTTGAAATGTTGTGTGGCATGGTTGGTGTCCGTGAGGGAACATGTTTTGATATGGCCATGTTGCATCTCGACCGTTTGCATCTGTTTGACCGCACGCAGACACCATCTCGTCTTGATCCCAATATGAATACCGGACCATTCTGCTGTTTAAAGCACTTTGCGTAATCATGCAGCATGCAGCACACAAGGAACGCCTGGCACGTGGTTAGACGAACTGTTATTCCCAGCGCATTCTATGATATTCCTGGCTGTGGTCGCCAGTATTTTATTTTGCTGGAAGCTCCCCTTGTTGCAGCTTGATACACGCGAAGTAGCATATGGTACAAAAGTGGGATGAGGTGCAAGCGACAGATGGTACGGTTTGTACCAGTCCCGTGGGAGAGTCCGCCAATTCTACTGAACTTCCTTCTGATTGGTCGGCACCTTCGGATGTTACAGGCCAAAACCCCTAAATTATCTCATTAATTATTTATATACATTTCATTCTATTTAACCCAGTTTTCAGTATGTGTCTCCCATGCTTAACCTACGGATCTATCGTTTTTGTTTATTAAATTTCACTAGTTTTGAGAAGCATAAGAGCAACGATATTACAACCGAAGTTCTTCGGACACCTTCGGGTCGCTTTGGCGCACCTAGGAGTAAGAGCAACGATATTACAACCGAAGTTCTTCGGACACCTTCAGGTCGCTTTGGCGCACCTGGGAGGCGAAGTACTTCGGCTGCGCTAGTCCGTTTCGGGCGTTGTTCGGAGTCGGACGTGTAACTCTGTTTCGAGTGTTCTAGAAGAACGGATGTGTAGCTATGTTTCGATCGTTCAGGAGGAACGGACATGTCATATTCTGTATCGGAAAAGTTACTGTATCATTAAGAAAGCTATGTCGATTGCTGTAAAAGACAGTATTAAATGTGTGATTATTTAAAATATAACAAGACAGGATACAGTAATGAGAAGTGTCGCCTACCGTCATTGTCAGCACTACAGATTGCCCTCTGTAGATACGGAGACTATTCTGGGCAATTGGCATCCCGTGAAAAGCACAATCACAGGTTCAGGTTGACAGCATAGCAGCCTCCGCCGCAGAAGATCCCACGACCGACGAGCTGCCTTCTGCGCTGGGGACACAACTTTAAAAGACGACAGGTTGGTGGAAAGAACGGTTAGGGACTCTTATTCAGTCTCTTCAGATCTCTCCAGCTTCCAGATCTGACTTCCAAGGACACGCATAATTTATAATTCTGCCGTGGCAATGATGCATTTCATAGGACCTTTTTTATTCCATTTCCAATCAAGAATCCGTCTCTACAGTTTGCCGGTGCTATTATTGTTCACAGTACGATTATAAGAGGAAAGAATGTATATGGAAGGAACAATTACTCTAACCTCTACACGCCTCCTACCGTAACTGAAACTGACTGCACGAAAGAAATCGAAACATCAGATTTTCACAGTATAGCACAAAGATTTCTTCTTCGCACTGAGTTTTAATAGAATGCCTGTACATCATCTTTTAAAGAAGTGTATAATCTAAGTCCGACTGAAAATTTATTAGAATATCGTGTAAATGTTTGAAGTAAATCAGTCAAGAAGCTTTCGAGGTTTCTGCTAACATCGTTTTCCCTTACTGTATAAAATACACTGATGCCTCAAAGAAACTGGCATGGACATACCTCTTCAAATACAGACATATGTAAACAGGCAGAATACGGCGTTGCGGTCGGCAACGCCTCTATAAGACAACAAGTGTCTGCCACAGTTCTTAGATCGGTTACTGTTGCTACAATGGGAGCTTATGATGATGTGAGTGAGTTTGAACATAGTGTTATAGTCGGCGCACGAGACATGGGACACAGCATCTCCAAGGTAGCGATGAAGTGGGGATATTCCCGCACGACGAATTCACGAGTGTTCCGTGAAGATCAGGAATCCGGTAAAACATCAAATCTTCGACATCGCTGCGGCCGGAAAAAGATCCTGCAAGAACGGGACCGACGACAACTAAAGATAATCGTCCAACGTCACAGAAGTGCAACCCTTCGGCAGTTTGCTGCATATTTTAATCCTGGACCATCAACAAGTGTCAGCGTGCGAGCCATTCAACGAAACATCATCGATATGGGCCTTCGGAGGTGAAGGCCCACTCGTGTACCCTTGATGACTGCATGACACAATTTTTACGTCTCGCATTGGTATGTCAACACCGACATTGGACTGTTAATTACTGGAAACAACTTGGCTAGACGGACGAGTCATGTTTCAAATTGCATCGAGCGGATGAACGTATGGAGACAACCTCATGAATCCGTGGACCCTGCATGTCAGCAGGGATCTGTTCAAGATTTAAGTGAGTTTTAACGTGGTATTGGCTCACGAGCGACGGCACACAGCTTCTCCGAGGTAGCGATGAAGGCATGGTGGAGGTTTTGTTATGGTGTGAGGCGTGTGCTGTTGGGGTGATATGGGACCCCTGATGCGTCTAGATACGAGGTGACACGTACGTAAGCATCCTGTCTTATCACCTGCGTCCATTCACGTCCAGCGTGGGACTTGGGCAATCCCAGCAGGACAATGCGACACACCACACGTCCAGAATCGCTACAGAGTGGCTCCAGGAACACTCTCGAGAGTTTAAACACTTCCGCTGGCCACCAGACACCCCAGACATGACGTACCTGGGATGCCTTGCAACGTGCTGTTCAGAAGAAATCTCCATCTCCCATCGTTCTCTTGGGGCTTTGTGGACAGCCCTGCAGGATTCATGTCGTCACTTCCCTCCAGCACAACTTCCGACGTCGAGTCGACGCCACGTCGTGTTGCGGCACTTCTGCATGTCCCAGAGTGCCCTACACGATATTAGGCAGGTGTACCAGTTTGTTTGGCGCTTCAGTGTATATATTTACATATTACGTACGTGAACAACGTATACTTACGCCCGTCCAAGTGTTTATTAAAATATTGTGCAAAAATGTGAAGTAAAACGATAAAGAATCGTTAAAGATTTTTTATAAGAACATTTTATCTTTATGTATTATATGTATGTAAGGATGCAGAGGCTTGTCTCACTAGGGGTAAGATAGATACTGCCTACAGGAAAATTAAAGAGACCTTTGGAGAGAAGAGAACCACTTGTATGAATATCAAGAGCTCAGATGGCAACCCAGTTCTAAGCAAAGAAGGGAAGGCAGAAAGGTGGAAGGAGTATATAGAGGGTTTATACAAGGGCGATGTACTTGAGGACAATATTATGGAAATGGAAGAGGATGTAGATGAAGATGAAATGGGAGATAAGATACTGCGTGAAGAGTTTGACAGAGCACTGAAAGACCTGAGTCGAAACAAGGCCCCGGGAGTAGACAACATTCCATTAGAACTACTGATGGGCTTGGGAGAGCCAGTCATGACAAAACTCTACCATCTGGTGAGCAAGATGTATGAGACAGGCGAAATACCCACAGACTTCAAGAAGAATATAATAATTCCAATCCCAAAGAAAGCACGTGTTGACAGATGTGAAAATTACCGAACTATCAGTTTAATAAGTCACAGCTGCAAAATACTAACGCGAATTCTTTACAGTCGAATGCAAAAACTGGTAGAAGCCAACCTCGGGGAAGATCAGTTTGGATTCCGTAGAAATGTTGGAACACGTGAGGCAATACTAACCTTACGACTTATCTGAGAAGAAAGATTAAGAAAAGGCAAACCTACGTTTCTAGCATTTGTAGACTTAGAGAAAGCTTTTGACAACGTTAACTGGAATACTCTCTTTCAAATTCTGAAGGTGGCAGGGGTAAAATACAGGGAGCGAAAGGCTATTTACAATTTGTACAGAAACCAGATGGCAGTTATAAGAGTCGAGGGACATGAAAGGGAAGCAGTGGTTGGGAAAGGAGTGAGACAGGGTTGTAGCCTCTCCCCGATGTTATTCAATCTGTATATTGAGCAACCAGTAAAGGAAACAAAAGAAAAATTCGGAGTAGGTATTAAAATTCATGGAGAAGAAGTAAAAACTTTGAGGTTCGCCGATGACATTGTAATTCTGTCAGAGACAGCAAAGGACTTGGAAGAGCAGTTGAACGGGATGGACAGTGTCTTGAAAGGAGGATATAAGATGAACATCAACAAAAGCAAAACGAGGATAATGGAATGTAGTCAAATTAAATCGGGTGATGCTGAGGGGATTAGATTAGGAAATGAGACACTTAAAGTAGTAAAGGAGTTTTGCTATTTAGGGAATAAAATAACTGATGATGGTCAAAGTAGAGCGGATATAAAATGCAGACTGGCAATGGCAAGGAAATCGTTTCTGAAGAAGAGAAATTTGTTAACATCGAGTATAAATTTAAGTGTCAGGAAGTCGTTTCTGAAAGTATTTGTATGGAGTGTAGCCATGTATGGAAGTGAAACATGGACGATAATCAGTTTGGACAAGAAGAGAATAGAACCTTTCGAAATGTGGTGCTACAGAAGAATGCTGAAGATAAGGTGGGTAGATCACGTAACTAATGAGGAGGTATTGAATAGGATTGGGGAGAAGAGAAGTTTGTGGCACAACTTGACTAGAAGAAGGGATCGGTTGGTAGGACATGTTTTGAGGCATCATGGGATCACAAATTTACATTGGAGGGCAGCGTGGAGGGTAAACATCGTAGAGGGAGACCAAGAGATGAGTACACTCAGCAGATTCTGAAGTATGTAGGTTGCAGTAGGTAGTGGGCGATGAAGAAGCTTGCACAGGATAGAGTAGCATGGAGAGCTGCATCAAACCAGTCTCAGGACTGAAGACCACAACAACAACAACATTATATGCGTTAGAAATGTATAGCCTATTTCCGTCAGAAAGTTACTTAAAGTATGGTGTAAAAATTTGAACTAACTAATTTGAGGTAGCTACTCATTTGTATATAACGTATATATTTATGTACATTATATGTGTTTAAAATATATGAAGTCTATATATGTCCGGATGTTCTTTAGGGTATCATGCAAAAATTTTAAGTAAATCGGTCAAGTATTTTTCGAGATTGTCGTTATCTAATAGTATAGATTGTTATGATTATCATCATATATATAGCTCACGTACACCACAAACTGTAATGCTGACTCAATAAGGATGTCTGGATGGACGTAAAAGAGCGTCTCAGGGCTCTAGTTTTGACAGGTGAAGTAATTGCATAAATAACATATTTTGAACTTAATTTTCACACTTGCAACCAGTTAAAATAAATGCTGATGTAGTATGTGCTGTAAAACAGGACGACCTGCCAAGGCAGGGGATAACTAGGGAGACGAAATGTGGGAGGCGCTAGTGGTGTGGTGTATCGGTGGATCACGAGTGCTGGTACGAGGTAAAGTTTTCATTATCCTCCGAAAAAATAAAGTTAAGTAACAATTTTTTTGTTTCTTTCTAGGTGCATGTCTATAAGCCCGGTTCACTTCGAACTCCCTGCGCCACAATACCGAGTTAGTCAAAGGAAATGACGTAGACCATCTCGTCTTTATCAATGGGCTGCTAACACAGCTGCCAGCATAGCCGTATGTGGGACATCACTCTGACTCTGTCTGATCATTTCCACAAAATCATGATAAAAACAGCGTATCAGGAATTCTTAAGACTTGCATATTCAAACATATGGTGATTTTTGTGCTGTTCCAGCAGGAATGTGCAATCCTTTTCCCTCGTCGTCTCATTTTGTCCCTGTCTGATACTCTCTCGTCACCGCCTTCTTAACTTCTACTCGAGGCCACATCTCTTCCTTGCCCTCTCTCTGTCCACTTCCTCCTCCCATCTCTCTCCGTTTATCTCCTACGCAACCCTCTCTCTGTCTCCTCTTACCCCTCTCTCTATCCTTGTCCTCCATACACTCTCTCCTTCCATCTCCTCCCTCATAAACTCTCTGTCCATATTCTCATCTTCCTCTCTCTGTCTGTCTTCTCCTCTTCCTCTGTCCGTTTTCTCCTCTTCCTCTCTCTGTCCATATCCCCATTCCCCCCTCTCTCTCTGTCCATTTCCTCTTCCTCTCTTCCTCTTCCACTCTCTTCCCATCTTCTCCTCGCCTCCTGTTCTCTGTCCGTCTCCTCCCCCTTTTTCTCTGCAACTCCACCCCAATGGGTGCTACCCTTACAATTCTTTCTTCTAGATGATAAGTGCCATGTGTATCAAGTTTGGTTAAAATCGGCCTAGTCTTTTAGGAGCAGATATGGAAACTTCAACTCAACATCAGAAAGAATCTGCACAGTTTCAGTAAAATATAAAAACACTGCATACACAATGATAAATACACATCCTCCCACAAAGGAAAACAAAAGAATAGATCCATAAGGAATAGACTACTTCTGGGAACTATCGGAGGAAACCACAAATACAATCCCTGAACATCATGTGAAACTTCTATTAGGACATTTCAATGGACAGGTCGGTAACGAGGAAAAAATTCAGGAAAACAGCAGGAATTCACACATCTCATAAGAGAACAAACAAAAATGCTGAAAGACTAGTAAACTTATGCATAAAGTTAGATCTTAAAATCACATCCAAGCAGTTCTTTAAACCTGCAGACAAACTTAAAACGTGTAAATCTCCAAACTACACTTTACACGAATTTCATATTGAGCCTCTTCTGTATTCAGTTGGAATACCAAAGTGAGTCAGATCACCACCTCCTGGAAATGAAGCTCAGACTTCAACGAAATAGGAAAAAATACTAATGAACCAATTGCTCGGGACTGATCTAGAATGACTGGCAGACAAATTAGGCAGACAAATACTGCTAAATTAAATGAACTTGAAGGCACAATTGAAACGTCCCCTTTGAACAATTATACAAGACTGTGCTTAAACTGCACACAATATTTTTTTAGCGCAACGCAATCTGACTTTCAATAATCCCTACAAAAAAATGGCCCTGACTAACATTAACCTATACCTTTCACAAATCACTTACCTCACAAAAATCTTCGTTACTCGAACTACTGCAATACAGCGAGCGCCACTACTGCCAGCTAAATTAAAGATTCAAACTACTGAAGGCACTAACTACTGATAGGCATAGTTAGCAAATGAAAGATTTTGATAGAGAACAAACAATGTATTTACCTCAATAGTGTTCAAAAGTCATAGTGTATATAGCAGTTCAGGACATCCAGTCTTACAAACTTCAAAACTCCGCCATCTCTCTCCTCACATCCACCACTGCTGGCGGCTCACCTCCAACTGAGCAACGCTATGCGCTGTTCACATCCAGCTGCCCAACACTACAATGGCAGACAACAATGCAAACTACCCACAGACTGCGGACAGCACAGCCAGTGATTTTTAATACAGAGCGCTACGTGGTGTTACCAATAAGAAAACCTAAAAGCCTACTTACATAGCCCCCATGCTTCCCACAAAAAAATTTACAAATTGCTTTGGGCAGTGGCCAATAATGATTTGATAAAATTTTTCATAATTACAGTAACAAAGTTATCAAATGCACACACTTATTGATACAATGTTGGTCAAAAGCTAAAATTTACTCACAGTCCATAAAGACTGTCCTGATCATTCATCACAGTAAAATTGCACTGTTTTTCTCAAAGTCTGAGGAGTAAAAGAAAATGCACACGGAAGTAGTGGATTTCCATGCAGTCTTGAAGAAGTAGTGTTGTCCTTCCAACGGAAAGACAATGCTGACTCTTGACATGCAGACAGGTAATGGGCCACAACAAAGCAAACCCACTGCACAGTCAGTCGAAGTTTTGAAGAATATTGGTAGGTAGGTCATCACAAAACAGACCCACTGTAGTCATGGTAGAGATTGTGGTATTGGTGGGCCACCAGAGGTGCAGACCCACTGCAGTCCTTGTAGAAATAATGGTATTGGTGGGTCATCAAAGGTGCAGACCCACTGTAGAAGTTGTAGAGACGGCCAACAGCCATGTGTTGCGACTGTGCAGGTGCACAATCACCATCGAAGAGTCTTGCGGAGAATATAGCAAGTCCATAAACCACCACTTGTGCACTCGCAAAGTTTTTGGAATCGTCCTTAGAACCAGCAATGCTGTTATCCAGTCCCTTGCTGAATTATCAACACATGTGCAAACACTAACAGTCCCTACTTCTCACATATTGTCCATATACTATGAACAACAGAAACATGTGCAGTGAAATGTAATTTACAAGTTACTTAATTTGATGAACTGGTGTCAATTACAATTTTATAACATAAGAATACAATTACAAAGGTACAAAATACATCATTAAAGAACATAACAGTACAGATAACATTTGTAGTAACACAGGCTTTGCAAAAGAATAGAAATAAACATATACATCAGTGTTACAGGAATTATGTCATAAGTACATACATAAAAGATCAGAATAACTTTCGAAACATCAACTTCACACATGAGCATTAAAACAGAACAGAATTAATAATGTCTAAACAGCTTTACAACGTAAATAACATAGTATTAGAAAAATTCTACAACATAACAACATCAGCTAAACACATAAAGACAGTAAAAACACAAATGCACAAGGGTACACAAACACATAGAGGGATAAGACAAAAGGAAAGGACGGGGTTTGTTTTACTGCAGTATTTTGCATGGAGATCTCCCTTCGTTCATCATTATTCTCAAAAAGTCCTATCTAAGCCTGCTTTCTCTATTCTGTTCACATTCTCTTTCAAAAATAGTTTTTCTCCGCTGTACACTACTTTTTCTTTTGCCAAACCATTTTCTTATAGATTCTCAATGCATTTCTTCCATTTCATCATAGTTAGTTTCTTATATAGTCTACCCTACCCCCTCTTAAGCTAAATTAAATCTACTGAGCTCAGATATATATACCAAGGGACGAGGCAATGCAGCAGCACATAACAAATTAACACAAACAGCAATGACAAAAAAATGCCAATTTGCAAAGCAAGCAGCAGTAAATTAACAGATAAAATGCAGAATTACAACTAATATGAGCCAATGTGCAGCAACAAGAAAAATAAATCAGTAGTAAAACTGGCTTAACAGAGTAACACAAATTAAAATTCAGTAGCACTATGCCTGGCAAACAGCAGCAGCAAATGCAATAACTTATATCTAAACATGACAAAGCTCAAGCAGAAAGAATATTATAGTAAAAATGGCCATGTCTAATACCTATGTCACATCTTAACACTAGAGTGATGCATCACAAAAACTTACTCTGCAAGAAAGTTACCAAGTCATTAAAAAAATTATTTATGCAATTCCTGTGAAGGGAAATGTCTCTTTGTGCTGTCTTTTCTAAGAAAGTATATCATAAACGTATTCTTTACTGGGTCTGTAGACAGAAAATAGTGATATTAGTACGTCTATTTAATTTTATAATAACCAATGCTGCAGTGCAGCTAGAAACTAGATATTAAAGGAAATGAGAAAAATTTACAAAGGAAGGCATGAAACATCATTCATTAGCCATATGGCATTTCATAAGGTAGTCAAAAATCTCTCAACTAGAAAGACAGTAGTCATAATCAGGTGTATAGACATCAAAATATTTCTCATCATTTCATTAGGCATTTCAGTAAATATCATAAATTAAGAGCTCCACAGTGTTATCATATGTTTTCAAGTTTGAGCGTGTCGTATTTGTGATGCTTTCTACAAAGGAATGTCAATAGCGAGGATAATGGCCCCTTTTTTTGTCCACCTGTGCCTCTGAAAGGCACACACTAATTGCTTTTTGTTGCCAGACGACTGTCTCTCAGCTGGGCGCTCAAAATGCATTACGTCAAGGTCACTTACCTTTCTTACTGAAATATTTACGACAGCAGTTTCCGCTACAGTGACAGTCTCATATAAAAAAATTCACAGGTCGAGAATTTGCGTTGCAAATGTGTAGAAACAAAATCCTATGAATATAACAGTGTGCAAAAAATTTTCGCCTGCATTGTGATACATTCATGCATATACACACATTTCGTAACTCTTAAAGTACGATTCTTGGTTTCCAACATCCTTTTCATAAATCAGAGTCCCTAACCACTACTTCTTATTCCTTACCTTATTACACATGTACATATTCATATTCATCAACACGTCTTCAACATTTCATCATAATAGCATAATCAGATTCCTCATATAACATCAGCTTATTGATCATAAACATACCTCAACAGCATAATACACATCGTCGTCGTAAAAATAACATCATAACACCTCAGTCAAATCTCAAAAACGTCGTAGCTTTCTGCAATAATGTCAAAACCTAAAAAAAATTCTCTGCTCATTTCAAGAGTGTCATCTACCTCAAACGTACTTTAAAATCATGCTCCCTTACCAAATACATCATTCAAAGCTCTCATACTATCACGATGGTTCCGAAAAAATATGAACCGTTCACAAAGTACAGACAAAATACAATTTCGTAAGTGTGAAGTTATCCAACGGTGTAATTACGTAAACATCTGTCACTGATGTAGTAGAATAAATGTTTGTCTCTCTCAGTTAATTGATCAGATAGCTGTGTAATTTATATGTTAGAGAAATATGGTACCGATGTGTAAAGTTGTATAAGCAAATACCATATTAGCTAGGGCTCCTTGTGTTTGCCAGACACATGGTACACAAAGTAAGCGTGTACCCCCTGAGGATTAATGTAATTATACCCTCAGGTGTTACAGATTACAGCAATGGAATGAAATGTATCAGGGAAAACCTTTGTATCATTGTAATTAAAAAATCTTTAAAAATAAATGATTTAAGTACAAAATTAATCACTCAAATACGTGTACTGTAGTGCTAAAGTGTGCGTCTTGTTGTAAGATAATCTCTGTGGAAGTGTCGTAGTTATCGTCCTCCGAAAGCTAAGTTCTGCAGAAGTCAATGTAATTACTGTGGTGTCACTGCCAGACACCACACTTGCTAGGTGGTAGCTTAAATCGGCCGCGGTCCATTAGTACATGTCGGACCCTCATGTCGCCACTGTGTGATCGCAGACCGAGCGCCACCACACGGCAGGTCTCGAGAGACGTACGAGAACTCGCCCCAGTTGTACGACGACGTTGCTGGCGACTGTACGGGCGAGGCCATTTCTCTCATTTGCCGAGAGACAGTTAGAATAGCCTTCAGCTAGGTTGGTGGCTGCGACTTAGCAGGGCGCCATTAGCCTTAAATAGCTTGTATATAAAGAGTCACTTGTATCGCCACAATCTCCAGATGTCTCATCAAGAACGATGTATACAGGGATGTATTAAAAGTTAAGTATATTCCAAAGATACGTATTTTCTTTATCACATTCATTGAGTCTCCTGTTTCAGACCTCGCTCCATCCTTCGTGAGTTAGCGCGTGCATCTTGGCCGCCTCTTTCAATTAGTGTGCGTAGTGTTGGCAAGTCTGCCGACACTACACTTACCTCATGATAAACAAAAGTGAAATGCTTTGCGTATAGATATCTTAGTTATTACGCTTATTGCTGTGATGAAGAAAGTACTGTGCTGTAACGTATTGTTGCGCTACGGAAAAGGCTGTCTCATTGTAGCTATACAACAAAAGTTACTACTAAAACATGTTTTACTTTCCAGAATAATTCAGAAAAACTGTGCAGATATAAAACAGAAACACCGCAAAAGCAACATTGTAAATTGTCACTCATTAGTAGTGTCGTGATAAATTCGTGTAGCTGTCACATAAACTAACCACTGTGTCATCTGGTATCTCACAGAAAGTACTTTAAATCCAGAATGTATTTTCAAGTAAACCAAAATGTTGCATTAAAATCTCATTAGCAGTACTGGTAAATGTTCTAAGTATGTGAGCCTTATAGTCGTTACGTAATCGTGCAACTAACAAGCAAGAATGTACAAATAACAACACTGTGTCATCTGTTCACTATAACAATGCATTAGTAATTTCTGTTGAAATAAGTTCTCTTGGTTCTTGACTGGATATTTAACTTCAAACATTGTTGCATGTTAACAGATTCTAAGTCTGACAAAGCATACTAGAAATGTGAAGTGAAAAGTTTTATGGCAAAGACAAAGTTGAAAAGCAGATTATCTCTCAATAAACGGTTTTACATGTGAAATGTGGTGTAAACCTTTACTCATCCTAGTACGCAGAGTTTCAACTTGAATGGAATTATCATGCGGTATACGTCGGTGAGGAATGCTAAAATTTTTCTCAAGGTTAGCGTATATGTTATTTTTCTCTGAGCCAGCCGGCGCACGCGGCTGCCTGCGGTACGAGTCATTGTCTGTTCCTTTGTTGGCACGCATCGTTATTGGGATTAGGAGACCTAACTTCTACAAATTCGCCTTGTCGAGAGTGCCCTGCTCTGTTTGAATCCCGCCAGTTCTGATGGAATTCAGGTCTGTCGTTTTGTCGGTAGTTTACATAGTTTCTTGTTTGTCGGTCATGTGGTGGAGAATTTCTCCCGGAATCGTAACTGCGCACTGAACTGTTGCATCTGATGTTATTCTGTCTCCCTTGATAATAATTGTTTTTGTTCCCATATTGTCTGTTTCTATGGTAATCTCTGTCATATTCATTACTACGGAAATGCGATCTTTCTCTGTAACTATTATTACTCTGCCAGTGGTTGTCATATGGGTGGTGTCTGTTTTGGTCACGATTTGCGTTGTGAGAATAGCCTTGTCGTGTCCAGTTATTATTTCTTTCATCACGGAATTGCGACGGATGTGACCTGTAATTGTTGTGTTCCTGTTTTCGCGTTTCCCGATTGTCAGTGTCAATTTCCAATTCTTGTAAGAGTCCCTGAAAAGCTTCAATGTCGTCTTTGCAACGTCCTGCCAAAATAATATGCCGTAAATGTTCAGGTAATTTGATTAAGCAAATGTGGATGAGTTCTGAGGGGCTGTATGGGTTTGACAGGTACTGATTCTTGTGCAACATCAGATTGTTTGAAATGTTTCATCATTATGATGCTATGTTTTACTTGGTCTTGTGTAGCTTGAGACCAATATGCTGAGAGGAAGGCATGATAAAATTCTCCTTCACTGTGACAATCGTGAATGACCGATCGCATTTTTACAGCTGGTTCATTCTCTAAATAGCCACACATAAATTCTAATCTGTGTTCTAATGACCAGTTGGGAAGAAAACAATGAGAGAATTGATGAAGCCACGCTTGTGGATGGATGTCGTTGCGAGAATTCTTAAATGTTTTGAATTTACGTGTAGTAATGAACAGCTTATAGTCAAAATCATCATGTCGGCGAGACGCATGTCGGTCATTCTTACGTCGTTTCCGCAGTTCCATCTCAAAATTC
The DNA here is from genome assembly GCF_023898315.1 of Schistocerca nitens. Lineage (NCBI taxonomy): Eukaryota > Metazoa > Arthropoda > Insecta > Orthoptera > Acrididae > Schistocerca > Schistocerca nitens. Next base: position 564,568,420 of record NC_064621.1, read on the forward strand.
GGTGTACCTTGCCAATTTCTTTCATAATATCCGAAGTGCCCTGTGTTATTATTTTGTGGCTCTTCCGTATTTCTATGTCCCTCTTCCTGTATTGGAGCGCGAGTGTCCCCTGAAATACGTAATTCTTGTATTACCTGTGTCAGCTGATCTTGTACTTCCCGGATTTCTCTTTGGTGTTGCGTATTAACTTGATTCTGATTTTGTTTGAATTTCCTAATTTGTTCGCACTCTTCTGTGCCATTAAAGACTACCGGTTTTGTGTCATTCAGATTATCATCTACCTTCGTAGATAAATTATTTAGCTGATCCGAAAGTTCAACAACTTTCTCTGATAATGAACTAATTTCCTCCATGTATCTTTCTGAACCAATTTTCAGATTATCTACTGTGTCCTTTAAGTTTTCTTGAGTTTTTGCAAGTTGCGTAACCGAATCGGTAGATGCAACTGAGTCAGTTTTAGCTTGCAAGGTCTCATGATTTTCATGAACAATAGTATGCAGTTCTTTTATGGCTGCTTCGTGATTCTTTAACGCATTTTAATGCCACAAAAAATAGGTTGAAAATGCTCACAAATCAGTGTTTTTACGTCATTACAGACTTTTTGACATTTCGATTCAATGTTATGTAACTCAGTAGTTAAATATTCACGTGTTTGTTCAAGTGAGGTGTCTAACTTTTGAAGCTTTTGCTGTGTTTGTCTCTGATTTTGTTCCATTGTGTCTAACTTTTGAGGATTTTGCTGTGTTTGTCTCTGATTTTGTTCCATTTGTTTCATTAATTGCAATAATAATGTATTAGTGCCTGCAATCTGTTTCTCTATGCTTTTTGGCAGTGCATTTTCACCGGCAACATTCACATTTTGACAAGCAGAAAATGTGTCTTGACTCATTTGAGAAAACGGTGAGGACCCAAAACCTGAGTCCACAGTATTTGCAATATTGTGTTCTGTCATTTCGGATCCCTGAGGCGAGCTGTTGTCGACCGATCGATCGATAATGCTTCCCTGTTCACTACTTGTTTCACTGTCTACACAATTATTTGCCGCCCGCTCCATTTCCCTATGCACAATTACCAAATTACTACTTTGAATGTCTGTTAATTTATTACACAGCGGTGCTGGTAAGCTACGCTCGTCGTCATTATTATTTCTCAGTTTACTTTGGAGCCTAGTGTTACGTTTCTCACAATCCATTATTGTCACAATATTTCACACGATAACACAGAAAAGCACAATTTGAAGAGCAAAAATAAGAGAACACACAAACATAGCACTGAAAATAATATCTAGTTAATTGCAAGCGCAGCTGCGAAAACTTGGTGCAAATTTACATGCGTGCCACACCTGTTTTACTGTACAACAATGAAAGACTGCAACTACAAAGGAGATTCTCTCTACAATTACGCGCTAGCAATAAACAAAATCTACACTAATTACACAAACTGCAAGAAAAAAATCAGAAGATTCCAGTGAGGTATCCTCGGCTAAGGGTCGACATATGAAACGTCCCCTTTGAACAATTATACAAGGCTGTGCTTAAACTGCACACAATTTTTTTTAGCGCAACGCAATCTGACTTTCAATAATCCCTACAAAAGAATGGCCCTGACTAACATTAACCTATACCTTTCACAAATCACTTACCTCACAAAAATCTTCGTTACTCGAACTACTGCAATACAGAGAGCGCCACTACTGCCAGCTAAATTAAAGATTCAAACTACTGAAGGCACTAACTACTGATAGGCATAGTTAGCAAATGAAAGATTTTGATAGAGAACAACCAATGTATTTACCTCAATAGTGTTCAAAAGTCATAATGTATATAGCAGTTCATGACATCCAGTCTTACAAATTTCAAAACTCCGCCATCTCTCTCCCCACATCCACCACTGCTGGCGGCTCACCCCCAACTGAGCAACGCTACGCGCTGTTCACATCCAGCTGCCCAACACTACAATAGCAGACAACAATGCAAACTACCCACAGACTGCGCACAGCACAGCCAGTGATTTGTCATACAGAGCGCTACGTGGCGTTACCAATAAGAAAACCTAAAAACCTAGTTACACAATGAAAAACACTGTGACATTAGGTCAATCTCCAAAAACGAGAAAGCACAGGTGGTGTAACATTGCAAGGTTCAGGCATTATAAGAAAAAACACAAGGGCGGAAAACTTTCAGTAGCAACAAAACCCCAGAAAATGACCACAATTTGTAAAGATACAGGAAATCAATAGGAAGAAAAAACGAAGGTAAGACACAAACCGGCATAAAGAAATTGAAAAAGAATTTTCAAGAGAAACAACAGACACATTTCCAAGATATTTAGAGAAAATTTAAGAGATTGTTAGCCATCTAGTCTGTACTTCCGCCTTCCCAGTGGACCACTGGAACCTAACCTGAAAAATAAGACGCAAATTTTAGCAAAGTATTTTAATTCACATCTCAACTGTCAGCACTGGATAGAAAAAGTAGATTCTGAAAAACATCTGTCCAATTCTGATTCAAAATCACTATCTCTCGACGAACTAAAGGAAATTATGAATGTTTTGAAAAATAACATGTTTCCCAGAAAAGACGAAATCAAATTACCAGTTTGTTTGTCTCTTCAGTGTATATATTTACATAATACGTACGTGAACAGCGTATATTTACGCCCGTCCAAGTGTTTGTTAGAATATTGTGCAAAAATGTGAAGTAAAACTATGAAGAATCGTTAGAGATTTTTTATAAGAACATTTTATCTTTATGTATTATATGTGTTAGAAATGTATAGCCTATGTTCGTCAGAATGTTACTTAAAGAATGATGTAAAAACTTGAACTAACTAATTTGAGGTAGCTACACATTTGTATATATTTGTATATAACATACATACTTATGTACATTACATGTATTTAAAAATATATGAAGTCTATATCTATCCGGATGTTCTTTAGGGTTGTTGTTGTTGTGGTCTTCAGTCCTGAGACTGGTTTGATGCAGCTCTCCATGCTACTCTATCCTGTGCAAGCTTCTTCATCTCCCAGTACCTACTGCAACCTACATCCTTCTGAATCTGCTTAGTGTATTCATCTCTTGGTCTCCCTCTACGATTTTTACCCTCCACGCTGCCCTCCAATGCTAAATTTGTGATCCCTTGATGCCTCAAAACATGTCCTACCAACCGATCCCTTCTTCTAGTCAAGTTGTGCCACAAACTTCTCTTCTCCCCAATCCTATTCAATACCTCCTCATTAGTTACGTGATCTACCCACCTTATCTTCAGCATTCTTCTGTAGCACCACATTTTGAAAGCTTCTATTCTCTTCTTGTCCAAACTAGTTATCGTCCATGTCTCACTTCCATACATGGCTACACTCCATACAAATACTTTCAGAAACGACTTCCTGACACCTAAATCTATACTCGATGTTAACAAATTTCTCTTCTTGAGAAACGCTTTCCTTGCCATTGCCAGTCTACATTTTATATCCTCTCTACTTCGACCATCATTGGTTATTTTACTCCCTACATAGCAAAACTCCTTTACTACTTTAAGTGTCTCATTTCCTAATCTAATTCCCTCAGCATCACCCGACTTAATTCGACCACATTCCATTATCCTTGTTTTGCTTTTGTTGATGTTCATCTTATATCCTCCTTTCAAGACACTGTCCATTCCGTTCAACTGCTCTTCCAAGTCCTTTGCTGTCTCTGACAGAATTACAATGTCATCGGCGAACCTCAAAGTTTTTACTTCTTCTCCATGAATTTTAATACCTACTCCGAATTTTTCTTTTGTTTCCTTTACTGCTTGCTCAATATACAGATTGAATAACATCGGGGAGAGGCTACAACCCTGTCTTACTCCTTTCCCAACCACTGCTTCCCTTTCATGCCCCTCGACTCTTATAACTGCCATCTGGTTTCTGTACAAATTGTAAATAGCCTTTCGCTCCCTGTATTTTACCCCTGCCACCTTCAGAATTTGAAAGAGAGTATTCCAGTTAACATTGTCAAAAGCTTTCTCAAAGTCTACAAATGCTAGAAACGTAGGTTTGCCTTTTCTTAATCTTTCTTCCAAGATAAGTCGTAAGGTCAGTATTGCCTCACGTGTTCCAACATTTCTACGGAATCCAAACTGATCTTCCCCTAGGTCGGCTTCTACCAGTTTTTCCATTCGTCTGTAAAGAATTCGCGTTAGTATTTTGCAGCTGTGACTTATTAAACTGATAGTTCGGTAATTTTCACATCTGTCAACACGTGCTTTCTTTGGGATTGGAATTATTATATTCTTCTTGAAGTCTGAGGGTATTCCACCTGTCTCATACATCGTGCTCACCAGATGGTAGAGTTTTGTCATGACTGGCTCTCCCGAGGCTATCAGTAGTTCTAATGGAATGTTGTCTACTCCCGGGGCCTTGTTTCGACTCAGGTCTTTCAGTGCTCTGTCAAACTCTTCACGCAGTATCTTATATCATGTAAAAATTTTAAGTAAATCGGTCAAGTATGTTTCGAGATTGTTTTTAATAATGTTAAACAAAGACTTGTCTTTAACTAATAGTATAGATTATTATGATTGAGATTATCGTCATATATATAGCTCACGTACAACACAAATTGTAATGCTGACTCAATAAGGATGTCTGGATAGACGTAAAAGAGCGTCTCAGGGCCCTAGTCTTGACAGCTGAAGTAACTGCATAAATATATAAATAACCTATTTTAAATTTAATTTTCATATTTACAACCAGTTAAAATAAATGCTGATGTAGTATGTGCTGTAAAACAGGACGACCTACCAAGGCAGGGGAAAGTAGGGAGACGAAATGTGGGAGGCGCTAGTGGTGTGGTGTATCGATGGATCAGGAGTGCTGGTACGAGATAAAGTTTACATTATCCTTCGAAAAAATAAGGTTAAGTAATTATTTTTTGTTTCTTTCTAGGTGCATGTCTATAAGCCCGGTACACCTCGAAATACCCGATCCACAATACCGAAACACATGCTTAGAGTTAGTCAAAAGAAATGGCGTAGGCCATCTCGGCTTTATCAATGGGCTGCTAACACAGTTGCCAGCAGAGCCGTATGTGGGACATCACTCTGACTCTGTCTGATCATTTCCACAAAATCATGGTAAAAACAGCGTATCAAGAATTCTTAAGACTTGCATATTCAAACATATGGTGATTTTTGTGCTGTTCCAGCAGGAATGTGCAGTCCTTCCTCCTTTGTCGTCTCATCTTGTCCCTATCTGATATTCTCTCGTCACCGCCTTCTTAACTTCTACTCGAAGCCACATCGCTTCCTTGCCCTCTCTCTGTCCACTTCCTCCAGCCGTCTCTCTCCGTGTATCTGCTACGCAACCCTCTCTCTTATTTATGAGACAGGGAAACAGATAGGGACATTGAGAAACTTATCTAGGGTTGTGGATTCGGTGTTAAACACGATTCTTTAGCTACCACCATTTAGACACAACCATAAAAATAAATATGTTGGTGTTAAATCGTGAGACAGTACGGGTCATTTCTGAGGACCACATTTGACTTCAAACAGCGGATCGACGGAACTTGTCGTTCTGTGAAACCAGAGACATTACCTTTCGTTAGCAGGTAGTTTAGAATGCAGACTGAGTTCTGCATTCAAGAAGATGGGCACTTGTTCCAGCACTTCACTTAAATGAACGTTCCGCCACCAGTACACCATCTAAACGCAGCTAACTATGTACAGCTTGGAGGTTCGCAGGTTCGCAGGAGAGCTTCTGTAAAGTTTGGAAGGTAGGAGACGAGATACTGGCAGAAGTAAAGCTGTGAGTACCGGGCGGGAGTCGTGTTTCGGTAGCTCAGATGGTAGAGCACTTGCCCGCGAAAGGCAAAGGTCCCGAGTTCGAGTCGCGGTCGGGCACACAGTTTTAATCTGCCAGGAAGTTTCATACAGCGCACACTCCGCTGCACAGTGGAAATCTCATTCTGGAAATATCTCCCAGGCTGTGGCTAAGCCATGTCTCCGCAGTATCCTTTCTTTCAGGAGTGCTAGTTCTGCAAGGTTCGCAGGAGAGCTTCTGTAAAGTTTGGAAGGTAGGAGACGAGATACTGGCAGAAGTAAAGCTGTGAGTACCGGGTGGGAGTCGTGCTTCGGTAGCTCAGATGGTAGAGCACTTGGCCGCGAAAGGCAAAGGTCCCGAGTTCGAGTCTCGGTCGGGCACACAGTTTTAATCTCCCAGGAAGTTTCTATGTACAGCTTGCTGCATCCACCCCTAAAAATTCAATTAATGCTAGCTCCCTAACTAAGATTTATAGAAATCTGATTTAAACTGATTCGCGCTTAGTTGAGTTAAATACATGAGGTACATGCTCATAACTTTGCGGAATGTAAAGTTTCTCATTTTTACGTATCTAAATAAATAATTTTCCACTTCCTACTTAGTAAGATTCAGACAAGAACACCTTATCTGAAAGAGACTGAGTACTCGTATACCGTCAACTGTTGTCATACTTTTAAGCATATAACGCATTCAGAGAGCAAAGTTGAATGTGGACTCCATTTCCGCGACACCGCTCCTTGAACCAGGTGCGTTGCGGAATGGTATCCACAAGGCGTTTTGAATCCCAAACAAAGTGCAACTCCGAGCCTCAGCGTCCTGTAACGATTCCAGTTGAGACGTAGACTGGCGACAAACGACAACTTCACCGTGCTACCGAGTTCACTTTTCGATATTATCTACTGTCGTTTCATATTCACTAAAGACTCAAAGGTAAAATTGAGATCTGTAAGCTTCTCGTTGCTTGTGGAAAAGCAGAGAAAGCGGAAATTGAAGTGTCCGTCCTCTAGATGAGAAAATACGGCTTTGTAGACGGCTTTGTAATGGATGAGTTAATACCACTCACTCGTCAATAATTATACTGTATTCTAAATGGGTACCAACGATTCTGAGACAGTTTTTGCTCAGTTTCAACAAAATCGACAGCCCTTGAGAAACAAGGCACTGATTCAGTTAAAGTTACTTCAATATAGAACATGCAAGGTGAAAACTAATATCGGCTGACAAAATTTCAGATCTTGTTCAGGAATATTTCCAGAGAATTTTAACTTTCGGAAACCATGATTTCTGGTGCCTCGTTACATGTAATATAATTATGATTTATGCGATTGTTACCGCAGCTACCTTCGATTCTGTAATAATACTTTCACATCAGGGAAAAGCTCTATGATAGGCAATCACCAAAAAGTGCAACACAAAACGCAGAGTAAAGCGTGGGTCCGCCCACATATTGCGAAGGACTGTGCTGCAGAAGTTTCTCTGGAAAGCCCTTACACGTTCTCCTTTCACTCCCGATCGCTCCCCATGGCCTTTCCATATTTTTGAAGGCGTGAATAAAGACATTCGTGGCAGTCGATTTGCTTCTGACGAAGAGGTGCACGCCTGGGATCAATCATGATTCTGTAGGCTACTGCAAACATTTCTCCATGGAGGTACTGACTGCCTTATGTCACTGTGAGAGACCTTTTGGCGGGTACTCTTGAAATAATAAACAGTTTACTTACTGAAACTTCCTGGCAGATTAAAACTGTGTGCCCGACCGAGACTCGAACTCGGGACCTTTGCCTTTCGCGGGCAAGTGCTCTACCAACTGAGCTACCGAAGCACGACTCACGGCCGGTACTCACAGCTTTACTTCTGCCAGTACCTCGTCTCCTACCTTTTTAATCTGCCAGGAAGTGTCATATCAGCGCACACTCCGCTGCAGAGTGAAAATCTCATTCCAGTTTACTTACTTCTTTCCCGTCGACCTCGTTTACATTTAACTGTCCCTTATACACCCAGGTGATAAAAGTCATGGGATAGCGATACCCACATATAAAAATGGCGATAGTATCGCTTACACGAGGTATAAAAGGGCAGTACATTGTCTGAGCTGTCATTTGTACTCCGGTGATTAATGTGAAAAAATACCAACGTTATTAGGGCCCCACCACGGGTGTTAGCAGACTGTGAAGGCGGAATGTTAGTTGGTGCTGGACGCTTTGGGCCATTCTATTTCGGAAATCATTAGCGAATTCAGTATCTACATCTACATCCATACTCCGCAGGCCACCTGACGGTGTGTGGCGGAGGGTACCTCGAGTACCTCTATCGGTTCTCCCTCCTATTCCAGTCTCGTATTGTTCGTGGAAAGAAGGATTGTCGGTATGCTTCTGTGTGGGCTCTAATCTCTCTGATTTTATCCTCATGGTCTCTTCTCGAGATATAGATAGGAGGGAGCAATATACTGGTTGACTCTTCGGTGAAGGTACGTTCTCGAAACTTCAACAAAAGCCCGTACCGAGCTACTGAGCGTCTCTCCTGCAGAGTCTTCCACTGGAGTTTATCTATCATCTCCGTAACGCTTTCGCGATTACTAAATGATCCTGTAACGAAGCGCGCTGCTCTCCGTCGGATCTTCTCTATCTCTTCTATCAACCGCATCTGGTACGGATCCCACACTGCTGAGCAGTATTTAAGCAGTGGGCGAACAAGCGTACTGTAACCTACTTCCTTTGTTTTCGGATTGCATTTCCTTAGGATTCTTCCAATGAATCTCAGTCTAGCATCTGCTTTACCGACGATCAACTTTATATGATCATTCAATTTTAAATCACTCCTAATGCGTACTCCCAGATAATTTATGAAATTAACTGCTTCCAGTTGCTGACCTGCTATTTTGTAGCTAAATGATAAGGGATCTATCTTTCTATGTATTCGCAGCACATTACACTTGTATACATTGAGATTCAATTGCCACATTGAGATTCAATTGCCAATTCCGAGATGTATTGTAAAGAGTCTGCTGAGGCTAGTAAATTTGAGGCAATACCTCTCACCACGCACAACGCAGTGGCCGACAGCTTTCACCTAACGACCAAAAGCAGCGGCGTTTGCGTAGAGTTGTCAGTGCTAACAGACAAGCAACACTTTGTGAAATAACAGCAGAAACGCGTGTGGGATGTACGACGAACGTATCCTTTATTACAGTGCTGGTGGTAATGGCCTGTGGCAGAAGACGTCCGACGCGCCTGCCTTTGCTAACAGCACGACGTCGCTGTCCTCGTGAGCGTATCGGTTGGGCATTAGACCACTGGAATCAGTGGCCTGGTAAGAGGTGTCCGGATTTCAGTTGGTAGGAGGTGATGGTAGGGTGCGAGTGTGGTGGAAACCACACGAAGCCATGGATCCAAGTTGTCAACAAGACACTGTGCTAGCTGGTGGTGGTTCCATAATGGTGTGGGCTCTGTGGGTATGGAATGTACTGGGTCCTCTATTCCAACTGAACCGAACATTGACTGGAAATGGCTGTGTTCTCTTACTTGAAGGCCATTTTCTGCCATTCATGGACTTCATGTTCCCAAACAACGATGGGATATTTATAGATGTCAGTGCGCTATGTCACTGGATCACAACTGTTCGCAATTAGTTTGGATTACAGTGTTTTACAATTGGATCGAATGATTCTGCCATCCGGAACGTCTTATACGAATCCCATCGAATATTTATGGGGCATAATTTAGCGGTCAGCTCGTGCACAAAATCCTGCACCGGCAACACTTTTTACTGCTATAGAGGCAGCATGACTCAATATTTATGCAGAGGACTTCCAGCGGCTTGTTGAATCCATGCCGCGTAGAGTTCCTGCACTACGCCGGCCAAAGGAGGTCTGACACGATATTAGGAGGTATCCCAAGAGTTTTTTCACAGTTTAAATACAGTTACGTGGCGGCTGCACTTAACAAACAAATGGCGCTTCCTTCGCAGTATCCATCTACACACTCGAGCCTGCCTTGTCCCCAGTTAACATCGAGACACTGCTCACACGTGATTCCACGGAGTCGCTGTACTCACCTAGTCTTCCATCGCCACCGATCGTGTTTCCAAGTCGCCAAGTCACAACTCGTTTTGGACGCCGCGCATACTTGACCCCAACTATCGTCGACACTGGGGGCAGCGATGTCAACAGTGAATCGCCTGCCACATACACTCCTGGAAATGGAAAAAAGAACACATTAACACCGGTGTGTCAGACCCACCATACTTGCTCCGGACACTGCGAGAGGGCTGTACAAGCAATGATCACACGCACGGCACAGCGGACACACCAGGAACCGCGGTGTTGGCCGTCGAATGGCGCTAGCTGCGCAGCATTTGTGCACCGCCGCCGTCAGTGTCAGCCAGTTTGCCGTGGCATACGGAGCTCCATCGCAGTCTTTAACAGTGATAGCATGCCGCGACAGCGTGGACGTGAACCGTATGTGCAGTTGACGGACTTTGAGCGAGGGCGTATAGTGGGCATGCGGGAGGCCGGGTGGACGTACCGCCGAATTGCTCAACACGTGGGGCGTGAGGTCTCCACAGTACATCGATGTTGTCGCCAGTGGTCGGCGGAAGGTGCACGTGCCCGTCGACCTGGGACCGGGCCGCAGCGACGCACGGATGCACGCCAAGACCGTAGGATCCTACGCAGTGCCGTAGGGGACCGCACCGCCACTTCCCAGCAAATTAGGGACACTGTTGCTCCTGGGGTATCGGCGAGGACCATTCGCAACCGTCTCCATGAAGCTGGGCTACGGTCCCGCACACCGTTAGGCCGTCTTCCGCTCACGCCCCAACATCGTGCAGCCCGCCTCCAGTGGTGTCGCGACAGGCGTGAATGGAGGGACGAATGGAGACGTGTCGTCTTCAGCGATGAGAGTCGCTTCTGCCTTGGTGCCAATGATGGTCGTATGCGTGTTTGGCGCCGTGCAGGTGAGCGCCACAATCAGGACTGCATACGACCGAGGCACACAGGGCCAACACCCGGCATCATGGTGTGGGGAGCGATCTCCTACACTGGCCGTCCACCACTGGTGATCGTCGAGGGGACACTGAATAGTGCACGGTGCATCCAAACCGTCATCGAACCCATCGTTCTACCATTCCTAGACCGGCAAGGGAACTTGCTGTTCCAACAGGACAATGCACGTCCGCATGTATCCCGTGCCACCCAACGTGCTCTGGAAGGTGTAAGTCAACTACCCTGGCCAGCAAGATCTCCGGATCTGTCCCCCATTGAGCTTGTTTGGGACTGGATGAAGCGTCGTCTCACGCGGTCTGCACGTCCAGCACGAACGCTGGTCCAACTGAGGCGCCAGGTGGAAATGGCATGGCAAGCCGTTCCACAGGACTACATCCAGCATCTCTACGATCGTCTCCATGGGAGAATAGCAGCCTGCATTGCTGCGAAAGGTGGATATACACTGTACTAGTGCCGACATTGTGCATGCTCTGTTGCCTGTGTCTATGTGCCTGTGGTTCTGTCAGTGTGATCATGTGATGTATCTGACCCCAGGAATGTGTCAATAAAGTTTCCCCTTCCTGGGACAATGAATTCACGGTGTTCTTATTTCAATTTCCAGGAGTGTATTTTATGTATAATTCTTCTACTCTCCGCGCTGCCTGAGATAAAGACAAAGTGTTGATACAGACGCATTCAGGATGTTTACGATTACGATTACTCGTCGTTATTAACTCTTATACACTGATCAGCCAGAACGTTATGGCCACCTACCTAATAGCTGGTATGTCCACATAGGTCACTGTTAACAGTGGCGAAACGTCATGGCAAGGAATCTATGAGGCCTTGATAAGTCACTGGAGTGCGTTGGCCCCATATCTGCACACACAAGTCACCTAATTCCCGTAAATTCACGGGAGAGGACGATGAGTCTGACGCCACGTTCAATAACATGGTTCAAATGGTTCAAATGGCTCTGAGCACTATGAGACTCAACTGCTGAGGTCATTAGTCCCCTAGAACTTAAAACTAGTTAAACCTAACTAACCTAAGGACATCACAAACAACCATTCCCGAGGCAGGATTCGAACCTGCGACCGTAGCGGTCTTGCGGTTCCAGACTGCAGCGCCTTAACCGCACGGCCACTTCGGCCGGCGTTCAATAATATTCCAGATGTGTTGCAGCGGGTTCAGATCTGGCGAGTTGGGAAAGGGGGACTGCACATCAGTTACAACTCGCCACTGTGTTCCTCGAACCACTTAATCAGACTCTTGGCTTTGTGACATGACCCATTGTCTTGTTGAAAACTCGCCACGGCTGTTGGGAAGCATGATCGAGATGAAGCGTTGTACGTGGTCTGAAACCAGTGTGAGATACTCCTTTGCCACCATGGTACCTTTCATGAGCTCCACTGGACCCATGGTTGCTCACTTGAATGTTCCCCAGAGCATAATGGAGCCGCCGCCACTTTGTCTCCGTCCGACAGTACAGGTTTCAAGGAGTTGTTCCCCTTGAAGACGACAGATTCGCCCTCTTCCGTTGGCATGGAGGAGAAGGTATCGGTATTGAGCAGACCATGCAACGTGCTGCCACTGTGACAACGACCAGTGCCGATCAAGCGCCCATTTTAGTGGTAGTTTCCGATGGCGTGGTGATAACATTGGCACAAGCACGAGTCTTCGTCTGTGGAGGCCCATCATTAGGAGAGATCAAGCAATGTGTGTTCAGACACACTTGCACTCTGCCGATTATTAAATTCCGATGTCAGTTACGCCACAGTTCACCGCCTGTCCAGTTTTACCGGTCTGACCATCTTACGACGCCCGACATCTGTAAGCAGGAGTTGCCGCTAAATCCCACGACGTCTGGACGTCGTTAACTTTAGTTTTGCCGCCACCTGCCGAAGACACTCACGGCACTCCTCGAACACCCGAGAAGTCGTGCAGCTTTCGAAATGCTCATGCCGAGCCTCTGGGCCATCAGAATACGCCCACGATCAAATTCAGATAGACTGCGCGCCTTCCCCATTCTACGTGCGGACAGCACGCCCACTGACACTACATGCACCGTGCGTGTGTCTGACTAGCAGTGATTCCTCGCCAGGTGACGCTGCTATCGCCTGGACGGGTTAATATCCATAGTAGGACGGTGGTCATAATATTCTGGCTAACAAGAGTACTTCGTGCTTGAATAAATTGCATTTACTCACGAGAAATGTAAGAACTGCAGTAATATTCCTATCGCGCTGGGTGTGATGGCTTTGTCCATTATATTGGCAGTTATACTCAACATTCATACAAATTCATATCAACAAGGAAACATATTTCCCATGCTCCACAACTTTAATTTATTTAATTATAAAATGATTTGCGACTTCTTAGGCCATCTTCAGATGACATCTGAATGTCGCAACCACAAATACAGTGCTGTGCGACTTACAGAGACATTATTTATTTCTTTAATGCATGTTTAAACTGTGCAGACTAAGGTCCAAAGGTCTTCCATCTGTCCAGAAACACCACGTACCGTATATATCACAAAATATTAGTAATAATAATAATAATAATAATAATAACAGATAAAACAGCACCACATAACAAACCTGACATCATACTCACCAATAAAAAGAAGAAATTAACACAACTAATCGAAATATCCATACCCAATACAACAAATATACAAAAGAAAACAGGAGAAAAAAGTGAAAAATACATCCAACTGGCTGAGGAAGTCAAGGACATGTGGCATCAGGATAAAGTTGACATTATACCGATTATACTATCAACTACAGGAGTCATACCACACAATATCCACCAGTACATCAATGCAATACAGGTACATCCAAACTTATATATACAACTACAGAAATCCGTAATTATTGATACATGTTCAATTACCCGAAAGTTCCTAACTGCAATATAACATATACCGTATAGTTAAAAGGAAGTCACGCTTGTTCAAGGTCCGCGTCACTTTCCATTTTTGACCAGACATAACGTCTGAGAAAAGAAAGAAAGAATAATAATAACAATAATAATAATAATAATAATAACAATATTAAAGGGCATTAAAATGGATCAGTTTAGCTTAATACGTTTTAAAACGTATTTAATATTGTCAGAAGCGGAAGGAGTAAAGAAAGAGGATAAGCTAAAAATTACAGTGACAGTGGTTAGTAGGAAAGAACAGAGGACTCTGTAGACAAGGGTGAGCGAACAGTTGTGGGATACGAGGGAGTGACGAGAGTGAGCTGCAGACAAATATAAGGGAGAGAAGGCTATTGCGATAGAAAGTGGACCACTAGATGTTTTTTGAATTTTGAAAGTAGTTTAAACTGTCTGATACTTTGTGCAAGATTGTTTCAAAGCGTGTTCCTGATAATGGTACAGAGATGACTTTACTTCGTTGAAAACAAGTATTCCTGCTATGCTATGCAGATAATAGTGTAAGAGTTAAAGATAAGTAAGACGGAACGCAATGTTTTAAAAGACGATACAGCAGTCGCAGGGTATTGCAGTCTCTACTCTTATCGGAACGTAGTCGTGATAAGTATTCGTAGGCAGGAGTGATATGATCAGAATAGCGTACGTCATTAATGTATCGTAAACAAGTAAATCATCGGCAGTTCCATGCTGTGTGGGGTTTCGTACGAGAGTCGTTGGAGCAGGGGAACACCGTAATCAGGTATGGGGGTATTAGTGACTACGAGTTTCTTTTTAAGATCGAAAGGGAATACTTTTTTATATTTCTGTAGCGAATGAAGTGACGCTGACACCATCTTACAGACTGCAGTTGTATTTTGTGTCTAGTCTAATTGATGGTCAAGAATTATCCCCAGGTTCCTTGAAGAAGAAAAAAAGGCTATTTCTGATCAAGGGTGGAAGATATTCTCTAAACTAAAGGGTGGGCTCTTGTGAGCGATTCGAATTGTTTGTGTTTTAGCCGACAACAGATACTGACTGTTTGCAAAGAAAGATAATAATTTTTATATAATAAAGGAAAATATGACACTCAACGTTGAATAATACAGTAGGTGTTACTATTATAACAAAAGTAAGTCGCATTTGTTCATTCAGAAGTAAACTTGCATTCTGTGTCATTTGTTTATTGATTTATAAGTTGCCCCTCTGTCATATTTCTACTTTTCTCAGCAGTATGTAAAACATCACAATGTTTATTGTGTGGGTTATTTCCGTTAGACGGTGTATTAAAAATACGGAATCTCTTTTTCCTAGTCTCCACTTCTCTCACGTTCCCCGCGGCATCTCTTCCTGACTCACCGATATGTGCTTTTCCTTAGTGCTTGCGAGTGTTTTTAAAAGCACCATCCTGTACCAGAGCATTCACGATGTTTTTACTGCTGTAAAAAGTAGGTCTCCACTTTCCAGACTTTAACGTCTTTGAAAGGCTATCTGAAACTTCACGAGCACACAGAGTACTGCTTTTGTTTACAAGTGACTGTCTAGGTCCAGCGTACAGAAGTGGTATAACTGTATGCATTTTCGTTTTTCGTAGAATGTTACCAATTACGTCAGAGCTATTGCCATTACTTACAGTGGTAAGTTTTATAGCTTCACTTTGATTTAAAAGGCAGGACTCAGACAGTAGAAGTGATACGAGGCGATACATCATGCAGTGGAAAGGTACATATTTGTGAAGTTCTTGATGCTGGGGCTTTTCAGGGTAACATTCTGGTAAGGTATTGTTTCACTGTGAATTCTAAGAGAGTGTTTCTCCGTGCTAACGTAAATGTTAAGGATTTTATAGAATTACTACCCATCTCCACGGTGAACTGGCTTCTGTTACGGTGGAAGTTTTATTGGGTTAGCTAAGTATTTCACTGTCTAGTGGTATCAGCCCGTAACTACAGCGTATCATCCACATGCAGGGTATCCAACAAAGGACTCCCTGATTGTAAAATTAGAAAATACAGAAATAAAGGTCCATAGAAGAGCGCACTAAATGGTATGTTTGCTGTGAAAACTATAAGATTTCTGTACGGAAGTTTCGGGATTGTAGTTACAAAAGCTGCTAACAGATGGTGGTCTAATGGCAACACGTAGTTTCGATAAATAGTACTACGAAGTCCTGAGCGATCAGGAAGGGGGCTAGCGTAGCGAAGAAAGTACTGAAATCGTGTATTCCATTGAACGACGCGTGTTTCAGGGGTAATGGAATATCACAGTAGTATGGGATCAAGGCACAGTTTTAAAACATGCATTAATATTCCAAAAGTACTTTATTCATAAGCCAATAGCAAGATATTCTCCAGATTGGAAGAAATAGCCTGCGTGAGTTATTATATAGTGGAAGATATAGGCGTCAGACGAACTGTCGTCACTTCTGAAAATGTCACCACAATTGTGCTCATTCAGCTACTTTCGAGAAAATCTGTTCGAATAATTGCAGCCGAGGCAGGTTTGAAGCTGTCCAGCACGTATACAGCACTGTGAAGCAACCTACAAAAGTTTTCAGGCAAAATCCAAAGTCAGCAGGTTACACCAGCGAACGCTATGAAATGGGCAGACTTTGAGAACCAGATTCTCATAATGATTAACTACGAAAGGTTCAGTGTTCGCAACATCTGGTTCATGGATGAAGCACGCTCCATCTGAGCAAATTCGTGAGTAAACAAAACTAGAAATTTTGGGGTTCCACAAATCCCTGTTTGTGTGAAGCGAAAACATTGCAAAAAAAAAATGGTTCAAATGGCTCTGAGCACTATGGGACTCAACTGCTGTGGTCATAAGTCCCCTAGAACTTAGAACTACTTAAACCTAACTAACCTAAGGACAGCACACAACACCCAGCCATCACGAGGCAGAGAAAATCCCTGACCCCGCCGGGAATCGAACCCGGGAACCCGGGCGTGGGAAGCGAGAACGCTACCGCACGACCACGAGATGCGGGCAAAACATTGCATTCTCTGAAAGTTACTGTTTGGTCTAAGGGTAGCACCTTAGGCTAATAATCAGTACTTCCTGTGTCCAGCGTTCGAACCCAAGCTCTGCTTAAATTCTGAATAAAAATCATCATCTATGGCGACCGATGACTTCTAGCAGAAAAAGTCATCCTAGTTCTGCCAACGGCCTTATCAAAGAGAACGGAGCAGCGAACAGAGATTCAGGGCAATCTCTTGCCCTTGGGGCGGGAAACTGCTCCTAAAAGGCGGATGAATCAACGATGATCAACAGCGCGAGGACGTAGGAAGAAATGGACACCACTGCATTAAAGACTCATAAGGTGTGTACACATGACAAGTGGCCAATAATTGAAACAATGTCATGATGATCTCTCCATTGGCAGAAGACTGCGGATTAGTCCGCCATTCCGGATCTCCGGGAGGGGACTGACAAGGGTAAGGTGACCGTGAGAAAAAAGATGGAATAACAAACAACGGGACAATATTCTGCTAATCAAATCACGAAATGTCAAAAAAATTTGAACATAGTGAGAAAGCTAGGTAACTGAAAAAGAAAAATGCAAATGTTCATTCAACATAAAGTGGGATTCAGTGAAGAGAAAAGGAAAGAAGATAAGGATTTCTGGTCAGATGTGTAGTGGACTGACAAGGC
Organism: Schistocerca nitens; assembly: GCF_023898315.1. Taxonomy (NCBI): domain Eukaryota; kingdom Metazoa; phylum Arthropoda; class Insecta; order Orthoptera; family Acrididae; genus Schistocerca; species Schistocerca nitens. Next base: position 564,585,783 of record NC_064621.1, read on the forward strand.
AGCCAGTCCACAGAGACGGGTAGCCGAAAGGGCACACGTACACACACGCCGACTGGCGCGAAGTCTGGAACAGGATACGTGATGAATGTGATAAAGAAAAGAACGTAGCTACTAGAACACTTAACTTTTATATCGTCCTTTGGTATACAGCATTCTTGATGATACAAGTGAGACTATCTTGAGATACATGCAATGGTACAAATGGCGCCTTGCTAGGTCGTAGCCATGGACTTAACTGAAGGCTATTCTAACTGTCTCTCGGCAAATGAGAGAAAGGCTTCGTACGTTTAGTCGCTAGCAATGTCGTCCGTACAACTGGGGCGAGTGCTAGTACGTCTCTCGAGACCTGCCTTGTGGTGGCGCTCGGTCTGCGATCCTGACAGTGGCGGCACGCGGGTCCGACATGTACTAATGGACCGCGGCCGATTTAAGCTACCACCTAGCAAGTGTGGTGTCTGGCGGTGACACCACAAGATGCATATATCATCAACAGCAGAAATTGGTATAAGGGGAGTAGGTTTCGTTACAATTATAAACTACAGTAGACAAGTTGAGCGATAGCGTTGTTCTCATCAGACGCGACAGCAAACCAATGTCCACGAAAACAGTTAGGTATAGAACCCAATGTCGCAAGCAGAAGATGAAGAGACAGAGAAAGTATATGAGAATATCGAACGGATAATTATGTACGGCCGGCCGCGGTGGTCTCGCGGTTCTAGGCGCGCAGTCCGGAACCGTGCGACTGCTACGGTCGCAGGTTCGAATCCTGCCTCGGGCATGGATGTGTGTGATGTCCTTAGGTTAGTTAGGTTTAAGTAGTTCTAAGTTCTAGGGGACTTATGACCACAGCAGTTGAGTCCCATAGTGCTCAGAGCCATTTGAACCATTTTGAATTATGTACGTAAAGGAAGATGAAAATCTAATAATCATGGAGTATTGTTATGCAGTTGTAGGGAAAGGAGTTACGGTAGAACATGGGCTTGGTGGTAAAAGTGAGAGAGGAGCAAGACTAACTGTGTTCTGCGATAAATTTCAGCTAGTAATAGCGAATACTCTGTTCAAGGGTCACAAGAGGAGAAGGTATATGGAGACAGTGGAAGATTGCTGCTGGACTACATCATCCCGAAATCAGTTATTGGATTATCTAAAGCTTATCCGAGTCAGATAAAGACTCAGATCACAATTCAGTGTTGATGAAGAGTAGACGGAAGTTCAAGACCACGGTATGGCAGAATTAGTGTGGAAAAAAGAGGGACACTGAAGTACTGAGGATAAGACACATTTGAAATTAGCTAAAGATGTGGATACTGCGATAAGGAATATCCCAGCAGACACTTCACTTGAAGAGTAATGTATATCTCTAAAAAGGACAATCACAGGTGTTGGAAAGGCAAATATAGGTACCAGCGACGTAACAGAAAAGAAATCTTGGGTTGCAGAAGAAATGCTTCAATGATCGAAAGAAGATGGAATTTCAAAAAAGGTCAGAGGAAGTCAAGAGTACATATGTATAAATCACTTAGTAATGTAATATATGGGAAATATAGGGAAGCGAAGAAGAAATGGATACAGGAAAAATGTGAAGAAATCGAAAAAGAAATGATTCTGGGAATGACTGATTTAGGATACAGAAAGATCAAAACAGGCTTCAGTGAAATTTAAGGCAAAAGCTGAAGCACTAACACTAAATGTAATTCAATGAGAATGGATAGATGGTAAGAATACAGTGAAGGCCTCTGTGAGGGGGAGGAATTGTCCGATAACATGGCAGAAAAAAAAACAACTGGAGTGGGTATGGAATTAATAGGGAGATCCATCATTAGAACCAGAATTTAAAGGAGCTTTGGGAGACTTAAGATCAAATAAAGCAGAGGGGGCAGGTAGCTTTTCATCGCAATTTCTAGAGTTATTGTGGGAACTGGCAATCAAACGACTGTTCAGGCAGGTATATGGAACCTATGAGACTGGGAACATACCATCAGACCTTCGAAAAAATATCTTCCATAAAAGCCCGAAGACAGCAAAAGCAGAAGTGAGCGAGAAATATCACATCACCAGTAGTTAAAGTAAAACTAAAGGACCAAGAACGATGTTCTCTGATTAGAAAGAATGTAAAACAGGGTTTGCACCTTTAGCTCCACCTGTTCGTTCTATACATCGAAGAAGTAATGATGGAAATAAAAGGTGCAAGAGTGGGATTAAAATGGAGAGCGAAAGCATACCAATGACAGGATTCGCTGATAATATTGTTATCCTCGCTGAAGGCGAAGAAATATTACAGAGGCAGTTGAATGGAATGAACGATCTGATGAGTACAGAATATGGACCGAGAATAAACCAAAGAAATGCGAAAGTAACGAGAAGTAGCAGAAATTAGAACAGCGAGAAACTTAACATCAGATTTGGTGATTGTGAAGCAAAAAAGTTAAGGAATTCTGCTGTCGTGGAAGCAAAGTAACCCATGGCTGACGAATCAAGGGGGACATAAAAAGCAGACTCACAAAGGCAAATGTGGCACTCCTGGGCAAGAGAAATTCACTAGTATCAAAAATACACCTTTTTTGAGGAAGTAACTTCTGAGGATGTACCTCTGGAGCACAGAATTGTGTGGTAATGAATCATGGACTGTCGAAAAATCGGAGCAGGTGTAAGATGGCAGCTGGAATGAATGTTAATTTCGCACCTTACATGTGATTTTATACGTCATAACAAGTAGATGGATATGTCACCTGACATACTTCGGTGATGATGAGTAAATTTGCCTATCAAAATGTACAATAGGTAATGCTAAAAGGGTTGACATTCGATTGGAAGGTATTAACACACCGAACCAAAATCTTGTATGTCAATGAGCAAAAGATGAAGAAACCTACTGGAAGAAACGCTTTTGTTTGGGGATAAATGCGAGTTGCGCTGTCACAGCCTGCAACCAACGAAAGGCTTTTTACAAGGATCGGTGACCCGAGCGAGAGGGACAATTAATGCGCAGGGTGAAACATCGAGGGGAGCAGGTAGCAGCCCAGCGCTGTCTGCGATGGAGAATTTTTTTAGAAAACTGCATTGGGAATTTCCAGATGGATACAAACAGACCAGAAACGCAGTTGCTGATCACGTGAAAGGTCTGTGGTGCTCTCATGACGTACGAGTGTAACTTTTAGGCGTCAGGAGCGGGCACAAAATATCCGATTGGCTGAAATAAACTCAGAAGGTGTAGAAATGGCGATGTTCCGGCGCAGTTTAAAGGTAGGCCCTTTGTGATTTGCAGGGGTCGTTTCCACGAGATGAAAGGAACGCTCCTATTGGTCTGAAAATGCCGCGACGTGAAGCACGAAAGGACACAGGTGATGGACAGTTTGTTACGAAAGACAGAATACCAAAAACTTCAGGGGCTCTCCTCTGAACCAGCGTCAAGTGTAGAACAGGTCGCATCACGCTCTGTACGGTGCATAAAGAGAAATCTTGTGGGAAGACTGCGTTCTCTTTGGCTGACATTCAGCTAGAAATTAGGTGAAGAGTCGTTGAGTTCTGATAGCAGAGAAACGAAACAGTCACATTGTTAATATTTCTTGCGAGAAGTGAGAGGGCGTTGAAGTATAGACGCTGCTCCATCTATCACGTGTATATCGCCATATTTTCCAGGCTAGGGATGATTGCATGTTTTCTCACCTAACAAGAAACATCGGACAGTTTCAGTAAATGTTCTGATTAGCTTTTTGTAGGACTTTCAGAGGGCGAGAGCAGCCATGCAGCCTACAGAACTTCGCAGGTAAAGGTATATGCCACGAGCAGGGGCGTAAAATTGTTGGATCACCAGCTTGCGTCCACTGTGATCATGAGCAACCTTTAGTAATCTTTTGCTCATCTTGTCACAAAAACTAACCATCCTCCATACACTTGATTTTCATCCTAAATAGTACCGAACTTAAAACTGGAATCGGATGATTTGACGTAATACTGGCCAACTCAGACAGTGCTTCACTGTCTACATGTAAGAAATATCTTGCAGAGAACCTATTTAAATTTGATATTGTTGTGTTCAGTGTTATTTCAGCTAATCAGGGCGTAATATGTTATCTTGACAACTGTCACAATCTACACTCCTGGAAATGGAAAGAAGAACACATGGACACCGGTGTGTCAGACCCACCATACTTGCTCCGGACACTGCGATAGGGCTGTACAAGCAATGATCACACGCACGGCACAGCGGACACACCAGGAACCGCGGTGTTGGCCGTCGAATGGCGCTAGCTGCGCAGCATTTGTGCACCGCTGCCGTCAGTGTCAGCCAGTTTGCCGTGGCATACGGAGCTCCATCGCAGTCTTTAACACTGGTAGCATGCCGCGACAGCGTGGACGTGAACCGTATGTGCAGTTGACGGACTTTGAGCGAGGGCGTATAGTGGGCATGCGGGAGGCCGGGTGGACGTACCGCCGAATTGCTCAACACGTGGGGCGTGAGGTCTCCACAGTACATCGATGTTGTCGCCAGTGGTCGGCGGAAGTTGCACGTGCCCGTCGACCTGGGACCGGACCGCAGCGACGCACGGATGCACGCCAAGACCGTAGGATCCTACGCAGTGCCGTAGGGGACCGCACCGCCACTTCCCAGCAAATTAGGGACACTGTTGCTCCTGGGGTATCGGCGAGGACCATTCGCAACCGTCTCCATGAAGCTGGGTTTTGGTCCCGCACACCGTTAGGCCGTCTTCCGCTCACGCCCCAACATCGTGCAGCCCGCCTCCAGTGGTGTCGCGACAGGTGTGAATGGAGGGACGAATGGAGACGTGTCGTCTTCAGCGATGAGAGTCGCTTCTGCCTTGGTGCCAATGATGGTCGTATGCGTGTTTGGCGCCGTGCAGGTGAGCGCCACAATCAGGACTGCATACGACCGAGGCACACAGGGCCAACACCCGGCATCATGGTGTGGGGAGCGATCTCCTACACTGGCCGTCCACCACTGGTGATCGTCGAGGGGACACTGAATAGTGCTCGGTACATCCAAACCGTCATCGAACCCATCGCTCTACCATTCCTAGACCGGCAAGGGAACTTGCTGTTCCAACAGGACAATGCACGTCCGCATGTATCCCGTGCCACCCAACGTGCTCTAGAAGGTGTAAGTCAACTACCCTGGCCAGCAAGATCTCCGGATCTGTCCCCCATTGAGCATGTTTGGGACTGGATGAAGCGTCGTCTCACGCGGTCTGCACGTCCAGCACGAACGCTGGTCCAACTGAGGCGCCAGGTGGAAATGGCATGGCAAGCCGTTCCACAGGACTACATCCAGCATCTCTACGATCGTCTCCATGGGAGAATAGCAGCCTGCATTGCTGCGAAAGGTGGATATACACTGTACTAGTGCCGACATTGTGCATGCTCTGTTGCCTGTGTCTATGTGCCTGTGGTTCTGTCAGTGTGATCATGTGATGTATCTGACCCCAGGAATGTGTCAATAAAGTTTCCCCTTCCTGGGACAATGAATTCACGGTGTTCTTATTTCAATTTCCGGGAGTGTATGTAAACCAGTGAGCTTCTTTGACAGAAGTGCAGAAATTAAACAACTTTTGTACCGCCAAACACCGATGTGCTCTGTCATAGAACAAGGGTCCACTCCTAACCCCAGTAATTTATTCTAGTGACGCTAACGCACTAACAGGATGTTTTTGCTGATGTCTGACGAATATGAAAACGAGTGGAATGTCAGACTGGAGAGAATCGAAGCATCTGAGATGTGGTACTACATAAGAATGCTGAAAATTAGGAGGTTCTCCGCAGAGTCGGCAAAGAAAGGAACATATGGAAAACACTGGCAAGAACGAGGGACATGAAGATAGGAAATAGGACAAGCCACCAGGGAGTTGGTTCCTTGGTACTAGAGGGAGCCGCAGAGGATAGAGGAGGACAGAGATTGGAAAACATCAAACAAATAATTGAGGACTTAGGTTGCAAGTGATACGCTGAGATGAAGATAGGAGAGGAATTCGTGGCGGGATCTTCAAAAGAGACTGAAATCAGTTGACCAAAAAAAAAAAAAATTGCGACATTTGACATTTGCATTATCTGCCGTGTTTACAAGCGAGAATCGATAACTAGCTAACGTTACACTTAAATTATGGGTCAGCTTGTTGCCACACAGCAAGCGTTTTATGATCGACCAGACGCCGAGTGACTGATGCAAGATGAAACTCTAACACACAGCAGTGAACAGGTTTTTTCCCGTTTTTGATAAATATTTCGGCGGCAGGCTTATTACGAGCGTTAGAGTACTCCAAATTTACTGGCATACACATGGATCGGTCTTCAAATTGCCTCTGTATCACTCTAAGTGATTACTTTTTGTGGGTAACATAGAAAGACAATGTCTGTCTGCAGTAACTGTCTCAACACGTTAGACGATATCGAATCGGCGCTCTGTATGACAACTGCATCCATTCCGTTCAGAATCTACAAGAGGTGATGGCAAATTTCAATGTTCGCTATTCGTCTGGGCCATCTCCTTACCATAAGCAGTGATCGTTTTGAAAAGATTGTAATGTGATTGCATAAAAAAGTGATTTTATTTGTGGACTATAATACGAGCTGTACGGCGTACAACGACGTGTGTTATCATTTTTAATAACTACTATTTCGAAACTTCTGTACAAAATTGTTCCTCTTATCGCAATAAATGTACTCTTTGTCACGTTCTTCTATTATACTTGTTTTCATGTAATTGAATTTATCTTTTTAGAGCATGCTGTACCATATCAAGTATTTAATTTTGAAACTCAGTGGTTCTTCCTGTAAGAAATAATAGTCACCTAACTTTACTAAATTCTTTCCTTTTTGAGACTACTACCATGTTTCATGAGGCACCGATGAAGAATTCAGTTACTACTCATGTATATTTCTTTATATTATCTCGAGTTAATGATGCTTTTCGTGATATTTTCCTTATTTGTGGATAGCATTTTAGTTTCTTTCCTGTGAATGAATCTCCATCAACAATCGTTCGAAATAGGAAATCATGTAGTGAGAAACACACTTCGCAGGGACAAATGACTAGCACGCTCAGCGGGAGGCAGATTTACGGCATCGTAAAGCTGACGGCGAGACTATAGTAAAACTTCGGTGACAGTCTTTAGCCGTGGGGGGCTGGTGTAATGTACAGTCGTAACACCGTCCGCTCCCCGACAAGAGGCCTGTCACAGCGGGAGTCGCGGAGTGTATTTATCTGCGGTAAACTATCGAGGAGTTAGGTTCTGCGTTGAGCCGGGGACGGCAGTCTCTGGAACGCCTTGGCGTACTTCGGCAGAGCCGGACAGTTCATCATCTGCGATGCTTCTGTAACTGAATGCGGAATTTTTTGTCTACCGCTACAGATAGGTTGTCTCCTAGTGAAACTGCTGCATCTGTCTTGCAGGAATGAACACTGGAATCAATGTACTATTGTTGCTAAGACTCTATGGAAAAAAAATTGTTACCAGAAGGAAAAAAATAGAGAAAGATGTGTCCGCAGTCGAATGGTTAGCGTTACTGTACTTGGAAGGACCCGGGACCGATTCCCAATATCACCTCGTTTTTTTTTTTCTTTTTTTTCTTTTTGAGTTAGGGAGGTCTGGAACATGGTCCAAATTGCCTCGTGAGACCATAGGTGCCGACAAGTGCGGGAATTTGTCGCACTATCAGCTGAACAGTTCATAAATCCAAGTTGCTGACAGGAATAATGTACAGAGGAATGGAAAAGAAAATTTAGGGTCTGTTAGATGACAGTCAGTTTGGCTGTAGGAAAGGAAAGCCACTCGAGGCAGTTCTGACGTTGCGGTTGATAATGGAAGCAAGGCTGATGAAAAATCAAGACATGGTCATATGGTTTGTCGATCTGGAACGAGCGTTCGACTTTGTAAAATGGTGGAAGATATTCGAAATTCTGAGGAAAATGGGGGTCCCCCTATAGGGTAAGGAAATACACAATATGTACAAGTACCAAGAGGGAACAAGAGAACAAAAAGACTGGAAGATCTAGAACGAAAAGATCGTAGTAAAAAGTGTGTACGAAAGGGATGTAGTATTTCGCCCCTGCTGTGCAGTCTACACACCGAAGAAGCGATGACGGGAATAAAAGACATAATCAATAGGGGGACTATAATTCAGGGCGAAACGATATCATTGATAAGATTTGCTGATGACATTGCTATTCTCATTTAAAGTGAAGAGGAATTGCAGGATCTGCTTAATGAAATGAACAGTATAATGAGTACAGGATTTGGATTCAGAATAAATCGAAGGAAGACGAAAGTAATGAGAAGTAGGAAAAATGAGAACGGCGAGAAACAAACTACCAGAATTGGGGATCGGGAAGCAGACGAAGTTAAGGAATTCTACTGCTTAGGCAGCAAAGTAACCCATGACGGACGGGGCAAGGAGGACATCAGAAGCACAATAGAACTGGTAAAAAGGGATTTCCTGACCAAGATAAGTCTACTAGTATTAAACATAGCTTAATATGAGAAGGAAATTCTTATGAATGTCCGTTTAGAGCACAGCACTGTATGTTAATAAAAGATGGATTGTGAAAAAAACAGAAAAGAAGAGAGTCGAAGCATTTGACATGTGGACTGCTACCGAAGAGTGTTGAAAATTACATGGACTTTTAAGGTAAGGAATGAGGAGCATCTCCGCACAGTTGGAAAGTAAAGGAACACATGGAAAACACTGACAAGAAGGAGGGACAGGCTGATAGAATGTGTGTTAAGACATCCTGGTACCAGAGGGAGCTGTAGAGGGTAACAACTGTACAGGAAGACAGAGGCTGTAGTATATCCAGCAAATAACTGAGGACGTAGGTTGCAGGCTCTACTCTGATATGAAGAGGTTGTAACATGCAAATGTTAATATCTAAAAGAAATAGAAAATATCAATCAGAGCCTCAAAGTGGCCTTCCTACATACATAAATGCTGATCTTAATAGTCATAAAATGATTGAGGCTCCAAGTAGCCTAGCACATTAAATAAATGCTGACCTTAATAGCTAAGAATGTTACAGAAATTATCTTCGTGGCTCAAAGTGGCGTAGTACATGAAATAAATGCTGACCTTAGTAGCTAAAAATGTGACAGAAATCATCTTTCTGGCTCAAAGTCGCCTGGTTTTACATAGCATAAACGTCAAAGTTCAGAAAGTGGCATGAAATATCATTTACCTATAACTTTACATGGCACTCAGAGACGTACGCATAATTAATAATGAAAATATGTAACTCGACATGGCTTTTACAAGAACATAGTGCACAGATAGCAGTATTATATAAAAGTATTGTTCCGTATGGCCTGTATGAGTACTTTGTGTAATTTGTAACATTTGAGAAATCTCAGCGTTGTCAGAGCCGTTTTCAGCATGTATAGGATGACTGTGCAGGGTCGATATATCGGAATCTGTGTGTTTACGGACAAAGTCTTCGTGTCACTTTTCTGAGATCTCAGTATGAACTTTAAGACGTGTGTCTGACCGAGTGTTTTGCTGATCTATTCTTTCATTAATTGACTGAATTTCATCAGTAAGCATTTTATACGTTTCACGTCATTGATGTCTTACAGCATTGATGTCATCTCTCAAAGATTTGCTGCTGTCTGCGCGTTGCCTGGCTATGTCTTTTATTTTATCACAAAGACGTTTGTCACTGGCCTTAATATCTGTATGTACCTGCCTGAAACGGTTATCAGTCGTTTCTCCGTACGCTCGTCACGTATGCTGGAAAAATTGTTCACTGAACCGAGTAGTGGTGTCATCCTGTTTTTCTTTGTATGCTGGAAAATTATTCATTTTTATTAATTCGTTCATTGGACTGAGTATTCTGTTTAACCATCATCTACATGTGATTTGGAAGCATCGCTTCCATATTCTTGTGAATTGGTGCTTCGGGTTTGGTTGGTTGGTTGGTTGGTTGGTTGGTTTGGGGAAGACCAGACAGCTTGGTCATCGGTCTCATCGGATTAGGTAAGGATGGGGAAGGAAGTCGGCCGTGCCCTTTCAGAGGAACCATCCCGGCATTTGCCTGGAGTGATGTAGGTAAATCACGGAAAACCTAAATCAGGATGGCCGGACGCGGGATTGAACCGTCGTCCTTCCGAATGCGAGTCCAGTGTCTAACCACTGCGCCACCTCGCTCGGTACTTCGGATTTCACCCGTGTTGTACTTCGTGGTGTGGAGATATCATCTGCAACTATGGACATCTCGTTTGTTACATTATTATGGAATTTGACGGATTTTTAGAAAGAGGCTGTATCCTATGACGCTCTAGTGGCATTCTGATTGACTGTACAAGAATTGGGAAGTTAATCGACCTGATTCGGTAAAAAAATCCTGTCCTGACCCCTGCGTGTTAGCAATACCTACCTCAGTATCGCCCGCTATGGCGGAATCGACAGTCTGAGCGGATGGTAAACTAGGTAAAATATTACTGTCAGTAAACTGTACATTATTTTGGGAAACGGAACTCACGTTTTCTGTGATGCTTTGCAACTGTTGCATCGCAGAAAAGATACTGTAATTCTCAACATTGTTGTCAATAATAGGAAAATCGTCCATTTCGGTATCTTTGTCAGGTTACGCGCCCGAACCTTAACACTTTTGCACGGCATCGTAAATCACATATACAGTACAAGCCAAAGACATAAAATATTAAACAAACAAATCAATGAAGAACAAGGCAAAGCATAAGAATGCTGACGAACTGGGGAAAAATTTTGTAGAAGCTAGTAAATTGCGTTGTGTCAAAAAAACGTAACTACCTTTATCACTATGGAGTGATTGAGAGAACAGAATATTTATATATGACAATTTTTGTTACCAGAAGTTCCAGGTTCGCATCCTGGCCAGGTCACCAAGTGTAACGTTCTTTAAAAATTTGCTTTTGGAATACATTGAATGAATACAACTGTGAATGCATTCAAAACTGGAGTTATCGTTTAGCGTGTTGAAACTGCCAGTGGTGTACTCATTCAGTGTTATTGTTAGTAAAAACTTTATACCAACTGATTGAGCAATGTACCTCCCAGTACCAATAAAGAAGTACAGTCAGTGCAAAATACATTCAGCTCGTTAGACTCTGAATCCTCTGGCCCTGTTAAAAACTGGTAACTTTGGTTCCTGTGCATATAACAAATAAAATTCTCTTACCTCTAAAGCAGCAACGGTAGATCGCGATCTATTCTGGTCTCTCATGAATAAGAATAAAATATCGTAGCTACAGGCTCAGCGGTGTGCAGTGCTGGCCGTAATACTTGGAAATAGACATAATATTCCTTTGGTTGATAAACGAAAATACACTCCTGGAAATGGAAAAAAGAACACATTGACACCGGTGTGTCAGACCCACCATACTTGCTCCGGATACTGCGAGAGGGCTGTACAAGCAATGATCACACGCACGGCACAGCGGACACACCAGGAACCGCGGTGTTGGCCGTCGAATGGCGCTAGCTGCGCAGCATTTGTGCACCGCCGCCGTCAGTGTCAGCCAGTTTGCCGTGGCATACGGAGCTCCATCGCAGTCTTTAACACTGGTAGCATGCCGCGACAGCGTGGACGTGAACCGTATGTGCAGTTGACGGACTTTGAGCGAGGGCGTATAGTGGGCATGCGGGAGGCCGGGTGGACGTACCGCCGAATTGCTCAACACGTGGGGCGTGAGGTCTCCACAGTACATCGATGTTGTCGCCAGTGGTCGGCGGAAGGTGCACGTGCCCGTCGACCTGGGACCGGACCGCAGCGACGCACGGATGCACGCCAAGACCGTAGGATCCTACGCAGTGCCGTAGGGGACCGCACCGCCACTTCCCAGCAAATTAGGAACACTGTTGCTCCTGGGGTATCGGCGAGGACCATTCGCAACCGTCTCCATGAAGCTGGGCTACGGTCCCGCACACCGTTAGGCCGTCTTCCGCTCACGCCCCAACATCGTGCAGCCCGCCTCCAGTGGTGTCGCGACAGGCGTGAATGGAGGGACGAATGGAGACGTGTCGTCTTCAGCGATGAGAGTCGCTTCTGCCTTGGTGCCAATGATGGTCGTATGCGTGTTTGGCGCCGTGCAGGTGAGCGCCACAATCAGGACTGCATACGACCGAGGCACACAGGACCAACACCCGGCATTATGGTGTGGGGAGCGATCTCCTACACTGGCCGTACACCACTGGTGATCGTCGAGGGGACACTGAATAGTGCACGGTACATCCAAACCGTCATCGAACCCATCGTTCTACCATTCCTAGACCGGCAAGGGAACTTGCTGTTCCAACAGGACAATGCACGTCCGCATGTATCCCGTGCCACCCAACGTGCTCTAGAAGGTGTAAGTCAACTACCCTGGCCAGCAATATCTCCGGATCTGTCCCCCATTGAGCATGTTTGGGACTGGATGAAGCGTCGTCTCACGCGGTCTGCACGTCCAGCACGAACGCTGGTCCAACTGAGGCGCCAGGTGGAAATGGCATGGCAAGCCGTTCCACAGGACTACATCCAGCATCTCTACGATCGTCTCCATGGGAGAATAGCAGCCTGCATTGCTGCGAAAGGTGGATATACACTGTACTAGTACCGACATTGTGCATGCTCTGTTGCCTGTGTCTATGTGCCTGTGGTTCTGTCAGTGTGATCATGTGATGTATCTGACCCCAGGAATGTGTCAATAAAGTTTCCCCTTCCTGGGACAATGAATTCACGGTGTTCTTATTTCAATTTCCAGGAGTGTATTTAAGAGACATTCAGTGTCTTTAAAAACATACGACATTGACAGGGAGGCGGTACTGGTTTGGGTAAATTACTAACACTGACTTCTTCAATCGAGAAATTTTTTTCTAAATTGAGTTTGTCTTTTCAAAACATCTAACAATTGAAATTATGTTACTCAAAAAAATTACATCGTTTTTACTAATTGAGTCACAAACAATGAGATTTATACAGCAAGCATTATCTAAGCTGACTAGAAAAGCGTAAAGACTAATCATCAAATTACGTATACCTCTGTTAAAAAATCTTAGAAACATTACAAAAGGAAAATATCTAACTAGCCTTTACGTTAAATCTGTTTACGTACATTCTGGGGTTACTCAACAATTGCTAGTTAGCAGCCAACTCATCTGCACTAACGCGCTGGCAAAACGAAAGTCATAAATACTTAACATGTTTACCTTGCTACAGTCCGAAACCGCGCTGCTGCTACGGTCGCACGTTCGAATTCCGCCTGGGGCATGGATGTGTGTGATGTCCTTCGGTTAGTTAGTTCAAAGTAGTTTGAAGTCTAGGCGACTGATGACCTCAGATACTAAGTCCCATAGTGCTTAGAGCCATTTGAACCATTTGAACCATCTTTACTTTGCTTGCGAGAAGACTTCTGCTTCCATATTAATATTTTCAATAATACATGTACTCGTAAATCCTACATTGTAATCTAACACTTGGTAGCTTCACAGAGCACACCACAACAACTGCCTACTCCATCCTCTTTCGCTCACAGACAGCTACCTACAACTATGCACCCCTCTCTTACTCAAACACTACAATCTCAGATCAGGAGCATTATCTTTGGCTCTGCAGTCGTGCACAATCAGCGATCTGCTGTATAGAGCCCCTCAGAGACAGACATCGTTTATAATGTAAAAGTTTCATTTTATTTTACATCAGCATCATTACAATATTCGAGATCAACATATAACTGTACCCCAGTAAACTCCTTTGAAGGTTGGCACTAGATGAATTTCGCGATGGCTCACATAGACCAGTCAAAAGACTGAGGACTCCAACAAAATAAAATAATAATCCGAGGGCTATGCTCTGTCTTCGAAGTTTCTTTGACGTTCGCTTTCAGTTAGATAACGCAATATTACCCTCATCGACACAATGGAGTTCGGCTGTTGCCTTGGGCGGCACTAGCTACGTATTCACCAGCTGATATCAACCACTTATGGGTTGCCGAGAAACCTGCACACCAGCATTCACCAGCCAGTGCAGCTGACAGAAATGTAGCAGAGGGTTGTTGCATCGTGGTTTGGCGTGCCCTTAGGTGTCATCCAAGTACAGTACTAGATGTCAAGGCGGCTCAGGGCCATTACTGCTGTCAGAGACGCCACTGTCGAACCTGTGTTAGGGATGGGAAAAACTGATCTGTTAAAACCGACAACAGTATTTCAGTTCCGAATAACCGATGTTTTTGGGTATTTCTTTGGTCTCTGTGATTAACGGTGGCTTTTATATGTATTTTTCACTAATAACTGGGCACAAGAAATCCAAATATGATTTAGCCACAGCAACAACGCTAAAATTTTTTGTTATTAAATAAACAGTTAACAAAAGAGACCATTTTTATTCATAAAATTTCCATTGCTTTGAATTATTATAGAAAGTGGAAAGAGAGATCAGTGCTGTTTTAATAACAATGCCGACAGAAACGAACAACTAATGCCTGGCAACAGAATTGGTACATTATTGCTGAGAATAATCTACAGTCGTGCTCAAAAGTATCCGAATGACCTGAATGCATTTCGCCTGATTCGCATGCAACCCACATAACGCAGCTGTCTAGCAGGTTCTCTAATCGCTCCTTGGTACAGTCGTTTGACTATTGAAAATGGCTCCAACATGTCACCACTAGAAAACTCGGCTCTGTATCGCAATAATTCAAGATGTAAAATAATACCACGATACTACAAATATTAGGGAACACCTTATCACAGATAAGACTGTCCTTAAGGCTTGTAAGCTCACATTTATTGCAATAAATGACATACCTGAAATGTTACCACTCTCAGTATTACGTCAGATAGGTAATGCACGTAGTAAGTTCGTCGTATTCATGATTTCCTCTTCAAAGTAACATACCGTGCTTGTCATTTAACACAAAATGATATTAAAAATTAAAGTTATTCACGAGCAGCTAATTGAGAATATGTATGAACTTCAAATGACACGACGAACCGTCTCGTTCTGCATTTGGATTCAAACCCAGGTCATGCAGACTAAGATTTCGTGACTGACACAAACTAACAGTCATTCCTGACTAGGCATACCGAGAGTGATATACCTCGATTTCAGACAGTATCAGTTAGCAAATATCAACTTTAAATTACATAACGTAAACATTTTTAACGGACGCGAATTCCTACCCAGCATCTATTGTCCCTGTTAACGAACTATGAGAGATGTTAAATATTGCTTCTTCACAACTAACTTACTTGAAATGCCGTGATGTAAAGCTTTGTGTTGGACTGGGATTCGAACCCAGAACCTAATCGGATTGTTATCGAAGCACAGTCAACTTTGACATATCGGATTTTCTCGGCAGTAGCTAGATGTTTTAACTGAAATGACGAGACGAAACATTAATTTTTTCCTTCCCAGGACTCCAACCCGGAACCTATCGCTGTTATATATTAGAGGAAACGAACTTTAAATATAGGTTTGTTACATCAGCAGCGACATGTGGACATGTTTGAACTAGAAGTAATATGACGAAGAGTTCAATGCTGACTGGGAATCGAACCCCATACATACCGTTGTTGGCCGGCCGGAGTGGCCGAGCGGTTAAAGGCGCTACAGTCTGGAACCGCACGACCGCTACGGTCCTGCCTCGGGCATGGATGTGTGTGATGTCCTTAGGTTAGTTAGGTTTAAGTAGTTCTACGTTCTAGGGGACTTATGACCACAGCAGTTGAGTCCCATAGTGCTCAGAACCATTTGAACCATACCGTTGTTGACTACACACAAAGAGACGTCAGCTACAGAATTTTTTTCCACCTGCAGCTCGGAATAACATCCTTGAACTTAGAGTGATCTCTCAAATAGTTCTGTGTCTCACTGGGAGTCAAAAACGTCAGGTATCGTTAGTGTTGACATCGAATGAAAATGCATTAAAAATCAAAATTATTATCCATCAGCAGATAGGTGTTCTCATGCTAGAGCTTGATAATACATAATGAAAACTTCAGTTCCAGGCCAGCATTCGAACCCGTTCACGCGCAATGTGTGGAGATGTTGAGGAATCTGCCGTTTTGAACAAACAACAAATTATAGTCGAGCTGTATTGTCACGAAGGGATCAAATTCCGCGTTAAGGGCGGTCTGAGTTGCATTCCAAGTTGAGAACCAATTTTATCGACATACAGAAGCTCAAATAAAAGATGGAATAAGGGTCCTGTGACCCTACATAGCGTTTGTTTCGTCACTATAAATAAATAACTAGTATAAGAAAGGTTACTGGTGACCGAGTTCCCACATTCCGCCACTCCTGACTTTATTGTGATGTAACCTACGGACTACTTGGAAGAGATGGAATATCATGTTTAATGTGAATTTCAGACCGCAATGCCATTATATCTTCTTCATCTGGCGTAGCCAGAAGACAATAGAATCTGTCTCTCCCTATTAAAAATCATGGGTAGAAGTTGGAATCGAACCCAGATCATCATCATAGGAACGTATTCTCAATCCAACAGACCACCAGATCACCTTCTGTATAACTCATTTTTCTTTCATAACACCGTTGCGGCACACTCGATGAGAATTCTGACACACAGGCTCCCGGTAGTGGTTTGCAGCATGTTCAGTACATTCATTTACTTGGTTGACCGAATCGCCATGAACTAGCTGCCTCGGCTACCCAGTGCATACATTCGAATTTATTTTGTAATCACCGAAATAAAATCATGTAGCTGCCACCTACACAAAACTGCCAACAGTGTAGGATGCAGAAATTTAAAGAGGAAGTTTTCCTTTCCATTTGAGCTACTCTATTGCGCTATCTGTTTGTTGAAAACGTAACTGTCTGTCTCTCAGAAGTCTAGATCCGGCCATATGCATTATCTCACAGCACTGTGGAATGCGGTAGTTCTGGAGGAAATATTGATGTGTCGGCAGCTGGGCCAACACCTTGTAAATAGAGGTGGCTAACAAGGCACGCGAGACTAACGCAGACGGGCGTGAAGTACTGGAACAGGATACGTAATTAATGCTATGAAGAAAAGAACGGAGTTTCTCATATACTTATCTTTAATTTCTTCTTGTACATCTCTATGGTGAACACAAGTGAGACTCTAATTACAATCACTGTAAGGCTAATGGCGCCTTGCTAGTTCGTAGCCATTAACTTAGCTGAAGGCTATTCTGTCTCTCGGCTAATGAGAGAGAAAGGCTTCGTACGTCTAGTCGCTAGCTATGTCGTCCGTACAACTGGGGTGAGTTCGAGTCAGTCTCTCGAGACCTGCCTTGTGGTGGCGCTAGGTTTGCGATCACACAGTGGCGACACGCGGGTCCGACATGTACTACAGGACCGCGGCCGATTTAAGCTACCACCTAGGACGTGTGGTGTCGGGCTGTGACACCACATTCCTCCCCCGCAAATCGGCGAGCGGTCGTGAGATAAGGCTTCCGCCCGCCGTGGGGAGGACCCCATGTTGACGTATGCGATGAGGTGGGGAGCCTAACAACAGGCGAGGCTGTGCCACCCGCACCCGGCCATTCGGTCCGAGGGGAGCTAGGAAACGCCTGAAAACCTAGTCCAGGGTGCACGTCAACATGCGGTGTATGCGCCCGTAAAGAGACAGGAGGGGCCGAAGGGTCGACCTCCATGTGGTCGGAGAATCCGACGCGCGATGACGACATCTGGTCCGGAGCGGGCAAGAGTTCCATGGCGGAGGACAGCTGGTCACGGGAAGCGATCGGCGGCGCGTGACCCAGGTAGGCGCGTGGCGGCTGCAGCGAAGCATCCCCTGCGGGCGGCGCCGGAGGCGGCTGCGGCAGCTGCGGCGGCTGCGGCGGCGGTGCGACGCCATGAGGCAAAATGGAAGGCAGCGTCGGTAACACCTGGGGATGAGGCGAGCCAGTAGAGGGGTCCCCAGGGCGCTGACCTGACGGCTCCGTCGCTGAAAGCAGACGGGGAGCGGCAGAACCCGGGCGACGACAGAGGCGCAGCTGATTGAGATGC
This sequence comes from Schistocerca nitens, assembly GCF_023898315.1. Classification (NCBI taxonomy): domain Eukaryota; kingdom Metazoa; phylum Arthropoda; class Insecta; order Orthoptera; family Acrididae; genus Schistocerca; species Schistocerca nitens. The sequence continues at coordinate 564,603,739 of NC_064621.1, forward strand.
CGACGCACCTCACCAGAGACCCCCAGAACCAAATACATCGCGCGGCCGAGGCAGCGAAGAATGCGCCCTGCGAGCCAACGCCGTGAACCGCGATAGGTGCGAAAGAAGACAATGTCGCCAGGAGCAAAAGCAGGAGTCTGCCGCTGCACAGGAACCTGATGCGGCGGATGCAGCAAAGACATCAAGGTTCGATGAGAACGACCATGGAGCAACTCAGCCGGCGAGCGACCATCGCGGGGCTGAGAGCGATACGAGGACAAAAAGAGCAATAATGCGTCCTCCCGAGAATGCGACTCCTTCAATTTCAACATCTGTGACTTGAAAGTCCGGACCAATCGTTCCGCGGCACCGTTTGACTGAGGCGAAAACGGCGCGGACGTCAGATGTTGAATACCATTGGCCTTGCAGAAGGACTGAAATTCTGCGAACATGAATTGTGGGCCATTGTCGGAAACAATAGTCTGCGGAAGACCTTCAATGCAAAAGATAGCAGACAAGGCTTGGATTGTGGCTGAAGACGTCGTGGAAGACATCCGGACAACAAAAGGAAAATTACTGAAAGCATCGACCACAACCAACCAACGAGCATTCCAGAATGGACCAGCAAAATCGATGTGCAAGCGTTGCCAAGGGGAAGTGGCTTTCGGCCATGCAAAGAATTTCCGCGGCGGTGCGGATTGTTGTTCGGCACACGCCACGCAAGAGGAGCACATATTCGTAATCGCAGCATCGATTCCGAACCAAGTACAGTGCTGACGAGCAAGTTGTTTCGTACGCACTATACCCCAATGTCCGTGGTGAAGAAGCCGTAAGGCAGAGGACTGTAACGAACGTGGGACCACGACTCGGGACTGATCATTATCAGAACGCAACAACAAAACACCACGTCGTACAAAAAGTCTCTCCTTGTGAGCCAAAAATCGGCGAACCAGCGGATCCTCGATCCGTGACTTGGACAAGGGCCATTGCGTAGCAACAAAACGCAAAACAGTAGCAAGGACAGGGTCAGCAACTGTGGCTGTAGCTACACGACGAAAATCAATCGGAAACGATGCGACCACGTCATCGGTTTCCGCATCAATGAACATGCAAGCAAGTTCGGAAGAATCGAATGCTTTATCCTCAGCAACAGGCAAACGGGACAACGCATCAGCGTTGCCGTGCTTAGCAGTGGACCGATACAAGATATCGTAGCGGTACTGCGAGAGGAAAAGAGACCAGCGAATGAATTTCTGCGCCGTACGCGGAGGTACCGGCTTGTTCGGATGAAAAAGCGATGTCAAAGGTTTGTGGTCCGTGATGATGGTAAAGGGACGACCATACAAGAAATCGTGAAACTTAGTAACACCAAACACGAGAGCTAAAGCCTCTTTCTCTATCTGCGAATAATTTCTTTGCGCAGATGAGAGCAATTTTGACGCAAAGGCAATAGGGCGATCATGCGATCCATCTTTGTGCGCAAGCACAGCACCGATCCCGAAATCCGATGCATCTACCATCAACAAAAGGGGTTTCTGGGGATCGAACGCCGTAAGGCAAGTATTTGAAAGTAACGCCGATTTCAACTGGCGAAAGGCGCGTTCGCATTCCGTCGTCCAGACGAACGGAACACCTTTACGGCGTAAGCGATGAAGCGGAGCTGAAATGGAAGAAGCATTGCGCAGAAATTTAGGATAATAATTTATTTTACCCAGCACACTCTGTAGCTGTTGCAAGTTCTGCGGTGACGGCAACTCCTGTATGGCACGGAGGTTCTCTGGACTCGGATGTATGCCTTGGGCGTTGAGTACATGGCCCAGGTAGGGTAAATCCCGAGCAAAAAACACACATTTGTCCTTCCTCAAGCGAAGACCATTGTGTCGCAAGACCTGAAATAACGTTCGGAGATTTTGCAAATGTTCAGCTTCTGTCTTTCCGGAGATCACAATATTGTCCAGATAGTTTGCAGCAGTAGGGACCGACGCACAAATAGTTTGTAAATATTGCTGAAACAATGCAGGGGCGGATGCACACCCGAAAGGCAGTCTGTTGAAGCGAAACAAGCCAAGATGCGTGTTTACCACCAAGACGCGCTGGGATTCTTCGTCCACCGGTATTTGCAAGTACGCATCTGCTAGGTCCAACTTTGAAAAATATGTGCCCGGGCACAGTTTGTCAAAAAGATCTTCCGGGCGGGGCAAAGGAAAAGTAGCAGTTACTAGTTGTGGATTCACAGTTGCTTTGAAGTCCACACAAAGTCTCAATTTTCCGGAAGGTTTTGGCAAAATTACTAAGGGTGAGGCCCAGAGAAAAGCCTGCACACGTTCAATTACACCTTGAGATTCTAAATCGTGCAATGTTCTTGCGACCTCATCACGCAATGCGTGGGGAACATTGCGTGCTCTGAAAAACTTCGGTCGCGCGTTTGCTTTCAGTTCCAAATGCGCTGCATAATTCTTAGCGCAACCAAGGCCCGGTGCAAAAATGTCTGCAAATTCTTCACAAAGACTAGCAACACTGGCGGAAGGCACAGTCTGATTCACTGATAGGACCTGATTTACTATAGACAAATTAAACAACTGAAATAAATCTAAACCAAACAAGTTCACTGCAGTAGAAGAACGAAGAACGTAAAATGACACAAGTTGTGATTGTCCCCTGTATGTGGCAAGAAGGCTGCACTGTCCTAAAACTGGTATTTTCTGGCCTGAGTAACTATTGAGCTGAACATTTGCGGCACGCAACGGAGGTTTGCCCAGTTGGTTGTACGTGTCGTGATTGAGCAATGAAACTGCAGCTCCGGTATCAAGCTGGAATGGTATCACTTTGCCTGCAAAGTCTAAGTCGACAAAAAGTTTATTGTCCTGCTGACGACAAAAGCGACTGTTTTGTGCAACTGGAACAGACACTGGGACAGAATCACGTGCGACGTGACGGGACTTCCGTCGACGGCGACGCACACTTTTTGTGGAATGAACACTGTCACCGGACGGGGTGGAATGAACTACATGAATATCCATGGGCGAAGGTTCACGAGCCTGAGTTTCCTTGGTCCGATTCCGGCGCGAAGCAAAGGGCCTGGAATTGGTGCGAGTGTCTGATCGGAGCTTTTTCCGGCAAACACTTTGGACATGTCCTTCCTTATGACAGTAAAAGCAAATAGCTTGGTGTGACGGGCAATGTTCACGCGAATGTCTAGTTGCACACGGCGGGCATGATTTCACTGCATTAGCTTGCTTACGCGGCGCACGTGTTTGCGAGCTAGGCTGCCGCTGCGCTGACGGTCGCGAGGGCCGCCTAGCATCCCGTGCAGCGGGCCCGGCGGGCCGGGTAATGTGACACACTGCTGGCGAAGTTTCAAACGAGTCCTGAGCAAAGTCAAGTGTGTCTTGAATGTCCAATATGTCTATCACTTGTTGAAGGGAGGGATTAACTAGTTTCAAAATCTGTTCCCGTATGCGAACATCAGAAACGTTCTGTGCTATTGCATCACGCACCATAGTATCTGAATAAGGGAGGCCACATTCGCACTGAAATTCACAATCCCTAGTAAGTCCTTGCAATGTCGCAACCCACTCCCTATTAGTCTGACCAGCCGTACGTTTTGTACGAAAGAACGTATACCTTTTTGCAACGACATTTACTGTTTCCTTGAAATAGGCATCTAAAGCAGACAAAATTTCTTCGTAGGACAGAGTTGCTACGTCGCGCCGGGGAAACAACTTCACTATCACTCGGTAGGTGGACACACCGACACAAGAAAGCAAAAACGGCTGCCGCTCATTACCTTGAATTCTGTAGGCTGCTAGATGGAAGGCGAACTGACGAGACCACTCGTGCCAGGTCTCTTGGGTTGAATCAAAGTTACGGAAGGACGGCGCAACGGCGTTTTGTGGCTGCGGTAGCGATGAAGCGGCGGCGGCCGCATCGGTTTGCAGCGCACGTTGACCCTGGACGAGCTGTCCCAGGGCATCCAATAACGCCTGCGTCTGCTGATTCTGCAAGCGATAAAATTCGGACAGTACATCTGGCGAAGCCATGACACAAGGAAATGTAAGCAATCAGAAAGAACACGTTTCCCTCGTCGCCATGTGATGTGTCGGCAGCTGGGCCAACACCTTGTAAATAGAGGTGGCTAACAAGCCACGCGAGACTAACGCAGACGGGCGTGAAGTACTGGAACAGGATACATAATTAGTGCTATGAAGAAAAGTATGTAGCTGGTATAATACTTAACTTTATTTATCCTTGTTGTACATCTCTATGGTGAACACAAGTGAGACTCTGATTACAATCACAGTAAGGCTAATGGCGCCTTACTAGTTCGTAGCCATTAACTTAGCTGAAGGCTATTCTGTCTCTCGGCTAATGAGAGAGAAAGGCTTCGTATGTCTAGTCGCTAGCTATGTCGTCCGTACAACTGGGGTGAGTTCGAGTCAGTCTCTCGAGACCTGCCTTGTGGTGGCGCTAGGTTTGCGATCACACAGTGGCGACACGCGGGTCCGACATCTACTACAGGACCACGGCCGATTTAAGCTACCACCTAGGACGTGTGGTGTCGGGCTGTGACACCACAAATATTGTTGACATCCGGAGGTGCTGTAGGTAGATGACAGCTAGTAGCGTCATGGTAAGTGTCACGCACGGTAGATAAGATGTCGCGAGTTCCATTTCATTCGCTGCTGCATTTTTTAGAACGCAATTCTGCTGTCTGCTGAAGTTACAAATTTAACGGAACTTTGAACATAATTACCTTCACTTCTCAACACAAAATCGCCGCATGTGGAAAAAGGGCTAACTTCTGCAACATTTTGTTGTTTTCAGGTGTAATGGACGGCCAGGCAGCAGATGCATCTCGAAGCTTTTGTATTATGTACGGTGAGAGCGCATCGTGCCAAAATAGTCAGAAAAGTATTTTCTACATTAGCTGTCGTCTGGTAGTGGCATTTTATTCTTCATCAAACCTTGTTTGACAGCTTTAACTCAGAACAAGTTTTCTAGATGCATGTAATCAATAAACTGCATGTTATAGATCACATCAGAGAATTCGCATATATCGTTGATGATTAATTTCTCTCTCATGCTTAGTATTGTTTTAACAACACTAAAAGAAACCTTACGAAAATTGTGCACTGCATTAAAAGAAATGAAATAAAACTACCCACGATAACCTTACGAAGAAAGTCTGTTTAGATAAAACTGAGTATCTGTACACAAGCGTGCCTCCATTGGCACGAATTAGTAAAATACTGCTCACTTAGATTTGGTCTGTGTTTAATTGGTGTGCTGTGTCATACTCAACAGGTATGCAAATGTGGCATTTCATAAATAAAGTTATGTATTACTAGAGACCCAAAATTTGCTTTTCAGCAGCGGAACGAGGCGTTACCTGTTGTGCAGCATCGTAAGTTTTTCACCATTGCACTATGAGCTGAAAGTATTTTCTTGCGGTTTTCTTATCGATGTTTGATCTGAGTGCTTGTAGCTCTTTCACGAAAGGGATAAAAGCGTTATATTCAGCGACACTGGAACCGTGAACCATAACAGACGCTTTTTCAGAGGTCAGCACGTCTCCACAGAGCTAGTGAAGAGGTATGTGCTGCCCATTTCTTTTACGAGTCCAATAGTGTCTAGATCTCGTAAACCGCTATTTAAAGGACGAGTTTAGTTGCGATTGACACATGCAACGACTTTCCTGGGCTGAAAACCATAAATTTACAATCTTTTGTTACACCTGAAGCGATAATAACTCAGATTATTCAAAGGAAATGACAGGAAAAATCAAGTCAACTTTGAGGCTTAATTCCGTGCACACCAGGAAGTAACTCGTCGATCACAGAGTTGCCAAATATACCTTGCCTTGTTGCCAAATCTCAGTTACAGTACTAGCAGGAAGAAGACGAACCGATGTGATCCTACAGCGGGCTGGGAAGTGACCACAGCTGGCCTTTCAAAGACGGGACTGCTACGGCCTGGAATACGTAATGCGTCTGATTCGCATTTCTGTAACCACGTTTAGGGAGTGGGGCGTAGCTACTAATAATAACCAGAACTGACTGCAAACTAAGCATCAAAAATCAGTAACTCTCATAGTTGTTTTTATATTTCTTTCGTAACTGTACTTAAACCTAATAAACTCATTCACGGACGTTTTCGTGCCTCACCGATAGTCGAGCACACCAAACAAATAAAAATAAAAAAAAGAATGTGTGTGTGTGTGTGTGAGAGAGAGAGAGAGAGAGAGAGAGAGAGAAAAGGAGAGAGAGAGAGAGAGAGAGAGAGAGAGAGAGAGAGAGAAGAGAGAAAGAGAGAGAGAGAGAGAAATAAAGATAAAGAAGAATGAGAGATAGGGTAAAAAAATGTTGTAAAGAAATTGAATACCGGTATGTAAAGAAATCTTTCATTAAAATAACTTAACAATTCATTCATATTTTACAATAAAAATAGAATGTATTTGATCTACTGCCAGTGCTTACATAGTATGCCTTTATGTGTTCGTAGCCCTTGTAAACGGATAAATTAACACGAAAAATTAAGTCCTTCAGCATCAGTTTTCACCCTTTAGCACTGACTATTCGTAATGCCGAAATAGTTGTATGATTCTCGATTACAACATGATTTTTGAGTAGAGTTTCAGAAATGTAGAATAAGTACGAGCACAATGGTGATTTTTTTTGTAGTAATCAACCACTTATCTCTTTTAGAGAAAAGCAACGAACGGTGGACGAGTTAATTTTTCTTTCATTTACGCATTTAACTGAATATTTTGATTCTATGTATCTTGAAACAGAGTAAGCCATTTTTTTTTATTTTTTCTTTGATTTCTACGTTTGTAATAGGAAATAACGGTAAGAAAAAACCGAAAAGTTATTTTGAGCTGTTTTAACAGTCAGGTGAAATCGGCGTTGAAACAAGCGATACAATCGACAACCTGTTGTTTCAACAGTAACCGCCATCCCTGCCCTCTGCACTCCAAATTCAGCAACTGATTTAATTGTGTTCCGTACTGGCCGATAACAAGCAGCCATCGCATATAAGTTGCATCCCTAAATTTTGAAGACTTAATAAAAAAAGTTTTGTGCGAAAAGAAGCCGTACACTGATTATGAGGGGAAAAATTACCAGAAATTTACTTGTATTTACGCATAAGATGTAGGTCTGTAACGTAAACATTTGTTCTAACATATGATTCAGAAATGGTTCAAATGGCTCTGAGCACTATGGGAGTTAACATCTGAGGTCACCACTCCCCTAGAACTTAGAACTACTTAAACCTAACTAACCTAAGGACATCACACACATCCATGCCCGAGGCAGGATTCGAACCTGCGACCGTAGCAGTCACGCGGTTCCGGACTGAAGACCGGCTCGGCCTAACATGTGATTCCACACACTGGCACCTAATGAGCCTGTACCATGTTTTTTCCTGTCCACTATCATCACTAACAGTACTTGTATTCATTCCACCACTGTCACTCTCACTCCTATAATTTTCTTCATTCTCTTCCCATAGTACGTAATCCTCGTTGTCATCCAGCGCATTCCATACGTACCGTTTCTTGAACCTGTTGATGATCAACTGTGATGATGTGGAGTACCATGAAGCCAGAATCCACTCGGAAAAGGGAGTGACTGCTTCTTAATCTTAGCAGCGGTGCAAGAACATGATCTTCTTCCAGTGACAATTTGAATATATTTTTCAGAGTTTGTCCTCGAAAGGCTTGTTTATGGCCACTTTTAGCAACTCTAGTTTCGAAGTCACTCATTGGGTATTACAACAAGTACTCTCTTTTGTGCAGCACTTAGATGTACCTTAACAGCATCAAAAACTAGCACGGCTCTCTTAGCAAGCAATACCCCAGGTCTACGATTCCAAGCAGTAGACAGCCAATCAACGATCAACCCTTTCCTTTTCACCGAATCATTAAACCCTTATGGAAATTTACTTCGGTCTAAATTTCTCTTCAGAATGAGACAAGGGGCTAACTCTCCTCCATCAGTTGTAACAGCTAAGTTTTTCATTTCGGGTTTCACTTAAGGGATACTTTATACCACTTCCATCTCTACCGTCGTACTGCTCGACATGTCAAAAAATACAGTCGTTTCGTCAGCATTGAAAATCTGGTGGAAATAATATGAGTGACACTTTCGCAATTTGAAGACGTACCTCCGGGAGTTACCCGGTTTCTCCTCGAAATCTGTTGGCAGTCTCTTTTCTAGAGTAATATTTCGTGGGAGGGCAAGGTCATTTTTGAACGTAACTCATGTACACCATCTAGTGCTTCAACAGAATTTTCCTTGTGGCACCGTTAAGTCCCTTGCGATTTCCAAGGCATTGAGCTGGATTATTTTTCATGAGACAGGAATCCTATTTTTATTCTTATCTTGCACACAGAAAGAACCTTAACTTCACGTTCCAGTTGTAGATATGCGAGATGCGAACTATGAATGAAGGATAACAGGCAGATTGCATATCATTAGGTTTCCGGAGAGAATTTGTTACAGTGCCCCACTTCAGACTGTTAATGAAGGTGCAAACATAGGGAGTACGTTCAGATATGTGATCGGCTCGAAGACTTCTTAAGTAATAGAGCCCAGTATGTTGGCCTCGGTGATGAGTGTTCTTCAGAGAAAAGGAAATCCTCGGGAGTGCAGCAGGGAAGTGTAATATGAGCGCTATTATTTTCTCTATAAATAAATGATCCGGCAGACAACATGTGCAGCAATCTGTGGTTGTTTGCTGATGATGCTGTGGTGTACGGAAGGTGTCGAAGTTACATGATTGTAGGAGGATACAAGATGAGTTAGACAAAATTTTTGGTTGGTGTGATGAATAGCAGATAGCTCTAAAAGTAGAAAAAATGTAAGTTAATGCAGAAGAGCAGGAGAAGCAAAGCTGTACTGTTCTGATACAGCATTAGTAGTGTCTTTCTTGACACAGTCACTTCGATTAAATATGTAGGCCTAACGTCACAGAGTGATATGAAATAAAGTGAGCATGTGAGGATTGTGGTAGCGAAGGCGAGTGGCTGATATGGGAAGTATTGTTCATTTGTAAAGGAGACCGCATATAGAATGTCAGTCAGACCTGTTCTTGAACACTGCTATAGTGTTTGGGATTCGTACTAGGTAAGATCATAGGTACTCATCGGAGGAATTCAAAGGGGTGCAGCTGGATTTTTTAATGTAGGTCCGTTGGACACGAAAGTGTTACTGAGGTGCTTCGGGGGCTCAAATGGGAACTCTGGAGGGAAAGCGACGTTCTTTTCCAGGATCGCTATTGGGAAAATTCAGAGAAACGGCATTTGAAGCTCAACGCAGAACGATTCTGCTGCCGCCAAAGTCCATTTTGCGTACAGACTACGAAGATAAGATACGAGAAATTAGGGCTCGTACTGAGTAACTGGAGAGTCATTTTTCTCTCGCTCTATTTACGGGAGGAACAGGAAAGAAAATGACTAATAGCGGCACGGGGTACTCCCCGCCACGCATAGTACGGTGGCTTGAGGAGAGTGTACGTAGGTGTAGATACAGATATTTACTCCCTGATATAGATATTTACTCCCTGAACGATTCTCTCATTGAAACTGCCTTGTTCCATTTTTCCTCTGAATGAACCCAACGGCGCACATCAGACTGGTCCATTCCTTGCTGCCTTCCATCCTCTGTGTTGATGGTGGTTTTGGCGAAACGCACAACTATAAGTTTGTAACTTGCTTCGTAACTGCACCGAATTCCTTGGCTTGATGATGTTTTTTGTTCTAAATGATCACCATAAATCAAACTTTCGTACCAGTATACAAATGAAACTCAGTTATAAGCTGACGAAACAATATTGTTAGAGATAATGTATTCGCATTTCCGAATACGGAAAACCATCGGCTCTTTACTGGAATGACGACAGTAAAAATTTGTGAGAGACTAGGAGTCGAACGTGAATTTTTCGCAGTCACCTTCACTGCTTCGGATGTCGGTGCACGAATCACCCCCAGACCGAAACTTCCGTATGTCGTCGCCCAGGTGCTGCAGCCTGCCTCTCTTACGTTACGTATATTCCCGTCCAGAAAAGACGTATTTATTGAGAGTCGATGACCTGATATTGGAGAAGAAATACGACAAAGCAGTACCTGCGTTGTTACGAAGTACGATCCCATGGTTCTGCGGATATGCATGCCTGTCTGAAGGAACAGGAGCTTCAGTTACTATAGTCGTCAAGAAATACAGGAAACGAATTCAGAATTGCAAATATGAATCACCATTGGCTGCATATTGGAATGAAGACCATAAAAATTTGCACGGGACCGGTACTCGAATGCGCATTTCCCGCTTTAAACAAGTGGCCGCCATAACCGCTTCGCCTATCCGTGCACGATTCGCAGCCAGACCCAAAGCTCCGTATGTCGTCGTTCACATCTCAGAAACTAAACTCGCATGCACGTCCAAAGGGACAATGAGTCGTACTTCTGAACAACACAGGCATTGCTACTTAGTAAGTATTGGTAGACGTACGCAATGCTAAAGCCAGTAAAATATCACTAGAAGTTGGCACTGCTGTGTGATAAAATGGCTTGGCTTCAGTTTCTATTATACACTACTGGCTATTAAAATTGTTACACCACGAACATGACGTGCTACAGATGCGAAATTTAACCGACAGGAAGAAGATGCTGTGATATGCAAATGATTAGCTTTTCAGAGCATTCACACAAGGTCGGAGCCGGTGGCGACACCTACAACGTGCTCATGTGAGGAAATTTTCCAATTTCTCATAAACAAACAGCAGTTGACCGGCGTTGCCGGGTAAAACGTTGTGATGCTTCATGGAAGGAGGAGAAATGCGTACCATCACGTTTCCGGCTTTGATAAAGGTCGGATTGTAGCATATCGCGACTGCGGTTTATCGTATCCCGACAGTGCTTCTCGAGTTGGTCGAGATCCAATGACTGTTACCAGAATATGGAATCGGTGGGTTCAGGCGGGTAATACGGAACGCAGTGCTGGATCCCAACGGCCTCGAATCACTAGCAATCGAGATGACAGACATCTTATCCGCAAGGCTGTAACGGATCGTGCAGCCATGTCTCGATCCCTGAGTCAACAGAGGGGGACGTTTGCAAGACAACAACCATCTAGACGAACAGCTCGACGACGTTGGCAGCAGCATGAACTATCAGCTTGGGGACCATGGTTGCGGTTACCCTTGACGCTGCATCACAGAGAGGAGCGCCTGCGATGGTATATTCAACGACAAACCTGGGTGCACGAATGGGAAAACGTCATTTTTTCGAATGAATCCAGGTTCTTTTTACAGCATCATGATGGTCGCATCCGTGTTTGGCCACATCGCGGTGAACGCACATTGGAAGTGTGTATTCGTCATCGCCATTCTGGCGTATCACCCGGCGTGATGGTATGGGGTGCCATTGGTTACACGTCTCGGTCACCTCTTGTTCGCATTGACGGCAGTTTGAACAGTGGACGTTACATTTCAGGTGTGTTACTATCCGTGGCTCTACCATTCATTCGATCCCTGCGAAACTCTACATTTAAGCAGAATAATGCGCGAGCGCATGTTGGAGGTCCTGTACGGGCCATTCTGGATACAGAAAATGTTCGACTGCTGCCCTGGCCAGCACATTCTCCAGATCTCTCACCAATTGAAAACGTCTGGTCAATGGTGGCCGAGCAACTGGCTCGTCATAATACGCCAGTCACTACTCTTGATGAGCTGTGGTATCGTGTTGAAGCTGCATGGGCAGCTGTACCTGTAGACGCCATCGAAGCTCATTTTGACCCAATGCCCAGCCGTATCAAGGCCGTTTTTGCGGCTAGAGGTGGTCGTTCTGGATACTGATTTCTCAGGATCTATGCACCCAAATTGCGTGGAAATGGAATCACATGTCAGGTCTAGTCCAATGAATACCCGTTTATCATCTGCATTTCCTCTTGGTGTAGCAATTTTAATGGCCAGTAGCGTAGGTGGTAGCTGTCGTGTTGAAAATGTTTTCCGGCCAATACGTTACCCTCTTTGTATCCCTACAATAGTTAAAATTTCGTTATTAGGTAACCTTCTTTGTTTTGAATTTTCATTGAGCTGGAGTGAAGTACGCTTTGAACTCGCTGAATCATATAGGCTAGCCCGCGACGCACGCGTTGCGGCAGTGTGACGTGTGGCCCGGATACTGTGTGCCGTCCCCAGCAGGTAAGCCCTCTGGCCCACACGGGAGAGCCGAGGGCGATGGCGGTCGTCCACTTCGTGACGGCGGGGTCTCGGGCTCTCATTACCGCCCGTCGCTGCCCGCACGGTGGGGAGAGATCAGCCCGGCCGGCCGCTGGGCGGGCGCGTCCTCACGTGCTGTCCGCTATCGGGACGGCCGTCACGGCGCGACGATCACGTGTCAAAGTTCGTGCCGTCCTGAAGCGTCGTGCGCCCAATACGTGCCCGCACGCCGCCGCTCCAGATCCCTGCTGTCGGAAGTTCGACCTGAGCCGTGACGCTCTGAGGCTTTCTCTAAGGCACTGAGTGGTGCGGGTGTTGAAAACAGCAGGTGAGCCGGCCGGGGTGACCGAGCGGTTCTAGGCGCTACAGTCTGAAACCGCGCGACCGCTACGGTTGCAGGTTCGAATCTTGCCTCAGGCATTGATGTGTGTGATGTCCTTAGGCTAGTTAGGTTTAAGTAGTTCTAAGTTCTAGGGGACTGATGAACTCAGAAGTTAAGTCCCATACTGCTCAGAGCCATTTGAACAGCAGGTGAATTCATCTTCTTACATTGGGTGCTTAAGAAACTGTCCTTCAACAAGTTAAGTGGGACTGTCACAAATAATTTGGGTAAGATACCTAGAGAAAATTTAGCATGTTTGTCCATTTTTGATGACTTGGAAACTACATTAAGAGAGAGTTCAGTGGATTACACTCTTACATGCCCTGACGAGGATGAGAATTAATTGAAAGGGAAGAAGGATAATATGCAATTTATGTTCTTGTTGTTGTGGTCATCAGTCCTGAGACTGGTTTGATGCACCTTCCCATGCTACTCTATCCTGTGCAAGCTTCTTCATCTCCCAGTACCTACTGCAACCTACATCCTTCTGAATCTGTTTAGTGTATTAATCTCTTCGTCTCCCTCTAAATTCTTTACCCTCCACGCAGTTAAGTTGTGCCACAAAATTCTCTTCTCTCCAATTCTATGCAATACGTCCTCATTAGTTATGTGATCTATCCATCTAATTTTCAGTATTCTTCTGTAGCACCACATTTCGAAAGCTTCTATTCTCATCTCGTTTAAACTATTTATCGTCCACGTTTCACTTCCATGCACGGCTACACTCCATATAAATACTTCCAGAAACAACTTCCTGACACTTAAATCTATACTCGATGTTAACAAATTTCTCTTCTTCAGAAAGGCTATTCTTGCGATTGCCAGTCTACATTTTACATCCTCTCTACTTCGACCATCATCAGTTATTTTGCTCCCCAAAAAGCAAAACTCATTTACTACTTTAAGCCTCTCATTTCCTAATCTAATTCTCGCAGCATCACCCGATTTAATTCGACTACATTCCATCATCCTCGTTTTGCTTTTGTTGATGTTCATCTTACATCCTCCTTCCAAGACACTGTCCATTCCGTTCAGCTGCTCTTCCAGGTCCTTAGCTGTGTCTGACAGAATTACAATGTCATCGGCGAACCTCAAAGTATTTATTTTTTCTCCATGGATGTTAATTCCTACACAGAATTTTTCTTTTGTTTCCATTACTGCTTGCTCAATATGCAGATTGAATAACATCGGGGATAGGCTATAACCCTGTCTCACTCCCTTCCCAACCTCTGCTACCCTTTCATGCCCCTCGACTCTTATAACTGCCATCTGGTTTCTGTGCAGATTGTAAACAGCCTTTCGCTCCCTGTATTTTACCCCTGTAACCTTCAGAATTTGAAAGAGAGTATGCCAGTCAACATTGTCAAGAGCTTTGTCTAAGCCTACAAATGCTAGAAACGCATATTTGCCTTTCCTTAATCTATTTTCTAAGATTAGTCGTAGGGCCAGTATTGCCTCACGTGTTCCAAAATTTCTACGGAATCCAAACTGATCTTCCCCGAGGTAGGCTTCCAGCAGTTTTTCCATTCGTATGTAAAGGATTCGTGTTAGTATTTTGCAGCCGTGGCTTATTAAACTGATAGTTCGGTAATTTTCACATCAGTCAACACCTGCTTTCTTTGGGATTGGTATTATTATACTCTTCTTGAAGTCTGAGGGTATTTCGCCTGTCTCATATATCTTGCTCACCAGATGGTAGAGTTTTGTCAGGGCTGGCTCTCCCAAGGATATCAATAGGTCTAATGGAATGTTGTCTACTCCGGGGGCCTTGTTTTGACTTAGGTCTTTCAGTGCTCTGTCAAACTCTTCACGCAATGTCAAAGTAAGATTAATAATAGGGGTGGGATCCAATAAGAGACGGGATCCCAGAAGACATTAAAAATTGGAAGACTGTAACCTCACTCTTCCTAACCGGCTCACTGGACTGCGGAATGACGATATAACTGACCGTGATCGCACTTGCCTGATGAAATTTTACAGTGAGAAAGGTTAGCGTTACCAAAGGAAAATAACACCGGTTAGTTGGAGGAAAGTGAACAGACTCTTTTGAAGGAAGAATCTACTCTAAACTTAAGCTAAATACTGATGAAAATTTTGAAATCGGTGGAATATAGTGCAGTCGCTCACGAAACACGCAGGGGGAAATGAGTACTATGTAATTTTCACTATAAAAATTACTGATAATACAAGGAAAACAGTGATTAGCTAAAAATGGGATAATTAGACGATCGACAGCCCGCTAGGGCAATAATATCCGGAATCTCCGGAATCTTAGGAAAGAAATTTAAGCAAATAATCACTGACATGGAAACGGGAGATTCTCACACTTTTCCACAGCACAACAGCTCATGAGAAAGTAAATTAATCAGAAAGCAATGAGTCTGCAGTTGCTTATTCTGAAACAATAAATTTTGAAAGTAAAGTTAAATGGAGTTACTGGTTAAATAAATGATTGACTTAACTTAAACTTTGTTATGTAAAAAAAAATAACTTCAGTAACTTCAGTGAAACGTAATGCAAAATTTAGAAAAAGCAAGCAATTAACTTTTTATTATTGAAAGAGTGAACTGAATTCTCTTTAAGCAAATCAGCAACTGATTTTACTTTCAAAATCACAACAATCAAATACATACCAAGCCAACATAAGTTACTCGCTAATCTAAATACAATGTAAATGAAATTGCGCACCATTAATTTGTGCTGTATCTTTAGTTATTAGTTTTGCCAGTGAACTTGTATGCGACGTTAAGTAAATGGAGTTAATACGAAAAACTGCAAATAATTTAAACCTATGTTACGCATTATGAGAGTGAACAGTTACTGAGGCAGAAAATCTAGACTGAAACTGGTCATTAGTGAACACACAAAACTGACAGTAAATATTTAATAAATTTTCATATTCTTACGAGACTCGGTGATTGCATGGAAAGGAAAGGGACCCTGCCTCGTAATAACGTCTGAGAACAATGACAACGAAGGTGCCCTACAGGTTTTAACTATTGCAGTTTATTATTCAAATTAGTCATACTTCTTGAAACAAATGTAGCTGGGTAAAGCTTCTACAGTACTTTATCTGTCAGTTAACAGTCCTACGTAGATGGATCGTAAGTGATTATGTACATGTGTTTTGTGAAACCACCACAAAGGAAATTCCTACAGTTAACAATGGTATACCTTTTAAAAAATGTGTGTGCTGTTATTCGACCGCTAACTCTTTACAGACTTCATGTCATTCTACACTGTTACAGCCGTTCAACCAGATCCCTATCCTGGCGAATCCACGAGCAATGCTTCTACTGTCCAGAGCAGGTCAGTGTATTTCAGGTACCCTCGCCAAGCTCAGATGACTCGGTAACCGGTTTTGCTAATGCAAGGGGAATGTTGAAAGATGAAGACGTTCCCACAGGGTAGACTAGCGAGGATAGCTGTATCAACACAGTTCCTGGACTGAAGACTACCCAATAACAATATAACAGCAGTAGAATAAGCCGAGAACTTCAGATACCTGGGAAGCAAAGTAATCGGCAACTTTAAATGTAATTAGGTAATAATAACACGGATAGCTATTAAAAAACTAATGCTTACAGGAAGAGGGGTAGTTTTAATTGTCCATTAAGTAGTTAATTAAGGAAAAGGTAATTGAAATGTTTCTACGGATTTTTGGCCTCTAGAGGAGGGAAAACAAACATTCAGAGGCTTTTGAGAGATGGGTCTGGAGAAGAAGATATTTTACTCACGTTGAGTCGAAGTTCGACTGTAGTGACCGCTTAAGAGAAGAAGAACTTCTTAACCGAAATCGCTATAAACATTGTATTGTAAATAACCGGTTTCGGTGAAACTAAGTTACGATACCCAGATCTGCATAAAGATTATTACAAACACCTCGTGCCAGCTACACACACTCAGTCCACTTAAGTTCCAAGTGCATAAAACATAAAATGAGCTATGCCTTGACACGTCCAAATTAAAATTACTGTGTACAATATAGTTCTTTAAAACGTTGTTCTCCTAACATAACACGTCAAGTCTACCAGGGCGCCACAAGACTAACGGCAAAATAGGCACTCCATGAGACGAACTGACCGCAGGTGGTCAGGCTGCTCATACTCCTGCCTAGGCCGCAAATCTACTTCCCATGCCTTTTAGCTATTATTTCCCCTTGGACGACCTCAGTGTTGCTACACATACGTAGGAACATTCTGTCACTTGGGCATAAACGCTCGTCCTCTCACCGAGGGATCAAGCTCATGGAGATGAGTCTGTTCCGTTCCCTATGGATTGGAGGCTTCCTCTTGTCCATACCTTCTCGAGGAGAAACTTTAAATAGACTATGCGTCGGGCACTGTCTTTTCAGCTATCGTCATTTGTTAAGCTGCGACGCCACACCACTTTTCTCTCACCGTGACGAACTACAGACGGTCCACCACTTTATTACGCACTGTCAGCTTTTACCCATTATGTTTTAATGGTAGTTTATCATCCAAACGAACAGTCATTCCCAAGCTTTCTCACACAATTACTCCAGAGTGCAATCAGAAATTAGCTAGTGAACCACTCCCCCCCCCCCCCTCCAAATCATCAACATTATCGCCTAACTGAACTTTAGATTGGAAAAGAAAATTTATTCGAACAGATCATGGACTAATGAGTCAATGAGACAATTGGTACTGCTTATTTTGAGGAAATTTTTATTGAAGAAATTCTCAGTCCATCACGATTTTTAACTGCAACTCGCCCTCAGAAGCGACTGTTACATGCTTTCTCCATAACACTCCTCTCCACAGTGACACTACTTCCACCCTCACCCTGCACCTCCATTTGAGTTAAAAAAAAGTCAAGAAGTGTGCTCTGCACTTAATGTTTGGGAATCACTTGATTACTGGTCTCCTTACTTCTGAAATGACACAAACTGGAAGCTTAACGCTGCGATTATTTGTGTCTGACCACTTCCACTAATAATAACAATAATGACAACAGCGTTGTGTAACCTACAGCGGTGTTGTAGCCACTGCATTGTTAGCTTTGTACTAAACTGTGAATTTGTTCCTTTATTACTGTAAACTGTATAATGTAACACTTTCTGTTCTATCGCGAGAAATACCTCCATTTAGGAGAAGTCATTTTTACGAAATATTCCAGCATGTGTGATGTATATGTCTCAGTTTTATTATTATAAATACATGATACAACGTATAATTAGTGGACTATGTGGGGAAGATGTTCGTACATTCGTGTCGCATGCTGTGACCTCCACGACAGTGTGTCTCGTGATAATGGTACTTTTTGGAAAAAATGTAATTGTTGGTAACATATGTAATACAGTCTGGCCATATAGTGATAATAGAAATGGTCTTTCAAAAATATTTTTTTTTTGTGACCAAACACACACAACTGAACCCAGTTTGTTTCTGTAGTTATCAAAATGGTTCAAATGGCTCTGAGCACTATGGGACTTAACTTCTGGGGTAATCAGTGCCCTAGAACTTAGAGCTACTTAAACCTAACTAACCTAAGGACATCAAACACATCCATGCCCGAGGCAGGGTTCGAACCTGCGACCGTAGCGTTCTCGCAGTTCCAGACTGTAGCTCATAGAACCGCTCGGCCACCCGGCCGGCTGTTGTTATCAAAAAATTTCATGTTACCCATAAGGTGACTATTAAAACAGGGTTGGAAGCAACTGCCATATAATGCGTTCTACCCTTTAGTCACCGTAGCAACATGACGGAAGAGATTTAATTTTCGACCATGGACACCAGCAGTCCTAGAAACACACGCCGAACGGTCTCTTGAAAAAGGAGAGTAACTGTAATAGTTTGGTTCACCCTTCCATTGTAGTTTTTGCCTTTTAACAAATGTTCCAGGTTCACTGTCATCAGCTTCTTTCTTTCTTTATTGTGAAACAGCGGTGACGATAAACATGTGCAAGTAGCAGCGGTGAGATGGAGACGCTAGCCATGTAGATGACCCACAAAACAAGGTGACGATGAACACAGACCCAGCAGAAGTTTCGATGGCACACAGAGAAGAAAGTCTCAACTTCCCAAGCGAACTACACAGACCAACAAGGTACGGACGCAAAACATAAGGGAGTACACCTACCAGTGTGTGAAACAAGGAGATGGCCAACCGAACTAGTACTTAGCCGATCTTGTTAGTTGGTGCAAAGGGAGAATGATCGTATTGCTCTCATTATCTCTTCGTCTCTCTTCTGTAGTAACTGTATGTTTCTGTCTGTATGTTCTGGATAATCTCAGCAACTACTGCAAGCCAGCCGCTGTGGCCGACGGGTTCTAGGGGCTGGAGTCCGGAACCACGCTGCTGCTGCTGCGGTCACTGGTTCGAATCCTGCCTTGGGCATGGATGTGTGTGATGTCCTTAGGTTAGTTAGATTTAAGTAGTTCAAAGTCTAGGGGACTGATGACCTCTGATGTTAAGTCCCATACTTCTTAGAGCCATTTGAACCATTTGAACTACAGCAAGCATTTTGAACCGGTATTGACTAATAGATACATTGATTCGCGAGGAAGCTAGTCTGTATTGATGTATAAATGTTTCCTGAGAATTAGCTGAACTGTGATAAAGTAAAGTCCGCAGCCAGTGTGAAAACGAAGGCATTGCCGTCAAGAGTTACAGCCGCCACGGCACCAGTGTGGAGCAAAGCTTGAGTGGAATGCGAGTGAGGCTAGATTGAAGAGGCAAAGCGAGTGCCTGAAAACCGGAAAGTGGTGGAAACGAATGCCGGTCAGACCACGGATTTTTCATTGTGTATGACCACTCAAGGGAAGGCAAACGGGCTCAAAAATCGATTTTTATATTTTTGAGTATTTGTAATGCCTGTTATTTCCTACATAAAACATTTTTTGTTTCATATAAGTACGACAGTTGTTTCGCTGCTTATGATTTTTTTTCTGCCGCTTTGTGCGATCTGTCATTTAAATGCCACGCCTTCTTTTTTGCACCAACCAAAGATAATATACACGTTTCTTTTATTCCTTGTACGTTTTTCCCCGCCTCTGTTTCTAAATTAGAATGCATTTGGCACTTCCAGAACATAATGAGATCCTGGTTGAGAAGATTATTAAAAGGAAATCCAAAAATAGTACTGTAAGATGGTAAGAAGATAGGTGGTAAAGATCGCCTGACAAACGTTGAAATAGATATATTGCAGAATTATTATGGCTTGGCCATAAAGAAAAATTGTTGGGGATTTGGAAAACACAAAAAAGCTGTACGGCTTATGTTTACGATAAGCTTTCTGCAGATGAAATTCCTGAGCACTGTCTTTGCCTGAATGATCCCGACGCTTGGTGCAAGTATAACCACAAACATTCTTTACCTGTAGCAGTAATGAATTAAATCAAAGCTACGTTTAGAGATATTTGTGTGGATGCTATATTGAAGAAATGTCTTCATGGGAATACACAAAATTTAAATGAATGTTTTAGTTCTGTCATTTGGACCCGACTGCCGAAAACTGTATTTGTCCAAATTGCAGCCCCCAAATTTGGTGTTTATGATGCTATTTTATCTTCAGTGACGGTGTAACAAAAAAACTGGCTATTTTTGAAGTATTGGGCATAAAATGTAGTGTAAATACTGCAAATTCCCTGGTGAAAATAGATAAAAAGGGAATATGCGAAGTAGAAGTTGCTAATATAAAATGCAGTAAAGAATCTAGACGGAAAATAAGAGCGACCAAGACAAGGGAAGAAGATCAGTATTATCCAGATGATGCTCAGTATGACGTAGGAAAATATTAGTGGTCAGTAATTCCCATCAATAACTATACTAAAATTGCAATAGTGAAATTAAAATTGATTTTTCTCTAAACTGTATTTTTTTGAATTTCAGGTCCGATTATTTTCTAAAGTATTTGGGTTAGAAATATGAAATTTAGCCACTATCTACTCAGGATGGTAATAAGTGATTACAAATAAATTGAGAACCATCTATCCAGTATAAAGTGTTTTCTAAAAATTAATCTATTAAAAAAAGTGAATTTTATTAGTAAAACTAAAAAAAACTTTCTCTGAATCCATACGAGGTAGTTTGTTCATTTTACTTGTAAGTGCAGGCATCCATATTTCATACATTCAGGGAAAATTTCATTGTTTCAACACCTACAGTTCTTTTGAAAAATGTACCTATTCAAAGGGTGAAAGATTATTTGCAGAACAGGGATAAAAATTGCTTTCCGTCTCCCTCAACCATGTGGACATTCCTCACAAGCGAATTGTGGTTTGGATTCCATGTTGAACTGTAGGTCTCCTTTACTGGGAGCCAGGTAAAATTTGGGCTTGATAGTCTAATGGCAAAGCGCTTGGTAGTCGATTGCGGGATAAATCCTGGTCGGTCCACGGATTTATATGTGTTTTTTCACCTAATAAGCACCTCTTAATGCTATGGAGATTCGTCAGAAACGAAATGTGTTTCTGATTCCTCGTTGAAATGTATATTGCTTTCCCCCAGTTGGATAATGCGCTAGAGAGACGCGAGTCGCTGAAGCTGTTTGCAACTTCATAATATCATCAATCAATAACAACGAAGGTAATTTTTTTTATTCTATTGGAGACACTGACAAGACACTGACAACATTCTCAAAAGTCACATCTGGTGGTAAAATAGCCCTCGCTATGCCGACTTGAGGCATTGCTGCCACGCTTTCAGAAGACAGCCTAACTGCTCATTCTATTTTCAAACTTCCCCTGACACTACACAGTGATGACACCTACAATGTCTGTTATGTTTCCAAGCAAAGCAATAGTGGTAAATTGATGCATGATTGCATTTTGTTTGGGATCAGGGTACCATGTCCCATGAGATATACTTTCAAGCATTAGACTGAACAGTACAAGATTTCCGTAACAACAATAGCCCTAGAGGCGGCTGCACCGTTTTCTTCTCTAGGGACTTTCGTCAAATCTTACCAGTACTCTCAAGAATGACGAGAGTAGAAACAGTCGTGGCATGTTTTAAAAGGTCATACCTATGGTTGCGTACAATAAAACTGTAGCTCAAAACTAATATGAAAGTTCTATCTTCCGTGCAAGATTATAGACATTTTCCTAATAAATTGCTCAGAATATGAAATGGCTAATTTCAACCCACAAACAATAAAATAAATATTAATAATATCCTTGCTTTGACACCAAACGTCTCGGAATTAAATGAGAATGTATGGCTGGATATTCATAACATGTTGATTAAGACACTTGATTGGTTTCAGGGAAGGGCTACATTGTCAACTTCAGACCAATAACTCAATAAAATGAATGACTTCATTCTGTCCAAGTCTGAGGCCCCATAAAAACTTTATTACTTTGTTGACAAGGTCTTAGATGGAGTGAAAGCAGTGCATTGTCTTACTGCATTTTTAAATTCATTGATGCTGCACGGAACTCCGAGATGTAAATTAATACTGAAACCGTTGCACATACTATTTCATGTTGTTTGTTGTTGTGGTCTTCAGTCCTGAGACTGGTTTGATGCAGCTCTCCATGCTACTCTATCCTGTGCAAGCTTCTTCATCTCCCAGTACCTACTGCAACCTACATCCTTCTGAATCTGCTTAGTGTATTGATCTCTTGGTCTCCCTCTACGATTTTTACCCTCCACGCTGCCCTCCAATGCTAAATTTGTGATCCCTTGATGCCTCAAAACATGTCCTACCAACCGATCCCTTCATCTAGTCAAGTTATGTCACAAACTTCTCTTCTCCCGAATCCTATTCAATACCTCCTCATTAGTTACGTGATCTACCCACCTTATCTTGAGCATTCTTCTGTAACACCACATTTCGAAAGCTTCTATTCTCTTCTTGTCCAAACTGGTTATCGTCCATGTTTCACTTCCATACATGGCTACACTCCATACAAATACTTTCAGAAACGACTTCCTGACACTTAAATCTATACTCGATGTTAACAAATTTCTCTTCTTCAGAAACGATTTCCTTGCCATTGCCAGTCTACATTTTATATCCTCTCTACTTCGACCATCATCAGTTATTTTACTCCCTAAATAGCAAAACTCCTTTACTACTTTAAGTGTCTCATTTCCTAATCTAATCCCCTCAGCATCACCCGATTTAATTTGACTACATTCCATTATCCTCGTTTTGCTTTTGTTGATGTTCATCTTATATCCTCCTTTCAAGACACTGTCCATTCCGTTCAACTGCTCTTCCAAGTCCTTTGCTGTCTCTGACAGAATTACAATGTCATCGGCGAATCTCAAAGTTTTTACTTCTTCTCCGTGAATTTTAATACCTACTCCGAATTTTTCTTTTGTTTCCTTTACTGCTTGCTCAATATACAGATTGAATAACATCGGGGAGAGGCTACAACCCTATTTCATTGATAAATTTAAACAACCCTGGCTTAGCATGAAAAAGCAGTTAAGTGTAAGGGCTGACGCGCATTCAGCCTAATAGTTCATGCTTCCAAGTTGCTGAAAAGAATAATGTAGAGAACAATTGAAAATAAAATGAAGGATCCGATAGACGATCATTAGTTTGGCTTTAAGAAAGGGAAAGAAAGACACCAGAGAGGCAGTGCTGACGTTGCACTTGATAATGAAAGAAAGGCCGAGGAAAAAAAGTCAAAACACTCTCATAGGATTAGTCAACCTAGAAAAAGCGTTCGACATCACAGATTGCAGCAACACTTCAGAAATTCTGAAAAAAAGATAAAACTAAGCTGCAGGGAATACCATACGTACAAGAACCAAGAAGCAACATTGAGCCTGGAAGACCAAGAGCGTAGAGCTGGAATTAAAAATGGTGTAAGACAGGGATGCAGTCTTTCGCCCCTAACGTTCAGTTTGTTCAATGAAGAAGCAAGGTCGAAAGTAAAAGAAAGTTTCACGAATGCAATCAAAATTCAGGTTCAAAGGATATCAATGATAAGATTTTCTTATGACATTGCTATCCTCAGTGAAGGTGAAGAAGAGTTGCATGATCTGTTCAATGGTATGAACAGTGAATTAAAACAGAAGATCGATTGATAGTAAACCGGAAAAATACGGAAGTAATGAGACGTACCGGAAATGAGAATAGCGATGACCTTAGCATCACGGTTCTAGGCGTTTCAGTCTGGAACCGCGCGACCGCTACGGTCGCAGGTTCGAATCCTGCCTCGGGCATGGATGTGCGTGATGTCCTTAGGTTAGTTAGGTTTAAGTAGTTCTAAGTTCTAGGGGACTGATGACCTCAGATGTTTAGTCTCATAGTGCTCCGAGCCATTTGAACCCTAGCATCAAAACTGATGGTGACGAAGCTGCTACCTTGGGAACAGAACAACCCTTGAGGACGAAGCAGGGAGCACTTACACTGAGGTGACACAAGTCACGTACAGTGATGGCGGTAGCATCGCATACACAGGGTGTAAAAGGGCAGTGAATTGCCGGGGCTGTCATTTGTACTTAAATGATAAATGGGAAAAGCTTTCTGACGTCATTATTGCCTCACGACGGGAGTTAACAAACTTTGAATGCGGAAAGTTGGAGCTAGACGTTTGGGACATTCCATTTCGGAAATCGTTAGGGAGTTTAATGTTCCGAGATCCACAGTGTCAAGAGTGTGCCGAGAATGCCAAATTCTAAACATTGCTTCCCACCAAGGACAACACAGTGGCCGGTGGCCTTAACGACCGAGAGCACCGGCTTTTGCGTAGAGTTGTCAGTACTAACAGCAAGCAGCACTGGGTAACATAACCGCAGAAATAATGCAGGACGTACGAAGAACGCATCCGACGGACCAGAGCAGCGAAATTTAGCGTTAATGGGTTATGCCAGCAGACGACTGCCGAGGGTGCTTTTGTCAACAGCACGACTGTCTTAAGGTCGTTGGACCCTAGACGACTGGAAAAGCGTTGCCTAGTCACACGAGTCTCGATTTCAGTTGGCAAGAGCTGATAATAGGGTTCGGGTGCAGCACAGACCCCACAAAGCCATGGATCCATGGTGTCAACAAGGCACTGTGCAAGCTGGTGGTGGATCCATAATGGCGTGGGCTCCGTTTACATCTAATGGATTTGGTCCTCTGGTACAACTGAAGATATCAGTGATCAGAAATGATTATGTTCGGCTGCTTAGAGACCACTTGCACCCATTCATGGATTTCATGTTCCCAAACAACGACGTCGCGTCACCCCACCTGTTCGCAATTTGCTTCAAGATCGTTCTGAACAGTTTAGTTGAATTATTTGGCCACCCAAATAGACTGACATGAATCTCATCCAACATTTATGGGACATAATCTGGAGGTCAGTTAGTGCACAAAATCCAGCACCGACAGCAGCTTGGCAGCAAGGCTCAATATTTCTGCAGGGCAGTTCCAACGACTTGTTGAGTCCATGTCACATGGAGCTACTGCACTACCCTGGGTAGAAGGAGCTCCGACAGCACTGTACGTGGGTGAATCACGGGCAGAGGGAAAACTGAGACCGAAAAGAATCGAATCGAAACTCCCTGGCAGATTAAAACTGTGTGCCGGACCGAGACTCGAACTCGGGATCTTTGCCTTTCGCGGGCAAGTGCTCTACCAACTGAGCTACCCAACCACTACTCACGCCCCGTCCTCACAGCTTTATTTCTGCCAGTACCTCGTCTCCTATCTTCCAAACTTAACAGAAGCTCTCCTGCAAAGGTTCCGAGTTCGAGTCTCGGTCCGGCACACAGTTTTAATCTGCCAGGAAGTTTCATAGCACCGCACACTCCGCTGCACAGTGAAAATCTCATTCAAGAATCGAATCGTTTGAGATGTGGTGCTACAGGTGAATGATGAAAATTAGATTGTCTGATGTGGTAAGGAATGGGGAGGTTGTCCACAGAATTGGCGAACGAAGGGCATACGGAAAACACTTACAGTTAGGAGGTAGAGGGCGCTATGACATGTGTTAAGACATCAGGACAACTTTCATGGTTCTATAGGCAGCTGTCTAGGGTAACAGCTGCAGAGTAAGACAATGGAATACATCAAACAAATAACTGACATTGTACGGCGGAAGTGCAACTGTGAGATGTAGAGGATAGCGCAGGAGAGGAATTCCTGGGAATCCGCGTAAAACCAGTCAGAAGACTGATGACTGAAAAAGAAAACAGGGATATAAATGTGTAAGTAGGCTGTTTAGGTTTTTATGTTGGTAACGCCACGTAGCGCTCTATATGAAAATCACTGACTGTGCTGTGTGAAGGGTGTGGTTGGTGTGCATTGTTGGAATTTGCTAAAGTAGTGTGGGGCAGTTGGCTGTTAACAGCGCGTAGCGTTGCGTAGTTGGAGGTGAGCAGCCAGCAGTGGTGGATGTGGGGAGAGAGATGGCGGAGTTTTAAGAGCGGATGATGTGGACGTGTGTCCATCAGAGACAGTAAATTTGTAAGACTGGATGTCATGAACTGATATATATATACACTGCTGGCCACCGTAAATGCAACACCAAGAAAGACAAGAGGTAGCACAACAAAATTTATTTTGTAGATAACATGTTGACCAAGTATCAAATGATTACGTTTACAGACGTCTGTGACATGTGGTTCCTGCCAGAATCAGTACCCAGAGTAGCCGCCATTGTTGGAGATCACCGCTGCCACACGTCTCGGCATTGAGTCAAAGAGACATTGGATGTGTTCCTGGGGTACAGCAGCCCAAGCAGCTTCCACACGTTGCCAAAGATCATCTGGTGTGGCAGCTGGGGATGTAATCTGGGTCACTCGTTGAGCAACCATGGACCACATGTTTTCTATCGGCGAAAGATCCGGAGAGCGAGCCGGCCAGGGAAGCAATTCAATCTGGTTATTGACGAAGAACCTTTGGACATTGCGTGCCACGTGTGGTCGCGCATTATCTTGTTGAAATATGGCTGTGGCCGAGCCCTGAAGGTAAGGAAGGACAACTGGCTCCAGCACCTCGGATATGTAGCGCCGGCTATTTAAAGTACCGGCAATGCGTACTAGAGGCGTGCGAGAGTAATATCCAATACTGCCCCATACCATAATACCCGGTGCAAGACCAGTGTGGCGGTGCATAATGCAGCTATCCAGCATCCTCTCTCCACGGTGTCTCCACACTCGAATCCGACCATCGTGGTGCTGCAGACAGAAGCGTGCCTCGTCAGTAAAGACAACGTCATTCCATTCTGCCGTCCACATCCGTCTGTCATCACACCATTGGCGACGGAGACGTCTGTGGTTCTGCGTCAATGGTAGACGAAGCAATGGACGTCTTGCGGACAGACCACTCTGCGTAAACGGCGTCGAATGGTACGCGCAGACACTGGATGATGCGTTACAGACGCAATGTGCTGTGCTATGGTTCGGGATGTCACTGAGCGATCCGTCACTGCCATGCGCACAATTTGCCTATCAGCACGTGCAGTGGTGCGCCGAGGTGAATGCGATCGACCACGTCGGTCCGTCGTACCCTCCTGCATCCAACGGTCACATATCCACATTACAGTTGTTTGGTTTCGTCCAACACGACTAGCGATTTCTCTGTATGATAATCCACAATCTCGGTAAGCCACTATCCTTCCTCTGTCGAACTCGGATACTTGATCAAACGATGTTCGCTGTTGTCTACGAGGCATAACTGATCGTCTTGTGAAACAACCACAAGGTAAACACACGTGCCGAACGTACACTCGTCGAAATCGCCAATCCTTAAATGGCGCTATGAGGTGGCGCCACAGGCGCGCGTGATGTGCGTCTGCGCTGAAATTCTAATCAGCTGCATATCTCATCGCTGCAAAACCATGGTGTAAATTTCACTTCATTCGGATGCTTCCTTCAGGGTGTTGCATTTACGGTGGCCAGCAGTGTATATATTACGACTTTTGAACACTAGTAAGGTCAATACATTGTGTGTTCTCTATCAAAATCTTTCATTTGCTAACTATGCCTATCAGTAGTTAGTGCCTCCAGTAGTTAGAATCTTCTATTTAGCTGACAGTAGTGGCGCTCGCTGTATTGCATTAGTTCGAGTAACGAAGGTTTTTGTGAGGTAAGTGATTTGTGAAAGTATAGGTTATTGTTAGTCAGGGTCATTCTTTTGTAGGGATTTTTGAAAGTCAGATTGCATTGCGCTAAAAATATTGTGTGTCAGTTTAGTGTTGATCAGAATAGGTAAAGAGCGAAATGTCTGAGTACGTTCAGTTCTGCTCAGCTGTTTGAAAATCAAATAATGTAAGATTTTTATCAGCACAGTAATTCATTAATTTTTCTAAGGGGACGTTACAATATAAGCTGGAGCGGAGAACTTCTTCGTCAGTCCTCTTTCGGTTCACCTGAAGATGGCTGGCAGTTGTACAGCCGAAATATCGTGCAATGAAGTTTACGACGACCGGCTGCAAGCCCGAAATCTTTTTGATTCACCGGGAAAATTTCAAATTTTACAACGAAATTTAGATTGTCAAGTGCGGCAAGGAATGAGGAGGTTCTCCACAGAATTGGCGAAGGAAGGAACATACGGAAAACCCTTACAGGTAGAATGGATAGGATGCTATGACATGTGTTAAGACATCTGGGGATAACGTTCATGGTACTAGAGGGAGCTGTAGAGGGTAACAATTGCAGAGTTAGACATTGGAATACATCCAACAAACAATTGAAGTTGTTGGGTGCAAGTGCAACTCTGAGATGAAGAGGTTAGCGCAGGAGAGGAATTCACGGGGACCCGCATAAAACCAGTCAGAAGACTGATGACTGAAAAAGAAAACAGCGATATAAGTGGTACTGGTCAGAGTTAGCTTTATGTCTCTGAGCGGCCAAATTTTTTGTCTCTCGTCATCATTTTACGTGCTTGGGTCGGAGGTTCATAATCTTTCCAGGGGCTGGTCTCGAGAGGGCGGGAGGTCGGCGAGCCGCCGCTGTGTACACGGCCCGGCAAAGTGACACCTTCCGGCGGGCGCCGTGTTTGCAGAGCCCGGGTCGTGATTACTGGCAGCGCGGCCGCGGCGTCACGCCGCCACCTTCACGTGAGGCGACGCGGCCGGCGACTGCGTGCTGGGTCGCGGCGCGCCCCGTCCCATTACCGGCCCGCCTTGTCGCGCCGGTTATCGAGTCGGCGCTCCACAGCCCCCGCGTCATTTGCGCCACCCTCCGCCCGCGCGTGACCGCAACTCCCACCGGCACCGGCCATCATTTCGAGCCGGTCGTGAGCTCTAATGACAGATTTCACGGCCCGCGATGCGCCTAACCGCGTCCTCTTCCACGGGTTCCCATGTCTCGCTAAAACGCCGTGACTCGGCGTCTCACTGTAGAATTTGCAACTGGCACTGAGAAGGCCCCTGCAGATTACTGCTATCCGCGAGAACACCTGCGCGGACGTTTAGCACAGATCCTCTCTACGTAAAGCCGACAACACACTGACGTTTGTCACAACAGCAACGCACAGCACAAATACACTCCCGAAAAAAATTGCAGCACCTTGAAGGGCTGTGTTCAGTTACACCAGTGAATAATATGTGTGTACTGAGGGCTATAGTTCAATCACGGGGCTCACAACCCGAACCACACGCCACTGTTAAGCACTAATGAAGGACTGGGTCCCTTAAATCAATTACACATCTACATCTACATCTACATCCATATTCCGCAAGCCACCTGACGGTGTGTGGCGGAGGGTACCCTGAGTACCTCTATCGGTTCTCCCTTCTATTTCGGTATCGTATTGTTCGTGGAAAGAAGGACTGTCGGTATGCTTCTGTGTGGGCTCTAATCCCTCTGATTTTATCCTCATGGTCTCTTCGCGAGATATACGTAGGAGGGAGCAATATACTGCTTGACTCTTCGGTGAAGGTATGTTCTCGAAACTTTAACAAAAGCCCGTACCGAGCTACTGAGAGTCTTCCACTGGAGTTTATCTATCATCTCCGTAACGCTTTCGCGATTACAAAATGATCCTGTAACTAAGCGCGCTGCTCTCCGTTGGATCTTCTCTATCTCTTCTATCAACCCTATCTGGTACGGATCCCACACTGCTGAGCAGTATTCGAGCAGTGGGCGAACAGGCGTACTGTAACCTACTTCCTTTGTTTTCGGATTGCATTTCCTTAGGATTCTTCCAATGAATCTCATTCTGGCATCTGCTTTACCGACGATCAACTTTATATGATCATTCCATTTTAAATCACTCCCAATGCGTACTCACAGATAATTTATGAAATTAACTGCATCCAGTTGCTGAAATGCTATTTTGTAGCTAAATGATAAGGGATATTTCTTTGTATGTATTCGCAGTACATTACATTTGTCTACATTGAGATTCAATTGCCATCCCCTGCACCATGCGTCAATTCGCTGCAGATCCTCCTGCATTTCAGTACAATTTTCCATTGTTACAACCTCTCGATACACCACAGCATCATCTGCAAAAAGCCTCAGTGAACTTCCGATGTCGTCCACAAGGTCATTTATGTATATTGTGAATAGCAACGGTCCTATGACACTCCCCTGCGGTACACCTGAAATCACTCTTACTTCGGAAGACTTCTCTCCATTGAGAATGATATGCTGCGTCTGTTATCTAGGAACTCTTCATTCCAACCACATAATTGGTCTGATAGTCAATATGCTCTTACTTTGTTCATTAAACGACTGTGGGGAACTGTATCGAACGCCTTGCGGAAGTCAAGAAATGCGGAATCTACCTGTGAACCCGTGTCTATAAAATTTATTAAGGTCAATCCAACACATTTATTTCAAATAACATAAATGAAGTTACATTTGAATCTGTCTGACATTAAACAGGAATAAAAAAAAATTTCAGTATCAGCTGATTTAGTGCGTGAAGCGCGAGTTAAGCCAATAACCAGATAAACTAAACAATTCACCGTAATTCAAAAGAAAGAGAAAAACAAAATTGAATCAACACACCCCACTGACAAATATACAGAAAACCTTACAATACTACTCAAAAGAATACACTGAAGTGGGGATCAGTCATTCACCCGACAGAACACTTCAAAATGAGTTCAATAACACAGCTGCGTGCTCCAGAAAACTGCAAGACATTAAATAAACTTCATTTGACGAAGCACAAAAAATCAACATTACGCCACTTCTGTTTGAGCTGCAGTGTCCCAAAAAAGAGGCGCTTATTCTAAGAGAACAATATTTTTTATATGTTTAAATTACAGCATTAAGGACTTGCAAAAGATCTTTCCCCTTTCTAGGCGGAGGCTGAGCCAGAAACACAGAATGCCATAAAAACACAGTTCGCTGTGAAATCTTACAGGACACCCGGAAGCAGCTCCAGGCAAGGGGTCGGCACCCACAAATAACACAGGCTAAGAGTCAGGCTGGAAGCACATCCTACGAGAAGTTGTTCATACTATGCTCACCACAAACTGTAGACATTCTGGCCGAACATCCGCTTGCGGTGGCTGCCAAAAGGACGAAGCAACCAACAGGCCCACGCCGTGCTTCTCATACAGGCACCTCAATTTGTATAAACATCTAGGCAAACACCAACTCCTGACTCCCCTCTCACTGCGAGGCTTGGCACAGTTTATATGAAATGCTTTCCAGGCAACCAGTAACCGCCATAGAAGTTTCACGATTAGCTAACAGCCCCAGCGTAACAGACATCACACATGTGCTTACGCCCGAGCCACAACTGCCAGTCTCACTGGCCGCCCCAAACCGACTGCGCGCCCCAGCCGAAAATGCAAAGATGCTCATGCCCGGGGACGCGCCAAAGATAACAAGCCGATCGCTGATGATCGACCAGCGATCTGGCTCAGGCTGTACTGTCAGTGATTCTTTTGTCACGTTCATCCACGACTGTGGAGGTCTGTGTGTTCCCTCCACCGACGCGTACGTACTCCTGTTGACCAATTTCAGCGATTTGAACAGGGTCGTATTATGGCGTGTGGGATGCTGTATGGATGTACTGAAGGGCTGCTGCTCATGCTGGGAATAAAGTATCGGTGATGTGTCCCGACTTTCAGCAGTGGTCTGTCGGACATTCCCACGCCTGTAGATCAGGTTCCGGACGTTCAAGCAGTACATACACACATGGAGATCGATACATTGTGAGAGCACCAGTGGCCTCTGGCCGGGCTACCACAGGTACCACGACAGCACCAAGCATGGCTACTCTCACGTCGTAAAAGAGTCGACTAGAGAGTGGGATGGTACACTGTTGTCTTTAGTATTGCAGTACATACTGCCTGTATGTGTGTGATCCAGTGAGTGGCCTGTTCCAGGGTGCATTCACCAACGACGCTCAGGTCCCACCCAAGGCTTCATGGTGTGGAGGGCCATCAGCTATAACTCCCTGTCAAATTTGGTGTGTCCACAGGATAAAGGAACCTGTAAACGCTACGTTGCACAGTTTAGTTTTTCGATAAGAAGGTGATGTGCTTCTTTTTATCAGGCAAACCATTTCCACATGCAGCTGCTTCGACGCAACGTGCCCCTCATGGTGTACACCAACTGCCCTCACCAGCAAGACCACCAGATCTCTAAAATTGAACACGTTTGGGGAATGGTGAAGACGGAATTTGCTTGTTCTCCAGAGCCCGCAACAACAATTGCAAAATTCCAGCCAAAGGTGCAAAATGCTTGGGACAGTCTATCGCAGGATGATATTCGACACAATCATGATCGCTTGTACGTGAGAATACACGCCTGCGTTGCGCCAGCGAAGGGTACACCGTCTATTAATGCAATTTTTTGGGCAACCTTTACTATGATACGCGTGTTTCATTTGTCTGAATTTGATATCATATACTCATACAACGATGAACTTGTCAACAAAGTGGCCTTACCTTTAGGGTGTTTTCTCCGGTAATGTAGACTGAATGTATGGATAATTAGGGTATATCAAGTGAGGAACCCCTAAAAAAGTGTTAACATGCCAAATCCGCATTCTGCCCTGCCAAATGTATCAGCACAATATTAGTTTCAAGAAAGCTAGAACATGTAACGACTAGTAGCAAGTGTATCCACAGCTGTTTGTAATGATCCCTAAAAATTATTTCACTGTTGACCATTAACCACGATACTATTACGAGTCCACCCATCTCCCCCCCCCCCCCCCCCCCATTCTCGCCAGGAGCTTGGTACACACCTGATGGATACAAGCAGCGTGATGAAAGCTCTGTATCTGAACATCGTACCATTCGACGTATAAAACGAAGGAAAGGGTCAGTAAGTGGCAACAAATGGTTAAAATTGCAGGAACACTAATGCAGAAGAAAGATGAATAATTATTTGGATGATGACCGTAAAAAAGTGTGAGCATGCTATATGCACATATATCTTTAATATATGTAATAATAATTGTTGCTATTATTGTTAGCTCATGTTTATTTACCGTGCCTAGTTACTTCAAGTGTAAAGAGTGTATAAATATTCCGCAGATATGTGAGTTGTTATACATTGTTTGCAGGTTAGTTTAGTAAGTTAATGCTTCGCTGACAAGACTGAATCAAGCTTGAACAGTGTTTGGCGTTTCTGAATGCGCCATCTCTTGACTATTGAGGAAGTTACACCGTCCCTATAAAAAGTTCCGACACTGATTTTATTACTGGTGTATAAGCAATGGCAACATAGTAACTACGCGATGTCAGCGCAGCAGCTACCATGGCAGCTGGGTCTAACAACTGGAAACAACAGATGTACATTTGGCCAGTCACTTGTCAGCAAACAGTGTTAAGTAGTGGACGTGTGCCCAAGTGTGTTAAACTTGTTGTACCACAAATAGAAATGGAGCAAGATATCTAAATCCCACCATCTACATCTATCCCGCATCTCCCCTCCCCTACTACTTCATTTCGGACGTTGATCGTACCTTCTCCACATATGTGATTGCCGCTGACCTCAACATCCATAGCTGTGACCCTGCCACCCTTTTGCGGTGGCTCAGTTCCTTGCAATCCTCCATGGTGCCCTTGTTCCTCTCCCACATCACACCCACCCTGAAAGCCAGTCCACCCCGGATGTTATACACGCTTCCCCCAACCTACTTGGTCATATTGCCGCAGACATCCTCGATCCCATTGGTGGTGACCACCTCCCCATCCTTCTCACTGTCTTCTCTGCCCATGGCGCACCCCACAGAGCACTACCCAGCTACCACCCCAAAGTCCATCCACGATTACCACCGCCTGGTATGCCTACCAGGAATCCATTGCCTCATTGGTCGACAGCCACCCCCTCGCTTTTCACCATCCTGCTGACGTCACCAATGCTTCTTCCTTCCTTCAGAAGACCATCACTAACGCTATGGAGGCACACATTCCTACCAAACTCATCCACCCTCACTGTCCTACACTTCCTCCACAGGCTGTCTTTCTTCTTCATGAATCCAACAGGCTCTACCCCTCCTTACTCTGCACCCATGACCGGGATACACTCATCCACAACCAGCAATTAGTGACAAATCCAGAACCTCCTTACAGCAAAGAAATGGTGGGACTGGCACCAGACATGGACTCGCCTCAACCCCACTCCTCCAACTACTGGTCAGCCTTCCACAGCCTTATTGGTAGCCTTCCCACCCCGTATTACCCTTTTCTCCATGACAATCACCCCTTCCCTGACAACGTCAGTGAGGCTAACCATTTTGCTTCCCACCTATCAAAGGTCTTCTCCATTCCTGACGACCCTCATTTTGATTACTCCCTCTTCCCCACCATCACTGACTGCACTGATACCTCTCTCCCACCCCTAGTTTCCAGTACCTGGATCAGCCACCTCACTCTGACTACTACCACTGCACACAACATCACACTTATCTTCCACTCCAAATGCAACACCACCCTTGGTCACAATGGTACCACCTACCGCCACCTCAAGAAATCCCCCCTCCTTCCTGTCTGCCCTTGCTGCCCTGTACAATGTCCTCCTCTCTGCTGGCTTTTACCCTGACCTGCAGAAGACTTACCATGTCCTGCTGTTCCCTAAAACCCAACAAACCCCCACTCTGACACCTCTTCCTATCACCCCATCTGCCTCACCTCTGTGTTCAGTAAGGTATTTGAGTCCATCCTCTCCCACTGTATTCATCGCCATCTTAACCAGCACCACCTTCTTCCCCTTATCCAGTATGGCTTCCAGCCCTCCTTCTCATCCGACGACCACCTCCTTAATCTTAACAATCTTCTTTCCCTCCAACTTAGCTCCCATCACTCCACTATCTTTGTTTTCCTCGACCTCCAGAACGCCTATGACAGTGTCTGGCATCCCAGGCTCCTCTTCAAACTCCAGATCTATGCTCTCCCTATCAATTTCGTCCATCTCGTTGCTTCCCTCCTGTCCCATCGTCCCTCCTATGTCACTATCCACAGTTCCAATCCCCATACCTTCTATCTCTCTGCTGGTGTGCCCTCTCCTCTATCTCCTGTATACTGCTAATATTCCAGATCTCCCCCCCTCTTCATCTCCTCAAGTTTCCTGATGACACCATCTTCCTGGCCCTTTATCCTACCCTTAAACGGTCCCAGTGTACCCTCCAAACCCACCTAGACCAGTTCACCACTCGGTGGAACCAGTGGTTGTTTCATATCAACCTCTCCAAATCCAGACAGTCGTCATAGGCTGCACCACATGCTCCTTCCATCTCCATGATTTCTATCTAACCATTTATGATTGTCCAATCCACCTCACTCCTACTTTCAAACACATTGGACTCAACCTTGACCGCCACCTTACCTGGACTTCCCATCTCATTATGATCCAACACAAAGCCCACAACAGACTCTGCCTCCTGACGCTAATGTCTGGCCAGACGTGGGGATTGCATCCTTCCACCATCCTTCACACCTACAAATCCTTGATCTGCCCCATCCTTCGTTATGCCAGTGTCACTTGGATTTCTGCCCCTCCCAGATTCTACAAAGGCCTCCAAATCCTCGAATGTCATGCAATCCACCTCACGTTCTGTATCCGCCTTCCCTCCTCCACATGCATCCTTTATGACCTCATCCCCTTCCCCCCCCCCCCCACATTCTACTTTTCCTTGAACACATCCGCACACTGTATATCATCCACCGCCTCGATTCCCTTGTGGTGTCCCATTCCTCTCCACCCCAGCCTGTTGCCATGCCTTTACCATTGTGTTCCGCCCTCTCTCCACTTTCAACCTCCTTTCCTGATGCAACTTCCAGCACCTACCCCTCCTGGATGATGAGCTTCACCCTGGCATCTACCCCTCTTACTAACTCTAGCCCCACCTTCCTCTCCCCCTACTCCTCAGGGCTCCCTCTTCCCTCCCTTTCCCTTCCCCTGAGCAGTTTCCCCCTCCTACACACCTTCCCTCTCCTGCACCCTCCATTCTGTGTCTCTGCAGTCCCTCCTGCCTTGTCTTCCCTCTTCATCTCCCACCCCACCCAACTTCTTCCTCTTCGTGTGCCTCCTGCCCCTTTTCCCTCTTCCTGCCATCCCCAGTCCCCCACCACATCTTCCTCCCCTCTTTTTCCCTCCTCCCCATCCTCCAGACCCTCGGCAGGCCCCTCCCAGCAATTTTTATTCTACGTGCGTGTTCCGTCGTTTCCTGCGTTTTTTTAATTGTCTTGCTACGTGTATTTTTTATACTGTGGCCGACTTATACCTTGTGTCTGACTCCAGTAAAGCGAACAACGAATTGTCAGCTGTGTTCTTTTAACTTAATGTCGACTTTTTAACTGTTCCCCAGTGCATTTCCCCGAATTAGGGTACATTTTAACTCCTATCATCCCCATTTACTGCGATTGTTATGTCCCCTTTCTACCCTCGCCCCCCCCCCCCCATTTTTTGAAAGAGTTCCATTTTCGTGTATTTTGTAAACTCTTTTGGCTGAAGAGCAGTGGAATGTGGCCATGTGGGACAGGGGAATTAAATTACAATAAAGGAAAAAATAAGATCTCTAAATAAAAAGAAAGCCACTTGACTGAAATACAAAACGCGTAAATTCTTATCTGGGAAAAATAATCTCAGGTGACGAGACTTAGTTTGATCAATACGAATCTACAACAAACGACAAAGTGCATATGTTCATGCGAAGAGTCAACAAGTTGTCAACACAACCAACATTCAAGCCAGTGCGGTGCGCCAATTCAACAGTACACAGCAGAACGGTTTTCCTTACATATTCACATGGTTGTATGTACGTTCTGTGCGTTGCATTCAATTGAGGAAGGCTATTTCGAACACCTAAATCATTAAAACTGTCATATGAAAGTTTTTCTGTTTTATTTTAA
Organism: Schistocerca nitens; assembly: GCF_023898315.1. Lineage (NCBI taxonomy): Eukaryota > Metazoa > Arthropoda > Insecta > Orthoptera > Acrididae > Schistocerca > Schistocerca nitens. The sequence continues at coordinate 564,640,501 of NC_064621.1, forward strand.
TCCGATCGTGCTCTGCTCCGCGTACTTGCTACCTGACATTCTCAGGTATCTCGATAACTACGTATTACAATAGAATTAAGTTTTGCTTCAGCGTGGGCTGTGTATTTTGCTGCTACGCAACATTGTAACATTTTGTTACTCAGCGATTTCTTATGAAAAGGGTTACAATAAACATTGTGATTGTTAATTTTAAATGACCACATCGTCGTTATTCACATTCGTATTTGCGTGCTCAAGGAAAACCACTATTATTAAACGACAAGGTGCAATAAGTAACTATTACGGAGGTACTGGTCAAGTCACATTAGTTTTAAGGAAGCTCTGGGAGGTAGAGGAAACTAAGCTCAATTTTCTACAAGATGAAACTTGAAATCCTCGTGAACAGCTCAGACGTTATGAGTATTTACAGCTGAAAGCGAGGTTCTCAGTTTGGGCCACAGTCCGATGCACTATTCTAAACGGTCAAGAAGTTTCAAAGCAGCGTTTTTACGCTTCAGAACGAATGATTAGTTCTGGAAAAAACTCAGAATTATTGAAGAACTGTGTTTATGAGTCACCAGACATACTAATGCTACGGTTTTGTAATAGGTGCCTACTGTATACTATCTGCCGGTACTTAACTTAGAGTCTTCTTTAATGCTGTCGATCCTCAGTTGCTATTAACATTCTATTAATGATTTTTAGGTTAATGACTATTACGACTGAATAAAGGCGATATTTGTTTTGCCAGACTCATTTCGCCCCTGTTTATTAGGACGTCATTAGTGACCTGAATACATTTTCGTTTGTATACAGTACTTTCAACTTACGTATTCCGCTATTGTGCTTAGAAGTTACAAACAGTTCTGACAAAAGTTGTCTATGTCCAGACTGTTTGTAATTTACATGTACAATAGAACACTTTATTTACGACTTAATAAAGGTGATATTTGTTTTGCCAGACTCATTTCGCCCCAGTTTATTATGACGTCGTTAGTGGCCTGAATTCATTTTCGTTTGTATGCAGTACTTTCAACTTACGTATTCCGCTATTGTACACAGAAGTTACAAACAGTTCTGACAAAAGTTGTCTATATCCAGACTGTTTGTAATTTAAATGTACAATAGACTAAAGTGCTGCATACAAATGCAAATGTACTTCTGTTTCAGGCCATTGATGATGCCCTAATAAACTGAAGCGAAACGCGGCTAGCAAACAAGTGTCGCCTTTATTCAGTCGCAAATAAAGGATTGTTAACACAAAAATCATTAATATAATATTAACTAAGATAACTTACGAAGATGATGACTTTGTGCGATGTGTAACAGCTACGTCTCGTAAGATATTTAAAGGTATTTAAACAGTAACATGTGGAATCACTTTCAGTTTCAAATTTTCAGAATGTACATTTCTTGGGCGAGTCGTCATCTCGAGCACGTCTTGGGCGTCTTCTGCAGCACACACAGCACGATTCCAAGCAGAGTGCCCAACATATCAGTACCACAATTCTTTGTCTTTACCTATTTCTACAGACGCAACATAACTCGTTAGGTTCTTTACCAAACGTAGGCACTGATTTCAATGTGCAAGTCACCTGATTATTGTAATCATCGTCACAATCTTCATCACAAATCCTGGAAACATCTTATACCTCCGATGACCACTCTGTTCCCTCCTTATTTAAGGTTTTCTTTATCTTGTTTATTGACGGCTCAGTAAAATGCCCAGGTACAGCTTTCCAGGTCTTATACTTCAGCCAAATTTATCATTTCTTTTCATTCCTTAATTTCTTGATTATTTCACCTTCCAGCAGCTTATTTTGACAGGGATGCGCATGTGCTTTCTTTGGGCGCACCATTACGCCAGTCTTCTGCCATATATTAATGTAATGCTATGTTACAATGACTGACAGTTTTTAATAACATATACGGATGAAAGTAAAGCAATAATAGCTATAAGCTTAGCTTCCTACTTTTCTTGAAACTTGCTTTTTTCGTGTTCGCTTACAAATATATAATAGCATAAATATGTTTCAACCTTAAGCAACTCAAATTACTCTTGATTAACACCCGAATATTTTTTGATGAAGTTACAACGTCGTTAGTGGGTCCATTTATGTTCTGTTAGATGGCATTTACAGAAATTTTGCCTGATAATTCATACTCTTGTGAAATTATGATATATACATTCATACATTGTTAACATAAAATATATACCTTAATGTAACATACTAATGGTTGTTATTTCTTTTTTACTTCTCTCCTTTGCTATTGTTGGATTATAGAACTGTCACTATCATATGGTTCTCTGTTTTTAACTATCTACTGTTATAAATAAGTAAGAGTTTCCGAAAATGTGGCAAGGCATTGTTATTTGTGAATGGTCTTTGTGTAAGGAGGGCGGGCGGGCAGGGGAAGATGTATATGATTTTTATTGCTTATTTTTTGTTGACTTCGGTTTCTTGTGATTTTATGCTAACAGTGCGTTTTAACATGAAAAGCGTCGCTGTTTATCAGATATCCATTCGTTCTGTTATTTTGTTTTATACGGTCTGAATCATCTGACAGTTTTTATAGAGTAGAGAACAGAGTTCCAACCGCAAAGTCGTAATTTTCTTCTGTTACGAGATTCTTTGTCAGACTGTCGCAGCAATGCGGCAATTAAGAATTCTTAGGCTGGTGTTTATCTCTGTTGGTCTGTAGTTCATGGTTCGTAATTACTCTTATGTGTCATTCTGTCTTCAGTGTATCTGATGCTGAAAATCTGCATGTCTCTCCGATATAAGCTGAGATACAATCTTTACATGTGTATTGTTAAATTCCAGACGAAGTGTGTTTGTCTGCGTCAGTTTTGATCCTTCTCAGATTATTTTGTGTAGAGTTGTTAATTGTTGTCGTTCTTCTTCTTCTCTCTCATGAATCTGGCGATTTAACCTGTTCTGTTCAACATGTTGTCTCTATAGGTTTGTAATCAAGAATTTGTTTTGAAAGTCTAAGTTCATGTATTCTACACGCATGTTCCCATCATCTTTTCCGGTATAGGTCTCTTTTCTTGTGTACTTAATCAAATTAAAATTTATGCCTCATGTCTCCATTTCTTTACCACTACCGAGAGCTCGCATTTCTGCAGTTTGGATGCTGTTCATATCCCTTTGCGTGGGAACTCAGATTGCAGACCTATAGAGGATAGTATGTACTGCTATGAGTTCGTAAAACTTTATCTGACTCTCTCTTTCGTAGATTACGTTTGTAGCGTATTTCTCATTATTCAACAGATTTCGTTAAATTGTAGGAGCTTGTTGTCAATTTCACTGTCGAAATTTCGTCCTGTGTCACAGCCGTGATACTGAATATAGGTTTCTTGTTGCAGTATTGCATTATTTATTATTATTTTAGACCTTACAGGCTATCTTCCTTGGAATGCCAAAGCCTTTATTTTATCATTGGAAATGTTTACGTTATATTTCAAAGCCAACAAACTGAGATGATAAGTAGCTGTTCGAAGATTATCTTCAGTTTTTTGAATTAATATTTGACCATAGGCATATAACAGAATATTAAAAACATTTCTCTCAGTCGATCTTTATGCTGTAGGCGACGTTCTGTTTCCAAGCCCTGACTAGGTCTTCTATCTAAACGTTAGAAAGAGTTGGAGACACGCCGCATACTTGTATAACTCTCCGTGTTGTTGTTAAGTGCTTAGACAGGTTATCCCCAACTTCCACTATAATTTTTGTCTCTTGTAAAGAGCTTTAAGAGAGCTAATTAGATGTGTTGAGAAGCCTCTTTCTTCCGTAATCTGTCACATTAAGTGTATTTTGATTTTGTCAGAAGCTTCCTCATACTCTACAAACGCTACATGCGTCTCTAAGTTAAATTCTTTCCTTTTCCCCACCAATTGCATTCTACAAAAAATACCATACTAGATCATCATTTTCTGTAACGTATTTGTCCTTCTAACGAAGTTGAATCAGATGTAGGACGCAGCCTATTATTTGAAATAGTGCTAGAGCTTTTATAGCCTTTGTTAACGAAGCTAATTCCTCTGTATTTGCTTGGGTCGCTTCTGTTGCCTTTCTTGAATATGGAGAGAATTTTACGAGCAGGCAGATTCCACTCTTCAGGTACTTTATCGGCAGTCGAACATAGTGTAATGAGGTGAATCATACGCTCCTGCTCTGGAAGACCTACATATCTAAACAATTCACCATTTATTCCATTTATCCCTGTTGCTTTCCTGTTCTTCGGTTTTTGCATTGCTACATCTAATTCATTCAGTTCGATAAGGTCTATGTATCTGTTGTTTGGAAAATTCTCACTGTATTCCTGCGTGGCTGAATCGTGAACCCATAGACTTTTATAGTGCTGTTCCCATTGTTCTAAATTTATTATATTTATTTTGACTGTACTTTTCTCTTTCCTGTCTCATTAGTTTGTATGCTATTGTCGTCCTCCATGAATGTTATTTTCAATTGCATTAATGAAACGTTCCCATGATTCCCGTAACTTTTTTCCTAATATTTTTAGCTATATTTCTTTTCCTATGATACATTATTCGACGTGCTTCAGAGTATAATTGAAGGTAAATATTATATGCTTGTCGATTTTCTTTCAGGTTTGCTGTATCTCTTCGTTTCGAATTTTTAAGTCTTTGTTTTTCTGAATATTATTCTTTGCTAAGAAAGCGTGAGCTATTTTCAAAAAGGCATTTTCAATGGTTTGCTATTCTTCTTCAGACTAATCCATTGCATTGATAGTGATTAATTTAACAGCTAGTGTCGTCTGATAGAGACACCTAGTACTCTTCATTTTCAGCAGAGTTAATTTATCAGCTAGACTCGTCTGATAGAGACGGTTAATACTCTCCGTTTGCAAGAGTTGTATCTTCACTAGCTGCAGTGCCGGGTGTCGGCCGAGATGTTTAATATCTGCCACAGAAAGTGATTTACCCTGTGCGTTGTTGATACTCATATAAAATGCGAGCAGCATGGGAAATTGCGATCGCTTTTGATGGGACGGCGTATTTAAATTATTGGATATCAAAGGACTGCAAGGAATGAATGCGTCACCTGCGGCATACATCGTGATGATGGTGGACTCTTGCTGGCCGAAGTGGCCGTGCGGTTAAAGGCGCTGCAGTTTGGAACCGCAAGACCGCTACGGTCGCAGGTTCGAATCCTGCCTCGGGCATGGATGTTTGTGATGTCCTTAGGTTAGTTAGGTTTAACTAGTTCTAAGTTCTAGGGGACTAATGACCTCAGAAGTTGAGTCCCATAGTGCTCAGAGCCATTTGAACCATTTTTTTGGTGGACCCTTATTACGCTCGGCAATGGGTTCTTCACTGCAAGCCTTATTCTGATGCATATGCAGCAACGGCAACTAATTAATAAATAAGAATCTACAATCATCGGTCTGACAAATTCACGAGCTTTCGCTCGCTCACGATCTAGTGACGTCTGACGGTACTATATCCAATGGGGGTACTGCCGCTGAAATTTATTCTCGTGGTAGGAATTATAGTCAGTTTACCACGATACGTTTCTTTTGAGAGGCATTTAATTTATCATTAATTTACCTCACTGTTTCATCTGAATGTAGAAATATAAAGTAAATCTATCGAGAAATTTAAGTAAAATCGGTCAAGTATTTTTCGAGATGTTTGGTAACAACGATTCTCCTTTGTATATTTTACGTATAGCCTTACCTAAATGTTCATTAGAGGATCCTGTGGAAATCTGAAGTAAATTTTTCAAGAACTTTTAGAAATTTTTGGTAATAACCTTTCCCTTTTACATATTACATACATGTCCGCCTGCTTAGTCAGTCGGCTTTCAGCCGTGTTACCGTGCGGACGGGCTCGGCGCGCCGGGCAGTGCTCCGCAGGTGTTGTTGTTTACCCGCTAGCGCGCGGTCGCGTCGTTGTCTTGCCGTAAAGTACCTGTACCGACCCGACATGGCGTTCTCATATCGAAAAGCTACAATCAAACTAACGTTCAACGCATCGTACACGAGACCGAAGGCCCATGAAATTGAACGGTTTCTACGAGACATCATGCACATCGAACCACAAGAACTGATAGGAATTCATCTGTCTATTGTAACCAGCACAGTGTACCTCAAACTGATTGACGAAGCGGCCTGCGACAGACTACTCCAACGATCTGCAAACGGCTTTCGCTTCTGTCACGCAGACGGTAACGTGAGCGTGGTAGGAGTTGACCATGCTGGTCTGGGGGTGCGTACCGTGCGCATCTTTGAACTACCGTTCGAAGTTCCTGCCAACCTAGTCGTTGATGCGCTGCGGCCATACGGCACAGTTCTGAGCCACACGGAGGAGAAATGGAACACATTCGAAACGTACCCTGTCCTTAACGGGGTACGACAAGTGCGCATAGAACTTAAGAAACACGTTCCATCGTATATTTTCGTTGGTGGCTGCCGCGCAATTGTTATATATGATGGACAACCGAGGATCTGCTCGGGCTGCGGCCAGGAGGGCCATGTTAGAACTGTGTGTCTGCAGCGCCGCCTCGTTCAGGTGCCCCGCAATGAACTTCCCCAACGATCCGCTATGACCTCTCTCCCGCTAACATATGTGGAGGCGGCACGACATGATATGATGGATGATCAAAACCTGCTCCCTCCTCAAGCCGCTGCCAGCTCCGTTGGAGAGTCAGAGCCGTCGACGACGCCGCAGCCCAACGGTGCAGAGGTTCCTACAGCCTCCGCCCACCGCAGCGTCGTGGGCACCCAGCCACCGTCACTGTCGGGACCAGACACAGGGGTTCCTAGCGACCGAGACTGTGTCGAGCCCCGCCCTCCAGTGGATGTCGAATCTCGGACCCGAAAGCAAAAATCACCCAAGCGACACAAGAAGAGGCGATTGTCAGTTGACGAACAGGACAGGAATGTGAAGCCGGCGGAAGACATCGACTTCGTTGACTCGCCCACATTTGCAACGGACTCCAGTGGCATCATTCACCAGAAGGTGCCTGAAGACAGGGAGCACTCTCCTAAATCTGGTGGCCCAGACAACGAGGCGCACTGCGTCGACTCCCAAAATGTGGGCTCCTGTGAAAGCGTCCAGCCCCCAATGACATCACAATCGTCTCTTGGTGATTGGGCAGACGATATGGAGGCAGATGATGCACAGCAAACATCGATATCTCCACCAGAGCCCATGGCTGACATTGAGCCCGGAGGGCTCTGCCAGTCAGGGACTCCTACGGCACAGTAATGCACAGCATGCAGATGGATGGCTATGTGGTGTGTGGTGTGTGAGATCACTGTGGGATTGCACCGGCACACTGCCTCCGCCACTTGATATGTCTCAGTCATACCGTGTGGGAACAGTCAACGTAAATGGTGTCCACTCCACTGTCAAGACCCGCATGTTGCACGACATGATCAGAGCGGCAGACTTGGACATTGCCCTTCTCCAGGAGGTCCGTCCCGAGCTGTGTTTAGACCTATATGGCTACACCACGTACAGCCTACCCGTAGGTGATGGCGCAGGAGGAACGGCCATCCTTCTCCGAGATGGCATAGACGCGACGGACGCGACGTACTTGCCGAACGGGCGAGGCATCGCACTCACACTTGGCGCAGTGCGCCTCATTAACGTCTACGCTCCCTCCGGTAATTCGCACCGTGGTGAGAGGCATGTCTTCTATTCAGAGGAGTTGGCCCCACTTTTGCAAGGAAATATGGACCATTACATTGTGGGCGGCGATTTTAACAGTGTTCTGCGGCCCGAGGACCAGATACCGCATTACGTCCCATGCCCGTCTCTACAAGCATTGATACGTGACCTCGCGCTCCACGACACATGGCTCTTACATCATGGGACCCAGAGTGGATATACGCACTTTACCAGCCATTCTGCTAGTCGTCTGGACCGGATATACGTCTCGCGTGCCCTCCGCACAGCAACCCGTGATGCAGATTTCTGGCCGACGGCCTTCACGGACCATCTCGCGTACATCTGCACTGTCACCTTGCCCCGACAACTCACAAGACGTAGCAGGGGCCCGTGGACGCTGAACGTCTCCCTCCTTCGCGAGGAAGCGTGTCGGCGAGCAGTCACTGACACGTGGCGTCGATGTATCAGGCGCCTGCCTATGTATGCTTCCACGTTGCTGTGGTGGCTGGGATGTGTCAAACCTGCCCTCCGAAAGACCTTGATGGCCTACGGGCGTGACAGATCGAACTGGCAAAGGGCAACATCGGAATTTTACTATACAGCGTTACGTGAGCTGGCGACGCAACCGCCGTCTCCCGAACGTCAGATGTCCGTACAACGCATCAAAGCTCGTCTACTTCGCATCAGGACAGAGCAGCTAGACGGTGTCCGCATCCGTGCGCGAGTGCAAGACTGTATCCCCAACGAAACAGCGTCAGTGTATCACATTGTGCGCGAGAGGCGCCACCGCAAACGTCAGCTCATTACGGCGATAAAAGGCCGGTTCCCACTAGAGCGCGGCAGCGCGGCGTGCGGCAACGGCAGCGGCAAGCGTTTTCCGCGTTGACGCGGCGGCTCGCGGAATTGGCGTTCCCACCTGGAAGCGGCAGACGCTAGCGGTAGCCAATGACGGACAGCCACTGAGGTACGGGCTGGGACCCACCGAAACGACCGGTGTGTTTGAATAACAATATCTTACACCTACATGAAGGAAAGACGAAGTTGGGTGAAGACATACCAATTTTTCATTTTCTGTACAATGTACTCTTTCACATATTTCATTATTCGTGTTTTCTTATTAAACATAAACAGATTTCATGACTACCGTTCATGATTGTTCACTATCCCCTAACATATTGAAACAATGTACGATAAAAGAGATTATTCAGATAGTTAAGCAAGACAAAAATTTAAAATGTGATACGGTAGCAGGTACACGAAAACAGTAAGAACACAAAGGCTAGGTGGAAGGGATGAAAGTGGAAGCCACCTGATAGAATTTCCCACAGAGCATAATGTAATCATCGCCAGCACCTTGCTTAAGAATCACGAAAGAATAATATAAATTTGGAACATAGTTTTCGAAACCAGATTTTAAATTGTAAGGTATTTCCTGGTGCAGACGCAAACCTGACAAGACTGTCAATAGCAAGAAAAGCGTTCTGAAAAAGAAAATTTGTTCACATCGAATATAAATTCTAATGGTTGGATACTAGTTTACAAAGGTATTTGTGTGGAGTGCAGCCTTGTATGTAAGTGAAACGTGGACGATGAAGAGTTCTGTCAAGAAGACAATGGACGCTTTCAAAACGTGGTGATCAATAAGAATGCTGAAAATTAGATAGGAGGATCGTGTGACTAAAGAAGAGGTACGGAATTAAATACGGGAGGAAGAGGAAATTACGGCACAACTTTGACAACAATAGGGGTTACTTGACAGGACGTATTATGGGGTGTCAAAGAGTGAGGACAAAGGGGTTGGGTGATAGTATTCTGATAATAATCTGTTGAAATACTATTCTACTATTTTATCTATTAATGTAAGCAGTGAATTTACTCTTCCATGCACTCCTCCACAAAACATTTAAACCAAAACTGAAATCAGCTGAACACCAAATCTTTCAACCACTGTCTGACAACTACTGGATTCACTTTCAACTTTCTATAACTATCACTGGCTAGCAACACACACATACAGATATAAGGAGAACAAAAATAAACAAACATTAGTTTTCAGCAATAATTCTGCAGGTTGGCAACATGTACATAAACAAACCAGACAGGAAGGGACATGAGGTGAACAAACTGTGGTTACGACCTCAAATCAGAGTTTTCGGTAAAACGTCTACTGCTGGTGACAAGAAAAAAAGAGCGAACATGAAAATGTGCTTATGTTCCATAATCAAAGTTTTAGTTCAACCTCCAGCATGTAACCAGGTGAGGGGAAACGTATATGTACGCCAAAAACTCGATTCACTGTAAGTAATCAGTCATTCACGTAAAAAAAAGATGTGAACTGTTTTATAATCTGCAAGTATCACACTGCCGGCTGCGGTGGTCTCGCGGTTCTAGGCGCTCAGTCTGGAACCGCGCGACTGCTACGGTCGCAGGTTCGAATCCTGCCTCGGGCATGGATGTGTGTGACGTCCTTAAGTAGTTCTAAGTTCTAGGGGACTGATGACCACAGATGTTAAGTCCCATAGTGCTCAGAGCCATTTGAACCATTTTTGCAAGTATCACATATCAAAACAAAACTGAATCATTCTAGATTACACCGAAGATGCCTTAAATTGAAAGGCGAAGTGCGTCTTGAATCAGTAAAGTACACTGGATAAAGAAAAAAAAGTTTGTTACTTACCAAAGGAAATAATCAATAGCTGTAGATATTTAGTAAATTACATCTTATGACATCCCAGCAAATTAGTTTCGGTTTAACTTCTCATTCCACATGCTATTAAATGCTGTTTAAAAAAATTCATCTATCCCTTCCGAAAAACTGTAGTTACTTTCATATCTCGGTAGATAAACAGATTTAGGATATTTATCATGCGACGAAATACGTGACTTTTCACAAGTTATCGTTTGCAAAAAAACAAGTTTCGATTTCTTGAACCGTTTGCGAAATTTGCGGTTGATACAACCACATGGTTTACGACGAACAGGACGAAGTACCGGTCGCGTCGCGAGCAACCCGCGCGCGGTCACGGCACAGCCCGTCCGCCGACTTATCATTCAATATCTCGAGAACGGTGATAGCTATCCATCTGCTCTCAGCTTTAAAAACAATTTCGATATGTTGACTAAATTTCATACGCAATAATGTATTACCTAAAATGAACTGTACGCAAAGTCCTCGCAATGCGTTTTTACCTCTGCACACTCATTAAAATTTCGCGTAAAGGTTTACGTAAATGCGATACAAGAAGTAACCACGACGAATAACGAAAAGAAATTCGCTCCTTTATCGAGAGAAGATATCGGGCTGTAACATGCCCAAGAATGAAATTTTTCTGCCGAATAGTTTTCTTGGAATCGGATGATAAGTATTTCATAGCTGCCGCCGCGTCCGCGCCAGCGGTTCGGCGAAAGTTCGTGTGGCCCGGGGTTCCGTACCTGACGTCACGCTCAGCGCGTTCTGTGATTCGCGGCGCGCACCTGGAGCGCGTCACGCGGCAGCGGAAGCGGTTCGACATGGGCAAACCGCGACGCAGAGCCCGCCGCGCCGTGCCGCTGACGCCGTTTCCATGGCAACCACGCCGCTGACGCGCGGTTTTGACGCGCGGCAGCCCTAGTGGGAACCCGCCTAAACACGGAGGACGGCGGGCGCGCAGTGACACAAACGGACATCGCGCACACGTTCGCCAGACACTATGGGACCTTGTACATGGAAGATCCGCGAAATGTACGTGATTATGACGAGCTGTTGCACGATTTTCCCGCCCCTCGGGACGTGGCACCCGATGATAGTCTGCTGCTGCCCATTACACCCGACGAGCTGACATCAGCCTTGGCACGTGGAGCACCGAACAAGTCGCCTGGACCGGGCGGTTTACCCCTGGAATTCTACCGCACTTTTTACCACCTTATGGGTGACAAGTGGCTCCAAATGTTTCAAGACCTGATCCGCCCTGATTTCACTGTCCCCACAGAATTCACAGAAGGCATCTTGATCCCAGTTCCGAAACCGAATGGTGGTTGTAGGTGGCAGGATTTTCGCCCACTCACACTCCTCAACAACGACTACAAGATCTTCGCCCGTATCCTCCGCGCGCGTCTCCACACCGCTATCGGGAAAGCCATCCACACCGATCAGACATGTTTAGGTGGTGTCAGCAACATTCATACGGCGTTAGGAGCATACCGCGACGTAATTGCTTTGACGGCGGCCTGCAAAATTCGAGGCGCCCTTGTCGCCGTAGATTTTGACCACGCATTCGACCGCGTCGATCACGGCTTCTTACGCGCAGTTTTGCAACACATGGGCCTCTCTCCGGAGTCTGCACAGGTGGTCCTTCGACTGGTCCACGGAGCGCGCTCCCGCATGATGGTCAACGGTTATCAGTCTGGTCACATTGTTGTTGGACGGTCAGTGCGACAAGGGTGCCCCCTGTCGGGCATATTATTTGCTGCAGCGCTTGAACCAGCTTTACATGGTCTACGGCAGCGATTAACTGGTATCTCCTTGCGGGACGTGACCTTTTGTTGTGGTGCATTCGCCGATGACGTGGTGTTCCTGGCCAGATCAGAGGATGAAATGCATATGGCGCTACAGTGGCTACGCCAGTACGGGGCGGTCGCTGGGAGCGTCATCAACGTGAAGAAGACAAAATACATGGATGTCGGAGGGGGGATTTCCCTCACAACGGCGGTGCCCTTTGACAAGGTGCCCGTACTCAAGTGTTTAGGAGTGAAATTCTATAGCAATGTCCGCCGCACGGCGGCGGCTACGTACCGCCGGCTCCTACACCAGACACGTGCTCTGCTGCAGGACAACAAACTGCGTCGCTTGGATATGCTCCTCAGAACACGTTATGTCAACACCTATCTTGTCTCAAAACTGAACTATTTTGCGCATATCCTTCCCTTGACAGCTACGATGGCCGACAGATTTCAAGCAGCATATGGACATTTCGTAAGCACCGGTCTGGTTTTTAAAGTCCGATACGCCACCCTGACACTGCCGCAGCGGGCGGGCGGTATCGGTTTAATTCACGTATATAACCGAGCGCGATCGCTTTATCTCAACACTATGCGTCGCACGTGGACCTCTGCCCACGCCACTCTGACGGGCACCCTGATAGCGGAAGTGGCACCACACTCTCTGCATCCCCCGGTTTCTGTAGGACACATTTCACCGGCACTCACCCACATCAGAGACTTCTTTATTGACTTCAGCTACTTACAGTCAGAACTTCCGACGACACGGAAGCCCAGCACAAAAGACTATTATCGCCTCTATCAGCAGCGGCAACCTGTAAATACGGTCACCCACAGATATCCTGAAGTTGCCTGGAATACGGTGTGGCGAGCGGTACACACGGCTTTTCTACCTACGACGGTGCTTTCATTGTGGTACGTGGTTGTGAACGGGAAGTTCGCTACTCGTCAGAGGTTACATTCCATACATCTGACGGACGACCCCTTGTGTCCGACATGCTCAGTCGCTGACTCGGATGCACACCGTCTGACGTGTGCCGCGACCAGCGAGTGCTGGCTACTGACGCAGCGCATGCTGGCATTACTCTTGCGGCGATTGCCGGAGTCTATCTCCCCTGATGACGTATTGCGCCCCGACGTCGTATACTTTCCATCAACCAGAACGAACGCCGTTAACTGGCTAAAAGGCATGGCCGTTTACTACATATTTTGCGATGCTCCCAAAGGCACACTCGACTTTTGGTCCCTATTCATGACGACACATGCAGCTTTCAGCCGCCACCCGAAGTACAGAACTCGTTTCGCAAATTATTTAGGTTCATTATTTGCGGATCCTCCTGCTCACTGGGGCGTTCCGGGTATGAGACGCTGAAAATGAAGAAGAATCCTGGAGCATATTGATCCTCTACGGACGGAATGGGGGGAACCCCTCCCAACAGACGAGAAGACGACACGGACGCTCGGCTACGGCAGTTGTAGGATCTTTCTTTGTAATGAAACAAAAATAAATCTATAATACAAAAAAAATTTATAAAAATTAAATAAATAAATAAATAAAAAGAACAACATCGACAAACCCACTCCATCCTCTTCCTGATCCTTCGATCCTCGAACTCGAACACGTTGCTTGGGCGTGGCGGCGGGATGGCCAGGCTTCGGGTGTCGACCCCTGCCCTACCCGTCGTCCTGTTCCTGCAGCGGTTCATTAAAAAAAAAAAAAAAAAAAGTCGAGTGGTAACGTGCTTTTCTCCCATGCAGCGGGCCCGGGTTCGATTCCCGGCCATGTTGGAGATTTTCTCCGCCAGTGGACTGGGTGTTGTGTTACCTTCATCATTATTTCATCCTCATCACCGTCGCCAATGTGACTTCGACTGAAGTAAGACATGCACTTGGCGGCCGAACTTCCCCGGATGGGGCCTCCCGGCAAACGATGGCATACGCTTATTTCATTTCATTACATACACATATGTTTCAAGTCAGATTACAAAAGCTTCCTCTGGTCTTGTAGGTAAAGTGTGCAAAATTTCATAGAGATCCGAAGAAAACTGCACGTTTGTATAAATTACAGCAGAAAAATGAAACTGACACATATATATTTCTACAATTTTTCTGTCTCCTTTTCTCTATCTGGATCAAATTTGAATTTTAGTGCGTACCATAAAGTTATCTGAGCCGATATCATGTCCTCTGAAAACATGTGTGTGAATTAGTTGTAGTGCTACTCTGGGGTTAGCAATTACATAATCAATAAGAAATCTACTTCCTCTTGCGCTCCATGTATATTAAGTAATTTCTTTCGAAAGAAGATTTTGTTTATCTCCAAGAAGTTAAAAGAAGTGGCTTTTGGCCATATTTGACTATATTTGTTGATGTATGCTTGTCCGTATATTCCTACTACCTGTTGGATTGGTGTTTCGGCAACTCTAGTATTCACGTCTCCGAATATATAAAGATGGTGTCGTTTATTGTGCTGATCGACGAGCTCCTTTTATTATTCACAGAAGATGTTATTTTCCTCATCTCCATCTTTTTCTGGAGCATCAAAGCCTATCAGAAGTAGATGTATCCTATTAGTTTAAAAAAGAACCTAGCGTTATCCTGTCATTAATATACGTGTAAGAGTCTATCTTACTCATCCATTTCTGATCAATTATTGAAGCTAGCTCTGCAGATACTCGTCTTTCTTTTTCAACTGCGCAGTATGTTTTTCGTATCTGGTATGACTCTGATAGTGGCCTGTTTCTTTAACAGCAGCGGGATAAGTTCTGTCTCCTTGAATACTAGTAAACCTCTCATGCTTCATTTTACTATATGAAGTGGGTCTCTTACTCAGTTTCGATTTCCTTTTCCATTCCCTGTACGTTGACATTTTGATTCATCACTTCTTTACTTGACTGAATTGTGAGTGATTATGGTGTTCCGTGTTCGCGTGACGGGGCTGCAATTGCAAATGTACTACCCCAGCTAGTCCATTATGTAGGCCATTTTCGGTAGCGTTTTTTAAAAGTATGTTGCCAGTCGTATGAGTTGCTTTATTTTTGTACGTGAGTGTGTGCGCCATTTTTTTCTGTATTCCTTACAAACTTAATCATTTAAATGATTATCATAAACATTTCAAATATATGCATGCGAACAATTCACACTTAAGTGCTTGGGAGACCCAATTTTAGACTATTTCTCGACCCTTCCACTCTCGAACAAGACATGGGAAAGATGAACACTTTAATCTTTTCGTAGGAGCTCTGATTTCTCATAAATTGCTACGATGATAATTTGTGCCTATGTAGGTGGGACAAACAAAATATTTTTGCATTCGTAAGACAAATGTTGGTCTTTAAAATTCCGCGTAAGGATCTCGCTACAACGAAAAATGCCATTGTTATAGTGACTGCACTCCAATTTGCGAATCATATCTATGACACTTTCCGCCTTTTCGTGAAAATAAGAAACGTTCTGCCTTTCCTCTGAACTTTTTCGGTCCTCCACGAATAAACATGGCATACGTGCAGCAATACTGTAGAAGACGGATAAGCGTAGTGCAACCAGTCTCTAGATGTACCTCGTATCTGTTGAGTGCTCTCCCAATAAAATGTGGTGTTTGGTTCGCGTTCCGTACAATGTTTTCTATTTGTTGTTACTAATATAACTGAAGAGGTTGAAAAAATCAGGTAACCGGCTGCAAAACGAAGGTTTACTAGCCCTTGACCGAGGTTTCGATATTTCTAAAAATATCTTTTTCAGAAAGAGTAGGCCTGTTTACATCACACGGTGGTACATTAGATTAGGAGAAGCCTAACGGCTCTTG
Source organism: Schistocerca nitens (assembly GCF_023898315.1). Taxonomy (NCBI): domain Eukaryota; kingdom Metazoa; phylum Arthropoda; class Insecta; order Orthoptera; family Acrididae; genus Schistocerca; species Schistocerca nitens. The sequence continues at coordinate 564,656,403 of NC_064621.1, forward strand.
TGATGCATAAAATTACAAAAACAAAAATTATCACAAGCCAAGGCTTTACATGGCAGCCAGATTACATAGAGCGTACTTCAGAATGAATGCCCACTGGTAAATGCTCGCTGGTGGAGGCTCTTGATCACATAAAACTATAACAGGTGTCACAGAATAAAATATTTGCATAAGTTAAGGGTACATCGTGCCAGACACAGAGGCCTCTGTCTCCTTCTGAAAAAAGATATTTTTAGAAATATCGAAACCTAGGTCAAGGGCTAGTAAACCTTTCTTTTGCAACCGGCTGGCTGATTTTTTCAACCTCTTCAGATTTATACAGTTGCTGATTCGAAGCTTTGTTTAAGGTTTTAAATATTTCTCTTGAATGTTCCCAGTTAGTTATCTATTTGGACAACATCGTCCTGTGGTCAGAGATGGAACTGGGTGACAATACTTGTCACGTGAATTTAGAAATTGCTTTTTTTTGCGTCAGGCCAAATTGCCCTATACGTATTTCTCATCATTTTATAGATACATTACGTCTTTAAAAGTGCACTGACACCTATATGTAATGCTGAATTAGCCACCAGAGACAGAAAGGAAGTGAGGAACGTTATGTTTACAGTGGAGAAGCAACAGCAGCAGAATTGTTGGGTTAGGAGAGCTCAGTAACATTGAAAGTGAATGAGTCGGTGGATGTAACGTGAGTAACTAATCCATCAGGAACATCTGAGACCTTCTAAATCCAGCCAAGCTGGTTGCTGGTATTTTGACTGTGAAATGGAACCGTCAAGTAACAGGACATGAAGGAATTACGAACATTAGCTACCAGTGGGTGTTGATGGCTATTGATTTACATAAATGGGGCAGGTTGAAAATTTGATCAGGAACGAGATTCGAACCTAGGCTTGCTGCTTACTAGGCGGGTGCTTGACAACTACGCCATCCGGATACAGTGGTCACCACATCTTCACAAACTACCCTAGCACGCCTCCCGTCAGCCTGAAAGTCTCAAGTTGTACAACACACTACTGACGTAGGGCCCTTGCTCGTTAGTCTCGGTACTAGCGGCATCTCGCCGATTCCCTTAAGAGTTAGGGTTTGGTGTGCAACTGCACTAAAGGGATCATTCGCCGCCATCACATTATATGGGTGCATACACGTGAAGTAACATTTAAAGCATGACGGAGCAGACCTTTTGTACTGACGAGCAGGAACCTGCGAACATTGCGACCCGTGGTTGTGAAACAGCGCACGTAATTAGCGGATGAAATCACTCATGCATTCCAAAGATTCCGCAGTAGCCTATGGTAGAGCGTAGGGAGCAAGAACAATGGTTTACTGTAGACGAACAGCTCATAAGTCACACACATCTGTAGTCACTGCTAACAGACGGTTGAGGTGGTGTAGCAGGCGACGCCTTCGGGCGGTGGATGAATGGAAACGAGGTTTCCGGAGTGGTGAATTACGTGTACGCTGTCTGAATGCCATGGAAGAGTCTGGCTTTGTTGAATGCCTGAAAACTGTTAGAATCTGTAGTGCTACAAATGAAGTGCGGAGGAGAGGTACAGCTGTGGTTCCCTTACTACGACTAAGAAAACACTAAATGACGAAAGATATGGACGCATATTACAGCACAGTGCATTATGAGTAGTAGAGCAGGGGTACTCATCCTGGGGGAAATTCCCCTGTGACTGGTAAAATGAAATTTTCTAAGAGACAAAAAATAAAAAAAAGGGTTCCGTAGTGTTTGGGTCTCGAAACTGAACTATGTTCGAAATATCATTGTTACTATCATCACTATTTCCTAAAACTGTAATACTAATTACATAAGTTATCAATAATTACATTTCTTATTTCAAATACTAGTATTAACAAGTGAGACAATGTGGTGGAGGTTACAGCTTGTGAAACGAATGCATGAACAACATATTCCTTGTTCCTCACATAGTCCACCTACTCCACATATTCTTTTTATCATCCATCTGGGACAGTAAACAGACTCATGCATGCTTCAATAACTCATGAAAATGCATTCTCCGAGTTTTATGTACTTCCCACAATGGACCAGAATCTGCGTCGTTATTCACTTCACCACCATAAGCGAGCTAATTGAAATCACAACACAGCAGTAGCCGTATAATGGCTGCTGCATCGCCGTGTGGCAGCTGCCAGACCCAAAGCATTGCCATTTTGAAGTCTTCCAATTTCTACCATTTCAGGAGTAATGAGTTCAGGGATGTAGTGGTACGCAAGCAGTAGGTATAGTGTACACCCTTTGAATTGGTTGATTTTAAAATGAGGTTGCAGGGCCGGCCGCGGTGGCCATGCGGTTCTAGGCGCTGTAGTCCAGAACCGCGCGACTGCTACGGTCGCAGGTTCGAATCCTGCCTCGGGCATGGATGTGTGTGACGTCCTTAGGTTAGTTAGGTTTAAGTAGTTCTAAGTTCTAAAGTGCTGATGACCTCAGATGTTAAGTCCCATAGAGCTCAGAGCCATTTGAACCATTTTTTTGAGGTTGCAGGGTGTGAGCGGAGCAAGTGTCGCTAGGGAGGGGATAGGGGCAGAGGAAGCACGTTTTGTAGCGAGTGTATACACCATCAATGTGGACAGTAAGCTCACTTTTCTGAGGAGGAGTTGCAGGCACCATCTGCGATGCACTGAGAATTGCTTCATCTTTCTACAAGTGTAAATAAAATCTTGTTAGAATTAAGCGGTACGAATTGTCTCACTGACTCATTATCTCTGTGTTTAATAACACACATCCTAAAACTAAATATCATTTATCTTCCATCATTTGAAAAATTAAAGCCCTTAAAGAAATTTTTTTTTATTCTGAAGGTTAGTTAGGCGTTAATGTTGTTGATGGTGGGGGACGGGGGTTGGGTGGTAGCCAGTATCAGATTGCACTCAGTGGTAATGGTCTCAGAAGGGCTCGAAACAATTGCAGTAGAGGAATAGTTTGGTGACGACGATTTACATCAGCAAGACAGTGCACCTTGTCATATAGCAACTAGTGTGAGGCAAATGTTTGTGGACAAGAACATTTCTCCAATGGACTGGAACACTTTTGTGATGACTTATACCGTCGAGCTTCTGTGGTGTGCGTACTGTAAGACCTTCGGTACACACACCATCAGATTATTTGACTTGTTGCTCTAACGAAGTAGGCGAGTGTCAGCAATATGTCTCGTGGTCTTATCGTGGCGTGTTTATCTTCTGCCGTTAGGTCACACGATAGAAATGCCACTTGCACGCTCAGAGTAGCAGATTGACGGTGACCAACTTTAAACAGAACTTGATTAATTTTCACACACATTTATTAAAGCATAAAAATTATTTAACTTGGTTCTGGATGCTATTTACAATTGACAATCTGAAGTTCCTTTGGTCTTGGTACGTTAATCTTATTCTCACATATCTCTGATACTTGACAAAAGTGTCTATACATTTATCTTCATGGCTATGTACAGGAATATGATAATCTTATTAGGAGCAGACTGAAACTTGACTATAGACTGGTACAGACAAACGTAGAACTCGTACAGACTGATACAGACTAATAGAGACTGGGTAGAGACGGGTGCAGACAAATGCAGACTGACTAATCGGAGGTCTGTACACTTGTTATAACACCTCGCGCGTTCATGTATCACTGTGCGAGTGTGATGCGCGAGGAGAAAAGGTTCTACGTTAGCAGCAATCTTATTGGCTGCGTTACATATTAATACGCGGATCGGCGGAAGCAGAATTTGGCCGTTTCTAGTGCGGAGACGGACGAGCGCTGCGCCTGCGCTGTTGTGCTTAGCGGGGCGCGCTCTAGTGGGAAAGTTGTGTACGCGCTGACTAGGCGGAACCATGTACCCAACAACTTCCTTCAGACCCTAGAGTTCAACACCACTACCTTCTCTGATTACGGCTCTTTGTGGAAGTGGGCTTCCGATCCTCCATAACACTCGAAAGTGTCGCCACAGAGTTCAGGCCGTCATAAAGGCGAAGGGAAAACACATCCTGTGTTAATGTCTACTAACAAGTGTCCAAGTACGTTATACGAAACAGTGAACGTTGTTGATATTCTATCCTCTATCTGGCAACAAGCTTGCGCAAGCACCGTTTATATCAGAGAGAAGCACCCGGACGCACAAGGCTTGATCCTGCGACTGCCTCGTGAGGGGAATGCGTCACCGGAGCGCGGTTGAGCGAGAGGTGGAGAAACGGTGCCTGTGAATGGTACGGTGAGACCTTGTGGTGGCAGCGACAGATGCGCGTGTCACCGCGCGGGCCATTAGCGTGCCGAGAAAGCGGACCGCCGCCGGAGGACGTCTGCAATTTGAGGCGACCTCGGCCTATACCGGCGCTGGTGGCGGTGTCAGCGGTTGCGCGACACTTCGTGACTGTCGGGGCCCCGCGTCATGGCCGATCCGGACACACAGCACGCCACAGACCAGCCCGCCCCGAAGTCACTGTGCGCTGGTGTAGCGAGCGGCTGGCGGCTGGCGGCTGCCTTCAACGACCGTCATCTGCTGCTCAGTATGCGGCCACAGGGCACAGCGTCACACACTTATTAACGCCGTCATTGTATAGGTCACTGTGATGCCGAAACTTTATGTCATTAGCAGTTTTTAATTATTTACAAGTAATGTTTTTGGTTAAATGTTTCATCGGTGCGAAAGAGTGAGGTGCCGAAGAAAGGCTGATAGCTCGCAAAGCTACCATAAGACAAGACAGTCGCTGCAAGCGGCATCGACGAATGAGCGATGCCGGCAATTCCACACCCAAAAATGTTTCACTACGCCGCCGAAACCGCTCTTCTCCTTACGGCAGAGCACTGGACGGCACATCCCAGTCTACATCTACATCCATACTACGCAAGCCACCGGACGGTATGTGTGGCGGAGGGTACCTTGAGTACCTCTATCGGTTCTCCCTTCCATTCCAGTCTCGTATTGTTCGTGGAAAGAAAGATTGTCGGTATAACTCTGTGTGGGGCCTAATCTCTCTGATTTTATCCTCATGGTCTCTTCGCGAAATATACGTAGGAGGGAGCAATATACTGCTTGACTCGTCGGTGAAGCTACATTCTCGAAACTTCAACAAAAGCCCGCACCGAGCTGAGAGTCTCTCTTGTAGAGTCTTCCTCTGGAGTTTGTCTATCATCTCCGTAACGCTTTCGCGATTACTAAATGATCCGGTAACAAAGCGCGCTGCTCTCCGTTGGATCTTTATCTCTTCTATCAACCCTGTCTGATACGGATCCCACAGCGGTGAGCAGTATTCAAGCAGTGGGCGAACAAGTGTAATGTAACCTACTTCCTTTGTTATCGGACTGCATTTCCTTAGGATTCTTCCAATGAATCTCAGTTTGACATCTGCTTTACCGACGATTAATTTTATATGGTCATTCCATTTTAAATCACTCCTAATGCGTACTCCCAGATAATTTATGGAATTAGCTGCATCCAATTGCTGACCTGCTATATTGTAGCTAAATGTCAAAGGATCTATCTTTCTATGTATTCGCAGCACATTACACTTGTCTACATTGAGATTCGATTGCCATACCCTGCACTATGTGTCAATTCGTTGCAGATCCTCCTGCATTTCTGTACAATTTTCCATTGTTACAACCTCTCGATGTACTACAGCATCATCCGCAAAAAGTCACAGTGAACTTCCGGTGTCATCCACAAGGTCATTTATATATATTGTGAATAGCAACGGTCCTACGACATTCCCCTGCGACACACCTGAAATCACTCTTACTTCCGAAGACTTCTCTCCATTGAGAATGACATGCTGCGTTCTGTTATCTAGGATCTCTTCAGTCCAGTCACACAATTGGTCTGATAATCCATATGCTCTTACATTAAACTACTGTGGGGATCTGTATCAAACGCCTAGCGAAAGTCATGAAATGCGACCATCAAGTAAGATGACGGTATCGTCTCCTAGTAGGCCCGCTGTAAAATCAAGCTGTTAGGTTGAACTGTACGTGGAAGTTATTGTTAATGTACTCAGTGTGAGAAACTTCAATATTGTCTGTATCAAATGATAAGATACAGAGACAGTTGTAAATACGCATGACATTCCTGTAGAAATGGATGTACAACAAATTTACGAATTCTTCTTATCTATGTTCTAACAAAGTCAACTAGTACATATCTTAGGTGTTATAGTATCCACTCAGTCTCCACCCGGAGCAAAGTAAAGAATGCTATTATTGTACTGAGCAGTGTATTTTCGTCGGAACGACACTAAATTATACAATGGGTTACTGTTCGAATTTTGGTAGGCACACAATGGGCGGAAAATGAACAAGTAGGGTGTCACATTGACCACCGTGAGGTCTACGTTTGCAAAGTCTGTTCGGATGAAAGTTCTCAAGATAATTAAGAAGAATTTTGTTCGACTTTTAATAGCCAAACGAAGAGAGGGAAATGGACAAATGATCTATCAAACTGACCGACGTAAAATGTAGTTTTGAAAAAAATGAATAAATACATAAATCACTTGCTTGAAAGCAAACAGGATAATTATGAAAGCACAATTAGTGATCTCAGGGAAAACATATATTTTACGTCGAAAAGTTCACCTTTTCAAGGCATAGCTATTTTCGCAAAAAGTGTAACATTGATGTGACATTTAGCTGTGAAGAAGGCTTCGTCTTCGAGAACAGAAGACGCTGGGAAGACAAATACAGGAAGTTTGTCTTTTCAAGCTCTATCTATTTTCCACATTAAAAGTTACATTGATTTACACTTAACTCCCAAAATGGTTTCCTTCGTATCAAGAACTAAATTCAGGATATTTCGAGAAGAGAATATACCCTGAAAGCAAGTGGAGTGTCAATGATATCACGCTCTTTGAAAAAAACTTGAAAATAAAAAAAACAACAATCAGTCAAATCATAGTGAAATTATCTGTCTAAAATTACGAAATAAAACAGATTAGTGAAACATTTGACTAGCCCTTGCATTATGCTCGATATCACATACAGCAAATGAGGTGCATCAAATGTTACTCTAATTTATTTCTTACTTTCAGACAAGTCATTTCACTAACCTTTGACGTATTTCTTTTCCAAATTTCATTTATATCTTTGTTTTTTGTATATTTTGTCACTATTTTTGTTACTTTTAGATTTTGCATTTGTAACTTCAATAATCTTGTACTAAGCGTCGGACGTCTCTTGATCTTTAATTGTTTATTGTCCTCCGGCTACTCTAGGATTTGATGAACATATGTTAAATAAACTACATCAAACTGCAGCAACCGATTTTCGATCTCCTGGTTTTTTATTTACACACAATATTTGCTCTTACGAGCAGCTTTGTATTAATATTCGAACGACATTAGTAAGCTGCAACCATTCGTACCACATTATGAAGTTCTCTGGGGATAGACTAACATATTAATTTGCACGATTCGGACACGTGCTGCACATTTTCATAGCCGCATACAGACTGCTTACATGATATTAACGTCATGACTGCTGAGCACGAAATAACTGATCACGTAGTGACCATACGTTATTGACGTACTGAATGCTTTCCAGCGACTAACTGATGACGTAATTTTCCATAGATAGTAACATTTCGGTAGATAATTACAGAGTGACTAAGTCTTTGTACGACCCGCCTATTTACAGACGTGCGTAATATCACAAATTACATTTTCTTGAAACAGAACCTTGTTATATACCAGGCAGTAATATTAAACTCGGGAAAATAAAAGAGCCACAGAGACAATGAGTGGTACTAGGTTTGTTTTACTGGGAATGATACAAATGTAAATATAATAGGTACTACTTGATGAAACTTATTTTAAGTAATGCAGCGGTTCCCATAGCCTGACTAAAAGTTTTAAGAAAATGAAACGTTCTGATCTGAGTAATTAACCAACTAACAAATTATTTTAATTAAAACAGACTTATTCTGAATCAGAAAAATGAGGGCTACAAAAATATGGTGCTAAAATTAGGAAATAATCACAATTTAAGACTGAAACTTTCCAGAACGTGAATATTTGAATAGCAATAACTTTTGAACCACCCAGTTTCTGGAAAAATAAAACGTTTGTAGAAAAGAGGAGAATGAGGGCATAAGCTCCGTTAGTTTAGAAACAAACAGCTACTTATGTACAATTTAGCCTTCACCTAGTTTACATTTATCGTAAATCATGTAAGTCATGACTACTCCTTTAATGAAATGTATCCTTAAAATGAAATCTGTTATTGTCAATAGGAGCCTGAAAACTATCTGTCGAATAATAACTTGTAATTAAGTACGGTATGAATAAGAAATTAGATATTTTATGTAATTATGGTATATACTATCAACAGAACAAGATCAGCTATAGGGGAAAATTGTATTAACATCGGGAGTGGCAGAAAAACAAGTAGGGCGGTCTCTCACAGCTCTGTTACATAGTGAATATGGAAATTTTCTGCAAGTGTGTCGGGGCATATTAAGAAGCCTTTCGTCATAAATAAGGCTACAACTGTCAGCTATTTTGGTACCTAACTGCCTTCTACATTAAGGTAGTTGGCATAACGAGGGCAATTTTGCAGTCTGTGAGTTAAGTCATACTTTGATACTCTTCTTTACTCGTCTTCATCTTCAAACGGCCTTGACCCTAGCCACAATACGTGAAAATCACTGGGTGACAACTCAGGGCTCTACGGACAATGTTCGAATAATTCCCGACTGAAACTAACATTTGTGTGCGTGCGACAGTATGTGGCTTAGCGTAATCGCGCACAAAAACGATGCCAGTACTCCTTGTTGATTTCATGGAAAGAGGCTCCACAACAAAATCTGAAATTCACTGTGATAATCTAGGGAAGCTGAACAAAGTCATCCAGGACAAAAGGCTGATGTCTGACATCATTTCTGCACACGTTAACTCTGGGTCAGACATTGCATGCCGTCATACACACAAACATTTCTTAACAAATTGCGAATTGTTTGATCGTCCTCCGATTTGTCACCAAGTGATTTACACCTGTTTCTGAAGATGAAAAAGGGGCTGGGATCGTAGTCGTTTTAAGATGACGATGAGTTAAAGGAGACTGTCAAAGCATGTCTTAACTCACAGGCGGCAAAATGTTACAACGAGAACATTGACAAAGAAACATCTAAATACACTGGCGTATTCTTAAACGAGCGGAACTTACTTTTCGAACAGCCCTCGCCCTTTACGTGTTTCTGTACGGGGTCGACGGCATTGTAATGAAAGGACAGCAAACGCTGGATTGATGTCCCTCTGTGTGAGAGAGGCAAAAGCGTGTCAGTGGGAAAGGTGGAGGCTCGAAGAGAGAAAGAATGAAGGAAGATTAAGATTTAACGTCCCGTCGACATAGAGACTGAGCGCAAGTTCTGATTGGTTCATAAAGCGGAATGAAATCAGCAGAACCCTTAAAAAGGAAGCATCCCGGAATTTGCCGGACCAATTTAGGCATATCGAATAAAACCGTAATCTCAAGGACCAGACGCGAATTTGAAACCGACGTCTTCCCGAATGTCAGTCTAGCTTACTAACCACTGCTCCACCTCGCCCGGTGTAAAGAGAGCGCGTCAGCTGAGAGGAAAGTACCTGTCAGTAGTTAGCCATCGGTTTGTGCACGTCCCGGTGTGGATTCGGGACTAATGTATCTACGGTTCCAAGGAATTGGGAAGTTTCATGGATATTACTTCAACTGTGAAGATGTAGAGCTACGATATTGCACTACGGATATTATGTTATATTGTGTCAACAGATCTGAGTAAAAACTCTAAGCGGTTTTGGCCTTATGTAAAATCAGTAGGTGGGTCAAAATCGTCTTTTCATTCACTCAGTGACCATACTGGCACCGAAACAAAAGATAACATAGATAAGGCTGAAGTACGGAATTCTGTCTTCCGAAATCGTTTCACCGCGCAAGATCGTGACACATCCGTCCTTTCGATAATCGAATCGGCAGATATTGAGATAACCGATCGCGGAATTGAAAAACAACTACAATCGCTTAGTAGTGGGAAAGCGTTAGGACCAGATGAGATACCTAAAAGATTTTACAAAGATTACGCGAAAGAACGTGCTCCCCTGCTGGCAGTAATTTGATGTAGATCGCTTGAGCACTGAAGGATGTCTAGCGACTGGAAGAAAGCGCAGATCATTCCAGTTTTTAAGAAGGGCCGTAGGAAAGATGTACAAGATCATAGACCTATATTGTTGACGTCAGCCTGTTATGGAACTGTGTTATACGTTTTATGCTCAAGAATTATAACGTTTTTGGAGAGATGAAAATCTGCTCTATAACAAACAGTTCCGCAAACAGAGATCCTACGTAACTCAGCTCGCTCTGTTCCTCAGTGAGGTCGACAGCGCCATAGACAACGGCGCTCAGATTGATACCGTGTTCCCTGATTTCAGGAAGGCATTTGAAGACGTCCCGCACAGAAAAAAATACGAGCATATCGAGTATCGGAGCAGATTTGCGACTGGATTCAAGACTTCGCTGCAGACAGAATCAGCACCTCGCCCTTAAAAGAATAAAACGACAGATGTAAAGGTAATTTCCGCAGTACCACAAGGAAGTGTGATAGGACCGTTACTGTTAACAGTATGTGTAAATGATGTATTAAGAAAGCGTTGGATGCTATTTAAAGCTGTTCGCAGATGATACGGCTGTCTATATCAAAGTAGCAACGTCAGAAGATGGTAACGATTTGCATAATGACCTCCAGAGAATTGATGAATGGTGCAAACTCTGGCAGTTGACGCTGGCCGTAAATAAATATAGCGTATTGCTCATACATAGGAAAAGAAATCCACTACTGTACTGCTACACTATTGTTGACAAACCGCTGGGAAACAGTATCTACCGTCAAACATGTAGGGGTAAGTATCCAGAGCGACCTTAACTGGACTGACCACATAAAACAAATAGTGAGAAAAGCAGATGCCAGACGCATCCACGAATGCTTATAATGCTCTTGTTCTACCGGTTCTTGAGTGTTGCTCATGTGTCAGGAATCCCTGCCAGGTAGGACTGATAGAAGAGATAGAGAAGGTCCAACGAAGAGCGGCGCGTTTCGTCACGGGAGCGTTTAGTTGTTGAGAGAGCGTTACGGAGTTACCAAACAAAAAATGTTACAAGAAAGGCGTTGTGTATCGCGGAGGGATTTACTAATGAAATTTCGAGGGAGCACTTTCCGGGACGAGTCGGGCAGCATATTACTTCCCCCACATACGTCTCACTAAAAGAACATGAGAAGAAAATTCGAGAAATTAGAGCCAATACAGAGGCTTCCCGACAACTATTTTTCCCACGCGCTATTCGTGGGTGGAACAGGATTGGAGGGCTCAGTTAGTGGTACAAAAGTACCCTCCACCACACACCAGTAGGTGGCCTGCGGAGTACGATATAGATTTAGATGTAAATGATACCTGCCAATTGATAATTAGAAGAAGAGCTATGTGTGCCATGTAAACGCTGCGGCTATATCTACGTAATAATCGCCGATGTCAGTAAACTATTTCGCATCGTCGCCTCCAGCCAAAGAACTGTATTCTTCAACATTGTGAAAACGTATGGCCCAGTATTTATTATGACCTCTTTTGTGACTATAGAGCCAAACAAGTTTACGTCTGTGTTGACTGTTGTTGATCTAACAATAAGTCATATAACCTGTATAGGACCCTCCCACGAGTCCTAAAATGTACCTTAGTGTCAGTACCGTAATGGAAAAGCTTCCAAAGTTATTGTAACGAAGACTATCAGAGAATCTTAATTGTCTGAAAAGCAATGTTTCGACTGAGTAGAGCCAGGAAATTTTCAAGAGATCTGTTGCCCAATAATGAAATAGAATTTGAAAGTTGGAAAGTTGTGGTAAGGCCTTATGGGACCAAACTGCTAGCGTCATCGGTTCCTAAGCTTACGCACTACTTAATCTAACATAAACTAACTTACGCTAAGGACAACGCACACACCCATGCCCGAGAGAGAACTCGAACCTCGAACCTCCGACGGGGGGAGCGACGCTGACCGTGACAAGGCGCCCTAGAACGCGCGGCTACTCACAGAGTTGTGAGGTGGCGTTATTATACAACGATTCTCAGCGTGGTTGATTATTCTCGTAAACCAGCTGTTACGTCACGCGGAACGCACTCCCAAATATCATTTGCGACCGCGGCTGTCTCCAGTGGGGGCTTACTGTACCTGGCTCACAAAAAACACAATATATTTACGAAAACAGACGCACGAGAACCAGCCACATAAGCTCTCGTAGCGATTTTCGAACATAAGAGAACGAGATCGCTGAAAACTTATGGAAAAGTAGGTCGAATGAACGGTGCATTATTATGCTATTTAAAAGTTAGCTCTGGAATTGCTTTGGAGTCATTAACTGTGGGCATTCTATCTCTTCAAAAACGCAGTAAATCGCTTCGACTAGGACATGTTTGTAGTGCTAATTGCTGAAAATTGAACAAACACAGCTCCGCAATCATTGCCTCTATTAAAACGCACCCTTCTGCACAAGTTACCCAAAGTGTTCTGGTTGTGGTACATGCAATATTGAACTGCGAAGAATCAGACAGTGCCGTAGACAGAAATTTTGGAATGTGTTGGCTGATGTTCGCTTACACCTTCACAAAATCGGACAAACTCATTCCCGAATGGAGAATACTTCAAATGGTTCAAATGGCTCTGAGCACTATGGGACTCAACATCTTAGGTCATAAGTCCCCTAGAACTTAGAACTACTTAAACCTAACTAACCTAAGGACATCACACACACCCATGCCCGAGGCAGGATTCGAACCTGCGACCGTAGCAGCCCCACGGTTCCGTACTGCAGCGCCAGAACCGCACGGCCACCGCGGCCGGCTGGAGAATACTCTCATACAGGGTGAGTCAGGAGGAGAGGTACATACTTTGAGATGCGATAGTGTTACTGATTTTGAACAAAAAATTTCATGCCGACATATGCCCTATTGCGAATGGTTTCTGAGATAGAACACGTTTAATATCACTTTTGTATGTATTTCGTTAATAACTCGAAAATCGCATACTCCAACGAAAACATGTCTCAGTACACAATTAAACTAAATTAAATTTGTTACAGGAAAGGTCATATTTACGAGTATTGTTTGTTTAGAACTAACAGTTTGCGTGCAGAGATCGTGAAAATATTGAAAATCTCTCCCTACGCGCATGCGCTATAGCTTAGGTGCTTTTTGGAGACCAGTTTGAGGTAATTTTCCGATTTGATAGACCACAAACGTCCTGTACGAAAATGTTCGTCTCACCTTCCTCTATATTGCTGTGGGACGTTGTAAACAATGACAATGAATAATACAGAAAATAAATAGAAATCTAAATTAAAAGTGTTCTATCTCAGAAACCATTCGGAATAGGGCATAAATTCACATCAAGTTTTTTTGTACAGAATCACTAATGCTATCGCCTTTCCTCCTGACTCACCCAGTATATTCCAACACATACACTCCTGGAAATTGAAATAAGAACACCATGAATTCATTGTCCCAGGAAGGGGAAACTTTATTGACACATTCCTGGGGTCAGATACATCACATGATCACACTGACAGAACCACAGGCACATAGACACAGGCAACAGAGCATGCACAATGTCGGCACTAGTACAGTGTATATCCACCTTTCGCAGCAATGCAGGCTGCTATTCTCCCATGGAGACGATCGTAGAGATGCTGGATGTAGTCCTGTGGAACGGCTTACAATGCCATTTCCACCTGGCGCCTCAGTTGGACCAGCGTTCGTGCTGGACGTGCAGACCGCGTGAGACGACGCTTCATCCAGTCCCAAACATGCTCAATGGGGGACAGATCCGGAGATCTTGCTGGCCAGGGTAGTTGACTTACACCTTCTAGAGCACGTTGGGTGGCACGGGATACATGCGGACGTGCATTGTCCTGTTGGAACAGCAAGATCCCTTGCCGGTCTAGGAATGGTAGAACGATGGGTTCGATGACGGTTTGGATGTACCGTGCACTATTCAGTGTCCCCTCGACGATCACCAGTGGTGTACGGCCAGTGTAGGAGATCGCTCCCCACACCATGATGCCGGGTGTTGGCCCTGTGTGCCTTGGTCGTATGCAGTCCTGATTGTGGCGCTCACCTGCACGGCGCCAAACACGCATACGACCATCATTGGCACCAAGGCAGAAGCGACTCTCATCGCTGAAGACGACACGTCTCCATTCGTCCCTCCATTCACGCCTGTCGCGACACCACTGGAGGCGGGCTGCACGATGTTGGGGCGTGAGCGGAAGACGGGCTAACGGTGTGCGGGACCGTAGCCCAGCTTCATGGAGACGGTTGCGAATGGTCCTCGCCGATACCCCAGGAGCAACAGTGTCCCTAATTTGCTGGGAAGTGGCGTTGCGGTCCCCTACGGCACTGCGTAGGATCCTACGGTCTTGGCGTGCATCCGTGCGTCGCTGCGGTCCGGTCCCAGGTCGACGGGCACGTGCACCTTCCGCCGACCACTGGCGACAACATCGATGTACTGTGGAGACCTCACGCCCCAAGTGTTGAGCAATTCGGCGGTACGTCCACCCGGCCTCCCGCATGCCCACTATACGCCCTCGCTCAAAGTCCGTCAACTGCACATACGGTTCACGTCCACGCTGTCGCGGCATGCTACCGGTGTTAAAGACTGCGATGGAGCTCCGTATGCCACGGCAAACTGGCTGACACTGACGGCGGCGGTGCACAAATGCTGCGCAGCTAGCGCCATTCGACGGCCAACACCGCGGTTCCTGGTGTGTCCGCTGTGCCGTGCGTGTGATCATTGCTTGTACAGCCCTCTCGCAGTGTCCGGAGCAAGTATGGTGGGTCTGACACACCGGTGTCAATGTGTTCTTTTTTCCATTTCCAGGAGTGTATTTAAGGAAGTCACAGAATGAAAGTAATTTAAAAAAGCATTGAAAGTATGATGTGACCAACAACGCTTAAATCCAGAATCCGCACATCTGTCCACTATGCATTACTCTACAGGTAACTGTTAAGTCTTTGAAAAGGCATATTTCTACAACAGTCAAATTATAATACAAAAAGCACTACCTACGTCACAGGACTCAGCCAGTGGGTTCGCTTCGCGTCAGTGTGACCTCTGTGTTCTGCTAAATATCAGTAATACGTCTTTTGATTTCGTATCAAAGCCGCCATGAAGACTTGTGTGTCCAATATGCACATCTATACTCCACAGATATCACACACGTCAAAAAAATTTTTTGCATCAGCCCGGTTCCCAGAACTCCTGAAGATAGACGTTGACTGTAGATATTGTATCACAGACACAGTCCCTTTGACTGTTCAGAGATGTCACTAAAC
Organism: Schistocerca nitens; assembly: GCF_023898315.1. Lineage (NCBI taxonomy): Eukaryota > Metazoa > Arthropoda > Insecta > Orthoptera > Acrididae > Schistocerca > Schistocerca nitens. The sequence continues at coordinate 564,671,742 of NC_064621.1, forward strand.
CCGCCCGAAGAAGGAAACAACCACGCATGAGTAGCGCCTATTAGACGGAGGCGGTCCGACAGTCGATCAGTTCCAGTCGTTCCACCACGGAGGAGCAACACGGGTCTTGTTGTCTGTAGTTCGACCAAGGGCTCTCAACAAGGGAAGTGTGCAGGGAAGTGAAACAAAGCGATGTTCTTAGGACATGGAGGAGGCACAGTGAGACAGGAACTGTCGATGACATACCTCGCTCAGGCCGTCCAAGGGCTACTACTTTAGTGAATGACCGCTCTCTACGCATTATGGGACGGATGAACCCTGATAACAACGCAGCCACGTTGAATAATGCTTCTCGTGCAGCCACAGGAAGTCGTGTTACGACTCAAACTGTGCGCAATACGCTGCATGATGCGCAACTTCACTCCCGACGGCCATGGCGAGGTCCATCTTTGCAACCACGACACCATGCAGCGTGGTACAGATGGGCCCAGAAACATGCCCAATGGACCTCTCAAGATTGGAATCACGTTTTCTTCAATGATGAGTGCCGCATATACCTTCAACCAGACAATCTTCGGAGACGTGTTTGGAGGCGACCCGGTCAGGCTGAACGCCTTAGACACACTGTTCAGCGGTTGCAGCAAGGTGGAGGTTCCCTGATGTATTGGGGTGGCATTATGTGGGGCCGACGTACGCCGCTGGTGGTCATGGAAGGTGCTGTAATGGCTGTACAATACGCGTATGCCATCCTCCGACCGATAGTGCAACCATATTGGCAGCATACTGGCGAGGCATTAGTCTTCGTGGACGACAATTCGCTCCCCCATCGTTCACATCTTCCTTCAGGATAACGGCATCCCTCGACTAGAGTGGCCAGCATGTTCGCCAGTCAAGAACCCTATCGAACATGCCTGGGATAGAATGAAAAGGGCTGTTTATGTAAGACGTGACCCACCAACCACTGTGAGGGATCTACGCCAAATCACCGTTGAGGAGTGTGACAATCTGGACCAACAGTGCCTTGATGAACTTGTGGATAGTATGCCACGACGAATACAGGCATGCATCGTGCTACTGGGTATTAGAGGTACTGGTTTGGTACGGCAATAGGGACCACCACCTCTGAAGGTCTCACTGTATGGTGGTACAACATGCAATTTTTGGTTTTCATGAGCGATAAAAAGTGCGGAAATGATGTTCATGTTGATCTCTATTCCAGTTTTCTGTACAGGTTCTGGAACTCTCCAAACGGGGCTGATGCAAAACTTTTTTTGATGTGTGTATGAAGTGGAACAAAAAGACTGCTTTTCATTGTACATAGTCCATTCACATTGTTGACCACCTGTCAAAAAACTGAATTACCACCTTTTTCGGAGTGGACAACAAGAGTGTCAATGAGAGTCTGGAAAGTATGGACGGAGATGTGGAGCCATGCTGAATCCAGTTCTGTGGCCAGCTGCATTAGGTTTATCGGCTGAGGATTCGTGGCACGAACACGACGATCAAGGTCGCCTCACAGATTCTCGATTGGTTTTAATCCGGGGAGTTTGGTGGCCAACGGAGTACGTTAAACACGTCCTCGTGCTCTTCGAAACCACGCACGTACACTGAGAGCTCTGTGGCACACTGCATTGTCCTACTGGTAGATGCATCGTGTCGAGGAAGATAACAAGCCACATGTAGGTGTGGTCATGTTTTTAAGCATAGGTACTTGTTTTGATCCATTGTGCCTTTTAGAATGATGAGATTGTACAGGGAATGCCACGAAACCAATCTCCAAAACATAATGCTCCTACCTCCGGCCTGAACTGAGCCGAAGAGGGCTGCCGGGCCGTAAAAGCTAACTGCCATCTGTGCACAGTGCCATAAAACATGATTCATCTGAAAAGGCTGTCCAGTTGCTGTACTGGCGTGAAAATTCCAGCCTTCGTAGCCGATGATTAGTACTTGGTATGGGTGCACGAAATAGGTGCCTGCTGCGGAGGCCATACGCAGCCACATTCGCTAAAAGTTCGTCTAGGAGGCACTGTCGATAGCCCTTTGGTTCCTCTGGGCACTCAGCTGCTCAACAGCTGCACGTCTGTTCGCCCGTTCACACCTCCACAGCCGTAGGTCACCCCTGTCATCTATGGCCCGTGGTGCATCACAGTCGCCTCGGCGCCAGTTTTGGATTCCGCTGTTTTGTCATGCACGGTTTCCTTTCACCACACGAACAGTTTACAAACTCAGCCGTTTCGGAAGTGCGTCCACCGTTGACCCGAAAGCCAATGATCATAACCTTTTGAACGTCACATAATTCGCTCCGTTTCCGCGATACCACACGTTTTTCCGCATGCCCCCAACACGCTTTATAGACTCTCCTCTGCTCGCACCGTCACCTGCTGCCTGTACAGCACGTTGGCGTCGAACATAGTCGGTGGTCACATTAATGCGACTGAACCCTGTGTAATACATTACGATTTCCATTATTTCCGCTCTCAGACTGAGGGAGGGGAGAGATGTTTTTAGCAGAGTAGATGTGTACGAGATGGCGTTTCTTCAGTATCCTGACTGGTGTGATGGGGCCCGCCACGTGTGCCAATATCTCAAACTCAGAATAGCACTAGTGTCCAACGTACTCAATTATACGCCGTATACCTTCCCATGCCCGTCACAAGTTTTTCTCTCTACTATGGCTCCTTCTAATGCCATGGCAGTTATACCACCATATCTTCACTTCCGGTTAATGGTGCTTCCTTGGCGATTCTACAGAGAGCTGATTTAAATTTTGTCAGTCTACTTAATTTCCAGGATGCTTCCAGTAGTGTTTTCCACATATCTACTACTCTCCCACTCTCACACAGTTCAGTCAACTAACAGATTAAGTTCCGGGCATCCGCAGCTGTTCAAAGGCATGATTTTAGGAAGAATTCCGCTAACAGCTAGTTTCATTGCCTCAAGCCGCGTCATAAAGTGCAGCCTAAATGGTAAAAAGCAGACTATAATGTCACCTCATTTTATGGATATTAAAATTAATATTAATAAAGGAACGTCTAAAATATACTCACAACGTTAAAAAGACATAGGCATACCCACATCTGCAGGACAAAATTTACTATTCAGTGTATATTGTCGATAGAATGGCGAGCGAAACGTAACGATGGCATGCTTCATTCATTTAGTACAAATTACTATTTGATGTAACCTGCAGAGGCATATTTTAAAATTCTAAATAGAAAAAATAAAAATATTTTACAATGACCGGACGCTAAAACTTTGTAACAGGGGGCGGGTTGACTGTAAAAATTGTTAAAACCATTCAACATCCTAGATCTTGGCTGCTGAATGGTTTTTAACAATTAAGCAGTTCGCCCTTCAGTTCTCTCAAAATGAGAAAGCTCAATAAAAAATTGGCACTGCCAACAGCTACAGCTACAGAATATTATTACGTTCTAATACCTACGCGAAGACGGGCACAGCATCACAAGTCCTCCAGAAAATTCAAAAATACTTCATAAAAAAGAATAGAGCCATATTTTGAATAGATTACAAGAAGTAGAAATTTTTAAATAAAAGAACGAAGATGCACAGTTCTCGTTCAGTAACCAATTAGAATTAAAGCGCCATAGAATTCTAGCTAGTTTTGATTGTTTATACGATTAGGAATTAGTACGTAATAAAATTCTGTGTTATTATCGCTTGTAAAGGTAGCGACCCAGCACTCCTAGTCATGAGTATATGACGTTACACTACCCTCAGGGATAGCTTCCTTTCCGTCAGCCAGCTAGTCTCCCACTGCCGTTCGTGTGGTGCGCTTTTACTTTGCCCGACACTGGGTTGTCCTGACGTCACACCGGCAAGACACTGCATTTGGTACACTCCACATAGTGATCTACATAGTGCCGCGACTAATCAATTTTTATTGCCAATCCGGCCCCTTTAAAAACCTTTTGCGTCCGCTCACCATACAATTTTTCCACTTTTTTCTAGATGCACGCAAATTTAAAAAAAATGGCTCTGTAGCCGTAGGTTTCACCTAGCATCTGTTTGTCCGGATGAATGGAACACGTCTTCGTTACCCTTCTTTCGCCATGGTATCGACGGTATTCACCAAATAGTAAATTTTTACTTGGAGCGATTGGTACGCCTGTGATCTTATAACGTTGTGAGTGTATTTTGAACATTCCTTTAGTAATATTGCACCTGATGATGCGGCTTTAAGCCGCCAAACCGGTTGTATTTTAATAAACAACAACTTTACCAGCTGGTAGGTGACTTCTTCCTAACGTCATAACGCAATAAGGTAGTCAATACTGTTGCCACCTCACTAACATTGCACTCAGGACTCCTGGCTGGCTGCCGCACTGTGGGACCCTCCCACAATACTCTGCACTCGTGTCTGTACACGACGTGCAGATATAGCAAGAAAATAACCAGATGGCGTATTGTAGATATCAATCGTCACAGTATATAGTCGGAAAGTTACAATGCCCCGAGCCTTTTTGATCTCATTAAAGAACCGCCGCAACGCCTTTCTGATCACGGGAGTGCCTCTACATCTCCCATGCACAGAAGAAGCACTGAGTTGTTTCAAAAATGGCACCGTGATACTGTCTTATACGAGGGCAGTTCAATAAGTAATGCAACACATTTTTTTTCTGAAACAGGGGTTGTTTTATTCAGCATTGAAATACACCAGGTTATTCCCCAATCTTTTAGCTACACAACACTATTTTTCAACGTAATCTCCATTCAATGCTACGGCCTTACGCCACCTTGAAATGAGGGCCTGTATGCCTGCACGGTACCATTCCACTGGTCGATGTCGGAGCCAACGTCGTACTGCATCAATAACTTCTTCATCATCCGCGTAGTGCCTCCCACGGATTGCGTCCTTCATTGGGCCAAACATATGGAAATCCGACGGTGCGAGACCGGGGCTGTAGGGTGCATGAGGAAGAACAGTCCACTGAAGTTTTGTGAGCTCCTCTCGGGTGCGAAGACTTGTGTCAGGTCTTGCGTTGTCATGAAGAAGGAGAAGTTCGTTCAGATTTTTGTGCCTACGAACAAGCTGAAGTCGTTTCTTCAATTTCTGAAGAGTAGCACAATACACTTAAGAGTTGATCGTTTGACCATGGGGAAGGACATCGAACAGAATAACCCCTTCAGCGTCCCAGAAGACTGTAACCATGACTTTACCGGCTGAGGGTATGGCTTTAAACTTTTTCTTGGTAGGGGAGTGGGTGTGGCGCCACTCCATTGATTGCCGTTTTGTTTCAGGTTCGAAGTGATGAACCCATGTTTCATCGCCTGTAACAATCTTTGACAAGAAATTGTCACCCTCAGCCACATGACGAGCAAGCAATTCCGCACAGATGGTTCTCCTTTGCTCTTTATGGTGTTCGGTTAGACAACGAGGGACCCAGCGGGAACAAACCTTTGAATATCCCAACTGGTGAACAATTGTGACAGCACTACCAACAGAGATGTCAAGTTGAGCACTGAGTTGTTTGATGGTAATCCGTCGATCATCTCGAACGAGTGTGTTCGCACGCTCCGCCATTGCAGGAGTCACAGCTGTGCACGGCCGGCCCGCACGCGGCAGATCAGACAGTCTTGCTTGACCTTGCGGCGATGATGACACACGCTTTGCCCAACGACTCACCGTGCTTTTGTCCACTGCCAGATCACCGTAGACATTCTGCAAGCGCCTATGAATCTGAGATGCCCTGGTTTTCCGCCAAAAGAAACTCGATCACTGCCCGTTGTCTGCAACGCACATCCGTTACAGACGCCATTTTAACAGCTCCGTACAGCGCTGCCACCTGTCGGAAGTCAATGAAACTATACGAGACGAAGCGGGAATGTTTGAAAATATTCCACAAGAAATTTCCTGTTTTTTCAACCAAAATTGGCCGAGAAAAAAATGTGTTGCATTACTTATTGAACTGCCCTCGTATTATAAACGATGACTCCACGCATCATGACCGCAGAAGTGACACCACTCCAAAACACTGAGAGAGCTGAACGTTTCAGAAGGTCACCTCCTTACTTTCTGCCGATGGTCACTCTGGGTATTGCAGAAAGGCGATTCATCGTTGTACTCAACACGATGCCATTCAACAGACCGAGACGTTGGTGCTGAGGTGTTGACGACAGCCAATACATGGGACTGCAGTTCCCTAGCCCGGCTGCAGCTAGTCTCTGACCAACGGTGTGGAATGACACAGACTTCTGCAGGGAGTCTTCTACTTGTTCTCGTATGCCAGCCTTCCATTCTCATGCAGTCTAATAAAGGACCACTGTCATGTTTGAAAGTGTCCATCTCAGACTACACAGGCCAATATGCTAGTTAACTGTTCTCCGAGGATCAGTGACCTTAACATTATCATATGTTTTAATGTTAGCGTTAATATTAGTAACTCAGTTTTCAGTAATAGAAGTATTTGTTGAAGAAACATACAGGTAATAGTAGTAGCAATAGCGACTGTTTATATCGTAATAGTTGTTCGTTACTGTAGTAGCAGTATACTTGTATGCTGTTGGTTACAGTACTGATAGCAGTACGTGAAATTAGCCGAAGTAATACGAAAAAAGAAAACCTATGGCGCTTTTTCAGTCACACTAAAGAAGACCCACCTGAGGTTGGAACGAGATGCAGTAGATAAAATACGTAGGTTGGAACTTAAATACAGGCAACTATTTATTCGCAACCGATGCAATAGAGTTACAAATTTGCACCTGTTACTGTCCTTCAAAGAAGTTACCAGCGTTGTGTATAATCCGTTTCCAGTGATGTAACACTACTTGTGGAAGGCGTAGTACACCGTTAGCAGAGCCTGTTCTGTTGATGGTGCGAATGGCGCGGTCTACGCCCTGTCGAATCTCTGGAACAGTTCTGAAGCGAATGCCACAAAGTGGTTCCTTCATCTTCGGAATCAAATCAGAGTCACAAGAACTTAAGTCCGGGGAGTATGGTGGATGGTACAGTACTTCACAGTTGCATCGACCGAACAGAGCAGCCACAGCTTGCGCTGTATGCGCCCGCGCATTGTCGTGCAAAATGATGGGTGGGTTGCGCAGAAAGTGTTGCCGCTTCTTTCCCAAAGCTGGTCGTTTTTGGAGCCTAGCCTGCGACCAGCTGCTGACTTCTTTGAAGGACGGTAGCAGCTGCAAACATGTAACTCTTTTGTATCGGTTGTGAATAAACAGTTGCCACTATTTAAGTTCCAACCCTCCTATATGCAAAGCAGCACATTGATAACCATCTGAAGTTTACAGGAATATTTGTAGACAGAAATAAAGATCAGTAAGAAAAGGCAGTGTTATAGACATTCCAAACTTTATTCAATGTTCAGAGTAGAAAAATATTTAAGTGAAAGAAATTAAAATAGATCATCTTCAAATGGGTAGATGACGTAATTAATGAGGACGTACTGTATAGAAGTGAGGAGAATAGAAATTTGTGGCACAACCTGACTTGAAAAAGTGACTGGCTGATAGAACTCATTCTGAGACGTCATGGGATTTTCAGTTTAGTACCTAGGGAAAGTGTCAAGGGTAAGAACCGCTGAGAGGAATCAAGAGATGAATTCAGTAAGCAGATTCGGAAGGGTGTTAAGTTTAAGTAGACGGGATAGAGTACCGTGGAGAGCTGCATCAAACGAGTCTTCGGAGGACTGAAGACCGCAACAAACAACAACATTATGAAAATTCACGTACATGCAATTCTCTATATGATGGTCCACGTTCTCATCAATAAAGTGGATTGCGGTAAATAAATAAATGTCACAACCGAATTCCACACAAATGACGTACTGGACGATTCAACCAGCCAGCCAAATGGAGACCAACAATGAGGTCGCTTTCAACGCCTGATAACCCTTCTCACACGAGTATGTGGCATCAGTATCTCACGCTGTTCACACCCCCTACGTATCCCACTAGGTCTGGTAGCAAAACTAAACACGATCAACACTGACGCAATCTGGTGGCAGTCATACCTGTCACAGAAAATTCAGCACGCGCCAGTGACGTGTTCACGTACGAAGTTACACTGGCATCCCACCGTGCCTTTTGGGTGCTTCAGTTTTTTGCCAGGAACTGCAATTTGAAAAGGGGTGGCGGTAATAGACAAAAACCAGCTAGAATTGACCATAAGGAAGCATCTTTTTAGCTGCAATACTCCACGAATCTCGAATTAACTTGCGGGAAGTTGCTGCACTCACCGGTATCAACCTTACATATGTATAGCAAATAATATAAGGTCTCAAGTTTCAACATCACGAACTGTCAGTAATACAAAAGCTGCTTGCGAGCGATTTAATTAGAACATCTACTTTTGGAGGTCGCGGATAATGTCACTCTGCAAACTTACAAATCCTCCATAATCGAAGTTGATAGAAATCTCAATAAAGTGATTAGTACACAGAGGCTGCACAAAAGGTGCATGATAAAAAGTACCGTACTTTTCTTAAAAAACGTTATACCTCGTTTCTGTAAGGTAACATTCTATGTAAAAAAAGCATTATAACTCTATGCTGTAATTATCTGGAAAATACAGAAATAATCTTTGCTCATAATTCCTTAGAAGGACTAAAATTTTTTATGTTTATCTACCTAAAGGAATATTCCTTTCGTAGCCGATACTGATGGATGATAATATGATATAAGGATGGTTCAAATGGTTCAAATGGCTCTGTGCACTATGGGACTCAACTGCTGAGGTCATTAGACCCCTAGAACGCAGAACTAGTTAAACCTAACTAACCTAAGGACATCACAAACATCCATGCCCGAGGCAGGATTCGAACCTGCGACCGTAGCGGTCTTGCGGTTCCAGACTGCAGCGCATATAAGGATGGAAATGGGATTAATATGTCTGTCCATTATTCCCTATTGATGGAATAATTAGTCTACCTCGGTCAGTGTTCTGTTTACTCGACAGTTGTGGCACAGGCCTCAGTCTCGTCTAGCAGGGGTTTCTGGTAGCTATATAAAACTTTCTGATAAGAGACAACAGGGCAATGCTACAGAATAGGGCACAGACAGATCTGGAAAGAAAAATCAGATGTGTTGATTATATTTGCCTTACATCACATAAATGTTACATTCTATTTCTGATTAATCCACACATAATTTAATCAACAACCCGATACAAAAACGTCTTGCTGAAGGTCAAAGCACAAAGACTGAAATAGCTGAATACACGAAATAAAGTATGAATAATTCGTCCATCTTCATTTTAGAGAGAGAGTGCTGACTTACTTTGGGAGTATTAATAGGCAAGAGATCCACCGTTGACTGATGCCCAAACACGGGCAGCACAAACTGTTTATTGAGAAACCACGGATAGCTTCGTAATGGCTATCGACCGATATGCCAGGAGAAACATTACTAAGAAACCACGACCGAAATAACTGCGAACGTATTACTGAGAAAAGGTAGTAGTAATACGAGCTGCTCTGTCCACGGCTGTTACCAGTTAATGAAAGCATGCACACAGCCACGAAAATGGCGGCGACACCGGCGCTAGTGCTATCACGAAGTGGGTCCGACCAAGAACTGCGATATACACTCCTGGAAACGGAAAAAAGAACACATTGACACCGGTGTGTCAGACCCACCATACTTGCTCCGGACACTGCGAGAGGGCTGTACAAGCAATGAACACACGCACGGCACAGCGGACACACCAGGAACCGCGGTGTTGGCCGTCGAATGGCGCTAGCTGCGCAGCATTTGTGCACCGCCGCCGTCAGTGTCAGCCAGTTTGCCGTGGCATACGGAGTTCCATCGCAGTCTTTAACACTGGTAGCATGCCGCGACAGCGTGGACGTGAACCGTATGTGCAGTTGACGGACTTTGAGCGAGGGCGTATAGTGGGCATGCGGGAGGCCGGGTGGACGTACCGCCGAATTGCTCAACACGTGGGGTGTGAGGTCTCCACAGTACATCGATGTTGTCGCCAGTGGTCGGCGGAAGGTGCACGTGCCCGTCGACCTGGGACCGGACCGGAGCGACGCACGGATGCACGCCAAGACCGTAGGATCCTACGCAGTGTCGTAGGGGACCGCACCGCCACTTCCCAGCAAATTAGGGACACTGTTGCTCCTGGGGTATCGGCGAGGACCATTCGCAACCGTCTCCATGAAGCTGGGCTACGGTCCCGCACACCGTTAGGCCGTCTTCCGCTCACGACCCAACATCGTGCAGCCCGCCTCCAGTGGTGTCGCGACAGGCGTGAATGGAGGGACGAATGGAGACGTGTCGTCTTCAGCGATGAGAGTCGCTTCTGCCTTGGTGCCAATGATGGTCGTGTGCGTGTTTGGCGCCGTGCAGGTGAGCGCCACAATCAGGACTGCATACGACCGAGGCACACAGGGCCAACACCCGGCATCATGGTGTGGGGAGCGATCTCCTACACTGGCCGTACACCACTGGTGATCGTCGAGGGGACACTGAATAGTGCACGGTACATCCAAACCGTCATCGAACCCATCGTTCTACCATTCCTAGACCGGCAAGGGAACTTGCTGTTCCAACAGGACAATGCACGTCCGCATGTATCCCGTGCCACCCAACGTGCTCTAGAAGGTGTAAGTCAACTACCCTGGCCAGCAAGATCTCCGGATCTGTCCCCCATTGAGCATGTTTGGGACTGGATGAAGCGTCGTCTCACGCGGTCTGCACGTCCAGCACGAACGCTGGTCCAACTGAGGCGCCAGGTGGAAATGGCATGGCAAGCCGTTCCACAGGACTACATCCAGCATCTCTACGATCGTCTCCATGGGAGAATAGCAGCCTGCATTGCTGCGAAAGGTGGATATACACTGTACTAGTGCCGACATTGTGCATGCTCTGTTGCCTGTGTCTATGTGCATGTGGTTCTGTCAGTGTGATCATGTGATGTATCTGACCCCAGGAATGTGTCAATAAAGTTTCCCCTTCCTGGGACAATGAATTCACGGTGTTCTTATTTCAATTTCCAGGAGTGTATTAGTGTGGCGAGAGCATCTCTCGTCAGTTTTGTCAGTTCAGAAGCTGCACCACAGTAGGTGTCCACCGGCAGAAAGAAGACCCCCGTGGCCAAGGTAACGAGGGTGGGACTAACGCTGGCCTCTCAGCTCAGAAGTTGGAGGGACTGAAAAGGCACAATTATTAGAAGGTGATGAGGTGTGGTATCCTTGTGCCTCGAGGTAGCCGTGGCCTGAAATTCAGAGAGAAGCCTCAGAAGCTTCTGCAGAATGTCACCAGCATTCAAATTAATCTGTGCTCCAGAAAATTACTCCGCGTCCACTAGACGATACTTCTCTGATTAGGAAAGTCCATTGTGCTCCTTATTGCAGTGAAAATTGGTTTATTCTCATTTATTCATCAATTAATTTCATCGATATTTGAATTAATATCTCTGGTCAACAGCATTCTTGTCTCAAGGAATGTGATTGGTGTTCTTAGCTAAGTCGTGATTAATGAATTCGAAAAAGAAGTCCGTTATTGCCTATTGAGCTCAGTTTTCGTGACACGGTACCCAGATTCTATAAAATAACTTGGAAATACTGCATGTTGGTTACTTTGGAATTGCTAACTTAATTTGCTATTGCCGGCCAGTGTGGCCGAGCGGTTCTAGGCGCTTCAGTCTGGAACCGCGCGACCGCTACGGTCGCAGGTTCGAATCCTGCCTCGGGCATGGATGTGTGTGATGTCCTTAGGTTATTTAGGTTTAAGTACATCTAAGTTCTAGGGGACTGATGACCAAAGTAGTTAAGTCCCATAGTGCTCAGAGCCATTTGAACCAGCCAATTTGCTATTTTTACTTTTTGCGAATGTAGTTAGTAAGCAATAGAAATATGTTCAAGGAATTCCACACATGATCCTTAGTTCAGAATGCGAAGGAGGCTGATGTGTCACGCTCACGTTGCATCGCATTGCATTGTGTTTATTGAGAAGCGAGTGACCTCTGACCTTGTGAAGTGAGTTGCTGTAGGTTCGTAAAGGTTTGTGTTTTGACCAAATTGAGAAGAAGAAATGACCTTTCAAATAACCTAAATACTTTTTGTTACTTCTGTGGTAAGTTAACTCCGATATGGTGAAAACGAAACCTTAACGGTCTCGAAAAGAACATTGTGATCATTATTCTGTATGCAAGGTGGCGACGACGACAGATAATAGGCCCTGCAAATATGCTGTTTGACAGGTGTTACACTCCTGACAAGATGGTCAAAAGCGTTAAGTCAAAAGTCCTTTGGTGTCCTCATGATTTGGAGGGAACCAACGGATCACGCAATAGACTGTTATTTCTGTGTGGCAGAAATAGCTGGAATCACCCCTAAAAGAACGAAAGCTGTCAGTATCCTAATTTACCGTCCGCTGTAAGGCTAAGATGTGTATGTCACAGCTGTCTGACTATTTCTGGACCTTACGAACAGACGTTCCTGAGCCAAAGTATCGCAGGATATCACGGAGATTGTACGAGGGCTATTCGGAAAGTAAGTTACTATCGATCGCGAAACGCTATGAAAATAATAAATGTTTTGTTTGTAACAGTTAACTACTTCTCAACATAGTCTCTGGTCCGACTTTGATGTCTATCATAGCGTTGTACCAACTATCCAATACCCTCGTCATAGAAGACAGCTGCGTGTGCTTTCCGCCAGTTCTGTACGCTGGTCTACAGCTCGGTGTATGCTCCAAAATGTTGTCTTCATAGCAAGCGGTTCATGTGAACAGAGATGAAACTGAGTGGGAGCCAATTACGGCCCATATTGTGGGTGACGAAACACTTCCAATTGAAAACGCTGCAGGAGCATCCTCACTGCCCCTGCAGAGTGCGGCTGAGAAGTGCCATGAAGGGGGAAACGCGTGACAGTTACGTGGGTTGCGTGACATCAGGCGAAACCTCTCACCAGGTCCTCATACTCGCGCCGGAGACTATTGTTCTAGGCTTCTCTACGTGCTCACTGTGCTCTGAGAAGCTAAAAGAGAGCGACGTTACGCGATCGACGGGCATATTGGAGACACTGCCCAACACATCTGCCCAAAGCTTCAGCGGGTTTTCAGTGGGTTCCATTTCGCGTCCCATCGGACCCTGCTTTCCGAATAGTCCTCGTATTACTAGGTATGTTTATTCACGTTTATTTATTGTCATGTTGCTCATTTCTCTGATTAATTTCTGTACTGATACACATGTTTTTTTTCTCTCCTTTTGCCAGATACATATAATGCTATAATATACATCTGTATCTACATGGATACTCTGAAATCACACAAATATTTACTCATTCTGAGGAGAAATTCGGTGATTGAAATTTTGCGATAAGATCTCACCGCAATGAGAAATTCCTTGTTTGAAAGTTGTCCACAGCAGACCCCATATCAGCCCACCCAGCTAGCTATACAGTCTAATGCGCTGCTTCCCGAACGGAAAGGCGTGCTGGTCCCATAATTACTCTACCACGCAAACATTTGGCGTTACACTCGTGTGGTATGAGACGTTCCCAAGGGGGAATAACCCTGGGTTCGAAGCGGGGCGGCGGTGGGGTGGGTGGACTTCTGTGAACCACTGAGGGCCACGGTGGGACGAAGCCTCTCCATCGTTTCTAGGTCCCCAGTTTAATACGCAATACACAATACACCCCATATCATGTCTGTGACGCTCTCTCCCCTACTAAGCGATAACACAGAACGTGCTGCTCCTCTTTGAACTTAATCGAAGTACACCGTTAATCGTATCTGGTAAGGATTCGACACCTCGCAGCAGTACTGCAAAAGAGGACGGACAAGCACAGTGTGGGCAGTCTGTTAGTAGATCTGTTGAATTTTCTAAGTGTTCAGAAAATAACGTTTTCTAAGCATTCTTTCACTTTAAGTTCTTCGTAATTGGAATTTCTAGGCATTTAGTTGAGTAGTAGACTCGAGTAACTTATCGTGTAACCGAAGTTTTACGGGATTCCCTTTAGCACTCATGTGGATGACCTGACACTTTTTATTATTTAGGTTCAACTGCCAATTTTAGCAACATAATCTTTTCTAAATGGTTTTGCAATCTTTTTATCTTCTGATAATTTTACTAGACGATAAACGACAGAATCATCAGTAAACAACCTACGACGTGTGCCCAGATTGTCTCCTAAATCGTTTACACAGATAAGGAACAGCGCAAGGCCTAGAGCATTAAGTTAGGAATCACCAGAGATAATTTCTGTTTCACTCCATGATTTTCTGTCAATTATTATGAAACACAGAAACTGATGCCGATACAGAAATTCTGAAGTCTGGATTCAGGGACGAAATATCTTCCAGAAACAGCGAGTTTTGTTTTCATAACTGAATTTTTTACGATCATTCTAATCTGTGCAATCCGTTACGTATATCATAATATTCGTAATTTTAAGAGGAATGGGAATCCGTGATGGAAATATAAACTAAATTTTATTGAACTACTCTCTTTTTAGTCATGAACCTACACAGGACTGCAGTTCTTGCTTCTGCGCTCCTTGTGGTTCGTCGGGGAGAAGACTGTGCCCTATACTTTTATTTATTGTTTAGTAAGGTACAGAGAAAAACGCCTTAGCTAAAACACCCAGTACTCACTTTGTATCACGTAATAGGGGAGAGAGTGTGGCAGATATGATACGCGAATTGGGATGGAAGTCATTAAAGCAAAGACGTTTTTCGTAGCGGCGAGATCTATTTACGAAATTTCAGTCACCAACTTTCTCTTCCGAATGCGAAAATATTTTGTTGAGCCCAACCTACATAGGTAGGAATGATCATCAAAATAAAATAAGAGAAATCAGAGCTCGAACAGAAAGGTTTAGCTGTTCGTTTATCCCGCTCGCTGTTCGGGAGTGGAATGGTAGAGGGATAGTATGATTGTGGTTCGATGAACCCTCTGCCAAGCACTTAAATGTGAATTGCAGAGTAGTCATGTAGATGTAGATGTAGATAATATAGTCGAATTTTAGAACCAGAAAACATATTGAACTCATAGTTTCACGTTCTGTACTGATATGGATGAATACCTAACACTACACTATAATGTATACTACAAAACTTTATATTGTCTATTAATCTGATTAAAATCGGGCATAGGTTACCCTAGAAATTGCACTGTCGTGCCACACACAAAATGTCAATTTTGATAAAGATAAAACACTGATAAATTTTGACTTTTATATCAACTTTAACTTTTGCTGGTCAAACCAATTTAGAACACTTCAGAATTCAAATGAATGAGGGGGGACCCTGAAACTGTTATGATCGCTGTATTTAAAAAATTGATTACTGCGTTTATTATGCGTTCAAGATTTCCAGTATACAAGTTACTACTCTTTTCATCTTATTTACTGCTCATTTAAATGTCTTTAAATCTGTCTCGAAATAATAAACTTCATTACTATATCAATACTAAAGTTATCTTTCAACTTCGTTAGACCTTCGTTATTCATTTACTGGTTCATTAACAAAACATTTCGTTAAACACCATTCTAACATAGCTAGTTCTGTAAATAATTATTATTAACACAAATTTTAATTTTCATTTCGGGACACTCGGATTGCACAACATTTGGAAAGGACCCTGTCTAGGTTAGTTGTGGGGATAATGAAATGATGGGAAAGTTCTGGTAAAATTTAGGTTATTATTGCACCAAACAAACACAGTTCACTCTCTGATCCACACGAATACAGTACTAAAAGTTTCAACCTGCTAGTATCGATGCGGCGGTTGGCGGGCGGCGAGATGGCGAGGCACAGAGCACAACCACAGCTATGGCTCTTGATGTATCGGCACTTTAATTCTTCTTAGCGTCGCAATACTTTTCCATTTAGTGCCTATGGAATTTTGCCATGCTGTGTGAGCGTTGGAACAGCATACCCGAGGCTCAGTGAAGCTATGTCTTCCAGGAGAGCCTCCTCGCTCCAGAAGGTGTTGCTCAAACCAATACCAAACTCCAACTACTACTACTGAGCCCGTTGTGCCGTGCAGTGCCCGCGTGCATTTTCCTTCACACGCCTGCCATCCACCTTTTACTGCTTCCTGACAGACCGTGTATTCACCCATGATTTTGCATTCTACATATCCTAACACATTGCTTACGTATGGACCAGACGCACAGTTACAATTACAAACATTTTACAACAGTTTCAACATTTGTTACATTTCAATTCTATTACAATATTACTTGACATTTGACATAACCATTAATATTCACATTGAAACTTATTTACAGTTTTCTTAACATAATGGCATGAAACAAAAAAAAAATTGAAATCAGGACATCAATTACACAAGTTTATCGAAAAATCAGATGGGAAGAATTACATATATGTACAATATTACAGAGTCGTTGTTGTTACACACGGTGTCTTCATTGGACGTGCCTCGTTTCCTCACCCACGAACGCACATTCAACCGACTGTGCGCAGCGCAGTACTAGACGCGACCGCTTTCCTCGGCGCCATTTTCCCACAGTACACCCCCGCAAGGAAGAGAAAAACCGCGGCGAGTGCGCACCGGTAGATGCGAAGCCATACATCAGCATTTCGTTCTACTTTGGCGAAACTAAACAGCGGCCATAAATATCCAGCCAGCGCGGCGATGCCGCCGATTACGGTGGGGCTGCGAGAGATGACCTTTCAGAGCCGGCGACGGCGTCTCGGCCGGCGCAGATTTACGAGCCGCTCGCGGGTCGCGGTTCACGCAGCCGGACTTATAATCCGCGTGCGTTTATTAGTCACTTAAACCGATATAATAAATATCCCGCGTCCGTTGCGTCCGCGCTTTGTACCGAGCGACGCCCCGCTCTCCGCGTAGCCGCGTTTCGGGCGCGTCTCCCAGCCGGACTCCTGAAGAGAGCGATGCCACGTGAGACGAAACGCCGACAAGTGTCTAAGGTTACCGTTTCCGCCTGCGAGACGGGACATTAATATGGTGTAGCGCGGAGGCGGCTCAGGGACAGCTGCGCACGCCGGCTCGTTAAAATTACGTTGCGAGCCGCCGAGATGCAAAGGCTACCGACGATCCTCCGCTGATGGCATCGCGGCGCGGCGCGGCGCGGCGCTCGGCCCGGCTCCTCTTCCCGCACCAGGAGCGTTCCTCTGGGCCCGCCTGCCGCTGCTGCGCGGCCGGGTGGCGGCGCTGTGACATTTAACACCGCGTGGGTGACGGAAGCTTCGCCTTTGCTTCTCGACAGGAGCTACTGCTCAAAGCAGCTGACTTTCTACCAGACAGGGCCCTCCCTTAACGTAAGGAGTGGTTTATAAGACTACAGCGTTTCTGAAAAAGGAAAACGGACAAGTGACGGTAGGAGGTGAGTTCTGAGGGTTCTGTACAAATTTAGACTACTGGCCATTAAAACTGCTACACCAAGAAGAAATGCAGATGATAAACGGGTACTCATTGGACAAATATATTAGAACTGACATGTGATTACATTTTCACGCAATTTGGGTGCATAGATCCTGAGAAATCAGTACCCAAAACAACCACCTCTCGCCGTAATAAAGGCCTTGGTACGCCTGGATATTGAGTCAAAGAGAGCGTGGATGGCGTGTACAGGTACAGCTGCCCATGCAGCTTCAACACGATACCACAGTTCATCAAGAGTAGTGACTGGCGTATTGCGACGAGTCAGTTGCTCGGCCACCATTGACCAGACGTTTTCAATTGGTGAGAGATCTGGAGAATGTGCTGGCCAGGGCAGCAGTCGAACATTTTCTGTATCCAGAAAGGCCCGTAGAGGGCCTGCAACATGCGGTCGTGCATTATCCTGCTGAAATGTAGGGTTTCGTAGGGATAGAGTGAAGGGTAGAGCCACGGATAGTAACACACCTGAAATGTAACGTCCACTGTTCAAACTGCCGTCAATGCGAACAAGAGGTGACCGAGACGTGTAACCAATGGCACCCCACACCTTCACCCCGGGTGATAAGCCAGTATGGCGATGACGAATACACGCTTCCAATGTGCGTTCACCGCGATGTCGCCAAACACGGATGCGACCATCATGATCCTGTAAACAGAACCTGGAATCATAGAAAAAATGACGTTTTGCCAGTCGTGCATCAAGGTTCGTCGTTGAGTACACCATCGCAGGCGATCCTGTCTGTGATGCAGCGTCAAGTGTAACCGCAGCCATGGTCTCCGAGCTGATAGTCCATGCTGCTGCAAACGTTGTCGAACTGTTCGTGCAGGTGGTTGTTGTCTTGCAAATGTCCCCATCTGTCGACTCAGGCATCGAGACGTGGCTGCACGATCCGTTACAGCCATGCGTATAAGATGCCTGTCATCTCGACTGCTAGTGATACGAGGCCGTTGGGATCCAGCACGACGTTCCGTATTACCCTCCTGAACCCACCGATTTCATATTGTGCTAACAGTCATTGGATTTCGACCAACGCGAGCAGCAATGTCGCGATACGATAAACCGCAATCGCGGTAGGCTACAAACCGACATTTATCAAAGTCGGAAACGTGATGGTACGCATTTCTCCTCCTTACACGAGGCATCGCAACAGCGTTTCACCAGGCAACGCCGGTCAAGTGCTGTTTGTGTATGAGAAATCGGTTGGAAAATTTCCTCATGTCAGCACGTTGCAGGTATCACCACCGGCGCCAATCTTGTGTGAATGCTCTGAAAAGCTAATCATTAGCATATCACAGCATCTTCTTCCTGTCGGTTAAATTTCTCGTCTGGTGCGCGTCATCTTCGTAGTGTAGCAATTTTAATGGCCAGTAGTGTAATTACGTACACTGAAAAGCCAAAACATTACGGCCACCTGCTTAATAGCCTGTTTGTCAGTCTTTGGAATGAAATGAATCACTGACACTGCGTATCACGGATCCAACAATTAGTTGGTAGCTATGTGGCTTTAGACGTCTTTGCACGGGTCACGTAATTCGCGTAAATAACTGGCTGCTCCCATGCGTAAGTGGTGATGGAGACCGATGGTGACCCAGATGGGTTGCATAGGATTTACATCAGGCGAATTTGGTCGCCGAGACATCAGCGTGAGTTCACTATATTGCTCCTCTATCCACTGTAGCACGGTTTTGGCTCCGAGACACAAGAAATCATACTGCTGAAAGATGACATCGCCGTGAGGAAAGAAACCAAGCACGAAGGGGAGCAGGTGGTTCGCAACTGTCAGCGTGTCTTCAGTTACTACCACAGGTCCCATGCAAGAGCGGGAGAATGTCTTCCATAGCGTAATGCTGCTCCCTCCACACTGCATCCGTGGCACACTGCACCTTTCGAGCCGCTGTTCACCTCGATGACGGGGTTGGAGGAGACGGTCATCGACTTAGAGTAGTAAAAATGTGACTCACCCAAAGAGCCGACGCGTTGCCATCGATCAACGGTCGAATCCTAGTGGTTCCGTGCACACTGCAATCATAACTGACGATGTCATTGGGTCAACACCGAACCCATACTATGAACGGTGTGCTGTGACGCACTTGTGCCTGCAGCCATATTGTGCTCTTTCTGCAGAGATGCCACAGATCACCACCTATCCTACTTTACAGAGCAGACATGCTTCCTAACATCAAGCTCTGTGAAGAGACCTCAAAGTCAAATCATTCAACACCTAGTGATAGTTTCACTGTCCTTCTACCTATTTCAGAAGATGCTCACGACAGTAGCCCGTAAACATTCGATCAGCTTCGCCGTTTTCGAGGTCGTTCGTAGGCTCTGCGTTATAATAATCTGCCCTTTGTCAAACATTCGACCAGCTTCACCGTTTTCGAGGACATTCATAGGCTCTGCGTTATAATAATCTGCCCTTTCTCAAACATTCGACCAGCTTCGCCGTTTTCGAGGTCGTTCATAGGCTTTGTGTAATAATAATCTGCCCTTTGTCAAACATTCGACCAGCTTCGCCGTTTTCGAGGTCGTTCATAGGCTCTGCGTAATAATAATCTGCCCTTTGTCAAACATTCGACCAGCTTCGCCGTTTTCGAGGTCGTTCATAGGCTTTGTGTAATAATAATCTGCCCTTTGTCAAACATTCGACCAGCTTCGCCGTTTTCGAGGACGTTCATATGCTCTGCGTAATAATAATATGCCCTTTCTCAAACATTCGACCAGCGTCGCCGTTTTCGAGGTCGTTCATAGGCTCTGCGTAATAATAATCTGCCCTTTATCAAACATTCGACCAGCTTCGCCGTTTTCGAGGTCGTTCATAGGCTTTGTGTAATAATAATCTGCCCTTTGTCAAACATTCGACCAGCTTCGCCGTTTTCGAGGTCGTTCATAGGCTTTGTGTAATAATAATCTGCCCTTTGTCAAACATTCGACCAGCTTCGCCGTTTTCGAGGTCGTTCATAGGCTCTGCGTAATAATTATCTGCCCTTTGTAAAACATTCTACCAGCTTCGCCGTTTTCGTGGTCGTTCATAGTCTTTGTGTAATAATAATCTGCCCTTTGTCAAAGTCGCTTTAAGTAGTTTCGCGGATGATGCTGTAGTATACAGAGATGTTGCAGCATTAGAGAATTGTACCGAAATGCAGGAAGATCTGCAGCGGATAGGCACTTGGTGCAGGGAGTGGCAACTGACCCTTAACATAGACAAATGTAATGTATTGCGAATACATAGAAAGAAGGATCCTTTATTGTATGATTATATGATAGTGGAACAAACACTGGTAGCAGTTACTTCTGTAAAATATCTGGGAGTATGCGTGCGGAACGATTTGAAGTGGAATCATCATGTAAAATTAATTGTTGGTAAGGCCGGTACCAGGTTGAGATCCATTGGGAGAGTCCTTAGAAAATGTAGTCCATCAACCAATGAGGTGGCTTACAAAACACTCGTTCGACCTATACTTGAGTATTGCTCATCAGTGTGGGATCCGTACCAGATCGGGTTGATGGAGGAGGTAGAGAAGATCCAAAGAAGAGCGGCGCGTTTCGTCACAGGGTTATTTGGTAACCGTGATAGCGTTACGGAGATGTTTAAATAACTCAAGTGGCAGACTCTGCAAGAGAGGAGCTCTGCATCGCGGTGTAGCTTGCTCGCCAGGTTTCGAGAGGGTGCGTTTCTGGATGAGGTATCGAATATATTGCTTCCCCCTACTTATACGTCCCTAGGAGATGTAAAATTAGAGAGATTAGAGCGCGCACGGAGGCTTTCAGACAGCCGTTCTTCCAGCGAACCATACGCGACTGGAACAGGAAAGGGAGGTAATGACAGTGGCACGTAAAGTGCCCTCCGCCACACACCGTTGGGTGGCTTGCGGAGTATAAATGTAGATGTAGATGTAGACCGAGCGGTTCTAGGCGCTTCAGTCCGGAACCGCGCTGCTGCTACGGTCGCAGTTTCGAATCCTCCCTCGGGTATGGATGTGTGTGATGTCCTTAGGTTAGTTAGGTTTAAGTAGTTCTAAGTTGTAAGGGACTGATGACCGCAGATGTTAAGCCCCATAATGCTTAGAGCCATTTGAACCATTATTATCTCAAGGGATTTCCCCATTTGCAGGCCATATCTTCGGTAGCGTGATCCTGCGTCCTAGACTGTTTCGCTTATATACTTATATTACTGCGTGACGTGCCCGCAACACCACCGACTTGCATCAAACGTCGCGGCGGGCAGTAGTAGTGTTTTAGCTGATCAGTGTATGTAGTAGTGTTTTGGCTGATCAGTGTATGTAAATAATAGTAACAATAACAATTTCGTGTGATTCAATGGCCTGGAGTAAATCTTTCCATCAGGCGCCACTTCGGGGACCTCCATTTCGCTGACTCACCCCAGTTCTCCAACCGGAGGAAGAGGACAACAGTCTACAGTTTAAAAGGAAAAACGAACTATTTATTGTTTCTGGCGACGCTCTTTCCCCTTCTCCCCTCTTTTTCTTTAGTAAAATACAATTTTTGAAATAAGGCATCTGCGGGTCTGGAACTAGCTACATTATATCTACACTGAGCGACGTTTACTACTTTTTCTTTAAAAAGTCTCAATAATAATTTATTGAGAATTTTACATGTAAGTTAAATTAGATTGAAATAAAGAAAATAAACAAGAACATGCAATATTTTGCAGATGTGGAAACAGAATTGATTAGAAGAAGCTAAACAGGAGTACCTGAATACTCGTGCAGGGCAGGTAATGCATTTTACTAAAGGCTGTACCGGCCGCGGTGGTCTCGCGGTTCTAGGCGCTCAGTCCGGAACCGCGCGACTGCTGCGGTCGCAAGTTCGAATCCTGCCTCGGGCATGGATGTGTGTGGTGTCCGTAGGTTAGTTAGGTTTAAGTAGTTCTAAGTTCTAGGGGACTGATGACCACAGATGTTAAGTCCCATAGTGCTCAGAGCCATTTGAACCATTTTTTGAACTAAAGGCTGTCAATAACAGTCATAATCAGCTTCAGGATGGTGCTGACGGGGTGGGCAGGCTCGAATCCCGACGCCTTCTCTCGATGCCGCCTCCCATCTGTCACCGACCTGCACCGTCATATGCCTTTTTTTTCAAATACAATTCCAATAGCACAAAAGGAAGGAATATAGAACAAAACCAGTGACAAGAAAACAAAAGCCCAGTGATGACAGGAACCGCAGCCGGAATTATCATATGCTAATCACCGCATTATTGATTTCGTAGATTGCAATCACCATATTTTTTTTAATAATTAGAGTCTAGTGGTAATTTCGATGCAGATGATACTGGGGGCATAACCGCGCGTTTAAACAGCGCCAACTTAAGTCAGATAGCAACTCATGGTCGACTAAGACTACCAATAGATATTTTTCAATATATCGATAATTTTACAATAAACCCCCGTACGTTGCACAGACGTGCAACTGTCGAACAACTGACCGCCCACATGAACCGAGCGGCTGCGAACAGCGTGTCCTAAACGACCCTACAGCTAATGTTCCTGTGTACGGGCCTCCCCAGCAGGCGCCTGGTTCATTCACCCATGCTGTTCATCGCCGACGAAGGCCGGAATTTGTACTCCGTTACCGCAACTGGACATCCACTGAGTGGCGGAAGTTCGCCTTTTCAGACGGATCACGTTTTAGGCTCCATCGGACTGATGGCTTTTGGCGCGTGCAGTGCGAAACGTCTAAAAGCAATGAAAGGGTACAGTACCGCCCGACATTGAAAATAGGTACAACATTCTTCGTTATTCTTGTCAGAACAACATATTTTTTGTAATAATAACTCAATTTCACTTAATACACCAAAGCCGGATACCAGTGTAGGAAAGAAGGACAATTTATTTATTTAATTGATCACATGTGCACTCCCACAAAAATAAATCCCTACATCCAGTTTGGTGAGATCTGTGAAATGAATGAATGTATGGTCGTCTGCTAACCGCAGATAGTGAATGTGCAATATATGATCATCTTTGAGACGGTCTTTTTGTCACCTTTGGTGGAACCAAAGAGATGAAATTTACCTGAGCTTTTAGCGCCTGAAATGTGGCTGACCAATACGGTAGCACGGTGCTCCCCCACCTCGGCGGAGGTGCGAGATGACCTGAAGAAAGGCCATGTTTTCAGCACTCTCGCGCTGGATCTCATGTTGGTAAGACCTGTCTTAGGTGTGCTCCGTAAAGACAAAAAAAGAGTGGAGAGAACGGTATCCACGTGAAATACTTAAGAGTAGTTTGGAATAATTATTTCTCTATTTCAGGAACTTTTGGGGGGAGCATTAAATGACAGGCAGGTAATATTAATGGGATTGTAGTAATCTTCGGAAGTGACCAATGGGCACAATGAAACCACATGTAGCAATAAGTTGAAATACTTCTGAGTGCTTAAGTTAAGCTGAATTACTGGCGTGTCTACTATAAGTTGGAAATATTTAAGAAATGGCGTGTGCAGGACTTGAAATTAGAAACGAGCACTTCCACGTGGTGAGTACTGTGTGAGTCTCAATCTCTGTGTGAGACAAAGCATAAAGAGAAGTCCTCGTCCAAGGTGTCAGTTGAGCTCTCGCGAGTGTGACGAACATGATCTTAATATTACTTTGCGTGTTATGTTTCCGTGTCACGCTAGATTCAAACTCTAATACTCTGAGAGAGAAGCAAAATGAGTAAGCCGTCTATCCAGCAACGCCACTTGGCTTGCACTGCACAGGAAGACGTGCATATATCCTCCAGAGTTCGTAGTGGGATTGAAAAGTTACGAAGTGGGTCAGTGTAGTGTGAAACTGGGATGAATACTAATTAAAGTGGGAAAGCTGAAAGTGAAATGATTCTAACGTTGTGACTATTATTTGTGATGTATTCTATGTTGCCAATGTGATGTATTTCATGTAATTTAAGTATGTGTGGTTTGCGTGATGGAGTAGCAAGATAGGTTCAGAGGCATGTTCCTTTTTGTACCGCTTGGTCTGGAGTAAATTTTCGTGATGATGGGTGTGAGAGTCGAAGTGTGAGATACAGCAAAAGACCCACCATCCTATCCAGAAAGTGCACTGTAGCGTTAGATAATTACGAGACCATAAGATAGAGAATCACCAATGTAAAGCCATGCCCACTGGGCGGAGTTTCTCATGTGTAATTGTTGTATAAAATGTAATGGTGTGTTTAGGTTATCTTTAAATCATAATAGAATTTATCGGAATAAAAAAGATAGTGAAAAGAAAAAAGATCGGTGGCCATGTTCTTCGAATAGTGTGTAGTCATGATATCCAGAATTTATAATGTGTGCGCCATTCATATTCAGTGCGATGGCCACGTGTTGATCAAAGCTGTTGGGTAAGAAAGAAAAAGTGGTATTGCCAATCAGAGTTCTGTAAATTCCTAACAGTCAGATGTGCGTTATCCGTTTCCGTTGCGTAATATTCAAACAGGAGAATAATTTGTAGCTTAATTGTGGGTACTAGAGCTCATAATCAGTCATTGATGTTACTCGAGAAATAAGAATAAATCCACTCGCTTGGCAGACCACTCATCTTGCAGGCCTGACTGCTTTATGCCACAGTATGGGCAAGGCGTGTGGGTACCTCTCAGCAAACACCATACCACAATAATCGGAGTGTTATGATCTGGTGAATGTTTTCGTGGCATTCCCTGGCTGGTCTCGTCATTCTGGAAGGCACAGTGGATCAAGGGGCCCATGTCCACCCCTACATGCAGTTCGTTTTTCCTCGGCACCATGGCATCTACCAGCAAGACAGTGCAACATGTCACACAGCTCGCAACGTACGTGTGTGGTTCGAAGAGCACTACCATGATACCCCGACTTAAGCCCAATCGATGGGGTGGTTTTCGCCATGGATCCTCAACCAAGAAATATTGCGCAGCTGCTCACGGCACTGGAGCCGGCGTGGCTCTACGTCTCTGTCGGCACCCTCCAGAACCTCACTGACTCTTTTCCTGCTCATCTCGCAGCAGTCCACACTGAAAAAGGTAGTTATTCAGTTTTTTAACACACATTAATGCCAGCGGACGGTGTGAATATGTATCCCACATTCCATCCGTCCCTTCTCCGCTTAGAGCTGGTTGTAAACGGATATCTAGATATTCATAAAGCTGCTTCTCTTTTTTCCAGAGGTTTCTGGAACTCTCCGACAGGTAGCGTTCATCTTTAGCATATCAAATGCCAGCTCTTATTTCATAACTGCTGTACCACACTGCAAACACACCAGTACCTCGGCTGCACCTATGTATAACATAATTACTTTGTCATCTCCTCTACTTCAGCCATTCGACTCGAGAATAAACTACACTATTGCCTGTGTATTAACCAAAAGCGTTCTACATTCAAGGAGGTTATAATCTAACATCTTTGTAGCTTCCTTCTCTTTATATCCTTGCTACTGTCGTTCTATTCAAAGTGGCACTAGTATCTGTGGCGCAGTGTCAACACTCTAAATGCTTCTCGCATCCGTAATTCTGCTTTCTTCCTTCCTTTTCATCTGTCAAGTTTATCCAATTATTTCGCACTCTTCCTACGACCAGTGAAGTTCCTATCCATATTTTATTTAATCTGAACTGCACCGACATATTTACGTTAGGTGGCCTTCCTCAAAAGCGACTACAATGTAATGAGGATATTGCTTAACATTATGTTAATAATACTTACCATACGAGGTGTGGCTAGAAAAAAACCGGACTAGTACTGGTGAAACAATAAAACGAATGCAATAAGGCTGAAAGTCGCGTGGCCTGTCACGTGACTCTCGCTCCGCCTACTGCTCTAGTTTCATCTGCCTCCTGCACTCAGTCTGCCCGTGGCGTCTTAAGTAGTTGACGTTTTGTCTGTGCGTCGGAAAATGTTGAGTGTACAGAAAGAACAGCGTGTTAACATCAAATTTTGTTTCAAACTAGGAAAATCTGCAAGTGAAACGTTTTTAATGTTACAACAAGTGTACGGCGATGATTGTTTATCGCGAACACAAGTGTTTAAGTGGTTTAAACGATTTAAAGATGGCCGCGAAGACACCAGTGATGACACTCGCACTGGCAGACCATTGTCAGCAAAAACTGATGCAAACATTGAAAAAATCGGTAAACTTGTTCGACAAGATCGCCGTTTAACAATCAGAGCAGTGTCTGAGTTAACAGGAGTTGACAAGGAAAGTGTTAGGCAGATTCTTCATGAAAGTTTCAACATGAACAAAGTGTGTTCAAAAATGGTTCCAAAGTGTCTCACAATTGAACAGAAGGAACGCCGAAGAATGATTTGTTCTGACATCCTGGAAAACATTGAAAGTGATCCCACCTTCTTACAAAATGTTTTTACTTGCGATGAATCGTGGTTTTTTTACTTACGATCCCGAAACTAAACGCCAACCGATGCATTGGAAAACTCCTGGTTCTCCACGACAAAAAAAAGCACGAATGTCAAAATCGAAATTCAAGGCAATGATGATTGCTTTTTTTGACATCAAAGGGATTGTGCACATTGATTGGGTACCAGAGGGACAAACAGTGAATCAGCATTACTACATTAGCATCCTGGGTACCCTACGTGAGCGAGTACGGAGAAAACGGAACGATTTGTGGAGAAAAAAGTCATGGAGCCTTCACCAAGACAATGCCCCAGCTCACAGTGCGTTGTCAGTGAAGACGTTTTTGGCAAAACACAACATTCCCATCTTAGATCATCCACCCTACTCACCTGATTTGGCCCCCTGTGACTTTTTTCTTTTCCCTAAAGTCAAGTCAGCTTTGAAAGGAACTAGATTTGAGACTGTTGAAGCAGTAAAAGAAAAAGCGACGGAAGTAATGTATGGACTTACCGAAAATGATCTGCAGCATTGCTATGAACAGTGGAAAAATCGTATGGAGCGGTGTAGAGACCGAGGAGGAGAGTACATTGAAGGAGATAACATGAAATTGTAAATAATTGTAAATAAATGTTTTTTTCCAGCATCAGTCCGGTTTTTTTCTAGCCGCACCTCGTATATTACGCACATTCATCACCGGTACCGTATCTCTCATCATAATTATATCCTGTACATGCACTACGCACATTAAACGTAGACTGCCTGAAGCACCAACAGCTATTCTGAAAGTAGTAAGTTTTGAACATCTACTATAAAATTTAAGTGTTGGGAAGTTTTTTCTGAAGATATTTGTGTGGAGAATATCTCTCTCTCTCTCCGTCCGTTTGGGAAGACCCAAACCTTGGGAAGACCAGCACCTTATCATCCTCAGCCTATAGGCGTTACCGGACGTGGATAAGGAGGGGCGTGTGGTCAGCACACCGCTATTCCGGCCGTTGTCAGTTTTCGTGACCGGAGCCGCTAATTCTCAATCAGGTAACCCATAAATTGGCGTCACAAGGGCTGAGCGCATCCCGCTTGTCTGTAACGCTCGGCAGACCGGACGGTCACCCCTCCAAGTACTGGTTAAGCCCGATAATGCTTAACTTCGGCTATTTGACTGGAATCGATGTTATCACTGCGGCAATGCCTTAGCAGATTAACCGTATACCGAATTAGAAAATAGAAGCTCAACAGTTCATACAAAAAGTTAATAGAAGCTCTCGAAATCTGGTGCCAAAGGAGCATTCAGAAGATTAGGGTGGAAGATCGAGTAATTAATGTGAAGGTACTGAATGGAATAGAGAAAAAAGAAATTCGTGGCACAGTTTGATTACAAGAAGGAATTGGTCGACTGGATAAATCGTGAGGAAGGAAGGAATTCTGTTTCGTTCTGGAGAGAATTGCGGGGGATAAAAATTGTAGAGTGAGGCGGGGGATGAATGCAGTAAGCCATTTCAAGTGGATGTAGATTACAGCAGTTATTCGGGAGTGAAGAGTCTTGCACAGGATATACACTACTGGCCATTAAAATTGCTGCACCACAAAGGTGACGTGCTACAGACGCGAAATTTAACCGACAGGAAGAAGATACTGTGATATGCAAATGATTAGCTTTTCAGAACATTCACACGAGGTTGGCGCCGGTGGCGACACCTACAACGTGCTGACATGACGAAAGTTTCCAACCGATTTCTCATACACAAACAGCAGTTGACGGCGTTGCCTGGTGAAACTTTGTTGTGATGCGTCGTGTAAGGAGGAGAAATGCGTGCCATCATGTTTCCGTCTTTGATAAACGTCGGATTGTAGCCTATCGCGATTGCGGTTTATCGTATCGCGACATTGCCGCTCGCGTTGGTCGAGATCCAATGACTGTTAGCAGAATTTGGAACCGGTGGGTTCAGGATGGTAATACGGAACGTCGTGCTGGATCCCAACGGCCTCGTATCACTAGCAGTCGAGATGACAGGCATCTTACCCGCATGGCTGTAACGGATCGTGCAGCCACGTCTCGATCCCTGAGTCAACAGATGGGGACGTTTGCAAGACAACAACCATCTGCACGAACAGTTCGACGACGTTTGCTGAAGCATGGACTACCAGCTGGGAGACCATGGCTGCGTTAACCCTTGACGCTGCATCACAGACAAGAGCGCCTGCGATTGTGTACTGAACGACGAACCTGGGTGCACGAATGGCAAAACATCATTTTTTCGGATGAATCCAGGTTCTGTTTACAGCATCATGATGGTCGCATCCGTGTTTGGCGACATCGCGGTGAACGCACATTGGAAGCGTGTACTCGTCATCGCCATACTGGCGTATCACCCGGCGTGATGGTATGGAGTGCCATTGGTTACACGTCTCGGTCACCTCTTGTTCGCATTGACGGCGCTTTGAACAGTGTTACGATCCGTGTTTCTACCCTTCATTCGATCACTGCGAAACCGTACATTTCAGCAGGATAATGCACGACCACATGTTGCAGGTCCTGTACGGGCCTTTCTGGATACAGAAAATGTTCGTCTGGTGCCCTGGCCAGCACATTCTCCAGATCTCTCACCAACTGAACACATCTGGTCAATGGTGGCCGAGCAACTGGCTCGTCACAATACGCCAGTCACTACTGTTGATGAACTGTGGTATCGTGTTGAAGCTGCATGGGCAGCTGTACCTGTACACGCCATCCAAGCTCTGTTTGACTCAATGCCCAGGCGTATCAAGGCCGTTTTTACGGTCAGATGTGGTTGTCCTGGGTACTGATTTCTCAGGATCTGTGCCCCCAAATTGCGTGAAAATGTAATCACATGTCAGTTCTAGTATAATATATTTGTCTAATAAATACCCGTTTATCTGCATTTCTTCTTAGTGTAGCAGTTTTAATGGGCAGTAGTGTAGTATATAGTATCTTTTAAAGGTGTATCAAACCAGTCTCCGGAGTGAAAACCATAGGAACAGAAACTGAGTTCAAGATGTAGTCTATTTGGGAATGTAGGAACTGTTTAACATATACACACATGTGTCAACCTGATGAAGGAACTGAGTTTCCTCTGAAGAGTGTGGTTAAGTGGATCCTAATTAAAATTAATTTATTTAGGAGAGGAAAATGGTACATGAATAAAGCTCTGAGTAAGTGAATGGACAGTGTGTTGGCCGATGACGCAGATGACTTTGATGGCGACGTCCGTTTGTAGACGGGCTTGTGAAGTACCCGAGTATTCTGAGGTGGAGGCCGACACAGCTCGTGGTCGCCGTCTATTCCAGGCGGCCACTTGTCGGGGACGAGCAGGGCTGGAGAGGTGGCTCCTATCTGCCGCCGTCGCCTGACGCTCTCGACTAGAATAGACGCCGATCTGCTGAGCGACGTCACATCCAGCTGGACGCTAAGGCTCACGCTTCCGTCCTCGATAGCGTTGCCCACAGTTGCTGACTCTCCAGTCTTAGCAAGGGACTGACAACATTTCAAATCGACTTCGTAATAATGTGACGGACATTCCAAGGACAACCGACTCGATAAATCTGAAGAAACACATAGATCCACTAGGCTGTACTTTACGACTGTTTGTGATGTCACAGCCGAACTTTACAAGTTTTTCCCATGAATTTTACTAATGCAAATGTGCGGAACCAGATACTCTAAACAAAAAGAATAAGACTTTAACGATATATGAACTTTGTCGGATATATCAGAGCTGCAACCATAAATGTAATCTCTAAATGGACAAAGATCATCGACGTAAGTCGTTTATTTTTCACGTTCGCTTTATCAGTTCGCTCGATTCTGAATTGTAGTAGCTTTCAACTGATTTTAATTTAGCTGTGTATTCAGTTTGAATTTTTACGTGAAAAACGGATGTTTAATCATATTCCTGGAATAATTAAATGTATAGAATCATATAAACGTATTACGTTCGCCGGCCGGTGTGGCCGAGCGGTTCTAGGCGCTTCAGTCCGGAACCGCGCTGCTGCTACGGTCGCAGGTTCGAATCCTGCCTCGGGCATGGATATGTGTGAGGTCCTTAGGTTAGTTAGGTTTAAGTAGTTGTAAGTTATAGGGGACTGATGACCTCAGAAGTTAAATCCCATAGTGCTCAGAGCCATTTGAACCATTCGTATTACGTTCAGAGACAACATTATTTCTTTGTTTTTCCGTCATAGCTATAGATCATTCGCTGTAGTGACCAAATGTGAGTTGCATTTGTCAGTTATTTTGAAAACATATTGTTAAATTAGTTTTTTATTTCATCTAAAATATCATTCCTTTTCTTACAAGATTAGTAACCGTGGAATAATCATACAGGGAAATTTTTTCTATCTGTCAGAATTATTTTCAAGAGGCATTTAATCCGCAACTATCTTTTGTCTTTAAATTCCGATAGAAACTGGAAACATTGTTACATTACGAAGTTCGTTACAAATTGCATATTCTTTTCCGAAGGGAAACAGCGATAAATTTCACGATGAATTTATAGGTTACCGCAAGAACTGCCTTCAAAGCTAACAGTGGGCCATAGCTATTTTAAAGTTCCTACAGAAATTGTTTAATAATTTACGTAAAAGTATTATCAACAGAATCAAATACACTATATTTAGTGAAAAGAGGACCCAGTTTTCTTTAACGATGTCGTCATTGCTAAATGTTTCAAGTCAGAATTTGCAGAAACTTAATAGCTTCATTTCTCAGTAATTTTACGTAACTTCAGTTCACTCAAAGAAAGACGGTGACGTTAAATGTTCTTCAGTCATTCTGAAGTGCATCTGCAACAGATGGGGACACATCACCCTAGCAAAACAGAAATCGCGAGCCATGCACAGTTGTACAAAGAACGGCCGTTAAAGTGCACGATCGCGCGGTGCATGACCACAAAGCGCGGCTACACTCACCTGTTTACGATACCACGATATGTGCACAGAAAACTATAATCGCCATAGTTCTCGCACGCCCAATTATATACTGAAACTGATCTGACTCTTACAGGAAAATGATTTAAATGCATGTAATTTATACGCTTATCTGGCATAAACTGTTTCTGAATGTACTGGTCTTAATCCTTGAAAAGATTTAACGTTAAACTTTACATGAATTTAATGACGAGGTATTCCCTGAAATTAACAGCGGAAATGTTGCGGCTGAGTGGGGCGAATACTGAAGACCTCTTATCCAGCACCGAGGGGGCATGAGGCATGAGGCGGGGGGGGGGGGGGGGGGGGGGGGTCACCAACGTTAACGTCCAATGGACGAGTCACCATTAACAATGTCACAGCTTCTCATGTCACGAGACACTGCAGAGTAGTTTGGAACTTAATCCAGTGCATCGGCCCAAGGACTGATGATCAGAGACTTTATACCACTACCACTATCTGATGCACAAACGCGCTTACCAATTTATTCAAAATCAGATCATCATTTTGCTACATAATCATATTACGGAAGAAGTTTCTCTTCTGTCAGAATACACGAATAAGCGATTGCATAGTTGAAAAATTGGCTAAGTTTTGTAATGAATCAATAACGCCTGCATTCATGTGCTCGATCCACTACGTATCTCTTTGCATAGCGGATTGAATAAACCCCAAATTTACTGGCAGGTGGTATTTGTCAATGCTCGCCTGTTTCTACTTACCTTTTAAGCTATCATTCTTTTCCCCTTTACTGCACTGTACTGGGATACGTTAGATATGGGTAAATCTTCGATGTGCTCAGTGCCGTAGATCGAATAAAAGAGGATTTTGAAAGTGCAGCAGAAGGCCTACTCACAAGGCGTAGAAATACATCCGTATGGGAGTAAGTGCGTTGTGTCGAGTCTGTGGGTTAACTTTAAACCAGAACATACCAGTCGAAGTGGCCTGTTGATAAGGCAATGTACTCTTACTCCGGGGGACGGTAGTTCCAAGACTCGTTCGACCGTCAAGGTTTAGGCTTTCCGTGATATTCCCTAAATCGCTGGGAACGTTCTTTGAAAGGATACGGGTGATTTTTTTCCCATCCCTGTATCTTTAATGACAGGTCTTAATCTTCATTCCCTAATTTTTTAAATAAGAAAGTCTAAATTGAATCA
Source organism: Schistocerca nitens (assembly GCF_023898315.1). NCBI lineage: Eukaryota > Metazoa > Arthropoda > Insecta > Orthoptera > Acrididae > Schistocerca > Schistocerca nitens. Next base: position 564,704,485 of record NC_064621.1, read on the forward strand.
GTTGAATCACAACAGTTAAGAATTATTATTAGATTGGTGCATCGGTTGGTAGCGTTATCTCATAAGTTAAATGAAACAACACATACAAATAACAGAGACATGAGTCGTCAACAATATATATTTTCCCTTACTGTTTACAACAGTTTGTCAACGCTGGGGAAACTTTACAAGTTTTTTCAGGTTTTGAGACGAAGAACTCGTCGGGCCGTGTTCGGAGCTCATTTTCATCCGGAAAGGAAATTCCTTGAATCTTGTACCATAGAGAACGGAAAAGATGATCATCTGAAGGCGTAAGACGGGGTGAATGAGGTGGGTGCGAATTGACTTTCCAATCCAACTCCTGTATACTGCTTTTTGTCAGTCTAGTAGCATCAGAGCGGGCGTTATAGCGGTGTAGCATGCAGTGTTCTCGGTTGTTGTTCTTGGACTGTGTCTGCAAAACCACTCAATTGTTGACAATAAATGTGAACAGTGATAGCTTCATGCAATTTTGTCATATGATGACATGATGGAGACCGTGGCTGTTGTTTGAAGACAAATGTTGGGAGTGTTGGGACAGCAACCAGCCACAAATTTACTTTCAGATCGTTTGTTCAAATGGTACCGTTTACGGCGCCTCAGTGATAGCTTCACCTCGGGGAAATATTATAACCGTAATAACTGTAATATTATCTTTTGTGGATGCGCAAATGTCTCACTGCTTTCTTTGGTCTCAACCATTCATTCCTTTTCCTTACTGTGGCATAAAGACACCATTTCCCATCACCATTAACGACATATGATAGCATCGATGCAAATATGGCCACCCGATGGTTTTTGCGATTTTGGCTTAGAGCATGCGGTCCTCGTACACGATTTTTGAATCTTTCCCATTGCACGCAAACGTTGCACGATGGTGGAGTGATCGCAGTTCATCACATTTGCTAGTGACGTGGATCAATGTGGGTTAATGCGTTCAAACGATCTTCATCTAACCACGAAGGTCTTCCTGAACATGGAACGTCAGTAATGTCAAAACAATCCCCCCTTAAAATGACAAAACCGTTTTCTTGCCATGCTGTGCACCGTGGGACGAGGCGAAAATGTTTGTGGCTGTCTCCGCTACTGTAACCACTCTACTGATCGCAGACAGAACAACATGTCGGAAATGTTCAGATTTCTCCACTTGTCACTCCATTTTCTAGCGTCCACAGCTCCTCCATGTCCAAATGACAAATTTAGAGTACCGTATGTAAACTGAACTAGCAACATTTAACTACAAATAAAATATGGCAATCAAAAAGAAACCCTTAGCGAGTGGAAGACCAACATGTAAAACAAAAACGATACGAACTTCAGCACCAACCTAATAGCTGCCAGAAGTTACTTATTCGGTGCATTTCACAATTCCTATACGAGGCTTCTATGGGTTATAGAGGGGCTTGATAGTTCTTTTTAAGGAACACATGTCCTGGAATGTACCTCGAAGACAAAATAAAGAAATCAGGGCTCTTACGTAACCATAAGGACAATCGCTCCATTTGCGGTTGGAACAGGAGAGGGAATGACTGACAGTGGTACAAGAAACCGAGGCTAAAATCTTCTGGGTTTCTAGGCCGTGTCATATTTCTTCTGTATGATCGACGTTTCGAGCACAGGGTCTTGTGGTATCCCTGACTGATTTAACGCTGTCAAGAGACCAGAGCCGCCTTCTCTTACAAAGAGGGAGTTTTTGAAGAAGTGGGATTAATGAGTTAAAATACTGTGGCTAATATTGGTGCACCATCGTCTCTGGATAGGAAATGAAGTATTCCCGCGTCAGTGGTGAAGAAATGGGGTTATCGGCTAAAATTCTTATAGCTACCACTGGCGGGCCATCGCCATTGCATGTAAGGAAATTTTTAATGCTCTAAGAGAGTTAAGATTTAAAATTCTTCTTGCTCCTTTTGGTGGCGCCGTAGTTGGGTAGAAGTGAAACGGGCGGAGCAAGAGAGGTGGAATGTTTATCAAAAGCACTGTCCACCGAAGTGGAGCCTTGGTAGAGTTGCACTCTACCAAAACTACGGTTCGGAGTTTTGGTACACAATATAAATGACGTAGCAAATGGTGAGATTACCGGTAGAACTGGTAGCATTGGCACCGAAGGAAACACAAATGAATTTTTAAGAGAAATAGTGGGTGGCGACGAATTCTCTTTATTTATTTTTTGCACAAAATTAGAACCGCACATCATTAGTGTTAGCCAACTGTGCATTTTATATTCTTTGAGGACTTACATTGCCTTTCACAAATAATACAAATTAGTTGATCTCGTAAATTCTGAACTTTTATGTAACGAAAGCTATTGCTTTTGGTGCAAGTCCAGTTTATTGTGCGTTCGTGGATGTAAACTGTACTTGCACAAAAAGCAATAGCTTTGGTTACATACGGAATCTTTTGATTGCATGGACTTAGAAGCTTAAATTTTTTACTCTGCCAAGTGACCTTAGACCTTACTATGTCACATTAATTTCAATTGGTACGAAAACTATTTCAGAGAAAAAGCATCTTAACAGACAGAGAGATAAAAAATTACAAAAAAGTTATTTCGTGCTATATGATTATAAACTTATAGTTTTCAGACTTTTTCGTTTACTTGTACAGAGAAAATTTGCTGCTTGCCAGATATCATGATTCTAAATCAACGGGAAGCAGCCTGTAGGTTTTGAACAGTGAGTTTTCGAGTATCAAAATACGGCGTGGCTGTATCTTTTTGCTGAAGTGAGTAATAACCTTAAAATTCTTACGCCGGCAGTGAACCATAGAGCTTAATGTGCGACATAAATCAGAACTTGTTACGTCTACTTGTTCCTGAGGAAAATGGCTCTTAACAGTCGGACAGGGATACAGACCGACAGACGGAGAACAAAGTGATCAAACGTATTTTCGCGGAATTTTTAACATAAGTAACCCAAACGTTTTCACTTTATTAATTTGTTCACATGATTTGAAATCGTTATGAGGCACAGTTACAGTTAAACAGACCGTTCCTCACATCATGGTTTCGTTGTTCGGCAGTACAAGCCCAAGAAATTTTCACTATATGAGGGAATAAAAAGTGAAAACTTATGTAAACTAAAAAAATGAACTAAACAAACACTATTTTTGCCTTATCTATTACTAACGTTATTACACAACTTAGATTTCGGGTTATAAATCCATTTTAAAATACACTCAAAGATAAACATGATGACAAGGCAGAGATAATCATCTCAACGTCTTAAGATATAGATCCATAGCTTAATGCAAAATTACGACAATGACCATTTTTAACAAATTACATACTATATTACACAATTCAGCAATAACACTAAGATGACAGGACTAAAGTTATGCATCAGGCAATAACTTTTTAACTACGATGGACCAGGGACCAAAGTTCTGCTTCTGTCTGTCTTACGGTTGTGATCTCATCTAAAGGAGGTGAATAACTGAATAGAATTTGCTCGTGTAGTAATAATACCTTAAGAAGTTGAGATGAATATCTTTCAAATGGTTCAAATGGCTGTGAGCACTATTGACTCAACATTTGAGGATATCAGTCCCCTAGAACTTAGAACTACTTACACCTAACTAACCTAAGGACATCACACACGGCCGGTCCCGGCGGAGGTTCGAGTCGTCTCTCGGGCATGGGTGTGTGTGTTTGTCCTTAGGATAATTTAGGTTAAGTAGTGTGTAAGCTTAGGGACTGATGACCTTAGCAGTTAGGTCCCATAAGTTTTCACACACATTTGAACATTTTTTTTGGCATGACACACATCCATGCATGAGGCAGGATTCGAACCTGCGACCGTAGCAGTCACGCGGTTCCGGACTGAAGTGCCTCGAACCGCACGGCCACCGCGGCCGGCTGAATATCTTTGCCTTGTCATCATGTTTATCTGTGAATGTACTTGAAAATGGTCTTACAACCCGAAATCCAGGTTGTGCAATAACATTAATAATAAAATTGAGTACAAGGCAAAAACAGTGCTTATTTACACTCCTGGAAATGGAAAAAAGAACACATTGACACCGGTGTGTCAGACTCACCATACTTGCTCCGGACACTGCGAGAGGGCTGTACAAGCAATGATCACACGCACGGCGCAGCGGACACACCAGGAACCGCGGTGTTGGCCGTCGAATGGCGCTAGCTGCGCAGCATTTGTGCACCGCCGCCGTCAGTGTCAGCCAGTTTGCCGTGGCATACGGAGCTCCATCGCAGTCTTTAACACTGGTAGCATGCCGAGACAGCGTGGACGTGAACCGTGTGTGCAGTTGACGGGCTTTGAGCGAGGGCGTATAGTGGGCATGCGGGAGGCCGGGTGGACGTACCGCCGAATTGCTCAACACGTGGGGCGTGAGGTCTCCACAGTACATCGATGTTGTCGCCAGTGGTCGGCGGAAGGTGCACGTGCCCGTCGACCTGGGATCGGACCGCAGCGACGCACGGATGCACGCCAAGACCGTAGGATCCTGCGCAGTGCCGTAGGGGACCGCACCGCCACTTCCCAGCAAATTAGGGACACTGTTGCTCCTGGGGTATCGGCGAGGACCATTCGCAACCGTCTCCATGAAGCTGGGCTACGGTCCCGCACACCGTTAGGCCGTCTTCCGCTCACGCCCCAACATCGTGCAGCCCGCCTCCAGTGGTGTCGCGACAGGCGTGAATGGAGGGACGAATGGAGACGTTTCGTCTTCAGCGATGAGAGTCGCTTCTGCCTTGGTGCCAATGATGGTCGTATGCGTGTTTGGCGCCGTGCAGGTGAGCGCCACAATCAGGACTGCATACGACCGAGGTACACAGGGCCAACACCCGGCATCATGGTGTGGGGAGCGATCTCCTACACTGGCCGTACACCACTGGTGATCGTCGAGGGGACACTGAATAGTGCACGGTACATCCAAACCGTCATCGAACCCATCGTTCTACCATTCCTAGACCGGCAAGGGAACTTTCTGTTCCAACAGGACAATGCACGTCCGCATGTATCCCGTGCCACCCAACGTGCTCTAGAAGGTGTAAGTCAACTACCCTGGCCAGCAAGATCTCCGGATCTGTCCCCCATTGAGCATGTTTGGGAGTGGATGAAGCGTCGTCTCACGCGGTCTGCACGTCCATCACGAACGCTGGTCCAACTGAGGCGCCAGGTGGAAATGGCATGGCAAGCCGTTCCACAGGACTACTTCCAGCATCTCTACGATCGTCTCCATGGGAGAATAGCAGCCTGCATTGCTGCGAAAGGTGGATATACACTGTACTAGTGCCGACATTGTGCATGCTCTGTTGCCTGTGTCTATGTGCCTGTGGTTGTGTCAGTGTGATCATGTGATGTATCTGACCCCAGGAATGTGTCAATAAAGTTTCCCCTTCCTGGGACAATGAATTCATGGTGTTCTTATTTCAATTTCCAGGAGTGTAGTTAATTTACAATGTTTCACCAAGAACTTACACTTGATTCAATTAAAATAAAAAATGTATCTTTATGTAAACAAGCAGTCTGATGATGAAGGCGTCGGTTCGAAACCGGTAACGGAGCTAGTTCTGTAAAAAGATAGCATTATAAAAAGCGTCTGGCTGATGTTATCTTATATGCAAGGATTATATAAGGAGTCCGGTTTTACACACTGAGGCGCGGAACCCTAAAAATGAAATAATTTTGACAGCAGGAAGTGGAAACGACTACGTTTAACAGTCTCTTTGGTAACTTTGCGTTTCTTATCGCCGAACCGCCACCTGGCAGCGTCGCCGGTATCCTTGCCTAATTATCGCGCTAGTATTCGCCGCGCAGTGGCGGGCAGGGGCGTTAGTCACCCCGGACTCGAGGCTGCGTCACAAAGAGTCACGCAGCACGGGACTGGAGCCTGCAGCCGCCCCCGCTTCGCCTGACAAAGGCGGCCCGTGTTTATCGGGCAGTCCCGCGGCACTCGGTAATTGCTGTCCATTTTTCTGGCCCAGGTCCTTTGTTTCCCGGTCGCCTCTGTAAACCGCCAGCCGGCTAAACACTTGCCGATAAACACACGGCTGCGGACCCCGCCTCTCCGTGTTCTCTGCTATTCATAGCGTCGCCTCCCCAACCCCTCTCCCCCGCCTTTGGACACCGTTGTGTGATGGGTACTCTGTTTCAGCAGCGGCGCGCCAAGATTTGTTAGCCTGCGGGAGAAACAAAAGACTGGCTATTTCGTATATTCTGGAATAAAGACCATTAACAGCACTGCAACTACGGGAAAGGATCTTTTCTCACGCAGTACTCGTGCCAACCTCATGTCTAATGTAATGTTGATGAATTAAGTTGTTCTGAAAGCGGTGCTGATATTCAAGAAAATAAAAGCGGGTTAAAAGCTGTGAGCTATCTGGGGAACTTAACAATGCATTTCTGAGCAACTGTTTCACCAGGTATCCACTCTAGCTTACCAAATTCTCAACCAGACTAACATTAATTACAATCTTTTAATAATCTTACGATAACCGGTGATATATATATATATAAAGAGACTTTAAATAAAAAGAAATAAACCAGTTTATATTTGGACATTTATTATAACATTGATCATTGTTCCGTTAAAATTTCAGCATATTAAACTTGATTCATAACCAAACTGGTGCCTTATTTAGGATTGTGAAAAAGTTTGTAATCTTACAGAACACATCAAATATGGAGCCAAGATTGGGAGACTGCATGCAACACTACATTCATAAAATAACACACGAAGAACGTTGAAACATATGCAAGAGGAGATTAACCACAACCAACCGGTTCAATTTTCACCCAAAGAAGTTACATTCGTAGCGCAATCCTGTCCGTCATGAAATTACCACACACTGGTATACTAAATTCATACTAATTGTGAAATCTTCCCAAAAAGAATAGCTGAGGGCTACTTTGATGATTACACCACATGTTTCACATGGTCAACTTGGTTAACACAAAGAGTGTAACTCCACAATACTTTTGATAATTAAAATAAATTACATGGAAACGCAATTTACAAAAGAAAAACCTCAAACTGGTTACCATCGTCTTACTATTAACCTGATGGGTCAAACAACTGTATAAGCACGTGGTACTGGTCTCACAAAGTAACTCCACGTGGGTTGAACATAAAGAAAAGTTGCTATATTGAAAAATATTGTCAAGACGAGACGTTATAATCTCACGCACATTCGCATTTAACATTGATGATCTTAGTTAGCGTTATGGATCATCAACACGTGGTTCCACTTTACTCACAAAGTAGTGACAAAGCAACTACTGGAAAATATTCTGAACTTCTCACTCGAATTACACTGCGTTGCAATTTAGGATAACATACGATATTTTAGATCTAAACCTGAAATAAAAGTGATTAAGAAATCCATTGTCCTATGGACTTAGCAGAGACACGCTTAGCTGGAAATCTTACCACTTCAGACGCTCGCCGCTGACCATCTGGCCTGGGCCCCTACCGAGGGTGCTTCCAGATACAAACGAAAGTGATCAGAGAGGCAGCTTCATATACCAACATGACAAGGGACAGACAGGACCATACTAAGAATAGAAACCTCTTTGCTTTTAGAAAGCGTAGCTATCCAACGTTGGTCCTACTGTTCTCTAGCAGGCAAGCTTGTCTGCTACCATCAAGCATGCAACTATAAATACATTTGCTCATTCATTCTTTCACACAGAAGGGAAGGGGGATGACAGTATCTTATCATATACAGTATATAAAACAAAGCGGATGTAGGTTCCGTATGAGACTGTGTGACATGAATTACATATAAACTGTGTTTTAAAGTGTAGTAGTGTGACAGATTGTTCTTGATTATGTGTAAAAGTAACACGTTCCACTGCTCAGTCTCCATCCAGATAGTCAGAAATACCACAGTAAATTTAGAAGTGGTATGTGTGCCGTAACTGAATATTCCGAGATCCAGAGTGTCAAGAGTGTGCCGAGGATACGACAGCGCAGTGGTCGAAAGCCTTCACTTAACGACCGAGAGCCGCAGCGTCTACGTACAGTTATCAGTGCTAACAGACAAGCAACACTGCTTGAAATAAACTGCAGAAATCAATGTAGGACGTATGAAGCACTTATCCGATTTGGACAGAGTGGCGAACTGTGGTTTTAGTGGGCTGTGGCACCAGGCGACCGACGCGGGTTCTTTGCTAACAGCACGACATCGTCTGCAGCTCATCTCCCGGGCTCGTAACAGTACCGGTTGGACCCTAGACTACTGCAAAACGTGACCTGGTCATATGAGTCCCGATTTCAGTAAGTAAGAGCTAGTGGGAGGGTTCGAATGCGGCACAGACCCCACGACACCATGGACCCAGATAGTCAACAAGGTACTGTGCAACCTGGCGGTGGCTCCATAATTGTCTGGGCTGTTTTTACAAGGAATGGAACCTATCATTGACTAGAAATATTTGCGTTCGGAACGTGGATTTCATTTGCAGGCATTCATGGATTTCATGTTCCCAAACTACGATGGATTTTTTCGTGCATGACAATGCGCCCTGTCACGGCCCTAAAATTTTTCGTGATTTGTTTCAAGAACATTCTGGACAGTTAGAGACAATTATTTGGCCACCCATATCGGCAGATATGAATCCCACCGACATTTATGGGACATATTCTAGGGACCAGTTTAGGCACAATTTCCTGCGCCGGCAAATCTTTCGGAATTATGGACGGCTATAGAGGTTGCATGGTTGAATATCTCTGCAGCAGACTTCCAACAATTTTCTGACTCCACACCACATCAGGTTGCTGTACTACGCCAGGCAAAATGACGTCGGATACGGTATTAGGAGGTATCCCAGGTTTCTGTCACCTCAGTGTATTTCTTGGCGTCAGTTCAAATTTCTCATTGTCCTTCGTCGTCTGGCTGTGAGATATTTGTAGGGGAAAGAAATATCTACATCGACATACATACTCCGCACGTCATGATACAGTTAACGGCTGAGGGTGTCTTGTACGTAAGTCTGCAGACTTTCGTCGCCGTTCTCACTGATGTTAAAATCTGCTGCTTTGTTAGATAGAGTGATATTTCTTCTATAAGATCGACGTTACCAACCCTCTGCTGGGATCTTCTTCAGGATCATGTGACATCGACGGTAGAAATGCTGTCAGACACCAATGTCACGTTGTCTTATAAAAGGGGAATACCTCTGAATTGTGGGCGTCTATTAAATGATGTTTCTTTACAGCAAAGTGCATATAGGCGAAACGGGAACTGCTGTTAAAGAACGTATAAAGAAACACGAACGCCAAGCGTGGCTAAAACAAAGTGTGAAATCTGCAGTAGCATGAAATCACAGGAACGGTGACCTTGACATTGATTTCAATAACGTACATGTGCTGATTATGGAAACCAACATTTATAGAAGGAAAGTCCGAGAAGTGACTGAAACTTCTAAGAACGCCTATAACTTGAATGTAGAGGATGACAGTAGGCTTCCAGCATTGTGGCTCCACGCCATCAAGGAAGGAACACGCGGCCACGGTGTGCGAGCAGTACAAACGACGTTCAGGAAGCAGAGTTGTAAAACTACCCGAGCTATGAAACTACTGTAGGCTGCTATGGATTAGCAGAAGTAAGCACACTAAGATAGCCTTCCTAGTAGATGAGGTCAGTTAAGGTACCTGTGTTACCAGTACGTAGAGTGTGTTGTCTACCTATCGGGTACTACCTTATAATCACCGATTCCTTTATGTATGCAATCAGTGTCTTACTATAGAAACCGGAATTCGTGAACTATCAAGAAACTGACTGAGAATATATACGGTGAAAGGGTACAGTACCGCCCGACATTGAAAATAGGTACGAAATACTTCGATATTTTTGTCAGAACAACACATTTTTTGTGTAAAAGTAACTCAATTTCAATTAATACAGCGAAGCCGGATACCAGTGTGGGAAAGAATGACAATTTATTTATTTAATTGATCACATGTGCACTCCCTCAAAATAAATCCCTACATCCAGTTTGGTGAGATCTGTGAAGTGAATGAATGTATGGTCGTCTGCTAACCACGGATAGTGAATGGGAATATATGATCATCTTTGAGTCGATCCTTTCGCCACCTTTGGTGGGACCAAAGAGATGGAAGTTACCAGAGCTTTGAGCGTCTGAAATGTGGCTGACCAATAAGGTAGCAAGGTGCTTCTCCCACTTCGACAGAGGTGCGAGAGAACCGGAATACGGCCATGTTTCAGCACTCTGCCGCTGGACCTTCTGCTGTAAAGACCTGTTTTTTGTTGTGCTCCGTAATGAAAGAGTGGAGGCATGGTATGGATGTGGAATATTTAAGAGTAGTTAGAATTAATAATTTCTCTTTCCCAGGAACTTTTGTGGGGAGAATTAAATGTGAGGCAGGTAATTTTAAGGGGATTGTAGTAAACCAACGGTCACAATGACCCCACGTGTAGTTGTAAGTTGAGATACCTCCGTGTGCTTAATTTGAGCTGAATAACTAGCGTGTGTACGATAAGCTGAAATATTTAAGAAATAGCGTGTGTATCATAAGTTGAAGTATTTAAGAAATATCATTCCGTGTGACGCTAAATTTAAACGCTGAGAGAGAATCAAGGTGAGTCGGCCGTCTTTCCAGCAACGCCACTTGGCTTGCATTGCACAGGAAGACGTGCGTTTATCTCCAGAGTTCACAGTAGGAAAGTAGAATTACAAAGTGGGGCAGTGTCGTGTGAAACTGGGATAAATATTGATTGAAGTGGGAAAGCGGAAAGTGATGATGTTGTAACAGTTCTTTGTGTAGTATTTCATTTTGTTGTGTTGTGTATGTCATGTAATTTGGGTGTGTGTGTTTTGCATGGGAGTAGCAAGGTAGTTTCGAAAGATTTGTGGGTTATGCTTGTTCCTTCTGTATCGCTCGATCTGGAGGAAAGTTTCGTAAGGATGATTGTGAGAGTCGAAGTGTGAGGTATAATAAAAGATCCACCATCCTATCCAGGAAGTGCACTGTTGCGGTAAATAGATTACGAGACCATAGTATAGAGATTCACTAATGTAAAGCCATGCCCATTGGGCGGAAATTCTCATATGATATTGTCGTAGGTCGTAGAAATTTGTGTGTTTAGGAATAAATCAGCTAGTGAAAAGAAAGAGATTGGTGGCCTTTTTTTCATTAAATTGTATGTTGCCATAATGTCCCGAATTTATATAAAAGCCGTTAAATCAAAGACAAAAAGTAAATGTGGTATTGCCAGTGTGTAGTGTACAAACAGAGTTCTGTAAATCACTGATAGTCAGATGCGTGTTTCCGTTGCGTATTATACATACAGGAGGATAATTTGTAACTAAAGAGTAAGATACGAGAATTCATGTTACTCGATAAATTAAGGTAGAATCCACTCGCTTGGCAAGCCACTCATCTTGCAGGCCTGACTGCTTGATGCCACAGTATGAGAAAGGCAAGTGGGTGCCTCTCAACAGGAATGGGTAACCTACAGAACATTTTCGTTCTACAAGTTATTGCCCTGTCTGTTTCTTAAGAATAAACAGCATTTGTAGCAAAACTGAATTGTCGATCTTTCATTAATGTCTTATTCGAAAACTGTTGATTTGTAACTTGAAACAGAGGGATATTGCAGTAAAAATAAGAAAAACAAGAAAGATTTCTTACGTAGCGCTAGAAAACACAATTTCTTCAACAGAAAGGTAAAATACACAAAACCAAAACAAAAATTTGTCAAACATCGCTTCAGTAATTACATAAAACATGTTTCCATTATTCATAATCAAGTTTCTCATTTGTGTGTGTGTGTGTGTGTGTGTGTGTGTGTGTGTGTGTGTGACTGCTTGTGTGTGTGATCGCTTAACTTCCGCGCTTTTATGTAACCAAATGCTCAAGAATTATGGCGTTTTTGGAAAATGAACATCTCCTCTATAAAAATCAACATGGATTCCGCAAACAGAGATCCTGCGAAACTCAGCTCGCTCTGTTCGTCCATGAGATCCACAGCGCAGTGGACAACGGCGCTCAGGTTGATGCCGTGTTCCTTGATTTCAGTAAAGCATTTGACACCGTCCCGCATTGCCGTTTAATGAAAGAAATAAAAGCTTATGGAGTATCGGAGCAGACTTGCGATTGGATTCAAGAGTTTCTTGCAGATAAAACTCAAAACGTCGCTCTTAACGGAACTAAATCGACAGATGTAAAGGTAATATCCGGAGAACCACAGGGAAGTGTGATAGGAATGTTGCTGTTTGCAATATATATAAATAATCTAGTAGAAAGTTTCGGATGCTCTTTATGACTATCCACAGATGATGCAGTTGTCTATACCGAAGTAACAACGCCAGAAGACAGTAAGAATTTGCAGAACGACCTTCAGAGAATTGCGAAAATTCGAAAATTTAGAGCCAATACAGAGGCTTACTGACAATCATTCTTCCCGTGCCCTGATTGCGAGTGGAAGGGGGATGCAGGGGTCAGATAGTGGTATCGAAAGTACCATCCGCCACACACCATTAGGTGGCTTGCGCAGTACAATGTAGATGTAGATTTTGGTACGGTCTTTTAATTACTGGGACGAATAGCTTGCTGGTATCTTTATCGATAAAAGGCAAAAATTGTTGAGTTTCTCGATTCCCAAGAAGAACATATCAATCATCTTCAGGGAAAAACAATCTATGCACGCATGCTGCCGCAAAACCAATCACCTCGCGAGTACGAACAATGTCCAACTCACTGACAAAACACAAAGCCACGTTAGTACGGTCCTGCTTGACTACTGGATAGCAAGTAGAACCCCACAAACGTAAGACAGTACACTACCTGACAAAAAAGGAAAGAATCAGAAAGACATGGTCGTATGTAAGTTCATCTTAGAAAACATACACATCTTTGGCGGATGTGTAAATGATTAGACCTGCTGTTCTCTGTGACAGGTGGAACGGACATCACAGTCTGATGTTGAGTGATCCCTGTGAAGGACACCGAAATGTAGGGTACTCGTGTGACACAGCGTTATAAGCACCTGTCCAAGCTTGTCCGAAAGGCTCCTCGTAGTGGGAGTGTGTTTAGAAATCGAGCAGTATCCAGATCTGTGGGGCATTCAGATGTGATGGCGGCCCGATGTTCGGTTTCATAGGAGCGTAAGTACAGCCATACTCGTCATCACTGTTTCGGTCGACCACGTCACACCACACACACCACAACAAGTGAGTATAGCTGCACTGTCCACCGATTACCGCGTAACCTCTTCACATCGGCGACTACTATCGGAGAACTACCAATGGACTCCCAGCAACATTCTGTGTCATTCTACAACACTGGTAAGAGACTGGCAGCAGGAGGAGTTGAAATTCTTCATCCCATGACACACATCATACGTTAACGCAACAGTACAAACGGTTGCGTTTGGAGTGGAGCCCTTACCGGTAAGCATGGATTGCTAATTTAATGGCGTCTAATTTTGTTCAGCGATGAATCGCGGTTCGGCGCTACTCCGTATGACCATCGTCGCCGAATAGGGCGGCGACGTGGATCCATTCTTCTAATGTTATGGGGAGGCACAGGGATGTTACTCTTGGCGCTATTGTATGGGGAGGCATAGGGTATAACTCCAAGTCAAGGCTGATATTTATTGAGGGAACTCTGACAGCACAGCGGCACGTCACGCACATCCCTCATCCTCGTGCACTTTCGTGTGGCACTATCCTGGTACCACTTTTCAACAGGATAATCCTGGTCCACACATGGACGTATCTCTAAGAACTGTCTGCGTGACGTTGAGGCATCTCTGTGACGTGCAAGATCCCCGAAATTAAAATTTGGAAATTTGTGTTAAGTTCTATGGGACTAAACTACTGAGGTCATCGATCCCTAAGTTTACACACTACTTAATCTAACTTAAACTAACTTACGCTAAGGACAACACACACACACACACATACACACACATGCCCGAGGGAGGACTCGAATCTCCGACGGGGAGAGCGCCGCGAAACGTGACAAGACGGCCAAGACCACACCGCTACCCCGCGCGGCCAAGATCCCCGATCTGCCCCGAGTGAACATCTGTGGGACCAGGTCGGACATCAACTCCTTGTCAGTGCTAGTATCATAATACAAACACAAGATTCAACTATCCATTATTCTAGCTGTGCCGATTCATAAAACAAAAACACTGCAAATTCCTTTGCTGTCACTATTGCCCGCCCCTGTAACAAACTGCCCTGTGCTCTTCGCACCTTTCCAATTCATGCTCCTTTTAAGAAAAAGTTGAAGAAATTCGTCCTATCATCCTCATAGTGCTTCTTCAAAATTAACAAATGTGGCCAACTTCCCCCCCCCCCTGACCTAGCTATGCTTCCTTATCTCCTCCCTTTTCTATGAATCACGCCACTTTCTCCCCCCTTACATTCTTAAACTGTGTGTTATATTCATCTTTAGCTACCTCGTCCACCCTTCTCTTGATTACCATTTGTGTTAGTACTCATTATTAAAAACCTACCTTATTGTAGCCTGTAGTTACAGTTGTATTTCTCACGTACGAATATATACACCGTATATGTTTTTCTTAAGCGTTCTACCGTAATTTTTATTTTTCAAAACTTTTTATAACATGCTTACTGTAATACATGCAATGTAAAATACGCGTAACGCCTGATTAGGTGTAAGAAGGTGTTGGCTGCTCTAGTCTTGCCAGGTTAAATTAATCAATAAGTAAGAAAGTAAAAAGAAGTGGCCAAGAAATGAAGGACCAGTTACAACAGCTGACGGCTACCTTGCCTCAGGAGCGGATACAGCCGCTTCACGAACCCCTTCTCAACCGAATCAGTGCTTGCATCCGGCTCAGAGGGGATGCAACGTCATACTGATAAGTGGGCCCGTACTGCCAAGGCCATTACACTCATAAATTTGACTCGATTTTGTAAACATTGAAATATCATCACATTTCGACTCAACCCGCAAAGTTCCATTTTTTTTCCTCCACTCCCTAACGGCTGTTACGCACTATAAAGATACGACTGTCGCTTGTCGATATTGTGATAGTACCATCTTTGGAAACCTTCTGCAAACACTACATCGCAAAGTAAAGTGAAAATGTAATTGAATTCTGAAAGTGGCTATTTAACAGTCAAGTTTCAATGTTGTTGTTGTTGTTGGCTTTGTCGCCGCGGTATTCAATCCCAAGACTGGTGTGATGCAGGTCTCCACGCTGCTCTAACTGCTGCAGTGAACATCCTTTTGTACCTGCCTGTTATATTCATCTCTTGGTCAACCTCTAAGATTCGTAACCCCGACATTTCCCTCCTGTACAAAATTCGTATCCCTTGCTGTCTCAGAACGTCTTCTATCAATCGATCCCTTCTGTTAGTCACGATTTGAAACACATTTCTTTTCTCACCAATTCGACTGACTACTTTCTCGTTGGTTACACGATCCACCCTCCTGATCTTCAGCATTATTCGGTAGTACCACGTTTCAAAAGTTTTTGTTCTTTTCTTGTCTGAACTTTTTGTCGACCACGTATCACTTCCATACAAGGCTACACAAGGCTACTCCTCCTATGTTTTAAATGTATATTGGATGTCAAGAAATTTCCCATCTTCCGAAACGTTTTTCTTGCCATTGCAGGTCTATATTTTATATCATCCCTACTTCAGGCGTCATCAGTTATTTTGCTGCCCAAATAGCAAAACTCATCTACTATTTTAAGTGTCTCGTTTCCTAATCTAAATCCCTCAACATCGCCTAATTTAATTCGACTACATCCGATTAACCATGTTTTGATTTTGTTACTGTACATCTTGTATCCTCCTTTCAAGATACTGTCTGTTCCGTTCAACTACTCTGCCATACTGTATCTGACAGAATTACAGTGTCATCGGCAAACCTATTTGGTCTTCGGGAATCTGCGTGATCAATGTAGAGATAGTATAACAGTGGGGGGGGGGGAGGAAGATGGGGGGCGGGGAGTAGGCTAGAACCCTACCATACTCCCTTCTCACAACACTGCTTCCTTTTCATGTCACTTGGCTCTTGTAACTGCCGCCTGGTTTCGTTACAAGTTTTAAATAACCTTTCGCTCCCTGCATTTATTCCTACTATCCTCAGTATTTCGAAGAGTGTATTCCAGTCGTCATTGTCAGCAGCTTTCTCCAAACCTACAAAATCTATAAACGTAGGTCAGCCCTTCCGTAGCCTGTCTCCTCCTAAGATAAATCGTAAGGTGAGCAGATCCTCGCTTGTTCTCATATTCGTCCTGACTCCAATCTTCGCCGAAGTCGATTTCTACCAGTTTACCCATTCATTTGTAAATAGTTCTTGTTATTATTTTGCAACCACAACTTATTAAACTGACAGTTCGCTAATAATGACACCTGTCACCACCCGATTTCTCTGGAATTGGAATTATTAAATTCTTCTTCAAGTCTGACGTTATTTTGCCTGTGTCATACATCTTGAACAACTTTCAATATGTGATTCAAACGTGTAAGCAATAGAAAGCTTTGTTGCCTTTTGGATCTGATGTCAGTCCATGTCATAGAAACTGACAGTCAACAAAAATATTAAATGAACCAGCAACTTATCCAGACAATTTTGAATGCGAGGCAAATGACTGACTGGTACCTGTGACTGTCCTGATTTGAAGACGTCGTTCGTCTCTGACGTCGGCGTCGTCGACGGCACGTTAGAAAAAAATGGTTCAAATGGCTCTGAGCACTATGGGACGTAACTTCTGACGTCATCAGTCCCCTAGAACTTAGAACTACTTAAACCTAACTAACCTAAGGACATCACACACATCCATGCCCGAGGCAGGATTCGAACGTGCGACCGTAGCGGTCGTGTTCCAGACCGTAGCGCCTAGAACCACTCGGCCACAACGGCCGGCGGCACGTTAGACCACTGTACTTCAACTTCTTTCTTACTTTCCTTTTCATCACAGAAGCAGCAGCGCAGATAGGCTTCCCGTATTTCCTCGTCGTCAAAACAAAATGATCTACAGTGTCGGCCACTAAAATTGCAGCACAGTGGAGGCGGCACGAAACAAGTGTCAAATTGGCATGATGCTTACAACATACTTAGATATGCAGATAATTAGCATTTAGTCGCAACCGTACAAAGTACATAAAAGCAAAATTGTCCACGTCATAAACTTTGTCTTCCATTCTTAGTTAAACATGCTTACATCTGCGAAAGTAAACATGTAATTCTCCCCTTTTCAGGCACTCTGTATGCTCATTTCTTATTTTTCTTCGTTTCTTCTGTGTAAGTGATATCTGTCTAAGTGACTCATTATGTTACCTTTGTTTGCGACAGTCGAACGTCACTTGGTGATGCCCTAAGCAGTCTAAAGCCAGTTCCTGATAAAATTAATAGTTTTCATAGAACATTATGCTGCTGATGATAACGGGTTTAATGAGATTAAACATCTAAGGTCCATATTAGTGTTATTACACTGAACTGCCAAAGAAACTGGTACACCTACGTAATATCGTGCAGGGCCTCCACAAGCACGCAGATGTCCCGCGACACGACGTGGCATAGACTCGACTAATGTTTAAAGTAGTGCTGGAGGGAATTGACACCGTGAGTTCTGCAGGGCTGCCCATAAATCCGTAAGAGGACGAGGGAGTTCAGATCTCTTCTGAACAGCACGTTGCAAAGCATCCTAGAAATATTCAATAATCTACATATCTGGGGAGTTTGGTGCTCAGCGTATGTATTTAAACTCAGAAGAGCGTTGCTGGAGCCACACTGTAGCAATTCTTGACGTGTGGGGTGTCGCATTGTCCTGTTGTAATCGTTCAAATCCTTTGGAATGCACAATGGGCATAAATGGATGCAGATGATCAGACAGGATGCTCACGTACGTGTCACCTGTCAGAGTCGTCTCTAGACGTATCGGGGGTCCCACATCACTCCAAATGCACACGCCCCACACTTTACAGAGCCTCCGCCAGCTTGAACAGTCCTCTGCTGACGTGCAGAGTTGATGGATTCATGACGTTGTCTCAATACCCGTACACGTCCATCAATTCGATACAATTTGAAATTAGACTCGTCCGACCAGGCAACATATTTCCAGTCGTCAACAGACCAATGTCGCTGTTGATGGGGCCGGGCAATTCGTAAAGCTTTGCGTCGTAAAGTCATTAAGGGTACACGAGTGGGACTTCGATTCCGAAAGCCCATATCGATGATGTTTCGTTGCACGGTTAGCACGCTGACGCTTGTTGATGGCCCAGCATTGAAATCTGCAGCAATGTGCGGAAGGGTTGCACTTATTCTCAGCGAAGTAGGAGATTTGATGTTTTACCGGATTCTTGATATTCACGGTGCGCTCGTGAAATGATCGCACGGGAAGATCCCTACTTCATCGCTACCTCAGAGATGCTGTGTCCTATCGCTCGTGCGCCGACTATAACACCACGTTCAAATTCACGTAAATCTTGATAACCTGCCATTGTAGCAGCAGTAACCGATCAATAACAGACACTTGTTGTCTTATATATGCGCTGTCGACCGCTGCACCGTATTCTGCCTGTTTACGTATTTCTGTATTTGAATATGCATATCTATACCATTTCTTTGGCGCTTCAATGATTTGTTCGTATCGTTTACATGGTAATTTATATTGTTATATAAATGGTTAGTTAGACATTGAAGTACATAGTATAAAAATAAACGTAGTGTAACAAATACACTCCTGGAAATGGAAAAAAGAACATATTGACACCGGTGTGTCAGACCCACCATACTTGCTCCGGACACTGCGAGAGGGCTGTACAAGCAATGATCACACGCACGGCACAGCGGACACACCAGGAACCGCGGTGTTGGCCGTCGAATGGCGCTAGCTGCGCAGCATTTGTGCACCGCCGCCGTCAGTGTCAGCCAGTTTGCCGTGGCATACGGAGCTCCATCGCAGTCTTTAACACTGGTAGCATGCCGCGACAGCGTGGACGTGAACCGTATGTGCAGTTGACGGACTTTGAGCGAGGGCGTATAGTGGGCATGCGGGAGGCCGGGTGGACGTACCGCCGTATTGCTCAACACGTGGGGCGTGAGGTCTCCACAGTACACCGATGTTGTCGCCAGTGGTCGGCGGAAGGTGCACGTGCCCGTCTACCTGGGACTGGACCGCAGCGACGCACGGATGCACGCCAAGACCGTATGATCCTACGCAGTGCCGTAGGGGACCGCACCGCCACTTCCCAGCAAATTAGGGACACTGTTGCTCCTGGGGTATCGGCGAGGACCATTCGAAACCGTCTCCATGAAGCTGGGCTACGGTCCCGCACACCGTTAGGCCGTCTTCCGCTCACGCCCCAACATCGTGCAGCCCGCCTCCAGTGGTGTCGCGACAGGCGTGAATGGAGGGACGAATGGAGACGTGTCGTCTTCAGCGATGAGAGTCGCTTCTGCCTTGGTGCCAATGATGGTCGTATGCGTGTTTGGCGCCGTGCAGGTGAGCGCCACAATCAGGACTGCATACGACCGAGGCACACAGGGCCAACACCCGGCATCATGGTGTGGGGAGCGATCTCCTACACTGGCCGTACACCACTGGTGATCGTCGAGGGGACACTGAATAGTGCACGGTACATCCAAACCGTCATCGAAGCCATCGTTCTACCATTCCTAGACCGGCAAGGGAACTTGCTGTTCCAACAGGACAATGCACGTCCGCATGTATCCCGTGCCACCCAACGTGCTCTAGAAGGTGTAAGTCAACTACCCTGGCCAGCAAGATCTCCGGATCTGTCCCCCATTGAGCATGTTTGGGACTGGATGAAGCGTCGTCTCACGCGATCTGCACGTCCAGCACGAACGCTGGTCCAACTGAGGCGCCAGGTGGAAATGGCATGGCAAGCCGTTCCACAGGACTACATCCAGCATCGCTACGATCGTCTCCATGGGAGAATAGCAGCCTGCATTGCTGCGAAAGGTGGATATACACTGTACTAGTGCCGACATTGTGCATGCTCTGTTGCCTGTGTGTATGTGCCTGTGGTTCTGTCAGTGTGATCATGTGATGTATCTGACCCCAGGAATGTGTCAATAAAGTTTCCCCTTCCTGGGACAATGAATTCACGGTGTTCTTATTTCAATTTCCAGGAGTGTAAATATGAAGAAAATTTTGTAACTAAATATCTAGGTCTCTTAACCAGTCCACAGATCTTGGAGTCAACATACGCATTTTATTGACTCCACCCAGTCACACATAAAGCCACCACACCTTTTACCTTGTGTGGGATCTGTTCAGAACTGTTCATAGTTCCCTGAGAAGACCTGATTCTTTTACACGTTTTGTAGGATCATTAATATGGCGAGGATTCGCTGGATGTAACTTCTTCGAAACTTATCTCCACCCTTGACACATATTGGGCATGAGAGTCGTATTTTGCGTTTGTCAGGGTGGTTTTCTGGATTCAAGTCTGCTGGCAGGTATATTCTGTTGCTGGTTGTACAGAAGTGAATTCTGGTGAGTATCACACTTTTGGAACTCTCTCTGACAGTTGCTGCTTCTTGGCTAATTGATGATGGTGCAATATTACTCAACACACGCAGTCATGGAAGTAGTGCGTTTTTAGTAGCACCACTAATTGTTGTCATTGCCTGGTTTAGATTAACAGCAACTTCGTATGCATGTGCACTTTTTATCGTTCTGGAGCACTGTACTCTGCCGTAGACTGTACCAATGCCAATGAAGCAGTACGAAGAATGTCTGCGTTCCCATTCCATCTGACCCAGTTAGGTTTCCAATGATTTCTATAGAGGTGTTCACTTTTCTGCTGTATTTGCTATATCTGAGGTCATCAGTCTCGTCTTCATGCCCCCCCCCCCCTTCCCCCCGGGACGGAAATAGTGCACCCTATCCACCTACTTCTAGAATAATTATGTGTGCAAGTAAGTACGTTTTCCTAAGTGTTCGTTCAACGTGTATCTGAAGTAGGATGTCAGTACCAGCGCGGTATTCAGCAATTCAGATATGGGACACCGCCTACAAATCACATTCTGGCTGACCGGCTCTCCAGCCCTCGTCGTTAATCCGCCAGGCAGATTGGAATCGAAACAGGCGCCAACACAGTCCTGGAAGCGGGTATTTTAACGTGCGCGGCTATCCGGAAGGGCGCAGAACATTAAGGGAATCTGGACATCACGAGGGCCCAAAAAAATCGAAATTTACTTTATTTAATAAAATCCTGCAATTACTAAATAAAGTAAATTTCGATTTTTTGGGCCCTCATGATGTCCAGATCACGTATACGCTTGATATACAGTACCTCATCACGTTTGTGTTTAAATGCCTGTCTAAAGCAAATGTGGCACGTAGATGCCTAGCTGTCACACCTCTGTCGAACGCAAAACATTGCATACAATGTCTCGTTGTTTAATTTTGGCTCCGCTATATCCATAGCAACTCGTTTGGGTAACATCCTTGAAGAAGATATCGACTGTATCAGCAGGGATTTATTACAGTAGGTTTTTCTATCGAGACAAGTAGATTACTTGAGTTTACTTGTGTTACACGCCTGCGGTCGTGGTTTTGTTCGTATGCAAGCTTTAAAGATTAGTGTGATGGACGCCATAACATATTTTGTAAGTAGGCTGTTTAGGTTTTTATGTTGGTAACGCCACGTAGCGCTCTGTATGAAAATCACTGACTGTGCTGTTTGCAGTCTGTGGCTGGTTGGCATTGTTGCAATATTTCGATATTGTAGAGTTGGGCAGTTGGATGTGAACAGCGCGTAGCATTGCGCATTTGGAGGTGAGCCGCCAGCAGTGGTGGATGTGGGGAGAGAGAAGCCAGAGTTTTGAGATGTTAACATGAGCGCACGAGCTGGACGTGTGTCCGTCAGAAAAAGGAAATTTGCCGAATTGGATGTCACAAATGTTACATATATATTATGACTTTTGAACACTATTAAGGTAAATACATTGTTTGTTCTCCATCAAAATCTTTCATCTGCTAACTATGCCTATCAGTAGTTAGTGTCTTCAGCAGTTAGAGTCTTTTATTTAGCTGGCAGTATTGGCGCTCGCTGTATTGCAGTATTTCGAGTAACGAAGATTTTTGTAAGTGATTCATGAAAGGTATAGGGTATTGTTAGTCAGGCCCATTCTTTTGTGGGGATTATTGAAAGTCAGATTGCGTTGCGCTAAAAATATTGTGTGTCAGTTTAGTGATGATCAGAATAAGTAAAGAGAGAAATGTCTGGGTACGTTCAGTTTTGCTCAGCTGTTTGAAAATCAAATAACGTAAGAGATTTACCAGCACTGTCATTTATACATTTTTTCTGAGGGGATGTTTCAGTTTTAATGATGGAATAACAAGCAGATTGAAAACCGTCAGCAGACTAGGCATCTAAACTGGGGATAGCGTGAAAAGTGGGCTGGAACGAATGGACAGGCATCGCGTCGCTGCAGCTGAAGGAACCGCCGAAGCAAGACAAAGGAGACTAGAATATAAAGAAAAGTAAGAAAACTAAACAAGGTGGAAAGCATACTCAGAATCTAAAAGATTATGAAGCTGGAATCTTTTAAGATATTATCATCGAGAAGAATATGACAGGCAAATCTTCAGTTTAAATTTTCTCGTAACCAACGTGTTTCGATACTCATCCAATATTAAAGCTACAAAAACAAAATTTTGTATGGTTAATAAGAGAGTGCTTTCCTACGCAATGAACCACATTATTGAACAATGTGTTAAAAAGTTTAAGCTGGAGCATGTAATATGTTCTTAAATTGTAGGGAAAAAAATGATATCTGAAAAATGCGTTATCAAATACAACAAGTTAGCAGTTAAAAGAATAAATTTTTTTGACATTTTATTTTGAATATTGTTGAAGTACAGTGCGTCTACAGTAAAAATTACACATAATTCAGTACGTAAGTTAAAAATCAACATTCACTCTATTATGCATTCCACAGTTTTAGATTTTTGTCACGTAGAAGATAAAATGTACTAAATATTTTATTGGAGTTTTATTCCAATACTTGCTAAAATTTTTTAGTTGTTTTATTTCAAAATACTAGTAAGAAGCACATGACATGACGTCCAGGTTCGTTTAAGAAGACTGAGAGGACAAAAGTCATGGGATAGCAGTATGCACATATACAGATGGCGGTTGTATTGCGTATATAAGATATAAAAGGGCAATGCATTGGTGCAGCTGTGATTTGTACTGAGGCGACTCATGCGAGAGTACGTCGGCGATGTTATTACGGCCGCACGACGGCAACTAGCAGACTCCGAATTGCACTCGGAATTATAGGTGGAGTTAGACGCATGAGACATTCCATTTCGCAAATCTTTAGGGAATACATCATCACGAGATCCGTAGAGTGAAGAGTGTGCCGAGAATACCACACTGCAGCCGTTACCTCTCACCACGGACAACGCTGTGGCGATGGCTTTCACTTAACAACCTAGACCAGCGGCGTTTGCTTAGACTTTTCAGTACTAAAAGACAAGCAACACCGCGAGAAATAACGGCATAAATCGGTGTGGGACGTACAACAAACGTATCTGTTAGGACAGTGCGGCGAAACGTGGCGTTACTGGGCTATGGCAGCAGACGACCGACGCGAATGCTTTTGCCGACAGCACGACATCGCTTGCAGAGCCTCTCCTGGGATAGTGACCGTATCGCTTGGACCCTACACGACTGTAAAATCGTGGCCTGGTCAGATGAGTCCCGATTTCAGTTGGTAACTGCCAACAAGGCAGTGTGCAAGCTGGTGGTGGCTCCATAATGTTGCGGGCTGTGTTTGCATGGAATGGACTTGGTCCTCTGGTCGAACTGGACCAAATGAGACCATTTGGAGCTATTGATGGACGCCTCGTTCCCAAACAAAGATGGTTTTTTTATGGACGCCACTGCAGGATGTCACTAGGCCATAATTGTTCGCAACCGGTTTCCAGATCATTCCGGACAATTCGAGCGAATGAGTTGGCCACCCAGATCGCCCGACATGAATCCCATCGAACGTTTATGAGAAACAATCTAGAGGTCAGATAGTGCACCAAATCCTGCATCGACAACTCTTGCGCAATTATAGACGGCTGCAGAGGCAACGTGTCTCAATAGTTCTGTAGGGGCCTTCCAACTACTTTCTGAGTCCATGCCACGTCCAGCTGCAGCATTACTCCGGGCAGGAGGAGGTCCGACACGTTATTAAGATGACTTTTGTCACATTCGTGTATGTGTCACTGTCTAATAAAATTCCATTGTCTAGTGTTATTCGTGGGACAGTTAAGGACGTGATTAGTCAGTGTGAACTGCCAGCGCTCACTGTTACGGTCAGCCCTTCCACCCGCGTAAGAAGAGACGGCTCGGAGTGAGGGATGAGCCCCGCCGTGGAGCCGGTGCGTGTTGCGCCCTGCCCAGAGCGGCTGGTGCGAGCTATTCCCGGGCGTTTACAGCCGCGGCGTCCTCAGCTGGCGCCGCTATTCCTGGCGTCGCGACGCTGAACTTGACTTGGCGCCGCCCCCGCCGCCCCCGACTCTGCGTAAGGCAGCGCCAGTTACCGCCGGGTTCCGCGCCACCAAGTGTTACGCAGCGCCTCCGCTGCCCCCTGGGCGAAGCGTAAGCCGGACTTCGTGAGGCCGCTTCTCGGTTCTGTCGACCTGCTCTTGGCCACTGTGGGTCCTGTGTAAACGCAGTCTGACCCATACCATCCGAACATGTATTACCTGACATTTATATGCGGTTCGTCCACTGTTCGCCTTTAAGACGGTTTGTACTCTGCTACGAACACTTCCAGTCGTTCTGTGGATGTCTATGGACGAATGGCAGCCTATTCTTCCAAACAGCCTTGAGAGAGATAAGGTAGCGATTTTGGACGCTGCAATTTGGAACGATGTCGACGTTCTAACACATCCCAAATGTGTTACATTGAGTTAAGATTGGTATTCTGCGCAGGTCAGTCCGTTACGGGAATGCCCGCATCTCGTGGTCGTGCGGTAGCGTTCTCGCTTCCCACGCCCGGGTTCCCGGGTTCGATTCCCGGCGGGGTCAGGGATTTTCTCTGCCTCGTGATGGCTGGGTGTTGTGTGATGTCCTTAGGTTAGTTAGGTTTAAGTAGTTCTAAGTTCTAGGGGACTGATGACCATAGATGTTAAGTCCCATAGTGCTCAGAGCCATTTTGTTACGGGAATGATACGGCCGACTAACCGCTACCTGACATATGCTGCGTTGTTAAACGTCGTGTTGTCATGCTGATACATATCATCAGCGTTTCTCAACTGTTCCTCTACTGTCAGCAGTACACAGTGCTGTAAAATGTGTCGTATCCAACAGCTTTTGTTAGCGGCAATAAGGGGACCAGATCCTAACTACGAGAAAAAAAAGGAGCACTATGGGACTTAACATCTGAGGTCATCAGTCCCCTAGAACTTAGAACTACTTAAATCTAACTAACCTAAGGATATAACACACATCCATGCCCGACGCACGATTCGTACCTGCAACCGTAGCAGTCACGCGGCTCCGGACTGAAGCGCCTACAACCACTCGGCCACCGCGGCCGGCGACTAGAAACACCCCCATTCCGTAACACCGCCTTTTATGTACTTCACTGTCGGAACTACACGTGTTGATAGGTAACATCCTCCGTCTATTCACCAAACCCAAACCGTTCCATCCCACTGCCGCTGGTTGCAGCACTAGTCGTCACTTCAAATCACTTGCTTCCAGTCATCCAGTGTCCAGTGGCGTCCAGTTTTACATCACCTGAAGCGTCGTTTAGTCAAGACTACAGAAATTTTTGACCTGTGACGAGCTGCTCTAACATAGCACCCACTCTTACCAGTTCCCTACGCACAGTCGCCCTGACGGAGCAAGGTGGCGCAGTGGTCTGCCCACTGCACTCGCATTCGGGAGGACGACGGTTCAAACTCCCGTCCAGCCATCTTGATTTATTTTTCCGTGATTTTCCCAAAATTACTTGAGGCAAATGCCGGGATGGTTCGTTTGAAAGGGCACGGCAGACTTCCTTCCCCATCCTTCCTTAATCCGATGGGACCGATGACCTCGCTGTTTGGTCACCGCCCCCAAATAAACCAACCAACAATCGTTGTACAAGCTGGACTGCTGGTGGCACTTTGGAACTCAAGAAAGGCTTTTTTTTGTCTTTTTACAATCACGTTTTGCAATGTTGGATGGTGCCTGTCCGCATTGCGTGAGGTTGGCTTAGTATTGGTTTAGCTGCGGTTGTTGCTTCGCGTTTCCACTTCACAGTCATATCAGCAACAACCGACATTGGCAGCCTTAGAGGGATTGATATGTCCTTTGATGGACTTGTTACTGACAAGGGAACCTCCCCATCGCACCCCCCTCAGATTTAGTTATAAATTGACTCAATGGATAGGCCTTGAAAAACTGAACACAGATCAATCGAGAAAACAGGAAGAAGTTGTGTGGAACTATGAAAAAATAAGCAAAATATACAAACTGAGTAGTCCATGTGCAAGATAAGCAACATAAAGGAGAATGCAAGCCGATGAGCGCCATGGTCTCGTGGTTGGAGTGAGCAACTGCGGAACGAAAGGTCCTTGGTTCGAGTCCTCCCTCGAGTGAAAATTTTACTTTCTTTATTTTCGCAAAGTTACGATCTGTCCGTTCATTCATTGACGTCTCTGTTCACTGTAATAAGTTTAGTGTCTGTGTTTTGCGACCGCACCGCAAAACCGTGCGATTAGTAGACGAAAGGACGTGCCTCTCCAATAGGAACCGAAAACATTTGATCGCAAGGTCATAGGTCAACCGATTCCTCCACAGGAAAACACGTCTGATATATTCTTTACGACACTGGTGACGGCATGTGCGTCACATGACAGGAATGTGTTGTCGACCCACCTAACTTGCACACTTGGCGAATGGGTAAAAAGATTCTTCTACCTTGCCTGATTTAGGTTTTCTTGTGGATGTGATAATCACTCCAAAAAAAGTGATGAAAACATAAGAGTTTGTCACATAAGCTGCATCAAATAAATGCAACAGTTTCAGAGTCGCACAGTTTTCACTGTGCTCTGTCAAAACATATGTTTTTTACGTTTTAAAATGTTTCCGTGCGTAGGCCGTCAAATTCTGTATATATCCAAGCAAATCTGAACATGTCCTGGAATTTTGGAGAGCGAAGTTGATTATGTGTGAGTGCCTGAACTTTGATAATTATCTGAAAATAAAAAATTAAAATTTTCACCCGAGAGAAGATTTGAACCAAGAACCTGTCATTTCACAGCTGCTCACGCTAACCACGGGACCACGGCGCTCGCAAGCCAACACTCTCCTTGATGTTGCTTACCTTGTGCATGGACTACTCAGTTTGTATATTTTGCTTATTTTTTTCATAGTTCCACACAACCTCTTCCTGTTTTCTAGATTGATCTGTGTTCAGTTTTTCAAGGCCTATCCCTGTGCCAACTTATAACTAAATCTGAGGGGGGTGCGATGGGGAGGTTCCCTTGTGAGATATCAACATTCGATGCTACTGCGCGCTCCTGACCGAACCATCGGCTGTTACTTTTCCTTTACCGGCAACACATTACTCCTCGCCTCGTCTTATATTGACGGAACAGTCCCTCGTGACTTCTAATGGTCAACTGCCCAGTACATGGAGGTGTCCGGATTCCTCTGATCGCCGCGCGGGATTAGCCGAGCGGTATGAGGCGCTGCACTCATGAACAGTGCGGCTGGTCCCGGCGGAGCTTCGAGTCCTCCTTCGGGCATGGGTGTGTGTGTGTTTGTCCTCAGGATAATTTAGGTTAAGTAGTGTGTAAGCTTAGGGACTGATGACCTTAGCAGTTAAGTCCCATAAGGTTTCACACACATTTGAACAGTTTTTTGAACATTCTTCTGATCAGAAAGTGTATGCATAATGGCCAGAAAAACGCTCCGGAAATATATAAACTGTAAAATTTTGATCATTTCGAGAATCGTAAGAGTGCAGTTTGAAATCATTCAGAAATTAAATGAACTCTGAATTTAAGAAAACTAAAAATTTATCTCCCGGGAACAACAAATCTGCAGAGAGGAGGCAAAGTGTGAGCAGCAATGAAAAAAGTGATTACTCACTAAAATTCCCTTGTATTTACATAATCAGAGAAATGAAATGACCGTGTGGCATTGATAGCCGGGAGGCCCCATCCGGGGGCGTTCAGCAGCCGGGTTGCAAGTCTTATTTCAGGTGACGCAACAAATTAGCGATCTGCGTGTCGATGAAACATGAAATGATGATGAGGACAACACGACGAGCCGGCCGGTAATCGAACCCGGGCCCGCTGCATGGGAGGCAAACACTGTGCTACTCAGCTAAACAGTCGCACATAATCAGGGCAAATAGCTGCTGATACTTCGGAAATTGGGTCGTTTGAGAAAAAACCTAAAATTACTGTTTTTATTTAATTTCATTTTTTCGGTTTGTTACTGCATTTACCTTAACATCTACGTCCCACTAATAATGTGTTTCGGTGCTGTACTCCTTTCCGAACTCTAGAAAGACAGAATTTGCCTGTTCACATATATCACTTACGAGGAAAAGTAGCTGTGTTTCACGTGCTTGGCTTCTCTCCCGAATTGAGTATATCCTGTACTCCGTATTAAAGTTGTCTAGATATTCCGATGTTCCTGTTATGTGTCAGTGATCTGATATCGTGCATCCAAGAACCTGAAACAATTATTAAATTCTCTGCTGATGCAGATATTATAATCAAGCCTAATGGGAAAACATTAACGACTGAATATTTGAATCAAATTAAATACATTTGCTCGTTCTATACAAATCGACTGTCACTGTACTACTTTAAAACGTAGCACATGAAATTTTGCTTTGCAGTAGACCTGACGACACAAATACTGCATAAGAGAAAATTAATGGATGAAGCACAATATTCTAAATTTTTGTATGTTACTGATGTGCACGTCAGAGACAGAGCAAGGTATGTTACTGTTAAACAATCTTCCATCTTGTCGTGGCACAGTCTTTCCCTCTGCGCGGTCTAATACGTTTTTTGTTGAGTTGTGGTAGGTTATGGATGTATTCTGTGATGCTGTGTTGACTTGTGATTTTATCTGTTAGATTAAGAAAGATTGATTGCAAAAGGCAGCACCGATGATTAAGTGTATGTATTAGAAAACGAAGAGAATATAAATTTTTAACAATGTTATCATTTTTTTAAAGAAAGGAAGCTTTATATTAGACTGTAGCACTGCGCAGCTAGTTTGTCAGAATGATTATTGTCAGCTAGTTAACTTGGTTCACTGGCTCTCAGCTGAGAGAAAGACTACCTAACTTCCAGAGTCCTGCAGTAACATATTAACCGATTGAGCTGTTTGATTTGTTTAGAAGCTCTCTGTTAAAAATGTATCCTTTTTAAATGCAAAGAAATGATTAAAAAGACGAATGTGAGATGAAATGATTAGGTAGGGCAAAGATAACAAATGATGAGGTAGGGTAATGAAGCTAAATATTAGTGACTTACGAGAATGTTTGAAACATAGGACAGAAAGAAGCGAAGAGATAAAGTAAACAGTTTTATTTGTTAAGCCTGACGAAATTATGAAAAAATGAGTAAAAGGTGCACAAACTACAGGACAAAATATAACTAGATAGCATTCTAATTACTGACCATATTAGGTAACCAATAGACTGACGTTTGACTGACCGCATAAAGTATTCTTTGATGTGGACCTTGGTTACTCACCAATCCACGTTTTTCCTAATTAAATATTTTCTTCTCCTTGTCTGTGTGTATGACCACCGTCCTCATGTGTATATTTCTTGTGAGTGATCACTATCTTTATGTGTCTCTTTCTACGTTACTCTCAATACTTTTGTGTATTTCACTGATATCCATGCATACATATTTATTTGAACAGAGTTAGAATTTTCTGTAGGTCATTCTGTACATAAAATAATTGCTTTTCATCATACCTATTACCGTATACTGTTTCACATGATTTACTTGTCTGATGTTTCCGTAGTTCATTATTGCAAAACCATGATGGTATTTTTTCTTACATTTTTTTAGACATAGAAATAAGATCTTGTTACTCCTTTTTTAATATAGGTGACTGTATACAGGAAATTTTACAAATTGTAACTGATTGACTATTCATCACAAATGACTGAGACATGCCAGAGCAGAAGAAATATTTATACTGATTATGTGCTGAAAATTTTGGCATACTTCACCGATACAAGCTTCAACAGACTTTTATAATGGACTCTTCGACACTACAGGATGGATCTACTGTCTGCTTAAAATACTAATACATTTTACTGTTTGTGCGTGTGTGTGGTTGTCAGCTGAGAACTCTGCTTAGTC
Organism: Schistocerca nitens; assembly: GCF_023898315.1. NCBI lineage: Eukaryota > Metazoa > Arthropoda > Insecta > Orthoptera > Acrididae > Schistocerca > Schistocerca nitens. The sequence goes on from NC_064621.1 coordinate 564,734,789, forward strand.
TCATTGAGTCTGCTTCCACATAACTTCCCACACCAGTGACATTATTGCAACGAACTAAAGTAAGTTTGGTCGTTTGTGACAAAGACACTCTTCTACCTAGTTTCATCGTACAAATTACTTCTGCCGTACGTGACCGTGCTTCAGAAATGTAGGACTTCAGTGGCATAGACACTCTAATCCACTTCCTATGTGGTGCAAGAACAGTGTAGTTTACTAATACAACTTCAGTACAAAATGTGACATATAATCTTTCAAAATAACCCTATGCAGGACTTTCTTATAGGCATCGTGAAATATGATAATCTAATTGTGTTAAGTTCTATTGATTACTTCATTTATATATTCTTGAATTCTGTACAAATCTTTTACTTATAATTCTATAACGCGTATTCTTGTAAAGCTATTTTGCTTTTCATATTTCTAACATGTTTTATATGTTCCTATCCTTAATGTTAATTTGGTCTTCGTCCCATTTCTATCTGAAATGAACCTCGTACAAAATTCTACGGGGCGGAAGGTGGTGGATATATAAGGTAGTCATGTCATTTTGAATTTTTATGTTATCGATGTGCACGTCAGAGAGAGAGAAAGTTAAGTTATTTTTAAACAATGTTTGGTCTTGTCGTGGTGCAGTCTTTCCCTCTGCGCACTCCGATACATTCTTAGTTGAAGTGTGGTAGGTGATGGGCGTACTTAGTAGTGCTGTATTGACTTGTGATATTACCTGTTAGATAAAGAAAGACTGAGTGTAAAGGACGCAAGGACAAATAAGATGTATGTATTAGAAAGCGATGAGAATTTAGATTCTGAACAACGTTATCAGTTTTAGAAGAGCAGAAGTTTGAGTGAGACAGCAGCACTGCGCATCTAATTTGTAGGAACGCTTATTAGGAGCTAGTTAACTTTAAATGAAACAAGACGTTTACTGTTACCAGTCACTGATTATTCATCTCCACAACGCGTTTCAAAGATTTCAACTTCCATCATCAGGTGGATTTACATTTGCTAGTATGATATTTGTGTGTGTATTGTATTACGATTTTTGGAGAAACTTGTGGCACTGTCTAGTGGAGAAACAAAAATACTATTTCAGGAAGTGATTTGGGTTTCTTTTGAATAAAAAATTTAACGTATAACCAACAGTAAACATAAAGTAAGTAAAGTAGAATACCTCCAGTCGTCGCAGGGTCCATTCACTTTTGTAACACATCACATGTATTCTGTCATATTTTGTAAACAAATATGGCGTCTGGAAACCATTGGATGCAAGAAACGAATAGCAGAAGAGAAAACATTATCACAAAGTACAAGGAAGATACATCGTAACAACATTATTACAGAATAAATTTTAAAGAATTTGGAAATGTTTGTTTTGAGGTGTCGAAAACTTGCGTTGGAATTAATACTTCAGGTGGTACATAAATCCGATTTGGACACGTTCCTTTTGACGCCAATATTGACATAATTTGGAATGACGTTATTTTTGAGACAATTTCTATTGAAGTGAATATGCTGTGTCGTCTTTGCGATCTTTTCTGCACTGTTTTTGTACTCGAAAACAGCCTTCATTGCCTGACTGGGCAGAATAACTTGAAATGCGACCATTTCAGGTTAGGCTTTACGGTGACTGTTAATGACATTAAATTAAACAAAAAGTTTACTGTTACCAGTCACTGTTTATTTATCTCCACGACGCGTTTCAAAGGTTTAAACCTCCATCGTCAGGTGGATTTACATTTGATAGTATGACATCGGTGTGTGTGTGTTGTGTTACGATATTTTGGAGGAACTTGTGGTACCTCTGATTTCAACAACTACCTACGTCATTTGAATTGCAATGCACACACACAACACACACACACACACACACAGCTTAATATTTACCATACATATTTAGTTACGTTACCATGACAGCCGCCAAGTGTACAAGACGCTGACCTCATTTACAGCTATGCCATCGCTCCAAAAGCTTGTACCGCTCGTCGGCTTGAAACTATATGTACACCAACTACTGCCACAAATCGTACATCCATCGGCATATTTTAAAGCGTTAACCAATGTATTAACCCAACCTTTAGGCCGTTACTACGTGCAACAGATGTAATCTTAAGACACCTTGCCATGTAAAGTTTGCTCTCATACAATCCCTCTTGCCACCCTCTCGCTGCAGCTCATTTTCTCTTCCTCTCCCTATGTCTCCAGCCTTTCATATCTGTCTTTAAATCCAACCAAAACTATTATTTGTGCATAATTTTACTGCTGTAGCCAATATGTTTACTGTATTTACAATTTGTTACATTTTACGTGGTTATGTATACGAGTATGAAGTTTAACCTATTTTAACTTGTCAAAATCTGATTTATATACCACCTGAAGTTTTTATTCCAATGCATTTATTCGACACCCCCAACAAACATCTCCAAATCCTTTAAAATTAATTCTGTAATGATGTTGTTACGATGTATATTCCTTGTATTTTGTCATAATGTTTTCTCTTCTGCTATACGTTCCTTGCATCCAATGGTTTCCAGACGCTATATTTGTTTACAAAATATGACAGAACAAATGTGATGTTTTACGACAGTGAAAGGAACTTGTGACCACTGTAGGTACTCTATTTTACTTACTTTATGTTTAACGTTAGAGATACGTAAAATTTATTGCCAAAAGAAACCCAAAATCAGGTTCTGAAATAGTGTTTTTCTTCTTCCACTAGGCAGTGGCACAAGTTCCTCCAAAAAATCGTAACACAACACACACACAAATGTCATACTACAAATGTAAATCCACCTGGTGATGGAGGTTTGAACCTTGGAAACGTGTCGTGGAGATAAATAAACAGTGACTGGTAACAGTAAACTTTTAGTTTCATTTAATGTCAATAACAGTCATAGTAAAACCTCACCTAAGATGTTCGTATCCTTGTTAACTTTGTTGACTTGGTCAGAGTTGAGAGAAAGGCCGCCCAACTTCCCTCAGTCATGCATTAACATATTAACTCATTAAGCTCTTTGATTTTTACATAAATAGTATTGTTCAGACCAATGTTATGTATGAAGATTACGCAAGTTTTACTCTGTTTTTTCGAATACATACTGCATTCTAAAAGCCTTGTCTTGAAATATCGTTTCATACTAATAGTTACTCTCCCCACCCAACTGTTTATCATCACGCATTACCACAGGTGGTATGCAACAGTTGAAAATATTATTTAGAAACAGAAATTTAGCTAAGCTGCTGCCTACTCGTTGTTTGCTGTTTTGCTTTCGACACATCTGCAGCGATGTTGTCAAGACGCGAGGTAATTGAAAACTGATTAGGGCCAGATAATTGTTTTACTTCAGTAGCGCATTTAATATAAAGACGAGATACATTCAGATCAGTTACAGTTCAGTTAAAATTAGGTTCTGTTTAGCCTAAGGTTATCATACGAGTTTAAGTCGGATAACTTTTGTGGGGACATAATTTTGGTAATATATCGACTTTTATAGAGCGGAAGATAAATTTGGGCTAAATTTCAGACAGAAAAGAATATATTGGGAAGATTATAAGCTGTTTGGTGTTTATACTGATAAGGCAACTTATTTTTCGTACTTTTCACTCACACTCTCTTCTCTTGAACCTTTCGTTGAGGATTAAACTGTTGGCTGCACAGAAGCGTGTAACATGGATATTACGTGTTTTGAACCCTACGTAGGCCTAGAATTTTAACAGAATTAGCTGCAAAACTGTTTAATTCTTTAACGATCTGTTGGACTGATACTGTATAGACCCATCCATCAACTACGACAGTATTTCGTTGTTCCATCTGATAGTGCTCGTTAAAACTAGAAACATTCCTACAAACAAATATTCAGAAACAGATAGTTGTTCTACATATACATCTACATGGTTTCTCTGCAATTCACACTTAAGTTCCTGGCAGAGGGTTCATCGAACCATTTTCATACTACTTCTGTTCCATTCCACTCTCGAATGGCGTGTAGGAAAAAGGAACACCTAAATCTTTCCGTTCGAGCTCTGATTTCTCTTATTTAATAATTATGATCATTTCTCCCTACGTAGATGGATGTCAACAAAATATTTTCGCATTCGGAAGAGAAAGTTGGTGATTAAACTTTCGTAAATAGATCTCGCCGCAAAGAAGACCGCCTTTGTTTCAGTGACTGCCACCCGAACTCGCGTATCATATCAGTGACACTCTCACCCCCTTTGCGCGATAACACGAAACGAGCTGCCCTTCTTTGCACTTTCTCGATGTCCTTCGTCAATCCTACCTGGTAAGGATCCCATACCGCGCAGCAATATTCCAGCAGTGGACGGACAGGTGTAATGTAGGCTGTCTCTTTAGTGGGTTTGGCGCTTCTTCTAAGAGTTCTGCCAACAAAGTGCAGTCTTTGTTTCGCCTTCCCCACAATATTATCTATGTGGTCTTCCCGATTTAAGTTGCTCGTAACTGTAATTCCTAGGTATTTAGTCGAATTGACAGCCCTTAGTTTGTGCTATTTATCGTATATACAAAATTTATCAGATTTCTTTTATTACCCATGTGGATCACCTCGCACTTTTCTTTGTTTAGCGCTAATTGCCACTTTTCGCACCATACGGAAATTCTCTCTAGATCATTTTGTAATTGAAACTGATCGTCTGATGACTTTACTAGACGATAAATTACAGCGTCATCCGCAAACAATGTAAGGGGGCTGCTCAGATTATCACGTATATCATTTATGTAAATCAGAACAGCAGAGGGCCTTTGACACTACCTTGCGGAACGCCAGATATCACTTCTATTCTACACGATGATTTACCGCCTATCACTACGAACTGTGACCTCTCTGATAGGAAATCACGAATTCAGTCACACAACTGAGACTATACTCCATATGGACGCAATTTGATTAATAGTCGCTTGTGAGGAACGGTATCAAAAGCCTTTTGGAAGTCTAGGAATATGGAGTCGATCTGGAATCTCTTATCGACAGCAGTCATTACTTCATGACAATAAAGAGCTAGCTGTGTCGCACAAGAACGATATTTTCTGAATCCGTGTTGGTTATGTATCAATAAGTCATTTTCGTCAAGGTGATTCATAATGTTCGAGTACAATATATGCTCGAAAATCCTACGGCAAATTGAGGTCAGTGATATGGGTCTGTAATTCAATGGGTTACTCCTATTTCCTTTCTTGAATATTCGTATGATCTGTGCTACTTTCCAGTCTTTAGGAACTGGACCGGAAGACTTGCCTTTCTTAAATGATTTGAGTTGTTTCGCAACACCTATGATATCTGTTTTTATCTCACTCATGCTAACAGCTGTTCTGGTTTCGAATTCTGGAGTATTTACTTCGTCTTATTTCGTGAAGGAATTTCGGAAAACTGTATTTAGTAACTCCGCTTCAGTGGCACCATCATCGCTAACGTCTCCATCGCTATCGCGCAGTGACGGTATTGACTGTTTTTTGCCACTGTTGTAGTTTACATACGACCAGAATCTCTTTGGGGTTTCTACCATATTTTGTGACAATTTTTCATTGTGGTAACTATTAAAAGCATCTCGCATTGACGTCCGCACTAAATTTCGAGCTTCCGTGATACTTGGCCAGTCTTGGGATTTTGCTTTCTTCTGAATTTGGCATGCTTTTTTGTTCCTTCTGCGACAGCATTCTGACATGTTTTGTTTACCATGAGGGATCAGTCCCGTCTCTTATTAACTTATGCGGTATGAATCTATCTATTGCTGCCGATACTGTATCTTTGAATTTGAGCCATATCTGGTCCACACTTACATAATTACCTTGGAAGAAATGGGGACTCTCTCTTATGAACGCATCAGGGGAATTTTTATCTGCTATTTTATATAGATACATTTTGCGTTTTTTAGTGGTTTTGGTTGATATGGTTTTGAGCCTCGCTACAATGACCTTGTGTTCACTAATCCCTCTCTATTATATCAGGATTATTTGTGGCTAAGAGGTCAAGTGTGTTTTCGCAACCATTTACAATTCGTGTGGGCTCATGAACTAATTATTCAAAGTAGTTCTCAGAGAAAAATTTAGCACAATTTCGGAAGATGTTTTCTGTCTTCCACCGTCTTTGAACATGTATTATTGCCAACAAGGGTAGATTGAAGTCTCCTCCAATTATAACTGTATGAGTGGGGTACTTATTTGTTATGAGATTCAAGTTTTCTTTGAACCGTTCAGCTATCATATCATCTGAGTCGGGGGGTCTGTAGAAAGAGCCAATTATTATTTTGGTACGGCTGTTTAGTATAACCTCTACCCACAGTAATTCGCAGGGACTATCTATTTCAACTTCACTACAAGATAAACTACTACCAACAGACACAAACAAACCGCCACCTACTTTATTTAATCTATCCTTTCTGAACACGGTTTGCGCCTGTGTTCAAATTTCGGTAGAATTTATCTGCGGCTTTAGCCAGCTTTCTTCTCTATAACAATTTCAGCTTCAGTGCTTTCTATCAGCGCTTGAAGCTCTAGTACTTTTCCAACACAGCTACGGCCATTTACAACTACAATACCGACTGTCGCTTAGCCGATTCTCGTCGTTTCTTTGTTGTGTACCCTTTGAGACTGGAGCCCTTTTTTGATCTTTCCCGAGACTGTCTAACCTAAAAAACGCCCAGTCCACGTCGCACAGTCCCTGCTACCCGTTTAGCCGCCTCCTGTGTGTAGTGGACACCTGATCTATTTAGCGGAACCCGAAACCCCACCACCCTATGGCGCAAGTCGAGGTATCTGCAGCCGATATCTTCTTTTGTTGCCGTCTGTATGTTCACACGACAAGAGATGAACAATGTCGTGCTACTACTTCTTAAACATACTCAGCCCTCTTTCGCAAAGAATCAAGAACTAGTGCGACAACACTCGGCTGACCTCTTATTTACTAACAGGTATGAGACACACCCTCCTGTAATGAGTGCATGTTGTCGTGGTTTGGATGGGTTGGACACACCAAATGCCTTCAATTGTTCATAGAGCCAGAAATTTATTGGATTACGGCCAGATGAGTGAGGAAGCCACGCTATCGGACCTCCTCGATAAATGCATCGTTTATTAAACATCTGTTTGAAATACTCTCGTACGAGGCATAAAAGTTTATATGATTGCCAGTCGCGCATAAAACACATTCATTGTCTCATTGTCTATCTTCAACGACAATAAATCCATCGCTCAGAAATTGATGATCAACTACACCCGTTGATTTGTCCAGTAAAATGCACGGCCTGCCACCCACAATCCCTGCCCGATCGTATATACGTATTATAAAGTCTCTCTTTTCGTTTTTATGTCCATATGTGAACGCTAATCTCAAGAACTAGTACGGGGATTTTGATGCACTTTTCACTAACTGACATACTGATTTACGAGACAGGTTCGTATGTATAATTTATTATCGCAACGCCAGACAAGTTGTCCGCCTGTAGATACTTAGAGCAACTCGTGCGAATCCGCTACTGATGCCTTGCTTTCATGGTCGCTTGAGGAATCGTAGCTACCCACGCTGCTTCCATTGTAGTAATTGATGATTCCGCTCTGTGTGAATTTCACTTTATTCGCAAATAAAATGCAAGCTGTTAAGTGCAGATTTTCAACTGCTCGTTTTAGAAGTCGTTGGCAGAACTGTAATCTTACCTTGTGGTCTTGCAGCCTTAGAGAAATATGGATGAAACGGCTTATCGTGCAGAACAGTTCTGGCTATCCTCACGCTTGTTACCGAATTATCATCTACTGGTAGCACATTTAAAGTCAACCAAGTTAAAACGTGTGCACTAGACTTACTTCTGAACTGCATTAGAAGACTTGAGGCGGGCAATGATTTGTGTTTTACCACTGCAACAAATAATAATAGTAGTAACAACATCAGTGAGGATTTCAAACTCTTAATTTGTGTTCAAGCTCACCAGATTTCTGTTCTTTGAAGCAGTTTTGTGGCATCACTGAAAGTATCGCTGCACGAACAATGGTTAGGCATACCGTGCAAACTAAAAATGTATGTCAGTACATAGATACATATGAGTGATTGTTACTGTATATGTCTATACCTTTTGAAGTTTACGAAGGTTGGTGAGCACTACTCAACATGGTTTCTTGAGCTGGATCAAACATCTGGCATTAAGGTTGATGAAACTGTTTACGAACAGTTGTGATTGTATGCTTGTATGAATTCTTTGTGTCTGAGCGCTGGTACCTTTTGAACAATTTTACACGACTGTGCTTAAACTGACACACAGTATTTTTAGCGCAACGAAATCTGACTTTCAATAATCTCTACAAGAGAATAGCCCTGACTAACATTAACCTGTACTTTTCACAAATCACTTACCTCACAAAAATCTTGGTTACTCCCACTACTGCAATACAGCAAGCGCCACTACTGCCAGCTAAATAAAAGATTCAAACTATGGAAGGCACTAACTACTGATAGGGATAGTTAGCAAATGAAAGATATTAATACAGAACAAACAATGTATTTACCGTGATATCATCATATATATATAGAGCAGTTCATGACAAATTTCAAAACTCCGCCATCTCTCTCCCCACATCCACCACTGCTGGCGGCTCACCTCCAAGTGCGCAACGCTACGCGCTGTTCACAGCCAGCTGCCTAACACTACAATGGCGAGTATTACAACAATGCAAAGCAGCCACAGACTGCACACAGCACAGCCAGTGATTTTCATACAGAGGTGGCGTTACCAATAAAAAAACCTAAACAGCCTACTTACACAATAACAATAATAATAATAATAATAAAGAGTAGGCCCCATGGCATTGTAGTAGCGATTACGTAGTTACTGTTGTGTTTACCTGTCAATTAATTACTGTATTTGTTGCGAAGTTAACAATGGAGAAAATTCTGGTCTACTGTATATATGTCAACTGTTCCTGTTGTAAATGCGTGGTGTGTGTGTGTGTGTGTTTGAGGGGTGGAATATGTGAGGACGATGATGTTCCTATACTCGTTTCACATGCTGTAGCCTCCACCACATTATGCCATACTTTAGTACTAGAATTAAAAAAAATAGAAGTCACACCAAAATAAAAAGAATTTATCGAAATGGGACAGAAATTGGTGCATGTGGTGCACATGTACAGGCAAATAAATGATTACAATTTCAGAAAAACTGGATATTTTACTCAAAGAGCTTCACGAATTGAACAAGGCAGTAACGCGTTGATCCATCTCTGGCCCTTATGCAAGGAGTTATTCGGCTTGGCATTGATTGTCAGAGTTGGATGTCCTCCTCAGAGATATCGTACCAAAATTCTCTACAATTTGTCAGCTAGATCACCAGAATCATGAGTCTATTGGAGGGTCCTGTCCATAATGGTCAAACATTATCAATTGAGGAGAGATATGACAAGTTTAAGTACCCGTGGTCTAGGGGTAGCGTCTTTGATTCATAATCAAAACGTCTTAGGTCCCGGGTTCGATCCCCGCCACTGCCTAAATTTTGATAAATAATCAGCATTGGTGGCCGAAGACTTCCGGCATAAGAAGTCAGCCTCATTCTGCCAACGGCCTTGTCAAAGAGGGCGGAGGAGCGGATAGAGGTTCAGGGCACTCTCTTGTCCTAGGGGTGGGAAATTGCACCTAAAGGCGGAAGAATCAGCAATGATCAACGACATGAGGATGCAGAAGGCAATGGAAACCACTGCATTAAAGACACGTAACGTGTATCCACAGGACATGTGGCCTGTAATTGAAGAAGTGTCATGATGATCTCTCCATTGGCAAAAGATTCCGGAATAGTCCCCCATTCGGATCTCCAGGAGGGGACTGCCAAGGGGGAGGTTACCATGAGAAAAAGTTTGAATAATCAACGAAAGGATAACGTTCTACGAGTCGGGGCGTGGAATGTCAGAAATTTGAACGTGGTAGGGAAACTAGAAAATCTGAAAAGGGAAATGCAAAGGCTCAATTTAGATATAGTAGGGTTCAGTGAAGTGAAGTGGAAGGAAGACAAGGATTTCTGGTCAGATGAGTATCGGGTAATATCAACAGCAGCAGAAAATGGTATAACAGGTGTAGGATTCGTTATGAATAGGAAGGTAGGGCAGAGGGTGTGTTACTGTGAACAGTTCAGTGACCGGGTTGTTCTAATCAGAATCGACAGCAGACCAACACCGACAACGATAGTTCAGGTATACATGCCGACGTCGCAAGCTGAAGATGAACAGATAGAGAAAGTGTATGAGGATATTGAAAATGTAATGAAGTATGTAAAGGGGGACGAAAATCTAGTAGTCATAGGCGACTGGAATGCAGTTGTAGGGGAAGGAGTAGAAGAAAAGGTTACAGGAGAATATGGGCTTGGGACAAGGAATGAAAGAGGAGAAAGACTAATTGAGTTCTGTAACAAGTTTCAGCCAGTAATAGCGAATGCCCTGTTCAAGAATCACAAGAGGAGGAGGTATAATTGGAAAAGGCCGGGAGATACGGGAAGATTTCAGTTAGATTACATCATGGTCAGACAGAGATTCCGAAATCAGATACTGGATTGTAAGGCGTACCCAGGAGCAGATATATACTCAGATCACAATATAGTAGTGATGAAGAGTAGGCTGAAGTTCAAGACATTAGTCAGGAAGAATCAATACGCAAAGAAGTGGGATACGGAAGTACTAAGGAATGACGAGATACGTTTCAAGTTCTCTAACGCTATAGATACAGCAATAAGGAATAGCGCAGTAGGCAGTACAGTTGAAGAGGAATGGACATCTCTAAAAAGGGCCATCACAGAAGTTGGGAAGGAAAACGTAGGCACAAAGAAGTTAGCTGCGAAGAAACCATGGGTAACAGAAGAAATACTTGAGTTGATTGATGAAAGGAGGAAGTACAAACATGTTCCGGGAAAATCAGGAATACAGAAATACAAGTCGCTGAGGAATGAAATAAATAGGAAGTGCAGCGAAGCTAAGACGAAATGGCTGCAGGAAAAATGTGAAGACATCGAAAAAGATATGATTGTTGGAAGGACAGACTTAGCGTACAGGAAAGTCAAAACAACCTTTGGTGACATTAAAAAAAGCAACGGTGGTAACATTAAGAGTGCAACGGGAATTCCACTGTTAAATGCAGAGGAGAGAGCAGATAGGTGGAAAGAATACATTGAAAGCCTCTATGAGGGTGAAGATTTGTCTGATGTGATAGAAGAAGAAACAGGAGTCGATTTAGGAGGGATAGGGGATCCAGTATTAGAATCGGAATTTAAAAGAGCTTTGGAGGACTTACGGTCAAATAAGGCAGAAGGGATAGATAACATTCCATCAGAATTTCTAAAATCATTGGGGGAAGTGGCAACAAAACGGCTATTCCCGTTGGTGTGTAGAATATATGAGTATGGCGATATACCATCTGACTTTCGGATAAGCATCATCCACACAATTCCGAAGACGGCAAGAGCTGACAAGTGCGAGAATTATCGCACAATAAGCTTATCAGCTCATGCATCGAAGCTGCTTACAAGTATAATATACAGAAGAATGGAAAAGAAAATTGAGAATGCGCTAGGTGACGATCAGTTTGACTTTAGGAAAAGTAAAGGGACGAGAGAGGCAATTCTGACGTTACGGCTAATAATGGAAGCAAGGCTAAAGAAAAATCAAGACACTTTCATGGGATTTGTCGACCTGGAAAAAGCGTTCGACAATACAGGGCTATTACAAATGATTGAAGCGATTTCATAAATTCACTGTAGCTCCATTCATTGGCATATGGTCACGACACACTACAGATACGTAGAAAAACTCATAAAGTTTTGTTCGGCTGAAGCCGCACTTCAGGTTTCTGCCGCCAGAGCGCTCGAGAGCGCATGAGACAAAATGGCGACAGGAGCCGAGAAAGCGTATGTCGTGCTTGAAATGCACTCACATCAGTCAATCATAACAGTGCAACGACACTTCAGGACGAAGTTCAACAAAGATCCACCAACTGCTAACTCCATTCGGCGATGGTATGCGCAGTTTAAAGCTTCTGGATGCCTCTGTAAGGGGAAATCAACGGGTCGGCCTGCAGTGAGCAAAGAAACGGTTGAACGCGTGCGGGCAAGTTTCATGCGTAGCCCGCGGAAGTCGACGAATAAAGCAAGCAGGGAGCTAAACGTACCACAGCCGACGGTTTGGAAAATCTTACGGAAAAGGCTAAAGCAGAAGCATTTCTTAAACAGGAGATTGGAAAACCGATGGATCGGTCGTGGTGTAGATCATGACCAACAATTCGTGTCATGGCCTCCACGCTCTCCCGACTTAACCCCATGCGATTTCTTTCTGTGGGGTTATGTGAAAGATTCAGTGTTTAAACCTCCTCTACCAAGAAACGTGCCAGAACTGCGAGCTCGAATCAACGATGCTTTCGAACTCATTGATGGGGACATGCTGCGCCGAGTGTGTGAGGAACTTGATTATCGGCTTGATGTCTGCCGAATCACTAAAGGGGCACATATCGAACATTTGTGAATGCCTAAAAAACCTTTTTGAGTTTTTGTATGTGTGTGCTAAGCATTGTGAAAATATCTCAAATAATAAAGTTATTGTAGAGCTGTGAAATCGCTTCAATCATTTGTAATAACCCTGTATAAAATGGTGCAAGCTGTTCGAGATTCTGAAAAAAGTAGGGGTAAGCTATAGGGGGAGACGGGTCATATACAATATGTACAACAACCAAGAGGGAATAATAAGAGTGGACGATCAAGAACGAAGTGCTCGTATTAAGAAAGGTGTAAGACAAGGCTGTGACCTTTCGCCCTACTCTTCAATCTGTACATCGAGGAAGCAATGATGGAAATAAAAGAAAGGTTCAGGAGTGGAATTAAAATACAAGATGAAAGGATATCAATGATACGATTCGCTGATGACATTGCTATCCTGAGTGAAAGTGAAGAAGAATTAAATGATCTGCTGAACGGAATGAACAGTCTAATGAGTACACAGTATGGTTTGAGAGTAAATCGGAGAAAGACGAAGGTAATGAGAAGTAGTAGAAATGAGAACAGCGAGAAACTTAACATCAGGATTGATGGTCACGAAGTCAATGAAGTTAAGGAATTCTGCTACCTAGGCTGTAAAATAACCAATGACGGACGGAGCAAGGAGGACATCAAAAGCAGACTCGCTACGGCAAAAAAAGAATTTCTGGCCAAGAGAAGTCTATTAATATCAAATATCGGCCTCAAGTTGAGGAAGAAATTTCTGAGGATGTTCGTCTGGAGTACAGCACTGTATGGTAGTGAAACATGGACTGTGGGAAAACCGGAACAGAAGAAATGGTTCAAATGGCTCTGAGCACTATGGGACTCAACTGCTGTGGTCATAAGTCCCCTAGAACTTAGAACTACTTAAACCTAACTAACCTAAGGACATCACACACATCCATGCCCGAGGCAGGATTCGAACCTGCGACCGTAGCAGTCGCACGGTTCCGGACTGCGCGCCTAGAACCGCGAGACCACCGCGGCCGGCGGAACAGAAGAGAATGGAAGCATTTGAGATGTGGTGCTATAGACGAATGTTGAAAATTAGGTGGACTGATAAGGTAAGGAATGAGGAGGTTCTATGCAGAATCGGAGAGGAAAGGAATATGTTGAAAACACTGATAAGGAGAAGGGACAGGATGATAGGACATCTGCTAAGACATGAGGGATTGACTTCCATGGTACTAGAGGGAGCTGTAGAGGGCAAAAACTGTAGAGGAAGACAGAGATTGGAATACGTCAAGCAAATAATTGAGGACGTAGGTTGCAAGTGCTACTCTGAGATGAAGAGGTTAGCACAGGAAAGGAATTCGTGGCGGGCCGCATCAAACCAGTCAGTAGACTGATGACAAAAAAAAAAAAAATAAAAAAAAAAATAAACGACAAGTTGCTGGCAAAGGTAGAGCTTGGCATGCACGAAGATCAACAGTTAAAACTCTCGCTGTCTGCGGACGGGCATTATCTTGCTGAAATGTAAGCCCAGGATGGTTTGCCATGAAGGGCAACTAAACGTGGCGCTGGATATAGTCGACGTACCGCTGTGCCGTGCGCCGCGGGCGACAACCAATGGGGTTCTACTTTGAAACCAAATGGAACCACAGACCAACATTCCCAGTTGTCGGGCCTTATGGCGGGCGACAGTGAAGCAGATATCCGATCGCCGTCTGAGGCGTCTCCACACGCACGTCTTAGCTGGACATCGGCGTTCAGTTCGAAGAGGGACTTATCACTGAAGACAGTTCCACTCTTCTCATTGACGTGTCTGGAGATTTCTCGGACAGCGACGTGGTAACAACCTGAAGGTCACCCGTCATATGGTCCGCCAACCAGAAGTGATGGTCTGGGATGCTGTTTCACTTCGTAACAGGATCTCTTTTGTTGTCATCCGCGGCCCTCTCACAGCACAGTGGTCCGTTCATGATACTCTACGCTCATGATACTCTACGCTCCGTTTTGTTGCCCTTCATGGCAAGCCATCCTGGGCTTACATTTCAGCAAGGTAATGCCCGCCCACACACGGCGAGAATTTATACTGCGTTACTTCGTGCTTGCCAGACCCCACGTTCGCCAGCAAGGTCGCAAGATCTCTCCGCAATTGAAAACTTATGGAGGATTATGGGCAATTCCCTAAAGCCAACTGGGGATTTTGTCCATCTAACGCGCCAAATGGACAGAATGTGGCACGATATCTCCCACGAGGACATCCAACAACTTTATCAATCAGTGTCGGGCCTGAGGTGACTTGCTCAACTTGTGAAGCTCCTTGTCTTGAATAATTCATTCAGTTTTTCTGAAACTGTAATCATTTGTTTGTCTGTACATGTAGATCACATCTATCGATTTCCGTCTCATGTGGGTAATACTTCGTGGTGTTTCCTTTTTTGTGTGTCACAGTGTATGTCGATGCAGGTGAAGAGCAGAAGAATTTTACCCCGTTGGAATAGACCCTCACGCATGTGGCAGCGAGCCAACCGACTTGCATCTCGAAACGGACGTAGTGTTGGCGCCGTCTAGTTACGTGTCGTTCACTGTTGTCAGCGGATACGTGCGTGTCACGAGCGGCGCGTTAATATAGGCCACAGTGGGATTACACGCGAGCCGCACCCATCGGGATATGAGTCGACGGCGCCGATAAGGCAGAGTCCACAATCTACCGACAGAGAGCCGCGCCGTCGCCCGATGGCTGAGCGACAGCAGATATGGGCCCCGGCGCTGTTTGATGAACCTGACGCTTCATAATTGCCGTCACTCAATATCCTGGCGCCCGGCCGCGCCGGGGAGACCGCGGGCAAGGCGCGTGCGTCAGCTCTTTTTTAATAAGCTCTCTTGTAGATGTCAACATGGACACGGCGGGCGCTCTGTTATGAGTTTGCTTCCGAAATAGCGCGCCTCCGGCGCTGTTTACTCACGTGGAAACACGCAGTGGCGGGCGGTAGCTGCGCGTACCTCCTCCCACGGTCGCCACCTCTCGCTGCGAACACGCACGAAAACTCCGCATTACGCAACGCACAATCGTTTACTCTTATTTTTAACCAGTTGGGAGCCCACAGTATGCAGATATTTGTCGAAAGTTATGTTGCATCAGTTTCGATATTTACTAATCATCATCAGGCACAATAAGTTCTTCGGTTATAGCGGATTATGAATGTATATGTTTCGTTCTATATCTCTCTACATTACCTCAAAAACATGAGTTGGACAATATATTTCAATAAATGGCTTTAGCGTTCGAGTTAATATTACATTAATAGTGTATCAAAAAGGACTCTACTACTTTGAAAACTTATGTTGTTTTACTCATTTAACTTACATACGTGATTTCAATATTTTTTATTGCAAAATATGCGGAAATCCCATCCGAAGTCAGTTTCTTGATAGACTCGCTGCAGCATGGAGATGTGACATGTTCATTTGCGAGATTGATTTTAACTCTGACAACAAACCCCTCGAGTGCGAGGTCGCTACAAGCAAATAATGGTGTTTACGGCATTCGACGTTCCACGTATTGTCTACTATGCTACCACATTATTAGCTGCTAACGGCAACAGCGGCCGTGACTGGGAGTATCCAATGGAGAGCACAGCATGCGGCTAAAGCTTAGTCGACTAATAATTCACAACAGTGTTGCAGTGCGAGTGGTATTGATACAAAGCAGATCAATGGCAACGATAAACGAAGAAATCGTTGCATTATATCCGCAATAACAGTTGCCGTTCGTCAGAAAGGAACGCAAGGAGTTTCGCAGAGTGAGAATCAACTGGCAGACGAAATATTAGCGTTACTGCAAGTTGAGTCAGTGGAATGTGTGGTGTCCTATACGCTCGGCAATGTATGTGACAATGTATGTGAGGAGTACAATGATGACGATACGTGCTTAACAAGTGAAAGTGATACTGAAATAGGTTTAGAGCCATGTAGTTCATCATCCCTGTTGAACAGGGAGCCCCAAATCCCGTCTCGAGTGAAACGTAGTAAAGAACAATCGTTATCCAAGAAGCGGGTACTAAATATCATAGAAGATGATCCGCAACATAGCAAAAAAAAAAAAAAAAATAAATAAATAAATTATGAAGAGATTTTGAATAACGCCGCAGAAAAATGACAGTGTACTGTATAAGAAAAACGACGGATATTCAAGGGAGGACAAGGTGCACATGTTACAAAAACTAGTGTTTGCACGTTTCTAGCATGCACTGTACAATTTACAGGATGTCCATGATAGTGACCTACTAAGTATACACATCAAACTGCGAATGACATAGATTACAGTGATTTCAAGGGAAGCAGTGGATAGTTGCATAACCTCAAAAAGGACTACATAATTTGAAGACGTAAGGTAATGAAATTAGCGTCAACTTGACGATGCACAGAAAACTACGAAATAGCCCCGAAAATTTGTTGATGAGGCAACTAAAGTTACTCGATCCTTCAATAAGGAATTTGCTTTCAATCTCCGCCCCATCGGGATTTGAAAAGGAAATGCATATGAAAGGCACGCTGGAAATTAGAAAGAACAAGCGAAATTTATCTAGATCAGCTAATATCAATGCCTTAACTCGTTCGTATACAATTATTCCGACTGTTAATCTGGATCGTAAATTGGCTGGAAAGTTATTTGTTGTGCTGTGAGAAGTTGGAGCTGCTCTGCTCCCTACGACTTCTCTCGTGTTTGGAATTCATACCACTAAGAACGGCCGGACAAATTCAGGCTCTGGATGTTTGTTTTTTTCCGTACCTATGAAACATATTATCGCACTACCTTCATCTACGCCTTAGAGAATAGCCAGCTTCATGATAAGTTCCGCGACAGACTGTTTCGCATTAGGCTGCAATGCTATCACATTCCATCAGTTCCCATCACCTCGCTACACTAATTCTGTATGCAATCTTTAAGAGTGGATACCTAGCTGAAAGTCCTGCACGGTTTCTAGCTCCCAAGAAGCTCACCTTCAGTCTTGATGGTGTGAACCTTTGTGATCACTGTGGCGCGACATTTTCCATTCGGTGTTCATGGTACAAGTTTATGATTCGTTTCGAACATTTCTTGAATATCGACAACGTTCATTTTGTGGAGTATAATAGCTACGTCCCATAGAGGGTTGATCTCTGCACCTTCCAGACATTCATTTTTCTAAAACTTCCTGGCAGATTAAAACTGTGTGCTGGACCGAGACTCGAACTCGGGACCTTTGCCTTTCGTGGGCATGTGCTCTACCAACTGAGCTAACCAAGCACGACTCACGCCCCATCCTCACAGCTTTACTTCTGTCAGTACCTCGTCTCCTACCTTCCAAACTTTACAGAAGCTCTCATGCGAACCTTGCGGAATTAGCACTCCTGAGTCGTGCTTGGGTAGCTCAGTTGGTAGAGCACTTCCCCACGAAAGGCAAAGGTCCCGACTTCGAGTCTCGGTCCGGCACACAGTTTTAATCTGCCAGGAAGTTTCATGCCAGCGCACAATCCGCTGCAGAGTGAAAATCTCATTCTGGATTCATTTTTCTGTTGCCCTCCTGATGCACATGGCCAGTCATTAGCAACTAATATTTCCCCTTTTATTACTGTTAACACAACCACCTTCAAATAGGCCTCACTAAAGACGGAAATCGCGACCTCTCTCTCAATGGGTTCCTTATTAGCTCTCGTAGAGAAGCCGGTGAGGGTGGAACAAACTCGGTACCTTGATGAATCCCGATAAGAAAAGATGAAGAGGTGTCAGTCAAGCAAACGTGGAGGCCATGCAATTTACGCACTTTGGCCTGTCCAGTTACGCGGAATGCGGACATTTAAGAAATTTCGGGCATCGGATGGACAGTGCGGCGATGCGCAGTCTTACGTAATTTTTACGCCGCGTTCTTCGTCATCATCGCTTCTGGGGGTTAAAAAGTTTTCCAGCATATCTAAGTACACTATAGCGTTGACACTTTTCTCTTGGAAATAGAAAGGTCCATAAACTTTGCTGTCGCTGAATGCACAAGATATATTCAGTTATGAGCTATCACAGTCACATTCCAGGGATTTTAGTGGTTTCCACTGCCCCAACTTTACACGTAAGTGAAAAGTCGACTCATCGCAAAAGATAAACTTTCAAATAAAATGTACATTTTCATCCATCTGATGTGTCACTTCCACACAAAAGTCGTTACGAGCAGACATAGCAGCGTCATTCAGTTCGTACACCACTGTAATCTTACATAGATCGAGGCGCAACCGTTTTCTCAACACACGCCGAAGAGTCATACGTGGGAAGCCTGGCTCTAGAGAAGCACGTCGTATCGATTCTGTCGGGGTGTTCACTGAGCTTTGTCTCACTTGCTCAAAGACGTCATCAGACGCACGTGGATCACCTGAGGATATGTTACGTGTTATCGAACATCCAACTGCAATAGAACACTTACGCTATTCATAAACAGCGGTACTGTTGGGAGAATATTTGCTGTACTCTGTACGAAAAGTGCGTCCCGCTCTTGTAGCAGACTTCGACTCTTCAAACCAAAAGACACAGCGGGCACCTTCGGGACCTGTAAAGACAGCTATCTTTGCTACAACTGTCGTTAGCGCTTGTGTTGGCGCGATTCTGTACTAGCGTACCACTTAAGTCAAAACATCTATTTGCCATCAAGATGACGTCAATACTAGAACGACAAGTCTAATGAATAAGTTTGTACGAATTTTCAAAGTTGTAAGGCCGTTTTTGATAAACTTTATTCAAAAATAGGGAGCATAATTTTAAGTACTTGTTACCCAAAAGCATAAAATAAAAAATTCGTAACACCACGAGTCCAAAAGTGTTTGGTTTTCCAGTTAAAGACTTCAGAACAGTGATATTCACCGGAACATTTTTCTTCTTGCAGGTAGCTGCCCTGGCGAGATATTAACAGTATGATGATTGCGAGGTGAGGGGAATATTGAGTGGTGTGCTTGGCTTTCGACACGTTCGCATGTCAAAGGCAGTTAATGTACGCAAATGTAGCATCAGCTTATTGTTTGCATTAGGAGAGCTACCCACAGCGAAGACGTCTAGATAGGAAGACATTTGCATGTCTCCAGCGCCGTCTGTGTGCTTCCGGGAAGTTTGCATCTCCTCGTTTGGAGAGGGACGGCCTAAGAACTACAAGTACAGATGAACAGACGTACAGACGCATACGAGTCCTGAAAGGTATATACACAGGGTAAATTAATTCAAGTTTTCTAAGAAAATATTATATTGAACCAGAGATGGTCAAATGTAGTATCGATCGTGTAGTAGTGTCGCTGCTCAACAGCGATCGCTGACCCAAGGTGTTATGGGTAACGTGTTACAGCAACTTTGGATCGAGAGATATATTGAGGACTGTCAAGTGTAAAGACGTTTTCTATCTGATATGTGCTGGATATATACTTACTCGCTACGGGCACGGGCAGTAATGATTGTTTTGTTTACAAGATACTATGATGTTTGCCAACTGCAAAACGAATCTCAACAGACGATGGAAATAATTTAGGTAAGGAAAGTTGGTTTCTTACTAAAGTAATGCTCGTACTCATAAGTGATAACTGAGACAATGTATAGCACTCACATCCAATGATTTTTAAAGCTATTTGTTAATGTATAATCAGTTTAGTGAGTGTGTTAATTGTGAGCATTATTAATTTTCAAAGAGTTAAAAATACAAGTTTTAAAGTTAGTGCCATATTGTTACTTACCCCAAGCCAATACCAATGCCCAGATCCATGTCATTTTTGATTAACTTTATTTCTCAAGAAGTTATTGTCTCAGTCATATTCGGTTTAATTAAAATGTATGCTAAGCAACCGCTTTGCATAATAGCTGTTTGGAAACTATACAATTTAAATTACTAACAGACACCGTTACCATTGCGCAGGTAAAGGCAAGAAATTTTATTATTTCAGGGATAGCATTCATTGACCCCAGGGACCATTATTTTCGAATTGATCAAATTTTGTTTTATTTCCAGGACCAGTTTCAAATCAATAGTGTTGCATCAGATTCAGTTTTATGTTACGTAAATGCATGCAGTTTTGGTTTGGTTTAAGGTTATTGACAGTTTATGATCTTGTAGCTAAATTTAATTCGCATTCTCGTAGGCAGAAAAGTTCAGTACAAGGCAAAGCGCATAAGTGACGAGATAGAATACACGTTTGAAAGGTCTCTGTTGGATTCCTTTCATGTTAATTTCTTAAATCTGTCATTTACGGCATAAATTCCTCTTCTAAATTTACTGTGGTGTTTCTGACTATCTGGGAGGAGACTGAGCAGTGAAACGTGTTACTTTTACACATAAACAAGAACAATCTGTCACACTACTACACTTTAAAACACAGTTTATATGTAATTCATGTCACACAGTCTCATACGGAACCTACATCCGCTTTCTTTTATATACTGTATATGATAAGATACTGTCATCCCCCTTCCCTTCTGTGTGAGAGGATGAATGAGCAAATGTATTTCTAGTTGCATGCTTGAGGGTAGCAGACAAGCCTGTCTGCTAGAGAACTGTAGGACCAACGTCGGAACAGGTAGCTACGCTTTCTAAAAGCAGAGAGGTTTCTATTCATACTATGGTCCTGTCCGTCCCTTGTCATGTTGGTATAGGAAACTGCCTCTCTGGCCACTTCCGTTTGTATTTGAGAGCCACCCTCAGGAAGGGACCACGGCAGTCTGTCCGTGGCGAGCGTCTGAAGTGGTAAGATCTCCGGCTAAGCGCGTCTCTGCTAAGTCCGTAGGACAATGGATTTCTTAAGATCAGCCTAACTGAAAATTTAATCACCTTTATTTCAGGTTTAGCTCTAAAATATCTAATGTTATCTTAAATTGCAACGCAGTGTAATTCGAGTGTGAAGTTCAGAATATATTCCAGTAGTTGCTTTGTCACTACTTTGTGACTAAAGTGGAACCACATGTTGATCAGTAACTCTAACTAAGATCATCAATCTTAAATGCGAATGTGCGTGAGATTATAACGTCTCGTCTTGACAATGTTTTTCAATATAGCAACTTTTCTTTATGTTCAACCCACATGCTTATACAATAGTTTGACCCATAAGGTTGATAGTAAGACGATAGTAACCAGTTCGAGGTTTTTCTTTTGTAAATTGCTTTTCGATCTAATTTATTTTAACTATCAAAATTATTGTGGAGTACACTCTTTGTGTAAACCAAGTTGACCACGTGAAGCATGTGGTGTAATCATCAAAGTAGCCCTCAGCTATTCTTTTTGGGAAGATTTCACAGGGAGTTAGTATGAATTTAGTATACCAGTGTGTGGTAATTACATGACGGACAGGATTGTGCTACGAACGTAACTTCTTTGGGTGAAAATTGAATCAGTTGGTTGTTGTTAATTTCCTCTTGGATATGTTACAACATTTTACGTGTGTTATTTTATGAATGCAGTGTCGTATGTAGTCTCCCAATCTTGGCTCCCTATTTGATTTGTTCCGTAAGATTACAAACTCACATTCTCACAGTCCTAAAGAAGGCACCAACTTAGTTATGACTCAAGTTTAATATGCTGAAATTTCAATGATCAATGTTAAAATAAATTTCCAAATATAAACTGATTTATTTCTTTTTATTTAAATTCTCTTATATATATATATATATATATATATATATATATATATATATATATATATCACTGGTTAAAAGATTATAATTAATGTTAGTCTGGTTGGGAATTTGGTAAACTAGACTGGATACCTGGTGAAACAGTTGCTCAGTAATGCAAGGTTAACTTCACCAGACAGCTCACAGCTTTTAAACCGCTTTTATTGTCTATCATCACTGCTTTCAAAACAAATTAATGTAACAACATTACACATGGCGACCCTCTTCTGTGATTCCGCTAGACTCTGGAATCTCTGATACGTTAGATTGCGAGCGTTGTATAGTCTTAATTTTTTTTCCCTGCAGTGTTCAAACAACTTCTGCGTTGTTTCTGAGCAGACTTTCAAAAGATTCACGGCGTTGTTGAGCGGCGTTGTGTTGTTTGTCTTGTTTTGTTTTCTATATTTGTGTGTTTTATATGTGTGTGTGTTTTTTTTCTCGCTTGTAAATTGCACTGTTTGGATCAAAGTTAAAAATTTGTTTTGCATGTGAAAAAGTGGGTACTAGGTTGGGTACCTTTCGTGTGACTGTCATAATTTTTGGGGGATACATTTATTCTATTTGGTGTGTTGCGTACCGGGTGTAAATTGAACTAATGCAGACACGTAACCAAGCTAAAAGTAGGCGGTCCAACAACTTTAGCAACATGGACCAAGGGGATAATTTGATTTCAAATATTTACACGTCGGATGGTTCCGAAAATGCAATGGGGAATACTTCAGAGGAAATGCAAAACAGGACGAACGGGCTCACAGCAGAGCCAGAAATTAATTTGCCTCCAACTAACCAAATTGATTTGCAGAACTCATAAAAGCCTTATTGCATCAAAATAAAGAAAACGCAGAGAAATCACAAAAATCGTTCCGAGAACAAAAATTATCATCCGAAAAATCGATCCGAGAGCTAGCGAACAAATGACACAGAAATCTGAAAAATCGATCTGCGAGCTAGGCGAACAAATAGACGAAAAACTAATCCAGCAGACAAATAAAGTCGACAAGTCGACGCAGAGAGTGTCCGATGATATCTCACAAATAATAAACAATCTGGCAACTGAAATAAATGTGATATTATGAAAGAATTAGGCCATACATTTGAACAAATGGATGATCGTCTGCAAGCCTTAGAACAGGGCAAGCGGAGTCGCGATGCGGAATCGAAAGAGCGCGAAGAACAGCTACTTAGGATTTTCCAAGCGCTGAGAGAAGAATGCCAAAGGGAACGCCAGCAGGTACTCTCGAGGGTCCAGGAGGCGGAAACGTATTGTCCCGCCTCCGTTAGCAACACAGTAGCGGACAACAGTCAAGCGATTCACGCACTCGAACAGCAAATAGAACAATTGAAGCAGATTGGGGCGGAGGACAACAGACAAATACATGATAAGATTGTGGCATTAGCGGACATCGTAGGCATGATGGAGGTGACGGAAAGCAAGAACAAGACTACACCGGTAGCGGTCGCAGAGACCGAAGAAGTGCATTCGCTTCTTAGATTTCAGAAGGGACAGTTCGAAGTGAACAGGCGGCACAAAGCTGTAACAGGCGAATTACAAGAACGCGTGGCGCATCTGGAAAACCGCATGGCGTGTGATTCCGAACTCGTCAATAGCACTAAAAATAGCCGTACGAACAGTGCAGAGAGGGACTCTGGTCACGAGGGAGATTTTGACGACAGGGAAGAATGTATTTTGAGGGGCAGACATGAGAAAAATAGAAAGATTCAAGGGCCTCGCCGGGAGGAAATGCGGGGATTTGATTTCAAACATTTCCTTACGGTGAGAAAGTTTGAGATATTTCGAAATTCGCAAAAAGGAATACATCCACGAGCATGGCTCGAGCAATTTGAGATTTGTCTTCCCCCCGACTGGGCAAGTTCACATAAGATAGAATATATGTGTGGCTATTAGGAAGGCGAACCGGCGATTCGCATGAGGTCGGCAGCGCGTCACTGCAACTCCACTCGGGAGTTTCGACAAGCCTTTCTGTCCGCCTATTGGTCGGAAGCGGCACAAGATAGGGTCAAGCATGGCATAATTATGCTGCCATATTTGAACCAGTCTGGTTTCGGCAGCCCAGCACGCCTATTCGACCACATGCTGCAGGCAAATCAATTTCTATACGACCCATACGGGCTTGCAGAACTAATTAGGATATGCATCACCAAACTGCCGATGCACTTGCGCCACGTCATTCTTGCGGGACGATGCAAAGAGGACGTGGAAACGTTTAAGACACTTCTCCAAGAGTTGGAATACAATACAGGAGAATGCCCACCTAATCAGGCACAAAGTTATTACGGGGCACAGCAGCGCGATCGCAATCGTGGCCGTAGTACTAATCAACGGCGTGAGTGGTCGTCGCGACGCGAACGGAACAATAATCGGGACCGGCCGTATAGAAATTGGGGTAACAGTCGCGAACACAGGTGGAACAATGGAAATGATCGAGGACGTGGACAGGATCGTGAACGCTACAGGTACGACAACCAGAATCGATACTACGATGAACATGGTGTGAATAGGATTGTAGGCGGAGCACCACATGATGTTGAAATTCGGCAGGCCAACCCTAGACATAATCCAGCAAATCGAAATGAACAAAACTGCCAATGACAAATGATCAGCGCAGAAGGCGCCCAATCGGAACAATTGAGCGACATGGCTAATACGTACATAGGGTATATAGAGAGGACAGTGAGGAGTAGAGAGGATGGTGAGGAGAATGAATTGATTGGTTTACATTTGTGACATATGCATTTTGAATATGTTGGTAAAAATAATGATAAAGATGTTACTATGTGATTGATTGAACTGATGTTTTTAGTTTTTCTTTCCTTTCCTTGTGTAATTAGGATTTAGTTTGGTTTAACTGTGAAGATAAAAGGTTTCTGTGTGAACGAGTGAAATGCTTTTATGTTTTTTTTGTGTAAATTGAAACGAGTCGCTCCTGAGGGAAGCAAGATCTGTGTTGAATTAATGCAAAACTCAGGGGAATATCCAATCTGTGGGTATTATTGGTCTGGCAAACCCAGGTCCCCAGCTGTTAGTAGCCTTGTTTCCGATTTTCTGCTTTCAGTGCTACTATCTATCTATTACTATTCTATATCTGTCAGTATAAATGAGGATCTCTTACTATAGTATGCGTGCTGTATGAATATTTTAAGATAGGAGAACTCTGAGAAAGGAATGAGTAAGTTTAAAATCTTGAAAACAGGATGCAATAATACGATTGTTTAACCAATGGCTTCCCAGTATACGCTAATATGTTAATATTGATTATATATCTTTTTTGTTCTTTATAGCTGAGTACGTAAAGTGCTGTCTGTGGATTTCATCAGTATATTGATTCCCTTCAAGGTGAAAGAAGAATTGTGGTTTGTGTAATTTACGTCGCCCTGAAATTTTATTGTGGTAGTCAAATACTAGCAGTCTTTCAGCAAATGGAGAATGGAACGGAAATATGGATCCTTTTTTAGTCTTGACTGATGTTGAGCCAGAGCCTGAAAAATTATTCTGCTTTAATACTTGTCCTAGAAAAGTGACGTTTATTTGTTTTGTTGGTGCTGTGAGCATTACAGCTTACTGTTTTCGCTGGTGCGGGATGCACTGCAGCCTATATGAGTTGAACTGAAGAAACTTCCCTCTTGAAGGTAGAGGAAGATTAAATAGTTTCGATTATGGGACCGAAGGAAAGCTTGGTTTAATGTAATAAGGATGAAGCAAAACATTTGTCATTTAAACTACAGGAGGATTCGGATCTTTTGTGCCAGTTGTAAGTTCAATAGGATGTTAAGATGAAACTGTTTTACAGAATAGAGGTGACCACAATTTTGCCATTCATGAGATATGAATCGAGAATGACCACCACAGGTGAAATAACTGATTTGGAAGCGAAAGGTAACTTAAAGAAGGAACGAAATTGCAGCAAAATGGGTAAGAAAATGTAGTATAACCTGTATTATGAAAATATTTTTACCCTTCTCAGTCATCTATGTTATTAATTCTTGTGATAACGTAATCTTAGATGAAATTGTCTTACTGTTTTATGTATGAACATATGAGTATGATAAATGTATAATTGCGAGTCTCCTATCAGATGTGTCAACTGGTATAAATGTTTTGGCGTGCAAGTAACCATTGTTCTTTTTACTATGTATGTTTAAGGAAAGTTTCTCCATATTTATCATGTGACGAGACATATGCCGCGAGTGTCAAGAAGAGGACGAATTAGAACAATGTTGTAGTGGTATAAACTCGGTGTTTAAGTAGCATTGAAGTAGCTTGTTGGATTAACTAGTAGTGGATTGAAGTAGAATTTTGAGTAATACATGTTTATGGGTAGTTAGTATGTAGTATAGACAACAGGTGTGCATGTGTGTGTGTAAATAACATTTGAACCCTATGCTGTCCTGACCTATACTTACACAAGGCATAATCCTATTCATTTTAGTGAATTAATAAGTAGTATTTGATGTATTAAATCGCAAGTGAACCACATTAGTGATGTGGATTTAGAAATTATATTGTCAGTTGATTTAATTTTTATTTTTATACTGTCAAGTCATTTCACTTTTACTTTTTATATTGTCAAGTCATTTAACTTTTATTTTTATGTCATAGATTCATCTAACTTTTTTATTAAAAAATTAAGTCTCACTTTTGTTCTTAAAAATTGTGAAAGACAATACTAAGTGGTATTATGTATGACATTTTGTAATCACATAACTATGATGAACAATTTCTGTGAATGCAGTTGAGAACGTGGAAGCGAACCGGCTCAACTCTTATGAGACAGCGGGAGCAGCGAGGAGGAGGACTAGTTGTAAACAGGCGGGTTTCCCAGCAGGACACACTGTCAACCGGGCCACTTCGTGAGCGCGGTCGACAACAAATGAAGGGTACGGGGCAAACACTTTCCCTTGCACCCGGAGATAATGGCCGGCCTCACCAGTGCGACCCTTCGTGGAGGCGATGACCTGAGATGGCCAAGTGGTCCACCGCGCGGAAATCCATCTGCTGGCAACGCACCACACGCACGCGACCGTGACGAGAAGGCCGCGGTGAAACGACGGAAGACAGGGGATAAAAGGGTACTGTCCAGAGGAACTTGCAGGTGTCAACGACGACTATCAACATTTCCTGATGGATGCCCACTTCAAGCGACAGTAAATTATGGTTCGATGTTCTCTGTCACTAAGGGTGGCACAAAGAAGAGCCATTAAGTGTCATCCTTGCCCAGGAATATCAACCTGGCGTGTCAAACGAGGATACCGCGCGAATTTGACAACACAAACATGTACGTGACATGGGCCACCAAGAGAAACTTCACGAGAGGGCAGAGACGGCGGGATTCCACGCAACAGATGGAGAAAAATCCCTACTGACAGCTGCAGCGGCGAACTCTGCCCCTCCCCCCGCACCCTTATATTGTGCCGCGGAACAGTGGAACTACTGAGTGTGCCAGTGAACAGTGATTATACGGTTCTTAGTCCAATGCATATACGTGTGTTCTTTCAGAGAAACTTTGGTTGTGTATTTTGCAGGGGTTCGATGTATTGGTGTTCTTTTTATTAGACTGACTCGTGTATTTTGCAGGTGTTACATTTATTGTTTTTTTTTAGACTTTGACTCTTGTATTTTACAGGTGATTTATTTATTGGTGTTTTTTTTATTAGATGTGACTACTGAACTTTCAGAACTGTTTTATTTATCAATGTTTGTTTTTGTGCGATGTATTAGATTTGTGATATTTTGTTTTGTAAATTCATTCCTGTGGCATTGGTTCGTTTATCAGTCGGATAGCTATTCATGCTCATTGGACTGTGATCGATTAGCCTTTGCATGGGGCATATTTATAGTGAGGAACCCCTTAAGGGTAACAATCACATAATTAATTGTAGTTTCAGTATAATGACAGAGTGATCATTGTTTGCTAACTAACTGAAATATAGTAGAGTGATTAAATTAGTGCCACAAAGTTACTTTAATTCTGCAAATTATTAGTTTTATAAGATATAGAATTTATTTGCGATAACCACTTTGTAAAATATCTTTTTTCTCTTATCATTTTTCTTTTTTGCTTTTGCGGATTGTGCAGTGTAATATTCTGCTTTTTAATACTGATGTTATTTTCATGTTTTTTAATTGCTGTGGTATCTTTGCTATTTTCATAAATTTTACTTGTTAATAAACAGTCATAAATTTTCCTTTGATCAGTTGGCTCTTGCAATGAGCAAATATTGGTGAACTCCATAAGGGTAACAACCAGAAATTGTTTTCATATTAATGACACAGGAACCATTGTTTTTACTTGCTGACCGAATTAGGTCTACACTATCTTTTAAATAGGTGTCACAAATTGTTTTTTTCTCTTAGAAATTGGAAGATTCTATAGATGTGTTGAAATTGTTGTATTTTAGCAAGTAGCTGGTGACCTTTTGCCTTTTCTTTACATTTTTGGTTTAAGTTGGGTGTGACAAGCCTGCTTGGGAATGTCCTAGCATGGCCAGAAAAATCCCTGCAGTCTTTTCCCGGAGCGTTGGGGTTATGAAAGGTCTCTGTTGGATTCCTTTCATGTTAATTTCTTACATCTGTTGTCATTTACGGCATAAATTCCTCTTCTAAATTTACTGTGGCGTTTCTGACTATCTGGGAGGAAACTGAGCAATGAAACGTGTTACTTTTACACATAAACAAGAACGACCTGTCACACTACTACACTTTAAAACACAGTTTATATGTAATTCATGTCACACAGTCTCATACGGAACCTACATCCGCTTTCTTTTATATACTGTATATGATAAGATACTGTCATCCCCCTTCCCTTCTGTGTGAGAGGATGAATGAGCAAATGTATTTCTAGTTGCATGCTTGAGGGTAGCAGACAAGCCTGTCTGCTAGAGAACTGTAGGATCAACGTCGGAACAGGTAGCCACGCTTTCTAAAAGCAGAGAGGTTTCTGTTCTTAGTATGGTCCTGTCCGTCCCTTGTCATGTTGGTATAGGAAACTGCCTCTCTGGCCACTTCCGTTTGTATTTGAGAGCCACCCTCAGGAAGGGACCACGGCAGTCTGTCCGTGGCGAGCGTCTGAAGTGGTAAGATCTCCGGCTAAGCGCGTCTCTGCTAAGTCCGTAGGACAATGGATTTCTTAAGATCAGCCTAACTGAAAATTTAATCACCTTTATTTCAGGTTTAGCTCTAAAATATCTAATGTTATCTTAAATTGCAACGCAGTGTAATTCGATTGTGAAGTTCAGAATATGTTCCGGTAGTTGTTTTGTCACTACTTTGTGAGTAAAGTGGAACCACGTGTTGATCAGTAACTCTAACTAAGATCATCAATCTTAAATGCGAATGTGCGTGAGATTATAACGTCTCGTCATGACAATATTTTTCAATATAGCAACTTTTCTTTATGTTCAACCCACGTGGGGTGTACTTTGTGAGACAAATACCACGTGCTTATACAGTTGTTTGACCTATCAGGTTAATAGTAAGACGATAGTAACCAGTTCGAGGTTTTTCTTTTGTAAATTGCTTTTCGATCTAATTTATTTTAACTATCAAAATTATTGTGGAGTACACTCTTTGTGTAAACCAAGTTGACCACGTGAAGCATGTGGTGTAATCATCAAAGTAGCCCTCAGCTATTCTATTCGGGAAGATTTCACAGGGAGTTTGTATGAATTTAGTATACCAGTGTGTGGTAATTACATGATGGACAGGATTGTGCTACGAACGTAACTTCTTTGGGTGAAAATTGAATCGGTTGGTTGTGGTTAATTTCCTTTTGGATATGTTACAACGTTCTCCGTGTGCTATTTGATGAATGCAGTGTTGTATGTAGTCTCCCAATCTTGGCTCCCTATTTGATGTGTTCCGCAAGATTACAAACTCACATTTTCACAGTCCTAAATAAGGCACCAGCTTAGTTATGACTCAAGTTTAACATGCTGAAATTTCAATGATCAATGTTAAAATAAATTTCCAAATATAAACTGATTTATTTTTTTTATTTAAATTCTCTTTTATATATACTAACATTAATTAGTCTGGTTTGGAATTTGGTAAGCTAGACTGGATGCCTGGTGAAACAGTTGCTCAGTAATGCAAGGTTAACTTCCCCAGACAGCTCACAGCTTTTAAACCGCTTTTATTGTCTATCATCACCGCTTTCACAACAAATTAAAGCAACAACATTACACGTTCTTATGCCATTCCCATTCTGTCAGTTGTGTTTCAGACTGCTGTCAGATACGTGATTTCTATCATATTTCAAACGTACATGTTTCAGTCCTTATATCAACACACGAGGATGGTGATCCGTGTGAATGCCCCCCCAGGCGACCGTCTGGAGTCTATGGAGAGAGAAACCGTTGTATCCTCACAATTTGCAACGTGTACAGCCCCGTCACCAGCAGATTACCTTACGAGTTACGTTCTGCCAGTGGTTCTTGAAGCAGTGTGCTACATATCCGAGTTTGCGTCGTGAGACACCGATGTGGGGCTTTTATCCGAGCAGAACTTGGACAATTCGAACAGCTTCTCTAAAAGAAAGGAAGTTGTTGGCAGTGAATGTCACCGTTCTGAAGGCCGTAACTCAGAAAGCAAGCGTTTCCACAAGCATGTTGAATTAAATTTTCTATTGTCGGTGTATGAGGAATACACAGTGTGTCCCAGTTCTGATAGGACTAAATGTGTCAAATTCAATAATGCAACGCTATATCTCCTGGCGAGTTCCGGGTTGCGAACTTGGAAGTTTCAAGAACAGCTGTATAGAACGTCAAAGCGCTAGCATTGCTGAAGCAAGCATCGTGTTCGCGTGTCACTCGTCGGGAAACGGCAGTGGAGCAAGGATGCAACATCAAGTTTTTTGAATGCTCCAGTGTTTGTGGGCGAGAATTCGTCGAATTCGACCCGATTACCTAGAGACAAGTTCCTGGTTGCTCCTCCATGACGACACCTCAGGACACGAAGCGAAAACTGTACACCAGTTTTCGACCAGCAAATAGATCACAGTCCTGAATCACACACCGTATTCGCCGGATTTGGCCCCGGCTGACTTCTGGTTATTCACCATATTGAAGCTGGTAACGGTATGGAGATACGCCGTGTACACACCTGGAATTACGCCCTCTATTTCTGAAACACCCTTTAGTGCAAGTCGTAGTTTTCTAAGGGACGAGACATTACTGCACCAATAAAATTTCAAAAATGGTTCAAATGGCTCTGAGCACTATGGGACTCCATTGCTGTGATCATCAGTCCCCTAGAACTTAGAACTAATTGACCCTAACTAGCCTAAAGACATCACAAACACCCATGCCCGAGGCAGGATTCGAACCTGCGACCGCAGCGGTCGCGCGGTTCCAGAGTGTAGCGCCTAGAACCGCTCGGCCACTCCGGCCGGCCAATAAAATTTCAGAGCATAATCAGACCCTCGAACGGGGCGACATTTTCGGAAGAACTTTTGTACTCACTCTCACGCTTTCCATTAGTTCCTCTGTCGCCATCATCAGGGGTTACCTGTAGGCTGAAGTACGCCATGCAGACGTCACGAAGTCATGGAACTTCCATCTGTGATGGAAGAAAGCTGGTGTAGCGACGCTAAATTCTTTAGATCACGGATCACCAAACTGTGACCTCCGTGCATTGCCCGTATATTCGTTTTGCAAATTTTCTTTTGCAAACGAAAACAAAAGGTGAACTGTTTTTGTAGTGCACAGTTTCTGCACGCTATGCGCTGCTGCTTCGCTTGTCCATAACACGACTTTGTAAACGTCTCTTCATTGCTCTACAGACAGCTATTGTTCTCGCCTAAAACTCATAGTTAAAAGCTGTCAAAAGCGCTGCCAGCTGCCCGGGATTTCCTTAAGTTATCTTTGTAGAGAAAACTAACGCACTGAAACTTCTTGATGCGGTATTTTTTCACGCATCTCAGTGATTATGACGTCATATTCCTTTAACTATGTGTCGTACAATGATATATTAGTGTAGGTGCCTTCAGCGGCATATGTGGTTGCTCTCTGCGAAATACGTTGCGAATGGGATTGATAGCAAAGAAGTAATAAATTTAAACTTCATGCATGAAGCCGTGGTTTTCACACATCTCATTGTTCATGACGTCATATCTCCTGAGTTACCGTAAGTAGGTCCTTCTTACCCCCACAGCGAATTTTACGTGACACTAAGAGATATGTGCACCACGATTAGTAGAAATCCGTCCACTGATTTAGAAGGAGATGTGGATCATACACACATATAAATACATTCACACTTACATCAATTTTCATATTGTATATTGACACATCTACCACGTAACAGCCGAATCCAAAAACACAAGCTACGTTAAGAGCTTCTTAAGCGTGTCGTTTTCATGCTGGGTAACGAACAGAAATACAGAAATGTTCCTAATTTTAACTGACATTGGCGCGTTCTACCGTGAGCTAAGTAACTACTGTAACTTAATTAGGAGAAGGTCGCATGCCTCCGTGGCAGAGAGGTAAGTAGCGCGGCCAGTAGGGATAGGACGATGTGAGGAGAATGTTTTTCTGCTTGTCTTCCAGTACTGATAACACACCGAGGTGCGTGACTCGCACCGATCTGTTGCTGTGATATTAATTTATCATCATATGTATTACAGAGATGATCATCTTCAAGTGGGGTAAATACACTTAAGACCAAAAAAAAAAAAAAAAAAGGATGACGCACCACAAAGGAATGCCACGAAAATCGGATTATGTGATGTTCGTGTGCAGAGAAACAAATGATTACAATTTCAGGAAAATTGGATGATTTATTTAAGAAAAAAAATTAAATGATCGTATGGCTCAGACGATCGGGAGTCCCCACCTTTGGAAATTCGGCCGCCAAGTTCCCAATCTTTTCAGTTGACGCCACATTGGCAGACTTTCGTGTTACTGATGATGAAATGATGATGAGGACAGCACAACTCCCAGTGTAACGACGACTAGGCCAATTGTCTTACTGTTGTCTGGATCATGAGGCCTGGATTTGTGGAGTTTTTACGAAATACCGATGCTCTCTCGTATTGTGCAGGAATTTGTAGTTGTTTGAGTGAATCTCGGTATGCTGTGGATAAGAGAAAACCTTTTTGTCAGGCATGTGTGTAGAATACGACGTGGAATTAAGAGGCTTCTTTTTATAGGGGTGTAAACGGTGTAAGGCGCCAAATTATACAGATGGCGCATCTCGCAATGCTTGACAAAAAAGTCTAGTAACATGTTTGCGTATTTCCTACGGTTGTCCCAGAAAAAAACAGTTCCTCTCAGGATAATGGTTTTGGAAAAATAGATATACTTGACCGTGCACGTACGTAAGCAATCGGTTCCTGTTATTGCCCGCCTGCGCGTATTGATATCACGAGCGTAAATCGTAAACACATAGGCAACTGCGGCTTGAGTGGCTGCGTCATTGTAATACACCGAGCGACGACAGTAGGCGAGTAACCTGTGCAGATGTTATTGCAACTCTGTTAACTGTTAGGATGGAAAGGAGATTTACTATAGCTGAACTATGCCATATGCATCTAATTTATGGCGAGGCCAAAGGTGTTGCGAGGGCAGCTGTACGAATTTATCGAGAACGCTTCCCACAACGACTACTTCCTGCACGAAAGACATTTGCTGCTGTGCACCAAAGGTTTGTGTCATTGTAATTCTCTACTTGTATGCGGTTATTATGCATTTACTTCTTAATAAAGTACAGTAGTTATCTGCACCTTTGTAAATTTTCGTCCGTATGCGAAACGTATCTTCTGTTCTGATATGCTTTCCGTTTTTGTTACATCATGACAGAATACAACTGACGAGTACGTATTTAATTGCCTTAGACTGAGAGATACTGGCTCTTTACTGCCCCGCGCAGAAGGCAGAGGCCCACAACGCGCCGATCGTACATTGGAAGCTGAAGAAAGGATCGCATCCTGGAGGATCCTTCTCAGAGTACTAGAAGCATCGCCCGCCACGTGGGTATATCGCACACTGCCGTTCATCGCACACTGCAAGAGGAGCGTCTGCGGCCTTACCACATTCACGCGTACAGGCATTGGAAGAACAATATTTCCCTCCACGACGTGAATTCTCAGAGTGGTTTTTGTTACACAGTGCGCAGCATTATTTTGTCAACAAAATACTCGTCACAGAGGAAGCGTGTTTCACTCGCGACCGAACAACTAATTTCCATAACATGCACACGTGGAGTGTACACAATCCTCGCCACGTAGTGGCAACACATTTTCGACGACGATTTTCCGTAAATGTGTGGGCGGGTATGCTCGATAATTACATTATTGGACCCTATGTTTTACCAGCACGTTTGACTGGTAATTATTACCGAACGTTTCTAGAGGAAACATTGTTACCAACGTTGTTAGAAGACATTCCGTTAGGCATACGTCATAACACGTGGTTCCTCCACGATGGTGCTCCACCTCACATTGCTCACAGAGTACGCAGATTTGTGGATAGTCGATTTCCAGGACGATCGATCGGTCGTTCGTGTCCACGTCGATGGCCAGCATGCAGCCCTGATTTAAATCTACTGGATTTTTACTTTTGGGGCCATATGAAGGAACTTGTTTATGCTGAGCCAGTAAATAATGTGGACGAATTGACGCAGAAGATTTTAGATGCTGCCAGTAACATAAAGGCCAATGTGCATGTGTGTGAACTAGTGCGACGAAACTGGGTTCGCCGTAATGAAGCATGTGTAGAAGCGAATGGTGGTCATTTCGAACATTTATTGTAGTATTGGTGTAAGAGGAAACGAAGTAATGGGTTTTCTTTTCGTTACGATGTTGTTGTACAGAAGGAAAATAATGAGGATTTAGTATTCGTTATGGCATTGCCGTAAAAAGGTGAAACAGTTGATTGTAATTAATGCACAACTATCTACTTGGTGGTTGATTGAATTTGTACTAATGGAAATACATTGTGTTTGATATTAGCTTGTCATTACTACTACGACCTTCGGTATCGACTTGTTCATAAACAGACTGGTTGTATTCAATTCACATAAAGCGAATGACACATTCTTGACAACACAAAAACCGTTTACATTCCTTTTTTCGGTACCACCTGATTATCACACCACGTCGTTGTACACGTGTAATGATTTCAATCCTCTGGTCGGCTCGTTGCCTTTCTCTGGCCGCCCCGTCATTGTAGGCAATAAGCTCTGTACGCCGTGTACTGTCGGTTGACTACGTAAACAGCAATGCGTATACTATCTATCCTATGAACATTAGGTTTTAATAATACAAAAATAAAGTACATGTTACAAGAAAATGTCATTAGACTTTTTTGTCAAGTACACCGAGATGTACCATCTGTATAATTTTGGCGCCTTATACCGTTTACACCCTATATATATGTCTGTTATTGATGGCATTTATAAATGTGTAAATGAAAGTCGACGTGTTTATTTCAACCATTGAATTTGACCCGAAAGGTTTTGTCCAGAAGTATACTGTAAGTGAAGTGTGATGAACATTTTCGTATATTCAGCTTAACTTGGCTCAAGTCCAAGTCAGGAGCGTGAGAATAATGCTCCCGTATTTTCTCGTTCTGTGACCATTTACCCATAGCGAAAGCACTGTAACTTCCACTTGTTCGTCACATGCCGTCGATGTCCACAGTTGAGATTGTTTTTGTTAAAGGGACATTCTGCGTCAAAACCAAGACGTTATTTTGGCGGGGGAATCAAGAAGAGAATAATCACTTTAAGCGATGCAAAATCTTAGAAAGCACGTGCTCAGGACAAAGCCAGTCCGTCGCATCATTGTTAGAAGACCCCGCACATCATCACTCTTCTTCAGTTTTTGTACCGTTGTGAAGTAGACAACGAACAAGTTTACTGAGAAGTGGAAGTTGTCTTCTAAATCCACGGATCCGATAGGATATTTCAGGTGCAGTTTGGTACATACTACTAGCACAAATAATATGAGTTGTCTTTGTGCAATCACAATTGTTCGTTTTTACTTAAGAATACGAATTGCAAACTAATTCTGTTGCGAGACGTGTTTTTATTTCTTGTACATGTGGGGTTTTGAGTTTGTAGAAATTGTAAACATGTTAATTAATAACTAACGCTTTGACAAATGCTGCTTTTTGGTATTAGTTTATTTTACCGGACTAGTTTCAATCGGCGGTATCTCTTTTATAAAAGACCATTTCTCTCATAACGTGTCGTAAAATAAAACAATCCTGTAAAGTTGTTTATAAATTAAAAGACGATAACTGTGAGAATATTCACATAGGACGAACTGGACGACATTTCAAAGCAAGATTTAAAGAACATCTCAACCCGATTGGCGTGAACCTCTCCTCATTTACTACACATTTAGTAGAACAAAACCACAAGGCGAGTGACGTGACTCAATGCCTATCGGCCCTGCAGTCCTACAGGCAGCTTACTAAACATTTTGAGAGAAACAGAAATTTTCCATCCATATAGGGAATCATCCTGACATTGTTTGAAATGAACAGAGCGATTGAAAAGAAAGGAAACTGTCGAAAGTTTCACTAGTGTTTCTTAAATGATAACACGTTTCTTTGGTTTGCTACCAAAGATAATATAGAGCAGTAGTACCGTTATCCATATTCTGTGATATATAGCAAAAAAGGAAAATAATCTATGCAAATACAGCAGTTGCCTTTGACAGCTACATTTACATTCGTAAAAATACCTGACATGATTGTATATGCAGAATGTACCTATATAAACCATATAATAGTGTTACTACATAAATATAACTAAATATAGGTACTGGCATTCGCTAGAAAGAATTGCCTATAAGATAAGTCAATTATAATGACCTGAAAAAACACATACGCGTAAAAAACTGCTATGTATACTGTACAAGATTACTGAGAAGTGGAAGTTGTCTTCTAACTCCACGGATCCGCTAGGATATTTCAGGTGCAGTTTGGTACATACTACTAGCACAAAATATGCTATAAATAGCATATTATGAGAGAAATGAATCTTTTGTAATACAGATACAACTGATGATACACAACAGCCGATACTAGTGAAATAAAATGAACTGCTACCCACAAGTATCTTTCGTCAAAGCACTAATTATTAACATGATGTATTTACGATACTGATTTCATCTTTCGTGTACTATGAGTGGGCCTTACTGATTAAGCTGGTGGTGGATACAATTGTTTTTCGTTGCACTGGAATAATAATTTTATGTGGACGCTATATTCCATTATAGTCAGATGCAACATAAATTACTAGTTACATGTGCTTCAGTATTCAATCCCATTCTCTCTATTTTACAAACACTTAAGTTTCTCTTGTAGAAACTACGTAGTGTGGACCACATCAACAACCAAAGAAACTTTTAGGTGTTGTGAGACTGAGGAATAAAATAACTATTCGTGAAACGTCATTTAGAAATTTTCGAGAATCAGCATTTTGCGACGGATTGCAGCATGATTCAGTTACCTCAAACTTTCATCGCGAGAAATGGAAAAATAATAAAAATTGGGGCTTGTTTAGAAACATACGGGTAATTATTTTTTCTCTCGGTCCATTTGTGAGTGGAACAGATGAGGGAGTGGCTGGGAGTGGTAAAAAGTACTGTCCGCTCTGCACGGCACGGTGGCTTCTGGAGTACGTCTGAAGATGAAAACTTGAGAAATTTTTGGATGAGTTGATGTATATCTAAGAAAACAGATTGGCTAAAGTATCTAGATACGAAGTTAATGAGAGAGTTTGGTGTCAAACGTTCCGTCGTAATCGTCGGCAGTAAAAGGAAGACGCAGGTGGATTGTCGTAATCAAAAACAACTAACAAAAGTGAAAAAAAGGAAATGAGTAGGAGAGGGATGCACCTGGCAGTATGACAAGTGAAATAACTCAGTTTATACACCATTCGTCATTCAGAGTCGTTTGCTGCTGACACGCGAATACCTCTCGAGATAACAGGTTCCTATTCGCGGAACACCGACGCTAGTATTGTAATCAATTTCACTAATCAACGTCGAGGGCTGGCACCTCTGCTTGACTGCTGTCGTCTTCTTTGATTGTGCTAATGAAGTTATTGACGCTCGGTGGCGGTGGAGGCAGACGAGACTAATTTGTGGCGGCTGCAGGCTGCAGGGTTGGCAGGCCTGGCAAACACGGACTGCCGCGTGCGGGGTCAGAGTTGCCAGGGAGCCGCGCCGATGACAGCGCCGGGTCGCGAACCCTGGACCCGGCTGCTTCTCGGAGCTGGCTATACCAGCGAGATAAGCGCTGCGCCTCACATGATGACGCGTCTTTAGCCGTCCGCCTTTTTTCTCATATGTCGGCTGGCTACGCTGTAAATTGCTTGATGGCAGAAGGGAAGGATCTACAGTACCTCCGCATCTAAGCTGCGTGACTCATCGCCAATTTCACCATGGTCCCTTCTTCTTCCGCGACGTCTAAACGACAGCCATTGCCTGTCGTTCACATTACTCTGTAGTGGAAAGAGATCTGGACCGGATGTGATAACGTGTGAGATTTTGTAGAGATTACACGAGGAATTGCTCCCCTTCGATAATGGTGTGCAAGGCAGACTGTGGCTGCGTAATGCGAAAAGACAGATAACACTTTGCGGCAGCACTAGTGTGACCTCTGTCTCACGCCCCACGCCTAACTCTCCATTCTTTTCCTACCCTGCTAATTGGTAAAGCTGGGGCAAGCGTCACACTGGGACACAGTTTCTGCTACTTAGTCTCACTATAAAAATATGCATGCTCAGAAAAATATCGCTGTCCTTTTTATTCTTTTGTTTGTTTACTATTGTAATACTTCCCGCAACTGCTTTTTGTCGCCCATAATGAACAATACAGTGACTGTGTACCCTCACCGTACTTTAAACTAACAAGAAAATCAAAGCTAAATGCTCTATGCGCACTCTACCGCACACTACATACAAAAGCGACAGAGTGACTCTACTGGTTGTTTCGTCACGTGATACGCTGACTCTTGATGCTGGACATCGCCCTATAGGATTCTCAATTTTCTGAAATATCTTTCTTGTAGTTCTTGTAAGACAGGAATAGCTCTTTATTCACACGAAGTAACGACTGCTATCGGGAGGGGATCGCAAGTTGATTTCATACTTCTGGATTACCTGAACGCGTTTGACACCGTTTCTCACAAGAATCTTCTGATGAGGTCGCTTGCGTGTGCAGCATCGTTTCAGGTGTGCGACTGGATTCGTGATTTGCTGTCAGAAAGGTCACAGTTCGTAGCAATTGACAGGGAGTCAGACTGAAACAGGAGTGATATCAGAGCTTCCAGATGGAATTGTTCTAGGCCTTTTCCTTTTCTTAATGTACACGGGCAATTTAGGAAACTATCGATCAGCCCCTCTACATTGCTTAAGATCGATTCGAATTACGAAATGGTTTACACAAGATATGTGCTTAGTGTGGAAAGTAGCAACTGGCAGTGTAAAATAAAACATGTGAGATTCTTCACGTGAGCACTAAAAGAATAATTTTTATTTCGTTTACACTACAAATCATACAAATTTAAAAGCTCATTTTCACAAAATTTCATTCAACATCTTTCTCCTCCGAGAATATTTTGTTGATTCTCATCTACATAGTCAGAGATGGGCCCCGAGATAAAATGAGAGAAACCGGAGATCAGACGGAAAGATTTAGACGTTTATATTTCTCATGTGACTATTCGAGAGTGGATCGGTCGAGAAGTAGTCTGAAAGTGGTTGGTTCCATGAACCCTCTGCCAAGCACTTAAGTGTGAATTGCAGAGCGGTCATGTGGATGTAGATGTAGATCGTGCTCCCTTTTGCCTGCACACAACTATTGCAATACTTCACCGTGGGTCTAGACAAGGAGATTGTAAACTTCCCTGTGACGGAACATTTTTAGAATCCTGATACTTTGACGTAACACTTCATTTTGTTTTGAAGCTTAATAATTTTTTAAAAAAATAGAAAGAATTGTTTAATTTAGTGGTTACTTCAACACCAAATCATAATTAATAACCCAGATAATCATGATAAAATCTGGAAAACAATTAGTGTCTTCAGAATGTCAAAAAACGTCATGTTGCTAATTTTCGTGAAGCACTTATGACTTCCTCAGGTCTAGAGCAACGAAGAACACTTGAAAATAATGTGCAAATCGTTCCCGTTTTCAGTGTGTCGTCGGACCGCTGACGTCGAAATGTCACGGAATTATGGAAGATAATTTATGCTCACACATTACAGTGTTTTTTTAAAACGACAATCACCAGTACACGAAAGAACAGTACTGTAATAAACATATTGTGAAACGCAGCTCTGTCATTTCGTCCGTCAGATCCAGAACACTGCAGACAAAGCCACCCAGCTTGATGGTAAGTTCCTTGACTTGAGGAAGACATTTATTGGAGTCCAGCTCTGTCATTCAGTCAACAAAATACTAGGATACGACGTACTGGAATAGATTTTTGACTAGATTCAAGACTTTCTTACAGACCAAACTCAACACGTCGTTCTTAACGGGATGAAATCGATAGATACTCGTATTAAGGTAATTTCGGGGGTACCGCAAAGGAGCGTTATAGCGCTGTTACCGTTTACACACTGAAGCGCCAAAGAAACTGGTATAGGCATGCTTATTCAAATACAGCGATATATAAAAAGGC
Organism: Schistocerca nitens; assembly: GCF_023898315.1. NCBI lineage: Eukaryota > Metazoa > Arthropoda > Insecta > Orthoptera > Acrididae > Schistocerca > Schistocerca nitens. Next base: position 564,775,566 of record NC_064621.1, read on the forward strand.
AGAACACGGCGCTGCGGTCGACAACGACTATTGTGTGACAATAAATGTCTGGCGTAATTCTTAGATCGATTACTGCTACTCCAATGGTAAGTTATGAAGATTTAAGTGAGTCTGAACGTGGTGCAATACACGGTGTACGAGCCGTGGGACACAGCATCTCCGAGGTAACGATGAAGTGGGCATTTTCTCGTACGACCATTTCACGAGTGTACCGTGAATGACAGGAATCCTGTAAAACATCAAATCTCCGACATCGCTGCGGGCGGAAAGGGACCCTACAAGAGCGGGACCAACGACGACTGAAGAGAATCGTTCAACGTGATGCAAGTGCAACCCTCCCGAAAACTGCTCAGATTTCAATGCTGGGCCATCAATAAGCTTCAGCGTGCGAACCATTCAACCAAACATCATCGATATGGGCTTTCGGAGCCGAAGTAACAACGCCTTACGCCTCGCCTGGGGCCGTCAAAACCGACAATTGGCTGTTTATGACTGAAAACATGTTGCCTGGTCGGACGAGTATCGTTTCAAATTGTACAGAGCAGTTGGAAGTGTACGGGTATGAGGAAAACCTCATGAATCCATGGACCCTGCATGACGGTTCAAGCTGGTGGAGGCTCTGTAATGGTGTAGGGCGTGTGCAGTTGGACTGATATAGGACCCGTGATACGTCTAGGTACGATTCTGACAGGTGACACTACGTACGCATCCCGTCTAATCAACTGCATCCATTCATGTCCATTGTGCACTCTGAGGAACTTGGGAAATTTCAACAGGACAACGCGGCACACTATACGTCCAGAATTGCTGTAGAGTGCCTCCAGGAACACTCTTCTGAGTTTAAAAACTTCCGCTGGCTGCCAAACTCCCCCATACATGAACATAATTGAGTACATCCAGAATGCCGTGCAACTTGCTGTTCAAAAGAAATCTCCACACCCCCGCGCACGGATTTATGGACAGCCCTGCAAGATTCATAGTGTTCCATCCAGGACTACTTCAGACATTAGTCGAGTCCATACCACGTCGTGCTGCGGCACTTCTGCGTTCTCGCGGGGGCCCTACACGTTCAGGTGTACCAGTTTCTTTGCTTCTTCATTGTACTGTATAGGTCTTACTTAAACCTACGATACAATATGGATTGTGACACTACAGTTTAAATTAACTGGAGTCATTAAATGCAAATAGACTTACGCCTTGCTAAAATCGTGCTAACAGGCAGGATAATCAAGGTCTCATATCGTCTAATGAACAGCAAGAGCATGATTCTGAATAATGGCCTTCCACAGTGTTCGGAAAGAGCAGCCATTCATTTCAATCTATGTATTACCGACATGCCATACACAAAATCACGTAAATGTGCGTAAGCGGATGACCTGGCAGTCGCATACAAAAGTAAAAATTTTAACGACCTTGACGAAATATTGAATGCAAACCTGGAAGTACCTACTGATCCCGGTGGTAACTTCATCCAAACCGTACCAAAACGACCAACACCATAATGCGTTTAACAATAGAGACTCAAATAGAGAAGTACAACTCCCAATGAATGTCCAAGAATCAGAGACGAGGTTATATCTAAATACTTCTGAGTGAAATTAGATCGCACCCTAACGTACTGCTCACATCTGTAAGATACAAAACAGAAACTAAAGTCACGTAATGCTGTCCTGTCGAAATTGTCTTGAACGACCTGGGGTTGCGGAGCGAGCACACTGAGGACTTCAGCACTAGCGCTTGTCTACAGCACGGCTGAGTACTGTTCGGTAGTCCGCATGAGAAGTGCACACGCATCTAAAGTGGACGTCCAACCGAAGGAGGCGATGCGGATAATCTCTGAAACACTTCTGGCCACTCTATGTGCCTGGGTTTCCGTCCTAGAATTGCAGAGCCCCCTCAGTTTACGTGATCACACTTAGCCACAAGACCATACAGAAAAATGCTAGACAACCCACAACTCCCTATGCATCGTGATCTAACACCTCTAAACGTACGTGAATCCAGGTCACCTTTACGGAAATGTGGGGAAGAACTGCAACGCTCCAGCTAGGAGACAGCTTAGAAAGAAGTAAGAGCTGTAAGTCGACATAAGAACCGAAACTTGGTGGACGACCCCAAGAAGAAGATCGGGGGACTCAACCTCCGAAGCAAACTGCAGACAACAGTGAACCGTCTCGGGACGAGTGTTGGTAGGTGTAAACAATTGGTGAACAGGTGGAGCTTATCGGACAGTCCTCAGTGTGGGTGCGGGGAAATCCAATAAACGGACCGTTTACTTGTGCGTGGAGTGCATGGCTGTGAGAATGATATGAAGGACATACTCAGACTTTCCGACTCTTCCATAGAGTGGCACAAAGACATTCATAATATTGTATAGGGCTGTAAGAACGTACGTAGAGTATGTCGTAACTCAGTATAGCACTTTCAGAATATTTTAGTTAAAATATTACGTGATGAATGCCTTTGTAAATGCCGAACGTATACGAGGTGCGGCTAGAAAAAAACCGGACTGATGCTGGAAAAAACATTTATTTACAATTATTTACAATTTCATGTTATCTCCTTCAATGTACTCTCCTCCTCGGTCTCTACACCGCTCCACACGAATTTTCCACTGTTCATAGCAATGCTGCAGATCATTTTCGGTAAGTCCATACATTACTTCCGTCGCTTTTTCTTTTACTGCTTCAACAGTCTCAAATCTAGTTCCTTTCAAAGCTGACTTGACTTTAGGGAAAAGAAAAAAGTCACAGGGGCCAAATCAGGTGAGTAGGGTGGATGATCTAAGATGGGAATGTTGTGTTTTGCCAAAAACGTCTTCACTGACAACGCACTGTGAGCTGGGGCCTTGTCTTGGTGAAGGATCCATGACTTTTTTCTCCACAAATCGTTCCGTTTTCTCCGTACTCGCTCACGTAGCGTAGCCAGGACGCTAATGTAGTAATGCTGATTCACTGTTTGTCCCTCTGGTAGCCAATCAATGTGCACAATCCCTTTGATGTCAAAAAAAAAAAACAATCATCATTGCCTTCAATTTCGATTTTGACATTCGTGCTTTTTTTTTTGTCGTGGAGATCCAGGAGTTTTCCAATGCATCGATTGGCGTTTAATTTCGGGATCGTAAGTAAAAAACCACGATTCATCGCAAGTAATAACATTTTGTAAGAAGGTGGGATCACTTTCAATGTTTTCCAGGATGTCAGAACAAATCATTCTTCGGCGTTCCTTCTGTTCAATTGTGAGACACATTGGAACCATTTTTGAACACACTTTGTTCATGTTGAAACTTTCATGAAGAATCTGCCTAACACTTTCCTTGTCAACTCCTGTTAACTCAGATACTGCTCTGATTGTTAAACGGCGATCTTGTCGAACAAGTTTACCGATTTTTTCAATGTTTGCATCAGTTTTTGCTGACAATGGTCTGCCAGTGCGAGTGTCATCACTGGTGTCTTCGCGGCCATCTTTAAATCGTTTAAACCACTCAAACACTTGTGTTCGCGATAAACAATCATCGCCGTACACTTGTTGTAACATTACAAACGTTTCACTTGCAGATTTTCCTAGTTTGAAACAAAATTTGATGTTAACACGCTGTTCTTTCTGTACACTCAACATTTTCCGACGCACAGACAAAACGTCAACTACTTAAAACAGACGCCACGGGCAGACTGAGTGCAGGAGGCAGATGAAACTCGAGCAGTAGGCGGAGCGAGAGTCACGTGACAGGCCACGCGACTTTCAGCCTTATTGCATTCGTTTTATTGTTTCACCAGTACTAGTCCTGTTTTTTTCTAGCCACACCTCGTAAATAAAAATAGATAATGTAGTTGTTAACCTGAGAAGTTTCATGAGGCAGTCTACAGACGACGCAGTTGCCTGTAGGCAGGCAGCAAGGCTAGAAGGCTGTAGCGAAGTGCATGAAGAGCTGCAAGGGTTCGATGCTTAATGCAAGGAATGGTGGTAGATTCTGAACTTTAAGGAATGTGGCGTATTGCGCATGAATAGATCCATTACTGTCGAACCACGCAATTTTTGATAAATTATTCTAAAGAGAAACAACCATAAAATATCTAGAAATAACGGTCTGGGGCGACCTTAAGTGGAACAGTAGTAGGAAAAGCAGATACGAAGCTGAGATTCAGTGAAACAATTTTAGGAGGATCCACGAAAGAAGTGGCTCAAAAATGTCGGTGAGATGGATTCAAGAATATTCCTCATGAGGTTGGAACCGTTATCAGGTTCGATTAACGCAAGAGACACAGAAGATCCACTGAAGTTTTTAGTAACACTTCTCCTTCTCTAGCACGAGGGCTGTTCCATATGCGACACATCGCACGGACCTCTTTCTCTGAGCTGTATGTTAGGCTATATTTCTGACTTGTTAAGGCCGATGGCTTATGAAAATCTCATCTTTTACCTAGATCTTTTCTACACATGTGCAATTGTCCTAGCAACCGCACCGCCCAACTCTTACAAACAAAGGAGTACCGAATTATTCAGTCGATATAAAATCCAACCACAAAATCCGACAGAAGGGGAGAACGTCAGTCCGAAGATGGCAATTACTGGTCCGTTGTGTGCGTATTAAGCAAGCTGGAAAACTTAACATGCAATTTATCCTTTAAAATCACATTTTCTCGGGATTCTACACCCAACGATCTGTTACTGATATATAGGACCATCGGATGATAAGGACCTATTATTAAAAAAGTCGCAAGATGGCGTGTCACATTAAAGAACCGTTTTGGATCAAATTTGGTCCGTGGCCACGCTGGCGGGGAAGAGACGTTTTTTCCAAGTGTTCTCGGATGGTGTCATTTTAGATTAGCTAACCTAAGAATCTGGAAGTCACTCCCACCCCACCGCAAAATACACTCCTGGAAATTGAAATAAGAACACCGTGAATTCATTGTCCCAGGAAGGGGAAACTTTATTGACACATTCCTGGGGTCAGATACATCACATGATCACACTGACAGGCAACACAGCATGCACAATGTCGGCACTAGTACAGCGTATATCCACCTTTCGCAGCAATGCAGGCTGCTATTCTCCCATGGAGACGATCGTAGAGATGCTGGATGTAGTCCTGTGGAACGGCTTGCCATGCCATTTCCACCTGGCGCCTCAGTTGGACCAGCGTTCGTGCTGGACGTGCAGACCGCGTGAGACGACGCTTCATCCAGTCCCAAACATGCTCAATGGGGGACAGATCCGGAGATCTTGCTGGCCAGGGTAGTTGACTTACACCTTCTAGAGCACGTTGGGTGGCACGGGATACATGCGGACGTGCATTGTCCTGTTGGAACAGCAAGTTCCCTTGCCGGTCTAGGAATGGTAGAACGATGGGTTCGGTGACGGTTTGGATGTACCGTGCACTATTCAGTGTCCCCTCGACGATCACCAGTGGTGTACGGCCAGTGTAGGAGATCGCTCCCCACACCATGATGCCGGGTGTTGGCCCTGTGTGCCTCGGTCGTATGCAGTCCTGATTGTGGCGCTCACCTGCACGGCGCCAAACACGCATACGACCATCATTGGCACCAAGGCAGAAGCGACTCTCATCGCTGAAGACGACACGTCTCCATTCGTCCCTCCATTCACGCCTGTCGCGACACCACTGGAGGCGGGCTGCACGATGTTGGGGCGTGAGCGGAAGACGGCCTAACGGTGTGCGGGACCGTAGCCCAGCTTCATGGAGACGGTTGCGAATGGTCCTCGCCGATACCCCAGGAGCAACAGTGTCCCTAATTTGCTGGGAAGTGGCGGTGCGGTCCCCTACGGTACTGCGTAGGATCCTACGGTCTTGGCGTGCATCCGTGCGTCGCTGCGGTCCGGTCCCAGGTCGACGGGCACGTGCACCTTCCGCCGACCACTGGCGACAACATCGATGTACTGTGGAGACCTCACGCCACACGTGTTGAGCAATTCGGCGGTACGTCCACCCGGCCTCCCGCATGCCCACTCTACGCCCTCGCTCAAAGTCCGTCAACTGCACATACGGTTCACGTCCACGCTGTCGCGGCATGCTACCAGTGTTAAAGACTGCGATGGAGCTCCGTACGCCACGGCAAACTGGCTGACACTGACGGCGGCGGTGCACAAATGCTGCGCAGCTAGCGCCATTCCACGGCCAACACCGCGGTTCCTGGTATGTCCGCTGTGCCGTGCGTGTGATCATTGCTTGTACAGCCCTCTCGCAGTGTCCGGAGCAAGTATGGTGGGTCTGACACACCGGTGTCAATGTGTTCTTTTTTCCATTTCCAGGAGTGTATGTAGCAGCAGGGAATAGTGCCGTATCCCCTGTAAGTGTGTCTGAGCGGAGTATATTTTACTTGTGGAGGCACAGCATCCACACAAAAGAACTAATGTAGACACTTTCTCCAGCCTCACTATTAAGTGTCATTCGTAGCGTCCATTTCGTTTTGGATCATTCCTGAAGGTTGGTGCCATCTAACTACCATCTTGGTCCGCCCTCCAACGCTTTGGAATCAGATGTGCATTCAGTAATTACGGTGCAAATCCGGACGCGTCGTGAGAGAATGCACACGGCTACCGCGGTCGTCGAAATTGCGTACGAACACAGTCTGTTGCGTGAGTCGACTGCACAACACACGCCGATGCTACTCCGGTAAGAGTTGCCGCACATATCATCTGAACGTCATTCACTCAACTAACGACTCCCTCTCTCACTCAAAACAGTTTCACACACTTTTTACCATATAGAACTCCCTCTGGACAGGACGAAGTTTTATTCATCTTCTGCATTCTTCTTTTATAAATTCATAATCCCATGGATGACAGACTACGAACAGACTGAGATTGTGGATTGGTGTCATCCAGTCTGTAGAGATTGCCTCGCGTTTGTTTTTTGTTTATGGTTTAATATACAAAAAAAAATGTATTCACTTCCCGCCTCCAACTTACTTTTCTGTGGCCTTCCCTCGGTCACTAATTCTGCAAACACTTTCCGACGGAAACACCGGCTGTCGGTTCCATTCTCCGATGCCGCCATGGTAATGGAGATAGATCTTTCATGCAAAAAATTATCTGGAGATAGTGGGTGGAAGTAACAGTTGCGGCAACGTGTCCGATAGTCACCATCAATACTATACCACCATTTCATTAGGTTGTCTCGCTAACATGATTCTGTTGAAACGAACACAGCTACCCTTCTTTTAATACCCGTCTCTTGAGTTTCTGAGTCAGTAGCGAACCACTTATAAGTAATCCAGTGTTATATGGGGTGGTAAAAACAAAAAACTGGTCTGGAAAATATTTCATCTTCCTCGGGAAAGGCAACTACAATGTGGGTGCATCATGTAAATTAGGTTGCCTTTCTTACGGTGCAAGAAATCCACTGTAAGACAATAAATAAATAAAAATTACACACCATGGAGAAATCATCCTAATGGGCCGAAAGTCGGTGAATGTGATGAACATGTGGTGACAAAGAAATAATTACAATGTCAAAAAATTGGATGATTTATTCAAGAGAAAGAGCTTTGCAAATCGGGCAAGTCAATAACTCGCGTGTCTCTAGCTGCCCCTTATGCAAGCAGTTATTCTTCTTGACATTGACCGTGTTGTTGGACATTCTCCTGTGAGGCATCGTACCAAAAATTGGATTGACAAAATCCTACAGAAATACATTAGCATTTTTTCTTTACTTTCTTGTTTAAATGATATTTATTCCTTTTTGCAACAGAAGTAATAGTTTGATTATAGAATATTTTATCTATAATAAGAAAGTAACTTACGGCTTTACAATCTAAAATCATAAAAATGGTACCAGTTAAAGTCGGGAGGAATAGAGAGAGTGACAGAAGCATCTCTGTAAAGTTAATTTTCGTCTTTTGTCTGAAACCCTCCATCTGTCACTTCCCGCTTCACCTTTCTGCCTCCTGGCCTCGGTGTTACAAGGTGTATGTATCACTGTAAACGCATTAGTGTGAATAATTATTTATATTATGCCAGTAATGACTTTAGTTTTATTATTTCTTAACATTAAACTCTCTCTTATGTCATTAACAAATACCAAGTGGAAAAACGGGTGAGTGTTGTTCTACAAACCACAATGACAGGATTGGTCGACGTTTGCGCGCCGCACTGCGGCAGTCTCACCGAGACTGTAGTAACTGTTAAGAACGTTCTCTTCATTTAATTAAAAAGACCGATTGCCCACTGCGAATTAAATTACAGCACTTGAAATGTTTCAAAATTTCACAGTCGCGAAAATGCGAAGCCAAGCTAGTTAGTTGTTCACGAAAAATATAATATTTATTGTGAATTGAACAATTTCCAGGTCATTGTCAATTTATCTGTCCAGCAGAGTTAAACTGGTGACCGTGCCAGGACATTTGCCGTGGAGCTGTCAAATATGTAGTTGGAATGCTTGATAAACACACATCAAAAACAGTTTTGCATCACCCAAGTTCCCAGAACTACTGAAGTAGACGTTGACTCTGGATATTGTATCAAGACACAGTCCCTTTGACTGTTCAGAGACGTCACTAAACCCTCCCAAAGATGTAAACAACCATTCATGAGCAATGCCTATTAGATGGAGGGGGCCCGACAGCCAGTCAGTTCCAGTCATTCCATCAGGAAGGAGGTACAGGGCTCGTGTTGTCTGTAGCTCAACCGTGCCTAGACGGTCAATACTTCGGTTCGATCGTGTCCGCAATGTTACTTAGTGCCAGGAAGGCATGTCAACAAGAGAAGTCTCCAGGCGTCTCGGAGTGAAACAAAGCGATGTTGTTCGGACGCGGAGGACATACAGAGAGACAGGAACTGTCGATGATATGCCTCGCTCAGGCCGCCCGAGAGCTACTACTGCAGTGGATGACCACTACCTACGTATTATGGCTCGGAGTAACCCTGACAACAACGCCACCATGTTGAATAACGCTTTTCGTGCAGCCACAGGACGTCGTGTTACGAATGAAATTGCGCGGAATAGGCTGCACGATGCGCAACTTCACTCCCGAAGTCCATGGCGAGGTCCATCTTTGAAACCACGACACCATACAGAGCGGTAAAGATGGGCCAACAACATGCCGAATGGACCGCTCAGGATTGGCATCACGTTCTCTTCACCGACGAGTGTCGCATATGACTTCAACCAATCGTCAGAGACGTGTTTGGAGGCAACCCGGTCAGGCTGAACGCCTTAGACACACTATCCAGCGAGTGCAGCAAGGAGGAGGTTCCCTGCTGGTTTTGGTTGGCATTATGTGGGGCCCACGTAAGCCGCTGGTGGTCACAGAAGGCGCCGTAACGGCTGTACGATACGTGAATGCCATCCCCCGACCAATAGTGCGATCGTATCGGCAGCATAGTGTCAAGGCATTCTTGTTCATGGACATCAATTCTCACACCCATCGTGCACATCTTGTGAATAACTTCCTTCAGGATACGACATCTCTCGACTAGAGTGGCCAGCATGTTCTCCAGACATGAACCTTATCGAACATGCCTGGGATAGATTGAAAAGGGACGTTTATGGACGACGTGACACACCAACCACTCCGAGGGATCTACGCCGAATCGTCGTTGAGGAATGGGACCATTTGGATCAATAGTGCCTTGATGTACTTGAGCAGAGTATGCCCCGAGGAATACAGGCATGCATCAGTGCAGGAGGACGCGCTACTGGGTATTAGAGGTACCGGTGTGTACAGCAATCTGGACCACCACCTCTGAAGGTCTCTCTGTATAGTAGTGCAACATGCAATGTGTGATTTTCGTGAGCAATAAAAAAAGGCGGAAATGATATTTATGGTGATCTCTATTCCAACTTCCTGTACAAGTTGCAAGATCCCCTCGCTTCTAAGTTGATACTGCTATTACTCAGCTTAGTCACGAGTCTGTAGAGGGTGGTATATGTGACGTACAGTATAACTGGTCAGCATTTCCACCCGGAATTTGCGAGTGTAAGTCGGACTTTCCTTGATCGTCGTGTCGTCGGATTTCCTCCTACCTGTGCGCGGTGCAGCTCTCGTAAATGTCGTCCCGTGCAGTTTCTTCATTGGCGCATTGGATGTCTCTGTCGGTGGAAGCTAATTATCTGAAATTGCTGTCGATCAAGTATGGGGTATCTATTTACTCGAAATTAACATTCAGAATGCCGTAATCTCACTTTCATTCCTATTAGATCAATAATGAAGCACTCATGTCACAAACTACTCGTAACCGAGAGCATGGCTACCACCGAGCAAGACAGGAAGAGCCCTTAACGCCGACTGCCGACTTTGGCGCGCAGTCCGTATCTCTTTCTAGTTTCGTCACAGTTCGTGGATTTCCGATCAAGTTCGTACTTTCTAATATATGCATTTGTTAATGGACGGGTGTGAATTTTAACGAGGTAAAATTATGATAAATAGTTTTAAACATCCAAAGGCTCCTCCTAGTATTCATGTTGTCATAAATGACTTTATTGACTAAATATAAATAAACAAAATCGGGGGCTTTGGCGCCAAGATGGCGGTACTTGGCGTCATGTACATTTCCCAGGCTGACACTTGTTGCTACGGTCCAGCGCCGAGCCCCACCCCTCTACGCGCGACATGTGGTCGCTTCGTCACCTAGCCAGCCAGCGTGGGAAATGCTCTCCGACTCATGGCCGGCTACGGACTACAGCACTTTCTAAGGCCGGTATTACACTATCAAATTTCTTTGTCAAAGATTTGATCAAAGATGTGATCAAATATTCCGTCAAATATACAGTATGTAGCAGCAGGGAATAGTGCCGTATCCCCTGTAAGTGTGTCTGAGCGGAGTATATTTTACTTGTGGAGGCACAGCATCCACACAAAAGAACTAATGTAGACACTTTCTCCAGCCTCACTATTAAGTGTCATTCGTAGCGTCCATTTCGTTTTGGATCATTCCTGAAGGTTGGTGCCATCTAACTACCATCTTGGTCCGCCCTCCAACGCTTTGGAATCAGATGTGCATTCAGTAATTACGGTGCAAATCCGGACGCGTCGTGAGAGAATGCACACGGCTACCGCGATCGTCGAAATTGCGTACGAACACAGTCTGTTGCGTGAGTCGACTGCACAACACACGCCGATGCTACTCCGGTAAGAGTTGCCGCACATATCATCTGAACGTCATTCACTCAACTAACGACTCCCTCTCTCACTCAAAACAGTTTCACACACTTTTTACCATATAGAACTCCCTCTGGACAGGACGAAGTTTTATTCATCTTCTGCATTCTTCTTTTATAAATTCATAATCCCATGGATGACAGGCTACGAACAGACTGAGATTGTGGATTGGTGTCATTCAGTCTGTAGAGATTGCCTCGCGTTTGTTTTTTGTTTATGGTTTAATATACAAAAAAAAAATGTATTCACTTCCCGCCTCCAACTTACTTTTCTGTGGCCTTCCCTCGGTCACTAATTCTGCAAACACTTTCCGACGGAAACACCGGCTGTCGGTTCCATTCTCCGATGCCGCCATGGTAATGGAGATAGATCTTTCATGCAAAAAAATTATCTGGAGATAGTGGGTGGAAGTAACAGTTACGGCAACGTGTCCGATAGTCACCATCAATACTATACCACCATTTCATTAGGTTGTCTCGCTAACATGATTCTGTTGAAACGAACACAGCTACCCTTCTTTTAATACCCGTCTCTTGAGTTTCTGAGTCAGTAGCGAACCACTTATAAGTAATCCAGTGTTATATGGGGTGGTAAAAACAAAAAACTGGTCTGGAAAATATTTCATCTTCCTCGGGAAAGGCAACTACAATGTGGGTGCATCATGTAAATTAGGTTGCCTTTCTTACGGTGCAAGAAATCCACTGTAAGACAATAAATAAATAAAAATTACACACCATGGAGAAATCATCCTAATGGGCCGAAAGTCGGTGAATGTGATGAACATGTGGTGACAAAGAAATAATTACAATGTCAAAAAATTGGATGATTTATTCAAGAGAAAGAGCTTTGCAAATCGGGCAAGTCAATAACTCGCGTGTCTCTAGCTGCCCCTTATGCAAGCAGTTATTCTTCTTGACATTGACCGTGTTGTTGGACATCCTCCTGTGAGGCATCGTACCAAAAATTGGATTGACAAAATCCTACAGAAATACATTAGCATTTTTTCTTTACTTTCTTGTTTAAATGATATTTATTCCTTTTTGCAACAGAAGTAATAGTTTGATTATAGAATATTTTATCTATAATAAGAAAGTAACTTACGGCTTTACAATCTAAAATCATAAAAATGGTACCAGTTAAAGTCGGGAGGAATAGAGAGAGTGACAGAAGCATCTCTGTAAAGTTAATTTTCGTCTTTTGTCTGAAACCCTCCATCTGTCACTTCCCGCTTCACCTTTCTGCCTCCTGGCCTCGGTGTTACAAGGTGTATGTATCACTGTAAACGCATTAGTGTGAATAATTATTTATATTATGCCAGTAATGACTTTAGTTTTATTATTTCTTAACATTAAACTCTCTCTTATGTCATTAACAAATACCAAGTGGAAAAACGGGTGAGTGTTGTTCTACAAACCACAATGACAGGATTGGTCGACGTTTGCGCGCCGCACTGCGGCAGTCTCACCGAGACTGTAGTAACTGTTAAGAACGTTCTCTTCATTTAATTAAAAAGACCGATTGCCCACTGCGAATTAAATTACAGCACTTGAAATGTTTCAAAATTTCACAGTCGCGAAAATGCGAAGCCAAGCTAGTTAGTTGTTCACGAAAAATATAATATTTATTGTGAATTGAACAATTTCCAGGTCATTGTCAATTTATCTGTCCAGCAGAGTTAAACTGGTGACCGTGCCAGGACATTTGCCGTGGAGCTGTCAAATATGTAGTTGGAATGCTTGATAAACACACATCAAAAACAGTTTTGCATCACCCAAGTTCCCAGAACTACTGAAGTAGACGTTGACTCTGGATATTGTATCAAGACACAGTCCCTTTGACTGTTCAGAGACGTCACTAAACCCTCCCAAAGATGTAAACAACCATTCATGAGCAATGCCTATTAGATGGAGGGGGCCCGACAGCCAGTCAGTTCCAGTCATTCCATCAGGAAGGAGGTACAGGGCTCGTGTTGTCTGTAGCTCAACCGTGCCTAGACGGTCAATACTTCGGTTCGATCGTGTCCGCAATGTTACTTAGTGCCAGGAAGGCATGTCAACAAGAGAAGTCTCCAGGCGTCTCGGAGTGAAACAAAGCGATGTTGTTCGGACGCGGAGGACATACAGAGAGACAGGAACTGTCGATGATATGCCTCGCTCAGGCCGCCCGAGAGCTACTACTGCAGTGGATGACCACTACCTACGTATTATGGCTCGGAGTAACCCTGACAACAACGCCACCATGTTGAATAACGCTTTTCGTGCAGCCACAGGACGTCGTGTTACGAATGAAATTGCGCGGAATAGGCTGCACGATGCGCAACTTCACTCCCGAAGTCCATGGCGAGGTCCATCTTTGAAACCACGACACCATACAGAGCGGTAAAGATGGGCCAACAACATGCCGAATGGACCGCTCAGGATTGGCATCACGTTCTCTTCACCGACGAGTGTCGCATATGACTTCAACCAATCGTCAGAGACGTGTTTGGAGGCAACCCGGTCAGGCTGAACGCCTTAGACACACTATCCAGCGAGTGCAGCAAGGAGGAGGTTCCCTGCTGGTTTTGGTTGGCATTATGTGGGGCCCACGTAAGCCGCTGGTGGTCACAGAAGGCGCCGTAACGGCTGTACGATACGTGAATGCCATCCCCCGACCAATAGTGCGATCGTATCGGCAGCATAGTGTCAAGGCATTCTTGTTCATGGACATCAATTCTCACACCCATCGTGCACATCTTGTGAATAACTTCCTTCAGGATACGACATCTCTCGACTAGAGTGGCCAGCATGTTCTCCAGACATGAACCTTATCGAACATGCCTGGGATAGATTGAAAAGGGACGTTTATGGACGACGTGACACACCAACCACTCCGAGGGATCTACGCCGAATCGTCGTTGAGGAATGGGACCATTTGGATCAATAGTGCCTTGATGTACTTGAGCAGAGTATGCCCCGAGGAATACAGGCATGCATCAGTGCAGGAGGACGCGCTACTGGGTATTAGAGGTACCGGTGTGTACAGCAATCTGGACCACCACCTCTGAAGGTCTCTCTGTATAGTAGTGCAACATGCAATGTGTGATTTTCGTGAGCAATAAAAAAAGGCGGAAATGATATTTATGGTGATCTCTATTCCAACTTCCTGTACAAGTTGCAAGATCCCCTCGCTTCTAAGTTGATACTGCTATTACTCAGCTTAGTCACGAGTCTGTAGAGGGTGGTATATGTGACGTACAGTATAACTGGTCAGCATTTCCACCCGGAATTTGCGAGTGTAAGTCGGACTTTCCTTGATCGTCGTGTCGTCGGATTTCCTCCTACCTGTGCGCGGTGCAGCTCTCGTAAATGTCGTCCCGTGCAGTTTCTTCATTGGCGCATTGGATGTCTCTGTCGGTGGAAGCTAATTATCTGAAATTGCTGTCGATCAAGTATGGGGTATCTATTTACTCGAAATTAACATTCAGAATGCCGTAATCTCACTTTCATTCCTATTAGATCAATAATGAAGCACTCATGTCACAAACTACTCGTAACCGAGAGCATGGCTACCACCGAGCAAGACAGGAAGAGCCCTTAACGCCGACTGCCGACTTTGGCGCGCAGTCCGTATCTCTTTCTAGTTTCGTCACAGTTCGTGGATTTCCGATCAAGTTCGTACTTTCTAATATATGCATTTGTTAATGGACGGGTGTGAATTTTAACGAGGTAAAATTATGATAAATAGTTTTAAACATCCAAAGGCTCCTCCTAGTATTCATGTTGTCATAAATGACTTTATTGACTAAATATAAATAAACAAAATCGGGGGCTTTGGCGCCAAGATGGCGGTACTTGGCGTCATGTACATTTCCCAGGCTGACACTTGTTGCTACGGTCCAGCGCCGAGCCCCACCCCTCTACGCGCGACATGTGGTCGCTTCGTCACCTAGCCAGCCAGCGTGGGAAATGCTCTCCGACTCATGGCCGGCTACGGACTACAGCACTTTCTAAGGCCGGTATTACACTATCAAATTTCTTTGTCAAAGATTTGATCAAAGATGTGATCAAATATTCCGTCAAATATACACTCCTGGAAATTGAAATAAGAACACCGTGAATTCATTGTCCCAGGAAGGGGAAACTTTATTGACACATTCCTGGGGTCAGATACATCACATGATCCCACTGACAGAACCACAGGCACATAGACACAGGCAACACAGCATGCACAATGTCGGCACTAGTACAGTGTATATCCACCTTTCGCAGCAATGCAGGCTGCTATTCTTCCATGGAGACGATCGTAGAGATGCTGGATGTAGTCCTGTGGAACGGCTTGCCATGCCATTTCCACCTGGCGTTCGTGCTGGACGTGCAGACCGCGTGAGACGACGCTTCATCCAGTCCCAAACATGCTCAATGGGGGACAGATCCGGAGATCTTGCTGGCCAGGGTAGTTGACTTACACCTTCTAGAGCACGTTGGGTGGCACGGGATACATGCGGACGTGCATTGTCATATTGGAACAGCAAGTTCCCTTGCCGGTCTAGGAATGGTAGAACGATGGGTTCGGTGACGGTTTGGATGTACCGTGCACTATTCAGTGTCCCCTCGACGATCACCAGTGGTGTACGGCCAGTGTAGGAGATCGCTCCCCACACCATGATGCCGGGTGTTGGCCCTGTGTGCCTCGGTCGTATGCAGTCCTGATTGTGGCGCTCACCTGCACGGCGCCAAACACGCATACGACCATCATTGGCACCAAGGCAGAAGCGACTCTCATCGCTGAAGACGACACGTCTCCATTCGTCGCTCCATTCACGCCTGTCGCGACACCACTGGAGGCGGGCTGCACGATGTTGGGGCGTGAGCGGAAGACGGCCTAACGGTGTGCGGGACCGTAGCCCAGCTTCATGGAGACGGTTGCGAATGGTCCTCGCCGATACCCCAGGAGCAACAGTGTCCCTAATTTGCTGGGAAGTGGCGGTGCGGTCCCCTACGGCACTGCGTAGGATCCTACGGTCTTGGCGTGCATCCGTGCGTCGCTGCGGTCCGGTCCCAGGTCGACGGGCACGTGCACCTTCCGCCGACCACTGGCGACAACATCGATGTACTGTGGAGACCTCACGCCACACGTGTTGAGCAATTCGGCGGTACGTCCACCCGGCCTCCCGCATGCCCACTCTACGCCCTCGCTCAAAGTCCGTCAACTGCACATACGGTTCACGTCCACGCTGTCGCGGCATGCTACCAGTGTTAAAGACTGCGATGGAGCTCCGTATGCCACGGCAAACTGGCTGACACTGACAGGGCGGTGCACAAATGCTGCGCAGCTAGCGCCATTCCACGGCCAACACCGCGGTTCCTGGTATGTCCGCTGTGCCGTGCGTGTGATCATTGCTTGTACAGCCCTCTCGCAGTGTCCGGAGCAAGTATGGTGGGTCTGACACACCGGTGTCAATGTGTTCTTTTTTCCATTTCCAGGAGTGTATTTGACAAAGATCTTAGACGTAGTGCTAGCAGGTGTACTACACTGTCATCAAATTTTTCGTCAAAGTTCAAGATGGCTGACAACAACTTGTTATTAACCGCAGCAGTTGCACGTACCGCAATTGCATTGTGTGCACATGCGGAAAAGAAGTAGGGGAAAAAAAGGAACCACACATACGAGGTTGTCAGTCTCTAATTCCTGGGGTTACAACTTGATAATAAATTCAGTTGGGAGGAGCACACCACAGAACTGCAGAAATGCCTTAACAAATCTGTATTTGCAATTCGAGTGTTAGCAGACATAGGCAACATAAAAATGAAAAAAACTTGCATACTTTGCCTACTTTCATTCCATAATGTCATATGGTATAATATTTTGGGGTAAATCGTAAAGTCAAACAAAAGTTTTCAGAGTCCAAAAGAGTGTAATACTTTTTTTTGTGGAGTAAATTCAAGGACGTCCTGCAGAAACCACTTCAAAGAACTGGGTATACTAACTACTGCCTCTCAGTACATTTACTGCTTAATGAAATTTGTCCTAAATAATATATCTCTTTTTCCAACAAACAACTCAGTTCATACATACAATACCAGGAACAAAAATGATCTGCACAAAGACTTAAAAGCACTTACTTAGTTCAAAAAGGGGTCAACTACTCAGGAACACTCATCTTCAATAATTTGCCAGCAAACATAAAAAATTTAGTTACCAATGAAGATCAGTGTAAAAGAAGCCTGAAAGACTTACTAGTGGCCAACTCCTACTCCATTGACGAAATTTTTAATAGAAACAAATGATGTATTTATTCATACTATTAGTATTGTTATTTCAGCTTAAAAAAATTGACGTGTTCCACATCCATGAGGATCTCATCAGCACGGATCTATGGAACGAAAAACTAATCTAATCTGGGTGAAGCCGTGGGTTTTAGGACGACTCGATAAAAGCACTTGTTACGTGAGCTTACAGTGGAAGACGTCAAGTCGTGCATTAATTACTTAAGAATGGACGAGCATACATTTTTGTATGTGCTCAGTGAAGTGTATCCTCATATCACAAACCACAATATTCACTTAAGAACTGCTACATCTTCAGAAGACAGGCTGACTGTAACACTCCGATTCCTTGCTACATGAGAGGGTTGTGTTAGGTTAGGTTAGGTCAGGTCAGGTCTCCAATCTTCTTAATCTATTTTTGTATTCAGGGTGCCTCACGTTGTAAAGCGCCTCATCAGCTTCATACATCTCTATTAATTTTGCAGTTGTCGGCACACACCAATTGTATTTACCGGCAATGTTTATAAAAACACCACAGACGACAGAATGCTGCAGCGATGCTAGCGCTCCATGTGGTAACATGTCACATTGCAATGAACAGAAGACAAGCGATTTCTTTGATCAAATCTACAGCGAGGCCCTAGATTTGATCAAATATGGGACGACATTTGACAAAGTCCCTATTACACCATCAAATATCTTTGACAAAGATATTGGACAAAGAAATTTGATAGTGTAATACCGGCGTAACTATCGTGAATACATCAATAAGAGAGAATAATTTATTAAAACTGGTAAAAATGTCTTCCTCACGTAAGAGGCACCTTACAGGGTTCCGGAAATCTCGGAACCGAGGTGATGCAAAACATTTTTGTGTGTGTATGTTCCAAGTATGACAAAGTCGGCGCCGTAAAATCAACCTCTGCTG
Source organism: Schistocerca nitens (assembly GCF_023898315.1). NCBI lineage: Eukaryota > Metazoa > Arthropoda > Insecta > Orthoptera > Acrididae > Schistocerca > Schistocerca nitens. The sequence continues at coordinate 564,793,862 of NC_064621.1, forward strand.
TATCAGTCATTAAGCGACCTGAACGGAGGAAGACAACTTCATGAGCTCGCCAAGGATGAGTCCTACAATACCCTCTGGCCCCAGCTGACGGCTACACTCAGCATGTTATCGCCAGCTCCCTGTATCCCACGGACCACGGCGCTGCTTCCCTCACGACTGCCACCTGGAACGCAGGTGGCGCTGCGCCGTCTCGCTCGCCCGACTCTGCGTCCACTTTAATGACCGACATTAGAGGGAGATATGACCAGAGTCGCGCCTGTCGTAACCGCCTGGACCACATTCCGCAGCGATCGCCGCCGGGAGCTGTGCGGGCGTGCAATTTGGCGCAATAGCAGCTCACCGGCAGCGCGGACACACGTCCAGACAGCTGGCGGTATCATTCCGCGTCACGCGTGCGCCCGGCCGGCGAAAACCGCACGCGGACATGCGAGTCGAGGGAGCGCTTTTTGCTCGCGCCACCCCGTCGCTGCACCTTAATCTCGCGCCAAGCGGCCGCAGGGGTCACAGTCGCGGAACGCAATCGGCCCTCGTGCGCGCACTTCTGCGAGGTTTTTGCCAAGGCGTTTCCTGCAGTCACGGAAACACTGCGTTCCCTTTTTTTTTCACTTCTGTGAATGGCTTTCCAGCTGGTCGGATACTATCATTTCTTTCTTTCTATGTTGTCTTATCACTTTATCTGGCTGTTTTCCTATCGCTGGAGTTGGTTGGAGGCGTCTTAAAGTCACTAATTCTGAATGTTGAACATTCGATGATGAGGAGCTCTTGTGATGCAAATTTCTGCCTGATTAAAATTGTGGGCCGGACCGAGACTCGAACTCGTTGCCCTGGTTTTTCCCTGCACAGTGGAGTGTTCATTTGGGAACATGCGCCAAGCTGTAGCTAAGCCATGCCCCGCAATATCGTTTCTTCCAGAGGTGCTGGTCCTGAAAATTTCGTAGTTCGGGTCGTAGGAGATGAGGTACTGCGCAAAGTAAAGCTGTAAGAACGCGCCATTAGTCGTGTTTCGGTAGCTCAGTCGGTAGAACTCTTGCTCGCGAAAGGCAAACTTTCCGAGTTCACGTCTCGGTTCGTCATACAGTTTTAATCTGCTATGCAGAATGGGGTTGGGTTGTTTTGGGGAAGGAGACCAGACAGCGAGGTCATCGGTCTCATCGGATTAGGGAAGGACGGGGAAGGAAGTCGGCCGTGCCCTTTGAAAGGAACCATCCCGGCATTTGCCTGGAGCGATTTAGGGAAATCACGGAAAACCTAAATCAGGATGGCCGGACGCGGGATTGAACCGTCGTCCTCCCGAATGCGAGTCCAGTGTTTAACCAATGCGCCACCTCGCTCGGTATGCAGAATGAAAAATTCATTCTGCATCTCCTAAGTTGCTACAAAGTGTTTTATTCGTTGCTTCCATTCATCATCGTCAATGAGTACAACAGAAATGTTTCATTCAAAGAGATTTCAATCACGAGAAGTAACTAAGTAGACTATGGAAAATATAGAAACTAAGATGGGAATAAAGTTTAAATAGTACATCGTAAGTGTTGCAAATAATTTTGCGTGATCTATAGAAGCTAAGATGGGAATAAAGTTTAAATAGTACATCGTAAGTGTTGCAAATAATTTTGTGTGATCTTGTACTTGCGTAAAGAAAAAAAAAACATTGATTTCCTTTTCATAATAATATTCGCAAAAAAAGGAGGGAGGGAGAGAGACGGAAACATTGCCATTTACGGGGTGATTTTGCAGAACGGGGACAAACTGTAGGAAGCGATCGCTGAGAGGACAGGGAACAAAACAAAAATAAAATAAAAACACGGTTCTGTGAAATGATTTGCCTGAAAGTAACAAACAAAGCGGATTGGAGAAACATCTGAGACGCGTTTCAGTATTGATAGAAATCACATACAGCAAATGATTTAACGTTCAGTGTTTAAATTAAAATTTTAAGGAGTACTAGAAGGTATTTGTCTATTGTGCATTGTAGGTTGTACCGTCTACTGTAGTCCCGCGTTGAGATTACTCGAAGTTGCCTCAAATGGATGTGAATATTGAGAAACATGACGTTCCATTTTTTGACAAAATTGAGTTACTTACGCTTTTATACTTCAGACGTATAGGCCGATCGTGATATAGAGAAATCCCAATGTTCTGCATGTTCTATGTTGTTATGCAGCCATTGATCACCCAAACAGAAGAGAATCTGTATATGTACAAAAGGTGTGGGATTTCTCAAAATTTTATGTTGTCAGCAGTGTTTTAAACAGACCAAGTTATCGATATGTGCCTATAAATGACAAGAAAATGCTTGACCTAAGGAAATGTCTACCATCCGTACAAAGACCAGAAAACATCCAGAATTTCTGCCCTGACTTGTACAGTTACTTTTTTTCATGTGTCAAAGAATGAACCCTGTGTGGAGTATAATTCGAAATAGAATGAGAAATTGGAATAATTTGTTTGATTTTTGTACATATTGGCAATAAATACTATTTAACTAATGATTAATGGTTATTTATTACAAAATATTAAACAGCCCATATGATCACTAAATAATTTCAACTTAATGCCAAGAAAAGCTGTCACAATCATCTACAGTGCATCGGCATTCTTCTCTCTGCAATCATTTTAAAGGAAAATGAGAAGAAAATCGAAGTTTCAGCATAATTTTAAGACTTGGAATATTTTTCTTACCTCTCTAAAGGTTTAGTTTATGGGACATGTGTGGTTTCTCAATATTTCCATTCGGAGAAACAACCGAGGAACACCAACTTGAAGATGGACAAAAAAAATCTGTGACATTGTGGGTTCTAATGATGAATAACGCGTGAGAGCACACCAGCCAAGTGGGAATGTTCTATCTGTACCAGTGTTTTAGCTCCACGCTTAAGATAGCAGTGAGTTGAAGTACCATCATGTTGTACCACCAAAGGCAAGCCTTCCACAAGTGGAGGCAGGATCACATGCAAAAAGTGCAGATATCCCTCGTCTGTGGGGCGCAATGGAAGAATGACTGGTCCCAACACCGGGTCGCCAATAATGTCAATCCTGATTACCACCATATCATGAGGATTCTCCATAGCCCACAGATGGATGCTCTGTAGGTTTACAGTACGGCGCTTCGTAAAGATAGCGTCATCTCTATATACAAGAGGGGTTCAATACATAAAGCAACACATTGTTTCCCGGCCAATTTCGGTTCAAAAAATGCGGAATTGGTTGTGGGACATCGTGGAATATTCCCGCTTCATTCCGTATAGCTTCATCAAGTTCCGTTAGGTGACGACTCTATAGTAAAGCATCAAAATGACGTCTGTAAAGAAGTTGTCTTCCAAGCAGAGATCTGTCATTGAGTTTCTTTTGGTAGAAAACCAGAGCTCACAGAAATTCATAGGCGCTTGCAGACTGTTTGTGGAGACTGACAGTGAAAGAAAGCACGCTGAGTCGTTGGGCGAGGCGTTTGTCAGCATCGCAACAAGATCGTGATACCCTGTCCGGTCTTCCGCGTGCCAACCAGCCGCACACAGAGGTTATCTCATGCAATGTTGGGACGTGCGGACACTCTCATTCGAGGTGCTCTTCGAGAGACCACAGCCAAACACCTCGCCGCACAACTGGACGTATACGTTGGTAGCGCTGACACACTCGTCCACCAGTTCGGGTAATCAAATGTGTACGCTCAGTGGATTCTTCGACGCCAAACAGAAGACCGTAAAGAGCAACGAAGTACGCTCAGTGCGGAATTGCTTGCGCGTTAGGAGGCTGATAGCGAAAATTTTTTGTCGAACACCGTCATAGACGATGAAACACGGGCTCATCACTTCGAACCGGAAACAAAACGGGAAATCATGGAGTGGAGCCCCGCCACCTCTCCTCCAAAGAAGCTGTTCAAGACAGAACTCTCAGACGGTAAAGTTGTGGCACCGGTGTTCTGGGACCCTGAAGGGGTTATTCTATTTAATGTAGTCCCTCAAGGTGCACCGATCAACTCTGAAGTGTACCGTGCTACTCTCAGGAAAGTGAAGAAACGACTTCAGCTCGTTCGTCACACAAAAATGGAAACGAACTGCTCCTGCTCCATAACAACGCAACGCCTTACACAAATCTGCGCATCCTAGAGGTGCTCACAAAAATTCATTGGACACTTGTCGCTCATCCACTCTACATCTCGGATCTTCCACCTTTCGGCTTCCATCTGTTCAGCTCAATGAAACATCCACTCCGCGGTAAGCGATACGTGGATGAAGGGGAGATTATTGACGAAGCAAGACGTTGGCTCCGACGTCGACCGGTAGAGTGGTACCAAGTGGGCATCCAGGACGTCCCAGTAAGGCAGCGGAAGGCCGTCGCATTGAACGGAGATTATTTAGGGGTTTGTAGACAGAAGAGTGGGGTATAATACAGTGGTCTGTAATCCTGAAAGAAACCTACCTGCTTTCAGAAGAAAAACTGTGTTGTTTTACTTATTGAACGTTCCTCGTGGAATGGATGACCGAAATACCAGCAGGGTGGTGGCCTGTGTGACGAGCGAGAGACAAAATCGTCGCAGCGGAGATAAGTCGGTAGATAATAAGAACTACACGAGTTGTCAGCGATGTGTACCACCTGCGTGGTGCTGATCCCGGGATCATTGTCAAAGATATTTTATCGCCAACTGCATGTTGGAAAGCGTTACAGGCCATATGTCCATATGATCACTGTTTGCTCTAACCATCTGAGACATGTTTTGCTGCAGTTTGCCACTATCGAGAAAAATCACCCTGTATACTGCGTTTCTGTGAGGTCTATGAAGCCTTTTATATTTATCTGCAAATTACGTCGCTGGGGCACATTAGCGATTTGAAGTGTATTGCTAGGAGTAGGGTAACTTTCGAACAACCATTCTGGAGAATAATCAGTATACGCGGACAGTTGGGTGAAGAGAAGACTCGACTCCAGGGGCCTGCCGAGAGCAGCTGATGCAATGATGGCACCGGCGGGTACCCGCGAGTCGTAGACATCAGATGAGTCACGTGCCGGTTGTCTCGTGTTAGCTATTCTGTGGTAGCAGCAGCCATGGTCATCGTTGAAAAGGGACTTCATTCGCGAGTACAACCCCGTTCTGATGAACCAGAGTCCAAACAGAGGAGAGCCGGTCGAGCAACGTCCTCTTACATCACATGTCAATGCCACTACCGTCGCCATCGTCACCAGCGTCGACTGCACGAGGAGAACGAGCTTGTTGAGCTGTAGGCTGTATAGCTGCCTCAGTGATAACTTCTGTTGTACACTGTATAGATGTCCCAGTGATAACTTCTCCATCTCATTTCTGAAAGTAGTGCATCTGACTGCAGGTTACAAGGGAACCATGTGAACATCCTCTCAATGTTTTGATTCATTTTGACAGGCTGTGTAGGGCAAGATTAGGACTTTAACATATGTACATAGCAAGATGGAACTATCAACGGTTTTAGAGAAAATCGCGTTTAAATAATCTATGCGAGTTTACGTACTTCATATGGTCGGTAATGATCAAGGATGCAGCCAAGAGAGTAAGCGTATAATTTCATAAACACGAGTTGTGTGGATCTAATCTGGCTACTCTTTTTCTGTTTGATTCATATGATAACGAAAGATAGCACTCTGGGTCAGTTTTGATCAAAACAGCATCCTCTGCCCAGTCACGGAGGTTACTTGCTTGTGACAAGTTGGGGGATGTTTCAGTTACCATCCCGCCCCATAAGAGTTTGAACATGGTCTAGGGTATTATATTCCAATAGGGATCTTCTTTTGCAGTCAGACGATGAACCTAGAACAACGAGGTGTTCACTTCATCCAGCGCGTCCATCGGGGTCCGAGGGATAATCAGGTAGCCACTGGTGCCTTCATTTGGCCTTCGAGGGTGACACATTACCCGAAAAGGTGAAGGTGATAGTTTACCACTGTGATGTGAAGCTATATATCCCTCCCCCGGTGCGGTGTTTTAAATGCTGAAAGTTTGGGCATATGTCATCCTGATGTACTTCTGGTGTCACGTGTCGAGATTGTGAACGTCCTTCGCATCCCAATACTCCATGTGCCCCGCCTCCCATCTGTGTTAACTGTGGAGAACACCATTCCCCTCGCTCGCTGGACTGTAGGATTTTACAGAAAGAACAAAAGATAATGGAATATAAGACCCTGGACCGTCCAACCTACACTTAGGCTAAGCGGAAATATGAGAGGCTACATCCTGTGCCAATGACATCCACCTATGCCGCCGCTGCAACAACGGTTCTACTGTCTCCCGTTTCATCGCATACAGTTGGCTCTCTGATCTGTCAGACTCCACCTGCCCCCTTGATGGTGGGGGGCACTTCACTCCCTGCTGCTCCTGCTCCATCTACTCCCAGAGCAACACCCTCCAACCATCAGGGTCTCAGTTCCCACTTCCCAGCCACTTCTTCGGCTCCTCTCGCCAGGAAGGGGTCCCTTGGGGCCCTCCCTTTCCAGGTTCTGACAATTGGAAAAGTGGACACCCGCCAGTGGCTGAAGCAACCACAGGTCGCTGGTCGTAGGGCTTCACGGTCCTCGTCCGTCCCTGAGACTGACACAGTGAAGCCCTCCCAGCCAGAACCACCGAAGTCACAGCGAGAAAAACAGAAAAAGAAGAAGGCCCCCAAGAATCCAGATCTTGCGGTGGCACCAATCCCACCACTTCCTACAAGCTCAGCGTCTGAGGATGAGGTAGTGATTCTGGCGTCCGCTGAGGACCTAGATCTCGCCAGACCCTGGGACACAATGGATATCGGTTGCAAGGGTACTCAATTGGTGGTGCAGGTGACCCAGCGGCGTAATCTGCCTCCTCAGTCTCTTCACGCCTTTCTCAGCTATGGACAATGTTATCCTCCACTGGAACTGCAGCAGATTCTTCCACCATCTTGCTGAGCCCCAGCAACTTTTCAGCCTTCACCCTTTCCTCTACATTGCCCTTCAGGAAACTTGGTTTCCAGCGATGTGAACCACCTTCCCCCCTTGGCTATCGGGGTTATTATAAGAAGCAGGCAGCTTATGAGAGGGTATCTGGTGGTGTTTGCATCTACGTCCTTCATGCCCTTTACAGTGAGAGTGTCTCTCTATAAACACCTTTAGAGGCAGTCACTGTTAGGGTGTGGACGCCACAGGCTGTGGCTGTCTGCAGACTCTATCTTCCCCCGGATGGTGATGTCCCCGCAGCATGTCCTGGGTGCGCTGATAGCCTGTTACTGGGCGACTTCAATGCCCATAACCCTTTGTGGGGTAGATCAGTGGCAACAGGCTGAGGCAGCGTTGTTGAGCAACCGTTGGCACAGCTCGACCTTTCCCTTTTAAACAATGGTGTCTTCGCACATTTCAGTGTGGCGCATGGCAAATACTCGGCCATCGACCTTTTGATCCGCAGCCCTAGCCTATTACCATCCGTCCAATGGAGTGTGCACGATGACTTGTGCAGTAGTGACCACTTTCCGATTTTTCTGTCACTGCTACAGCGTCACTCCTCTGAGCGCCCCTGTAGATGGGCTGTGAATAAGGCTGACTGGGACTTGTTCACCTCAATTGCCACTATTGAGCTTCTTTCCAATGACGACATTGATGCGGTGGTTCACTCGGTCACCACCGGCATCGTTACTGCCGCAGACTCTGCCATTCCCCGTTCTTCTGGGTCCCCTCAGCGGAGGACTGTGCCTTGGTGGTCGCCCGAGGTCGCTGAGGCGATTAAAGATTGCAGGTGGGCCCTCCAGCGTCACAAGCAGCACTCCTCATTGGAACACCTCATCACCTTTAAACGGCTCCATGCGAGAGCCCGCCGCCTCATTCGCCGATGCAAGCAGAAGTGCTGGGGAGGTATACCTCCACCATTGGCCTCCGTACCTCTCCATCACAGGTTTGGGCCAAGATTAGGCGAGTTTATGACTATCGGACCCCAGTCAGCGTACCTGCGCTTTCGCTGAATGGAGCGGTCTGTACTGACTCTGTCACACACGCAAACCACTTAGTGGAGCATTTTGCTCAGAATTCCGCTTCTGTGAATTACCCACTGGCCTTTCACTCGCTGAAAGAGCGGTTGGAATGTCGGAGCCTTTAATTTCACACACGCCACCCTGAATCTTACAATGCTCTGTTCAGTGAGTGGGAATTCCGAAGTGCCCTAGCCGCTTGTCCTGATACGGCCAGATCGAATCCTCTGTCAGATGCTCAAGCACCTCTTGGTGGACTGCCAACGACGCCTCCTAGACCTTCTCAACTGTATCTGGGTTGAGGGTGAGTTCCCGTCACCATGGCGGGAAAGCATCGTAATCCCCATTTTGAAACGTGGGAAGAACCCACTGGAGGTAGAAAGCTACCGCCCCATTAGCCTCACCAACGTTCTTTGCAAGTTGCTCGAACGCATGGTGAGGCAGCGTTTGAGTTGGCTACTCGGGGCCTTCTGGCTCTGTCTCAGGGTGGGTTCCGTAAGGGCCGCTCGGCCGCCGATAATCTGGTGAGCCTGGAGTCTGCCATCCGTACGGCCTTTGCCCGCCGTCAGCACCTGGTCACCATTTTTTTGACATGCGGAAGGCATACGATACGACGTGGCGAAATCACATCCTCTCTACGCTTCATGGTTGGGGTCTTCGGGGTCCGCTGTCGATTTTCATACAAAATTTTCTGTCGCTTCGTACCTTCCTCGTGCAAGTTGCGGCCTCCCATAGTTCCTCCCGAGTTCAGGAGAACGGGGTACCACAAGGAGGTCTTAAGTGTCTCCCTCTTTTTAATTGCAATTAATGGGCTCGCTGCGCCGGTGGGAATGTCTGTCTCAGCTTCCTTGTATGCTGCCTATACTATAGCTCCACTGGCATTGCAGCTGATTAACGGCAGCTGCAGGGCGCTATCCGCAAGGTGCAGTCTTGGGCTGTAGAGCATGGCTTCCAGTTTTCAGCTGCCAAGACCTGCGTTTTGCATTTCGCCCTGAGCCACGGCTTTATCTTGACGGTGAACCTCATGCTGTGGTAGAGACGCATCGGTTTTTGGGATTGGTTTTCGATACCCGGTTGACTTGGCTGCCACATATTCGGCAGCTTAAACAGACGTGCTGGCGGCATCTTAACGCCCTTCGTTGCTTGAGCCACACCAGCTGGGGTGCCGATCGGCATCCCCTTCCGCAATGCGGTTGCTGGACCCCATCCTTAACAGTGGGATTCGACTCGCCACTGGAGCTTTCTGGACAAGTCCTGTCAACAGCATACTTGTGGAGGCAGGTGTCCCTACATTGCGGTTCCGGCGCCAACGATTACTGGCCGATTATGCTATACACATTTCTAGCTTGCCCAGGCATCCCAATTATCGTCTCCTGTTCCCTCAGTCCGTCGTCCATCTTCCAGGATGGCGGCCCCAGTCGGGTTGTACGATTGCAGTTCACGTCAGTGCTCTTCTCTCTGGGCTTGAGGTTTTCCCTCTTCCACCTCTTTTCCAGGCCCCCCTGCGTACACCCCCGTGGTGTGTGTCCCACTCATGCCTTCAGCTCGATTTGGCACAGGGCCCGAAGGACTCAGTCCCTCCTGAAGCCTCCACCACCGATTTCTTTCAATCCGTGCCGCGTTTCAAAGCTCTGAAGTTGTCTATACTGACGGTTCGATGGTTGCTGGTCGTCTCGGTTATGCTCTTACTCTAGGGGATCATTATGAACAACACTCACTGCCGGCTGGCTGCAACGTTTTCACTGCCGAGCTGGTCGCCATCTCTCGCGCCCTAGAGTATATCCGTTCCTGCTCAGGTGAGTCCTTTGTTATCTGCAGTGACTCCCTGAGCCGCGCGGGATTAGCCGAGCGGTCGTGGGCGCTGAAGTCATGGACTGCGCGGCTGGTCCCAGCGGAGGTTCGAGTCCTCCATCGGGCATGGGTGTGTGTGTGTGTGTGTTTGTCCTTAGGATAATTTAGGTTAAGTAGGGTGTAAGCTTAGGGACCGATGGCCTTAGCATTTAAATCCCATAAGATTTAACACACATTAGAAATTTTTTTTTTTTTGACTCCCTGAGCGGTTTACGAGCTATCGACCAGTGTTTCCCTCGTTCTCGTCTGGTGATGGCTATCCAGTAGTCCCTCCATAGTCTTGTCCGTTGCGGCCGCTCTGTGGTGTTTCTGTGGACCCCGGGTCATGTCGGCATCCCGGGAAACGAACGAGTTGACATGCTGGCCAAACAGGCTGTCGGTGCACCAGCCTTGGCGATTGGCCTTTCTGAGAGTGATCTCAGGTCAATTTTGCAGCAGAAGGTATTTTTCACCTGGGGTGAAGAACGACGCACCCTGCCTTCACCCAACAAACTGCAGGCCCTCCAGGAGGCTACCGGTGCGTGGCGCACTTTGTTGCGGATCTCTCGCAAGGAGTCTGTTGTTCTCCGCCGGCTGCGCATTGGCCACACCCTAGATGAAGCACAGCTATTTAATGCGCCTTGAGGACCCACCTCTATGTCGCTGCGGGTCAGCTTTAACGGTGGTGCACAGTTTGCTGGCCTGTCCCTTTTAACTGCGCTCAGGCAGACGTTTGCACTGCCTGATACGCTCCCTGCTCTTTTAACAGGTGACACTGCTCTGGCAGGTTTAGTTTTGCGTTTTATTCGTGCAGGGAGCTCTTATCACTTGATCTGTGTGTTTGTCCTTATTTTGTGTTGAGTCTGGCCTTTGGCCTACGATTTTAGACTGGGTTTTTTAGTGCGTTTCTTGGTGGTTACCTTTTCCTTTTTTGTCTCTATGGTTGGCCAACCGCTGTCACACTCTGTGTGATTTTAATTGCTTTTGTATGGTCTCTGTCTGAGTCTTTATTGTCCTGTGTCGTCTCTTGTCGTCTCCATTGTTAGTTTTTATTCTTTGTGGATGTTTCAAGTCCGTGGAAAAATGGACCGATGGCCCTAGCAGTCTGGTCCGTTCAGTCTGATAAACCAAGCAACCAACCGAGATACGACCCTGACACATACATAAACATCTTGTCTGATCACCTGCATGCATTCATGTTCATTGTGTATTCCGACAGAATGGGCAATTCCGTCAGGACAATGCGGCACGCCACACGTCCAGAATTGTTACAGAGTGGCTCAAGTAACACTCTTCTGAGTTTAAATACTTCCACTGGCCACCAAACTCCCCAGACACGAACGTTACTGAACATATCTGGGATGCCTTGCAACGTGCTGTTCAGAAGAGACCTCTACCCTCTCGTACTCTTACGGAGTTATGGACAGCCCTGCAGGATTCATGGTGTCAGTTCCCTCCAGCACTACTTCACACGTTAGTCGAGTCCATGCCACGTCGTGTTGCGACACATCTGCGTGCTCGTGGGGGCCAACACGGTATTAGGCAGACGTACCAGTTTCTTTGGCTCTTCACTGTAGAAGAAGTTTGACGTATAACCTTACAAGTTTAACTTGAGAACAGTGCATAGAGGGTATACTAAATCACGAGACCTAGGTTTCAGCAGAAGAAAAGAAGGTGACAGACTTCGGAGAACCTTACCGCATGGTTGTCGCTGTTGCTCTCCAGAAGTATCCCGAAATACTCGCGATCACCAGACCACCGAAACTTCATCGAGCCCGAGCGTCATTATTAAACAGTGCACGAAGTACCTAACCGTTAAACTTCACTGCAGTGAGGCGGAGTATGCCTATAGACAAGACGCGGTCGTGGGCTGGGCGATAGCCGGTGGTCCTTCCAAGAAGACGGCGCAGAGTGTTCCGGAGTGCCGGTGCTCAGGGCTTTTGTTGGCTGGCAGGCCCCTCACGCTACTTTGCTTATGGCTGAAAAAATAATCCTCGCGCCAAATTTCCGAGTGGACAAGCGGCTAGCTGTCTCCTGCGGCCATGGAACTGGACGCATCCTTAGGCTACAGTCACAGTGGCACCGATGTGGGCGGATTCCGCTGACGACCGACATCGACCGAAGACGGCCGACCTTTTAAAATCAGTACGGCCGTACGAGCGCGGTCACACTGTAGCCGACCTCATCGTCCGAACGTTTAGACTTCGGACGACAATCGGTGAAATTCAGATCAGTTTGTTTTCTTCGGTCAAATCAAGCGACGGTCTCACGTATGGGCTGTGAGAAACTGGTAAGTTTATTGCAAGAAAGGGTGCGTTTATGGTATTCTGAGGATGAAAATATAATCTGGATGTAGTTTGGAATCTATGGATTAAAATCGCACGTTTGTTGGAAACAACAAGTAGGCAGAATCTATATCCGTTATTTTTGGTATAAGCTATTACCTCAAAAAATTAATTCGTTCAAGTGAGAAGGACGGCGTATCTTATGCTTGAAGTTTCTGTTGCAGGTCTTTTTTGGGTTATGATAGGTGGACATTGGCTGGCCACAAATAATTATTACTGCTTACTGGCGCCTTTATGCTAGTAATGCCATGGTTCTGTTACATGAAGAGATTTCAAAATATGGTGTTCTGTGTGTCCACTTTTCAGTTCTTTACGCTTTCTGAAACGTCCCCTTAGAAAAATTTATGAATGACTGTGCTGATAAACCTCTTACATTATTTGATTTTCAAACAGCTGAGCAGAACTGAACGTACTCAGACATTTCGCTCTTTACCTATTCTGATCAACACTAAACTGACACACAATATTTTTAGCGCAACGCAATCTGACTTTCAAAAATCCCTACAAAAGAATGGCCTGACTAACAATAACCTATACCTTTCATGAATCACTTACCTCACAAAAATCTTCGTTACTCGAACTACTGCAATCCACCGAGCGCCACTAGTGCCAGCTAAATAAAAGATTCAAACTACTGAAGACACTAACTACTGATAGGCATAGTCAGCAAAAAAAGATTTTGATAGAGAACAAACAATGTACTTACATTAATAATGTTTCAAAGTCATAATATATATATATATCAGTTCATGATATACAGTATTACAAATTTACTCTTTCTGATGGTCACACGTCCAGATTGTCCGCTCTCAAAATTCTGCCATTTCTCTCCCAACATCCACCACTGCTGGCGGCTCACCTCCAACCGCGCAACGCTACGCGCTGTTCACATCCAACTGCCCAACACTACAATAGCAAATATTGCAACAATGCCGACCAGCCTCAGACTGCACACAGCACAGTCAGTGATTTTCATACAGAGCGCTACGTGGCGTTACCAACATAAAAACCTAAACAGCCTACTTATACTTCGTAGTATCTGCTTCTAAACTTTATCTTTCACACGTATGCTAAATGACAGTCATTGAAGGTCAATTATCGTATGTCTGCTGAACTTGAAATATATTCAGCAAAACAGAGTTTTTGTAATCCCATTACATCTTTCCAGTATTCTGGTATATACCCTGCTATATCACTTCTGGAAACTACAATTTCAAAGTTTTTGTGTGATACGTTGAATACTACGTAGGATGCCATAAAGACTAATGAAAAAGCTAATAATGAGCCATGGCTGGCTCATCTTATGCGTTGGATTACACCTTGATTTCTATTCTGTGTTTAGTCTCCCGCGGTTATCGCGATTATGCTGTTATCCTCTCTCTCCGCGAGTGGCAGCAGCGGTGTGTATCGATATTCGCACCTTGTACTATCTTTGGCCTGGCGCTTATAGTTCCGGCTGTGCGGTGTGCGATCAGTTGGTCGGTTGGCGTGGAGCAGCGAGAAAATCTCCGCGGCGCTTGGTTTGGCCGAGGCCGCTGGCGGCGTCCACGCGCGGTCGGAGTGTGTTGTGCTGTTCCCATTGCTACGATGTCCGTGGCTCACCGATCCTAGAGAAGAAAGTTGAGTTTGACTTAATCTACAAGCAAGTCACGACTGTTCACATTGTGTCGTTTGGATTTCGTTGTCGGCTGATGGGACATTCCCGCAAGCAACAACGTGTGTTTTCAAGTTGGCAAATTTTAACCACCCTCCGGTGGAGTTCAACTGTGCTTGGTTATTTTGAATCAAAGTGCACCTGCGGAATCTTCTGTCTTGTGGCCGTTAACGTTCCGGTTACCTGCCCTGGCGGTTGACGTAAATTTAGGCAGTGTATTTTCCTCATCATGTCTTCGCTGTCCAGCACGGTGCGATGTTTGACAGCTCAATGTATAATTGGTTGTGGGCGCCAATACCTTCTAAGTTGTTCCATTGAACTTCCTGTTGTGTGCTGGCCGGGTGGAGCGGAAGTTATCTTGTCAGTGGGTCCGTTGATCTGTCGGTTGGGTTGTAGTCAGATCGAGAATGGTTGGACCGACTGCCTGTCTCACCTAAGTGAGCGTTAGTTTTTGAATTCCAGGCCGACCCCCGGAAACTTCTGAGCGCTGTTGGGTGTACTGCCTTTTCTTATTTGTTCTTGTTGTTTGTATTTGTATGGATTTTAGCCAATTTTTTAAACTAAGGTTGTTTTGCCCTTAAAGGGTAAGATTGTTTGCGCCTTCAGCCTAATTTAAAGAATTGTTTTAAGGTAAGGCCTTGGCCTTTTAAAAAATTATTTTGGTTTGAGTCTTAAGAGATGGGCCTCCAGCCGATTATTTTAAAATTAAAGTTGTTTTGCTCTTAAGGTGACAGATTGTTTCGGCTTTCAGTCTGATTGAAAGAACTGATTTAAGAGAAGGCCTTCTGCCCTTTAAATTTTTGATTTTGGTTTGAGTCTTAAGTTATTGGCTTTCAGCCGATTTTAAATGAAAGTGGTCTTGCCCTTAAGGCATGATATTGTATGGCGCATTCAGCCAGTAAATTAATGCTGTGCTTTTTAAAAAATTTTCTTGGCTCTTTTAATGTTTAGTCAAATAAATAAAGTTGTATGTTCGAGTGTAACGTATTTTGGCCCCTTTCCACAATTTAAACTACCTGTCCTCTCCTGCGTGTTTAGCAGGGCGTCTCAGATATGCTCAGTCTTGAATGAGAGACGAGGTACCGGCAGAAGTAAAGCTGTGAGGACGGGGCGTGAGTCGTGCTTGGGTAGCTCAGTTGGTGGAGCACTTGCCCGCGAAAGGGAAAGGTCCCGATTTCGAGTCTCGGTCCGGCACACAGTTTTAATCTGCCAGGAAGTTTCATGTTCACTCTTGGTCCACAAATACTACGAAATATAAACGATATTCCACAGCGAATTTCGAAGCTATGCTTTGTCCGAGTGCACAAAAAAGGACACTGTGACATAGATAATTTCCTTTATTGAAAGCTACACTCACTCTGAAATAATACTGCCACCCAGCAGGTGTTTAAAGTTAATTGAAGGTTCCATTACCAGAGGCTGATTGAATATTCTGCCAGTATTTGATTAATTTTCACTACTTTTATAATAAAGTAAGCTCCTGCGAAACCAAAAATCTGCCTTTAATTAATTAAATAATAGTCGCGCACTCACAGAAAATTTTTATCGGTGCATCATATAATACAAACTGCATCTACTTTACGACGTAACTTAACCATTATGTACCCATAACTTCATTGGCAAAGCAGCGAAGTTGACAGCCTGCCACTGCAGCATAGTAAACTGTATTCGAAACGTGTTTGGTAGAGACCCTGAATGCAGCGTATCACTGAAACTAAATATTTTCATAATATAAACATGTAAATATGAAGAATATCAAAATGGCATGTTAAATTCGAAGATAGTGGTCCCTCACGCTAATCGTTGGCCTGAGAACGAAAGTGGTGTCACAAAATTAAAGCGTTTCTAACTTTTGTGGCATGGCGTTTTTACCTTCATATATTGGTAAAACAGTTGTGGTAATTTCAGTAACTGGTAACAGAGTCTACAGTACTCGCCACGTTCTTTTCAAGACGGATACAGCTTATTTACTTGTATTGGGGATCGTTCTAATAGCAAACTCCGCATTGCAGCATTCATTTGTAATCACAGAGGCGTCATGGTGTCCGTCCCACACTTGGAGGCTAAAATCTAACGTAACAACCAACCCTCCTTGACTCTGCCACAAACTCACAAAGTAGATCAGACACACCGTGGTCAAGTTGTTGGTCGATGTTATAGGGCAACCTCTGACGACGGAATCCGACGACCGTAGTCGGTGCCAATGTGAACACATTCTTATTGCCCCAGAGGTTTACTAACGTGGTGCAGTCTACGCCGTTGGAATGGCGGGCTTTTCTGAACCGTGCGTGCCTCAAGACCAAGAAGATGCTCCGTTTAAACTTGAATCTTTTGAACGACCGCCGCCATTCTTAGCAATTTTTTAAATTCTTCTCAAAGTGACGTCATTGTAAATCTGTTTACATATTTCGTTCAATCTGTTTCTAGAGAAGCTAATAAGGTTTCTTTTCTTTCTGGAATTATTTTGACACTTTAATTCGCTACTGGATTTTTGTATAATTCGAAGTACGCAAATTATGGATACGGCAGAAAGGGTCCCGAAACTATCACCTGATTTTATATTCATTGAATACTTCTCGACTCATCCCTTGTTTTCGGGTCTTGAGCGGCCGCTCACGCGTTAGTCACAGCAAGCGGTGTTCTTGAGAGGGTGTTACATCAAATTCTTGTACAGCCATCCTTAGGATTGGAGGTCTGCAGGACTACGTCTGTTCACTTTTATATCAAAATGGAACACCTATAGCCGTCATTATGATGACATTTATTGTATGGCTACTTCAGTGCACCATCTTCATGAGTCAGCTGATGCAGAGGGGGTTAACACCATCCGTATACATGATGCTTCAGCGGCCAACATCTATAACTGTTTC
Source organism: Schistocerca nitens (assembly GCF_023898315.1). Lineage (NCBI taxonomy): Eukaryota > Metazoa > Arthropoda > Insecta > Orthoptera > Acrididae > Schistocerca > Schistocerca nitens. The sequence continues at coordinate 564,810,504 of NC_064621.1, forward strand.
CCGCAGACTGCTTTCAACTAGTTTTACTAGTTGATTATTGGAGAGACAACATCGCGCTGACACGTAGGCTACGGAAACCAGTTAGAGATGTCTCTCCAACTATCAACTATGTTTGACTAATATAATTGCGTAGGCTACCGCGGCCTGAGTCAGTCGACATAAAAGTTTTCTGGGTATGGTACCGCGTCATAATGTAAAAGACTGCTGCTGCTGGAGAAAAACCAACGATTCGGTCACGACTGCAGCGTCCTTCTTCTGGGTCTAATGACCATTTACACCCAGAAGAAGACCGCTGCAATCGTGGCCGAAACGTGGGTTTTCCTCCAGCAGCAGTAGTTTTTTACATTATGGTTGACTAGTTGATCGTTAGAGAGGCAACATCATCGTAATAGGTAGTCTGCGGAAACCAGTTATGGAAGTTGGCAACTGATGCATCGTGTATACGGATGGTGTTAACCCCTCTGCATCAGCTGAGGCGGCCGGCCAGTGTGGCCGAGCTGTAGTGGTTAATAAAAAAGAAAAAGAGAAGAAAAGAAAAGGTTGAAAATATGGAAAGAAAAGGTGAATAAAAAGGGGGTTTTAAAATCGTTAATAACCGTGAAAAAAGTGAAAGAACGAAATGCAAATCGGACTTCGTATTACAGAAAAGTTATCGGACTTCGTGATTCGGAAAAGCTACTGTTGGGGTGGTCCTTGTGGCGTTTCTGAGCAAAAATCAAACCAATTTCCACTACAAAAATTATTTGAAAGAAAAAAAACAGAGAATAACAAATGTGACTAACAGGGGGAAAAGGCGTAGATAAGAGTTCATCCTTTACCATGTTAACATGTCTTCTTTCGTGCGGCGTCCAGGTCTTCAAAAATCTCCTCCTTCATTTCTGCGTGAAAAGTCTGCTCCGAAATCTTGCAATCATCCAGGAATCACTAATTTATACAAATCAAAATCATCTTGACACTGAATGCAATTTATTTTACGTTGCTACTTCCATCCTCCGAATTTCATAACAACTTCCACAATATGTTGCTGTTGTTGTGGTCTTCAGTCCTGAGACTGGTTTGATGCAGCTCTCCATACTACTCTATCATGTGCAAGCTTCTTCATCTCCCAGTACCTACTGCAACCTACATCCTTCTGAATCTGCTTAGTGTATTCATCTCTTGGTCTCCCTCTACGATTTTTACCCTCCACGATGCCCTCCAATGCTAAATTTGTGATCCCTTGATGCCTCAGGACATGTCCTACCAACCGATCCCTTCTTCTAGTCAAGTTGTGCCACACACTTTCCTTTCCCCAATCCTATTCAGTACCTCCTCATTAGTTACGTGATCTACCCACCTTATCTTCAGCATTCTTCTGTAGCACAACATTTCGAAAGCTTCTATCCTCTTCTTGTCCAAACTAGTTATCGTCCTTGTTTCACTTCCATATATGGCTACACTCCATACAAATACTTTCAGAAACGACTTCCTGACAGTTAAATCTATACTCGATGTTAACAAATTTCTCTTCTTCAGAAACGATTTCCTTGCCATTGCCAGTCTGCATTTTATATCCTCTCTACTTCGACCATCATCAGTTATTTTACTCCCTAAATAGCAAAACTCCTTTACTACTTTAAGTGTCTCATTTCCTAATCTAATTCCCTCAGCATCACCAGATTTAATTTGACTACATTCCATTATCCTCGTTTTGCTTTTGTTGATGTTCATCTTATATCCTCCTTTCAAGACACTGTCCATTCCGTTCAACTGCTCTTCCAAGTCCATTGCTGTCTCTGATAGAATTACAATGTCATCGGCAAACCTCAAAGTTTTTACTTCTTCTCCATGAATTTTAATACCTACTCCGAATTTTTCTTTTGTTTCCTTTACTGCTTGCTCAATATACAGATTGAATAACATCGGGGAGAGGCTACAACTCTGTCTCACTCCTTTCCCAACCACTGCTTCCCTTTCATGCCCCTCGACTCTTATAACTGCCATCTAGTTTCTGTACAAATTGTAAATAGCCTTCCGCTCCCTGTATTTTACCCCTGCCACCTTCAGAATTTGAAAGAGAGTATTCCAGTTAACGTTGTCAAAAGCTTTCTCTAAGTCTACAAATGCTAGAAACGTAGGTTTGCCTTTTCTTAATCTTTCTTCTAAGATAAGTCGTAAGGTTAGTATTGCCTCACGTGTTCCAACATTTCTACGGAATCCAAACTGATCTTCCCCGAGGTCCGCTTCTACCAGTTTTTCCATTCGTCTGTAAAGAATTCGCGTTAGTATTTTGCAACTGTGACTTATTAAACTGATAGTTCGGTAATTTTCACATCTGTCAACACCTGCTTTCTTTGGGATTGGAATTATTATATTTTTCTTGAAGTCTGAGGGTATTTCGCCTGTCTCATACATCTTGCTCACCAGATGGTAGAGCGGTTCTAGGCGCTTCAGTGTGGAACCGCACAACCGCTACGGTCGCAGGTTCGAACCCTGCTTCGGGCATGGATGTGTGTGATGTCCTTAGGTTAGTTAGGTTTAAGTAGTTCTAAGTTCTAGTCCCATAGTGCTCAGAGCCATTTGAACCAATTTTTCAGCTGAGGCTCTACGATGATGCACTGTGCACCAAAACTGCTAGCCAGACAATAAATATCGTCATAAGGACGGCTTTAGGTTTTTCATTTTCTTACACACTATGTGTTACATGTTGAATGGACCTGGGAGATACATATTTCTACAAGAGGGGCAATAATGCAGCCCCCAGGTAGCTAAACTACATTTGCTTGACACTTTATTTTATTTTGTTTTGTTGCTCAAGCAAGACGGATACACTGTTCGTCTTTGATACGAACTACGTTTCTGTACATTCGTGTTTCTCGAGGTATTTTCATGACTCACACTGTAAATGTATCAGCTACTGACCACGAATAAAAAAGGCCAGTAATATTATTCTTCGTCCTATGTCGCACTTATTTGATGGAGCAGTCAATGCAGGACGGGGCATTTACCGAGATCATTAGAAACGGCTGTCCTTTGAGTGTGGAAGAACTACGTCATGTGCCGCCTGTCGGGAGGAGGGAGACGCATATAAAGAAAAACCCACTGGCACACAGCTCATCAGGAGAGGAATTTCGGGGGCGCCACGAGCGCGGCCCGTGGTTAATTGTGAGGGACGCGACAAAAGACGGCGAGACATCGATTAACTGCGGCCGGCCAGGGTCTGGCGACAAAAGGGGTTAGGTGGGCGATGGTAGTGTTGGGGGGGGGGGGGGGAGTGGTGGCTCCCTGCGGTTCCAGGACTGGCGCCGCGCTTCCCGGGAAGCGGCGCGGCTTTTCTGGGAAAGGAAAGTCCAGGGGGAGCGGGCCGTGACGGAAGGGCCCCGCCGCGTCTGGGATGCTGCGGCGAAGGACGGACGTAATACTCCTGCGGCACAAAGGCGGGCGCCATTAATAGCGCTGGGCTGCAGGGACAACACTCGTGAGGGGTTTCTGCCGGCGCCGGTGCTGCTGTGTCATTCCCCTTCTTGTAGTCGGCCGTCTGGCTGCCAATGCCTGGAGTTTGTCGACACCTCAAAGAAACTGGACAGGCGAAATACCCTCAGACTTCAAGAAGAATATAATAATTCCAATCCCAAAGAAAGCAGGTGTTGACGGGGGTGAAAATTACCGAACTATCTGTTTAATAAGTCAGACCTCGGCGAAGATCAGTTAGGATTCCGCAGAAATATTGGAACACGTGAGGCAATACTGACCCTACGACGTATCTTAGAAAATAGATTAAGGAAAGGCAAACCTACATTTCCAGCATTTGTAGACTTAGAGAAAGCATTTGACAATGTTGACTGGGATACTCTCTTTCAAATTCTAAAGGTGGCAGGGGCAAAACACAGGGAGCGAAAGGCTATTTACAATCTGTACAGAAACCAGATGGTAGTTATAAGAGTCGAGGGGCATGAAAGGGAAACAGCGGTTGGGAAGGGAGTGAGACAGGGTTGTAGCATCTCCCCGATGTTATTCAATCTGTATATTGAGCAAGCAGTAAAGGAAACAAAAGAAAAATTCGGAGTAGGTATTAAAGTCCATGGAGAAGAAATAAAAACTTTGAGGTTCGCCGATGACATTGTAATTCTGTCAGAGACAGCAAAGGACTTGGAAGAGCAGTTGAACGGAATAGACAGTGTCTTGAAAGGAGGATATAAGATGGACATCAACAAAAGCAAAACAACGATAATGGAATGTAGTCGAATTAAGTCGGGTGATGCTGAGGGAATTAGATTAGGAAATGAGACACTTAAAGTAGTAAAGGAGTTTTGCTATTTGGGGAGCAAAATAACTGATGATGGTTGAAGTAGAGAAGATATAAAATGTAGACTGGTAATGGCAAGGAAAGCGTTTCTGAAGAAGAGAAATTTGTTAACATCGAGTATAGATTTAAGTGTCAGGAAGTCGTTTCTGAAAGTATTTGTATGGAGTGTAGCCATGTATGGAAGTGAAACATGGACGATAAATAGTTTGGACAAGAAGAGAATAGAAGCTTTCGAAATGTGGTGCTACAGATGAATGCTGAAGATTAGATGGGTAGATCACATAACTAATGAGGAGGTATTGAACAGAATTGGGGAGAAGAGGAGTTTGTGGCACAACTTGATAAGAAGAAGGGACCGGTTGGTAGGACATGTTCTGAGGCATCAAGGGATCACAAATTTAGCATTGGAGGGCAGCGTGGAGGGTATAAATCGTAGAGGGAGACCAAGAGATGAATACACTAAGCAGATTCAAAAGGATGTAGGTTGCAGTAAGTACTGGGAGATGAAGAAGCTTGCACAGGATAGAGTAGCATGGAGAGCTGTATCAAAGCAGTCTCAGGACTGAAGACAACAACAACTAAAAAAACTGATCTTCAGCTCCAGGACGCACTAAAGAAACCTTCTCAGTCTCTTGTAGTTGGAGCATTTATACCACATTTCATACGACGTTTTACCAAACAGTATACGAACGCTCATGTTGCTGTGAGTCAGCCAGCTGGGGAGAAAGGTACAATACCCCACTCGTAACAGACGATAAGCAAACGTGAGAACGATCTGGTGGTGTTCTGGGAAGTGTATAGTGAGCAGTGATTCACCTGATAGGCTTGGCGCCTAGAAACAAAAGTTTTGCTCTGTGTAAAGCTCGAGGACGCGTTAACTGTTAATTCAAGTTTCTAACAATACTGAAGACATTATCCGAACCGTCAGTTTCCTAATTACAATTTCAGTAAATGTAAATTCACGCTCAAAACTTTTTTTATTTGTTTAGTTTCAGGGCGCAAAAACAACGAGGGTCATACGCTCCTGTGTCAAAACTGTAGAAACCGAAGACAAAGAGAGGAGTTAAAAAACGTCAATCCCAGTCGACGGAAAAGAAGACAGCTCTAAACAGGGACATGGAGAAAGGTCTACAAAATGCGTCATAGAGAAACGAAGGTCCAGAAGTAAAAATCAAATGTCCTTCGCCATGTTGCTACGACGGATAGAAAGTAATATGCGGTCGTCAGCAAGCGCTTCGTCCGCTGAAACGGCAGATAACTCACACGGCAAACACAAACGGGAACGTAAGCGGTTAAAAATAGGGCACTCCGTCAGAAAATGGCGGACAGTCAAAAGTTGGGGGCAATGTGCACAAAATGGTGGGGGAACACCACTTAACAAATGGCGATGGCTAAAGAGACAATAGCCAATACACAACCCAGTTAAAATGATCTCGTGGCGAGACAGCAGAGAGGAGGTCGCCCAAGCCGCTGGGAGAGGTTTATTAACCCGGAGCTTGTTCCCACGAAGGGAGGGTCGGTGGTGATGCCAAAATGACACCACCTGCTGACAGACGGTTACACAGAGATCATCGGAGGGAGTGTGAGAACTAGCGGGCCGAGGTACGGGGACTGCAGGCTTGGCGGCAGCGTCAGCGGCCCCGTTTCCTGCCAGACCGACGTTACCAGGAACCCACATAAACATCACAGTGGCTCCATCAAGAATGAGCAAACGACAGTTCTCCTGGTCCCTTTGCACTAAGGGATGGGCGATGTGCAGCACACAGAGCTTCGAAGGGCACTGAGAAAGTCTGAGCAGATGGCGTAATTGTAAAGCATTTGTCGCTGGATGTACTGCGTGGTCTGATACAGGGCAAAGCTTGATTAGAGGTTTTAGTTAATACTGTAAATGATTGGCGAACTAGGTCAACCGATCAGTCGTGTTCCCTGAGCAAGGAGGCGCGAACGACTCAGTACAGCCAATCAACAGTCCAGGCAAGGATTGTAGGCTGCGTGCGGTTATTGCATTCGCATGAAGTGAACTAATGTTTAAACTATCTTCGGAAAAAGTTTCTTTACGGTCTTGTACTGCCATCAAAAGCACGTGAAGACAGTTTTGTGAATTATCGTCGTGTTCTTTAATGTGTTATCAGATTGCGGAATTATTAATGCAAACACTGATCTTAGACTAGCACTCCCATAGTATTCATTATTAAAGGTAATTTCCTTATTTTGAGAATGATGCAGTAAATGAGGAGAGATGTCTAACGAACCTTGCCTCCTCGGAAGTTTCGTATGCTAACCGAAATGTTCGATTCAGTATAAACTGTAGCCAGAGTTGTGTTCATTTTCTTGCTTAAATTATAAATTTCTCATCTATAGATATTCGTGAACGTATCAGATAGCCAAAAAACTATTCTTCTGTTAATATGTTTTTGTTAGCCATATTGATATATTTCGTAATATCGATCTTGCACCATGAACATTTGTAATCACAATTGTCACTTCTTTTTTGAGTCATCAGTCTTCTGACTAGTTTGATGCGGTCTACCACGAATTCCTCTCCTGTGCCGACCTTTTCTTCTCAGAGTAGAGCTTGCAACCTGCGTCCTCAGTTATTTTCTGTATGTATTGCAATTGCTGCCTTCCTCTACAGTTTTTGCCCTCTACAGCTCCCTCTAGTACCATGGAAGTCAGTCCCTGATGTCGTAACAGGTGCCCTATCACCCTGTCCGTTCTCCTCGTCAGTGTTTTCCTCATATTGCTTTGCTCTCCGATTCTGCGCAGAACCTTCTCATTCCTTACCTTATCAGTCCACCTAATCTTCAACATTCGTCTGCTGCGCCACATCTCAAATGCTTCGATTCTCTTGTCTTCCGGTTTTCCCACAGTCCATGTTTCACTACCATACATCCTGCGCTCCAAAGTACATTCTCAGAAATTTCTTCCTTAAATTAAGACCTATGTTTGATGCCAGTAGACTTCTCTTGGTCAGAAATACCCTTTTTGCCATTGCTAGTCTGCTTTTGACGTCCTCCTTGCCCCGTCCGTCATTGGTTATTTTACTGCCTAGGTAGCAGAATTCCTTTACTTCAACTACTTCATCACCATCAATCCTGATGTTAAGTTTCTCGCTCTTCTCATTTCTGCTACTTGTCATTACTTTCGTCTTTCTTGGATGTACTCTCAAGCGATATTCCGTAATCATTAGACTGTTCATTCAGCAGATCGTGTAATTCTTCTTCACTTTCACTCAGGTTATCAATGTCAGCAGCGAATTGTATCACTGATGTCCTTTTTTCGATGAATTTTAATTCCAATCCTGAACCTTTTTTTTATTTCCATCATTGCTTCTTCGATGTACAGATTGAACTGTAGGGACGGAGGACTACACCCTGTCATAGACCATTTTTAATGCGAGCACTACGATCTTCGTTGTCCACACTTATTATTCTCTCTCGGTTCTGACACATGTTGTGTATTACCCGTCTCTCCCTATAGCTCACCACTGTTTTACTCAGAATTTCCAACATCTTGTACCATTTTACATTGTCGAACGCTTTTTCCAGGTCGACAAGTCGTATGAACGTGTCTTGCTTCCATTATCAACCGCAGCGTCAGAATTGCCTCTGTGGTGCCCTTACCTTCCCTAAAGACAAAGTGATCGTCATCTAGGATATCCGTAATGTCTTTTCCATTCTTCTGTATATTACTCTTGTCAACCATTTGGGTGCATGAGCTGTTAAGCTAATTGTGCGATAATTCTCTCACATCTCAGCTGTTGCAGTCTTCAAAATTGTGTGGATGATAATTCTTCAAAAGTCAGATGGTATTGAAACATCCCCTTAGAAAATTTTTATAAATGGCAGTGCTGGAAAAACTCTACGTTATTTGATTTTCAAACAGCGGAGCCAAACTGAACGTACTCAAACATTTCTCTCTTTACTTATTCTGATCATCACTAAACTGACACACAATACTTTTTAGCGCAACGTAATCTGACTTTCAATAATCCCTACAAAAGAATGGCCCTGACTAATACCTTTCATAAATCACTCACCTCACAAAAATCTTCGTTACTCAAACTACTGCAATACAGCGTGCGCCAATACTGCCAGCTGAATAAAAGATTCTAACTACTGAAGGCACTATCTGCTGATAGGCATGTTAGCAAATGAAAGATTTTGATAGAGAACAAACAATGTATTTACCTTAATAACGTTCAAAAGTCATATCAGTTCATGATATCCAGTATTACAAATTTACTCTTTCTGATGGACACACGTCCAGATCGTCCGCTCTAAAAATTCTGCCATCTCTCTCCCAACATCCACCACTGATGGCGGATCACCTCCAACTGCACAACGCTACGCGCTGTTCACATCCAACTGCCCAACACTACAATAGCAAATATTCCAACAATGCAAACCAGCGACAGACTGCACACAGCACAGTCAGTGATTTTCATACAGAGCACTACGTGGCCTTACCAACATAAAAACCTAAACAGTCTACTTACAGTATGTCGCCGGACACATACATCCTACACACCAACGTGTACAATCGTTTTGTTGCCACTTCACCCAATGATTTTAGAAATTCTTCCCTATTTGATCCTAAGTCCTCCAAAGCTCTCATAAATTCTGATTCTAATACTGCTTCCCCTATCTCTTCTAAATCGACTCCTGTTTCTTCTTCTACCACGTCAGACAAATGTTTCCCCTCATATGGGCCTTTCCACCTATTCGCTCTCTCCTCTGCATTTAGTAGTGGAATTTCCATTGAACTCTTACTGTTACCACCCTTGCTTTTACTGTCACTGGAGATTGTTTTGACTTTCCTACGTGCTGAGCGAGTCCTTCCGACAACTAACTTAAATTATCTAACAACAAAATTTATGGTAAACATAATATTGTTGTTTTTCAGTTTGGATCCAAACAAAATTTCTGTCTTCATTTATAATTTTTCTAATTTCACTGTCGATAATGAACTCGATCTGATAAAATAACAGGAAGCTGTTGTCCTTCATAACGTTAAATTTTGTAAACTTTGTTATTAACCATTAGGCCTCTAAATCTTCATGTAAATAATTATTTCCAGAAAAAATATAAATCAAATTTGGGAAACAGTTTCAAGTAAGACAGTCATATTAGTAGGATATCAGTTTGGACTACATCCTGTTCTAGAACGTGCTGGAAGTTGGATTCGTAATATATATACAGATAATTTGGCGCCAAGCACGCCAAATTGATTTTAGCAGCTACTGAATTTGGTACATAATGTTATGTGTCAGACTTTTTTGTCTAGCTCAAGGAAGTTTCACAATATAGATGTAAATAGTGCTGTTATAACGTGTGTCAAGAGCATATAAATAAATTAAGGAAATAATTTAAAGTAACATAATTTTCTGGAACCTTGTCATTTCAACGACCCTGGACAAAATCTTGCAATAATTTATATGGAACGAAGGTGCCAGCGCAGACACTGAGACCGACTTCACAAGTTAAGTACTATTTATCTGGAAGTATAATGTTTCTGGCCTCGTTAAATTATCATACGTTCTTCATACCATAAAATAGTAAGCACAACGTAATCATGTTTGCTTCCTTATATGTGGACAATATGTAATCTATTTTTTAACTTTCATTGCAGTAACGTCGAAATATTTCCAAAACTGGATCTGCAGCCGAAGGAGAAGACAACCTATGGGGAAATCGAGTCAATTTGAGAAGAAACGAGGTAAGAAAGCCTCCTTCTGTTAAGCTAGGGAACAAACTGGAGAAAATTGCTGGAACATTTGCCCTCAAAGTGTTCAAGGTAGACCTCCGCAAGCACCCATTCGCAAAGAACAACTCGTGTGGTTAACATTCCCGACGCAGTAATGTGACACGACAGGAACATTCCATCTCTCGCCGTCAGTAATTAATTAGTTAAGGAAGGTGGTAGGATCGCCTGAAACTGTCGTAAATATTCTTTTAAACCATTTCCTTACCGTTCTGCCCTCGTATAACACGTGTGAAAAATGAAAATCTACATTTTTTCGGACGTACTCTTATTTATCTTATTTTCTTACTGCGGAGGTGTCTTAAAATGTAAGTGGGAGTCTACAAAATAGTTTCGCCTTCGGAGGAAAAAGTTGGTGATTTAAATTTTGTGAAAGAATTCTTCCGCAACAAAAAACGCATTTATTTCAGAAAATGCCACTGCAACTCGTATATCCATGACACTCTTTCCCCTATTTAGCGACAGTACAAAACGAGCTGCCCGTCATCGAGCGATTTCGATGTCTTCTGCTAAAATCCTATCGGGTAATCGATACTCCGGAAAATGAAACACAAATGTGGGATAGACAATCTGTTTGGTAAATTTGTTTCATCTTTTAAGTGTTCTGTCAATAATGTGCAATCTCCAGTTCGACTTCCCCACAGGTTTTGTTTGTCATGGTTTCAGTTTAAGTTGTTCGTTATTGAATTTCTAGGAATTTATTAAATTGACAGCTTCTAATTATTGTGATTTATCGTGATACCGAAATTTAGCGGATTTTTTTAGTAGTCGTATGGAGGATCTCATTCTTTTTATTACTTTGGGTCAATTACACATTTCACACCATGCAGAAATCTTGTCTAAGTCATTTTTAGCTCCTTTTGATTTTCTTGTGACTTTACTGGACTGTAAACGGCAGTATCATCTGCACACAATCCAACAGGACGACTCAGATTTTTTCTCAGTCATTTATATAGATTAAGAACAACATTTCGGGCCTGTAACTCTGCCTTGGAGAAACCCAGATGTAAGTTTTGTGTCAAGAGATCTCTCTCCGTTAACTGCTGAGAATTGTGACGTTTCTGACAGACAAACACGAACCGACTTGCATAGATTAGGCGATAACGTAGAGATCGTCGATTTTATTATAAGTCCCCTGTAAGCAAAAATGTCAAAAACGTCTCTAAAGGGACTGTACTTATTCCACTCAGGAAGAAGGGAGACAAGCACATTACAAAAGTCATAGAACTTACTGTCTGGTCTCCATGATGCACAAGATCCCGAAAATAGTCATCAAGGTTAAGGATAAGCTGGGTTTAGACTGTGGCATAATGCATTACTTATAACTTTTGAAAGATAGTATATAAGGGAACAGAGTGTCCGAATTGACATATTTCATAGTGTTTGTTAATTTTGAAGAATCTTTTAACTCAGTTTAGGTAGAAACTATATTAACACGCTAGTTAGAAGAAAAGACATTGTCAGCCTATGTTAGTTGATGGAAATAAAGACAAGTAACATCACTACAGTTGCCCTTATTCCTCACCAGCATAGTGGGAGATTTGAATGTGTGGTTGACTGATCGGGGAAGACCGCCGAGACCGTCTGATGACACGTCAGGAGGAAACGCTTCAAATCATGGCGTCGAGAACAAAGGCGTGTTGTGCAGATGACTGCAATTCATCGAGAAGAGGGATTTTTCAGATCCCAGAACTGTGAGAAAGAAGAACAACAGACAACACGTGTTAACGATTCATGCGTGGACACCTTAGTTTTCTGATGACACTGTACAGATTTCCTTTAGTGCAGAACGGAGGGGATCCGTGTAAGAAAATACTACCACTCCATTTAGTGTGATTATTTTATCGGAAGCAGTTTTAACACATTCTGATTTCTGACGAGTACAGTGACAACTATCACTCAACGAAAAAATGGTGATGACGACAACACGAACACCCAGTCCCCGGGCGAAGAAAATCCCCGCCCCCGCCGGGAATCGAACCCGGGACCCCGTGACCCAGCGCTAGCAACTCTAGACACCAGCCCAGAAACTGCGGACAACGAAAAAGTGTTGAGGATAAGAGTTATATGTGATTCCCTGAGAATACCATTCCACAATAAAAATGGGTGTTCCTATGTAATATTTCAAAGTTGACCTCCCCTTCCGCTCCCTTCCACGGGGGTCGAGTTTGCTACCACTGTATGTCCCATGTCAAGGCGAACAATTTTTATTACAGCTGTGTTCGAAAGCTATTCGTAGTTGTCCACATATTTCCTGAAAAATTTTCAGATCCCTCACACTGTATGCATGATGGGCTGTATGAGCCCTGAACAGATGCCGGAACAGAAAAATTAAAAAAAAAAAATCTACTCTACGTCATATCTACAAGATCTTTGAACGAATGATCCATAATAGACACCTGGAAGCAGTTCAACCCACCTTAATCCTAATCAACAAAACTGCAATGTATCGCTGCCTTCCGTAATTCAAGAAAGTAGAAATCATACGGAAGTTTATCGACAAATATTTTCTCCCGCACAAAACTGGCAAATCGCACAAGGAAGGAGGGAACAGACAGTACTCTACACCACATACCAGAAGTTGCAAAATAAAAAACGAAGCTCCACGTTCAAGCCCAAACCGGCCAATAGGAGGGAACAGATAGTGCTCTCCAACACACGCCAGAAGTTTCAAAAGCAAAGCGAAGCTCCACGTTCAGGCCTAAACCGGCCAATCGAGACCGACGGATCGCCGTCTTATAGCGTACAGTAGCGTCATTTACGTGCGGTGTTGAGAGGCACGGATTGATCACACTATTTTCTCGGTCGTATCTGGCTTTCTTGGCATTGGAGCCGCTACTTCTCTGTCAAGCAGCTCCCCAGTTGTCATCACGAGTCTGCATCCACTCCGTTCCAGTCCTTACACCAAGGAAACATCCTTGATAGTAGTGTGAATCGAGAGTGTGTCCTCCTCAAACCAGCTAGACATGATGACTGCTCAGCTTCGCAGGCCTACATGCAGTCAATTTACTTGACGAATATAGATGCAGGTTACAGGTTGATTCTCGCGGAGAAGTTAAAGGGAATCAGCCACTTTTTAGAGTGCTATTTATTTGCATAAATAGCGCCCTTACCGGTTTCGACAGGTTCAACATCAGACGGCTTCTTCACGTTAGTTTTTTCCACTGACTTTCGCTTTTTATTCTCCCACTTGGCCATAATTCCTTGGTGTGGTTGTGCCCTGTGAGCAGAACATGGTGTGAGAAACTGTCTTCACTAATCAGCCACAGCCTTATGACCACCGTCCTACTATCGACATAAGCCAGTCCAGGATATAGCAGTGTCACCTGTTAGTCAGACACACTTACGACGCATGTAGTATCAGTGAGTCAGCTATCGGTGAGTAGAACGGGGAAGGTGCGCGATCTATCTGAGTTTGATCGATGGCAGACAGTGAAGGGCCGGGGGATCGCGACGAAACGGAAACTGCTCGACTTGTTGGATGTTCGAGGAGCGCTGTGGTGAGTGTCGTCAATACGTGGCAAAACCAAGGTGGTTTGTGGGATTAAAGGGACCAGACTGCTACGGTCATCGGTCGCAAAACGAAGGTGATACCACATACAGACATCGTGGGGTTGGGTGGCTAACCCCCATTACAGATGTCGGACGTCGTAGGCTGGACAGGCTGGTAAAACAGGACAGGCGTCAACTGTGGTGGAACGAACGTCAGAGTTTAATGCTACATCTACATCTACATCTACATTTATACTCCGCAAGCCACCCAACGGTGTGTGACGGAGGGCACTTTACGTGCCACTGTCATTACCTCCCTTTCCTTTTCCAGTCGCGTATGGTTCGCGGGAAGAACAACTGTCTGAAAGCCTCCGTGCTCGCTCTAATCTCTCTAATTTTACATTCGTGATCTCCTCGGGAGGTATAAGTAGGGGGAAGCAATATATTCGATACCTCATCCAGAAACGCACCCTCTCGAAACCTGGCGAGCAAGCTACACCGCGATGCAGAGCGCCTCTCTTGCAGAGTCTGCCACTTGAGTTTATTAAACATCTCCGTAACGCTATCACGGTTACCAAATAACCCTGTGACGAAACGCACCGCTCTTCTTTGGATCTTCTTTATCTCCTCCGTCAACCCGATCTGGTACGGATCCCACACTGATGAGCAATAGTCAAGTATAGGTCGAACGAGTGTTTTGTAAGCCACCTCCTTTGTTGATGGACTACATTTTCTAAGCACTCCCCCAATGAATCACAACCTGGTACCCGCCTTACCAACAATTAATTTTGTATGATCATTCCACTTCAAATCGTTCCGCACGCATACTCCCAGATATTTTACAGAAGTAACTGCTACCAGTGTTTGTTCCGCTATCATATAATCATACAATAAAGGATCCTTCTTTCTATGTATTCGCAATACATTACATTTGTCTATGTTAAGGGTCAGTTGCCACTGCCTGCACCAAGTGCCTATCCGCTGCAGATCTTCCTGCATTTTGCTACAATTTTCTAATGCTGCAACTTCTCTGTATACTACAGCAGCATACGCGAAAAGCCGCATGGAACTTCCGACACTATCTACTAGGTCATTTATATCTATTGTGAAAAGCAATGGTCCCATAACACTCCCCTGTGGCACGCCAGAGGTCTGTAGACGTCTCTCCATTGAGAACAACATGCTGTGTTCTGTTTGCTAAAAACTCTTCAATCCAGCCACACAGCTGGTCTGATATTCCGTAGGCTCTTACTTTGTTTATCAGGCGACAGTGCGGAACTGTATCGAACGTCTTCCGGAAGTCAAGGAAAATGGCCTCTACCTGGGAACCTGAATCTAATATTTTCTGGGTCTCATGAACAAATAAAGCGAGTTGGGTCTCACACGATCGCTGTTTCCGGAATCCATGTTGATTCCTACATAGTAGATTCTGGGTTTCCAAAAACGACGTGATACTCGAGCAAAAACATGTTCTAAAATTCTACAACAGATCGACGTCAGAGATATAGGTCTATAGTTTTGCGCATCTGCTCGACGACCCTTCTTGAAGACTGGGACTACCTGTGCTCTTTTCCAATCATTTGGAACCCTCCGTTCCTCTATAGACTTGCGGTACACGGCTGTTAGAAGGGGGGCTAGTTCTTTCGCGTACTCTGTGTAGAATCGAATTGGTATCCCGTCAGGTCCAGTGGACTTTCCTCTGTTGAGTGATTCCAGTTGCTTTTCTATTCCTTGGACACTTATTTCGATGTCAGCCTTTTTTTCGTTTGTGCGAGGATTTAGAGAAGGAACTGCAGTGCGGTCTTCCTCTGTGAAACTGCTTTGGAAAAAGGTGTTTAGTGTTTCAGCTTTACGCGTCTCATCCTCTGTTTGAATGCCATCATCATCCCGGAGTGTCTGGATATGCTGTTTCGAGCCACTTACTGATTTAACGTAAGACCAGAACTTCCTAGGATTTTCTGTCAAGTCGGTACATAGAATTTTTCTTTCGAATTCACTGAACGCTTCACGCATAGCCCTCCTTACGCTAACTTTGACATCGTTTAGCTTCTGTTTGTCTGAGCGGTTTTGGCTGCGTTTAAACTTGGAGTGAAGCTGTCTTTGCTTTCGCAGTAGTTTCCTAACTTCGTTGTTGTACCACGGTGGGTTTTTCCCGTCCCTCACAGTTTTACTCGGCACGTGCCTGTCTAAAACGTATTTTACGATTGCCTTGAAGTTTTTCCATAAACACTCAACATTGTCAGTGTCGGAACAGAAATTTTCGTTTTGATCTGTTAGGTAGTCTGAAATCTGCCTTCTATTGCTCTTGCTAAACAGATAAACCTTCCTCCTTTTTTTATATTCCTATTAACTTCCATATTCAGGGATGCTGCAACGGCCTTATGATCACTGATTCCCTGTTCTGCACATACAGAGTGGAAAAGTTCGGGGCTGGGCAGAATACAATTATATCTGAACACACAGTGCAGCGAACACTCCTAACAGTGGGCCTATGCAGATGACGAGCTATGCATGTGCCAATGTTAGCACCACGTCATCGGCAACTACGACTGAAATGGGCACGTGACCAGCGGCGCTGAACGTTGGTGCAGTGGCAGAGCGCTGCGCGGCCTGATGTATTCCGATACCTTCTTCATCATGCTGATAGGAGGGTGCGAACCTGTCGTCATACAAGACATCAGCTCCTTGACACCTCTACTGCGGACGGAGGCAAGCTGGTAGAGGCTCCATTATGTTCCGGGAACCATTCACGAGCGCGTCTATGGCTCCAATGGAGCACTTTCAATGCTCCGTGACGGCCAAGGAGTACCGTACAGTTGAGATTTTCACTCTGCAGCGGAGTGTGCGCTGATAAGAAACTTCCTGGCAGATTAAAACTGTGTGCCCGACCGAGACTCGAACTCGGGTCCTTTGCCTTTCACGGGCAAGTGCTCTACCAACTGAGCTACCGAAGCACGACTCACGCCCGGTACTCATAGCTTTACTTCCGCCAGTACATCGTCTCCTACCTTCCAAACTTTACTGAAGCTCTCCTGCGAACCTTGCAGAACTAGCACTCCTGAAAGAAAGGATATTGCGGAGACATGGCTTAGCCACAGCCTGGGGGATGTTTCCAGAATGAGATTTTCACTCTGCAGCGGAGTGTGCACTGATATGAAACTTCCTGGCAGATTAAAACTGTGTGCCCGACCGAGACTCGAACTCGGGTACTGGCGGAAGTAAAGCCGTGAGTACCGGGCGTGAGTCGTGCTTCGGTAGCTCAGTTGGTAGAGCACTTCCTCGCGAAAGGCAAAGGACCCGAGTTCGAGTCTCGGTCGGGCACACAGTTTTAATCTGCCACGAAGTTTCATATCAGCGCACACTCCGCCGCAGAGTGAAAATCTCATTCTGGAAACATCCCCCAGGCTGTGGCTAAGCCATGTCTCCGCAATATCCTTTCTTTCAGGAGTGCTAGTTCTGCAAGGTTCGCAGGAGACCTTCTGTAAAGTTTGGAAGGTAGGAGACGAGGTACTGGCAGAAGTAAAGCTGTGAGTACCGGGCGTGAGTCGTGCTTCGGTAGCTCAGTTGGTAGAGCACTTGCCCGCGAAAGGCATAGGACCCGAGTTCGAGTCTTCGTCGGGCACACAGTTTTAATCTGCCAGGAAGTTTCATACCGTACAGTTGTTGCAGGCCATGTACACCCCTTGATGACGATCATATTTCCCGACGGCAGTGACATTTTTGAACAAACAATGCGCCATGTAACAACGCCAGGCCGGCCGGGGTGGGCGAGCGGTTCTAGGGGCTACTGTCTGTAACCGCGCGACCGCTACGGTCGCAGGTTCGAATCCTGCCTCGGGAATGGATGTGTGTGGTGTCCTTAGGTTAGTTAGGTTTAAGTAGTTCTAAGTTCTAGGGGAATGATGACCTCAAATGTTAAGACCCATAGTGCTCAGAGCCATTTGAACCACTTTGAACAACGCCAGGAGCGTGATGGAATGGTTCGAGAAACACAACGGTGAGTTCCAGTTGATGTACTCCCCACACCCTGAAACTCTCCATGTGTGAACCCGGTCGACCACATCTGAGATTTGATAGGACGTGGCGTCAAGAGCTCATTGCCCCCTCCCTGGAGTATGGAAATTAGGTGACTTGTGCGTACAGATATGGTATCAACCCCATCCTGCAACGTACCAAGTCCTCATTGCTTCCTCGCCAAGACGTGTCCCCGTTTTATCCGTGACAGCGGTGTATATACATACTATCAGGTAGGTGGTGGTTCAAATGGCTCTGACCACTATGGGACTCAACTGCTGAGGTCATTAGTCCCCTAGAACTTAGAACTAGTTAAACCTAACTAACCTAAGGACATCACAAACATCCATGCCCGAGGCAGGATTCGAACCTGCGACCGTAGCGGTCTTGCGGTTCCAGACTGCAGCGCCTTTAACCGCACGGCCACTTCGGCCGGCTCAGGTAGGTGGTCATAATGTTCTTGCTGATCAGTGCATTTAACTATTAAAGTGCCTCATAACGATTTCAACGATGTAAAAAAATTTTAAAGTAAGAATGTTTATAGTTACTTACGTCGTAATTTCCACGCAATTACGTTGCAATGCTGACTGCTTGTGCTCATTCAGTAGCGATGACTATATGAAGCATTTTCTTTATACATATGTTCATACGTAATGTACAGCAGCACTCATACACACCAAAAAGTTTTGCCACATGGAGTATGTATACAAAGATGTCGATATCACAACCATAAAAATGCCAAAGAATTTCTCTGTCCGAGATATTTCGATAAATACATTGACGTAACTGCACAATTTTACATACTACGAGCGTCCATTGCTTACAATTTATATGAAATGAGAACTGGTCAGAATTAAGAGAAATAGCCAGTTTGTTACTGCAATGCCATTACGTTAATTCTATTGTATAGACCGGAAGTAAAGTAAATGATGTACATAAAGAAATATTACAACAGTGGACGTTATTTTAGAATTTTGACAACTAATTAAAGAAGTTGTATGATGAAGTAAGCTGTTATATTTTGTGTGCTATTTCATGTTGGGTTAGTGTCTGCATGTTGTTTTTGTCAAAAGGAGTGCTGCTTAAAACTGGAAACCAGGTGAATGAAGTTTTGAAGAAAGGCCGCACTAGTTTATTCGGTGTGTTCATTGAGGAGATTTTATGGTGATTTGCTTTTATGTACATATATTTCAAACTCTTCAACAAAATTCACAAAGCTACATTTCTCAGCATGATGGAGTACCTAGACGTAGTCTTCAGTCTTTCCTTTAATAATCTGTTTACATTGTTGAAATCGTTATGAGGCACAACTACAGTTGAATAGGCAGTTTTTCACATGCTTTGGTTATAGGGCACCACCACCCCAAGGAATTTTAATCATATGGAGGAATAAAAATTGGAAACAAATGTAAACTACTACGGAAGTGCATCTTAACGTCAACAAGCCGCATGGTGGTAAATCTGTCAGTTCGATACCCGCATTGGCGCTATTTTTGTAAATAAATAGCGTTATGAAAGTGTTTGGTTGCTGTTATCTCCTCTGGATTTTTTTTAGGTAGTGTGGAGCCCCTCCACGCCCACAACGGCATGATGGGCAACACGAAAGGCCTAATGCCATCTCTGCATATTATTTAGTTTTCACTAAGTGAGGTCTCGCAGGATGTGGGTATTGCGATGATTCCGAAGTCTGGTTATGATTAACCGTTAATACGCGCTCATCTGGAGATAGATTGACTCGAAAGTTGAACGAAGAGTAGTGGGTTGAAGGGCAGAGGTCATACATCGCCACTCACAGTGTAGGCTAGTGTTGGTGGTTTCTTTGTGTTTTAGTGTGCGAGCTTGTCGGCTTCCCTATCGTAGATTGTTGATCGGCTTGAATAGTAGCTGGAACATCCTGTCAACGTTACTGATATGCAGGGGCTTGCCGATGTTGTCGCTTGTGGGTGTATGTTAGCTTCCTGTAAGTCGTTATGCCCTAAGTAGTTCTGCCTTCGGTCGCTTATGGTTCCATTGAAACGTCCCCTTTGAACAATTATACATGACTGTGCTTAAGCTGACACACAATATTTTTAGCGCAACACAATCTGACTTTCAAAAATCCCTACAACAGAATGGCCCTGACTAACATTAACCTATACGTTTCACAAATCACTTACCTCACAGAAATCTGGGTTACTCGAACTACTGAAATACAGCGAGCGCCACTACTGCCAGCTAAATAAAAGATTCAAACTACGGAAGGTACTAACTACTGATAGGCATAGTTAGCAGATGAAAGATTTTGATGGAGAACAAACAATGTATTTACCTTAATAGTGTTCAAAAGTCATAATATATATGTAACATTTGTGACATCCAGTTCGGCAAATTTCCTTTTTCTGACGGACACACGTCCAGCTCGTCCGCTCATATTAACATCTCAAAACTCTGGCTTCTCTCTCCCCACATCCACCACTAATGGCGGCTCACCTCCAAATGCGCAATGCTACGCGCTGTTCACATCCAACTGCCCAACTCTACAATATCGAATATTGCAACAATACCAACCAGCCACAGACTGCAAACAGCACAGTCAGTAATTTTCATACAGAGCGCTACGTGGCGTTACCAACATAAAAACCTAAACAGCCTACTTACAAAATATGTTATGGCGTCCATCACACTAATCTGTAAAGCTTGCATACGAACAAAACCACGACCGCAGGCGTGTAACACAAGTAAACTCAAGTAATCTACTTGTCTCGATAGAAGCCAGTAATGATTTGTTAAAATTTTTCATAATTACAATAACAAAGATATCAAATGCACACACTTACTGATACAATGTTGGTCCAAAGCTAAAATTATCTCACAGTCCATAAAGACAGTCCTGATCGTTCATCACAGTAAAATAGCAGTGTTTCTCTCAAGGTCTGAGCAGTAAAAGAAAATGCACACGGAAGTAGTGGATTTCCATGCAGTCTTGAAGAAGTAGTGTTGTCCTTCAAACGGAAAGACAGTACTGACTCTTGACATGCAGACAGCTAATGGGCCACAACAGAGCAAACCCACAGCAGAGTCAGTCGAAGTTGAAGAATATTGGTAGGTAGGTCATCACAGAGCAGACCCACTGTAGACCTGGTAGAGTGTATGGTATTGGTGGGCCACCAGAGGTGCAGACCCACTGCCGTCCTTGTAGAAATAATGGTACTGGTGGGCCATCAAAGATGCAGACCCACTGTAGTCCTTGTAGAGACGGCCAGCAGCCATCTTTTGCAACTGTGCAGGTGCAGAATCACCACTGAAGAGTCTTGCGGAGAATATAGCAAGTCTATAAAACCACCACTTGTACATTCACCAAAAATTTTTTTGAAATGTCCATAGAACCATTAATGCTGTTATCCAGTCCCTTGCTGAATTATTAACACACGTCCAAACACTAACAATCCTCTTTTTTTCACATATTGTGCATGTACTATGACCAACTAAAACGTGTGCAGTGAAATGTGACTTACAAGTTACTTAATTTGATGAACTGGTGTCAATTACAATTATAAATTTACAACATAAGAATACAATTACAAAGGTACAAAATACATCATTCAAGAACATAACAATACAGATAACATTTGTAATAAAACAGGCTTTACAAAAGAACAGAAATAAACTTGTACATCAGTGTTAAAAGAATAATGACATAAGTACATACATAAAAGATCAGAATAGCTTTCGAAACCTCAACATGAGCATTAAAACAAAACAGAATAAATAATATCTAAACATCTTTACAAAGTAAATAACATATTATTAGACAAATTCTACAACGTAACTCTTATTAGCTAAACACATAAAGACAGGAAAAAGACAAATACACAAGGGTACATAAACACATAGCGGAATAATACAAAAGGAAAGACAGGGTTCGTTTTCAGTGTGACATTTAGTACTGCAGTCCAACCCAAAACTTCGTTCTGTAGATCTTTCCCCTTATTTCAACATTTGTTTCCACCAAAAAAAAGTCCTATCCAAGCATGCTTTCTGTATTCTGTTCAACTCCTCTTTCAAAATTCTTTTTTGGCCAAACCATTTTCTTATAGCTTCCCAATGCATTTCTTCCAATTCATCACAACTCGTTCTCACATATAGCTTACCCCATCTTAAGCTAACTTAAATCTACTGAGCTCAGATGCTAAACTAAGGGACGAGGCCATGCAGCAGCACAAAACAAGTAACAGAAACAGCAATGACAAAGAAATGCAAATTGGCAAAGCTAGCAGCAGTAAATCTAAATCTGAAGAGCAAATGCAACATTATCACTAATATGAGCCAATATGCAGCAAAATGAAAAATAAATCAGTAGTAAAACTGGCTTAGCAGAGTAACACAAATTATAATTCAGTAGCACTATGCCTGGCAAACAGCAGCAGCAAATGCAATAACATATATCTAAACATGACAAAGCTCAAGCAGAAAAAATAGTACACTAAAGACAACAATGTAGATAAGGGAAATGTCTATTCACATCTTAATGTCTATGTAACTAAAGTGGTGCACCACAAAAACTTATTCTATGAAATAAATTACCAAGTACTTGAAAAGAAAATTATGTATGCAGTTCCTGTGAAGGGAAATGTCTTTTTGTGCTCCCTCATTTTTTTGGAAGCATATCACAAAATTATTATTTACTGGTTCTGTAGAGAGAAAATATTTATATTAGTACATCTATTAAATTTTATTTTAACCAATGCTGCAGTGCAGCTAGAAACTAGATATTAAACAAAATGAGTAATCCCTCAACTAGAAAGACAATAGATGTAAAATGTTTCTCATCATTTCATTAGGCATTTTAGTAAATATCATAAATTAAGAGCTCCACAGTGTAATCATGTGTTTTCAAGTTTGACGTGTCGTATTTGCGATGCTTTCGACAAAGAAATGTCAATAGCGAGAATAATGGCCTTTTTTTTCACCTGTGCCTCTGAAAGGCACACACTAATGGCTTTCTTTTGTCAGACGACTACCTCTCAGCTGGGCGCCCAAAACGCATTACGTCAAGGTCACTTACCTTTCTTACTGAAATATTTACGACAGCAGTTTCCACTACAGTGGCAGTCTCATATAAAAAAATTCACAGGTTGAGAATTTGGTTACAAATGTGTAGAAACAAAATTCTATTGATATAACAGAGTCCAAAAAATTTTCGTCGGCATTCTAATACATTCACGCATCTACATACATTTCATAGCTCTTAAAGTACGATTCTTGGTTTCCAACAACATTTTTCACAAACCAGAGTCCCTAACCACTACTCATTATTCCTTACCTTATTATACATATACATATTCGTCGACACTTCTTCAATATTTCATCATAACAAATACGTAGCATAATCAAATTCCTCATATAGCATCAGCTTATTGATAATAAACATACCTCAGCAGCATAATACACATCGTCATCGTAAAAATTACATCATAACACCTCAGTCAAATCTCAAAAACGTCGTATCTTTCTGCAATAATGTCAAAACCTAAAAAAAAATTCTCTGCTCATTTCCATGGTCTCATCTACCTCAAACGTACTTTAAAATCATGCTCCCTTACCAAATACATCATTCAAAGCTCTCATAGTATCACAATGGTTCCAAAAAAATATGAACAGTTCACAAAGTACAGACAAAATACAATTTCATAAGTGTGAAGTTATCCGACTGTGTAATTGCGTAAACATATAGTAAAAAAATGTTTATCTCTCTGTTAAATGATCAGATAGCTGTGTAATTTGTGTGTTAGAGAAATATGGTACCGATGTGTAAAGTTGTATAAGCAAATACCATATTAGCTAGGGCTCCTTGTGCTTGCCACACACATGGTACACAAAGTAAGCGTGTACCCCCCTGAGGATTAATGTAATTATACCCTCAGGTGTTACAGATTACAGCAATGGAATGAAATGTATCACGGAAAACTTTCTTTGTAATTCAAAAATCTTTAAAAATAAATGTTTTAAGTATAAAATTAATCACTCAAATACGTGCACTGTAGCGCTAAACTGTGCGTCTTGTTGCAACATAATCTCTGTGGAAGTGTCGTAGTTATCGTCCTCCGAAAGCTAAGTATTGCAGAAGTCAATGTACTTACCTCATGATAAACAAAAGTGAAATGCTTTGCGTATAGATATCTTAGTTATTACGCTTATTTCCGTGATGAAGAAAGCACTGTGCAGTAACGTATTGTTGTTCTACGGAAAAGGCTGTCTCATTGTAGCTATACCACAAAAGTTACTACTAAAACATGTTTTACTTTCCAGAGTAATACAGAAAAACTGTGCAGATGTAAAACAAACACCGCAAAAGCAACATTGTAAATTGTCACTCATTAGTAGCGTCGTGATAAAATCGTGTAGCTGTCAAATCGTGTAGCTGTCACATAAACTAACCACTGTGTCATCTGGTATCTCACAGAAAGTACTTTAAATCCAGAATGTATTTTCAAGTAAACCAAAATGTTGCATTAAAATCTCATTAGCAGTACTGGTAAATGTTCTAAGTATGTAAGCATGATATTCGTTACGTAATCGTGCAACTAACAAGCAAGAATGTACAAATAACAACACTGTGTCGTCTGTTCACTATAACAATGCATTCGTAATTTCTGTTTAAAAATGTTCCCTAGGTTCTAGACTGGATAGTTAACTTCAAAACATTGTTGCATGTTAACAGTTTCTCAGTGTGACAAATTGTGCTAGTAGCGTGAAGTGAAAAGTTTTATGGAAAGACTAAGTTAAAAAGCAAATTATCTTTCAATAAACGGTTTTAAATGTGAAATGTGGTGTAAACCTTTACCTTTCCTCAGTACACAGTAAATCAACTTGAAAGCAATTATGCGGTATATGTCGGTAAAGAATGCTTGAATTTTTCTCAAGGTTAGCGTCTATGTTATTTTTCTCTGAGCCAGCCGGCGCACGCGGCTGCCTGCTGTGCGAGTCATTGTCTCTTTGTTGGCGCGCGTCGTTATTAGGATTAGGAGATCTAACTTCTACAAATTCACCTTGTCGAGAGTGCCCTGCTCTGTTTGAATCCCGCCAGTTCTGATAAAATTCAGGTCTGTCGTTATGATTATATCGTCTGTCGTCATGTCGGTAGATTCCACAGTTTCTTTCTTGTCAGTCACGTGGTGGAGAATTTCTCCCTGAATCGTAACTGCGCGCTGAACTGTCTCCCTTGATAGTAATTGTTTTGGTTGCCATATTGTCTGTTTCTATGGTTATCTCTGTCATATTCATTGCTAAGGAAGTGCGATCTTTCTCTGTAACTATTACTACTCTGCCAACGGTTGTCATACGGGTGGTGTCTGTTTTGGTCACGATTTACGTTGTAAGAATAGCCTTGTCGTGTCCAGTTATTATTTCTTTCATCGCGGAATTGCGACAGATGTGACCTGTAATTGTTGTGTTCCTGTTTTCGCATTCCGCGATTGTCAGTGTCAATTTCTAATTCTTGTAAGAGTTCTTGAAAAGCTTCAGTGTCGTCTTTGCAACGTCTTGCCAAAATAATATGTCGTAAATGTTCAGGTAATTTGATTAAGCAAATGCGGATGAGTTCTGAGGGGCTGTATGGGTTTGAAAGACACTGATCCTTATGCAACATGTCTTCAACATATTTCATAAGACTGGAAAATTCAGATTGTTCGAAACGTTTCATCATTATGATGCTATGTTTTACTCGGTCTTGTGTAGCTTGAGACCAATACGCTGAGAGGAAGACATGATAAAATTCTCCTTCACTGTGACAATCGTGAATGACCGATCGCATTCTTACAGCTGGTTCATTCTCCAAGTAGCTAAACATAAATTCTAACCTGTGCTCCAATGACCAGTTGGGAGGAAACCAATGAGAGAATTGATGAAGCCATGCTTGTGGATGAATGTCGTTGTCAGAATTCTTAAATGTTTTGAATGTACGTGTAGTAATGAACAGCTTATAGTCAAAATCATCGTGTCGGCGAGTCGCACATCGCTCATTGTTACTTCGTTCCGGCGGTTACATCTCAAAATCCAATGCGCCTTGCCAATTTCTTTCATAATTTCCGAAGTGTCCTGTGTTATTATTTTGTGGTTGTTCCGTATTTCTATGTCCCTCTACCCGTACTGGAGCGCGAGTGTCCTCTGAAATATGCAATTCTTGTATTACTTGTGCCAACTGATCTTGTACTTCCCGGATTTCTCTTTTGTACTGTGTATTGATTTGATTTTGATTTTGTTTGAATTTTCTAATTTGTTCATACTCTTCAGTGTCCGTGAAGGCTACAGGTCTTGTGTCATTCAGATCATCATCTACCTTTGTAGATAAGTTAGTGAACTGATCTGAAAGTTCGTCTGCTTTATCCGTTAGTGAAATTATTTCCTCTGTGTGTTTTTGTGAACCAAGTTTCAGAGTGTCCATTTGTGTTGAAATCGTATCTACTATGTCCTTTAAGTTTTCTGAGTTTTTGCAAGTTACTTAACCGAATCGGTAGATGCAACTGAGTCAATTTTAGCTTGCAAGGTGTCGTGATTTTCATGAACAATAGTTTGCAGTTCTTTTATGGCTGCTTCGTGATTCTGTAATGCATTTTCATGACGCGAAGAAATAGGTTGGAAATGCTCACAAATTTGTGTTTTCACGTCATTACAGACTTTTTGACATTTCGATTCAATGTTATGTAACTCAGTAGTTAAATCTTAACGTGTTTGTTCAAGTGTGGGGTCTAACTTCCGAAGATTTTGTTCCATTGTGTCTAACTGTTGCTGTGTTTGTCTCTGGTATTGTTCCATTGTGTCTAACTTTTGAAGATTGTGTTCCATTGTGTCTAACTTCTGAAGCTTTCGCTGTGTTTGTCTCTGATTTTGTTCCATTGTGTCTAACTTTTGAAGCTTTTGTCCCATTTGTTGCATTAATTGTAATAACAATGCACTGGTGTCTGAAACATGTTCCTCAGTGCTTTTCGGCAGTGAATTTGCACCGGCAACATTCACATTTTGACAAGCGGAAAATGTGTCTCGACTCATTTGAGAAAACGGCGAGAACCCAAAACCTGAGTCTACAGTATTTGCAATATTGTGTTCTGTCATTCCAGATTCCTGAGGCGAGCTGTTGCCGATCGATCGATCGATAATGCTTCCCTGTTCACTACCTGTTTCACTGTCTACACCATTATTTGACGCCTGCTCCATTTCCCTACGCACAGTTACCAAATTACTACTTTGAATATTAGTTAATTCATTACAAGGTGGCGGTAACACACTGCTTTCGTCTTCACTGTCATTTCTCAGTATTACGTTTTTCACACGCCATTATTGTCACAATATTTCACACGACAACACAGAAAAACACAATTTGAAGAGCAAAAATAAGAGAACACATTAACATAGCACTGAAAATAATATCTAGTTGATTGCAAGCGCAGCTGCGAAATACTTGGTGCAATTTTACATGCGTGCCACACCTGTTTTACTGTACAACAATGAAAGACTGCAACTACAAAGGAGATTCTCTCTACAATTACACGCTAGCAATAAACAAAATCTACACTAATTACACAAACTACAAGAAAAAATCAGAAGATTCCAGTGAGGTATCCTCGGCTAAGGGTCGACATATGAAACGTCCCCTTTGAACAATTATACATGACTTTGCTTAAGCTTAAGCTGAGACACAATATTTTTAGCGCAACGCAATCTGACTTTCAAAAATCCCTACATAAGAATGGCCCTGAATAATATTAAACTATACGTTTCACAAATCACTTACCTCACAAAAATCTTGGTTACTCGAACTACTGCAATACAGCGAGCGCCATTACTGCCAGCTAAATAAAAGATTCAAACTACGGAAGGTACTAACTACTGATAGGCATAGTTAGCAAATGAAAGATTTTAATAGAGAACAATCAATATATTTACCTTAATAGTCATCAAAAGTCATAATATATATATAGTAGTTCATGACATCCAGTCTTACAAATTTCAAAACTCCGCCATTTCTCTCCCCACATCCACCACTGCTGGCGGCTCACCTCCAACTGCGCAACGCTACGCTCTGTTAACATCCAGCTGCCCAACACTACAATAGCCAACAACAATGCAAACCAGCCACAGACTGCACACAGCACAGCCAGTGATTTTCATACAGAGCGCTACGTGGCGTTACCAATAAAAATACCTAAACAGCCACACCACCTATGGTTGTGATGACAGCTTTGCAGAGCAAGGTTGAAAGGATTGTTCCGAGTGTCCGAGCTGCTGAATAGTCGTGTGGCGAGTTATGTGCAAGATTCATCCTGTATCTTATACGCAGCCACGGGCTGGAAATGTCAGTTATCGACAAAATACACTATGTGATCAAAAGCATCCGGACACCTGGCTGAAAATGACTTTCAAGTTCGTGGCGCCCTCCATCGGTAATGCTGGAATTCAGTATGGTGTTTACCCACCATTAGCCTCGTGTCAACTTCCACTCTTGCAGGCATACGTTCAATGAGGTGCTGGAAGGTTACTTGGGGAATGGCAGCCCATTATTAACGGAGTGCTTTGCTGAGGAGACGTATCGATGTCGGTCGGTCAGGTCTGGCACGAAGTGGCATTCCAAAACACCCCAATGGGGTTCTACACTAGTGACCATTAAAATTGCTACATCAAGAAATAATGCAGAGGATAAACGAGTATTCATTGGACAAATATATTATACTATAACTGACATGTGATTACATTTTCACGCAAACTGGGTGCATAGATCCTGACAAATCAGCACGCAGAACAACCACGTCTGGCCGCAATAACGGCTTTGACAAGCGTGGGCATTGAGTCAAACAGAGCTTGGATGGCGTCTCCTCATGCAGCTTCAACACGATACCACAGTTCATCAAGAAAAGAGACTGGCGTATTGTGACGAGCCAGTTCCTCGGCCACCATTGTTGAGAGATCTGGGGAATGTGCTGGCCAGGGCAGCAGTCGAACCTTTACTGTATCCAGAAAGGCCCGTACAGGACCTGCAACATCCGGTCGTGCATTATCCTGCTGAAATGTAGGGTTTCGCAGGGATCGAATGAAGGGTAGAGCCACGGGTCGTAACACATCTGAAATGTAACGTCCACTGTTCAAAGTGCCGTCGATGCGAACAAGAGGTGACCGAGACCATACCATCACGCCGGGTCATGCGCCAGTATGGCGATGACGAATACTCGCTTCCAATGTGCGTTCACCGCGATGTCGCCAAACACCGATGCAACCATCATGATGCTGTAAACAGAACCTGGATTCATCCGAAAAAATGACGTTTTGCCATTTGTGCACCCAGGTTCGTCGTTGAGTACACCATCGCAGGCGCTTCTGTCTGTGACGCAGCGTCAACGGTAACCGCAGCCATGGTCTCCGAGCTGATAGTCCATGATGCTGCAAACGTCGTCGAACTGTTCGTGCAGATGGTTGTTGTCTGTCGACTGAGGGATGGAGACGTGGCTGCACGATCCGTTACAGCCATGCGGATAAGATGCCTGTCATCTAGACTGCTAGTCATAGGAGGCCGTTGGGACCCAGCACGGCGTTCCGTATTACCCTCCTGAACCCACCGATTCCACATTCTGCTAACAGTCATTGGATCACGACCAACGCGAGCAGCAATGTCGCGATACGATAAACCGCAATCGCGATTGGCTACAATCCGACCTTTATCAAAGTCGGAAACGTGATGGTACGCATTTCTCCTCCTTACACGAGGCATCACAACAACGTTTCACCAGACAACGCCGGTCAACTGCTGTTTGTGTATGAGAAATCGGTTGGAAACTTTCCTCGTGTCAGCACGTTGTAGGTGTCGCCACCGGCACCAACCTTGTGTGAATGCTCTGAAAAGCTAATCATTTGCATATCACAGCATCTTCTTCCTGTCGGTTAAATTTCGCGTCTGTAGCACGTTATGTTTGTGGTGTAGCAATTCTAATGCCCAGTAGTATATAAGATTCAGGTCAGGGCTCTGTGCAGGCCAGTCCTTTACAGGGATATTATTGCCGTGTTACCACTCCACCACATGCCGTCCAATATGAACAGGTGCTCGATCATGTTGAAAGATGCAATCGCAATCCACGAATTGCTCTTGACAGCGGGAAGCAAGAAGGCTTTTAAAACATCAGTGTGCTGTGAATGTGCCATGCGAAACAACAAGGGGTGCAAGCCCCCTCCATGAAAAACACGGCCGCACTACAACACCACTGCCTCCGAAATTTACTGTTGGCCCTAAACACGCTGGCAGATGAGATTCACTGGGCATTCGCCATATCGACATCCTGCCATCGGATGGTCGCATTGTGTACCGTGATTCGTCATTCCACACAATGTTTTTCCACTGTTCAATCGTCCAATATTTGCGCTTCTTACACCAAGCGAGGCATCATTTGGCATTTACCGGCGTGATGTGTGGCTTATGAGGAGCCGCTCGACCACGAAATCCAAGTTTTCTCACCTCCCGCCTAACTGTCATAGTACTTGCAATGCAGTATGGAATCCAGTATGATGGTGTGGATTGATGTCTGCCTGTTACACATTTCAACCCTCTTCAACTGTCGGCGGTCTCTGTCAGTCAACAGACGAGGTCGGCCTACAGGCTTTTGTGCTGTACGTGTCCCTTCACGTTCAACTTCACTATCAGATCTAGGGATGTTTCGGAGTGTGAAAATCTCGCATACAGGCATATGACGCAAGTGGTATCCAGTCGCTTGACCACGTTCGAATTTCGTGAGTTCCGCGGTGCGCCCCATTCTGCTCTCTCACGATGTCTGATGACTACTGACGTCGCTGATATAGAGTACCTGGCAGTAGGTGGGAGCACAATGCACCTAATACGAAAAACTTGCGTTTTTGAGGAGTGTCCGGACACATTAGATCCCATAGTATATCAGTAGATGGACGTACTGTCTTACGGGTCGACTACACAGCTGAACCTAGTCGACCGATGCCGGACTGTCACTGTTTTGCTGTAATTGTCGCGCAGCGTGGTTTTTTTCCTCCGACGCCGGAACGTGATTGCGCGGGTTCCCGCGGACGCTTTGACGTCGCCGCCCGCTCCGCCGCCAACTGGCGCTTCGGCCGAGGTAATTAGTTCCATTGTGCCGGCTGCCCACGCTATCCGGCCAGCCATCTCGGTCGCTAATGACAGCGAGTCTGCTCTAACGAGGCGCGCGTCCTCTCCTCCGTGGACGCGCTCTGCCCTCTTTACTGGCACGAGAGCGCGGAGCGCGGTCGTTCGCGAGTTAGCGTCCGCGGCGACAAGACCCGCAGCGAGCGGTCTGCTCCGCGGAAACTGGTGCTTAGCGACGTCCACCGGGTTACGGCCGCCTAACGCGGCAATTCGCACGCAAATGGTCGCCGAGTATGGCGTTTAGGGCAACCCGCTGAGTGTCCTTAGTACTGCAGTTGTTATAAAAGAGGGGTAATAACAGTCGTTCGGACCTTCCGTTACCTAATACAGCAGTGCCAGCGAAAATGAGCCATTTCTGTCTAGGGCTGTAGCCTCTCGTTCAGCTTATAAAGTTCATCCAACAGAGTAGCGGAGTGACGGTTTTTAGGCACGGAGCTTGTTGATGCAACCGGGAGAACGAAGGGCAGCACGAATGGACACAGGTTTTTTTGTCCCACGGATAGGATTCACAAAAAGAAACGTGTCCTGGCAGATACTGGGAGATGCTAACACGCGAAATCGTACTTATAACGTGTCAGGAACCACTATCAAACGAGCCTCACGTGATCACACCCACAGGGTCCTCGAAGGCTATATAAGACAAATTACAGCGCATGGAGGCATTTAAACTGTCATTCCTACCGCGCTCCATATGCGAAAGGAATGTAAGTTACCAGTAATAAGTAGTACAATGGGAAGAACGCCCCACGTATACACTGGTGACCAAGATTAAAGCAACGAAAATAAAAATTTACAAGGTGTCGTTTATTTCGCCCCAAAACAGTATAAACAGGTTATGGTAAAGTAGAAACAATTTAAAGAATACAGAACGCAAACAACTGCAACATGAAACTTCCTGGCCGGCCGAAGTGGCCGTGCGGTTAAAGGCGCTGCAGTCTGGAACCGCAAGACCGCTACGGTCAAAGGTTCGA
This sequence comes from Schistocerca nitens, assembly GCF_023898315.1. Taxonomy (NCBI): domain Eukaryota; kingdom Metazoa; phylum Arthropoda; class Insecta; order Orthoptera; family Acrididae; genus Schistocerca; species Schistocerca nitens. The sequence goes on from NC_064621.1 coordinate 564,842,179, forward strand.
ATCCTGCCTCGGGCATGGATGTTTGTGATGTCCTTAGGTTAGTTAGGTTTAACTAGTTCTAAGTTCTAGGGGACTAATGACCTCAGCAGTTGAGTCCCATAGTGCTCAGAGCCATGAAACTTCCTGGCAGATTAAAACCGTGTGCCGGACCGAGACTCGAACTCGGAAACTTTGTCATTCCCGGGCAAATACTCTACCGACTGAGCCAGCCAACCACGACTAACTAAAATGTTCAAATGTGTGTGAAATCTTATGGGACTTAACTGCTAAGGTTATCAGTCCCTAAGCTTACACTCTACTTAACCCAAATTATCCTAAGGACAAACACACACACCCATGCCCGATGGAGGACTCGAACCTCCGCCGGGACCAGACGCACAGTCAATGACTGCAGCGCCTTAGACCGCTCGGCTAATCCCGCGCGGCCACGACTAACAAACAGCCCTAACAGCTTCAGTTCTGCCAGTACCTCGTCTCCTACCTTCTACGTTTCACAGATGCTCTACTGCTAAGCTTGCAGATCTATCACTCCTGGAAGACGGGATATTGCGGAGACATGGCTTAGCCACAGCCTGGGGGATGCTTCCAGAACGAAATTTTCACTCTGCGGTGGAGTGTGTGCTGATATGAAACGTTCTGAAAGATTAAAACAGATTAGAGCAACTGCCCGCGAAGGGTAAAGGTTCGGAGTTCGAGTCTCGGTCCAGCACACATTTTTAATCTTCCAGTAAATTTCATATCTGCGCACACTTCGATGCAGAGTAAAAATTTCATTCTGAAACACCCTCAGGCTGTAGCTAAGCCATGTCTCCGCAATATCCTTTCTTCCAGGAGAGCTAGTTCTGCAGGTTTCGCAGAAGAACGTCTGTGAAGTTTCGAAGATAGAAGGCGACAGCCTGGCATAATTGAAGAAGTGAGGAAAGGTCCTAATTCATGCTGGGGTAACTCAGTCTGTGCCAGTACCTCGTCTCCTATTTTCCAGATTTCACAGAAGCCCTTCTGCGAACCTTGCAAAACTAGCACTCCTGGAAGAAACTATACTGCGGAGACATGGGTTAGCTACAGTCTATCATGCTAAAGGCAAAGATCCCGAGTTGGTGTCTAGGACCGGATCCCAGTAATCTGCCAGGAAGTTTCATATCAGCGCACACTCCGCTGCAGAGTGAAACTTTCATGCATAACGGTAGACACAAATGTTATTCGTTTTTTTTTCAACTTAACGGATGTGCACACACATTCCGACAAGCGGTTAACGTGGTCGGTATGGCGTGTGACCACCGCCGGTAGCAATACGGGCCTAATAACGACGGAGCATGCTGTGAATTATGTCATCAGTCTCATGTTGAGGCCATAACGCCCATTCTTCCTGCAGAGCTGCTCGCAGACTTGGAGACTGGTTGGTGGATGCTGACGTGATGCAAATCGTCTTCCTAGTGCATCTCAAACGTGCGCTATGGGATTCAAACCATGAAAGCGAGCAGGCCACGCCATGCGTGCAATATCATCCCTTTCCAAGAACACATCAACCATCGGTGCACTATGAAATAAACTAAAGTCCGCTCGAACAGGCCATGAAAGCCCAACGGTACCGACCGGACGCCGTGTCATCCTCAGTCCGCAGGCGTCACGGGATGCAGATATAGAAGCGCATGTAGTCAGCACACCGCTCTCCCGGCCGTATGTCAATTTACGAGACCAGAGCAGCTACTTCTCAATCAAGCAGCTCCTTACTTTGCCTCACAAGGGCTGAGTGCAACCCACTCGCCAATAACGCTCGGCAGATCGGATGGTCACCCATCCAAGTGATAGCCCAGCCCGAGAGCGCCTAACTTCGGTGATCTGACGGAAACCGGTGTTACCACTCGGTCAAGGCCGTGCTCTATGAGGTCGAGCATTATCGTCCGTTTGGGTCCACAGCAACTCATAACAACTGCAGACGAGGTCCCAAGATCTGGTCACAATACCTGACAGCAGTTAAACCTTGCCATATAATTTCATGAAGAGGGCTTCCAGTGGTAAACATAATCCCTGCTCACACCATTAGGGAACCTCCTCGATTTCGGTCTCTTTCCACAATGTTCCACGTCCCCTCTGGATGCGAACCCATCGAAAATCACTTTCCAGACTAAATCGGTACTCATCTATGAAAGTAACATTGGCCCACTGTTCGACTGTCCAGGTGGCATGTTGATGATTCCACTCTAGACGTCCCCTTCTGTGAAGTCGCGTCAGACGTATACATACAGTAGGTCTTCGACAATAAAGGTCAATCTGCCGAAGCCTTCTGTACACCGTTTGCTTCGATACAACACGTCCGGTGGATGATGACAGCTCACATGCCAGTTGCCGTGCAATACTAAGGCGGTAATTTTGTGTCCTTACAGCCAAATAACGGTGCTTCCTTCTGATGTCGCACATGCTCGGCCCTTTCCTTGACTTCTGCATACAGTTTCGGTCTCTATAAACTGCCGCCACATCCGAGAAACAACAGGGCGATCCGCATTAAGCCATCGGGCCAAATCAGTTTGCGACTTTCCTGCTTCCTTTCTTTCTTTGGCCCTCCAACGCAGAGAATCAAGTAGGCGTCTTGTCTGTGCCATATTGCCCCGTCTGTGACTGTGAACACAGCGATTATGGATTTGGGGCTACCCAGAAAACACTACCTCAGTTCACAGGCGCCCTGACGTCATCGTTGGCATGGTTTCCGGTTGATTAGAATGCCATCTTCCGATCAGATAACGAATGAACGGACATCTGGTTGACAGTCTGTTTGATTATATCGTGAATCAGTCACGGACAAGCAAATAGCGATTTGTTGCTTTAATTTTGGACACCTCGTGTACTTCACAGACCGACTTGGGTCTGAAGATGGATTGCCTATAAAAGTAACGCCGAAATATACACTCCGTTCAAAATTCCCTCTCATATGCAGTATTTAGAACCATGAATTTAATTAGCAATGCGAGTGCGACTGCAAAATTTACTGGATGGCAGTGCTTCGCAATTGGTAAATATGTATGGGAATTGAATATTTGTCGTAAGCTCCTTCTCGCCCCTCCTTTCTGTCAATCTTCTTCTCTCCCCTTTTTTTATCCATCTCCTCCTCCCACCCTCTCTCTGTCCATCTCCTCGTCCTCCTCTATGTCCATCTCTTCCTTCCCCCCTCTCTCCATCTCCTTCACTCCTTATCCTTCTTTATCTCCTCACTCCCCACTCTCTCTGACCATTTTCTCCCCCCCCCCCCCCTCTCTCTGTCCATCTCCTCTTCCATTTTCTCTCTGACAGTGGGCCTTCTTTAGTGTGTGTGTGAAATCTTATGGGACTTAACTGCTAAGGTCATCAGTCCCTAAGCTCACACACTACTTAACCTAAATTATCCTAAGGACAAACACACACACCCATGCCCGAGGGAGGACTCGAACCGCCGCCGGAACCAGCCGCACAGTCCATAACTGCAGCGCCCTTGACCGCTCGGCTAATCCCGCGCGGCCCTTCTTTATTGTTGTTGCAAACGAAACCTTGATTGGGAACTGAAGTGTTTCTAAATGAAAGTATAAATCGCTTGGAATCAGACGATATACGGGGTGTAACCGAGACCTCTCCAGCTGCAGGAAATGTGAAGACAACAGCTCAAAAGGCAGTATTTCGCACTGTTTTTATTTACGAACGAGTAGGACTAATTAGTTTCGGACGATTCACCGTATTTCCGTATTCTGATCGTAAGCCGATAAGCCATACATTTAACTTCCCTGTTGTATGTCGAAAAGCGACTGCGAGGAAGAAACTAAAACAGCACATTGCTGCGCATACAATTTTTTGCTAAAATTACACTGGGCGAGTCACTTGAGACATAAGACCCCTTTTATTTCGTGAAAGTTACACATATCGAAACGCGGTTCTCAGCATATATTAGAGCATCAAGGGTCACTTTTTTTTGTTTGGTTAATGTTTTTAGTGCTGCCGTCAACGGAGATATTGGAACAAGTACGTTTTCTTAAAGGGAGTCATATGCTTTTTAAATTGCATTCAATAGTTCATAAGAAGAGAATTACAATGATAGAGATTTTCTTAAAGTTGATCTGTCATAGATAAATTCGGGAAATATCCTAGAATGTGAGAGCATTTGCTGTGCAAACACTGCCAAGAAGGCGCCTCGGACTAGGCTACGTCGTAGTTGTGTACCGTAAGGTAGACCTGCGCTACGAGAATAGAGCTTTATTTCCCCTTGAAACAACTTACGACCTAGACGCAAGTTGACCTGCGGATGCTGTATGTGGAAATACGACAGGCTATAATCCAGCGTATCACAAAGGGAATAGGAAAACTATTTCACGTTTGTGTAGCTTCCCTGATTTACGTGGACTGAAACAGAGAAATCAACTGCCCATTCTTCAAAAATAAAGAGCTCTTATACGCTTCAAAAAGTAACTACTGTACTAAATATCTAAACATTACAAGGAAGATCTATCTTTTCCTGTACGTGGCTGTATGTTTGTTAGAGATAAAATGTATGCTGTCGGAAAACTGTTTCTTCCTACACTGCTCTTCTTCTTCTTAAGTTGCCAATCCTAGGATTGATTTGCAGCAGCTCTCCATTCAGTGCGATTGTCGGCCAGCCTCTTCAATTCCGTGAAACTTCCGCATCCTAGGTCCTGCATTATCTGGATTATGTACTTTCTTCTAGGTCTGCCTCTTGCCCTTTTGCCCTCCACAAGGCCTTCCATTATAGTGTGGAGAAGACTTTCATGTCTCAGAATGTGTCCCATCCATATATCTCTCCTCTTCTTGACCGTCTTCCAAAGAACTGGAACTTCCTCCGCTCTCTGCAGGACTTCTTCATTTGTCATCCTGGCCGTCCATGGAATTTTTAACATCCTTCGCAGACACCACATTTCGAATCCTTCAATCCTTCTTCTTTCGTCCTCTCCAAGTGTCCAGGTTTCGCTGCCGTAGAGAAGCACACTCCCAACAAAGGTCTTTATTAACCGCTTCCTTAACGCCAGACTTATCATATTTGATGTGAGGAGTCCTTTCCTTTTATAGAATGCAGTCTTTGCCTGATTTATTCTACTTATTACATCTTTCCTACTACGACCATCTGATGTTATTCTGCTTCCCAAGTAGACAAAGTCTTGTATTTCTTTCAGCTTCTCTCCATTCAGCCTTATATTCGTAATTGCTTGATTATTTTGTTTGCTTGCAACTAAGATTTTTGTTTTTGACTTATTAATTTTCATGTTGTACCGTGTAGCAAGAGTGTTTTCCATTTCCTCCAACACTACTTGTAATTCTTCCTCATTTTCCGCTAGGACAGCAATGTCATCCGCAAAACGCAGCATATCAACTATTTTTCCCTGGATCCTGATTCCATTAGCTTGTCCTAACTTTTCTCTGACCTCGTCCATTGCTTTCTGTATGTACATATTAAAGAGGACAGGGGAGAGTGCACATCCCTGTCTGACACCCTGTTTAATTTTTGCTTGTTGTTGATGTTCCCCACATCTCACTATTGCCACCTCTTCTTTGTATAAGTTCCATATCGTTCTCCTGTCCTTGTACTTAGCTCCAGTTTCCCTCAATATCTGGAATAGTTTTTTCCATTCAACCTTATCAAAGGCCTTTTCGAGGTCAACAAATGCTATGTAGGTGTCCTTTCCTTTTTCCATTCTTTTTTCTATTATGAGCCTTAGGGCCATAATGGCTTCTCGCGTACCTCTCCCTCTTCTAAAGCCAAACTGGTCTTCTGTGAGCATGCATTCCACATTCCCTTCAATTCTTCTGAGGAGGATGGTCGTCAAAATTTTTGATGCATGTGATGTTAGGCTGAGGGTTCTGTATTGTGCACACGATTTTGCTGGCATTTTCTTTGGTAATGGAACAATAATACACTTTTTGAAGTCCTCAGGCAGCTCTCCAGTATCATATATTTGGCAGATTAATTTATACAATTTATCTTTTATTTCTGTTCCAGCTGCTTTGATGATTTCTGCAGGCAATGAGTCAATTCCTGGTGCTTTTCCGTGCTTAAGTGCCTGTATTGCCTGATCAAATTCAGACCTTAGTATGCTGTCTCCTAGTTCATCTTTATCTACTTCGTCCTCACTTTCAATCATGTCATCTTGTACGTTGCCTCCATATAATTTCTCTAGGTATTCCTTCCACGTAAGTGCTATATCTTCATGATTATACACCATCTTATTATCCTCTCTTATTAGGGCATTACATCTAATCCTTTGTCCTCCTGAGAAGAAGCGTTTCACTGTTTTGTATGCTAATTCAAGGTTCCCTTTCTTCAGAAGGTCTTCAGCTTCTTTGCATCTGTCTTCAAGAAATCTTTCTTTTACTTGCTTCAACTTCCTGTTGATTTTGTTCCTAAGCACTCGGTATGCCGTTTTCCCTTCTTCCGTTTCATTATTTTTGAGCTTCCTTCTTTCCTCAAACATAAGTATTATTTCATCAGTTATCCACTCCTTCCTCTTTTCAGGTTTTTGTTTTCCAATTATCTCTTCAGCTGCTTTTATTAGGCCATCTCTCATATTTTCCCAATGTTGTTCTACATTCTCTATAGGATGCTGTTGAATTAGATCCTTAGCCCTTTCTTGGAACTCCTTCTGCGTCTCACGGTTTCCAAGCTTCCCTATATCCAGTTTTCCATTTCCTATTTTCTTCCTTATGCATTTGAACTTGAGTCGGCATTCCGCAACAACCATGTTGTGATCACTCACAATATCTGGGCTTGCGTATGCTCTAGAGTCTTTTAGTTGATTTCTAAATCTATTTTTGACTAGAATGTAATCAATTTGGTATCGTTCTCTATCCCCTGGTGACTTCCAGGTGTATCTTCTACGGGGGTGATGTTGAAACCACGTGTTCGATATTATCAGTTGATTCCTGTTACAAAATTCTATAAGTCGGTCTCCTCTATCATTCCTCTTACCAAGGCCGTGGCGTCCAACAGCTGGCTGTACCTCTTTATCTCCTACTATTGCGTTCCAGTCTCCCATGATTATTAAATTTGTTTCTCCTTTGATTCCTCTCAAGGCTCCATTTAACTCTTCGTATACAGCTTCAACTTCCTCATCCTCCTGGTTTGTGGTAGGCATATAGACCTGCATCACAACCGTCTCTGTAGGTTTGGTATCCAGACTGACAAGTATTATCCTTCCTCCATATTGTATATATCCCTTCACTCTCTGCCCCAATTTTCGACTCAAAACTACTCCAACCCCACCTGCTCCAGGTCTATCTTCTATCGTTCCTGTGTGAATTATCCTGTACTCATCACTCCAGAAATCTCCGCAGTTAGGCCATCTCATTTCAGACACTCCTAGTATATCCAACTTCATTTTCTTCATTTCTTGCTTAAGGTTTTCGAGCTTCCCCATCTGCAGTAAGGTGCGGACGTTCCACGTTCCAATTCTACTATAGCTCTTTTTATTTCCTTTCTTCCTATGAACTGTTGAAACGAGATCTCTGGTAGTCCCCTCCCGGAGATCCGAATGAGGGGCTATTACTCCGGATTGCATTTTTACTAGAGCTTGTTTCATATTCATATTATGGCTGCTGATACTTGAGAAATCTAATTAGATCTTTAATGAAGTGGTTTCTCCTTGCCTTCTTCATTCTATGCCGTTGGCCATCATGTGGCTCTTCCGCCTTTAGGGACAGTTTCCCATCCCAAGGACAAGAGAGTGCCCTGCCTCTACCTGCTCATCCGCCCTCCTAGGAGGCCGTTTCGCTTGGTAGAGGGTGTCTCCTTATTCCGGGAGATACTCGGTCGCCATATCCTCGTTAGTGGTAACAGGGTGTACCGTGCAGCAATCCTTGGCTGCAACTCGTGAAGGTGAGGTTGGCATTTGTATGGAGAGGCTGTTTGAGACGCATCACATACCTTACACACTGCTCTAAATTACGTCATATGGGATACATTCGTTGAACTAAACACTTTATTAAAAATTCTTTCGTGAACACCTGTACATTGCAAAACAAATATTCTTCTCAACAAATATTCTTATTCTGCTGAACACCAGTGCGTAATGACAGTGTTACCAGTTAAGTGCAATACATGCTGTCGACTTATTTGTATATTTGTCACTGAAATGCAATTTCGTACACACGTAGTGACATAAACGATTTATTAACAATGATTTGGTAACCACTCAAATCACATAACATAAATGTTGGCTAAAAAAAAAAAAAGATACATTTCCTTAAGCATTCGAAAGAACGATGAGCAGATGTAATTCCAGTGGATGACTTGGTAGGGAATACACTGGTGATTCGACCACACGACGTATCATCTGGCGGAGTTGGGGCTTTGATGTAAACTGCGTCTTTGAATGCTCTCCAAAGGAAGAAATCAAGAGAAATCAAATCGGGAGACCTCGCAAGCCACTTGACAACAGAATTTCATCCTAGCCAACGTCCTGAATGTTCTCATTCGGTATTTGCGTTGCAACACGACACGAGTGAGCTGCATAACCGTCGTGTTGCAGCCACATACACTGTCGAACATCCAGTGGCGCCTCTTCTAGAAGAACAGGCAGAATTTTCGTCAGAAAATGTGCGTACCCAATGCCCATTTAGAACGCCTGAGATGCCGTAAGGTCCCACAGTGTAATTTCCTATGATGCCGCACAATACGTTTACGCTCCATGGATCTTGACGTAGCATCTAACGAAGCCAATGTGAATTTTCGGCTGTCCAGTAGTGCTTGTTATGAAAATTTACAGTAGCGTGGTTAGTAAACGTTTCTTCATCAGTGAAGGGCACACGATAGAAAAACGTAGGGTGATCCCTCAGTTGCTGAAGGGAAAACCAACGAAATTCTATAGAACGTTCGAAGTCATCACGGTCGTCGAGTGCCTAATGTAGTGACAGATGATAGGGGTGGAAATTCTGTCGATGCAAAATGCGAATGACACTCGTCTGGTTGATTCCATATTCCTTATCACTATCACTTTGCGGATTCATTAGCGTTGTAGTCAGAACAGCTTCTTCGTGTTTTCTGTCAGTTGCAGTATTCTTTCTTGTCCTCTTCCTGACGTTCAAGCAGCCTGTCCGTACTAGCTTCTTAATGGTTTGTACAATTGCCTGGCGCGCTGGACATTGGCGCTCGGATAGATAGCTCTATACCGCTGAATTGTTTTTATGATATTTCTTTTTCATTCACCATATAAAAGTAATATCTCCAACTTCTCCTCATTGGTGTACATGTCTGCACGAAACGTATGTTAAAGCAGATATAAGCGGCCTGCATTTCAGACAAGTAGGCAGGGAAATGTCTTGAAATTCCCACACCGTGTAGCACGAAACTGTGCTTGCTAATGTTGATTCCGATCACAGTGCTATCAAATTTTAGGACATTTCTCGCATATTCTATGACAGTTTTCAACGTCAACATTAGCAAACGCTGTATCACTCTAATTTTCTTCTCAAGAGCTATCGAATGCTGTTATAAAAAGTGTTCAGTTCTATTTAGAAAAAACGTACTTGCTTCTATATCTCCGTCGACACCAGCGCTAAAACAGTTAACAAAAAATACGTGCCCCTCAAGGCTCTCACATTTGCTGTAAACAGCGCTTCTATTGTATAATCTTTCACGAAATAAAAGGGGTGTTACGTCTTACGTGACTCACTCAGCCTGTATGTAAGGAGAAAAAAACTGTCTAATGGGTCTGATATTCTACTATCGTAGTTAAAACTGACATCGAGGAAGAAAACGAAACCTCACATTCTCACAGCTCAGCACGGTTTCAGCAGAAAATCTGTACACTGTTGTTTAAAAAAATACACAGCTAATGTCTGACACCAGTCTCTTGGAGTATTGTCTATAGATCTGAAGTAAATCGGTCAGGAACATCTCGTGTGTCCGTCTCAGTAGGTGTGCGGTGACCGCCGAGGGCTGTTAACCAAATACGCCTGGGTTTGATTTCCGGCCGTGTCGGAGTTTTTCTCTGCTCGGCAACTGGGTACGGTGTTGTCTTTACGTTTGTATCGTCATAAATGACACCAAACTATTGAGATGGCTGTACAGGTACGTACCGAAAGAGAATAAATTAAAAAAGATCCATATTTTTGCTAAGAATATTTCCCCAATTTACTAAAAAATTGGTCAAAAAATTCACCAGACTTTTGGAAACAATATTAAAGAACGTGTTGTATTTATGTAGTAGTATAGATTACCTAGGCAGAAAAATGTTACTTTGTGCAAAGATTTATAAAGTGCATTGCAAAAGAAAATGTATTTAGAGAACCTGATTTTCGATGGAAACGTGTGACATTCAATGGGCATCTGGGCCCACGCTGTTATTGCAGCTTACAAACAGAAAACATGTCCACCCCTGGTAGCTGAGTGGTCAGCACGACGGAATGTCATACCAAACGGGCCGGCCGCTGTGGCCGAGCGGTTCTAGGCGCTTCAGTCCAGAACCGCGCTGTTACTACGGTCGCAGGTTCGAATCCTGCCTCGGGCATGGATGTGTGTGATGTCCTCAGGTTATTTAGGTTTAAGTAGTTCTAAGTCTAGGGGACTGATGACCTCGGATGTTAAGTCCCATAGTGTTTAGAGCCATTTGAACTATTTGAATCATACCTAACAGACCGAGTTCGATTCCCGGCTGGGTCGGAGATTTTCTCCGCTCAGGGACTGCGTGTTGTGTTGTCCTAATCATCATCATTTCGTCCCCATTGACGCGCAAGTCGCCGAAGTGGCGTCAGATCGAAAGACTTACACCCGGCGACGGTCTACCCAACGAGAGGCCCTAGTCACACGAAATTTACATTGCCGGTCGGGGAGGCCGAGCGGTTCTAGGCGCTACAGTCTGGAATCGCGAGACCGGTACGGTTGCAGGTTCGAATCCTGCCTCGGGCATGGATGTGTGTGATGTCCTTAGGTTAGTTATGTTTAATTAGTTCTAAGTTCTAGGCGACTGATGACCTCAGAAGTTAAGTCGCATAGTGCTCAGAGCCATTTGAACCATGGATGTGTGTGATGTTCTTAGGTTAGTTAGGTTTAAGTAGTTCCACGTTCTAGGGGCTGATGACCTTGGAAGTTAAGTCCCATAGTGTTCAGAGCCAATTTTGACACGCAAGTCGCCGCAGTGGCGTCAGCTCGGAAGACTTGCACCAGGCGAACGGTCTACCAGACGGGAGGCCCAAGCCACACGGAATTTCCATTTCCAACAGAAAACATCAAACAACCACTCTTAATACGATGAATACTGCGACTATCCCAGCTGCGTCAAACTCCGTTACTTACATTTTGTGCTGAAAAATCATGTAAAGTAGAATCTTCTCAATGATGGGTTCTGCTTTTGAGATTGACTATAGATACAATTTTACAAAATTTCTACAATTGCAAGTAGTATACTCCGTATCGAATGACAATCGTACTGGGCTGAGTGATAACAGCAGCTCAGCGTAAACTCGCGTGAATATGATAGTAATAACAAGGAAAATTAGATGGTTTGAAAAGCAATGAAAACCATTTACTTGTGTCCAAAACTATTTTAGTCACGATAACATGTTCAACGTCAGTGCTCCTAAACACATGGCACAGAAAGCTTTAACACATAAGAAAATGAGAAAAAGGAAAATCCCTACGTAGCGGAAAACATTGACTGAAGCTAACTGGAATGGAGTATGATAAACTTAAACATCTATCATTCAGGTTAATTAACAGCAAACAGATGGTGCTCCGCACACCAAAATATATTCTCTTCACAAAGGCACAAAGGCTGTATCTCCACATAGATGAAAGTTTCAATAAAATTCTCTCTCTAGAACTTGACGATGCGAACGGAGAAAGTAGCTGTGCGTGAACTTTAGTCTCTACCAATGATTAACAAACTCGTAATGTGAATGTGCCCTGCCTGCGCACAGCGAAACTGCGCCTTACCACAACGTCAAGCGGCAAACACGGAACCGCGCATCATTCTGCTGACACCAGACTTCCCGCTAGGAACACCGGAACTCCAGTGCCCCTTCAGACACGCTACCCGTAGTTCGCGGCCAGGCGGTCTGGTTCAGACTGGCTCGCTAAACTGGACCTCTTCTTAAACAAATTACAGACCGTGCCAAACACAAGCCATGATTGTAGTAATCGATAACTACTCGTACGTACGTAAGTGTATCTTCGCAGTTACCCAGCGGTAGGTAGTATGCGAAATAACTAAACAGTGAAAATTGCAAACGTAGTGGACAACTTTCAACAGCAGCTTGCAGAACATACAGAGTTACAATTATTGAACTACATGAAACAAAGTCGCCGTAATTTCTGAATGGCTAGCGTTAGGACCTTCAAACTGCACCGTTGGCCGCGGGGCAAGATCGGAATTAATATGGACTGGTTCAACCACGAAGTCCACTTTCATTTGGATGGATTCGTCAATAAGCAAAATTGGTGTATTTGGGGGACTGAGAAACCGCCTTTCGCGATCGAGAAGTCTCTTCGCCCTCAACGGGTGACTATGTGGTGTGCAATATCCAGTCACGGAATAAGCGGTGTGATATTCCTTGACGGCACGGTGACTACCAAACGGTACCTGAAGGTTTTGGAGAATTATTTCATCCCCGTTATGGAAAGTTATCCTGATTTCTACAAGATGTGGTTTATGCAAGACGGAGCTCGACCCCATCCAAGCAGGAGAGTCTTCGATGTCCTGGAGGAGAACTTTGGGGACCACATTCTGGCTCTGGGGTACCCAGAAGCTGCTGGCATGGGCCTCGTTTGGCCGCCATATTCTCAGGATCTGAACACATGCAACCCCTCTTCGTGTGGGTATATTAAAGACAGTGTATACATCAATAGCCCCAATACCACTGCTGAGCTGAAAACGGCCAGTCATGAGGTCATCTACAGTATCGATGTTCCGACACTGCCGCGGGTCACGCAAAAATTGGCTATTTGTCTGCGCCCCTCATGAATAAAGTGTCTGCACGCCGTGGTAACTAATTTACGTTTTTTTCGTGTAGTTCAATGATACGGTATGGCTGTAGATATTTGTGTGATCCTCGGGGAAGCGTCACGGAAATACTGAAATACCCGAAACCACTGAAGATAGACGCAAACCACTCCTCTAAAGCCTATTTATACAGTTTAGAGAACTAATATCAAGCGAGTAACATACTACAACCTTCATAATTTGGATTTGCAGCTCCTTGTGTTTCCCAAGCTTGCAGTTAAGATTGTAGGATGTGAGGTCCGCCAGTTATGCTAAACACCGTTATTTCAAGTACCCAGACATGTTTCAGCACCACTGTGCCATCATCAGTGGGTTTATGTTTTATCTAATCTGTAATGTGAACATTTCTACTAAATGATTACAAAATTATGTGGATATTTAGTTCACCAAATAGTTTGGCGCCAAATATGAATTTTGTTATATTTTATCTATGTTTCTTTTTGTTAATACCTTTACACTTGGTGTGCACGTTTTATCAGGACCACTTGTGTGTTATTTATTACAGGTAGCTTGTCATCTGCAACCAAACGATGTTGATGAGAAAGTTTGTTAGCAGTAAACCTATCATTTAAAAGTAATTTAGTTTGTCGCGATATGTTGCGCCTATATTCATTTTTACTTACGTTTTCGTGTGGCAAGCCCTTTTATTCTCAGTATCATGGTGAGGTGTCGTGATGCACACACAAATATAGCATGTATTTTCACAAATAAGGTCGTAAAATCACTTTACACGTCACCAAAACACAGCGTAATTGTGGTTGTTGTGTGTCCAAGCCCAGTCAATGTTCGTTTGTTCACCAGAGATTCTGGCACCAAATTTGAATTTTGTTTACATTTTATCTATTGTGTGTGTGTTTTCTGTACGCTTCTTAGCTATTTGTGTATTTTTTTTTTAATCTTATGGGACTTAACTGCTAAGGTCATCAGTCCCTAAGCTTACACACTACTTATGCTAAATTAACCTAACGACAAACACACACACCCATGCCCGAGGGTGGACTCGAACCTCCGCCGGGACCAGCCGCACAGTCCATGAGTGCAGCGCCTAAGACCGCTCGGTTAATCCCGCGCGGCGTTTGTGTTTTTATATGGTGTTCCCTTTGTGTGTAAATGATAAGTCGTTGTAGAATGTAGTGTATCCATTTTTCGTGTGTGTGTGTGTGTGTGTGTGTGTGTGTGTGTGTGTCTATGTGTGTGGGTAGACTTTATCTGTGTTGTCTTTTTTGTAAAGTTCTTTTAATATGTTAAATAGTGTGCCCTTGCAGAGTGTAGTGTATTCATGGATACACTACATTCTACAAGGACTCGCCATTTACACACAAAGCGAACGCCATGTAAAAAGACAGCAGAAACAGATAGGAAGCATACAGAAAACACACGCCCATACACACACACACACACACACACACACACACACACACACACACACACACACACACACACACGCGCGCACACACACACACACACACACACACACATAAAACGTAAGCAAAATTCAAATTTGGCGCCGAGCTCTCTGGTGAACAACTGAACAGTGACTGGGCTGGGACACACAACAGCCACAATTAGACTCTGTTTTGGTGACCAGCAAAGTGCTTTTACGACCTTATTTGTGAAAATAAATGTTATATTTATGTGTGCATCACGACATCTCACCATGATGCTGAGAATAAGCTTTTAATTATGAATCCTCGCGGCAGTGGCTCTCTCAGGCGACTGTTATTGGATGTTATAGAGGGGTTGATGCGGACACAGACCATTGTCTAGTAATGGGCAAACTAAAACTACAGCTGTGTTATAAAAGAAAGAGGAACAACATGGTCAACAGATTTTTTGATGTTGAGAAGCTTTAGGAACGGGAGTTGTGGCACTCAGAGTGCATAACAGATTTGAAGTTTAGCCATCAAATCACAGTAATGAAAGAAGTGTTAATGACCAATGGGAAGATATAAAGACCGCTGTAACTGATGCAACAAAGGAAATTCTGGAAGGAAAAGGGCAATAACAAGAATAAATGGTTCAATGGTAAATTGAGTAAGTTGTGAAGGCCAGGAAGAGAACTAGGGAAACACTCATGCTGCATAGAAGTTCTGGAGGAAAGCAGAAAGGAGTCAAGAACATAAGAAGTGAAACAAACAGGATTCTGAGGACAGAGAAAAGAAAATTCATGACGAAGATTATTAATGAAAGAGAAAAGACAAGTACAATGTTTTTCAGCAGAAAAATATTTCAGTGTATAAGGATGTAAATATGCTAACAGACAAGTGAGGATTCTGGACAAGTGGAAGGAATAGTTTGTGGAATGCTGAATATCGTGACAATGTCTTTCCAGAAGGAAGAAATGTAGAGGGTGTGCAGGTAGAAGAAACTGGAGTAACTCAAGAGGACGTAGATAGAGCAATTAATAAACTGACGAATAAGAAACGATAGCTCCAGAGATTTTGAAGACAGAAGGTGACACGCTTCAGGAAGAAATAATACTAATTGAGGAAGGGAGAAGAAAAGAGATCCCAAAAGAGTGAAAATCAGCTACCAGTGCATGAAAATAACAACAAAAGTAGCTGCAGTAATTATAGACGTATTTCTCTATTAAGTGTACCATAGAAAGTATTATCATAAATAATTCTCAAAAAGAGGAAGCCTTTTGCAAAAGATATTGTTGGAGAATAACAGCAGGTTTTCGCCCTGAAAGATGAACAGTGGATCAAATTTTCATTATGAAGCAAATCTGGGAGAAGAGCTGGAATTCAACCATCGGTTCCTGGTAACATTTGTAGATTTCTCGAAGGCCTCTGATAATATACACAGATTAAGTATACAGAACATCCTGAGGGAATTTGGCATACCAAGGAAGTTAATTAACTTGGTGAAGGTTTGTACAACAAAGACAAAAGCCAAGATGAAATAGCGGGGAGAGCTATCCAAGAATTCAATATGAGAACAGGTGTGATGCCAAGTGATGCCATTTCTCCATTGATTTTTACTTTGGTCCTGCAGAATGGAAAGAGAAGGCAAAGGGCTGAAGCTAAATTGAAGAACACTGTTATTGTGATATGCAGACGACATTGTAGCTATAGCGATGTGAGAGAAAGAGGGAGAAATCATAGAGAACTTAGCAAAGAATGCAGTGAGATTGGACTGAGGATTAATGCGGAGAAGACTGAAGTGATGGCAATATTCAGAGGAGCCCCTAATAAGCCACAATACAGATTTGAATGTGGAACATAGCCCGAGTAGAAAATTTAAAAATGTTCACACGTGGCTCAACAGGCACAATAACCTAAAACAAATATTAATGAACGTATTGTCAATGGATGTAAGACTTAATTCAGTCTGATGCAGATAACGTAGCCAAAAACTCTCTCAGTTAAAATCAAATTTAGAGCCTCTAACCCAGTAATACAGGGTGATTCAAAAAGAATACCACAACTTTAGGAATTTAAAACTCTGCAACGACAAAAGGCAGAGCTAAGAACTATCTGTCGGCGAATTAAGGGAGTTATAAAGTTTCATTTAGTTGTACATTTGTTCGCTTGAGGCGCTGTTGACCAGGCGTCAGCGTCAGTTGATGCTAAGATGCGACCGCTCAACAGAAAGCTTTTTGTGTTATTGAGTACGGCAGAAGTGAATCGACGACAGTTGTTCAGCGTGCATTTCGAACGAAGTATGGTGTTAAACCTCCTGATAGGTGGTGTATTAAACGTTGGTATAAACAGTTTACAGAGAATGGGTGTTTGTGCAAAGAGAAAAGTTCTGGACGGCCGAGAACGAGTGATGAAAATGTAGCACGCATCCAGCAAGCATTTGTTCGCAGCCCAGGAAAATCGACTCGCAGAGCTAGCAGAGAGCTGCAAATTCCACAATCAACTGTATGGAGAGTCCTACGAAAAAGGTTAGTTATGAAACCTTATCGTCTGAAATTGGTTCAAGCACTGTCTGCAGCTGATAAGATTAAAAGAATCGATTTCTGTGATTTTATCCTTGCTCAAATGGAAACAGATGAATCTTTCGTTTCAAAGATTGTGTTTAGTGATGAAGCAGGATGGAGCGCCACCACATTGGCACTTATCTGTCCGTAACTACCTGAACGTCAACTACGCGAGGCGATGGATCGGCCGCCAGGCAGCCCGTGACAGAGCACTTCATCACTGGCCTCCAAGAAGCCCTGATCTTACCCCCTGCTATTTTTTCTTATGGGGGTATGTTAAGGATATGGTGTTTTGGCCACCTCTCCCAGAGACCATTGATGATTTGAAACGAGAAATAACAGCAGCTATCCAAACTGTTACGCCTGATATGCTACAGAGAGTGTGGAACGAGTTGGAGTATCGGGTTGATATTGCTCGAGTGTCTGGAGGGGGCCATATTGAACATCTCTGAACTTGTTTTTGAGTGAAAAAAAACCTTTTTATATACTCTTTGTAATGATGTATAACAGAAGGTTATATTATGTTTCTTTCATTAAATACACATTTTTAAAGTTGTGGTATTCTTTTTGAATCACCCTGTAGTACTGCGACCCTACCTCTTGGGCGTTTATTTGCTAGGGATAGCGGTGCATGAACGAATACAACTCTTTCTTAGCAAGTTTACTTTTAATCTTTGATTATCGTTAATTTCTTGCTGCCTGCTGCTTGCTCTCACGATTTGAATCGCTTAGAGCATGTATGGGATGCACTAGGGAGACAGGTTTCATTACGCCAGCATCCAGCAACCAGTCTCCAAGACTTGCGAACAGCTCTGCAGGAAGAATGGGCGTTATTGCCTCAGCTTGAGACGACGACATTATTCACAGCATGCCCCGACGTCTTCAGGTCTGTATTGCTGCCAGAGGTGGTCACACCACATGCGTGCGCAAATCCGCTAAGTTGGGAAAAACGAAGAATATTTTGTCTACCGTTATGCACGTTCCAATTGTTTACGTTCTGTATACTCTACATCTTTTCTACTATAGTCGCCTTTTTTTACTGTTCTGTAGCAAAATAAACACAACTGTGCAAAATTACCGTTTGCTGCTTTAATTTTTGGCGTCAGTGTATGTATATGTGTATGTATGTGGCAGAGGACATGAGAGAAAGAGGCTGAGGAGGGAGGCAAAAAGGAACGTGATAACACACAGTTAATGGATATAATGGAAAAGAAGGTTGCGTGACTAATAAAGAAAGGAAAATAGAAAGTAGTATAACTGTTAGAAGATGGGAAAATTGTTTTTACTTTTTGGCAGAGGCAAAGTTGGCTATATACGTAAATTTTTGGGGAAAACAATATGAAGGAGAATGCATTCCTACTTAAAAGTAGCAGGGTACTGAACTGGGAGCACAATGAAGGACAACTTACTCGAGAGATGCACAACAGCGACATCGCAGTTTGTGAATCTTTTGTTGTATGAATTTGCACTGCTAGGATGCTAGATAATTGGAACGTTGTGTTACGATTATAATGGCATGAAAGGTGTTTAATCTGTGAAGCGAAATAATGGCGAGCTTTCCTCTGAGGTTCCGGTGGATTGCATATAACGTGTTTTAGTCGCATAACTCGTCTGGTCCCATACACAGGGACACACGATGCTCTGACATGGGAAAATCGACGAATGTTGGGGATGTAACGCACACAAACGTTCATGGTTGGTTCTGTCAAGCGTTTTCGCTACTGGTATTGTGTTGAATTACATCACAATAGCGGAGGTTCGTGTTTACATTTCACATCCTGTGCATGTACATTCTGAAACTTCTTGAGAGCATAGAGCAAGTGGAAGTCTTCTGGCTATATTGTCTGTCCATTTGAGATGCTCATCAATATGGGCACGATCTTCGTGAGTCGAACCTACTGCCCTACATCGTGAATCACAAACTTCTTATTCAAGCTGGTGCCTCCTATATTTGTGAGATCGATGTCGCTGTGTACACCTTCGTAAGTACATGTGGGCTACAGAGTGGTGTTGCGACTGTTGTCGTAGGAAATCTAGACAGGAGCAAATATGATTAGCTAACAAGTTAACACAACAAACATAAGACTTACTAAATTTATATTTCTGAAAGGAGACAAAGACTCCTAACAAGTAACGCAGCAACATTCAGAGTCCAGCTCTCAGTGCCAATATGGAAGAGGCACTCTGAACAAATGTACTAACCGTGGTGTAGGAAACGTGACCAGGCAGCATCTGCATACCATCACGTAGCGAAGACACTCCAACATCTACATCTAAATCTACATTTATACTCCGCAAGCCAACGAATGGTGTGTGGCGGAGGGCACTTTACGTGCCACTGTCATTACCTCCCTTTTCTGTTCCAGTCGCGTATGGTTCGCGGAAAGAACGACTGCCGGAAAGCCTCCGTGTGCGCTCGAATCTCTCTAATTTTACATTCGTGATCTCCTTGGGAGGTATAAGTAGGGGGAAGCAATATATTCGATACCTCATCCAGAAACGAACCCTCTAGAAACCTGGACAGCAAGCTACACCTCGATGCAGAGCGCCTCTCTTCCACAGTCTGCCACTTGAGTTTATTAAACATCTCCGTAACGCTATCACGCTTACCAAATAACCCTGTGACGAAACGCACCGCCCTTCTTTGGATCTTCTCTATCTCCTCCGTCAACCCGATATGGTACGGATCCCACACTGATGAGTAATACTCAAGTATAGGTCGAACGAGTGTTTTGTAAGCCACCTCCTTTGTTGATGGACTACATTTTCTAAGGACTCTCCCAATGAATCTCAACCTGGTACCCACCTTACCAACAATTAATTTTATATGATCATTCCACTTCAAATCGTTCCGCACGCATACTCCCAGATATTTTACAGAAGTAACTGCTACGAGTGTTTGTTCCGCTATCATATAATCATACAATAAAGGATCCTTCTTTCTATGTATTCGCAATACATTACATTTGTCTATGTTAAGGGTCAGTTGCCACTCCCTCCAACAAGCGCCTATGCGCTGCAGATCTTCCTGCATTTCGCTGCAATTTTCTAATGCTGCAACTTCTCTGTATACTGCAGCATCATCCGCGAAAAGCCGCATGGAACTTCCGACACTATCTACTAGGTCATTTATATATATTGTGAAAAGCAATGGTCCCATAACACTCCCATGCGGCACGCCAGAGGTTACTTTAACGTCTGTAGACGTCTCTCCATTGAGAACAACATGCTGTGTTCTATTTTCTGAAAACTCTTCAATCCAGCCACACAGCTGGTTTGATATTCCGTAGGCTCTTACTTTGTTTATAAGGCGACAGTGCGGAACTGTATCGAACGTCTTCCGGAAGTCAAGGAAAATGGCATCTACCTGGGAACCTGTATCTAATATTTTCTGGGTCTCATGAACAAATAAAGCGAGTTCGGTCTCACACGATCGCTGTTTCAGGAATCCATGTTGATTCCTACAGAGTAGATTCTGGGTTTCCAGAAACGAGCCGGCCGCGGTGGTCTCGCGGTTCTAGGCGCTCAGTCCGGAACCGCGCGACTGCTACGGTCGCAGGTTCGAATCCCGCCTCGGGCATGGATGTGTGTGATGACCTTAGGTTAGTTAGGTTTGAGTAGTTCTAAGTTCTAGGGGACTGATGACCACAGATGTTAAGTCCCATAGCGCTCAGAGCCATTTGAACCATTTGAACCAGAAACGACATGATATGCGAGCAAAAAACATGTTCTAAAATTCTACAACAGATCGACGTCAGAGATATAGGTCTATAGTTTTGCGCATTTGCTCGACGACCCTTCTTGAAGACTGGGACTACCTGTGCTCTTTTCCAATCCTTTGGAACCTTCCGTTCCTCTAGAGACTTGAGGTACACGGCTGTTAGAAGGGAGGGGCTAGTTCTTTCGCGTACTCTGTGTAGAATCGAATTGGTATCCCGTCAGTTCCAGTGGACTTTCCTCTGGTGAGTGATTCCTGTTGCTTTTCTATTCCTTGGACACTTATTTCGATGTCAGCCAAGCGTTAGTTGGGTCAGTGGCTGCCACCGGCCGTCCTACATCGCGGCGGCAGAGGATGCATCTAGCACAGAGCCACTGCAGGCGTGGCTCAGCGGGCACGCCGATTGGGTCCTCCAGATCCCGCGTGACCGATACTGTTGTCTGACGGAAACCTGCAATTCCAGTGTCAATCTAAAGACGACAGGTGGGTGATATCGATATGTGATACCACGGTTGTCGCATACGGGGTACAAATTTTACTATAGATTACCAATAACGCCATCACAGCAGTGCCGCATCTGCTCCAAGTAAATGCTGGAAAGGTTCCTGAAACTACTGATGGATACTTCCTTCGCTGTATCCAAACCATCACTAATGAGTTGCCGCCCGGAGTGGCCGAGCGGTTAAAGGCGCTACAGTCTGGAACCGCACGACCGCTACGGTCGCAGGTTCGAATCCTGCCTCGGGCATGGATGTGTGTGATTTCCTTAGGTTATTTAGGTTTAAGTAGTTCTAAGTTCTAGGCGACTTATGACCACAGCAGTTGAGTCCCATAGTGCTCAGAGCCATTTGAACTAATGAGTTTGAGGATGAATAGAAGTTAAACGCAAACTTACTTTCTTTCAAACAATAAAAAGATTTCCTATATTTTTATGCAATCTTCTACGCTGACAGGATATAGTGACAACCAACAAATGGACAACAGCACTATGATGCCGTCCTCCATCGCTACCTACAGACTGTCTTGTTGGCATCTGTTATATGGAACCAGTAAGAATAGTTTACTGCCAGGTACACGAGGAAGCCATAATAGTGAGAGACACTACGAGGGAATGTCCTCCAGGCAGCCGTCACTTCCATAAGGAGGCTGCCTTATTAGCTGTATCGTAACGCTGGAAGTGCTGGCAGTTACACGAGTTATGCTGCAAGTCGTTTACTTGCAAGAAAGACAGTCTATGCCTCACCACAATTATTTCCTCGGTTACTCTGCAAATTACACTGACCTCTCAGCAGTGCTTGACAAAGAGCAAAACTCTCATTATATCCATAGTAAGAAAAGCAGCCGGACAGTCTACAATCTTCTGCTTACAATGGAGAATCATCTGCTTAAAACTGAAGGAAGCAGTCTCTTTACAGGCTCTTAGTCGAGAAATACTGGTGATAACTAAACGCTGACGAGACGCAGAGAACGGGAATTCTTAACGAAAATATAGTGGGAGTCTCAATTATACACGAAATTCACATGGGAAGTAAGAATCGGATGCGTCGAAGAATTTAAGGATGTTTTAAAAAAAAGAAACTAAAATAAATAAAGTCGCATGGATAAGCTAAGAATAGTTAATTCTGGGATGGTTTCGCCACATTAATGTAGGAAGTAAGTCATGTTTATAAATCTGCAGATAGAAGAGATGTAAAAACCCGTCAAAAGACATCGATGGACTTGCATTGCGCCGGTAAGCGCTTTCTGTACGAGCTCTGATTGTTCTTCTTTTATTATGACGGCCAGTTCTCCTTATGTTGCTTTACGACATTAAAACTTTTCACATTAAGAGAAGAAAGATGGCGATTGAAATTTAGTGAAAAGGTCTTGCCGCAACGAAAAACGCCTGTTTTCGTGGCTGCCATCTCAGTTAGAATATCATATCCATCACCCTGTCCCCCTGTGTCGCGATAATACACAACAAGCTGCCCTTCTTTGAACTTCTTCAATGCCATCCGACAATCCTTTCTGATAAGGATCACGTACAGCACAGTAATACTCTTACTAAACTAAACTAAACTCCTTCAGCACCCATAAAGGCACAAAGGTGCCGACTGGCCACCGTGTCATCCTCAGCCCACAGGCGTCACTGGATGCAGATATGGAGGGTCACGTGGTCAGCACACCGCTCTCCCGGCCGTAGGTCAGTTTCCGACACCGGAGCCGCTACTTATCAATCAAGTAGCTCCTCAGTTTTACCTCACAAGGGCTGAGTGCACCCCACTTGCCAACAGCGCTCGGCAGACCGGATGGTCACCGATCCAAGTGCTATCCTAGCCCGACAGCGCTTACCTTCGGTGATCTGACGAGAACCGGTGTTACCACTGCTGCAGCCCGCATCTCGTGGTCGTGCGGTAGCGTTCTCGCTTCCCACGCCCGGGTTCCCGGGTTCGATTCCCGGCGGGGTCAGGGATTTTCTCTGCCTCGTGATGGCTGGGTGTTGTGTGCTGTCCTTAGGTTAGTTAGGTTTAAGTAGTTCTAAGTTCTAGGGGACTGATGACCATAGATGTTAAGTCCCATAGTGCTCAGAGCCATTTGAACCATTGAACCACTGCTGCAAGGTCGTTGGCCAATACTCTTACAAAGGACTATTATTGTAGTGTAGGCAGTCTGTTTAGTAGATTTGCTGCAACTTCTTAGTGTTCTGCCGATAGAATATAGTCTCTGCGTTATCTTTCCCAGAACATTGTCTATGCGGCCGTTCCAGTTTAAGATGTCCGTAATTGTAATTCTTAGATATTCACTTGAAGTGACACCCTTTAAATTAGTGTGATTTATGGTATAACAGAATTTTAACGGATTTCTTTTTGTACTCATGTGGATGAGATACAATTGCCATTTTTCGTACCATACAGACAATACTTTTGATCTTCTGACGATTTTATTAAACGGTAAATGATGGTATCATCTGCAGACTATCTATGAGGGCTGCTCATGTTGTCTCCTGAATCGTTTATGTAGATCAGGAACAGAAGAGGGCCTATAACACTTCCTTGGGGAACATCGTATATCATTTCGATGGTTTATGACAGAAAATCACGAATCTAGTCACACAACTGAAGCGATATTTCATAGAAACCCTACTTGATTAGGTTTCTTTTGAGGAACTGTGTCAAAAGCCAACCCGAAAATCTAGAAATAAGGAATCAATTTGAGATTCCATGTCGATGGTGCTCATTACTCCGTACGAGTGAAGACCTAGTTGTGTTTCACGAGAAGCGTATCTTATACACCAGTGGTGACAGTGTGTCAGTAGACCGTTACCTTCGACGTAATTCATAATGTTCGAACACAGAACACATACACGAGTATGTTACGAAATCCTAATGCAGATCGACGTTAGTACTATGGGTATGGAATCCAGCGGATTACTTCCATTTCCTTTCTTGAGTACTGGAGTGACCTGCGCAACTTTCCAGTCTTTTGGTACTTATCTTTCGACGAGCGAACAGTTCTAGATGACTGCTATGTAGGCAGCTACAATGGCAGCGCACTCTGATAGGAACCTAGTCGGTATACAATCTGAACCGGAAGACTTGACTTTATTAAGTGCTTTAAGTTGTTTATCCTCAGCGAGGATATTTACTTCTAAGTTACTCGTGTCGGTAATTGTTCTCGATTCGAATTATGGAAAATTTACTTCAACTTCTTTGGTGAAGGAATTTCAGAAAACGGTGTTTGATAACTCAGCTTTAGGGTGCTGTCGTCGGTAATATTACCACTGGCATCACGTAGTGAAGGTATTGATTGTGTCTTGATGCTAGCGTGCTTTAGATACGACCAGAATCTCTTCGGATTTTCTTCAGATTTCGAGACAGAGTTTCGTTGTGGAAGCTACGAAAAGCGTCACACTGAAGTTCATGCTGTGCCGAGTTCAGTAAAACATCGACAGTCTTGGAAATTTTGTGTTCTTTCAAATTTGACATGCTTTTTTCGTTGCTTCTGTCATGGTGTTCTGATCATTTATTACCTTATTCGGTATAAATTTCTCAACTGTCTGAGATAGTATTTCTCTGAATTTAAGCCAAATCTGGTCTACAATTACAAAGTTGATAGGGAAGGAATGGGGACTGTCTCTTAGGTGGGTGTCAATGGAATTTTAATCAGATGTTTTTACAGAATATATTGTGTGTTTACTTTTACATCTGTCGTGATGCTCCCTATTAGCTCAGGATTACTTGTCGCTAAGAGGTCAAGTATGTTTTCGCAACCATTTACATTTCGAGTGGGCTCCTCCATTAACTGTTCAAATAATTTTCGGTGAATGTATTTAGTACAATTTCTGACAGTACCTCATACATACTACTGGCTTTGAATATGTATTTTTGCCAACATATCGAAGGTAAATTGAAGTCATCACCAGCTATAATGGTATGACTGAGGTACCTATTTGTGACGAGACTCAAATATTCTTCGAAATGTTCAGCAACTGAATCATCTGAGTGGTGGTCGTGGTGGAGTGGAGGTTGCTAAAAGGATCCAATTATTAATTTATTCTGATTGTAAAGTATGAACTCTACCGCCGGCGGTGGTGGCCGAGCGGTTCTAGGCGCTACAGTCTGGAACCGCGCGACCGCTACGGTCGCACGTTCGAATCCTGCCTCGGGCATGGATGTGTGTGATGTCCTTAGGTTGGTTAGATTTAAGTAGTTCTAAGGTCTAGGGGACTGATGACCTCAGGTGTTAAGTCCCGTAGTGTCCAGAGCTATTTTTATAAACTCTACCGATTCTTTCTGACAGGAAACAGTTTGAGCTGCCAGGAAGTTTCATATCAGCGCACACTCCGCTGCAGAGTGAAAATCCATTGTGGAGGAACTCGCTAGTCGTACGTCAGGTTCGCTACAACAGTTACTAACAGCAACAGAGACTCCGCCGCTAACAGTATTTAACGTATTCTTTCTGAACAGCGTTAGGTCCGTTAGGAAATTTTAACCAACTTTCGGTACCTACAACGATATCTACTTCAGCGCTTACTATTAGCACTTGGAGTTCTGGTTCTATCCCAACACATCTATGACAGTTTACAATTACAATACTGATTGTTGCTATGTCTAACCTCTTACTGTATTTCTCTTGCACCCTTTGAAACTGAAGCCCATTCTGCACTTTACTGAAAGCCTCTAACCTAAAAAAACCATCAGTACAACTCACACCGAGCGAGATGGCGCAGTGGTTAGGACACTGGATTCGCATTTGGGAGGACGAGTGTTCAAACCCACGTCCTGCCATCCTGATTTACTGACAGCACACTGCCACTACCACAGGTGAGGTAAGCCCTATGTGATTTTCTCTTCCCACACACAGCCCATCAGACCACCAACAGGACATGTAAAAATATGGTGACCCTGAGAGGAATACATATCGTGACAGTACTGTTAGATGTTCAAACTTCTGTTACATTGTCGCAGTAAAATATATGCCACCATGATGAATGTCTGTGACGTTAATCTGAATGTTTATACGTTTTCTTCTTTCTTCTTTTTGGTTTCTTAGACACGATAATTTCTACATAAATTTTTTACCGTTACGAGTGTGTAGGCGAGTTGTAGGGCCGCTTAGGATTGGTACTGAGGAGAGGTAAATTTGCTTGCTTGGCCAAGTGTGGTTCGACAGGACAATGATGTCGCACCCGTTCCAGGTGAGCCCAGGTGCTGGGACGAGGTGTGCGTGGCCAGCAATGGGTAAAGCTTGCGAAGGGGGATTTTGACGATGGTTTCTCCCGTAGGAGGACAGGCGATGAAGCAGAAATAGTGAAGCTGCAGACAGTCCGAAACATGGCTGCTTACAAGTCTTAGAAAATCTGTAATAAATCAGACAAATTAGAATTAACGACTTTTAAATGTTTCATGCGATTCCAACAAACGATATCTCAGCTGACAGCATTACACTATATCTATCATCCCTGGAGCTATTGATTTGTATCCAAATCATTTATGGATTTATTGCATATTTCTATATGTCTGTCACAAAATCGTGTTCTCCTCAACAGCACATAAAGTAATGCAGCAGGAGTACGTCATATGTCATATTTGTACAGTTATTTAAGAATTAGGCTACTACTTTGAAGCCGCGCTGGGTAGCCGCGTGGTCTGGGGCGCCTCGCCACGGTTCGCGCGGCTCCCCCCGTTTTCGATTCTGGGTGGCGAATGGCCACTACCATTTCATATTTCGAGCGATCTGAATGCGCTCCAATGTAGAACTTTAACATTCTCCGCTTGCATTACGTAACCGAGAACAGGCAGAATATGAATTACTACTCGTTGTATTTCCTGCATTTTGTAAATAATATTGCTGAAATCTGAGTCATCAGAGCTGGCGAACATTTCGCTTACTGTGAACACGAAATGGTCTCTGTTCTCGCGAGTCTTTCATGACTATTTAGCTTGGGGATTCTGCTAGTATTCTCGTAACATTCTCAACGACACTGCATTGCATTTAATAAGATTATTTCTGTCTGTATTGTACATGCTTATTGTAGGTCTACTTTTCATTCTTTTTAGTTTTACTTTCTTGAGTAAACATTGTTCAACACAATTCTCTGTCCACTAAATCAATTGCAGACGATAGAACAGAACCATTTTCATTAATTATTCATTTACTTTATTTAATAGGTCTCTTTATTTTGTTAATTCGCTATTCTAGCCAATGTTTGGACTATTTGACTGCAGCATCACAGCTACAAGTTATTATCTGTATGCAGCATCACAGCTACAAGTTATTATCTGTAGGGAGTTAGCTGCTGAGAATGAAAGCAGACGTTATCTAGCTGTTCTTTTTAAACAGTGCCGTGTACAGCCCAGTTACCTAAGGTACGAGCAATATCAGGTAAAGTCGTAACTGGTTTGCTGGTGTGGAATGCTGGCTAGAGAGCAGAGAACAACTAGTGAGCTAAACATCCGTGAGGTAACGTAACAATCTGTGGTCTCTCTCTCTCTCTCTCTCTCTTTCTTTCTCTCTCTCTCTCTCTCACGCACACACACAACACACATACACACACACACACACACACACACACACACACACTCGACATACACTACAAGACAGTAAGAAACTATTCTGTGGGCTAGGCAGTGAACTGCGCGTGGAGACGAACAGAGAGCGAAGTAAATAATAACACAGTACCTCAAGGACCAGCAGGCTCAACCTCAGAGGGAACTAAGCCGCAACAGCGACGTAACAGATTTGCTGCGGATCTAAAGCAATTGCTGTCGGTTGAGGTCGTCGGATGCAAAAGCGCCGACACGGCAATACCGACGTGGGCGTTACACGCACACATATATAGGTCGAGGTCTACAGGGAACGGCGATTTCTCGTTTCAAGTGGGGAAGAAAAAGGAGGAAAGGTCGTGCGGCCCGGTGCGGTCGTATCATAATTGCGGAGGCGTTTGTAAATGGATTCGCGCATGAGTGCTCCGGTAAACACACGTTCCGAAGAGCGCAGCGGCTATCTAAACAAGTAGCTCATTACCGGCGGGTCACGGAGCGGAGAATTTACATCAATTACGCCAGACTGGCAGGGGAGGGGCGGCAAGGCGAGCTGGCTGTAGACCGAGCCAAGCGCTAGTCCTTCCTACTTTGAATAACGGCTCCATTTAATTCCGCGGTTTCCACCTGTTTTATTGAATCCGAGCCAGCGCCGTGCTCGGTTGCAGTTTCAACTGGCGTGCTGTGGCCGGTGGGGGAGAAACCTAATAACCCTGGTGTCGGCGGGGATTTATGCGTGGCCTTTCCGCAGCCGTCCAATTACGGATTGGCTGCGCCGATAGTGAGCACGAAGTGCGAGACGCCTTTTGGCTGCTGCTATACGAGATTTCGGGGCGGCCTCGTCGGTCGCGTTCTGAACAGTACGTGTGAGGATGTGGAGGGGATGGAGTAGGAATTATGGGACACGCCGCTTGCGACACGAGTCGCAGCAGGTCAGGTGTGGCAACTAAGTGTCTCTTGTAGGACAGCTTGTTCCACTTGGTGCATAGCACACGCTACACGAGGCTGGTGCAGATACTGTGGACAAAACTTCACAGCCGAGGTCGATGATTCGAAAGTCCTAGCGACGTTGTACGAGTTAACGCAGGCAACCACAGAAAGGTGAAGAACTCTGGCATAGACTGAAGAGATAGAGTCTGATTCTCAGTCTGCACAAGAACCAAGTACAAAAGGAGAGAGCAGCGGCATTGAGAAACAGTCTAGGACGGGACTTAATAACTCGCAGATTTTGAGCTTGAGCGCTGGCGTCTACTCGCACTCTTAAGCCTGTTCTACACAAGCGAATTTCTGGTCAAAATCGAACACTCGAAGTGCGTGCGCATTTCGCACCTGTGTGTGAATCAGCAGCCAAGCACGCCGCGGGTGTGTCTATGACTTCAGTGATCTATAGATTGTGCCGATGTGGAGTTCTACATTTCCGAGTATGCTACACACGGCACATGCGCGGAAACATAGGGCAGCGTCGGCATCTGCTAACATCGGAGGATAACCTATTCTGGACGATCTGACATCTGTTGTACAAATGGATTCTGTGCTTTCGTGTCTTATTATTGTCTTGTTTAGCCGGCCGCGGTAGCCGAGTTGCGCTAGGCGCTTCAGTCCGGAACCGCGCGACTGCTACGGTCGCCGGTTCGAATCCTGCCTCGGGCATGGACGTGTGTGATGTCCTTAGGTTAGTTAGGTTTAAGTAGTTCTAAGTTCTAGGGGACTGATGACCTCAGATGTTAAGATGCATAGTACTCAGAGCCATTTGAACCAATTGTCTTGTTTACTTTGTTTTCGTGACACATCAAACAGGTTGCACGAGGGCTTGGTATTATTCCTAGTCACATTCTACACGAGAGACGAAGCAAAAAGACATTTACGTTTTACAGTGATGAATCCTTCACTATGCACAAACATGAAACTACGTGGTTAAACATGTTTTAATGAAAACGCCGGAATTATTTGACGAGGAAAATAAAGTTGGACGTTATTTGGCACTTAGCAAGAAAACAAGATCCAAAGAATAAAGGAAAAAAGCGTTATTTACTGCGTTCTAGACATTGCTTGATGTGTTTGCAAGTAGAAATTTTCTCGAGCAAGCAAATGTTAGGAAGACATTTTTCCTATTTTCTGAGTTCTCAGGAGTGTAAAGATTATACCACAGGTCATTTGACAAGAACATCCACTACGAATTTTGTTTTGGTCATTAATAAACTCTGTTATCACTGCCTGCCCTACATTTTGTTAGTATATTTCGATTTTTTCGTAAAAAGTAAAGTCCGTCAAAACTTCATTCTGCCAAACGCACAGCAGACTGCTCTCACAACGCTTGCAGTTTTGACGCTGACGTATAACCGAAGATGACTGCTGGAGACTGGCTGGACTCAGTATAGGAATAAAAGCCAGGGGCGCTGCTGTAGGCGCACCCGGTCGCGACAGTACGGAAGAAGAAGCTAAGTGAAATATGCGGGGGGGGGGGGGGGGGGGGGGGCGGGGGGGTTTCAGCTTTGACAGCACGGCCACGGCAACTGACAACGACCGAGAGAGCGATATGCTGACCACATTCTCCTCTATATGTACACCCAGTGACGCCTATCGGTGAGGACGACACGGTGGTCGGTCGGTACCGTTGGGCCTTCCGAGGCCTGTTCGGACGGAATAGTATTCACAGCGATGCCATCTAACAGCAGCAGTGGCGAGTCAGGAATCCATAACACCGACAACGGCTTCACACCTCGCTCCCCTCTACGAGGAATCGTTCCTTTCTACACAAAAGCATAGGTACGCAAAATGGCAGCTGGTAAATGGAAATCCAGCTCATTTTCCTAAATTATCGTCCGTGCAAGATACTGTTGTTGTCAAAGACTTTCATCGTTATCTACATGCTTTAGCATCCATAAAGGAAGAATCTTACGGCATTATAAAGCGATTTTGATCTGTTATCCTCTCCTTATTCAGCGAATATTGAAGGAATTCGTCCTGAATTACAACTAGTAATTACTGAGGTGCAGTGTGACAGAGTATACAGAGACAAATGACAATGTAAGACCTGTTTCAGACTTATTTTGTGTTTGTATCGATATTTCTATGTCATTTTGTAGCATGTATGATGTTTCAACTGTCATGGAAGTTGTTTGACTATGTATGCATGTTACAGTCTTGTGAACTTTTGAATGATGTTGTTTAAATTACGCTTGTGAATTTAAATAACTACTGAAATGATTGTTATGAAATGAACTATAAATGACTTGGTCCATAATTAGGGAACGTAGGGTTGAATGTAAAAGATGTAGGGAAGCCCCGCAGCTATGAAAGTAGCCTGACGGCATGGAATAGGTGTGGTTGGCGCGCAAGTGGCAAATCGTCCTTTGAGTAAGGAGTCTGGGCTGAGAAGTGCTATGGTTAACACCACGCTAGCAGCAGCGGACCATAGTGGCTCATATTTCTGGAGTTTTTGAGGCCAGAAGAGGTTAAGGCCGGATTTATGGGCCTCTGATGTTGAAATTGGTGATACCATTATCATGGCATGGTTTTTGGCGCTATATATTATCTCGAGGACAAGAAGATCAGTAACAGGGCGAGGCCAACAGTACTGCCGTGACTGCATCGCCGCCATGTTAACAGCCACTGCAAATTGCGCCACCAGTGCCACCAGACTTCCACTAAATTGTTTTGTATTGTGCACTCTGTAAATGGACCAGGACTTTGTAAAATTTGCTTAATTTTAATAATAATCGTGGTGTTACTAAAGGCTCTATCTTACACGCGTGGAACATGTACTGTATTCACTCCGTTTTCAGGCCACGAGTGACCTACCGGAACCATCCGACCGCCGTGTCATCCTTAGGGAGGATGCGGATAGCAAGGGCGTGGGTTCTGCACACTGCTCTCCCGGTCGTTATGGTGCTATTCTTGACCGAAGCCGTTACTACTCGGTCGACTAGCTCCTCAATTGGCATCACGAGGCTGAGTGAACCCCGAAAAATGGCAACAGCGCGTGGCGGCTGGATAAGCACCCATCCAAGTGCTGGCCACGCAAAACACCGCTTGACTTCGGTGATCTCACGGGAACTGGTGTACCCCCTGCGGCAAGGCCGTTGCCATATACTATATTCGAACATTATGAATTACCTGGAAGAAAACGATTTATTGACACATAGTCAGCACGGATTCAGGAAACATCGATGTTGTGAAACACAATTAGCTCTTTATTCTCATGAAGTAACGAGTGCTATCGACAGAGGATTCAGATTGATCCCATATTTTTGGATTTCCAGAACGCTTTCAACATCTTTCCTCACAAGCATATTGTAACCAATCTACGTGCATATGGAATATCGCCTCAGTTGTGCGAGTGGATTAGTGATTTCCTGTTAGAAAGGACACATTTCGTATAAACAGACGGAAAGTCATTGAGTAAAACAGAAGTAATATCCAGCGTTCCCCAATGAAGTGTTATAGGCCCTCTATTGTTCCTGATCTACACTCCTGGAAATGGAAAAAAGAACACATTGACACCGGTGTGTCAGACCCACCATACTTACTCCGGACACTGCGAGAGGGCTGTACAAGCAATGATCACACGCACGGCACAGCGGACACACCAGGAACCGCGGTGTTGGCCGTCGAATGGCGCTAGCTGCGCAGCATTTGTGCACCGCCGCCGTCAGTGTCAGCCAGTTTGCCGTGGCATACGGAGCTCCATCGCAGTCTTTAACACTGGTAGCATGCCGCGACAGCGTGGACGTGAACCGTATGTGCAGTTGACGGACTTTGGGCGAGGGCGTATAGTGGGCATGCGGGAGGCCGGGTGGACGTACCGCCGAATTGCTCAACACGTGGGGCGTGAGGTCTCCACAGTACATCGATGTTGTCGCCAGTGGTCGGCGGAAGGTGCACGTGCCCGTCGACCTGGGACCGGACCGCAGCGACGCACGGATGCACGCCAAGACCGTAGGATCCTACGCAGTGCCGTAGGGGACCGCACTGCCACTTCCCAGCAAATTAGGGACACTGTTGCTCCTGGGGTATCGGCGAGGACCATTCGCAACCGTCTCCATGGAGCTGGGCTACGGTCCCGCACACCGTTAGGCCGTCTTCCGCTCACGCCCCAACATCGTGCAGCCCGCCTCCAGTGGTGTCGCGACAGGCGTGAATGGAGGAACGAATGGAGACGTGTCGTCTTCAGCGATGAGAGTCGCTTCTGCCTTGGTGCCAATGATGGTCGTATGCGTGTTTGGCGCCGTGCAGGTGAGCGCCACAATCAGGACTTCATACGACCGAGGCACACAGGGCCAACACCCGGCATCATGGTGTGGGGAGCGATCTCCTACACTGGCCGTACACCACTGGTGATCGTCGAGGGGACACTGAATAGTGCACGTTACATCCAAACCGTCATCGAACCCATCGTTCTACCATTCCTAGACCGGCAAGGGAACTTGCTGTTGCAACAGGACAATGCACGTCCGCATGTATCCCGTGCCACCCAACGTGCTCTAGAAGGTGTAAGTCAACTACCCTGGCCAGCAAGATCTCCGGATCTGTCCCCCATTGAGCATGTTTGGGACTGGATGAAGCGTCGTCTCCCGCGGTCTGCACGTCCAGCACTAACGCTGGTCCAACTGAGGCGCCAGGTGGAAATGGCATGGCAAGCCGTTCCACAGGACTACATCCAGCATCTCTACGATCGTCTCCATGGGAGAATAGCAGCCTGCATTGCTGCGAAAGGTGGATATACACTGTACTAGTGCCGACATTGTGCATGCTCTGTTGCCTGTGTCTATGTGCCTGTGGTTTTGTCAGTGTGATCATGTGATGTATCTGACCCCAGGAATGTGTCAATAAAGTTTCCCCTTCCTGGGACAATGAATTCACGGTGTTCTTATTTCAATTTCCAGGAGTGTGTATCAACGACATAAGAGAATTCTGAGTAGCCGTCTTGGTGTATTTTGCAGATGATGCTGTCATTTGCCGTCTTGTAAGGTCATCAGATGACCAAAACGAATTGCAAAATAATTAGGTAAGATATGTGTTTGGTGCGAAAAGTGGAAATTGACCCTGAATAAAGAAAAGTGTGAAGTTATTCACATGTGTACTACAAGAAATCTGCTAAATTTCGATTACGTGATAAGTCACACAAATCTAAAGGCTGTAAAATCAACTAAATACTTAGGGATTACAATTACTAATAGCCTAAGGCCGGCCGCTGTGGCCGAGCGGTTCTAGGCGCTTCAGTCTTGAACTGTGCTGCTGCTACGGTCACAGGTTCGAATCGTGCCTCGGACACGGATGTGTGTGACGTCCTTAGGTTAGTTAGGTTTAAGTAGTTCTAAGTCTAGGGGACTGATGCCCCAGATGTTAAGTCCCATAGTGCTTAGAGCCAGTTAAATAGCATAGATTGGAACGATCACGTAGATAATGTTGTGGGCAGAGCAAATCAAAGACCTCGATTCATTGGCAGAACACTTTGAAGGTGCAACAGATCTACTAAAGAGATGCTTAAACCACTCTTGTCCGCCCTATTCTGGAGTATTGCTGTGCGGTGTGGGATACGCGTCAGGAGGGACTGACGGATGACATCGATAAAGTTCAAAGAAGGGCGGCTCGTTTTGTATTATCGCGAAATAGGTGAGGTAGTGCTACAGACATGATACGTGAATTGGAGTGGCAATCATTAAAACAGAGGCGTTTTTCGTTGCGACGGGATGTTCTCATTAAATTTCAGTCACCAGTTTTCTCCTCCGATTGCGAAAACATCCTGTTGGCACCTACCTAGATAGGGAAAAATGATCATCCCGATAAAAATAAGAGAAATTAGGGCTCGCACAAAGAAATTTAAGTGCTCGTTTTCCCCTCGCGCCGATCGAGAGTGGAACGGTACAGACAACATGAAGGTGGTTCATTGAACCCTCTGCCAGACAATTGTCAATAGTAGAGTAATCACGTAGATGTGGATGTAGATGGAGATCCCAAATCACAAACGTGGGCAGGACTCCTATCCTAGTGAACTTAAATACGAGTGTCCTAATTTACTATGAGAAAGTGGCTGAACTTGAAAATAACGCTGTGCTGTGATTTGCACAGCCAATTATAATTTCTAGTAGGTAAAAAGACTGCTTATGAAAGCACATTTTTATTTAAAGAATTATAGTTTGTTGTGCTTTACTTAGCTCATAATTAAAGATAAAAATACTGACATTTTCTCATAGATACTGGTGTAGATTTGTCAACGAGCATGGTTCTTCAAACTACGACAGTTTAAGGGTCGTCATGTACCAGCCAGCTCCTTCAGAGCCAGGGTAGTTAGATTTGCTTTCTACTTAGTTGCTTGAAACCGAGTTTAAGAAAGAACTGTTTACTGTGTTATTTATTCTAAGTCAAGTTGGTTGATGCACAGGTATAGAGACCCTGTATTAGGCAATGAAGCTAAAGATTATGAGCATTAGTAGATCCCCTGGTTTAAATTCATAATCGTTCAAAGCTGTTCCCTGTTCAGTATTGCTACTAGTTTGATGTGTGTGGGTATTTGGTTTTATAAACTGTTGCACCTTGCTTATCTGACTTACTAGTTTAGCACATTTATCTGTATGGTCATATTACAGTGTTGCTGTGCCATCAGATACACTACTGGCCATTAAAATTGCTACACCAAGAAGAAATTCAGATGATAAACAGGTATTCATTGGACAAATATGTTATACTAGAACTGACATGTGATTACATTTTCACGCAATTTGGGTGCATAGATCCTGCGAAATCAGTACCCAGAACAACCACCTCTGGCCCTAATAACGGCCTTGATACGCCTGGGCATTGAGCCAAAAAGAGCTTGGATGGCGTGTACAGGTACAGCTGCCCATGCAGCTTCAACACGATACCACAGTTCATCAAGACTAGTGACTGGCGTATTGTGACGAGCCAGTTGCTCGGCCACCATTGACCAGACGTTTTTAATTCGTGAGAGATCTGGAGAATGTGCTGGCCAGGGCAGCAGTCGAACATTTTCAGTATCCAAAAAAGGCCCGTACAGGACCTGCAACATGCGGTCGTGCATTATCCTGGTGAAATGTAGGGTTTCGCAGGGATGGAATGATGGGTAGTGCTATTGGTCGTAACACATCTAAAATGTAACGTCCACTGTTCAAAGTGCCGTCAATGCGAACAAGAGGTGACCGAGACGTGTAACCAATGGCACCCCATACCATCACGCCGGGTGATACACCAGTATGGCGATGACGAATACACGCTTCCAATGTGTGTTCACCGCGATGTCGCCAAACACAGATGCGACCATCATGATGCTGTAAACAGGTTCGTCGTCGAGTACACCATCGCTGTCGCTCCTGTCGGTGATGCAGCGTCAACGGTAACCGCAGCCATAGTCTCTGAGCTGATAGTCCATGCTGCTGCAAACGTCCTCGAACTGTTCGTGCAGATGGTTGGTGTCCTCCAAACGTCCCCATCTGTTGACTCTGGGATCGAGATGTGGCTGCACGATCCGTTATAGCCATGCGGATAAGATGCCTGTCATCTGGACTGCTAGTGATACGAGGCCGTTGGGATTCAGCACGGCGTTCCGTATTACCCTCCTGAACCCACCGATTCCATATTCTGCTAACAGTCATTGGATCTCGAACAACGCGAGCTGCAATGTCGCGATACGATAAACCGCAATAGCGATAGGCTACAATCCGACCTTTATCAAAGTCGGAAACGTGATGGTACGCATTTCTCCTCCTCACACGAGGTATAGCAACAACGTTTCACCAGGCAACGCCGGTCAACTGCTGTTTGTGTATGAGAAATCGGTTGGAAACTTCCCTCATGTCAGCACGTTGTAGGTGTCGCCACAGGTGCCAACCTCGTGTGAATGCACTGAAAAGCTAATCATTTGCAAATCGCAACATCTTCTTCCTGTCGGTAACACGTCTGTAACACGTCATCTTCGTGGTGTAGCACTTTCAATGGCCAGCAGTGTATAAGGAAAGAGTTTAGAGTGCGTGTCAAGGAAGGTCAGTTTAGCCTTAACACTGCCTTCTGCTTCATCAGTTTGCTTGACACAATAATGCCTAATTAGGCTGGCTACATGTTTTAATATGCAATGTTACAACTTACTTTTGTGGTGGGAGAACATCTGTCCCTGCCCACCGTTTACTATTGTTTATACTCTGCTGGAGTATTTCGGAAACTATTCCTAGTTTGACTGCTCTGTTTCCATTATGTTATCTCACGATCATGTCTCAAAAATTCCTCGCAGAGGTATAACGTTAGCATCGATTGCCGTTTAAGGTGGTGAGTGGTGGCGTTACAATAAATAAATAAATAGTAAATAAAAAAGAACTTGGAATTTTATATAGGGAGTTTCCACAAGAGCGTAAAAAATGTAAGAGGGCATAGAGAATCTTCCACTGAACAATTTGAGATAGAAAATCTGAGGTCGGACAAGCCAGCTTAAGGAGATACGGAAGTAAACTTGTCTGTCACTCTGTCAAGCATTGCAATTTTCCAGCTCATTTACAACCAACACGGGTGCAAGTTTACACATACTGTGCCGACTATTTGCATGTGCGTTCTTTATCTCTGCAAGGAAACGAGGAGAACGTGCCTTATTACTAGGGAATAGTTCCTGGTCGTTGGACTGGCAGGGGAGGTCCCGTTCCATGGTCTGCGAGATCATCTGACTTCTTTTGGGGATATCTAAAGTCTCATGTGTATGAGACCCAAGTGGATGCCCAAACGGAATTAGTTGCCAGATTTGTAGCTGCCTGTGATGTAATTCGCAACACACCAGGGATGTTTGTCAGGGTGCGCCAGAACCTTGTTCGCTGATGTCCTACTTGAATTGAGGTTGATGGATGTCAGTTTCAGCACATTTTGTAAGGTACAGTACAAATGGTACGTATATTATCTCAATGATTGTATCTGCAGTTAACTGCAAATAATCTATGATTTTATTCCTACTATCCCTTTAACCTGGCTTCTCCGACCCTAGGTTCACTACCACAAATTCTACAGTGCAGCATCCTCTATGCCGGCCGCGGTGGTCTCGCGGTTCTAGGCGCTCAGTCCGGTGCCGCGCGACGGCTACGGTCGCAGGTTCGAATCCTGCCTCGGGCACGGATGTGTGTGATGTCCTTAGGTTAGTTAGGTTTAAGTAGTTCTAAGTTCTAGGGGACTGATGACCAAAGATGTTAAGTCCCATAGTGCTCAGAGCCATTTGCATCCTCTACGACTGTTAAATTTTTGAGCGCCCTTACGGAGACGCCTACTAGATACGCCCCTCAGGATAGATTTCCTCGTTTCCGCAAACAGGTGGATACATGCTTGTGAACAATTGTTCTCTGTAGTGAAAAGTAATAAGACAAACCTGAGAACCTGGCTGTCGGATTGCGATTTAAATCGTGCGCTGCGCCTTCAGTACCTAAGAATAATTACTAAGGACAGAGAAGCAATTCGTAAGGGAAAAAGGGTCCGCCCCCGTTATCTGAGTGGTCAGGTCGTCGAAAAGCCACGCCAAGGGGCTCGCGTTCGATTACCGGCTGAGGCAGATTTTCTCCGCTCCGGGACTGGGTGTTGTGTTGTCCTCATCATCATTTCATCCCCATCTCCGACGCGCAAGTCGCCCAACGTGGCGTCGAATGCAATCAGTACTTACCCTCGGCGGCGGAACTTCCCGAAATGGGGGACTATGGGCCCATAGTGCCGTATGCTCATTTCCAAGGCGGAAAGTGCAAGAGAACCGAGAATCGCGCACTTGAATTATGCCATTTTTGTATAACAGCTCACGAAGTGGATTAAGAAAAATTTAGAAATATACGTTAATAAGATAATGTGACATGAGTGCATTTTTGTTTCATTTGTAGTAATAACATTTCATGTTGTGATTTCCATGCAACTGGTCACGGATTTAAGTTAACTGACGAACATGCGACAGCAGCTGTTGCGTTCTCCACTCCATTCTTCATTCGTTTCACCACTCCCCGCCATGTGCCGGTGATTGGGGATAGCATGTTCGCTGTGTGCTCTGTGCTCGCGTCATGCTGCTCACAGCTTGTTCTGCGAGCACGTCTCTTGTGAAGCCCTGGTCTAGGATAAGAAGAGATCTCCCTTCATACTTATTTGATATATTTATAGACAGAGCAATAGAAACAAGGAAAAGTGGCACAAAAGGTATAAAACGTAAAGCATACGATATGCTGATGACATAGATGTCTTCACAGTTTCTGAAATGGATACGGTCTGTATATTAAAAATCTTGTCTGATACCTTGAATAACCACAAACTGAAAATAAACACAAACGATAGTAAAGTAATGGTGACACATAAACCGAACGGTCGAGTAGGGACAAATAATAAGACAGGGAAAAAAAGTACTAAATCAAGTACATGGGTTTCCTACTTGGGAAGTACGATAAGGAAAGTCGTAATGCATGAATGGCTGGGACACCCAAAAGGGAGGTACAGCCACTTGAATTGAAAAGCAGTTTTCTATCCATCACACTGTAACGCCGGAAATGCATATCCTCCTATTTCCATCTATTGTACTATAAATTTGTTTTCCTTATTTTTGTTACCTGAATATATAACATTTCTGTGTCTTCGTATATTGTAACTGTTTTACTATATATATATATATATATATATATATATATGCATTTATGTAGATGTATAATTGGTTTGTTTCGTAAATATTATTTGTATTTTTACGCTGGGTCTTGCCTAGGGAAAACTGCTATCGAGCGATTACATCGATAGGTCGTGTGAAGAATCAGAGTGTGTAGGATCTTTGGTAGTGTTAACTCTGCCGCGTGGAGCGCGGGCAGGGCAGTCGGAGTCTGGCTGGAGTAGCGAGTGGAGCAGGTGTGTTGTGTGACGCTCCCGCGAGTTGCCGCGCTTTCGGGGTTTGGCAGCATGTAATTGCGCTCGACTTGCGATGATAGTTTCTGACATGGTGTCGCGGACGCGAAGCATTAGCTGGCGCACATCAAGAGCCCGTTTCGTCTGGTGACCGTGTCGAGAAGAAGGCGCGCCAACATCCAGCTTCTGCAACAGCGACGGCCGACAATGAGTGATTGTCGCCACCTCCTCGATCGACGGCTTCAAACCTTCAATCAACCAACAAGGAAGACTAAAAGCACGTAAAGTTTCAGAACTGTATGGCAGACCTCAGCTTTTCAAATTGTTCCATTTGCCTCGCAAAATTACAGCAACTTAGCATGAACCTTTGTTGCTCATTGTCCCAATTGCATTGCCAAGCAGGGACCCTTCCTTTTCCGAAATGACCCCGAGTGTCGTTGAAATTCAAACGCCAGCATAATTCCATTTCACTGCTTTAATTTCAAAGTTCACTTTAAGTATTCATAGCTGGCTACAATAGTTAGATTACACAAGCACAAATTAAGAGTGCGAGTTTTGTTACCGTATTTTAGCTTACCTGTGACTGCAGCTCAGCTTGGTACGTACTAAATTTTACTATTGTTAATTGTTCAGAATCGTTTAATTCAAGTTCAAAGTTAAATCTCTTCTTTCTAAATTGCGTAGATTCAAGTAGCTTTAGAAATGATTGTTGAGGTAGTCCAAGACTAACTGTATTTCGATGTGCTTCAGAAAGAAAGCTCACTATTAACTTCAGTCACTAAATTAACTTTCGATTTTCCGGTTTCATTAATTCTTTTGCTAAATTAAGTCAGAGTGCAGCGAAATTTATTACTTCTGACAAACTTTCAGTTTTCACACTACACGTGTCAACCTTCAGTTGCCACGCTTCTAGTGCTAATTATATGTGTAATAACCTTTCTTTTTCAGTTACTATAGTAATTGTCCTTAGGACTGGCGGCCGTAATTTCCCCCAAATGTCAAATATCTAATTACCGCTAGTTGATTGTTAACGTAACGGCCGCACATTTACTTTCTTTATTAACTTTACCCCTTTTCAAAATTAATTTCCACCAGTTTCATTTGCATTTTTCCTTTCATTTAGATGTAACTCTTTCCTCCCTCTTTACCGACAGTTTAACTTCGGTGACGATTGCCTTTTTCCAAATTTCCATTAGGTACACGCGGTTTAATTTTTCACTGTCATTAAGGTCGATAAGTGAGGGGGAGGTTACACGTGGCGACCGTGACAGGACGTTGTTCAATTTGCAGGTTGTTCTGGACACGAATTTTGCATTGTGCAAATCTCGTAACAAAGTACTGGTTACGAGATGGTCGGTACGTCAGCGAGAATATTAGTGTGAGGAATCCTAATTAGATTTGAGATTTGGCATTCATATTGAAAATTATTAAAATGAGTGAAGGCAACAATTACCAAAATTTGGTGGGCTTGGATAAGGAACAATCGGTCGAACAGTGGGAAACGCGCACCGCGGTACCCATTGTTCAGGGACAGGCGGCTAGCATGAAAGACGCGACCGCCGAAACGCAAGAAAGAGCAGAAATGGAATTCCACACTTTAGAAAATGTTTCGGAATCGGAAGTGAAAATCAAATGTGAATCCCTTGATGACGAATACGGGGGACAATTAAAGAGGAAGCCGCTATTGAAGTAAAACCGGTAGTTTCCGGGAATTTAACTGATTTATTGAATGTTTTGATTAACGAAATCAAGAGTCAATCGGCCAAGCAAGAAGCTCAGTCTGAAAAAATTGAACGAAAGCTAGACAGTCACAACACAGCTATTAATGTTGTTAACAACAATGTTGGAGTTGTTAACACAAAAGTTGATAAAATCAAAGAAGATATTGTTGTGATTAATACCGAAATCGGTAATCTTAAACAGGAAATGATAGGCGTTCAGGCGGAAATTGCGGGCATAAATACTCGTTTTTATTCCGAAATTAGCAGAATCGAGAAAAGTGTAGGAGAATCAGTTGCTCCGATCATCGAGAATAAGGTGACGGAACAAATTCAATTAGTGAAAAAAGAGGATCAAAAGAAGGTGGAAACTTTAAAGGCTTTAGTATCCGAAGTAGATACCAAAGTGACGAAGCAGGCTAATACCTGCGAAGAGAAAAAAAGGGAAGTAGAAACTCTTGCGACAACCACTTGCCAAGTAATTACGAGAGTGTCGGAATTCGAAAAGAAACTTGACGAAAAACAGAGCTATGTGCCAATCTATGCACATAGTTCGAAATTGTTGACGAAAGAGGAGCGGTTCGACCCCTTGAAAAAAGGCGGTATACACGCGACGGATTTCATTAAGAATTGTGAAAGAGTTTTACCCAGATCATGGACTAATGAGAGAAAAATTAATGCGATTATTGATGTGTTGGCTGGTGATGCCAAGCGTTGGGGCTTAAACCTCAACATTACGGACCTGACTTTTGGCGAATTTAAAAATTTGTTTCTGGCTGAATACTGGTCAGAGCAAAAACAGCAAAGTGTCTGGCGCGAATTTGTCGTATCGAGGCCTTTCGATGCGAATTCGCGCGGTTCGATGAAGGAATTTTGTGAGGGCTGGATCCGCAAGTTGGAATATTTGCGTGATCGCCGCACGGAAACCGAAATAGTTTGGGAACTCTACAAGAAGCTTCCGGATGATACAAAACGCTACGTAGGAAGCAATTACAGGACAATAAATGATTTCCTGGAAAGAGTGGAGGACGAGGACAATTGGCGCAATAATCGCGACAGTGGTAGAGGCCGTGGTAACAACAACGGGTACCACAGCAACCACAACAACGATAACCATGTGAATAATGCATACCGCAACCATGGCAGCAATAACAATAATGGTTCGGATCGCAATAACAATCGGTACAATGCAAATAATAACAGGAATGACGGAAACCAGTATCATACTAACGTGATACGGGCTTCACAGAATAGTAATAACGCCAGAGGGTGTGATCAGCCGCCTCAGCAGCATCCGGGGACCGTATCTGCTGGGACGAGACAGGGAAACCATTAGCCGCGCCGGTGAGGGGCCGACCGGGCGTGGAGAAATTTTGGCGGCCCGATAGCAGGAGAAAACCCAGGTGTCGTCGATATGAAAATTCCGTGTGGAATAATCAACGGCGGGAGAATGTGCCAGTGTTAGGAGAAAGGAGTGCGCCCACTAGTAGTAGATCAGCTGTAGACACGGCAGTAGAAAATACATTCACTGTCAGTGAGAACAATTTAAGTAGTGTTCCGGAAATCGATTATAAAGTGGCAGCTGTAATACCCACAGCGGAACTGGAGAT
Organism: Schistocerca nitens; assembly: GCF_023898315.1. Classification (NCBI taxonomy): domain Eukaryota; kingdom Metazoa; phylum Arthropoda; class Insecta; order Orthoptera; family Acrididae; genus Schistocerca; species Schistocerca nitens. The sequence goes on from NC_064621.1 coordinate 564,884,984, forward strand.
TGAGTTTAAGAATGATTCGCAAGTGTTGAGAGAAGATCAGATGTCGGATAAAACGTCCGTCATCGAGCGAGGGGATGCAGAGAGGGATGAGGTCTGGTTAAGGCAGTTCGGTCGCTTATACGACGAACTAAGAGATTATAGGGGCCTGTATGGGAGAAGTGTTTATGGGGAGCGCGAGCAGGATTTGCCGCGTTCCGTCCCACAGGAAGATAGTATTTGTGAAGTGATAGAAAGTTCTGGCCTAACCGGCAGACTTTACTAGAAATAGTTGATGTTAATGGGGAGCACGAGCAAGATTCGTCGTGTTTCGTTCCGCAGGAGTTGGATGTTGAAGTAGTAACGGAAAGTTCTGGCCCTAACCGGCAGACTTTACCGAAAGTTATAGTGGTAGAAGTAGCCGACCCATCCGACGCAAAACTCCAGTTTAAACATTGCGAAAGTATTGAGGAGAAAGATTACGAGAATTTTAGTGATAGCCGGACACGATTGGTAGAAAAGCATGTCGATTACAGCGTGTATGAGGTTAGAGCTGAGATTATACCGTCAGACGATAGCAGTGTGGGTTGCGCAGATCTAGCGGAAGTAATTGCAGAGACTACTGGGCACATTCCTCCAGGTAGATTGGCAGATGAGATCAATCTGACTAAAGAGGAATCAACGAAGGTGACAATTAGTGAATTGATGACGAGTTACAGGAAAAGGTTTCGGTATTGGAGGCGGAGCTACAGACAAAGCCTCAGGAAAAACGTGTTGAAATTAAAACTGTATGTGAACAGAGGCTGAAAAAGCCGCCAGATAAGCCGGTTTTAGGATCAAAGCCAGATGGTTTTTTCTGGAATGACCTGGATATAGACGAGGATTTACTGTGGGAAAATAAAGAAACAGTCGAGGACAAGTGTAGACAAATAGTAGTGTCTGTTAATATGCACGACCTACAACTAAACGTGTTGATTGACACCGGTGCAGAATTGAGTGCTGTATCTGGGAAAATATTTTAGTTACTGAAAGACAGACCTGGCATCGTAGTTATGCCAGTAACAGGAGTGAAAATTATCGGTGCTACTGGGAAGGCCAGTAAACCAGTCACAAAACAGATTTTTGTCAACTTCGAGATATGTGGGGCACGATTTGAACAAGAGTTTGTCGTCGTGCCAGACTTAACTACGGAAGTAATTATCGGATTAGAATGGCTATTAAAGTACCGTGCAGTGATTAATTGCGAAAGCAAAACTTTGACATGTACGTCACAAGATAAAACAATAGTAGTTAGTTTTGACGAGGTAGGAGACAGGAGACGGTGTGCATAGGCAATACCAGCCTATACACATTGTTAACTGGCCGGATGGTATTGATGTAGGTATTATTTTGAACTACTGTAATGTGAGGAATCTCTGCATTGACAGAAGTGTAGAAAGTGAAATGGAAGAGATAATCAAATTCCCTCCACGGATCGACATTAGTATTGGTGTGAAAAAAGATCGTTTGCGAGAAGTAATTAAGCTAAAAGCCGATGCTCGCATACGTCGTCATGACGCTAAAGCGCGTTTTCCTAAGTTTGCAATCGGAGACTTAGTTCTTGTAAAAGCTCACGAGAAATCGAGCGAGATAGACAATGAAATCTCTAAATTTAAGTTTGTTTATAATGGACCATATAAAGTCATTGGTATACCTCACACAAATGCTTATTGCTTAGAGTATCCAAGCTCTGGAAAACGATTAGGTATACGGAATATTGTTGACTTGAAATTGTACCAACCACAGAATGGGTAATTTGTACAGTATGTAATGTAGAGTGTAAGATTTAAAGATGTGCCATGTTGCGATGCTTTTGCCTGACCTAGAGGTCATTAAAGAACTTGTAATTAACAAGTAATTAATTTTTGATTAGACGTTTTAACCAATTGAAAAATCCAAGCTGCTAGTTTAAGTTTTCAGCTGAGTCACAGTAGATTAAGGAAGGTAAATATGCTTTTGTAACTAGCTGTCAGATTTCATGAATGTGTGTTTTATTAGTCATTGCCGATGTACTTAGACGCTGTTTTAAGTTTCAGGCTAGTACATGCGTGTGATGATGGACAGTGTTCAGTTATCCACTGTGATAGTATTAATGGACTCCTTGAGATTACTCGGGAGTGAGTTTTTCCGAAAGAATTCAGTGAAACGGACGTTCTGGAAATGCCGCTACAAGGGCGAGTGAGATCAAGCGTGCCGCACAGGCGGGCGCAACAATACTGGCGGGGCGGAACCGCTGTCGGCTCTTGTGCCGCTGTCGGCTCTTGTGCCGCTGTCGGCATTCTTTGTACTTGCGAGTACGGAAGGCGGAATTGTTTTTCTTCCTGGACAGCTGAAAGAATTCTGTTGTCAATATTTATGTTTTTGTCGATCTGCTGTATATTATTTTCTTGTTTAGCGTTAAGTGCACACTCATGACGAGAATATTAATTATGAAAAGTTTATATATAATACGTATTCTATGTAATTAATTATTAATTTGCGTGTTTTGATATACCTGTTTTCTATGACCATGTAATCTGATTAATTTTGTAAATAGTATCCCATTTCTTGATACTGCTAGGAATTTTGATTTTTAGAATAGCTAAACCATTTTCTATGTTCTCTATGAATTTTAATATGTTGTCAACCTATTTTATTTTGTGCAAGATGACAGAGTGGAATAAGATTAGGAGTGTCTCCACTCAATTATTATCGTCTAAAAATTGGTTTACGGTTAATTAGACGAATGCTAAATTTTGTTGATGTTTTGAGCATATGCATTTCCGCTGTTTCTTTTTTGGGACATTTTCTGAGTCTGTATAGGTTACACGAACATCCTCAGACAATGTGGGGCACGTGTAACGCCGGAAATGCATATCCTCCTATTTCCATCTACTGTACTATAAATTTGTTTTCCTTATTTTTGTCACCTGAATATATAACATTTCTGTGTCTTCGTATATTGTAACTGTTTTACTATATATATATATATATATATATATATATATATATATATATATATATATATATATATATATATATTTATGTAGATGTATAATTGGTTTGTTTCGTAAATATTATTTGTATTTTTACGCTGGGTCTTGCCTAGGGAAAACTGCTATCGAGCGATTACATCGATAGGTCGTGTGAAGAATCAGAGTGTGTAGGATCTTTGGTAGTGTTAACTCTGCCGCGTGGAGCGCGGGCAGGGCAGTCGGAGTCTGGCTGGAGTAGCGAGTGGAGCAGGTGTGTTGTGTGACGCTCCCGCGAGTTGCCGCGCTTTCGGGGTTTGGCAGCATGTAATTGCGCTCGACTTGCGATGATAGTTTCTGACATGGTGTCGCGGACGCGAAGCATTAGCTGGCGCACATCAAGAGCCCGTTTCGTCTGGTGACCGTGTCGAGAAGAAGGCGCGCCAACATCCAGCTTCTGCAACAGCGACGGCCGACAATGAGTGATTGTCGCCACCTCCTCGATCGACGGCTTCAAACCTTCAATCAACCAACAAGGAAGACTAAAAGCACGTAAAGTTTCAGAACTGTATGGCAGACCTCAGCTTTTCAAATTGTTCCATTTGCCTCGCAAAATTACAGCAACTTAGCATGAACCTTTGTTGCTCATTGTCCCAATTGCATTGCCAAGCAGGGACCCTTCCTTTTCCGAAATGACCCCGAGTGTCGTTGAAATTCAAACGCCAGCATAATTCCATTTCACTGCTTTAATTTCAAAGTTCACTTTAAGTATTCATAGCTGGCTACAATAGTTAGATTACACAAGCACAAATTAAGAGTGCGAGTTTTGTTACCGTATTTTAGCTTACCTGTGACTGCAGCTCAGCTTGGTACGTACTAAATTTTACTATTGTTAATTGTTCAGAATCGTTTAATTCAAGTTCAAAGTTAAATCTCTTCTTTCTAAATTGCGTAGATTCAAGTAGCTTTAGAAATGATTGTTGAGGTAGTCCAAGACTAACTGTATTTCGATGTGCTTCAGAAAGAAAGCTCACTATTAACTTCAGTCACTAAATTAACTTTCGATTTTCCGGTTTCATTAATTCTTTTGCTAAATTAAGTCAGAGTGCAGCGAAATTTATTACTTCTGACAAACTTTCAGTTTTCACACTACACGTGTCAACCTTCAGTTGCCACGCTTCTAGTGCTAATTATATGTGTAATAACCTTTCTTTTTCAGTTACTATAGTAATTGTCCTTAGGACTGGCGGCCGTAATTTCCCCCAAATGTCAAATATCTAATTACCGCTAGTTGATTGTTAACGTAACGGCCGCACATTTACTTTCTTTATTAACTTTACCCCTTTTCAAAATTAATTTCCACCAGTTTCATTTGCATTTTTCCTTTCATTTAGATGTAACTCTTTCCTCCCTCTTTACCGACAGTTTAACTTCGGTGACGATTGCCTTTTTCCAAATTTCCATTAGGTACACGTGGTTTAATTTTTCACTGTCATTAAGGTCGATAAGTGAGGGGGAGGTTACAACACCCGTAATCACCCTTCAAATGGTTCAATTGGCTGTAAGCACTATGGGTCTTAACAGCTGAGGTCATCAGTGTTGTGGCGTAACAAGACAGCCACGCCACTCGGAAGTAGCCGAAAGGCACGCGTTAACTCACGCAGGCTAGTAGATAGGTCTGAAACAGGATACGTAATGAATGCTATAAAGAGAAGTACGTAGCTCCTGGAATACATAACTTTAATCCATCCTTGTGGTACATCGCTCTTGACGATACAAGTGAGACTCTTTAGATACAAGCTATGTAATGCTAATCGCGCCTTGCTAGGTCGTAGCCATTGACTTAGCTGAAGGCTATTCTAACTATCTGCTCTGCAAATGAGCGAGGCTTCGTCAGTGTGCATCGCTAGCTACGTCGTCCGTACAACTGGGGCGAGTCCTAGTCAGTCTCTCGAGACCTGTCGTGTGGTGGCGCTCGGTCTGCGATCACTAACAGTGGCGACACGCGGGTCCGACATGTACTAATGGACCGCGGCCGATTTAAAGCTACCACCTAGCAAGTGTGGTGTCTGGCGGTGACACCACATTCAGTCCCCTAGAACTTAGAACTACTTAAACCTATCTAACCTAAGGACATCACACACATCCATGCCCGAGGCAGGATTCGAACCTGCGACCGTAGCGGTAGCGCGGTTCCAGACTGACGCGCCTAGAACCGTTCGGCCACTCCGGCCGGCAATCACCCTTCGTTGGCGATATGTAAGCGTTGTGTATTGTTTAAGTAAAACTGTTCAGTGCAGATGACTGATATGGGTGTGTTTGTAGTGTGGGATCGTGTGTGTGACGGATGATCATGAGCGAAAGGAGATTGTGAAGCCTGTGCCTGCACATAGCCTACTCCTCGCGAATAGCTCCGAAGGGCCCCGCCGAGCATAAATAAAGTCTCCATCCAACTGACAGATGACGGGCCGTTGTGGCCGAGCGGTTCTAGGTGTTTCAGTCCGGAACGACGCTGCTGCTACGGTCGCAGGTTCGAATCCTGCCTCGGGCATGGATGTGTGTGATGTCCTTAGGTTAGGTAGGTTTAAGTAGTTGCAGCTCTAGGGGAGTGATGTCCTGAGATGTTAAGTCTCATAGTGCTAAGAGCCATTTGAACCAATTATTATTTATTTTTTTTTTTTTTATTTATTTTTTTTTTTTACTGACAGATCAAAACCAACAGTGTCGCATACACTCATTTCACTAGTCACTGCTATAACAGATGACAAAAGCAGTATAATAAAGCCATCAGTAATTTATTATCCAATATCCACCTTAGTACAGAAACAAGGAAGAAGTTCACCAATACACTCATTTTAAATATTTTAAGACACATTTGTGAAGACCTCCCATAGGGCAGACCACTGGTGAGGATTAAGCTGCGGATGTGAAGGGTGAACTACAGCGAAACAAGAACAGAAAAAATTAGGGGAAATAGAAATAGAAATGGTGTGTAGAGAAGAGCAATAGAAACACACTGGACAGAAAAAAAATCTGATGAACAAACACTAAAAGAGACTGAAAGGAAAGGACGTTGATTAATATGATAAGAATGGTAAAAATTAAATTAACTGGACACCTAATCCGACATAAAAGCTGCATAAAAAATATCTTAGAAGGAAAAATCCTGGAAAATAATCAAGAGGCCAGCTCAGATCATACATATTACCGTATGTTAACAGGGGAATGAACTGCACCCACTACAGCCAAATGGTGAAGATGACTGAGGGACATAGAAGTATGGCTACACAACAACACGTTGCCTTTAGTATTTGCTGATGATGGTTGTTGACATTACTGTTTCTAAATCTCTTACATCCTGTGCACTTGCTGAAGTTGCGATGGTTTGGAGAGAAGTATTGATTTCTTCTTTTTTTAGTACTAAGACACTACCTGCACTACTGGCCATTAAAATTGCTACACCAGAAAGATGACGTGCTACAGACGCAAAATTTAACCGACAGGAAGAAGATGCTGTGATATGAAAATGATTAGCTTTTCAGAGCATTCACACAAGATTGGCGCCGGTGGCGACACCTACAACGTGCTGACATGAGGAAAGTTTCCAACCGATTTCACATGCACAAACAGCAGTTGACCGGCATTGCCTGGTGAACCGTTGTGATGCCTCGTGTAAGGAGGAGAAATGCGTACCATCACGTTTTCGACTTTGACAAAGGTCGGATTGTAGCCTATCGCGATTGCGGTTTATCGTATCGCGACATTGCTGCACGCGTTGGTCGATATCCAATGACTGTTAGCAGAATGTGGAATCGGTGGGTTCAGGAGGGTAATACGGAACGCCGTGCTGGGTCCCAACGGCCTCCTATCACTAGCAGTCTAGATGACAGGCATCTTATCCGCATGGCTGTAACGGATTGTGCAGCCACGTCTCGATCCCAGAGTCAACAGATGGGGACATTTGCAGGACACCAACCATCTGCACGAACAGTTCGAGGACGTTTGCAGCAGCATGGACTATCAGCTCGGAGACCATGGCCGCGGTTACACTTGACGCTGCATCACAGACAGAAGCGCCAGCGATGGTGTACTCAACGACGAACCTGGCTGCACGAATGGCAAAAAGTCATTTTTTCGGATTAATCCAGGTTCGGTTTACAGCATCATGATGGTCGCATCCGTGTTTGGCGACATCGCGGTGAACGCACATTGGAAGCCATACTGGCGTATCACCCAGCGTGATGGTATGGGATGCCATTGGTTACACGTCTCGGTCACCTCTTGTTCGCACTGACGGCACTTTGAACAGTGGACGTTACATTTCAGATGTGTTACGACCCGTGGCTCTACTCTTCATTCGATCCCTGCGAAACCCTACATTTCAGCAAGATAATGCACAATCGCATGTTGCAGGTCCTGTACGGGTCTTTCTGGATACAGAAAATGTTCGATTGCTGCCCTGGCCAGCACATTCTTCAGATCTCTCACCAATTGAAACCGTCTGGTCAATGGTGGCCGAGCAACTGGCTCGTCACAATACGCCAGTCACTACTCTTGGGCAGCTGTACCTGTACACGCCATCCAAGCTCTGTTTGACTCAATGCCCAGGCGTATCGAGGCCGTTATTACTGTCAGAGGTGGTTGTCCTGGGTACTGATTTCTCAGGATCTATGTACCTAAATTGCGTGAAAATGTAATCACATGTCAGTTCTAGTATATTTGTCCAATGAATGCCCGTTTATCATCTGCATTTCCTCTTGGTGTAGCAATTTTAATGGCCAGTAGTGTATTTGTTTCCTCTGTTGATAACGACATAGCGCGAGGCTTTTGCCACTGTGACTGCTGCGCATCGCTGTCATTGCCTCCAGGCGGTTGTTGCCAAGAGTTTTGCCGACACGGTTCTGCTTGCTGCAGCTACTACCCATGTTGCTCTCAGTGGGTCTGTCTGGGGTGACGAATTTCTCCTGCTACTGTTTGGTTGTTTCATTGGAGGGAGGGGACCAAATAGCAAGGTCATTGGCCTCTTCGGTTAGGGAAGGATGGGGAAGGGAATTGGCCGTGCCCTTTCGAAGGAACCATCCTTGCATTTGCCTGAAGTGATTTAGGGAAATTAAGGAAAACCAAAATCGGGAAGGCTGGACGTGGGTTTGAACCGTCGTTCTCCCGAATGCGAGTCTTAGTGTACTAACCACTACGCCACCCCGCCTAACTGCTGCTGATGGGTTGCACCTCTCTGGAAGTTGTTTTACTCTGAAATTTATACAGTTGTTGTAGTTGCTGTGGTTGGGTCTGACGTGCCTTTCCTAGTTCAACAACTGTCTCTGCTTTGCTCCCTTTTCATTTCTGTCCCGGAAGTTTCAGTTTTACGATTTAAGTCATTCATTTGCTATCATGCCTGCCAATTCTACAGCAATTAAACTTAATAAAATTTTCATGAGAAATTGTTGTTGTCTGTTATCTAGTCCTTTCAAGATCATTCATAAAGGCTGTTTTATAGACTACTATATGAAGCTTGTAACTTATTTCTTAGGTTGGTGTTACCAAATACCGTATAAACATAATTAGATTTTCTAATCTACTAATTTAGATTTTATCACGCTGAACATTTCCTGAAATGAACATGGAACTTTTCCATCTCCAAAATGGCTACTGTTGCTCCTACAAGGCTAATCCATCTGCTGAAATTTTGTCACTTTGCGATTCTACACTATCATCTTGCCTCCACTCTGATTGAATACTCCTTAACAGTCTTACCACAATCTATTTTGTGCTCTATGGTACCAACAGCACCCAATTCACACACGGGTTATCAAATAAATAAATGCTGCTCGTCTTATTATATTTTGATCCAACGATGAAGGCATGGTTTCAGCCACCACCTGCACCAGATCTGAACTGGGCTGGCAGCGCCCACCCTGGAGACACGCAATGTCTAGAGCTGAAGCTGTGTTTCTCCCTTTTGAGCCCACTCAAGTGTCTTATCAGCTCGCTTGTGGTTGAGATTGTGGTCTTCTGACCACAGCACTGCCGTATGCGACAAGATGCCAGAGACTCGCCCTGTTGAGTGGGAGAGGCAATGTAACATCCCTTCCTGGTTGGTCAGACTGTGGTGAGCACTCATGACAGCAGGGAACTTTCGTGGCCTAATGTCAGTGTTAGCAAACAATGCCCAATAGATGTGCTGCCTACATCCTGCTGGAAATAAGTATAGTCCATCACCGGATCTCAGTCTGGATAGCCAATGTCATGCAATCCTCCAGAATCACCAGGCACTGTAGTAGAGGCAGTCAGCGATGCCGTAGACCATATGGCCTGCAGAGAATTTTTTGTTTTGTTTTTATTTATTCTATTTCACAAATTGCAACATCTTATAAGCTTTTACGCTAATTAAGACCATGTAGACATGGTCCTTTCCGAATATTCTTCTATCCAAAAAGCGATTCTGATAGTTGGAGTCCAAAGTTTTTGTTAATCGTGCCCCCTTCTCGTTCTTGTGGAGATATTTCCATAGCAACTTTCATCCCCTAACAAATATTTCTTTACATCTAACCAAGAAGTGAAATACCAGTTTTTATAAAATTAGCTTGTAAGCATGTATCGATTATCACTGATATCGATTATGATAACATCGCTATGGTCGCCTCTTTGTTTTTTCGCGCCAGATAGAGGAGGGAGTCACGTGGTGGTTTTCTATCCGTGTGCGTGGTGTGAAGATGTTAAGGAATCAGGTTAAGAGAACCAGAAAATTTTGTGACTATAGAGGTGTTTGATGCAGTGCAATGATTCGTGTACCTCACGAGACGTAATCCGCGGTTCGCGAAGTCATAAACCACGAGAACAATTGCGAGAACATGATTAGGTGCCCGCGAGCATCTCAGCCTCACCGGTAAATGAAACTTGGATTACCTATATTGCCACGAGCGCCGCATCTGGATTGCACTGTGGGATAATGTATTGTGGTGTAGTGTTACTGTATGTATCACTGTATCAACATACTGTATTTGCTATTTTGTGGAGAGTTCAACAATGCAGCCCTGTGTAGAGCAAGTGTTAAAAAATACATCAATGGATTATACTAGGCTAAAACTTGAATTTTGGTAATTGGCACTCCTTTGTTCCCCTTGTTAGTTATCGTTTATTACAGCAATACTCAAGCTGCTGTTCCTAGACTGCAAGGGAAGAAGCGAATGACGACTGGATCTACGAGGTGAGTGGGTACAAATAGCAAACTGAGACGGAATTATAGCCCCACCCTCCCCCATTCGCTTACAAGCTTTACAATTTTTTTAAATCTAACAGAACGGTTTCATCAGCATTTTTATCCCCTATTGCACTCCCTTAGGGCAGAATTTCCAAAAACAGTGAAACACTTATTTTTTCTTCTCCAACTGAGAAGCCGAAGACCAATTTCAAAAATCTAGCTTTAAAATTTCTTTCGGAATGAAATACTTTCATAAGACGTTGCACGCCCTATTTCACCCCTTTAGCTGTAGAATTTCGAAAAAAGAAAACACACTGAAACAAGTATTTCTTTATTTGTAAGTGAGAATCCAAAGTTAAATTTTGACACATTCAGCTTTCAAACTGCTTTCATAGTAAAATATTTTCCTCATAAGTGTCATGCCCTATTTCACGCCCTAGAGGTTCAACTTCCAAAAGCACTGGGACACCTATGTTTTTATTTGTAGCCGAGAAGTCAAATAACAATGTTCGTAGATGTAACTGTAAAAATACTATAGTTGTTCTTTATGAATGACCTATTTACAAGAAACATTTACCCATTAACTTACCCGTACACGTGTAAAAGTTCCAAAAATTCTGAGACACGTATTTCTTTATTTCTGATCGGAGAAACCAAATACCAATTTTCGTAGGTCTAGTTTAACAGCGAAATTAAAAAAAAAACCGTCATTTCCTATTTCACTCAGTTAGGGTTGGAATTTAGAGGAATCTCTCCCTGCACGACGCCTGAAGTATAAGATCCACATATATTCCAAAGCCGGCCGGTGTGGCCGTGCGGTTAAAGGCGCTTCAGTCTGGAACCGCGTGACCGCTACGGTCGCAGGTTCGAATCATGCCTCGGGCATGGATGTGTGTGATGTCCTTAGGTTAGTTAGGTTTAATTAGTTCTAAGTTCTAGGCGACTGATGACCTCAGAAGTTGAGTCGCATAGCGCTCAGAGCCATTTGAACCATTTATATTCCAAATTTCAAGTTACTGTGCTTCGCTGTTTGGGGCTGGGCGATAATGAGCCAATAAGTCAGTCAGTCAGTCAGGCATGACATGCTTTTCATGTTTAAAGATTAGACTGAGTGAATAGAAGACTCAGATTTCTTGGTAGAGTCCTTGAAACATGCATTGGATCTACAAGGGAAATCATATAGAAGTCGCTGGTACGACCAATTTGAAGTGTCCTGTCAGTGTTAGGAGTCGTTCTCAGGTACGCAAGAGAGCAGGCGTCCAACGAATTTAGAGACGCACTACTAGGATTGCAGGTATAATAGGTCGGTAAGGCTCATACGAAAAGTGTTAAGTTTGTAACAGCTCCGTTATCTGTCGTAGAGATAACGAGAGTAGGACAAGAGTAATTAGTACGTGTACAGGCGCAACTCGCTCACTATACGAATGGAATATGAGACAAAGTCGTATGAAGCATCTTCAACAATGGACTGCACAATGGTTTGCGGAATATAAACACTGACCCATAAAATTTAAGGACGAAAGTAACTTTCGCATTATGTGTCACTGACAAGTAACCAAGCTGAACGAAACTTCGACCATACATACAACGAACTGCTACAATATACCAGAGAAGGTAACTAAAATATATGCGGATTGAGACGAACAGAAAAGACAGTTTTATTCAAATTACACTGAAATAGCCGCTATTTGTGATGTTCCCCTCTAATTTACGGATCTAAATCGATTGTGTGGTCACTAAATACGGCAATGCAGGCTGTGCAACGTGTTCCCACGCTGGCCATTAAGTTGGTTAGGAGTCCTTGTGGTAGAGCGTTCCATTTGTCCGTCACCACGGATGACAACAGTTGGAATGTCACTGGTGCTTTTAGACGCGCTGTATTACGTCTCCGCAAAACATGCCATACGTGCTCTATGGGATGTAAGTCGGGGGAACGGGACGCTCCGTCTGTTCTCCGTATACCCTCTCATTCCAAGAGGCCCCCCCCCCCCCCCCACCTGCGCTGTTTGATGCGGTAGGGCGTTGTCACGAAGTCAGGGCCGAATGCACTCCTAAAAAGACCCACGTATTGAAGGAGTACAGTGTCACAATGACGTTCACCTGTGAGTTTGTCTGTTCAAGGATTTGGATGTCAACATGCCCATACAACATTTCGCCTTCTCATATAATAACATGTAGACCACCGAAACGATCATGTTCGGCAATGTTTCTGGGTACTTTAGGTGATCCCACATCTCGCCAATTGAAGGTACGTCCAGAATCGTTATTCAGACGACTGAATCTGCTTTCATCCGAGAAGACCACACAATCCCACTCGTCTCCAGTCCAGTCCCTACTGTCAGTGACACCGATGTGCGGCTGTCATCGAAACACAACGTATTAGTCGTCGGGCAAAGAGATCACGCCAGACAGACGCCAAGCCACTGTGGAGCGTGAGGTTGCGTGTAATGCACTCCTGTTAAATGTGGTTGCATTTGCGCTCGCTGCTTGACGTCAGTCACTTCTTGTCACTTGTGCACTGTAGTGGTGTTCAGGTGGTCGGCCACCTACTTTCCTTCGACAGCAGTGACTGTGGTTGTGAACACGCCTCAATCACGTGACAGAATTCTGTGAGCAATACCAAACTACTGCCCAGGTTCGTCGTTTTTTCGTCCTTCCAGTTTCTAGACGATTTTTCCCCGTGCGAAGTCAATCAAATGTCACTGGGCTGTGTTCTAATGAAGAACACCACCCCATTGCATCGTAACTGCTCGCTGATTGACACACACTGTCTATTCGCGTTCCTTCAACTGCGTCGTATTACTGGCCAGCCCTGTCTGACGTTATAGTCAGGCTGACCTCACGTCTTGTGACGTCCTGTCCTCTTTCCACGATTGGTAGCTCACACACGATGGAATAAGGCACTCTACACGTCGGGACATGGAATCAGACAGGACGTCTGGTACCGGGCTGCGCAGAAGTTGAATGCCCGCTGCAACAAAAGGATCTCGGTGGCCTGTAGAGGGCAGTGTTGGCGCAGGGCCGCACTTGCCTGGTGACAGCATCATCGTTTCGCCACGTGAATAGATCAGCCAGTGGTGCTCCTCGCGGACAGCATAGCTACCGCCGCATCTCGACCGTACAGTCAGTTGTGCACTTCGTCCGATAGCGTTCGCTTTCTATCTCCACCGCACTGATATTATTCGCCAACGACTGCGCTTTTGATTTTTTTTCTCTGGTCTCGTTTTGGAGTGTGGTTGTACTTAATCTGTTGACAGTTGTACCCTAGATTGCCTTGCTCTTGTTGTGTAGGGTCCGTCGTTCGTGTGCCGTTTTCCTCGACATCGTCTTATTTCTCGCCTTTTCGCTGACGTGTGCAGCGGTATCTGGCCACTCGCCGATATATAAACTGGCGACAAGGATTAGATGGTTCCGACAACATATTGCCTATGCATCCGAGACCCTCATCGCGGCACAGCGAAACTATTCGCTGATCGAAAAGGAGGCCTTGGCAATAGTGCACCCAGTCAATAAATTTCATGTCCACTTTTCTGGGACACAGTTCTCTCTAATTACAGGTCACATGCCTTAGTGGCATTATTCAGGCTGTGTTCCAATCTCCCAGAACGCACAGCACAACGCCTCCATCGTTGGGCACTGTTCATCAGGGCTTACAATTGTACTATCCAGAACAAGCTGAAAGCCCAGCATTCTAATGCTGATTCTTTCTCCCGTCTACTGGCCGGTCGAGATCCGGATTTCGACCAACAGGAGGTCCTGTGGATCCACATCGATGCTGAACGTCGACGTACGTTGGACGGTTTTCCCCTTACCGCCAAGTGTGTTGCCACTGCGACACGCCGAGACCCCGCCCAGAGACAAGTCCTTCACCACGTATTCCATGGCTGGCCGCATTAACTCACTCGTCGTTTGAAGACAGAGCTCCGCCCTTAGAAACAGCTTTCTTACCGCCTCTCAGTTGTGGATGGCGTCGTCCTTTTGGATACTGAGACAGATGCACATCGAGTGGTTATTCCAGCAGAACTGCATCGATGAGTATTAAGTTAGTTCCACCAAACGCTGGGATGCCGCCATGTGTACTGGCCCAAGATCAACAATAACATCGAAAAGACGGTCCGTAGTTATGCGGCATACGGCGGCTCTCACTAAGCTCAATCCTTTACCCCTGGCGTACTCCTCAGCTTCCTTGGGACCGCATTCACCTCGATTTTGCAGACACATTCTTGGTTTCTATGTGGTTGCTCATTGTAGATCCTTATTCAAAGTACCCCTTGTCGTCTGCATGGTATCCACCAAGACTGAGGCCATCCTTAATGTCTTGGCCCAATTCTGGCCATAAAAGAGTCGCCTCGCACATTGGTCTCTGACAATGGCACACTATTCACGGCCTCTGCCTTCAAGGACTTCTGTGCCGCCAATGGCATCAAACACATCTGTAGCCTTCCATTCCTCCCTTCCTCCAATGGTGAAGCTGAATGTCTGGTTTGGACTTTTAAACAGCAGGTAAAGAAGTCTATCGAATCATACACCACTATGGCGGCTCTTTGTTTTTGAGCATTTATAGCAATACACCGATTAACAACCAAAGCCCTGCGGAGCTCCTCCGTAGTTTCCAGCCTCGGACCTTGCTTCATATGCTGTCACCGTCGGAGCCTCGCTCATGGCCCTCTAGATGTTACACCCCTGGAACGGTGGTGTGGGCTTGCTCCTACAGGACTGGTGTGGACTGAACGCCATCAAGGCAGTATCCACCCAAGGGCGACGAGTTACGTCAGTCCACACACAGAAGAGGCTCGAACGCCGTCACAACAACCAGTTTCGGTCGCGGACATAAGCATCCCCTCCGCTCCCTCTTCCACCGCCTTCTGGTGCCGATGTACCCCAGGCAGCTAATGTGGACGTTGTTGTCCCAGCCCTTCCCACTGGCTCCCTGTGGATCACTGGTTCCCCATGGCATGCACATCTCCAGCGATATTCCGATGGCCACCGCCGACTGCACTTCCTCCGCGCAGTCTACAGTCGATCCAAAGCAGCCTCGTTCGTACCTTCGTTTCACCTTTCTTGGCACCGTGTGGGTCATTTCTGCCCGTGTGCACCAGTTTCGCAGGGGTGGGGAGAAGATTGGTATCGGCTCACGTGGAAATTGAATGCCCGCCGGAACAAATGGATCTCGATGGCCGATAGAGGACAGTGTTGCGGCAGCGCTGTACGCGCCTGGTGAGGGCGCCACCGTCTCGCCACGTGAATACACCGGCCACTGGTGTCCCTCCCGGCCGGCAGAAATACCGCAGCGTCTCGACCGCACAGTCACTCGTGTACTTCGTCCGATAGCGTTCGCTTTCTATCTCCACCGTACTACTGACTATTCGCTGACGACTTCACTCTGATTTAGGTTTTTCTCTCTGGTCTCGTTTTGGACTGTAGTTGTACTTGATCTGTTGATAACGTCGCGTCAAAGATCCGTCGCACTTCGTTGTACCCTAGATTGCCTTCCTCTTATTACGTAGGGTCCTTCTTTCCTCTGACCTGTTGCTCGACTCCGGTCTGGGTTTGAGTCCCGACTGCAGGCGGTCTTTCCGCCTTGCGTCGTCTTCGTTTCTCACCTGTTCGCTGATGTGTACATCAGTATCGGGCGACTCCCGCATATAGCAGGGCCCTGATGTGTTTCATGTGAATTTCCTTCTAGCTGTTTCCACGCGACTCCGCAGAGCGTTAACAGTGTTTTCCACCATCAACCTACTAACCGACCGTATCCCAGACATATGAGGCGGACTTCCAAGGTGGAGTATAAGTGGGATCCATCCTTCTTCGATCATGACTTACTAGTTGGTCGTTACATATGGGCAGGCACTGTGCTTCTGAAGTAAGGGACGTGGTGTTGCCTGAAGTATCAGCTAGTCCTCAATATACAGGGCTAATACTAAGTGACAAATTGCAGGAAAAGGAACAAAAAAGTTCCCATCTGCATATGTCGGAAACGGAGTCTGCAACAAAGCACTTACTACTGATACATTACATTACACACTATATGGTATTAATTTATTATTTAATTAAGGGATATTTACTGAAGTAGATGCACTGTCAAACATTTTTCTCTGTGTTCAGGGATGTGTGATTTCGACTAAGTTATTCATTCCAGGAGAGATCTGAAATCTCTTCGTATAGACGGATGCGTCAGCGTTAACAATATCGGATATTCAGTCTGTTGTCAGCTGTCATAAAGCTTACTCGTGTTTTCATAGTATCGGCGATTTTTATGTACAAAAAACTGTTCAGAGAATTTTTATTAAATTGGAGTGTAATATCAGAATAAAGTACAGAGAAATTTTTAAAATGTTAACTATTGGCTTGGTGAATCAGATACGTATAAGTAAAAAAACGATTTACGAGTGGTACAAAGCGACGATGGGGTAGCTCATTTTGCGCTCCGGAAAAAAGTATGAAAATGAGAGGCAATATTAACCCTGCCACCGACCTTAGAAGATAACTTGAAGGAAGGCAAACGACGCAGTATTTGCTGTTCTATGGAAAGTTGTCGACAATGTTGTCTGAACAATACTCTTTGAAGTTTTGAAGTACGGAAACCAGACTGCTGTTGCGACAGACAATGGAGATGAAGGGGAGGTTGAGAAGGAGGTAAGTAAGAATTGTAGCGTGTCCCTGGCGTTATTTAATCTGAAAGTTGACGACACTGCGAAGAAAAGGAAGGAGAGATCGGGAAAGAGAATTGATGTGCAGGGAAACGAAAATAAAAACTTCAATGACACTGCCACGCTGTCGTAGACAGAAGAGGATTTGGAAGAGCAGCTGAATATAATGCACAGTATGTTGAAAAAAGACTATAAGATGAAAGATGATAAACAGTTTAGATGAGAATAGAATAGAAGCTTTTGAGACGTGGTACTATAGACGAAAGCTGAAGATTATGTGTGTAGATTGGATAACGATTGAGGCTGTACTGAAACGAATTAAGAAAAAAATAAATTATGGCATAACTTGAATAAAAAAGGGATTCGTTAACGGCGTAAATCCTGGATCATCCAGGAATGTGTAAGCTTGGCGATGGAAGGAAGAGTGTAGAGTATAAAACGCAGAAGCAGACCAAGCAGGTTCAAATAGCTGCAGCTTGCAGTAGATATGTAGACATGAAGGGGCTGGAGTAGGATAGACTAGCATAGATAGCTGCACCAAACCAGTTTTAGGACCGAAGACCAGCGACAACAAAATAGATATCACAGTAGCGAAAACATTGGTGAATTTTTATTGACCATTAGCTTTTTTCTTCGTATTCTAAAATAATCATCTACTATGAACGTTCTTAGCATATGTCTTTTACGTCATGTATGCACTGAATGATCTCCAGTTTGTTTTGTCTTGTGTCTCTTACTTAATATACTCGTAATGTCGTCCATTTTTCATTTCATCTCACGTCAGAAGCCAATTTCTCCCTTTCCCTCTGTTCTCTGTATTCTTTGCTCTGATAAGTCTTCAGTGCAGACAATTTTTTCGTAATATATGAGCCATACAATATATTTTGTCATCGTTATTATTATACGTATACACTATCCCTATTTCCCCTCCTATTCGTAGAAACACTTTATCATTTCCCGTTCTCTCAGTTATGACGTAATTAAGCCTAATATGTATCAGGAACTTTCGATACCGGCGTGTATAGACAATTTCATTTACAGAAGTAGTGGATGATGTGCTTCGTGCACAACTTTTTTTCATTTAACATAAACAGAATAATTCTGAAGTGAATTAAGGTGTGCCGGCCGAAGTGGCCGTGCGGTTAAAGGCGCTGCAGTCTGGAACCGCAAGACCGCTACGGTCGCAGGTTCGAATCCTGCCTCGGGCATGGATGTTTGTGATGTCCTTAGGTTAGTTAGGTTTAACTAGTTCTAAGTTCTAGGGGACTAATGACCTCAGCAGTTGAGTCCCATAGTGCTCAGAGCCATTTGAACCATTTTTTTTTTTTAATTAAGGTGAAACATCACTACGTAAATTTTATAAAGTTAATTACAACATTATTTTTATAAATTTCGTTACATATACGTAAAAAATATGTGTAAAGTCAATTTAAATACTTCAGGCGAACGGTCGACTTCAGTTTATTGGCAGAATTTTACGAAAATGTGGTTCGCATGTAAATGCCACCACATACAGGACGCTGGTGCGACCTGGTCTTGAGCACTGCTAGAGTGTTTGGGATCCCTACCAGGTCGGATTGAAGGAAGACATCGAAGCAATTCAGAGGCGGGCTGCTAGATTTGTTACCGGTAGGTTTGAACAAAGCGTAAGTGTTACAGAGATGTTTCAGGAACTCAAAATGGAATCCCTGGAGAGAAGGCGACGTTCTTTCCGAGGACCACTATTCAGAAACTTTAGAGAGCAGGCATCTGAAGCTGACTGCCTAACGATTCTGATGCCACCAACATACATTGCCCGTAAGGACCATGAAGATAAGATACGAGAAATTAGGTCTCATACGGAGGCACAAGGTAGTCGTTTTCCCCTCGCTTTACTTGGAGTGGAGCAGGGAAGTGAATGACTAGCAGTAGTACGTGAAGGGGTACGAAAATTTAATAGTCATGGGTGACTGGAACTCGATAGTAGGAAAAGGAGGAGAAGGAAACGTAGTACGTGAATATGGAATGGGAGAAAGGAATGAAAGAGGGAGCCGCCTGGTAGAATTTTGCACAGAGCATAGCTTAATCATAGCTAACACTTGGTTCAAGAATCATAAAAGAAGGTTGTATACATGGAAGAAGCCTGGAGATACTGGAGGGTCTCAGATAGATTATATAATGGTAAGACAGAGATACAGGAACCAGGTTTTAAACTGTAAGACATTTCCAGGGGCAGATTTGCACTCTGACCACAATGAACTTTAGATTAAAACTGAAAAAATTGCAAAAAGGTGAGCATTTGAGAAGATGGGACCTGGATCAACTGAAAGAACCAGAAGTTGTAGAGAGCTTCAGGAAGACCATGAGGGAACGACTGACAAGAATGTGGGAAAGAAATACAGTAGAAGAAGAAGGGGTAGCTTTAAGAGACGAAATAGTGAAGGTAGCGGAGGATCAAGGAGGTAAAACGACGAGGGCTAATAGAAATCCTTGGGTAACAGAAGAGATATTGAATTTAATTGATGAAAGTAGAAAACATAAAAATGCAGTAAATGAAGCAGACAAAAAGGAATACAAACGTCTCAAAAATGAGATCGACAGGAAGTGCAAAAAGGTTAAGCAGGTATGGCTAGAGGACAAATGTAAGGATGTAGAGGCATATCTCTGTAGGGGTAAGATAGATACTGCATACAGGAAAATTAAAGAGACTTTTGGAGAAAAGAGAGCCACTTGTATGCATATCAAGAGCTCTGATGGAAACCCAGTTCTAAGCAAAAAAGGGAAAGCAGAAAGGTTGGAGGGGTATATAGAGCGTCTGTACAACGGCAATGTACTTGAGGACAATATTATGGAAATGGAAGAGGATGTAGATGGAGATGAAATGGGAGATATGGTACTGCGTGAAGAGTTTGACAGAGCACTGAAAGATCTGAGTGGAAACAAGGCTCCGGGGGTAGAAAACATGCCATTAGAACTACTGACAGCCTTGGGAGAGCCAGCCCTGACAAAACTCTACAATCTGTATGAGACAGGCGAAATACCCTCAGACTTCAAGAAGAATATAATAATTCCAATCGCAAAGAAAGCCGGTGTTGGCAGATGTGAAAATTACCGAACTATCAATTTAATAAGTCACGGCTGAAAAATACTAACGCGAATTCTTTACAGACGCATTGAAAAACTGGTAGAAGTCGACCTTGGGGAAGATCAGTTTGGATTACGTAGAAATGTTAGAACACGTGAGGCAATACTGACCCTACGACTTATCTTAAAAAATAGATTAAGCAAAGGCAAACCTACATTTCTAGCATTTGTACACTTAGAGAAAGCTTTTGATGATGTTGACTGGAATATTCTCTTTCAGATTCTGAAGGTGGCAGGGGTAAAATACAGGGAGACAAAGGCTATTTACAATTTGTACAGAAACCAGATGGGAGATATAAGAGTCGAGGGGCATGAAAGGGAAGCAGTGGTTTGGAAGGGAGTGAGACGGAGTTATAGCCTATCCCCGATGTTATTCAACCTTTATATTGACCAAGCAGTAAAGGAAACAAAAGAAAAAAATTCGGAGTAGTAATTAAAATCCATTGAGAAGAAATAAAAACTTTGAGGATCACCGATGAGGTTTTAATTCTGTCGGAACAGTAAAGGACCTGGAAGAGCAGCTGAACGGAATGGACAGTGTCTTGAAAGAAGGATATAAGATGAACACCAACAAAAGCAAAACGAAGATAATGGAATATACTCCAATTAAATCGGATGATGCTGTGGGAATTAGATTAGTAAATGAGTTTTGCTGTTTGGGGAGCAAAATGACCGATGATGGTCGAAGTAGAGAGGATGTAAAATGTAGACTGGCACTGGCAAGGAAAGAGTTTCTGAAGAAGAGAAGCTTGTTACCATCGAGTATAGATTTAAGTGTCACGAGGTCGTTTCTGAAAGTATTTGTATGGAGTGTAATCATGTATGGAAGTGAAACGTGGACGATAAATAGTTTAGGCAAGAAGAGAATAGAAGCTTTCGAAATGTGGTGCTACAGAAGAATGCTGAAGATTAGATGGGTAGATCACATAAGTAATGAGGGGGTATTGAATAGAATTTGAGAGAAGAGAAATTTGTGGCACAACTTTACTAGAAGAAGGGATCGGTTAGTAGGGCACATTCTGAGGCATCAAGGGATCACCAATTTAGTATTGGAGGGCAGCATTGAGGGTAAAAATCGTCGAGGGAGACCTACAGATGAATACACCAAACAGATTCAGAAAGATGTAGGCTGCACTAGGTACTGGGAGATGAAGAATCTAGCACAGGATAGAGTAGCATGGAGAGCTGCATCAGACCAGTCTGTAGACTGAAGACCAAAACAAGAACAAGTGTGTGGTACCCTCTGCCATGCACCGTACGGTGGCTTGAGAAATATCTGTGTAAAAGTAGATGTTGTTGTAGTACAATGCGGCAATCTTCGCTTGTGGTCAACTGGAACGTTGACGACGAGTGCAGTTCAACATCAGGCCACTGAAATCTGAATATTGCCCGAATCGACCAGCCGGTCAAATGAAGACCCACAATGAGGCCTGTTTGAAGCAATGGCAGTTGCTGATTACGCTGCCTCATACGCGTACGCGGTATCCGCTTGTCCTTCACAGTGATCAGTCACTTTCGGGCGCTGTTCACACCGCTTATATACCGTACCAGTCATGGTGACAACACTAGAAACTAACAGGACTGATGCACTCGGGTGGCCGTTCTAACCGTCACAGCAAATTACAGCTCTAATGATTTAGTGACCTGTCGATGATGAGTACACATACAGTGCTACTTTGGTGTCCTACCATGCGTTCTGGGTACTTCAAATTTTTTGCCAGGCAGTTTACAACAAGAGCCAGTGCATGGTGTGAAAACCAAAGCGTGTGTAGCAGTTAATGCATCACAAATTATTGGGCCTATGCGATGCACTAAGTCATAGCTACTGGTGGTATGTAAATATCACGCTGCCACACTTTCCTCACAACTAGCAACTAAACGAGTGGATCCATGGTTATTTCGTGCAAGAGAAAGTAAGAGCACTCACTACCAACGCCTGTATCACGATTAGTTGGTCTTTTGATTATAGGAATAATCCCATTCTCGTTTCCTTCATTAGCATCCCGTTACTGGACAACAAATTTACACAATTTGATGTTCTTTACCACAGAATAGTATGCCAGTACTCGCCGAAAATACCTGCCAGTTTTCTGACCTGAACTGAATTTGAAACTGACAGTAGTGGAAGCGTCTCTGAGTGTCAGGACGTAGATAATACTAATGGTTGGTCACACCAGGAGGTAGGACTTATCATAAGAGTTTGTTAGGAGAACCAATGGGACATTCAGTTACTAATGTTGCCGATGTATCTGCAACGACAGTGACACTGGCTGAAAATCCGTATGTCACTCTTCTGTATGATGGTTTTTTGATCTGAAAGAAAAAAAATACATCGAAGACTTGGTCGCAGTCTCTTGTGGTCTGTAGAAGGCAGTTTTTGGCAGTGTATGGATGGTGGTGTGTTGGTGAGATGGTAGTTCCGATTTTCCAAGGTAAATGTGACGACGTAGGCCAGGCTTGTGTTTCTCTACAGCGGCACTTCTGTGTTACCTCTAGAGAGAAGGGTTTGCGTTCACTAAACAGAGGCTGCTAGCTTAGGTAAGCAGAGTAAACCTTTAGTTTCCTTGGAGACTAAGAATATTTCTTTTTGAATCCTTATTTGCATCTTATTTCTATTAACTATTAGCTGTAGACTTCCCTTATCCGGGATATTGTTATAGTCTGGTAGGAAGCAGTTACAAATGTGATCTGGAACTGTGGGGAGCGTATTTTTTCCCGTCGAATGTTGTAATCAAGACTTATAAAAGTTACCTTAGGCGTCCATGGTGTGGTTACATCGTGTAACGATATCGCGTGTGTAGCATATTGCCTCTGTCCGTGCACGACGGCAGCGGACTTTTTTTTGACTGCGCAGAAGGAGGAAGGAACAGTACAGCTGTTTACACAATGATTTAGATTCATTGCGAGTTATTCTTTCTTCCGAGTTCTTTCATCCTATGTTGAAGGGCTTATGCATTCGAACTAAAGAAAATAATGTTGTCTAAAAGGCGAAGATGGTCCAGCTAAGACCCATTTATACTGATCGGTTGACATTGATCTACCCAGTGTAGTTCAATGCATAGATGCATAGATCAAATATAACGGACTATCAAAGAATATTGCCGGCCGGGGTGGCCGAGCGGTTCTAGGCTCTACAGTCTGGAACCGCGCGAACGCTACGGTCGCAGGTTCGAATCCTGCCTCGGGCATGGATGTGTGTGATGTCCTTAAGTTAGTTAGGTTTAAGTAGTTCTAAGTCCTAGGGGACTGATGACCTCAGAAGTTAAGTCCCATAGTGCTCAGAGCCATTTGAACCATTTGAACCAAAGAATATTGGTTCCAAGGCCACAGTAACCTCTTGCATACCTGTCGGTGCTTACGCACCAGCATCGGAGTCGCGCTGGGTTGCATATACGCTGCAGCTGGGTACTCACTCAGAAACTTTCTCATCACCCCTTATAATATTCTTTGCTCCGTTGTTATTTTTTACGCTATTTCGGAGACTTGAATATCCACTTAGCCGCTTAGCGAGTATTACTCGCAAGAACACATTCCTGAGAGCCACACCATCTCGCATATGTCCCCCTTGTCTATATTTACAAATTAACAAACCTAATACGGAAAATTCTTTTTAGGGGACTGAAATTACGAAATTGCATATTCGATATGGTCGTAGCCCGGCGCGGGGAGCTCTCGCCGGACGTTATGCCCCATTACAGCCGTCCGCATGCGCCACATTTGAATACAAGTTGCGGCCGGTGGTCAGCATTATATGATAATGTCACTGTCCTGAGTACGCAGCGAACACCAGCGGCCAGGCATGTGGAAACCAGTTTCATGAATGCCATTTCCATAAGCAGCATGAGTTCGTGTTTGGAAGGTCTCCTGTGAAATCTATCGCCGACGGTAGCATCCATATTCAGTCGATACGGCGGGCTGGTGGCCGACTCGGCGATCAAGTTCCTAATGTATTCGGATCACCGCGGATAACTTTCCACGCCAACAGCTGACGAACGCGGCTACGAGAGTGGTCGAGCGCTGATGATGCAGAGTGGGACGGTTTCGGGACTCGAGAGCATGCTCTGGGGCACCAGAGAAGACTGCAGGCTCCGTACAAACACGACAACGCTGCACCAGTGCGCCAAGTCATCGGCGTTCGAAATAGATAGTTGTCGTCGTGCGTTAATTTTCGTACTGCTTCATACTGGCAGTTTCATATTGTCCAGAAGTATAACACCAATGATCAGAATGTTATTTCATTTGCAGAACGAACGAAAGAAAGAGGTTAAGCCTAATATTTAATGCAAAAGATACAGGTACATTCACGTCTGAGGCGAAGAGCAGATATTACAACCCAGATCTCTCATTCTGATCGCAAAATTCTGTAAATCAACCATTAAATATGTCCATAATAGTTCAACGTAGGTGACTTTCCAAACATCCAAAAGCGACAAGTCACTTACGACGTGGCGTATCAGATTCCGGTTATTCGATCCATCATTAGACCGAGATGAAACTTTCAAACGGTACTCTGCAAAATTCTCCAAAGAACTTGATAAAATTAACGGGCGGATACCGGCTTCACCAGAAAATTAGGATAGATTTGTTGGGGCTGTAATCTCGACTGCAAAGAAATGTACACCAAGGTGTTACAATAAGGAATATATTTCAGGGTGGAGCCATGAATGCGAAGAACTTTATGAGTCACAGTAGCTGAGTATACGGCGTTGCCTGTGTGTGTACACTACTGGCCATTAAAATTGGTACACCAAGAAGAAATGCAGATGATAAACGGGTATTCATTGGGAAATATTATACTAGAACTGACATGTGATTACATTTTCACGCAATTTGGGTGCATAGATCCTGAGAAATCAGTACCCAGAACAACCACCTCTGGCCGTAATAACGGCCTTGATACGCCTGGGCATTGAGTCAAACGGAGTTTGGATGGCGTGTACAGGTACAGCAGCCCATGCAGCTTCAACACGATACCACAGTTCATCAAGAGTAGTGACTGGCGTACTGTGACGAACCAGTTGCTCGGCCACCATTGACCAGACGTTTTCAGTTGGTGAGAGATCTGGAGAATGTGCTGGCCAGGGCAGCAGTCGAACATTTTCTGTATCCAGAAAGGCCCGTTCAGGACCTGCAACATGCGGTCGTGCATTATCCCGCTGAAATATAGGGTTTCGCAGGGATCGAATGAAGGGTAGAGCCACTGGTCGTAATACATCTGAAATGTAACGTCCACTGTTCAAAGTGCTCTCAATGCGAACAAGAGGTGACCGAGACGTGTAACCAATGGCACCCCATACCATCACGCCTGGTGATACGCCAGTATGGCTACGACGAATACACGCTTCCAGTGTGTGTTCACCGCGATGTCGCCAATCATGGATGCGACCATCACGATGCTGTAAAGAGAACCTGGATTCATCCGAAAAAAAATGACGTTTTGCCATTCGTGCTCTCAGGTTCGTCGTTGAGTACACCATCGCATGCGCTCCTGTCTGTGATGCAGCATCAAGGGTAACCGCAGCCATGGTCTCCGAGCTGATAGTCCACGCTGCTGCAAACGTCGCTGAACTGTTTGTGCAGATGGTTGTTGTCTTGCAAACGTCCCCATCTGTTGACTCGGGGATCGAGACGTGGCTGCACGATCCGTTACAGCCATGCGGTTAAGATGCCTGTCATATCGACTGCTAGTGATACGAGGCCGTTGGGATCCAGCACGGCATTCTGTTACACCATCCTGAACCCACCGATCCCATATTATGCTAACAGTCATTGGATCTAGACCAACGAGAGCAGCAATGTCGCGATACGATAAACCGCAATCGCAATTGGCTACAATCCGACGTTTATTAAAGTCGAAAACGTGATGGTACGCATTTCTCCTCCTTACACGAGGCATCAAAACAACGTTTCACCAGGCAACGCCGGTCAACTGCTGTTTGCGTATGTGAAATCGGTTGGAAACTTTCCTCATGTCAGCACGTTGTAGGTGTAGCCACCGGCGCCAACCTCGTGTGAGTGCCCTGAAAAACTAATCATTTGCATATCACAGCATCTTCTTCCTGGCGGTTAAATTTCGCGTCTGTGAATAGGCATCTTCGTGGTGTAGCAATTTTAATGGCCAGTAGTGTATTTATTCCAATCGGTTATGTGTATTGGTCCATCTCCCACTTCCCCTTCCTTCTGCCCAACTCCTCCTTCATCTCCTCTCTGTGCATCTCCTCCAACCCCTCCCTCTGTCATCCTCCTACATCACTCGATCTCTATCCCTCCCTTCCTTCCCCCGTCTCTGTCCGTCTACTCTCTCCCCTTATCTCTGCCAATCTGATTCTCCCTCCCCTGTCCATCTGATCTTCCCCCTTTGGCTATCTCCTCCTGCGTCCTCTAATTCCACCTCCTCCTCCGCCACTCTTTGTCAGTCTTCTCCACTTCCCCCTCTCTGCTTAACTCCTCTAACTCTCTCTCTTTTCATCTCTGTCTTCCCACTCTCCCTCATGACTTCCTCCCCTTTTATGTCTCTGTCGATATCCTCCTCTTCCTTTCCTCTGCCCATTTCCTACTCCACCTCTCTCTGCTGTTCACTCCCTCCCCTATCTCTGTGCATTTGCGCCTCTTTCCTTTCTCTGTCTGTCTAATCCTATTTCCTCTGTCTGTCAATTTCCACTCGCCTACCCCTGTCCATCTCCTGCTCCTCCCCTCCGCTTCTATCTCTTCTTTCCCTCTCGCTGTCTGTCCATTTCCTCCTCCCTCCTCCTCTCATCACATTACCACGCTCACCCCAACAGGAGGTTCAAAATGGCTCTTAGCACTATGGGACTTAACTTCTGAGGTCATCAGTTCCCTAGAACTTAGAACTACTTAAACCTAACCAACCTAAGGACAGCACCCACATCCATACCCGAGGCAGGATTCGAACCAGCGACCGTAGCGGTCGCGTGGTTCCAGACTGTAGTGCCTAGAACCACTCGGCCACCCCAGTCGGCCTCAACAGGAGGCCAGTGGTTTTTACCCCTACAGTATTTTCTAACCAATGGCTTTACCCGCATAGGCATATGTAAAATATATTTCATATAGACCTATATTTAACATATTTCACACATATCTGTACACGTACTTTATCTGTACGTCTAGCGAATTTCGCCATGCAGTTTCATTTTTATGCAGTTCAGTATTTACGCCGTCGTACCTGCTGAATTGTGTGTTTTAGAAGGATATAATTTTGTAGGTATATCCAGTGATGTATGTGACTACTGTCAGCAAAATGTGTTGTGAACAGAGTTAGTACCAAAGAAGTAATAAATTGAAACGTCATACATGATGCGGCCGTTCTTCGCACATGTAAGTGTTCATGACGTCATATCCCCTGAACTATTACAATGGTGTAATTTTTCTGGTACATTCAGTAGTATAAGTAAATACTGCCTGGAAAAGGTGTCATGAATAAAGGCAGTAGTAAAGAAATAATAAGTTGAAATGTCTTGGTTCATGCGACAGTTTCACTGTATGAACAGCGAGAGAGTAGTAAGCGGCAAACCCTTTTTTCTTTCATGATTTTGTGAGGGTCGTCAGCAGCGAGAAACAATATCGTAAAGGTTTCAAATTATATGTAAAGTTTATTACAAGTCTCTAAGTGCTCCCATTCTCGAATACTGGATGAATAAATTATAGGTTTTCTCGCGTTGTGGGCTTCACTGCTTTTTCATCCTCATCCCCACCCCTTTGACACGTGGGTGGTACTTAACCTCACAGTGATTCTTTCTAGACAGTGAGTGAGATCCGTCCCAAGTTTAGTTGAAATCGATCAAGTGGTTTAGGACGAGATGTGGAACATACATACACACATATATCCACTTTTGTAGTATGTATGGATATGATGGGATGGCAATCCTGATCTAGCTCATGAACCGACACAGAAATTTTGAATGAATTAAGAAGCGAGAAGTGGATCAAAACAGCAACCGAATTAGATTGTAAGAAATCAAGACACCAATCCTGGAGCTTGCTAAAGATTTTTGGTGGAAGTAGCTCACCAGTTCAGGTAGATTAGTTAGTGACACCAGACCAAATAGCAAACAGAATTGTTTCACTCTCCAAAGTCCTACGAAACAAGAAGCATACAAGAAAAATAAAAACAAAAACTTAGTAACATTCAGCAAATAACACCTGCTGAGAAACAATTCTCTCAGGGCTTCACACCGAAGAAAATACAAACGGTTCTCCAGGATCTAAAGACAGTTAAGTCACATGGTTTTGATGAGATACACCCTACGTTTCTAACTCGCTGTGGAAGAGGACTAGGGTATGGCTGATCAAATTTTGTACATCGATTCTAAAATCGGAATCTCTACCAAAAGCTTTCAAAACTGTTAGAGTTATTGTTATCATGAAACCGAATAAACCATCAGCCAAAGTAAAAAGCTTTCTCCCAATGGCAGTTCTAGTTGTTGATACAAGATTCTGGAGGGACTTGTATTAAACAAGGTAGGCACAAGAATCCAGAGAAACATACCTGTATAACAAGCAGGTTTCAGGCCAAAGAGGAGTTGCACAGACTAGATACTAGGCTTAAATTCATAAACTAAAGCTGGATTTCAGAAACAACTGAAGACATCTGTAGTCTTCATCGGCTTGAGTACCACTTAAGACACAGTGTGGAAAGAAGGGCTCTTATATATGCTGATCAGAGTCATACCCTGCCAACCATATTACAGGGTGTATACGTGGATGAGGAAAAAAAATTCCCGAATTTTTCCCGGATTTCCCGGTTAAAAATACACTTACTCCCGGATAAAAATACACTTTTTCCATGTTAAGTAACAGTATACTTTTCCTCAGAACTATAAAACTTATCAATCCTTTCAATGGTTGCGGTTTTATACACCAGTGTAGAATTTCCCGGCACTTTAGAAAACGGAACTCAGGGGAAAAAATACGTTTTGGAAAGATGTCTGAAGTGCAGCACCAGGTACACTGCGTATTTTCGTATTACGAAAGTATCAATTCGAATTCCACCAAACACCGCATGTTACTTTCCGAAGGATTGAAATCGAGATTGCGATGCGCTTCCGTAAGCCAGTCGTAGCTCATGTCAAGCGATCTCGCCAGCCAATGACAGTGGGTATTCAGAGCATTGGACATGTGATGTACTCAGCCAATAACAACATCACTGTTAAGTAGTGCGAACACACAAACAGGAAAGGCTAATGGTTTACATTAACATACATAGCGTTGCTACAAGAAAAGAAACGCTTTTACGTATAATATTGGTCTCTCAGATTAAGAAGCTGCAAGAGAAGCTAAGTTTTCACACATAATGTTGATCTTTTTTGCACGTGTTACACTTTAAGATACATCACACAAATGTGTCAGTAAAATTTTTAACATCGACATAAATGTCTGATCTTCTGGGCTCGAAAATATTCTAAATGGTCTTCCTCAAATATTTGATTTTTGTATGAGAGTCAAACGCTCTGTGTTTTAAGAAATTCATCAGACATTCGCGCACAGAGTTTATCTAGGGTAAAAGGAAATTGACTTTGAAAGTACCGCTTTCCAAACAACCATTCGGAATATTTTCCCGTGACCTGTTGGAAATAGATTCGTTTCAGCAGTTGCCAGAGAGCGCCAGATAACAGGCGTCGCCGCGCTAGCGCAGCTACGATGACACAGGAAACCTGTACATTCGAATGTGTGCAACATTAAAAGGTTTTACATTATGTCATGAAAGAAACAAGACATTAGAGGATACTCCAAGAGCATGAGAATTTTGTGAACTATACTAAAATGCATCATTCGGCTTAAAGTGCACATTCGTGTGTCTAGATTTATATGTAAATTTCCTTGGAGTACCAGTACTGTATTATCTCATGTTTGGTTCTTTATTAAGGCATAATGCCAAACGCGCTAGAAGATGTAAACGTGAACTTGAAATGCAGCGAACAGTTGAAACTAGCCAATAGTGTAGAACTAAACACTTCATTTCAAATAAATTGACTGTCCCAGCAGAAAAGATTACTAAAAGTTAAATTTCTTTAACAAACCGACAAAAATAACTTCATTGTACTGCAAGGCGATTAACGCTTGACTGTCAGAAAGGTGGAAATAAAATAAAATCTGAAATTAATTACATATTTTGGCCTTCCGTAATTATATGAATGTATTTTAATTCACTTGATAGTTCCCGGCCACAGAAATCCGTTTTGTTTTCATTTGACGTGAGAGCAATAAACGAAGAGAAAACTGCAAAATCACTTAACGTAAATACGGGTCGTGTGGAGACTACCACCTCCCACCACAACTCAGACTGCTCTGTGCACCAGGTCCGGATCTACGATATTTCCGAACCGGGTCGCTCCCCCTCCATGGAGCGTTTGTGGTAGGACACCAAAAATTAAAAAAACCGACTTGTCAAAAAATCTTCATTTTGCAGGGCACATCTTTCTGAAGATGTCTGATACATAAAACATATATGTTCGAGGAAACGTGAAACGTCCCCTTTTTGAACAATTATACACGTGACTGAGCTTAACCTGACACACAATATTTTTTTAGCGCAACGCAATCTGACTTTCAAAAATCCATACAAAAGAATGGCCCTGACTAACCTATACGTTTCACAAATCACTTACCTCACAAAAATCTTGGTTACTCGAGCTACTGAAATAAAGCGAGCGCCACTACTGCCAGCTAAATAAAAGATTCAAACTACTGAAGGCACTAACTACTGATAGGTTCAAATGGCTCTGAGCACTATGGGACTCAACATCTTAGGTCATAAGTCCTCTAGAACTTAGAACTACTTAAACCTAACTAACCTAAGGACATCACACACACCCATGCCCGAGGCAGGATTCGAACCTGCAACCGCAGCAACTACTGATAAGCATAGTTAGCAAATGAAAGATTTTAATAGAGAACAAACAATGTATTTACCTTAATAGTCATAATATATATAGCAGTTCATGACAAATTTCAAAACTCCGCCATCTCTCTCCCCACATCCACCACTGCTGGCGGCTCACCTCCAACTGCGCAACGCTATGCGCTGTTCACAGCCAGCTGCCTAACACTACAATGGCGAGTATTACAACAATGCAAAGCAGCCACTGACTGCACACAGCACAGCCAGTGATTTTCATACAGAGGTGGCGTTACCAATAAAAAAACCTAAACAGCCTACTTACAAACGTAACACATGTTATGTGGTATTATGTGTGCCAAAGTGCAGTGCCACGCCTCTTCGCACAACATTCTTCCATCACCCGTCTCTGAATTCGCTCTGTGGAATTCAGACACGTAATATTTTGTAATGGGTGCCATCAAACTATATTCACGCCAGTGGAAATTAAAATGTCCTGTGGTGCCTCTCCTGCTCACAGTCGGCCAGTTTGACATCCTGCTCCTCTTTTAAAAAATCTAGCAAATAATACTGAATGGGGTTATTTGTAACTGGCAGAAAAGAACTCTTCAGAAAATTTGCCGTCTTTACTGCCTGTTAGCTAATAAATTGCTGTTTTGTGTGATATAAAATTAAATATAGTCTACATAAAACGAGTAAGGACAAGAGACAAGCAAGACAGTACGCATTTCTTCAGTCCTTAAGCCCTAGCTTTTTTTCTCTCTAATATTACCACAGCTTTATATGGCGTACTTTCCTTTCTGGGAAAGAATCTACTACCTCATCAAAGTTCATCAACGTTTTGCTACATGAAGAAACTAAATATCGTTGTCTCATACTAGAAAAGCTGTTAATACAAATTGTACCCAAGACTGGTCTGGTTTCTCGATCTGATTACGCGTATTTTGTCACTGCTAGATAAAACAAAATAGGCCTGTCTAATATTGCAGCAATTGTTGCACACACCACATAAACGAGACGGTTTTAGCACAAATTGTCATTTTTACCACGCGACAGAATATAATTCACGAAGTACCAATATCAAAATGCCTATTAGGCCTACTACAAGAAAAAGTTTTATGTTAGGAAATAGTTTCATATTTCATTCATACTCTCTAGCTTCTGAAGCATGAGATCGAAAAGTAGTAATATGAAATTTTTACATAAATTTGGAATCTTCATATTCTTCTGTAATGTGTGTGAGTCCCCGTTTCTACTCCTTCCTCGTTCTAACAGACAATCTTGTCATCACCAATTCTGTAACTATTCCTGCCAGTGTCAAAACTTATTCTTTGGTTAACTTCAATAACTCTGCCACAATCACTGGTTTAGTTATCCCGAATTTATTCTCCGGTTAGGCGTTATTACGTGTTCGTACAGCGCGTTTTCCGCACTACTCCCAAAATAGAACTTTAGGGGCAGCTAGCCGGGGACAGTATAACTGGCCCTTAGTGGTGCAGCGGTCTGGTCAAAAATTTTCCGTCAAAATTTCGTTTTCTCTGATACACGGAGGATACAACACGCAATCTTTGTTGCCTGTTATTCCTGTTAGTTGTTTATTTCCACTGGTAGTCTGAAACTATGAAATTTCCTAGTAGTTATAACAACGCTGATCATTTGGAAACCCAGTCAACCACATAAACAGTGATCAGCATTCACCCGTTCGGCTTTATTCCGCTCAGCTCGTATAGACCCGTCCCCTTTTGTCTGCAGGAAAGTTTATTTCTAGATGCGACGGGGATTCCGCTGGCAGAGACATCACATACACTACGCACTCATTCAGAAATCGACTTACGATTCTTTCAGAAATCAACTTAGAATTTGTTCTAAAATGTTCAAAAACCAGCAGGGATGCGTTCAAAATCATATGAGTAATCGACAGATCAATGTGCGTTGGACGCTAGGCGCTTTGTGAAACAAGGTCTTTTTCTTCAATAATATGAATTTGGCGCTCTTCCCCCGAAACTGCTGCTCGGGGCAGTTCCCAGGTTTGCTCCCGCCCCCTAGCTGGGCCTGTTGCGCATATGTGAATGTGGCAGTTTAGGCGCACCAGTAAAATTTCTCGGGATAGCATCTGGCTGCTTGCTGCTATTGCTTGTACAGCAAACTGTCACACTTCTGTAGCCAGAAGTGGGAGAAGGTACTACTCATATGTGACGCAACTGCACATGCGCATAAGCTCGCTCGCAACCACTCAAACGAATCCAAAGTAAAAAGTTGTGACGTCACACTCATGGCAGGCATTTTGTTGTTGTGAATCATTGCATTGTCTTCCTAAAGCCTTTGGCACATTTTGCTGTTGGCAGACGCTTATAAGAGCACTGTGTTTTGTTGTTGTATATGGTGCATTTCCTCTGCATCTTAAGTTTCATTTTCGTTTTTTATTGCTGCAGTATTGTTCTGCAGTAGCGAGTTACAGTAATATTCTTTGTTAGAGTATTGGTTCTTAGCAGTCAAAGTTACAAAATTTTAACTGAAAACTAAAACAATGAAAAATTGCCGGAATTCTAAAAAATTCCCCGGTTTTTCCTGGTTTTCACCTGGATGAAAAAACTCCCGGGTTTTTCCCGGATCTCCCGGTTGTCCCGGGTCGTGTACACCCTGTATTAAGACTAATCAGTAGCATGCTCTCAGACAGGCACTTACGAGTAAAGTAGGATATTCGCATCAGCAGAGAAAGGAAACAAAATAATGGACTACCTCAGGGGTCAGTATCACCTCCTATATTTTTCGGCCGTTACATTTCTGACATATGTGAAACCAATACAAGGATGTTTTGATATGCTGACAATAGCAGTTGTGGTTCAGCACGAAGAGTTCTAAAGTGCTTAAAGCACTTGTAACGTTCTGAGTATGTAGACGAGATATCCATCCATCTAGTACTGGTTTGAGGAGAGCTAAATTTGCTTGCTGGGGTGGGTGCGAGTTGATCGGATGAGGACGTCACGCAGACCCCCCGAGTGTGTCCAGGTGCAGAGCCAAGCAGCTCCACTGGAAACAGGTAAATCCCAAAACTGGGAATTTGGATTGCTGTCACTTGGATTACCTTTATGCGGGAGACAATGCTCCAAGAAGCAGCAGAGTGCAGACGATGTTAATCTTCGAGATTTAACAATAACACACAGTCACATATTAATGAAAATCTGAATACATCTGTGGTCTCAAATAAACAAGGTGCATTCAATGACACAATAATATTTCAATATCTTCAAAACTACAGAAGTTAATGTTTCACAGTGAATAAACATTTTCATGTTAACCATCTGAATTAATAACTTTTAATCACTTCATGTGAATCCAACAAACGTTATCTGCAGTTATAACATGCATGACAGCTACCATCTCTGAAAGCTATGTAACTGTATCTATTTTATTGATTGGTTTTCGACGTCTTTTATATCATTTTCATTATGCGAATATTTGTCGGAACATCATATTCTCCACGTTTACACAGCAAATGAACACTGCATCAATATCACAAATCGTCATACTTGTGTAGTTATTTGATGAACAGTTTACTATTTTGCCAGTAACTTTATTTAAATGTTGATTGTACATGCTGTTAAAAAACTGTGCTAATTTGTGAGTGGTCAGTCGCAATGTTAGCGATCACCACGACTGAAAAGAAAATTAAAAGATGCTTCCATCATGAAGACATAAATAACTGTTTAAAAAATACCTAAGAAGAATTGTTGTCATTAATCGTGAGCGCACTTGTCCAAGAATGCTGTATTATTTATTTATGAATCAACTATTATTAACATTTATTGTAAATAAACCGAATGTTTATGAATTTTTGTTTAAATATTGCTGTAATATATTATGTCAGCCTGAGAAGTGGTCAATTTGAATCAGATCATGTCCATAGAGCCTAAGGATGATGGATTTTTGGTGGAGATGGCCTTCACCCAATGGAGAAGCAGACAGTAGCGGAACACTACAGGAGTCAACTGGAGACTGGGACTTCTTGAGTGAAGAGATCAGGGCAGCGGTTCTGGACACTTTATGTCGAGCGCTGGAAGAAGGTAGATCTTCTTATGACAACATAAATGATTCAGTCATATAGGTGATTCTGGTGGTAACCGATCACTAAAATACTGTAATCTTTGAACGGACTTTATATTTCAAGAGGTAACAATGTGCTGAAGAGTAGGGCTCTGAGATTTGCAGCTTGATCTACGGAGCTGAGAATAGACAGAGTGTGTGTTACTATTCTTCATATCGTGTCTCTTAATTTGTTAAACATAATGTTGAACTCTGAATTTTTTTGAGCTAGTGAATCTTTTATGTACTGTGATCAAGAAATGGAATTATTTATCTCGAGTCTTTGATGACTGTTCAGTTTTGGGATCTTGCTACCATTCTCGCATAGCTCTCAATGTAACTTTACTGCATTTGATAAGTGCATTTTCTGTCAGTATTTTAACTGAGTATCGTGGGACCTCTTCCCTTCTATTTGAGATGTCCTGTCATGAATAAACATTATTCAACACAAATCTCTGTCGTCTGCATCAATTACGAACGTTAGAAATGGGCCGTTGTTATTTTCAGAATGAGATTTTCACTCTGCAGTGGAGTGTGCGCTGATATGAAACTTCCTGGCAGATTAAAACTGTGTGCCCGACCGAGACTAGAACTCGGGACCTTTGCTTTCGCGGGCAAAAGCTCTACCATCTGAGCTACCGATGCACGACTCACGCCCGCTTCTCACAGCTTTACTTGTGCCAGTATCTCGTCTCCTACTTTCCAAACTGGCACAAGTACAGCTGTGAGGACCGGGTATGAGTCGTGCTTCGGTAGCTCACATGGTAGAGCACTTGCCCGTGAAAGCAAAGGTCGGGCACACAGTTTTAATCTGCCAGGAAGTTTCTTGTTATTTTGTCAATCAATTAACTTCTATTTTGTATTTCTGTGTATTTCAATAAATCGCAATTCTAGGCAGTGCATAGACTATTTTCCTGCAGGATCACAGCTATAGGTTATTATTTGTAGCGAATAAGTTGTGGGGAACGAAAACAGACGTGCGCGGATCGACCCTGTACCTACATCTAGGTGTTATTTCAGAGAAATCCGTGCATAGCCCAAATACCTAAGATACGAGCAATATCAGGCCAAATCGCAACTGCTTTGCTCGTACGCGATGCTTTAGGCAGTAACCTTTAGGTATCACCGCATATTATAACTGATGGTCTCAATAAAATACATAAATATTTCACCATGCAGAGACTCCTATCCAGTCTCTCTAAAACAGAGGTCAGCAATTTCTACTTAAAAAGTAAAGCTTCAGATTATAAACTATGAACGACACAGTGCTTCTCTACCAGAGTCATCCAAATTATCTTGGAATGAATATTCATAGGACGCTTTCTTTTAGGAAGCATATAAAAAACTTCTTGGAAATAAAGCACACGGAACAATCTTATCCAGAAAGTCTGCAGTACTAATTTGGGAGCATCAGCCGATAATCATTGAACTTTGTCACTCAGTTTAGTGTTTTGTACGTCTGAATTATGTTCTTCGGTGTGACTGAATAGTCCTCACATAAATAATATAGACATCCAGCTCAGTGCAACCATGAGAATTATATCTGGTTGAATAAGAACTAGTCTTACACTGGCTTTCAACACTCAGTCACATAGCTCCGTCTCTGTTGAGAAGACAAGAAGCTCTGCTGATGAAATATTCCAAAATAATGAATAACCTTCATCTTCCCTTCAACTTCCCATTAACGAAGATGTTCCTGGGTTGAGAACAAAACCGACTTCGTTCCAGGAACCCAACGGTGCGACTGGCTCAACAGCTTGCTGATAAAAACCTCCACATTGGCAGCAAACGGCATAAAATCTGGACTTATGTGCTTCAACTGAAGTGCGATATTTTATTGATTGTCTACAGAGGCTGAAGGGCTTTGATGTTGGCGGTATTAGTGGAAGAATATCATCCGAACAGGATACGGAGTGTTTACGTATAACCTGTACAAATGGGGCGAGCAGCCCATTCCAAGTTGTGACTGTGGAACGCCGAAACAGACCATCCGGCACATTGTCAAGGAGCGCAAACTGAGAGCTTCCTGCGTCACCCACAGCATCAAGCCTTGACTGAAGAATTAGACTGGACATTAGAATACAAACCAGTTTTGATGTATTACTTGTATTTAAGTCTTTTTTATAGATTCTTGTCTGTATTTCACGTGTAGTGCTTTGTGCTAAATAAATATTCTCCAGACCTAATGAGAAGGTCCTGAAAATGGGTCATACTTTTCTAGAGTTGGGTGGTCTCTGCTCTTAATCCAATCTCTACGAAATAAGAAGATAAAAGCACAAATACGATGGCAGTTTTTTCTTGTTCATAGGTAGACAGCACTGTTTCAACAATGCCACATTTAACCTCACTAGTGCTCTTAAGTGACAGCTATACTGATATAGCGAATCCCCTGTTCATATAGTACACAGTGTGAAAGAAAGTTCTTAAGAGTTGCAGTGGGTTTGGCGTAGCTGCTTCGTGCTTCTACCGCAACCAGTCACGTAACACGATTTTGTATACGCCTTCGACAACGCCTCACTGTTTTCGCAGCTCTATAAACTGCCATTTCCGTGTACAGGCGTTTGAGCTTAGCAGTCGAAAGCGGGATTCGTGCTGCTGTGTGGGTGGCACCATCTCTCGCCGTCCGTACTACAGTGACTTCTGAGTGTTTCATTGGCAGTGCCCCGTTGGTCATATGCGAACGTGAACTCCGTCCACAGTTCCAGGCGGGACAGTCGGTACCGACCGTCTGCCATGTCATCCTCTGCCGATGGGGTCTACATCTACATCTACATGGATACTCTGCAGATCACATTTAAGTCATCGGTGCGGTGTGGAGGGGAGTGGCATCAGCACATCGTTCACTCGACCGTTGTCAGTTTTCATGACGTGAGGCCGGTACTTCTCTTACGATGCTGAATAGTCCCTCAAAGGTAAAATCCATGGGGAATCGGACCCGGGTCCTGCGTATGACAGTCAACCGCGCTGACCACTCAGGGATAGAGGCGGACGTTGCACCACGATGAAGTAAGAGGAGCGATTCGTTTTCCAAAGATGGGGAAATTATTCGCAGAATACAGTCGCCGAAGGGAATTGCTGCCTTGTCTAAAAATGACGAGTGGAGAAATCACTTTAAAAGTGGACTAGTATCTGTCTACGACGAATAACATTCGGATAGGCCACCCACTTCAAAAACGGACAGGAATATCTTGTCAGCTCAGGGAATGTTTCGGACGTTCTTCGCTACAGAATTAAACAAATTTTACGTACTTTGAATATTAATAACAGTTCAACATTTGTAATCTTCCATGAATCTCTAACCAGGTCAAGTTAAAGACAAACTGTACTGTTAGGAAATATCCAAATCGGAATCGCACGGTCGCTTTGGAAGAAGAGACACAGAAGTGTGTTCAGGTAATGCGCGTATTGTATAGAGACTGGAATTTTGACAAGGCTTTAGATTTCCGTGGTCACAAGCAATTTGGAAATGTGTAAAATACAGTGATAAGTTGCAGGGAGTTAGAATTTGTGGAATTTAAAGCAGATTTTTTGCTGTGATACGTGTACGTAAGGATAAGAGATGTCGTTGCTAAGGTAGTTTTGAAAGTTTCTAATACAATTTCCCGACTGTGAGTCACTTGTTTAATGATGAATTCTCGTAAATCGATATTAGGTTCCACGCTCTGTTGATTCGTAAATTATATGTCATCAGTCTTGCCCTGTTGCAAATACCATACGTGCGCTGATGACCCCAGTTGTATCAAAGTGAAAACCTGAAGAGAGTTGTCGAGAATCTCAGTACCGCCTCGTGTTTACTATCAAAATGAGCGTGGGATACAGGGTTAAAGCTCGACCCAATCAATACCTAAGAGGTACTGGTTGCTCATTCTACGCTCATTAGGCCGAAATATCCCGAATACCTATCATCCTTAAACTTAAATGGAACAAATATCAACTTATCTCTGTCAGCAAAGAGTCAAAGAGTAATAACAGATGAAACTCTAAGTTGACCTGAGCACTGTACAGTAATGTGGATGAAGGCCTCAGCATCTCCCTATGTCTTATAAAAATGTAAAAGGGCCTTCCCTCTCAACCTAAACAGAAACTTGTGCAGACACTTATAACTCCAGTCATTGATTACAGCGGTGTTATCCTGCAAGGCCGTTCCCAGGAAAGTTCACGGTGCCTGGAATTGGTTATGAATGCATGTGTTCTTTACGTCTGTGATGATTTCACCATGTTATGCATAGTTATCCTGGCTGCTGAGGGACAAGCGCAGATTCCCTTACACTCTGTCTTCTCTACTGTCTCATCAATAACCTCTGTCCTCCATATCTCTCCTCTAAGTTAACGCTCTTGCCTGAACAACACGGTACAAACACACGTTCCCATCGCAGCAAAATCGTTTCTGTTCCAATCCAACGTAGATCAACCAAATCCTTCTCAGTAGCAGGGAACGACTCTGGAACAACCTCCCGCATTATAAACACAGAACTGAATAACGTCTCCACCTTCAGAGGACATGTAACGACATATCTGCTAAGGCACCGATGAGATTATCGTTGTCTCTGTACGCACTCCTTACCATTGTACATCGATCTTTCCAGCCTGATCATCCTCATTTCCCAGAATTCTTAGCCGACGTAGTCTCCATAAATTTTCCCAGGACTCGCTATATCAGAAAACATAAGTTTTATAGACCTATAAATTCTTCTAATACTTGCCACCATCATTATTGTTATTCGTGCCACAATTATCCGCATTATGACTATTATTATTATTATTTTCGATTATTCCCATTTAAAGAGAGCGTTTGAACTTGAATTCCTTTATGGCGACTGTTTATGTTTTTTCTGAGCCCAAATTTTTTTCATGTGTTCACTGTGTTGTTTCTTTCGCTCCGCTGTCCATTTGCATCCCGGTCTCTTCTGTGTTGTGGTGTCAAATTTATGTTTTTTGATGATGATCCTGAATTCAGTTCTATTTTCTGCATCGTTTACTGTTATGTGTGCTTGTCTGAGGTCCTCTTCAACTTCTTTTATCCATTTTGTTTTTCCCCTGTCTGAGTTGATGGCTTTAAGAATTCGCTTTGAAATTCTGTTTTCATTCATTCTGTGGATATGTCCGTACAACTGCACTCTTCTTTTCCTTATTGTATCCGTAATCTTGTCTGTGTATTTGTATAATTCTGATGTTGGTCTCTTCTTCCAGATTCCTTGTTCTTGTATCGGGCCAAAAATTTTCCTGAGAATTTTCCTTTCTTGTTT
This sequence comes from Schistocerca nitens, assembly GCF_023898315.1. Lineage (NCBI taxonomy): Eukaryota > Metazoa > Arthropoda > Insecta > Orthoptera > Acrididae > Schistocerca > Schistocerca nitens. The sequence goes on from NC_064621.1 coordinate 564,925,108, forward strand.
CTCTATTTCTTTGATTTTAGCTTGCCCACCTATTTGTGTTGTTTCAGATGCATACAGTGCCTCTGGAAGTACGACAGTGTTGTAGTGCCTCTATTTTGCGTTAATGGATATGGACGTTTTGTTATAATTGTTCCACGTGAGTTTATATGCTTTCTGCAGTTTTTTTATTCTTTCCTCATTGGCCTTTGGGTTGATCCCTGATGGCTGGATGATTTCTCCCCGGTACTTAAAATGTGATACTTGCACAATTTTCCCATGCGTTGTCACAATAGGCAATTTGTCTTGTGGCACTCTTTCTATGTACCGGGTTTTCTCGTACGAGATATGCAGGCCAGTTCTTTGTGCAATTTCGTGTAACTTCTCTATGGCGTTAGTGGCTTCTTTTCTATTATTTGTGAGGATTGCAAGGTCATCTGCAAAAGCTAAACATTTCACATTGAATCTATTATCTTTTATAATGCCAATTTGGATTCCTTTGACTTTTTTTTCCCATGTGCTGATAATTTTTTCAAGAATGATATTAAAGAGAAATGGTGAAAGTCCGTCACACTGTCGCACTCCAGTTGCGATTTCAAATGGCTCAGAGATATCCCCCATAAATTTAACCTTGGAGACTGTGTCAGTTAATGTTTGCCGAATTATTGCTCTTGTCTTTCTGTCAATGCTGAATTATGACTATTATTATTATTATTATTCTTTACTTTCTCAGACGTTAAGTCTGGTTAAAAATGAAAAGTGACGCGGACCTTGATCAGGCGTCACTTCCTTTTAACTGTATGGTATGTGTTATTTTGCATTTAGGAACTTTCGGGTAATTGAACATGTATCAATAATTACTGATTTCTGTAGTTGTATATATACGTTTGGATGTAGCTCTATTGCATTGATGTACTGGTGGATATTGTGTGGTATGACTCCTGTAGTTGATAGTATAATTGGTATGATGTCAACTTTATCCTGATGCCACATGTCTTTGACTTCCTCAGCCAGTTGGATGTATTTTTCAATTTTTTCTCCTGTTTTCTTTTGTATATTTGTTGTATTGGGTATGGATATTTCGATTAGTTGTGTTAATTTCTTCTTTTTATTGGTGAGTATGATGTCAGGTTTGTTATGTGGCGTTGTTTTATCTGTTATAATGGTTCTGTTCCAGTATAATTTGTATTCATCATTCTCCAGTACATTTTGTGGTGCATACTTGTATGTAGGAACTTGTTGTTTTAAAAGTTTATGTTGTAAGGCAAGCTGTTGATGTATTATTTTTGCGACATTGTCATGTCTTCTGGGGTATTCTGTATTTGCTAGTATTGTACATCCGCTTGTGATGTGATCTACTGTTTCTATTTGTTGTTTACAAAGTCTGCATTTATCTGTTGTGGTATTGGGATCTTTAATAATATGCTTGCTGTAATACCTGGTGTTTATTGTTTGATCCTGTATTGCAATCATGAATCCTTCTGTCTCACTGTATATATTGCCTTTTCTTAGCCATGTGTTGGATGCGTCTTGATCGATGTGTGGCTGTGTTAGATGATACGGGTGCTTGCCATGAAGTGTTTTCTATTTCCAATTTACTTTCTTCGTATCTGTTGATGTTATGTGGTCTAACGGGTTGTAGAGGTGGTTATGAAATTGTAGTGGTGTAGCCGATGTATTTATATGAGTGATTGCTTTGTGTATTTTGCTAGTTTCTGCTCGTTCTATAAAGAATTTTCTTAAATTGTCTACCTGTCCATAATGTAGGTTTTTTATATCGATAAATCCCCTTCCTCCTTCCTTTCTGCTTAATGTGAATCTTTCTGTTGCTGAATGTATGTGATGTATTCTATATTTATGGCATTGTGATCGTGTAAGTGTATTGAGTGCTTCTAGGTCTGTGTTACTCCATTTCACTACTCCAAATGAGTAGGTCAATATTGGTATGGCATAAGTATTTATAGCTTTGGTCTTGTTTCTTGCTGTCAATTCTGTTTTCAGTATTTTTGTTAGTCTTTGTCTATATTTTTCTTTTAGTTCTTCTTTAATATTTGTATTATCTATTCCTATTTTTTGTCTGTATCCTAGATATTTATAGGCATCCGTTTTTTCCATCGCTTCTATGCAGTCGCTGTGGTTATCCAATATGTAATCTTCTTGTTTAGTGTGTTTTCCCTTGACTATGCTATTTTTCTTACATTTGTCTGTTCCAAACGCCATACTTATATCATTGCTGAATACTTCTGTTATCTTTAGTAATTGGTTGAGTTGTTGATTTGTTGCTGCCAGTAGTTTTAGATCATCCATGTATAGCAAATGTGTGATTTTGTGTGGGTATGTTCCAGTAATATTGTATCCATAATTTGTATTGTTTAGCATGTTGGATAGTGGGTTCAGAGCAAGGCAGAACCAGAAAGGACTTAATGAGTCTCCTTGGTATATTCCACGCTTAATCTGTATTGGCTGTGATGTGATATTATCTGAATTTGTTTGGATATTAAGTGTGGTTTTCCAGTTTTTCATTACTATGTTTAGGAACTGTATCAATTTAGGATCTACTTTGTATATTTCCAATATTTGTAGTAACCATGAGTGGGGTACACTATCAAAAGCTTTTTGGTAATCAATGTATGCGTAGTGTAGAGACCTTTGTTTAGTTTTAGCTTGATATGTCACCTCTGCATCTATTATCAGTTGCTCTTTACATCCTCGCGCTCCTTTGCAGCAGCCTTTTTGTTCTTCATTTATAATTTTGTTCTGTGTTGTATGTGTCATTAATTTCTGTGTAATGACTGAAGTTAATATTTTGTAGATTGTTGGTAGGCATGTTATGGGGCGATATTTAGCTGGGTTTGCTGTGTCTGCTTGATCTTTAGGTTTCAGATAAGTTATTCCATGTGTAAGTGTATCGGGGAATGTGTATGGGTCTGCAATGTAACTGTTAAATAATTTAGTTAGATGTGAATGTGTTGAGGTGAACTTCTTTAGCCAGAAATTTGCTATTTTATCATTTCCAGGGGCTTTCCAATTGTGCGTAGAATTAATTGCTCGGGTGACTTCATGTTGCAAAATTATCACTTCAGGCATTTGTGGTATCATCTTGTATGTATCTGTTTCTGCTTGTATCCACCGTGCATGCCTGTTATGTTGTACCGGGTTTGACCATATGCTGCTCCAGAAGTGTTCCATGTCTCTTATGTTTGGTGGATTGTCTATTTTTGTGTGTGTGTTATCTATTGTTTGGTAAAATTTCTTTTGGTTTGTGTTGAATGTTTGGTTTTGTTTCCTTCTATTTTCACTTTTTTTGTATCTTCTAAGTCGTTTCGCCAACGCTTGTAATTTTTGCTTCTTTTTATCTAATTGCTCTATTGCTTCTTGTTGTGAGATTTTACCTAACCTTTTTCGTTTTTTGTCTGATATTTCATTTCTTATAAATTGTGTTAACTGTCCGATGTCTTTTCTCAGTTTTTCTATTCTGATCTGTAGCCTGTGTTGCCATGCTGGTTTTGTGGGTTTCTTCTGTGTGTTGGTTGGTTCTGATATCTGCCTAGTGTGTATATTTAGTGTAGTGAGTGCTCCTACATAAACCAGTAGTTGTAACTCTTCCATAGTTGTGTATTCATTTATTTTGTTGTGTATGATTGTGTTGATAGTTTTTATTGTTGTTTCGACTTGTGGGCTATTTGGTGGTCTATGCAAGAATGGTCTAATGTCTGTATTTGTGTCTTTGTATTCTATATATGTCAACTGAAATTTTTCTTCTATATCTAACATGTGTGTCACTTCGTGTTCTATTTGTGCTTGTGCTGGTGGCTGTCTTAAAATTTCATTTTCCTCTGATTGTTTAATTGATGCGTGTTGTTCTTTGTTTGTTTGCTCTGGGATGTTTGAGTCCATTACTGTATTTTCTTCTTCTTCTAATTGCACATTATTTTGTTCCAGTATTTGTTGTACTTGTTGTTTGATGTTTTCTAATTCTGACTGGGGTATCCTGTTATTTTTTATTATTACACGAATCTGATCAGCTAGACGTTGTTCTGTTAAAAATTTTAATTCTGGGTATCTGGTAATAAATGTTGTGTATACTTGTGATCTGTATCCAGTTGTGTTGGTTCCTAGGTTTGTTGCTTGGTAATAACAGAGCATGAGGTGTCGATTAACTTCATCTGACCATCTCATCCTCTGTCTTTGTTTTCCTTCTAGGGTGGTTGCAGGAAGCATATCCTGCAAAACACCTCTATTTGGATTTAAATCATTTTCCAGTTGGCTAGCAGTGTCATTACCATTGTGGGCGGGCATAGGGTTCAAGCGCCGTCCCCGACCATGACGGCGCTTGTCCGAGGCTTCTTTAGTTCTGTCCTGAACCAAGTAATCACACTAAAAGGGGGGTTAGCCCTATTAGTGGTTTGTTCTTTTCGTCGCCTTTTACGACTGGCAGAACATACCGGAGGCCTATTCTTTTCCCGGGCCTCCACGGGGTTTATTATTATTATTATTATTATTATTATTACTATTACCACTCCTAGCGGCTGCAGATGCAGTAGTACAAGTAATGTCAATATAAACTTTGTTAGTTCATGGCCAGTATAATTTAATTACACTGCCACTTGAGATACGCAAATCATTTTCATACTAGTTGTTGTATTAAATTGTTATTTCTTAGGGCACTATGATTTAATACTTACTGTATATGTGAAACGCTGGTCCGATGTAGGAGAGGTCCTGACGGCCGTAATAAGATCAATTTAAACAAATAAATAAATAAAAATAAATAAGTAAAGGACTCAATTCAGAAGAACTGGTAAAACATTCTTCTTGACCTTCACTGATGAACCCAAACATTCTGACCACTGCACTATACGAGAGTGAATGCTGTCTGGTAGAGCTGGTGTGCACGTGAGGCGGTAAGGAAAGCATGTATTCGGAGCATAGACGAATAGGAGATCATTCTAGCCAGGATGCGGGGCGCAAATGGAGCAATCCACTGAGATAAGCGACTTTGATAAAGGGCAGACTTTTAGGCACCGACCAAGCGAGATGCTGCAGTGGTTAGCACATTCGACGGGCATTTGGGAGAAAGAGGGTTCAAACCCGCGTCTGGCCATGCTTATTTAGGTTTTCCGTGATTTCCATAAATCGCTTCAGGCAGATCCCGGGATGGTTCCTTTGAAAGGGCACTGCCGAATTTCTTCTCCATCCTTCCCTAATCCAATAAGACTGGTGACCTCTCCGTTTGCTCCTCACCCCAAATCAACCAACCAACCAACATTTTATGGTCCTGCTACTGGTAAAGAACATCTCGGGAACCACCGAAGCCTGTCGTCTGTTCGCGTGCTACTGTCGTGAGCATCTAGGGAAAGACGTGAAGTCAGATGAAACCAAGAGTAGGCGACAAGATGTTGGATGTCCGGGCATCATCACTGAACGTGGAGATCGGCAGCAACCTGTGACGGATCTGTCGACAGAGTACAGTGCTGTCACTGGCAGAGCTGTTTCGGATCACACTTTCCAGGCGGACGGCTGCTCGAAGCATGCAACGTGTCACAGAAGCAGGCCGGCGAGGCCAGAAGTATGCTGTAGGGGACATTCATCTACGTTTTCATGGGACCTGTGGTAGTCACCAAAGACACCACTGGCAGTCGTGGAGCACGTGAATATTGTTGTGTACTACCGATCCTACATCTAAATCTACATATACATCTGCATGGATATTCTGCAAATCACACTTAAGTGCCTGACAGAGGGTTCATCGAACCATCTTCACAATAATTCTCTGTTATTTCAATCTCGAACAGGGCGCGGAAACGACGGACACCTACATTTTTCCGTGCGAGCTCTGATTTCCCTTATTTTATTTGATGATCGTTTCTGCCTATGTAGGTCGGCGTCAACAAAATATTATTGCATTGGAGGAGAAACTCGGTGATTGAAACTTCGTGAGAAGATCCCACCTTTGTTTTAATGATATCCACCGCAAATCCTGTATCATGTCAGTGACACCCTCGCCCCTACTTCATGATAATACAAAAGTGCTGTTCTTCTTTGAACTTTCTCGTCATACTCTGTTAATCCTATCTGATAACGATTCCAGAACGCGCAGCAGCACTCCAAAAGAGGACGGACAAGCGTTGTGTAGGCAGTCTCTTTAGTAGATCTGTTACATCTTCCAAGTGTTCTTTCCAACTAAAGTTGTTCGTAATTGTATTTCCCAGGTATTTAGTTGAATTTGTGGTCTTTACATTTCGCTGATTTGTCACGTAACGAAAGTTCAATGGATTCCTTTTAGCACTCCTGTGGATAACTTCATAATCTTCATTATTTACGGTCTATTGTCAATTTTTGCATCATACGGGTATTTTCTAAATCGTTTTACAATTTGTTTTGATCTTATGACGACTTTAATAAATGATAAACAACAGCGTCATCTGCAAACAAACTAAGACGGCTGCTCAGATTGTCTCCGAAATCTTTTATGTAGATAAGGAACAGCAGAGGGCCCATAACAATATCTTGGGGGACCGCCAGAAATCACTTCTGTTTTACTCGAAGACTTTCCGTCAGTTCCTCTCTGACAGGAAATCACGAATTCAGTCACATAACTGAGGTGATAATCGATAAGCAATTTCACTTCAAGCCGCTTCTCTAGTACAGTGTTAAAAGCCTCCTGGAAATTTAGAAATAAGGCATCAATTTGAAATCACTTGTCAAAAGAACTCAACATTTCGTGTGTGTAAAGTGCAAGTTGTGTTTCACAGGAACGATGCTTTCTAAATATCTGTTGACTATGTGTCAACAGACCGTTCTAAATGGTTCTAATGGCCCTAAGCACTGTGGCACTTAACATCTGAGGTCATCAATCCCCTAGACTTAGAACTATGTAAACCTAACTAACTTAAGGACATCACACACATCCATGCCCGAGGCAGGATTCGAACCTGCGACAGACCGTTCTCTTCGAGGTAATTCATAATGTTCGAAAACAAAAAAAATGGCTCTGAGCACTATGGGACTTAACTTCTGAGGTCATCAGTCCCCTAGAACTTAGAACTACTTAAACCTAACTAACCTAAGGACATCACACACATCCATGCCCGAAGCAGGATTCGAGCCTGCGACGGTAGCGGTCACGCGGTTCCAGATTGTAGCGCCTAGAACCGCTCGGCCACTCCGGCCGGCTGTTCGAACTCATTATATGTTCCAAAATCCTGCTGTATGTCGACATTAATGATATAGGCCTGTAATTTGGTGGATTACTCCTAGTACCTTTCTTGAATATTGGTGCGACGTGTGCAGCTTTCCAGTCTTTGGGTACTGATGTTGTGTCGAGCGAGCGGTTGTATATAATTGTTAAGTATGGAGCTATTGAATCAGCGTACTCTGAAAGGAACCTAACTGGTATACACTCTGGACCAGAAGGCTTGCTTTTCTTAAGTGATTTCTGTTGCTTCACTACTCCGAGGATCTACTTCTATGTCACTAATGTTGACATGATAAGAATTCTGCGATGTTTAGATCTTCATCTTTGGTGGAGACATTTCGGAAAGCTGTGTTCAGTAGTTCTGCTTAGGCAGCACTGTCATTTGTAGTATTTCCATTGCTGTCGCGCAGAGAAGGCATTGACTGTGTCTTGCCATTAGCGGTCTTTATATAGGGCCAGAAACTCTTTGGGTTTTCTGCCGGTCTTCGAGACAACATTTCGTTGTGGAAACTATTATAAGCATCTCGCATTGAAGTCCGCGCTAAATTTCGAGCTTCTGCTCGATATCTTCTCCGAGAACGATGGTGTCTTATAGCAGGATAATTATACGTTTTAGAAACCCAAAAGCGTGCCACAGTGGTTTGAGAAGCATGGTAGTGAACTGACGTTGGTACTTTGGCCAACAAGTCCACAAGATCTGAGCCCGGTGGAATCCATCTGGGACGTTATCAGGCTCCTGCTCTGCGCCCAAAAACCTCCTACATGGTCATTTTTGGGAGCTTCGTGACGTGTGTGTAGACATCTTAAGCCACATGGCTCTGGAATCCCGCACCACCTAGAATCGTTGCGCTACTGCTTTCAAAGGGCGGACAAGTACAACATTAAGCAAGTGGTACTAATGTTCCGGCTTATCAATATACAGGTACGAGGATCACTTTTAAACCTAAAACTGATTTGTAATGGAGTAAGAGAAACTTTGTTTACGAACGTAAATTGCATCACAAACTACAATATGCATATTTTTTTCACTTTTCTACATACTCACCATGAACATTTAAACATTTGTCAATTCGTGGCACCAGCTTTTGGATCCCGGCACCAAAGAACTCTGCCGCCTGACTGTTAAAACAGTTGGTAACAGTTTCTTTCAACATGTTATCATTTTCCAAGCGCTTTCCCCAAACAGTTACTTAAGTTTCTTCAGTTTTGGTACCAGATGAAAGTCAGAAGGTGCTAAGTCAGAGCTGTATGGCGGATGATCCGGTAATTACCAATGAAACTTGCCCAGTTGGGTCTTTATTCTTGCTGCATCGCTAGCCCGAGCATTGGCGTGAAGCAAAACGATGCCACTAGAGAGCAGTCCCCGCCGGCGATTTTGAATAGCGCGTCTAAGCTTTAATATTGTTTCACGGTACCTCTCAGCATTCATTGACATTCCTCTTGGCAAAACAGTCTAGCAGATGAATTCCTTTAAGGTCCCAAAAAAGAGTGCCCATGATTTTACGTCTTGAAGGCTCTTGTTTGAATTTTCGTGGTTTCGTCGGAATGATGCCACTGACTGGGTTGACGTTTATTCTCTGGGGTGTAGTGCGCAATCCACGTTTCATCACCGGTCACAGTGTGACTCGAGAACTCGCCACCACGCTTGTGACAGCGCTCAGAAACGTGCAAAGAGTGTGTCATTACCGTTGTTTTGTGTTCCTCTGTCAATATTTTCGGCACCCATCTCGCACAGAAATTTTTTGTAGTGAAATTTGTTAGTAACAATGTGAAAAATCATAATGTCTAATTATTGCAGTTCTTATCATCCACCAATATAAACTGTATGTGTATGTATTTTTCCAAGTGGACCTTTGTAATTGTTCATTTCACTTCTATTACTAGATGCAGTTTAACAAACCTACTGAAACATATGAAAGCAAAATATGTCGAATGCCTGGTTAGATGTAAAAGATGAGCTAATGGCTCTAAACTTGCCAGGTTAAATAAATAAAAAAAATTACTGATCTTGAAACTTATGCAAATTTCTGAAGCACCTCGTCAATAGTGAGGCGCCTGTTTTGGCGAACTGGCTCATCAACGTTTTGTGTCAAGTCGTCTTTCATGTCAGTACGCTACGCAGTCCAGATCGTTCATCATGAACATTTTTCGTTCCTTCATCAAACAGCCTACACCATTTGCACATATTTCCATCATTCATTACACCTCAACCGAGCGAGGTGGCGCAGTGTTTAGCACACAGGACTCCCATTCGGGAGGACGACGGTTCAATCCCGCGTCCGGCCATCCTGATTTAGGTTTTCCGTGATTTCCCTAAATCGCTCCAGCCAAATGCCGGGATGGTTCCTTTGAAAGGGCACGGCCGACTTCCTTCCTCGTCCTTACCCAATCCGACGAGACCGATGACCTCGCAGTTTGGTCTCTTCCCCCAAACAGCCCAGCCCATTACACCTCAGCCATAAACTTCAACAAGCTGCCGGTGAATTTAAGCAGGACGAACTTGTGTTGCAGTTAAGGACTGAATAACAGAGCGCAGTTCACATTAGTCGGGATTTGTGAATGACATGGCGAAGCAGTATAGCCGTACAACGTACACCGGCAGACACGTGAAACGTAATGGCGGCGTAGTGAGAGACTGGCCAAGAGTGGCCAACCGCCAAAGGACCTCACGTCACAGGACGCGCGGACTCGATGCGCTATCGGTTCTTACTTTAAAAATTATCCTCGTGTTTAAGTGAAGAATAGAACTGTGATTTTAATTTGAGTGACTCTGAGCTGTTAGGCAATTAGGTCCTGTTTACACAGTCAAATCAAAAGAGTGTGGGACTGATTTATTTCTGATAACTAATTTCCCCTTTTAAGTGGTACAGAACTTTGTAGTTGGAATTTAACTACGTTCGTATTTGTTCAGGGCACACAACCATTGCCATACACAGATGTGATCTATGTGTAACCTCCCCCTCACTTATCGACCTTAATGACAGTGAAAAATTAAACCGCGTGTACCTAATGGAAATTTGGGAAAAGCAATCGTCACTGAGGTTAATTTGTCGTTAAAGAGGGAGGAAAGGTTACATCTAAATGAAAGGAAAAATGCAAATGAAATTGGTGGAAATTAATTTTGAGAAAAGGGTAAAATTGATAAAGAAAGTAAACGTGCGGTCGTTACGTTAACAATTAATTGGCGTTAATTAGATATTTGAGATTTGGGGAAAATTACGGTCTACAGTCCTGTGGACAACTACTATAATAATTGAAAATGAAAGATTAATGCACATATAATTAGCACTAAAAGCGCGGCAACTGAAGGTTGACGCGTGTTGTGTGAAAACTGAATGTTTGTCAGAAGTAATAAATTTCGCTGCACTCTGACTTAATATAGCAAAAGAATTAATAAAATCGGAAAAGTTAAAGTTAACTTAGTGACTGAAATTAATAGTGAACTTTTTTTCTGAAGCACTACGAAATTTAATAAAATAAGGTTAGTCATGGACTACCTCAACAATCATTTCAAAAGCTACTTGAATTTACGCAATTTAGAAATAAGGGATTTAACTTTGAACTTGAATTAAATGATTCTGAACAATTAACAATAGTAAAATTTAGTACGTACCAAGCTGAGCTGCAGTCACAGGTAAGCTAAAATATGGTAACAAAACTCGCACTCTTAATTTGTGCTTGTGTAATCTAAATATTGTAGCCAGCTATGAATACTTTAACTGAAGTTTGAAATTCAAGTAGTGAAATGGAATGATATTATTTTAATACTTGCGTTTAAATTTCAACGACAGTCGGGTTCATTCCCGAAAAGGAAGGGGCCCTGCTTTGTAATGCAATTGGGACAATGAGCAACAAAGGTTCATGCTACGTTGCTGTAATTTTGTGAGACAAATTGAACAGTTTGAAAATCTGAGGTCTGCCATACAGTTCTAAAACTTTACGTGCTTCCAGTCTTCCTTGTTGGTTGACTGAAGGTTTGAAGTCGTCGATCGAGGAGGTGGCGACAGTCACTCATTGTCGGCCGTCGCTGTTGCAGAAGCTCGATGTTGGCGCGCCTCCTTCTCGACATGGTCACCAGGCGAAACGGGCTCTTGATGTGCGCCAGCTAATGCTTCCCGTCCGCGACACCGTGTCAAAACTATCATAGCAAGTTGAGCGCAATTACATGCTGCCAAACCACGAAAGCGCGGCAACTCGCGGGAGCGTCACACAACACACCTACTCCAGCCAGACCCCCTCTGCCCGCGCTCCATGCGGCAGAGTTAACACTACCAAAGATCCTAAACACTTTGGTTCTCCACACGACCTATCGATGTAATCGTTCGATAGCATAGTGTTCCCTAGGCCAGACCCAGCATAAAAATACAAATTATGTTTACAAAACAAACCAATTATACATCGACATAAATGCTTGTAAAACAATTACGATATATAAAGACACAGAAATGTCATATCTTCAGGGAAGAAAATAAGGAAAAAAATTCATAGTACAATAGATGGAAATAGGAGGATATGCATTTCCGGCGTTACATATGGTTGGTTAGTCCCTCTGTTATTTCGTTTCTCCGAAGCCGGATGATTTAACGAATGCTAATAAGAAACACTGATAGGGAATTTACAATGCGAAAACTAAAACAAGATGACCGTACGGATCTTTGAACCTCATTCTTTCCGATTATGCCAGTCTGCAGGGTGAACCAGACTCAAACCTGAAACCTGCGTCTAGTGGTAGGGTCCCTCCCAGAGGCTCCTCACGCTAGTGTGGCCCTGCACGTGTTACTGTAGTGACCCTTTCTGTGTATAACAACGTGCTAGCTGGCATGGTCACGCACAGATCTGTTGCGTGATACGCTTGCGGCTGTTTCTATTAAAAGTGATGAAACACGACTGCAACGCCTAGACAGATTGTAATGGATATTAAAGCTGAAAAGATCGATATTCATTACGTGAACTAGGTCACAAAGATTGTGTTAACATGATTTTTTAACGAATCTCAAAGCTGTTCTAAATATGGAGTTTATTGTCGCAAGATGGTCTCTATCTTTGATTAACAATCTCTTCCCAGCTGGATCGCCTTCATTTTCTTTCTGTCCGAATGAAAAGCGAGTACCGGGTCTGACTCGAGTCTGTTACACTGAAAGTAGATAAATTCATTGCCTTTGGTTAATTTGAAAATTAAACCACATGGATAAGACCTGAATATGAATAAAAATTTATGGGGATGTGACTAGCTAAGTTTCTGATGACAGCCAGTATTTTTGTCACGTGGTTGCTCATCTGTGGCCGTAAGTCATCGAAGATGTTAGTGCTGTTAGCAATAGCAAGTGATCTTATAGTCTGAGATGTTCCTAACTGGGAATATTTGAGAAGAATTCGGCAGCTCCTGACAATCAAAGTAAACGTCCTGGTTGCAAATAAGGCGACTTGGAATTTTAATTTAGATCTCGGATCTCGGACAACACTGTCTCAGACAACAATAGGTAGACCTAGTCGGTGTACATTTATCATTTCTTGTCTCAAGCAGTATAGTTCATAAAACTCTCGAAATACACTCCACAGTACCTGAAACTCCAGCTCCTTTTTATAGGTGGTAGAGTCTTAACAGACGTTTTTCGGCGGTAACGCCTGTCTCTTTCGCTGGGTGTAACTCGTATGAAGCGTTATGTATGTTAAGTACGGTACTATTTAAAATACTCTGTCGCTCTTTTATCTTCCTAAACAAAATTAGTATTTATCAAAGAAGTGAAGTTTCCGGAACTCTAAGGAACTCCTACATTATGCTGTTCACAACAAAATAATGTACATCAATTCATCTCAGTAAGAAATGTTGTAGCACCTGTTTCCTGAGTGAGCTAGGGGAGAATGGATGTAAGGATATTATATTCCAGTTTTCTGACGATAATTGACCTATTTTCTGTATTCAGTAGTGTTCAATTATTTCAGAGTTAGTTACTCTCCTTATTTCCTTCGTCATAACCGTAATTTTGATTGTATTTTTATGAGTTTCAGTGGCCGACGACGTGAAGCTGGAAGCGGATTGTTCGATGGTGAAAACTACCGCACACCATTCGTGCTCTATCGTTAAATCTTTTTTAATTGAAGACAGACTCCCCTGAGATAAATTTTACCGATTGTTTTCTTTACCTTACTTATTTTCCTACATAACAACTGCTGTCAACAGATCGGTAGCGCATCATTGAACAATGACGTCATCCAACACATTCACAGGCCTGAAGCGGTCTCACGTTACTTTCTGACGATGGTGTATTTAAATGTTCATGAATGCTGTTTCGTTGAATTATCAGTTTGCTTGCACTCGACGGTGTTTCCACGAAGAGAATTTTTCGCATCATCTCGGTAACGTTCTTTCTTTTTGAGACAGTTAACAGATGCAGAGTCTTATATCATTAGCAATATTTTATATCGTCGTTTCTTGAGAAATTTTTATTGAAGCATCTGAACAAACAAGAAAGGCGCACTTCACAAGGCACTACTGCGACGCTACAGACTGGGAAACGGTAGTGACTACATCTGCAGTACTGAAAGGCAGCGAGAGAATAAAGTGACAAATTGGAGAAGGGTAACATAATCTGCTCTCCGACATGCTCACTGGACTTGTAAGACGTCCCATCCACTCACTCCCTAAACTTTGTACTGAAAAACTGACCTAGGATGAGATGCAAATTGTAAGCTACCTCTACAAAGTGGGTTAGTGAGTTTCGGGTTAGTGCACAATTTCTGAAGTAGGATGACTTGCTACATTCGCTGTAAGGGTGGATCGCATGGTCTTACAATATGGACTGGTGATAGTAAAGCTGCTACATATGTAGAACGTAAATCAGAAAGTAAATCAATAATGTCTCCAAATTTAAGAAATGAAAACAGGGAAATGTAATGACAGATTACATCAGTGAATATAAATAAATGTAATAAAATCAGTTTATTCGTTCATTTGATTAAAATACCTTACATCAAGTAATGAAATCTGGAATACTGATTTCGGTCGAAAAGAAATTGTGTCAACTCCCTCAACCATTGCGTCCACTTTCAGCTAACAGCATGAATGGACTACTTCGTTTCTTCTTGCTCCGTTCTACTAAATTGCTGTTTTGTAGTCGCTTAAGTTGTGTAAATACCACGCAAAAAGAGTTATTGAAATGAATTTTGTGGTTGTTACTTATGTTTCAGTCTGTAAACATCGGTCTGTTTGGCAATATTTGCTGATATTGTGTTCTTCAGTTCGAAGACTAATTTGATGCAGCAGACATCTCATCTCTGAGTACTGCAGCCCAAATCCATTAGAAACTCTTTGCTGTATTGAAGCCTTGGTCGCCCTTTCAATTTCCGACCCCCCTCCCCCCCAAATTCCCCTGGGCGGTTCCCTTCACTTACCAAACTGACTGCCTTTGATATCTAAGGATGCGTCCTATCAACCTGTCCCTTCATATATTAGTCAGTTTGTGTCAAACTTCTTTTAACTCCATTTCGATTAAATACCAATTCATTATTTATCAGCTATACCTCTTATATAAGTTTTCTTAAGAAGCACCACATTGCAAAACTTGTGTTGCCCTCTTGTTTGAATCGTTTACTTTCCTCATTTCACTTACATACAAGGTCTGTACTACACAAATGTACCTTCAGAAAAGAATTACTAACACATAAATGTGTATTCGATCTTAACAAGTTTCTCTTTTCAGAAATGTTTTCCTTTCTGTTAGCAGTCTGCACTTTATATCCTCTCCACTTTGGCTGTGAACACCTTTTTCTTTTCCAAGTAGCAAAACTCTTCTATTATTTAATCTAATTCCCTTTGCTATTTGATCTAAATGCCACAGCATTGCCTGAGTGACTTCGACTACATTCCATTACCCTTGTACTTTCGTTGATCATCATCTTACAACTTTTCTTCAAGACTTATTTTTAATAAAGTCTGAAGAAACAGACATTGATAACGATCTTCCAGTTGTACTGTAGTTACGCACTTTATTCGCAATTGCTGAATCTTCCTGAAATTAGCTGCATTAGGTTTGAAGGTATACCGTATTTGTGACAGATGAAAATTTATTACGGACTGGGGCTCAAACCCGGATTTCCCACTTCTCTCACGCAACTTTACTTGGACTCTGTGGTGGGAATACAGAGCAAGTTACGAGAAATGGGGATTTGGTATGACATATGGTTGTTCGGGACGGTCCTAGAAGTCTGCTCGAATAGCCGAAGTGAATGAGGCGACTGCTCGCGACAAGCAGGAAATCTGTGGGTTCGAGTACCGCTACGGCACAGATTCTCATGTGCCAACAGTAGGTAATATCTTTACAAGACATTATCTATTCCGTTCAAGTGCTCTTCAAATTCCTACGCTGTCTCTAACAGAACTAGAGTTCCATCGGGAAACTTCAAAGTTTTTATTTCGCCTCCCTTCATTTTAACTCTCCAAATTTCTTTTTGTTTTCTTTACTAATTGCTACAAGCTTGTCTCACGCCCTTCTTCAATTACTGCTCAACGTCCGACTCTTAGAACTGGAGTTTCGTTTCTGTCCTTGTAAACAATCTTTCCCACACATCTACGGAAAGCATACCCTTCTTGACTTTTCCCGTTCTTCTGTAAGTAATTCATGTCAGTATTTTGAACCCATGACTTATTACAGTGATAATTCAGTAATTTTCACACATCTCTGCACGTGACTTCTCTGGAATTACGATTATTACATCCTTCTCGAACTATGAAATTATTGCGCCGGTCTCATATAACTTCCGCACCATGTAAAACGGTTTTGTCGTGGCTGTCTCCCACAAGGGGGCATCGATAAAGAAAAATGGGAGACGAGGCCTATACTATCTAGCCATTCTGTGACGGTACAGGAATGATGAGGTTTTTAGATGGAGTGAAGCGTCTTGAGTGTTAAATGTAGATGCGTTCTGAACTGGTATTTCTGTCTCTAATAAACTTGATGTGGACGGTGTGTAAGGGTCTTACGTTCTACTAATGTTGCATCTATTACTGAGGAGTTTCCTTTGTGGGAAACTGCCTCAAGACAAAATAAAAATTACCTCCAGCATTACTAATGAAGTGTTTGTTGTGGCCTGTGTGTGCGCGCCGTTGTTTTATTATACTAAACAGTGTCCTCAACCTGGTGAAACGTTTCATTAAAACTGTGGCAGTGTTAAATAACAGACTGTTCCATGGGCTCGAAGAGCAAAAAAATTATGAAAATTATGTTTACGGGGTCTGACACTAAGCAAACGAGTCCTATGGTGCATTTTTGAATACTTGCCAAGTATGATCAGTCAGAGGACGTGTATGGGTCCACACCGCTCTGAATTTGTGACAGCTACTAGTCACGAAATTTCTGCATCTCGTTTTTCGTGAAACTTCCTAAGAATACGTGTAGTCTACCTACCACTGTGTTGACCACTGCCATATATATATATATATATATATATATATATATATATATATATATATATATATATAGTTTTTTTAGACTGTTTGCTGTTGATGTAGTGTATGGGAAGGTGTCGGAACTGAGTGACTGTAGTTGGATACAAGATGGTTCAGACAAAATTTCTATTTCTTATGGTGAATGATAGCTAGCTCTAAACTTATATAAATGTAAGTAAATGCAGACGAGGAGGAGAAACAAATCCACAGTGTTCTAGTGCAGCATTAGCTGTTTGCTGCTCGATGCAGTGTGGTTCACCCGTAAGGAAGACTGCATATAGGACACTACTGCGACCCATTATTGGGTGCTGTTCTAGCTATAGGGATCCTCACAAAGTAGGATTAAAGGAAAACATCTAAGCATTTCAGAGGAGAGATGCTACCGGTAGTTTGAACAACTCGCAGTTGTTAAGTAGATGCTTCGGGAACTCAAATGAGAATCACTGGAGGGAAGGTAACGTTCAATTGAGAAAATTTAGAGAACTGGTTGTAAGTAATAGCCTTTACTTGTGTGTGTGTAATCGTAAATACAAACCTGAGAATGTGAACTGACAAGCTAAATGTGCTACTGAGTTCAAAGCCACATCACTTATGAAAATGAAAACAATCCTGTGTTTGTGAAAACCGATCTTATTCGTAAGCAAGTAAATAAGCAAACGAATAACTTCACGCTCTGTAGAATTGGTCGGTGCGAAATGTTTGAAAAAATAAGTAACTGTACATTTAAAAAAAAACTGTAATATCGACCTGTGTAAGAATGTAACGTGAAACACACGAAAATTTCTGCACCGACATATGGCCCTGTTAAAATAAAGACACTGACAGAATCTGCGTTGCGCAAAGGAAACGAAACAGTCGAGTGTTATGGATCTCACCTGCGAAATGAACCACTGGCGGAAACAGCAACACAACAAGACTCCGCAACAGCTAAGAAAGTAGTGCTAAAATCTAACTACAGTTGGTCCAGGAAAATTTGGTTCATAATCTTGACACAAAGTACTAATGAAACACTTGACTCAATCTTTAAGAAATTAAATTTCAAGTAGAAAGGAACTAAACAAAGGAAAAAATTATAGGCTCTAATATGAAAATTCATTTAATCTAAAAACTTCCATGGTACTATAAATTACCTCAGAAAATCAATCAAGAGAATAATAATCAAAAATTTGAGAGTGAAGTGGACTAAGTGTACAAATATAAAAATAAAGTTTTTACCTCTTCAGATATTATCTTGGTCTTCATTTCAAAATCTTCTTTATGTTCATATACTGTACAACCTTCGTTCTGAGTCATGATTCCTCCTCGTAATAAATCTGCAGCTCACACAGTTCCAAAAGTGCGTGTATGCATTACACTGTACAATCCGCGAATCCGCGCCTGCTGCCTACCGTAGCTATCCAC
Organism: Schistocerca nitens; assembly: GCF_023898315.1. NCBI lineage: Eukaryota > Metazoa > Arthropoda > Insecta > Orthoptera > Acrididae > Schistocerca > Schistocerca nitens. Next base: position 564,943,128 of record NC_064621.1, read on the forward strand.
TATGACTCCACAGTGCTGCCATCGCAGGCACGGATATTTTTGCTTAACAACTGTTTCCCTGGCCACATTTCATATCATTTTCCTTTGCAAATATTAACACAATCAATAACATCATCAAAAAATAGCCGTCTTACGAGGTATTTGAGGCTGAGTGCAGAACGATTCTACTGCCGCCAACGTACATTTCGCGTAAGGACCAGGAAGATAAGATTAGAGAGATTAGGTCTCGTACGGAGGCATACAGACAGTCGTTTTCCCATCGCTGTGTTTGCAATTGGAACAGAAAAGGAAATGACTAACAGTGGTACAGGGCACCCTCCGCCACACACCATACGGAGGCTTGCGAAGCAGGTATGTAGATGTACGTTGTGACATTCGCTCATGCCCCCGTTTCAAACGGCTTTTGTCCCACTTTTGTTGCCGTTACCTTCTACGGGGTTCAGAAAATACGACACTGGCATATAATCCGTACAGCGAACTGCTCATTTTCGATACCGCTACACCGGCTCCAACTGAATGCCATCTGAATGCTGACGGCAGTGGCAATCTGCAGATGCAAACGGCCCGACGGGGGCCATCAGGGAACTTTCTACTCTGTAGAGTGATGAGGGGGCTCAAAACTGGGCATAACAGCATGTTTGCATGTCGTGGACGGCGGAACGGAAGGCACGCACAGTGTGATTTGGTACGGCGGCGTCTGCCGGCTTAATTTGCGGAGCTCGCCTCACACGCGCTTTATAGGCCACCCGGAGGAGACAGAGACCAGAGACCTCCGAATTCCGTGAGAGGAGGAGGGCCGCCTAACCGCGTGACGGGGCTTTAGGGTGCCCTACACGGTGGCCGTCTGCGGCCACTGTACTCAGCTGTCCTACTTCCACACACCTGTTTTCCCAGAGTCGATGGTGTGTATGGATCAAAACCACTTCATTCATAATGAAACCAAGCATGTTTTCACTCACCACAGCAGCTTTATGTACCACATTTGCGAGTACTATTAATTAATAGTGTAGTAAAGGAGTTTTGCTACTTGGGGAGCAAAATAACTGATGATGGTCGAAGTAGAGAGGATATAAAATGTAGACTGGCAATGGCAAGGAAAGCGTTTCTGAAGAAGAGAAAGTTGTTAACATCGAGTATAGATTTAAGTGTCAGGAAGTCGTTTCTGAAAGTATTTGTATGGAGTGTAGCCATGTATGGAAGTGAAACATGGACGATAAATAGTTTGGACAAGAAGAGAATAGAAGCATTCGAAATGTGGTGCTACAGAAGAATGCTGAAGGTTAGATGGGTAGATCACATAACTAATGATGAAGTATTGAATAGAATTGGGGAGGAGTTTGTGGCACAACTTGACAAAAAGAAGGCACCGGTTAGTAGGACATGTTCTGAGGCATCAAGGGATCACAAATTTAGCATTGGAGGGCAGCGTGGAGGGTAAAAATCGTAGAGGGAGACCAAGAGATGAATACACTAAGCAGATTCAGAAGGATGTAGGTTGCAGTAAGTACTGGGAGATGAAGAAGCTTGCACAGGATAGGGTAGCATGGAGAGCTGCATCAAACCAGTCTCAGGACTGATGCCCACAACAACAACAACAGTCTTGTGTAACGCCACACACTACTTCTTGACACAAAAAGAAGAAAAAATTTCCCAGATAGGGAAAAAGAAACAAAAGGAAACTTCACTTTTTGACAGAGTATGTGAAGTTACTGCAGTAACTTTTATTGGAACCCTCACAACACCACGAAGTGACACGAATGCATGACACTATTTTTCACCTTATTCTCTGTAGACAGCGGTCGGGGCGTTCTACCAATCATTCAGTTCCTCCGTACCTTGATCAAGGAGCCATTAGGGAACCAGGTGTGTGAAACTGGTTGGAAAATCTCTTTCTTTAAGGCTACGGAAAAGTAGGAAATCGCACGGCACAAAATCTGGACCTCCTGATCCGTATTACCCACTTCTTTCGGGCCTCGCTTAAATCTTTGGCCCCATTTCACTACGTCTGGACGTGACATTACATTTGGCTCGTGTACCACTAGACGTTCACGGTGAACCTGTGTGCAGTTTAGACGTTTTTCCACAAGAATCGTAATGGCCAGCGTCCTTCAACTTTGGTGGACGTTTCCAGTAGCCGCACCATTTCACCCACACGCTGTGATGGAATTCTTATCCTTACTGCATCAGAACTATGCCTGCTGGAAACTGACAATGCGCCTGTCTTGTTGCGCGATGGTCTTAGAGGTGGACGACATATGCAAATTACTTTATGAAGACCCTACGGAGTTTAGCAACGAGTTCCAAGGTCCGCGGTGGAAACACTTGCCTCTGTTGGTAGTTTGTGTATCGCAGCTTTGTGCTAACATAGCGTGTTCAGAATAGATTTACAATGACGTAAGAAAATCCCAACATAAAGAAAAATGGCTCTGAGCACTATGTGACTTAACTTCTGAGGTCATTAGTCGCCTAGAACTTAGAAATAATTAAACCTAACTAACCTAAGGACCTCACACACATCCATGCCCTAGGCAGGATTCGAACCTGCGAGCGTAGCGGTCGCTCGGTTCCAGACTGTAGCGCCTATAACCGCACGGCCACTCCGGCCGGCAACATAAAAAAAATTATAATTATTGTAGAGTAATGAAATTTTGGGAATACGTTTCCCTAGGTACCACATTTAAGACATTAACATTGCAAGATTGTAGGTTAATGCAAGCGCGACAAAAGTACGTTGCAAATATGAAATGCTGGTACATTAACAACCGGCGTGGCCGCCGAGATGTTGAATGGAAGCATGCAAAAGTGATGCACTATGTTGTACAAGTGCCGGATATCTGTTTCTGTTGCACTTCGTCCGTCAATACAAGGACTTTAATGTTGCTTGTGGATGGTGCTGGAATTGTCGTCCTATGATGTTCCATACGTGCTCGGTAAGAGACAGATCTGATGAGCTAGTAGACCCAGACAACATGTCCGCATTCTGTACAGCATCGTGGGCTGCAACAGTGGTATGTAGGCGAGCCTTATCCTGTTGGAAAACACCCCCTGGAATGCTGTTCATGAATGGCAGGACGACAAGTCGAAACACCAGATTGACGTACAGATTTGCATTCAGGGTGTGTGGGATAGCCAAAATAGTTTCATACGAAATCTCACTCCAGACCACAACTCCAGGAGGAGGTCCAGCGTGTCTTGCACGCAGACAGGTTGGTGGGCAGGCCCTCAACTGGCCCCCTTCTAACCTACACACGGGCATCACAAGCGCCAAGTCAGAATCAGCTTTCATCAGAAAACACATAAGACATCCACCGTGCCCTCGAACGAGCTCTCACTGAAGTCGCAAATCGCGGTGCTTTGGGGTCAGTGGAATGCACGCTAGAGGCGTCTGTCTCGGAACTCTCCTTGATGTAACCGATTCGCAAGAGTTGGTTATGTCACCGTGGTGCCAACTGCCGCTGCACTGTTGCTACAGATGCAGTACGATGCGTCAGACGCGAGCACAGGACACGATGGTCTTCTCTCTCGGTGGTGCTACTTGGCCATGCAGAGCCCGGTCTTCTTGCCGCCGTACATTCTGGTGACCACGGCTGCCAACAGTCATGTACAGTGGTTACATTCGTGTAAAGGCTGTCTGCAGTATCGCAGAAGGAACATCCAGTGTCTCTTAGCCCTATTACACGACCTCGTTCAAACTCAGAGAGGTCTTGATAACGCTGTCTTTTTCCCTTAAAGGTATTCTTGACTATCATCACGTCCAATCTCAAAGGTAACTAAAGCTCAAGAACATTACAACGTGTATTTGAAGCAAATCTGATCTGCATCCTCATAGTGTCGCTAGTAGATCCACTCTTATGTGACTGGAGCGGAATTTGTTTAAATAAAAATATGGCATTTCAGTCTTTGATCGCTATTGCAGTACCACTTGTAGTGGACACGGACAGAGACGAGTATAGAGAGTTCCATCTGAAGATGGGCAGCTGGCCTGAAACCGGTCATTGAAAATAAAAAATTGCGATCAAAGACTGAAACGCCATATTTTTATTTAATTAACGATCGCGGCAATCCCATTACGACAATCATGTTTAGTTTTGATAAACGAAGTTTGTTTAGACATCATCTTTAAGATGTAGAAACACGCGCACAAACTTTCGTTTATGTCTTACATCTCTTTCTTGGTGCTGCGATATTTTTTCCGCCAGAGTATATTGCAGCAGTGACTCACTGTATTAATGACAAATCAACTTGTGAATTTTGGTCAGTTAATTCTTGCAGACATCGTGTTATGTGAAACTTGTGTATATTAATTTGCACTCGCATGCTGCTCTGTATTTCCAGTTACTGACACGAACAGATTCGCTGTGGGAAAGTGAGGAATTGTATGTCTGTTAGTTCACTGGGCACGGTTTAATTTGTAGTATCTCGCCTCGTGGGCGGATCGATCGTTCACTGCACGTACAAGGGTCATAGTAAGGTCAAAGTAATAAATCCAATGCCTACACTTCGTAAACGGTCGAAAAACAACAAAACGAAGACAACGGATACGCTAAGATGTAGCACGACCATGCAGCGACGAACTACTAAATTTGCTTGATTTCACAGTGCATTTTCTTTATTTGTTTCTAGAATCATTACCAAAACTCTCTGAAGGAAAGAAAGTAGGATAGTCAATGTGGCTGAGTTCGGAAAACTACTTATTTATTATAAGGCTTAATAACGAATCTGATACAGCCTAAGCAAACTATAGACCATCTTACTCCACTTTAGACCCTCACAAACACAGAAAGAAGGGGTGGATTACCTTAATTTAGCATCGTGAGTCAGCATCGAAAGGCTCTTCATACGTTTGGGAGCGTGATCTACTTTAGAGTGGATTAACAGACATGCAGTCACATAGTGACTCCAGAGAGACAGAAATTAACAAGAGAGGACAGCCACCGTCACAAACTACACTAAGTTCCGGCGAGACCCAGATCATTCATTTGATACAACGGCAATTGCGGTTTGATACACTCGTGAGCCTGGAATGTTTCCAGCTAACGTTGTTGGAATGGCCAGTGACCATGTGGCGTCCGACACCATTGTAAGTATAAGACATACTCAACACTGAAATCAGAGCAAACTGAACTGGTACTCCGGTCACTTAGCTGCATCTGAGGATGTCAAGGGAGAAGTAGTGCATAGTTAATCACCAATTTCGTAGAGACCACCTCACCTACCAGAATTCAACGTAACAACTTAAATGCATGGTTCTAAGTTCGATGCAAAATGATTAAATTTCACACACAAAAGTAAAGTACTCCCTCTACCCGTGGATGCTGATGACACTAGGTTTTAATCCGACCCAAGTTATAAAATCTCAAGCTGACTTAATATCTAGCAACATGTTTCGTTAGGAACATGTGTACTCACAGGCTACAAGTGACTGACTGTCTCTCGCGAAAACATTCACAAGCCTCCCACGGATGCAGTGTCCAGAGTGAGTCAACATTTCTTTATGGAGAGGCGGCAACTGGTCAGTCCCCAGTGCGTGTTAAAAAGCTTGGGCCACTAAGCCAACTGGGGGAGGGGGGCAGGGGGCGGGGAGATTCCCCAAAACCGTTGACAGCCATTACTGCTAGGCACTTCCTGAATAGAGAAAAGTTCGAGAAAGTGCTATATAGAGCTGCATGGGATTCTACAGGACCAATCAAATGATTAGATTTGGAAAACGACTGGAAGGTTGGCTTCTGCTGTTGGAGTTTGTTCCAACCAGGTAAGCAGAAAGAAAGCCAACGAAGTCTCCCGGAGCTCCCAGAGAAAGAAGAAAGAAGGAAGACGATTTGTCTGGCTGGAACCTCTGTCACGATGTTCTGTGACTGCACTGGGCTTGGTATACGAAAGGAGTAGGGCTGCTGATACCAACAACCAAATACAAAATAAAGTAACGTCAGATGTCAAGCAGAAATTCTTCAAACATTAGCATGTGACAGCCAAAAACAATAACACAGTGAAAGATAAAATTATGAACGGGGTGCGAAAATGATGTACCCCTTTCAGTGTTCTTTAAATGACAGTTACCCATTAATTCATTACTTGACTTAGACTAAGTCACTCGCCAATTTCAGAGAGTGATGGCTCTGCAGTTAAGATACTAAAATTCGTATTTGGGAGTTAGAAGATTTAGATCACCATTCGGCCTTTGCATCTGATATTTTCTGTGGTTCCGTGAATCATGACATCCGATTCAAAGGGTGGCTTTAAGATGAGTTTCTGTCCACACATTTCTCAAACACAGACACCAAGCAATGCTTGTGGTGATTAAACCCCACTCCAGCCATCCAGATTCAGGTTTTTCTGTGGGTTTTCTAAATCGTTTAAGGCAAATGTTGGGAAAGTTCTTTTGAAAAATCTGTTTTCTGTCTCTAATTAATACATCATTGGTGGGTGATTGGACATTAATTACTAATCTGATTCCCATCCGTTTTCTGAATTGTGCTAATGGCCCTATTTATATTACACTCAATGTCGGTCAATTGATATGCATTCCTGTGAACATCTAACATCCATGGACCACAAATGAATGTTTCACAGTAGAGTTCATATACACTGTACACAGGATGCTGCGACAGATTTCAAGTGGTTGTAGAGGGTGTCTTGAGGAACAAATCGAAGACAGGAACCTGTGATGGGAAACGTCATCCAATGACACTGCAGAGCATCGTAGTTATACTGTAGGTACTGGCGCCTGCAGCTAGGCCACCCCTTTGGCAGCAAATGTGACTCTGTATGCTGATGGACCATAGATGGCATCTCTCACAATGCTGTTTGCTATTCAGCATCGCAACTGTTTGCCATCATCGCCAGTGGAGGAGATGGAGGCAGCTGCTGCGCAGAAGATCTTTGTCTCCTATGAAAGCGATGCTCTGTTGCCTCAGTACACGACGCTTTTGAGCACGAGTTTGCTTCTGCAGTTTATTTTTTTGCTGTACACCGAAGAACATGAGAGAGTTTAGAGGGTGCAGTCACGCCAACAATGTGCAAGCATACAACATTCTTATGAGAATTCCTGGAAACTGAAGTTGACTGGCGCTCATCTCAAATCATTGATAAGGCGATCTGTCTGAGGTTTTATTAATTTGCTATCGTGCAGCGCCATATAAGTACTGTCTCCAGCTAGGAGTGTAGTGAAGATGGAAGAAAGGAAGTGCTTTGTCTGCCTACATGAGAACCATGCATACTCTAGTCTAACCACCTAGTGATGCTATTGGTTGACAAATCTCTGCCTTCAAAATATCGCTTACAGATATGCAGTGTAACCAAAGACGAGATTGTGCTAGAACATGGAGGCATGATCAATTTAGTCTTTGCAGTATGCAAGTAACTCACAATTCTAGGAGTGATACATTCTATGAAAGACGTTTCTGACGGACAGCTTACAACATAAAATGGGAGGCACTAAAACAATAGCAATCATCTGACTAGCTAACTAGCTACCAAATCTTAAAGGGGAATACGTTCATCTTTAGTTAGCGAGTCTTTTCTCCAGTTAGTCTTTTTCTTTGTTTACTCTGTGAGTTAATGAGTTCACTCGCTACTAAGTAGGATGTTTGGTTAGTTAGGTAGCTAGTGAGATGATTTGTTTGATAATTAAAAGTTGTGTGGCTTCATGACCATGAAACAAACAAAACTTACGCGAATCTGCGGAAAAAATTAATATTTGTGTCAACATTTGTAAAACTCTGATTCCTCTCTCTCAAACCCCACCCTACGGGGAGAGAGGGAGAGTTTTAGTTTTAACGAATCAAAATTTATGAAGTAAATAAGTATTTTTTATTTATCCGGAACCATTTTACATGCAAAAATGTTAACATGGATTTTCTTGAATTACAGCGCCAACTACCAAGAATCAAAACAGATGTTTAAGACAAAATGTACGTAGTTTTTCATGTAGAATCTGATTCTGCAATAAAATGTGGGAGTTCCCATTTGAAATTTTAAAGTTGCCTCCTGCCCCACTCCCATGGGGCTGGAGTGGTGGGCTAATTTCAGCAGAAGCAGATGTCCCCCCCCCCCCCCCCCCCGAAAATAATCAGCTTTGGATTTTTGCGTGTGAAGCTTATTTTTCGAGTTATTCTGGTTTGTCAACTTATAATTATACCCTGTGTATAACATATTTGAGTCAAATGGAACAGAGATACGAAAAGTAGCAAACATGGATAGGTATTAATGGTGAAAGAGTCCATGGTATTTGGTTTGCTTTAACGACTCTGTCTAAAGCCATATGCTGTATGATATGGTGGTTTTATATAATATATTGACATATAATTACAATAATAAGATTAAGTGTAATGGGGCCATAATACCACAGTGTTCCTATCGGTTATAACTTTGATTTATACTGCGCAATTGCACAAACTGATTCTGCATAAGTGTAAGTTAGCACATTTTTGAGTTTACTGATTAGCGTTATATTGTTGCCTCCATTACATTCTAATAGCTTTCTGAGACGTTGGTATGTATTTGGGTGCTTGAAAATGGCATAATGCATTAGCTGCAATAACACATTCCAGTGCTACTCCAGGTGTTGCTAGTAGATACGGCATGCGTCTTATGGTTGTCAATGTTGTGTCTGCAGTGGCCGGCTGGAGTGGCCGAGCGGTTCTAGGCACTTCAGTCTGGAACCGCGCGACCGCTACGGTCGCAGGTTCGAATCCTGCCTCAGGCATGGATGTGTGTGATGTCCTTAGGTTAGTTAGGTTTAAACAGTCCTACGTTCTAGAGGACTGATGACCTCAGTTGTTAAGTCCCAGAGTGCTCAGAGCCATCTGAACCATCTGTGTTTGCAGTAGAAAACTCATTAATCTAAATTTGAGCTTGGCAAAAGGTCTATGATGTGACTCGAAATCGCGCCCTCGTTTGTTCAATGGAAACAGTAAGTTAGTGGTCCCCAACCTTTCTTGGACCATTAGCCCTGAGTGCAATCAGACGTCAGTTAATACCCCCACCCCCATGCCGTCTGTTTCTGCCTCTCTCACGTTATCACCAAGTTTAGCACCTAGCTAAACTGTAGAATGAAAGGCTTTTCTTGGAAGACTTTTATTTTTAAAGGAAGGAATTCGTGGAACATTGCAAGTGCTGCCCGCATATCCTTCTCAGGTAAGAAAGCTAACTATCTACGGTGAGGGTAGACACTTGTTACAAAACATACTTCCCCTGCACTACCCATCTCCATTGCGGCACTTGCTTGACCTGCACACTGCAACCTCATTTAAAATCAAACAGGTTCAAATGATGTGTGACTGTTCGTAAATCAATTGACTGCTGCACTCCTCATGTCTGAACTTCCGGGAACTGGAAGACATCAGGCTGTTACTGCTTCGTGTCTGATAAGAGCCACTAATAGTAATAGTAATAATAATAATACTGTGTACAGCAGTATAGGAGCCCTTATATAGTTACTCCTGTGTTGTGCTTTCAGTTAATTTATTTATCTCTATCTACAACTTGGAGAAGACATTTTCTTTAGATATTTAGTATTTGTTATGTATATGTCTCACTTTTTTCATCAGCGATGTGTGGGATAAAAGCACGACATATGTGTGTAGTGTTTGGTTTATGTGAGGAACCAGTAATCTCTACCGCATAAATGCTATTAACTGAGAAAAAGTAATTATTGATAACTCATATAACTCATATAATCAATATTAGAATCTTAGAAAATTGTGATAATAGTAATGATCTTCTGAGAATAGTTTAGTTTCGTGACTGAAACACAATGTAATCGTTTAGTTTTTACCCCTCGGAAGATCTCATTTTATCCCTTAGGGGCAATTACCTCCAGGCTGGGAACCACTGCATTAAATGGTTGATACCGATTAGCATCGAAATTAAGAAGGCCTCTGCACTGACAGGCACTGACAGTTACTCTGAAATCAGAGACCTGCTCAGTGCTGCCAGCTTTCGTGTAGACAAAGTGCGTTGCGGAGCTGTAGACTGTGACTACGCAGAGGACCTGAAACAGCAGCCGCAAACTCCTAGGATCGAAAACTACCTCAGTACAATACCGGACACGAATTAAGAATTCTTCTCGCTCGCAGGCCAGGAGCAGAGCCTTGATTGATGTGTGCTTTCACACTGTAGCACTTTGTAATGCCTCAGTCTCCACAAAGAAGCACAGATTCGCTTCTCTGATCACAGAGACTGATTCTGCACCTAGGGGCGAAATCAGCATTTTATGAAGTCTAATAGTGAGACTGGTCACTGACACCTTGCCAGCTATGTCTCCAGCGATGTGTGCCCCGTCGACACCCGCCAGATAATCCATGACATGCTGTGCTCCAGTTTAGAGCAAATCTCACATCGTTAGCTTGCAATCTCCATGTGGCCAATCACTGCGCCATTGCAAGTGGAATACCTCCCACTCTATGACTTATGAAGCTATCAGCCAATCACCTTCAGCCATGCTCAGTTCAGTAGCACGCTCTAGAACATTCCAGCTCCTCCTCTGACTACAAATTCAGCCAATCAGATTCATTTCTGTGCTATGTGGTAGAACTACATCCTTGTGTCTCGAATGAGAATTTCTGCGGCCGTTAGCTTGCATCTGCAGCAAACGTCCCCCCACACATTCCTTCATGCTAGAGGCCAGCCGGAATGGCCGAGCGGTTTTAGGCGCTACAGCCCGGGACCACGCGAGCGCTACGGTCGCAGTTTCGAATCCTGCCTCGAGCATGGATGTGTGTGATGTCTTTAGGTTAGTTAGGTTTAAATAGTTCTACGTCTAGGGGACTGATGACCTCAGAAGTTAAGTCCCTAAGTGCTCAGAGCCATTTGAACCTTCATGCTAGAAAGGATGATAGCGATGGTCACCCTCTGATCTTAAGCTTTCAGCCATCGCCTTGCTCCTGACTCCTTTTAACAAGGACACAGGCTACTGAGATGAGCCTGTTCTACCAGCTTTTCAGTAGGGCGGCAGCCCTTGGTAGTAAACATTGCAATAGTCCTATTCTTTTCACAGCGATAAAAACTGCCCTACCTCCAGTGCTATCTCCCTCAGCCCATGTGTCTTTGAAAGGCTGTGGAGGCCTATGACTCCTGCGGTCGGTGCCAGTGCGAAAATATTTTCCAAACGTGCAACTCTACAGAAACGTTGGTATGAGGTTACCAACCACCAACCAACAGATGCTTTATTGTTCGATAACCCCACCTAAAATTTGATGCTATAGTAAATACGAGACGTATTCCGAAAGCAAAGTCCGATAGGTCGGGAAATGGAAACCACAGTGAAAATCAAGTGTTCTGTTTGCAATAGCTAGCCTCACCTTCCAGCAACGTCTCTACATAGTCGCCGCTTCGTCTGAGACGTTTGTGGTAGCATTGTACCAACTTTCCAATACCCTCGTTATAGAAGGTAGCCGCCTGCACTTTTCGCCGATTCTCTACGCTGATCTGCAGTTAGTTGTCTGTGCCAAACGTTGACTCCATAGCCAGCGGTTCGTGTCAGCAGAGATGAAAATCAGAGGGAGCGAAGTCCGAGCTGTATGGAGGGCGAAAAAACACTTCCCATCTAAAACGCTGCAGGAGCGTCCTCATTGCCCGTGCAGAGTGCGGCCAAGAATTGTCGCCATGAAGGAAATGCATGACAGTTAAGTTGTGTGGGCTGCATCAGATCAGGCGAAATCTTTCAAGGGCACTCATACTTGGCAGGAGACACTGTTTCCTAGGCATCTTTAGGTGCTCACTGTGGGCTGAGAGCTAAAAAGACAGACGTGACGCGGTCAACAGGCATACTAGAGACACTTTCCAACACACCTATGTAAAGATTTTTCGTATTTTCATGGTGGTCTCCATTTCGCGACCGGTCGCACCTTACTTTCGGAATACGCCTCGTAAATATGAAATATGCATCTTCAAAGTTATTCGTGTATGATAAAAACTCTTGCCGCCTTACAGTGTAATAAAATATGGATAGTGACATGCGGGAATAACGTCACTCAAGCAATCTATAAAACTTGTGGACTCATTCTTCAGGAAGCTACAATTGTGGTCATTGATAGACTGAACACTCATGGTAGAACATACATCTAAATCGGAAACTCAATTACAAAACAACTAAACGAAGTCTGTACAAATAAGATTAATTAACTTGAAAGCGTACAGTACTGCCTGACATTGAAAATAGGTACAACATTCTTCGTTATTATTGTCAGAACAACATATTTTTTGTAATAACAACTCAATTTCACTTAATACACCGAAGCCGGATACCAGTGTATTTAATTTGATCACATGTGCACTCCCACAAAATAAATCCCTACATCCAATTTGGTGAGATCTGTGAAATGAGTGAATGTATGGTCGTCTGCTAACAGCAGATAGTGAATGTGCAATATATGATCATCTTTGAGACGGTCCTTTGGTCACCTATGGTGGAACCAAACAGATGAAATTTACCTGAGCTTTGAGCACCTGAAATGTGGCTGACCAATACGGTAGTATGGTGCTCCCCCACCTCGGCGGAGGTGCGAGATGACCTGAAGAACGGCCATGTTTCAGCACTCTGGCGCTGGATCTCGTGTTGGTAAGACCTCTCCTAGATGTGTTCGGTAAAGACGAAAGAGTGGAGAGAATGGTATGCATGTGAAATACTTAAGAGTAGTTTGGAACATTTATTTTTCTATTTCAGGAACTTTCTTTGGGGGAGGGGGGGAGAATTAAATGACCGGCAGGTAATATTAAGGGGATCGCAGTAATCTTCGGAAGTGATCAACAGTCACAATGAAACCACGTGTAGCAATAAGTTGAAATACTTGCGAGTGCTAGTACTAAGTTGAAATACTTCCGAGTGCTAAACTGAAGCTGAATTACTGTCGTGTATACTACACTCCTGGAAATGGAAAAAAGAACACATTGACACCGGTGTGTCAGACCCACCATACTTGCTCCGGACACTGCGAGAGGGCTGTACAAGCAATGATCACACGCACGGCACAGCGGACACACCAGGACCCTCGGTGTTGGCCGTCGAATGGCGCTAGCTGCGCAGCATTTGTGCACCGCCGCCGTCAGTGTCAGCCAGTTTGCCGTGGCATACGGAGCTCCATCGCAGTCTTTAACACTGGTAGCATGCCGCGACAGCGTGGACGTGAACCGTATGTGCAGTTGACGGACTTTGAGCGAGGGCGTATAGTGGGCATGTGGGAGGCCGGGTGGACGTACCGCCGAATTGCTCAACACGTGGGGCGTGAGGTCTCCACAGTACATCGATGTTGTCGCCAGTGGTCGGCGGAAGGTGCACGTGCCCGTCGACCGGGGACCGGACCGCAGCGACGCACGGATGCACGCCAAGACCGTAGGATCGTACGCAGTGCCGTAGGGGACCGCACCGCCACTTCCCAGCAAATTAGGGACACTGTTGCTCCTGGGGTATCGGCGAGGACCATTCGCAACCGTCTCCATGAAGCTGGGCTACGGTCCCGCACACCGTTAGGCCGTCTTCCGCTCACGCCCCAACATCGTGCAGCCCGCCTCCAGTGGTGTCGCGACAGGCGTGAATGGAGGGACGAATGGAGACGTGTCGTCTTCAGCGATGAGAGTCGCTTCTGCCTTGGTGCCAATGATGGTCGTATGCGTGTTTGGCGCCGTGCAGGTGAGCGCCACAATCAGGACTGCATACGACCGAGGCACACAGGGCCAACACCAGGCATCATGGTGTGGGGAGCGATCTCCTACACTGGCCGTACACCACTGGTGATCGTCGAGGGGACACTGAATAGTGCACAGTACATCCAAACCGTCATCGAACCCATCGTTCTACCATTCCTAGACCGGCAAGGGAACTTGCTGTTCCAACAGGACAATGCACGTCCGCATGTATCCCGTGCCACCCAACGTGCTCTAGAAGGTGTAAGTCAACTAGCCTGGCCAGCAAGATCTCCGGATCTGTCCCCCATTGAGCATGTTTGGGACTGGATGAAGCGTCGTCTCACGCGGTCTGCACGTCCAGCACGAACGCTGGTCCAACTGAGGCGCCAGGAGGAAATGGCATGGCAAGCCGTTCCACAGGACTACATCCAGCATCTCTACGATGGTCTCCATGGGAGAATAGCAGCCTACATTGCTGCGAAAGGTGGATATACACTGTACTAGTGCCGACATTGTGCATGCTCTGTTGCCTGTGTCTATGTGCCTGTGGTTCTGTCAGTGTGATCATGTGATGTATCTGACCCCAGGAATGTGTCAATAAAGTTTCCCCTTCCTGGGACAATGAATTCACGGTGTTCTTATTTCAATTTCCAGGAGTGTGTCAGTTGGAAATATTTAAGAAATGGCGTGTGCAGGACTTGAAATTAGAGACGAGCGCTTCCGCGTGGTGAGTACTGTGTGAGTCTCAATCTGTGTGTGAAACAAAGGATAAAGAGAAGTACTCGTCCAAGGTATCAGTTGAGGACTCGCGTGTGACGGATATGATATTAATATTACTTTGCGTGTTATGTTTCCGTGTGACGCTAGATTCAAACTCTAACACACTGAGAGAGAAGCAAGGTGAGTCAGCCGTCTATCCAGCAACGCCACTTGGCTTGTATTGCACAGGAAGACGTGCATATATCCTCCAGAGTTCGTAGTAGGAAAGAAAAGTTACGAAGTGGGGCAGTGTCGTGTGAAACTGGGATGAATACAAACTGAAGTGGGAAAGCTGAAAGTGAAGTGATTCTAACGTTGTGACTATTCGTTGTGATGTATTACACACTCCTGGAAATTGAAATAAGAACACCGTGAATTCATTGTCCCAGGAAGGGGAAACTTTATTGACATATTCCTGGGGTCAGATACATCACATGATCACACTGACAGAACCACAGGCACATAGACACAGGCAACAGAGCATGCACAATGTCGGCACTAGTACAGTGTACATCCACCTTTCGCAGCAATGCAGGCTGCTATTCTCCCATGGAGACGATCGTAGAGATGCTGGATGTAGTCCTGTGGAACGGCTTGCCATGCCATTTCCACCTGGCGCCTCAGTTGGACCAGCGTTCGTGCTGGACGTGCAGACCGCGTGAGACGACGCTTCATCCAGTCCCAAACATGCTCAATGGGGGACAGATCCGGAGATCTTGCTGGCCAGGCTAGTTGACTTACACCTTCTAGAGCACGTTGGGTGGCACGGGATACATGCGGACGTGCATTGTCCTGTTGGAACAGCAAGTTCCCTTGCCGGTCTAGGAATGGTAGAACGATGGGTTCGATGACGGTTTGGATGTACCGTGCACTATTCAGTGTCCCCTCGACGATCACCAGTGGTGTACGGCCAGTGTAGGAGATCGCTCCCCACACCATGATGCCGGGTGTTGGCCCTGTGTGCCTCGGTCGTATGCAGTCCTGATTGTGGCGCTCACCTGCACGGCGCCAAACACGCATACGACCATCATTGGCACCAAGGCAGAAGCGACTCTCATCGCTGAAGACGACACGTCTCCATTCGTCCCTCCATTCACGCCTGTCGCGACACCACTGGAGGCGGGCTGCACGATGTTGGGGCGTGAGCGGAAGACGGCCTAACGGTGTGCGGGACCGTAGCCCAGCTTCATGGAGACGGTTGCGAATGGTCCTCGCCGATACCCCAGGAGCAACAGTGTCCCTAATTTGCTGGGAAGTGGCGGTGCGGTCCCCTACGGCACTGCGTAGGATCCTACGGTCTTGGCGTGCATCCGTGCGTCGCTGCGGTCCGGTCCCAGGTCGACGGGCACGTGCACCTTCCGCCGACCACTGGCGACAACATCGATGTACTGTGGAGACCTCACGCCCCACGTGTTGAGCAATTCGGCGGTACGTCCACCCGGCCTCCCGCATGCCCACTATACGCCCTCGCTCAAAGTCCGTCAACTGCACATACGGTTCACGTCCACGCTGTCGCGGCATGCTACCAGTGTTAAAGACTGCGATGGAGCTCCGTATGCCACGGCAAACTGGCTGACACTGACGGCGGCGGTGCACAAATGCTGCGCAGCTAGCGCCATTCGACGGCCAACACCGCGGTTCCTGGTGTGTCCGCTGTGCCGTGCGTGTGATCATTGCTTGTACAGCCCTCTCGCAGTGTCCGGAGCAAGTATGGTGGGTCTGACACACCGGTGTCAATGTGTTCTTTTTCCATTTCCAGGAGTGTATGTTGCCAGTGTGATGCATTTCATGTAATTTAAGTATGTGTGGTTTGCATGGGAGAGTAGCAAGATAGATTCAGAGGCAGTGGGTTATGCATGTTCCTTTTCGTACCGCTCGATCTGGAGTAAATTTTCGTGATGATGAGTGTGAGAGTCGAAGCGTGAGATATAGCAAAAGATCCACCATCCTATCCAGAAAGTGCACTGTAGCATTAGATAATTACGAGACCATACGATAGAGAATCGCCAATGTAAAGCCATGCCCACTGGGCGGAGTTTCTCATGTGTAATTGTTGTATAAAATGTAATTGTGTGTTTAGGTTATCTTTGAATCATAATAGAATTTATCGAAATAAAAAAGAGAGTGAAAAGAAAAAGATTGGTGGCCTTGTCCTTCGAATAGTGTGTAGTCATGATATCCAGAATTTATAATGTGTGCGCCATTCATATTCAGTGCGATGGCCACGTGTTGATCAAAGTCGTTGGGCAAGAAAGAAAATGTGGTATTGCCAGAGCATCAGAGTTCTGTAAATTCCTAATAGTCAGATGTGCCTTATCTGTTTCCGTTGCGTAATATTCAAACAGGAGAATAATTTGTAGCTTAATTGTGGGTACTAGAGCTCACAAGCAGTCATTGATTTTACTCGAGAAATAAGAACAAATCCACTCGCTTGGCAGACCACTCATCTTGCAGGTCTGACTGCTTGATGCCACAGTATGAGCACGGCATGTGGGTACCTCTCAAACTGATAAGCAGCTACCATGATATACAAAGAAGAACACAACCTGTCGACAGATTTATTAAGTTCCAACATCCGATGGAGGATAAGACCAGCAATCTGAGTTATTATTATCTTTGTTTTCCATCAATATCCGTCACAGCTGCGATAACAGTCATTTATTTGTGGTGACTGTTCGTGGAAAATAACTTCACTTTTCATGGGTCATGATTTGAATATGGAAGGGATTGTCCAAAACCAGTCATCACAAGGAACTGACTCTTATCGCAACTGTGATGGGTATTGAAGGAAAATAAAGATATCAAGAGATTTGTTTTGAGCAATTTACATACTGTGGCTTCTGTGCGCTTTATTTCTAAAAAAAGAAAGAAATTATAAGTAACAGACGCATGGATACAAACAATATAATGAAAAATATTGGAAACCCTAATGTCAAAATTAATTTACTTTGTTTTCAATACAGCATCTAAGTTGGCAATGTACATTTCTAAGCACAGATGTGTCGTTAGGATTCCAGTTGGTTATTGGAGGATCTTTGTTGTGAATTGTGACAATTTCCCTTCATTTTACTGCCTTGGTATTGCCCATAATAGCCATTGTGCCCACCAAGGGTACATGCAATGGAAGTAAAACTCAATTGGCAACAAATACAAGAAATTTATGAGGGAATAATCTTTCTTAAACACAACATGGATCAGAAAACCAGTTTTAATGTTTAAGTTGTCATAATAGTTTCCTGAAGAACATCACTAGAAGAAACATCCTAGGCTAAATGTCAAGGCATATAACAAGACCATCAGTAGTAAAAAGTGTAATCAGATGAGGTAGTTATGGCAGTTAGAAGCAATTGGCCAAAAATAACAGAAGACTTGGAAGGATAGCTGTAACAATTAAGCACAGACTTGAGAAAATGAAGCTGACAGATGGATGAAAAAAGCCTTTTCCGTTGGGTTACAATGTTGCAACATTCCACTTCCATGTCGTCTCTTCACTTCGGTTTACAATGTTGGCAGAACTTTACCTATTGATTGTGCTTTAGCTCGACCGTGAAATAACAGACAACTGAGGCAGTAGGTAATAACACCGATTCGTTGCACGACGCTGCAAAATCACCGCCCATGCTAATTACAGCTCTCGTTCTGAGGTACTCCCTTACACAATCGATCAGGCAGTCTGCGCGCCAACCTGTATCTAGTACGTGGTTCATGGCCTCTGCATCTCCGGGTCCAACTCCTACAATTCCTTGAAGTTTACCCAGTGAGAGATAGTCGTAATACGCAGTGGCCACTGCCGTGTAAGAGCACAACAGCACGTGAACACCCTAACTTGCGGCTCCTTGAGGATTTGTTTGTTATTTATTTTTGAATACTGTTAAACGTAACACAGATGCTGAAATCTGAAAGATACCGAACTTAAATCTACCGCGCTACTGCTCCTTTAGGCTACGTGAAACTTGGCAACAGGGTCGCGAGCACACCTCCAGTTGTGCACGTTGTAAGGAGCTTTTGCGCATGCTCAACTCACGTGACGTGATTACCGAATACACACGGAATTGATAAATAACGTTCTCTGTTCACGATGTACGCAGCTAGCCCTCGCCACTCAACGAGAAGCTTATGTCCGTGCCACCAGGTGTTAGCAGATTGTGGCAGACTTTTATTTTAGTTCGATCGGCGTAAATCCTGCTAGATGGTAGCACACCACTCAGCTATGTTAATTCACTCACTATACACTAAAGTAAAGTTAGACTGACTGTCAGTATATGTTAAAGTAGTACAGACATTAAATCCTATTTTGTGGGTTTCAGAATGAGTTATAGTATATTAAGCTATGAATTGTATGGTACAGTAATCCATCTGAGGCGCTGAGAATCTTAAGTGTCTAAAGCATATCACCGTCGATTGTGAGACTGTAGCATTTTTTCATTCTTCTCAAATCTGTTGATATTATGGTGAGTCAGGTTTATTTCTGCTGTAGGCCCACATTGAGTATATGAAAATTCACGAATAGCTGTATCACTGGTTTCTCTGGTGTTCACTTAAATGTGGGATCGACGGCGGTGTGCTTTAGGGTCTTATGGCTTCTCAGAGTCTCATAGGTATTCTATTCAAGTGGACATGTTGGTAGACATTACTACTTGAGTTTAAACATTTCGACAAAAGGCACTTTGTGTTTGGTGTTGGTAGTTTGCTGTGTGGGTATCGGCTTTCGTGTACAGTGTAAACATGAACTATGTTGAATCCATTTTAAAGCTGTGAGGACGGGTAGTGAACCGTGTTTGGATAGACCAGTCAGTAGAGCACTTGCCCGCGAAAGTCAAAGTTCCCGAGTTCGAACCTCGGTCCGGAGCACAGCTTTAATCTGCCAGAAAGTTTCATATCAGCACGCACTCTGCTGCAGAGTGAAAATCTCATTCTGGGAACAGAAAAGTATATTACCGGGTAAAGTTAGCCGCAAAGGAACTAGGGCTCCGATAAGCATGACTACAAGTGAACATTCAACAACGAACTGTACAGTTAGCACAATTTGTTGTGTGGGTGCAGCGTAAGAATATCTGATTTTCAGCCCAGAAATAATATATCTGTTAGGGACCTTATACAAAAATGCGAAATGGAGAGTTGCCCTAAAGTGTACTTAATTACATACAAAACAACAAAATGTCACAAAAACAATTCTTTCTTTTGTCAGGTAAGTTATGCAGCTTATTATTATTCTTATTATTACTGTTTTTGTTATCATTGGCACTTGGTTATAATTGTATAATTTTGTTGATAAGCATAACTTTTATACAGCAGATGCACCTGATTTCACACTCTCAAATTCATCTGAATCTAAAAATTTGTGAACACCCAGAATGTATAGTCACGAACCGCCACTGTATTATACTAACACTTTCAGTCAATGCAAAGCAAGTTTATTTTGCTCCTCACATGGACGATTGCTTAGATTATGCTTACTACTCCTTTTTGTGTTAAGTATTGTTTTTAAATACTTGAAAAGTTTTGTAACACCTACTGAAAAAATGGTTCAAATGGCTCTGAGCGCTATGGGACTTTACTTCTAAGGTCATCAGTCCCTCTCGCTTCCCACGCCCGGGTTCACGGGTTCGATTTCCGGCGGGGTCAGGGATTTTCTCTGCCTCCAGATGACTGGGTGTTGTGTGCTGTCCTTAGGTTAGTTAGGTTTAAGTAGTTCTAAGTTCTAGGGGACTGATGACCATAGATGTTGAGTCCCATTGTGCTCGGAGCCATTTGAACCATTTTTTCGCAGTCCCCTAGAACTTAGGGCTACTAACCAACCTAAGGACATCACACACATCAATGCTCGAGGCAGAATTCGAACCGCTCGGTCACCCCGGCCGGCACACCTACTGCTTTGCGAACGTGTGGGGAGCCCGATCCCAGGAGTGAAGGAAATGAAAGTTTAAGCCTTACGAGACTATATCAAAATATTTCTCTGTGCAATAAAATACTATAACACTGGTGCTCTGTTTGTAATCACATAGTTAAAACAAGGGATTAACATACAAATAATATATACGCTTTCAAAACATCGAGACACAGCATAAATTTCATTCTTTATTTCTCAGTTTCATTTATCAATTCAGTTTCCGCATTTTCAATGTACACGCAAATGTCCCATCAGTGTACCATGAAGTGCCGTCTGTTTGTGGGGCGAAGAACTAGTTTTGTAAATGTTTTGGTAACTTTCCTTGTCCAAAATTGTGTACTTTATTTTTTTTCTTACTTGTCTGAATCACTTTATTAAAAGCTCAAAAAACTTAAAAAAGATAGGATGTGTAGTGTGAAATAAAATGTACGCATAAACAGTTTTGTGAATGTGTCAAAAAGAACTGGACTGGGCAGGTCAAAGGATTTATTATTATTGGAGGAGTAACAGTATCATGCAGGTTTAATAATAAACAGTACGTAGTCTGTCTCTAACGGTCGTTTTCCGAAATAATGTGCGTAAATATAGTGCTTGGAGGAAAGTCTTGGGTTTATACGTTTCTAGTGGTTATTTATTGAGGATGTCAGAAGAAGCGGTTTTTAATTATTTAACGTTACACCACCACGCAAAAGCCTGAGGGAAAATGGGGTACTAAATCACGACGTCGACTGCAACAACACAGCCAATTTCGACATCTTGTTGCTTCTCTGTGGCTATTTCCAGTGTTCCTTCGACGTAACGAAATTATTTTTTGTTAATAATTTTACAGTGCATCGTATTAAAGCAATGCTGCTTATTACTTGAAGTCTGAACTTAAAGTTGTGTAACGTCACTTCCAGCAAATCTTTTTAATAATATCTAATGGCTCTGAGCACTATGGGACTCAACTGCTGAGGTCATTAGTCCCCTAGGACTTAGAACTAGTTAAACCTAACTAACCTAAGGACATCACAAACATCCATGCCCGAGGCAGGATTCGAACCTGCGACCGTAGCGGTCTTGCGGTTCCAGACTGCAGCGCCTTTAACCGCACGGCCACTTCGGCCGGCCAATAATATCTAAAACTCCATTGCAGCAGTATAGCAGATTTCATTAGCTGCACGGTATCAGTTGTATTAACACCACTGTCGCATAGTGCATGATTAGTAGTGTAGTTGGTGTGAATGAGTGTGTGAGTGATTACTACTATTAATATTATTATGCCACAGCAGCTGGGGTACCCGGCTTTGCTTAGGGAGTTGATATGCGGTTATTTGGTAGTAGGAATAAAAGGATAAACTTTAACGTATAAAAGGTAAAAAAATTGGAAACATATTCCAACTATCTACAATACATTTTAAAGTATAAGAGGTAAAAGCATATTCAAACTTTTTACAATACTTGTTTATAAACAACATTTTTCATTTTGTTATCTGAGGTACATATTACTAATTTTTCGAATTTCCTACTCTAGAGCAAGCTCCATATAGTTGATCGTGAGAGAAGCGGGAGTCTTTCAAGTTGATGACGCAATATAAAAGTTTGTCCTTGCTCTTTGTTAATGGTAAACAACACAGTATTCTGATTGGAAATTTCAGTCTTTGAAATTGGTATCGTGCAGTTCAGTAGAGATCAGTGGTATTCTGGGGATAAGCAGTGTGTTTGTACTTTCATCATCAGGTCGTCTTCGACAATGTTATTCGTAACTGTTTGACGGTCATCCTTGTTCAGTTACACAGTTTTCGTGAGGTGAGATTTCGGAGTAGCACCATCGGAGATTCAGTTTTAACTCGAATGCAGTGTAATGGCATTCCTGGTACTTGTTTAGAAATTCTGTAGAAAAGTTCACACTTTTTCAACGATTAGCAATGTGTCGATCGATTTTATATTCTCTCTTCAATGGCAATTTTCTTTTGAATACAAAGTTTATACCTTCGACAATATTACTTTTAGCTGCCAAAACTTGCCCTTTCAAATAGCCGGTCCGGATTGGTATAGTTTTCACGGTGCTAATTCTCGTTCCCTGGGAACTTAAAAGGTGCTTCGTGCTCTGTCTCTTTCGTTTTTTTGTTTTCGCTGTTTGCTTCAGAAGTGGCAAGATCTCCTCCTCAACTTTTTATTTACATACACACTAAGTACATTTTACACAATTTATTTTCGATTTCTATTCAGTCACTGAATCACTTTGACTATTCACACTTCACTGTTAATTTTTATTCACTTACTGCACTACTTTTTCGGTTCTTCCCTGCGTTACTGATAAGAAACTGACGTTCGAACCCACGGCGGATCTTGTTTTACATAGCCCTACCAATGGGTGGCCCTCCCAGAGGCGAGTTCCAGAACATTCCAAAAATGGTTCAAATGGCTCTAAGCACTATGGGACTTAACATCTGAGGTCATCAGTCCCCAAGACTTAGAACTAATTAAACCTAACCAACCTAACGACATCACACTCATCCATGCCCGAGGCAGGAATCGAACCTGCGACAGTACCAGTGGCGCGGTTCCGGACTGAAGCGACTAGAACCGCTCGGCCACAGCGGCCGGCCAGAACATACCAAAAAAGCTTCGAATCGGCCACAACATTCCAGCATATTCCGCAACATTAAAGAGTGTTCTGTAATGTTCCACAATGATCTGGGATGTTCCGGAATGTTTACGAACATCATGGAATCTTCCCGAATGTTCCAGACTATTCCCGAACATTATATAACAATCCCGGATTATTGTACAACATTCCTAAGCATTCTGGAATGTTGTGGAATGCTCTCGGATACTCTCGAATGTTCTGGAATGTTCTGGAAATTTCTAGAGAGCGAAACTTCCAAGCCCTTATACCTTCAAAAGCACGACCTTCATGTAAAACCGGTAACCTTCTTCGTGTATGCGGGACGGAGGGCTACCACACCATATTACTCTCTTGATCGTATCGAGACTCGTTTATGAGTTTTAGCGACACGCACGTTGTTCACTTACTTTGATTTCATGATTTCATATATATATATATATATATATATATATATATATATATATATATATATATATATATATTCCTGGAAATTGAAATAAGAACACCGCGAATTCATTGTCCCAGGAAGGGGAAACTTTATTGACACATTCCTGGGGTCAGATACATCACATGATCACACTGACAGAACCACAGGCACATAGACACAGGCAACAGAGCATGCACAATGTCGGCACTAGTACAGTGTATATCCACCTTTCGCAGCAATGCAGGCTGCTATTCTCCCATGGAGACGATCGTAGAGATGCTGGATGTAGTCCTGTGGAACGGCTTGCCATGCCATTTCTACCTGGCGCCTCAGTTGGACCAGCGTTCGTGCTGGACGTGCAGACCGCGTGAGACGACGCTTCATCCAGTCCCAAACATGCTCAATGGGGGACAGATCCGGAGATCTTGCTGGCCAGGGTAGTCGACTTACACCTTCTAGAGCACGTTGGGTGGCACGGGATACATGCGGACGTGCATTGTCCTGTTGGAACAGCAAGTTCCCTTGCCGGTCTAGGAATGGTAGAACGATGGGTTCGATGACGGTTTGGATGTACCGTGCACTATTCAGTGTCCCCTCGACGATCACCAGTGGTGTACGGCCAGTGTAGGAGATCGCTCCCCACACCATGATGCCTGGTGTTGGCCCTGTGTGCCTCGGTCGTATGCAGTCCTGATTGTGGCGCTCACCTGCACGGCGCCAAACACGCATACGACCATCATTGGCACCAAGGCAGAAGCGACTCTCATCGCTGAAGACGACACGTCTCCATTCGTCCCTCCATTCACGCCTGTCGCGACACCACTGGAGGCGGGCTGCACGATGTTGGGGCGTGAGCGGAAGACGGCCTAACGGTGTGCGGGACCGTAGCCCAGCTTCATGGAGACGGTTGCGAATGGTCCTCGCCGATACCCCAGGAGCAACAGTGTCCCTAATTTGCTGGGAAGTGGCGGTGCGGTCCCCTACGGCACTGCGTAGGATCCTACGGTCTTGGCGTGCATCCGTGCGTCGCTGCGGTCCGGTCCCAGGTCGACGGGCACGTGCACCTTCCGCCGACCACTGGCGACAACATCGATGTACTGTGGAGATCTCACGCCCCACGTGTTGAGCAATTCGGCGGTACGTCCACCCGGCCTCCCGTATGCCCACTATACGCCCTCGCTCAAAGTCCGTCAACTGCACATACGGTTCACGTCCACGCTGTCGCGGCATGCTACCAGTGTTAAAGACTGCGATGGAGCTCCGTATGCCACGGCAAACTGGCTGACACTGACGGCGGCGGTGCACAAATGCTGCGCAGCTAGCGCCATTCGACGGCCAACACCGCGGTTCCTGATGTGTCCGCTGTGCCGTGCGTGTGATCATTGCTTGTACAGCCCTCTCGCAGTGTCCGGAGCAAGTATGGTGGGTCTGACACACCGGTGTCAATGTGTTCTTTTTTCCTTTTCCAGGAATATATATATATATATATATATATATATATATATATAAGAAGTTTCAACTGTTCCTAAAGACGCCCAGTCGAGTTCACATCAGGAGGTTGCTCGGTTCATTCCATTCGGTTGTTTGCTACCTACTGTAGGACACAATTCTTACGATGGGTGCAGAGTGAGCGTGTTTTATCGTCTTCAGGCATAAACCATCGGCGAAATATTAACTGTAGGGCTGGACAATAGAGAGTCCGCCAGGAAAATGCATACAGTCTGCGTCAGGCTCTATCGAGATATTAATATTGTCGTTCGATTTGAGTTACGAGTGTGTTGTAGTATAATCTTTGACTTAACAGATGTTAGTACTTTCATCTTGGTATTGGGAAAACAACATGGCTGGAGCACGCTTGACATTCTAGCAACGAAAAGGTACTGTGAAGTGATTTTTCAAGTTTTATAATGCCGTTGAAGTGCAAAGGCGGGAGTTTGAAACAGAACCGCCAACCCACCTAACAATTAAACGCATCATTGACAAGTTTGAGTTGCATAGAAGGATTTGTGATATTAACAATCGAAGGTCAGGAAGACACCGTACAGCTACAAGTCCTGTTCGTCGGCTCTCACGTTTAAATGTTGGTTAATCCTCCACAGAAATCAGCAACGCAATGTGCACGTGACGTGGGGATTAGTAGTACAAGTGTACGAAGAATTCTGAAAGCTGCAAGCGGAAAGTTTACATTCCACGATTACTGCAGGCGATTAATGATGACTAACCTGTTCGCCGAATGAAATTTTACGAATGATGTCAGCAAATGGTAACTGATGACGAACAATTTATGACGAAAGTAGTGTGGAGTGACGAGGGACAATTTAAACTTAATGAAACAGTGCATCGGCTTAACAGTGTGTACTGGGCACCGGAAAATACGCATGTTTCGTGTGGATAATGAGGTCAATCAGGAGAACCAGGGGTTCATGTGTGGTGTGGACTATCATCTAGGGGCTTAGTAGGAGCCTTTTTCTTTGATGCTACTGACACTGGAGAAGTGTACCTGGAAATGTCACGCACATCAATTTTGCCAGGCATACGTGCGCTTCATAGAGCTGATGAAGAGTCTTCTACCTGCAGGACGGGGCGCCACCACTCTACCACCTACTCGTACGAGCTTTCCTGGATGACAATTTTCCGGAGCATTGGATTGGACGAAGAGGGACCATTGAGGTCCCGCCACGGTCGCCAGATCTAGCAACTATGGACTTTTACTTGCGGGGAACTGTGAAAGATAACGTCTACCGACGTAAACCACACACGCTTCGCCAGGATATTACAGCGAAATGTGCAGCGATCTCCACTGTAAAATGGCTTATGTAGTTGCGACGACCGCTTGTCGTTCTGTTAAGTGTATAGCCGCCAACGGTGAACATTTTGAACATTTAAAGTAACTGTTGTACAACATGTGTGATCAATTATTAAATGTAAAATAAACACTTTCGTTCCTTAAAGTGCGTATACATTTTTCTGGCGGACGCTGTGGGCTGAAGGACCCTGTCGCGATACTGCACAGTCCTCTAGTGAGCCTCTACCCACCCTCCCCCTGTCTGAATTCGTGCTCGATCTCAAACGACCTCGTTGTTCAGACGATGCTGGATGGTGTTCTCCCCACTTCTCACCTTGCTAAACACCTTTCAGAAACTGGGTCTTGTGAGTGGCACAAATAAGAAGTACAATTAATTCACCTCATCCATATCTCGTGGTGACGTTATCGAGCCGGAAGATTGTCGGCTGTCAGTCGCTGACAACTAATTTCGCCAGCGCATCTCGAAGTGAAAGGGTATTGTTTATGAAACAGTTCAGCGACGAGCGGCGCTGTGTCTGGAACCTGTTAGAACGCTCGGACAGCTGTGAAACAATGGAAGGGGAAGCGCCTCGGACGCGGAAGACGTGACGTGACGGGGCGAGCTGCGGCGCCGGTTTTCTCCGCGGAGCGGCGCGGTTCAGTTCACCTGACCCCCGGCTACGTTCGGTCGCGTGACGAGCTCCAGTAAAACTGCACAGGCAGGAGATGCGGAGATGCGAGCGTCTGTGTGAAATTCCCGCCTCGGCTTTCATTCTGGCCAGATTCAGGGAGGCTCTCTGGTGTGGCTTTCCGTCGTTTCAGACTCAACACCAGTGGAATTTCGTAACTGGATGGCATCTCGAATAACCCTTTCCACCCTGAGAGAAAATTTCTTAAAACGTTATCTGATATGTACCAATCACCATACATTATCACGTGTAGAATCAGCTAAAAATACTGAAAAAATTCGCATAGTGATAGTTTGTTCAAGAAGTCACCAGCATTATCATACTATTCAAAATTCTAACTTGTATAAAATGCAAATAGCATTTCATGAAAGTGTCTAGACACCTTTCACACCTTGAGTGAAACATTCTCAGTCTAAAACGATGCAGGAATTTCCTTAAACTAATAAAATGTAGGAAAACAGAATGCATTTATCTCGGCAACTCATGGCTTTGTCTTGTCGTTGAAGTTTTAAATGATCTGTTGCACTCTGGTGGTGAAGGCACGATATAAAACAGCTGCCAAACGGAAGATGGGAGCTCGCACCATCGCTGCAGTCTGGAGTGACGCAGAAACGTGATGTAGCTGAAACACGAAAAATTTATAACCCATTCCGCACGATTGTGCGGAAAGGTATAAGGCACTTTATTTTTATTTCTTAGCAGCTGTATCGTACGTTACCACTAGGGAACGGATTTTTATGCAAATAAATATTTTCCATCTTGTATAGAAAAAGCGGTAACTAAGACAGAAATTCCCGAATTTCACTTGTACCTGAAATTCTATTTCACATAGAAATACATGTTGCAGTTATATTTTACGTAAATAAATGTTTCAAATTATTTTCCTAAAACACATAATTTGCCACTTTCTTTGTTATAAATTTTAAATTTAAAACAAAATCTCATGAAATGTATTGCGTGGTGAGTGCCCTCCACAACACCTGCTGCCTCGCTATCTAAAACGTGAATACCTTATTTACAGTGACGGAGAAAAGGTGCGACACTAAAAAAAGAATTACTCTAGAATAACGAAATTAGAGAAAGATATCAGTCTAGGTAACATATTTCAGTGATTAACATTCCAAGATCACAGGTTAACGTAAGCGTGAGATGAGCCATTTCAAATTTTAATTGCTGGTACATTAATAACCAGTGTAAACACCAGAATGTTGAAATCAAGTACACAAACGTGCGGTCGGTCAATAAGGGACAATGGAATCCAATTCTGTCTCATATGTGCTCGATTGGAGACATATGGTGATCGAGCAGGCCAAAGCAACATGTCGACACTCCTTAGAGTATGTTAGGTTGCAAGTGCAGTATGTGGGTGAGCGTTAGCCTTTCGTAAAACACCCTTTGGAATGCTGCTGATGAATGGCAGCACAACAGGTCGAATCACCAGATTGTCGTGCAGATTTTGCAGTCAGGGTGCGTGGGATAACCACTAGAGTGCTCGTGCTATCATATGAAGTAGCACTCCAGACAACAGCTCCAAGTGTGGGACCAGTGTGTCTAACACGCAGACAGGTTGTTTGCAGGTCCTCAGCTACGTCCTCACAACCAACACACGGCCATCACTGGCACCGATGCAGAATCAGCTTTTATCAGAAAACACAACTGGTCTGCAGCCTTCCCTCCAGTGAGCCCTCGCACTGCAGTCGCGAACGATGAGGGTTTGGGGTCAGTGGAATGCTCGGGGCTGTTCTTGAAGTAACACACTTGTAAGAGTTTATTGTGTCACTGTGGTGCTATCAAGAGAACCTCCCCATCGCACCCCCCTCATATTTAGTTATAAGTTGGCACATTGGTTAGGCCTTGAAAAACTGAACACAGATCAATCGAGAAAACAGGAAGAAGTTGTGTGTAACTATGAAAAAAATAAGCAATACAAACTGAGTAGTCCATGTGCAAGATAGGTAACATCAAGGAGAATGTCGGCTTAGGAGCGCCGTGGTCCCGTGGTGAGCGTGAGGAGCTGCGGAATGAGAGGATCTTGGTTCAAGTCTTCCATCGCGGGAAATGTCAAGTTTATTTTATTTTATTTTATTTATGGTTATCACATCCATAAGAAAACCTAAATCGGGCAAGGTAGAAGAATCTTTTTACCCATTCGCACAGTGTACTAGTTAGGTGGATCGACAACATATTCTTGTCATGTGACGCACATGCCGTCACCAGTGTCGTATAGAATATATCAGACGTGTTTTCCTGTGGAGGAATCGGTTGACCTATGACCTTGCGATCAAATGTTTTCGGTTCGCATTGGAGAGGCACGTACTTTCGTCTACTAATCGCGCGGTTTTGCGTTACTGTCGCAAAACTTACTACAGTGAACAGAGACGTCAGTGAACGAACGGACAGATCATAACTTTGCGAAAATAAAGAAAAAAAACTTTTCACTCGAAGGAAGATTTGAACCAGGGACCTCTCGTACTGCAACTGCTCACGCTAACCACGGGACCACGGCGCACCTGAGTTCGCGTGTTCCTTGATATTGCTTATCTTACTCATGGACTACTCAGTTTGTAAATTTCGCTTATTTTTTTCATAGTTCCACACAACTTCTTCCTGTTTTCTCGATTGATCTGTGTTCAGTTTTTCTAGGCCTATCCACTATGCCAACTTACAACTAAATCTGAGGGGGGTGCGATGGGGAGGTTCCCTTGTAAGTGAAGTGATTGGCGATATAATGCTGAAAGTAGAATAAAGTATTCGCTCCCCTTTGCATCTATATGTTGCTGAATTTAGTGGCGTCTTTACAAGTGATGGAAGAATTCCATACTATCAAAAATGTGACTTGCAGCATTTAACAGGTAGTAAGTACAGAAGGGCCGCTTCACGTACAACAGCTAGGCAAGTTCTTTTAGGTGAGGTAGCTTCCTCTCTACGTACCTTAGTTTGAAAAAGTTCGAATATTAAGCAGATTTATGCAGCTCTATCCTTTCGTGTGATATTCTTTAAACTGAGAAGTCTATTGCTCAGAAAGTTTCTTACGAAATACAGAAATGTTGAGACAACAGAAGAATAAACGTTAAGAAAATTATACGAGCCTGCCTATTACGAAGGAATGCAAAGAAATATCAGAGAAAGAAGCGACAATAAGAAAAAAGGGTAGGGTTGGCGAACCGTCAGACTTTAGCGCCAGGAAATTGGGAAATGCCGGTTGGATGTTCTAGAAACTGATGAAATAGTTTCCAGGCGGCGTTTTAATTAGCATGTAAAGAACTACCAGCATTGTATCGTGTACGAACGACTCGCTTATTCAATGAATCTCTGCAGTTGTTTTAGCCGAATGGGGTAAAATTTGATGTTACGGATGCTACTCCGTACATGAAGCTGGCAGCCGAAGTCCTTTGTGTAAAATTCCCTCGCATAACTTGTGTAGTACATGGGTTACGCAGGGCATGTAAGCAAATAAGTACATTGTACCCTAAAGTGGACAAATTGATCTCATACGGCGAAAAAGTGTTTGTGAAAGCGCCTAACAGAACTGATTTGTTCAAAGCCAAAAATTCAGATCTTGCAGTTCCACCTGGACCAGCAGCAGTGTCTTCTGCAAACGATTCCGGAAATTTTAAATCTTTGGTTGATGAACTAAATCAGGATTATTCTTCTTCAATTGAAATTCTTCAGAACTTACACATGGACAGTACAGCAGAAATGAACTGACGTTCGTATCTGCAAATCTGAGGTTTTTGTTTCGTTCTATCGAAAAATTACAAGCATCAACCAGCTTGTTAACTGAGGCAGTTAATGAATTGCATGACACTGAGAAAAAATTTATTCACTCAAACGTCCAAAATCGAAGCTACCAAACATAAAAATAAAAGTGTGACCGAAGAAATTTTTGATTTCATATTATGTGTAAAACTGCCAATGTTTTGTAAGGGGAAGTAGACGTTGATGAAATTGAAAATGTACGTGCCAGTGACATTCGTTTGATGAAACATAGAAGTCTATCATCATGTGATCTTCCCCCACTATCGTGCATTGTGACGAAACCAATGACCTAGGTTTGAGCTGGAAAACTTGGAGAAAGTTTTCGCGTTCACTGCAAAAGAGAGTTGTTTTAACCCACCTCTGCGTCAGAGTGATTGGCGAGTGATTTTTTAAAATAAGTATTTAAAGTGTTGTAATATTGAAGTAAAATATTTTTGTTTTTTTTTCTACATAAAGAATAAAATATAAAAGTTTTTGGCACATAGAAATCCCTTCCGTAACGAAATGGTTCAAATGGCTCTGAACACTATGGGACTCAACTACTGTGGTCATCAGTCCCCTAGAACTTAGAACTACTTAAACCTAACTAACCTAAGGACATCACACACATCCATGTCCGAGGCAGGATTCGAACCTGCGACCGTAGCAGTCGCACGGTTCCGGACTGCGCGCCTAGAACCGCGAGACCACCGCGGCCGGCCTTCCGTAACGAATCACTGACCGTTTGTATTGAGCAAAATACAACAAAATTACAACCAGTGCTTTACAAAACCAGTCCGTACGCGGCTGTTGAAAATAGAACAACAAATCTGGCCAGATCAAACACTAGCCTGCAGCCAGAGTCCTTGTATTAGATTTTCTATACACCACCTGCTTGGAGGTGTTGTTGCACTTCCATCCGTGGTATGACACGGTAGGCGGCCTCTGTGACAGCAATCTCGCTGCCAGATACTGAAAGCGGTGATTAAATTCCTTTCTGCTCTTCGTCCCACTGTATATCGGTGGGAGCATCTCTGAATCGTTTTAGACAAAAGATAAGATCGTCATTGTGTGATATAAGTCGTGTCAATTTATTGAATATGTACCAGCGAAAGTGGTTTTTCTATCACTTTTGTGAATTAGATGTTTTTTGAGTGTGGGAGTGCATTGTTCTTTATTTCTGGTCCCAAAAATAAGCCTTGTTTGGCGTACGTTACCGTGTTGCGAGTGTATAGCTAGCCACCGTGTAGCAGGGGTGGAACATCGGAAAATAAATATTGATATAAGATAAAATCGAATACCGCAGCACTAAGTGTACATGTCAACGATTAATCGGATATAAAGTACCGATATCTCGATATACCGGTGTCAAATTATAGTTTTAGAATTTAGATTATAACTAATGCTTTCACGATTATTTATAATGGTGAAGAATGGATTTAAGGATTAATAAAAATATAAGAAAAACCAAATTTACTAACTCATTATTTTCCATATAAACAAAAAAGTCCTAAAAAAACGAAAATGTTATACTACAGCATATGAAATAATAGAGGAAAACACTCAAAATACGGATACTATAACTGAAAATTAATTTCAAAAGAACTTGGAAAAATTAATCTTGGAATGTTCTGATTTTATCTACTTCTCCTAGCAGAAATCACTTCACCAGCTTTTGAAGACAGACTTCCGTTCTGAACTGAAGTCCCTTCAACTGCAAAATATGTCCTACTATCTGATACAGACTGTAACTATGTTGAGATATGACGCTTCAGATTGTGAATGACTTATCACTTAACTATATGTAGGTGGTATCTGCACAGGTACCATTGCTGATCTTGCAGCTCTAAAAGAATGAAATTATAATTAAATCCAGACCTTCAGCTACTTACAGGCGTTGATAAACTGTCCCCGTTGATATTTATCAACGCCTGCAAGCATCTAAAGGTCTGGATTTAATTATAATTTCATATCACTAGACTGTCCAGGAAATGGCACAAATACAGGGGCACACTGACAGCTGTGGGAATGTCTAAATTTATTCTCTCTCTCTTTTTTTTTTGCCTTCCACGTTTCGAGAATTACATACCAAACTTTTCTTCCAACCTTACTTTCGAGTGAGAGGAGAATGCTAAACTACGGAATTTGCAACAGACAAAATTTCTGTGAGAACATCAGAGGGAAAAACTGTACGTACTGTAACACCCCACCCGTCACTTATCTGGTTTTGCCGCGTGTTCACCCCAGCTAATTGGCTAACAGATCAACACACAGTGCAAAAATGCCGCAATATCGGATAACGCAAAGAAAGTAATAAGGCTCTGTGACTCCTGATTGAATTGCGGTGCCAGTGTTGACATTAACTGATTTAGAATTGATTCCTTTTAATTAAAAAGGGGTGCACATTGATGTTATATTCAGCTACTGAACACCAGATGCAAATGTTGAATATAAAATTAATTAAGAAAGTGACTTGGGATTTCAACTACTTGATTGAAAACAGATGCAGTCGATTAGCACAAATTTATTTTAACTCACGACCTTCGATCATCACATTACATGACTCTCCTAACAGGCAGTGGGAATAAATTGCGTTATGTGGAGTAAAGCGCGATAAATCAAAATTAATTCCTATCGACTGACCCATGCGTAATGCGAAGTGCGAGAATAATTCTACAATACACGGCCCATAAAACCCTCGTGGAAACTTTGCCGACATGATCCAACAAATTAATCAGTGACCTAACTCAAGCCGGAGCGGGCGCAATATCACCGAATTCAGTGTGGCGGGGCGTCGTCGTTGTGTGGACATCGGCCGGCCTTGTGGTGCTGCAAGGCTGCGCTCGTCTATTCACTCCTAACTATCTTGCTCAGTACATAGCTGAAAGAAAACTTTCTATCTCCAAGCTCAATCGTTCCATTTGCTAAGTCCTAAGCTGCAGAGATGCTCACTCTCTCTCAGGCAAGCTGAGTAAAGAACGCCACGTCTGCGCTCTAGGCAAGCTGGGAATGGAAGACCTCTACCGAGACTTCTGCCAGTCCGCTCTTCACATCGGTTTCCCCTCCAGCAAAATCACTTACGCCAATTGCAGCACAAGTCGCATTAATTATACTTCGCTTCCCAGTGCCAACCAATGCCTGCTCTGGGAAGTGAACAAATTCCCACAAAATTTCCCTTTCTCTCAACTTCTGCTAATTAGCTCCTCCCAGACCAACCGTCAAGGTTAGTGTCTGGACAAAACACCAATTTTTCCTAAATTCTGACTCCCAGGAGAGTACTTCAAATACCTTGGTCCTACGTTCCCATCGGAGGCCGACGTATTTCATTCTATCACTCTTCACCTGATTTACTTCAGACTATGCGGGCCGTGAATTGAGCGTGAAGTAGCTATAGTCACGAATATGCATATTTTGGCCTCTGTTGACCGCTTCACCGTAGCTTTGCACGGCTTTTTGGAATGTTTCACTGAAAACGGGATGATGGACATTTATCAGCAGGTGTACAAGTTCTCCGCCTGCTTCCCGGTACACCTTCATGGGGTCAACCACCCTCTCACTGTCAACCATCTTAAGGAAGCTGGAGGCCGCGCCCATTACCCCTTTCTCAGAGTTTGAGCCACCCTAAGCTGCCTATTGTCGCTTCCCTTCGCGTGCCGCCACCCGACTGCGGTCAGCTCTGAATACTTCCCTGGGATAAACGTTTCCACAAAGTTTTCACGTCGCGTGAATTATTTTAAAACCATCACCCAACATTAATTATTCCAATACGTCCATACTATACCCTCTACAAGATGCATTGTGCTTGTCAGTCACTTTTGTTCAGCCCTACTGTTCGCTCAACGTGAGATCGGTGATCTTTAATGGCTTCATGTAAAGGGCATAGTTTTTGCCATCTTGCAGTACCATTGTTATGTTGCAGCTATTTCAGTATTAAAGTTAAGTTTCCTCTATTATGAGAGATGATGAAATCACATTTTCCTGTTATATCGCCACGGAAAATCGAATTTACCAACACTTGGGATGAATAAATATCGATTTAAAATACAGTGCAACTGTTTCCGATACATCGATGTTACGAAATTTCTAGCTGCACTCGTCTGGTGCATTTGTTGCATTTTACGTGCAAAGCTGTCTTTGGTATTGGCACAGTGTCAGGAAAATTTAATATCGATATATCAGTGAAAAAAGCCAGTGGTTCATATCGATATTTTCTCGACAAATATTTATATATCGATTATGAATATTTTATCAAGAGCATTACTTCAAACCCATCGTAAACAGTTGTGGCATGGTTGCATGGAGCACTGTCATCCGTAAAAATTCCATCGTTGTTTGGGTACATGAAGTCCAAGAATGGCTGAAAATGATCTCCAAGTAGCTGAACTTAATCGTTTTCAGTCAATGATCTATGTAAAAGCGGTCAACACCATTATGGAGCCACCACCAGCTTTCACAGTGCCTAGTTGACAACATGGTGCCATGAATACGTGGGGCCCGCACCACACTTGAACCCTACCACTAGCTCTTACTGACTGAAATCTGGACTCATCTGAACAGGCCACGGTTTTCCAGTCGTTTAGGGCTCAACCGATATGGTCACCAGCCTAGGTTCAAATGGTTCTGAGCACTATGGGACTTAACATCTGTGGTCATCAGTCCCCTAGAACTTAGAACTACTTAAACCTAACTAACCTAAGGACATCACACACATCCCTGCCCGAGGCAGGATTCGAAACTGCGACCGTAGCAGTCGCGCGGTTCCGGACTGCGCGCCTAGAACCGCTAGACCACCGTGGCCGGCTCACCAGCCCAGGAAAGGCACTTCAGGCGATGTCACATATTTGCCTATTCTAGGCACTCGCATGTGTCGTCTGATCCCATAGCACATCAATGCCAAATTTCGCCGCACTGTCCTAACGGATATGTTCCTTGTACAACCCGCATTGATTTCTACGGTTATTTCTCGCATTGTTGATTGTCTGTTAGAACTGACATACGCAAAAGCAACAGTTCTTGGTCGTTAAGTGAAGATGGTGGGGCACTGCACTGTCCATGGTGAGAGGTAATGTCTGAAATCCGACAGTTTGAGCACACTCTTGACAGTGTGTATCTCGGAATAGTGAATTCCCTAACGAAGTGGAATGTTCAGTTCGTCTAGCTGCAACTATTATTGCACGTTAAAAGTCTCTTAAGCACCATCGTGCCATAATCACGTCTGACACCTTTCCACACAAATCACCTGAGTACACATGTGAGCCCCACCAATGAGCGCGATACGACCGGCGTCTGTATGTCCATATCAGTATCCCATGACTTGTCATTCCAGTGTAGATTCTGATCAGACAGCGTATTCTATTATTCTCTGATCAAGGTTGCCGTAGTTATCGACTGAGTTTCGTCGATTTAAATTAGTACCCAATCGACGTTGATGTGAAAGGTTGGTGGCTGGTGTAGCGTGCGATATTCTACCTCGACGTCCACCTGGAGACCGGTATGAGCGTCGGGACGCCTTTCCGTTGCCAAGACAAGGCGGTGGCGTCGTGTGCTTGTGCGACGCCTCGCCGCCTCCATTATGGGAGCGATACACATCTGACGGAGCTGCGCGGCAGATAGCATCCGCGAGAGGCGGTGGCGGCGGCGGCGGCGCTGTTATTATGGCGGCGGCGCTATCTGATGTCAGGGCGCAGCGCCTTATTAATTGGCGCGGCCCTGAGGACGCGTCAGATGAGGGAAACGCAGCCAACGAGCGTGAACGCCGCTCTCCACAATCTCAGGCACCGTGCGCTTGCAGTGCTACGACGTGCTGATCTGTTGAAGCGCTACTGAAATCCTTCTCTCTGCGTTCTAAATATGTCGCACCCTTCGACAGCATCGATTAGATATTTTTCCTTTTCTTAGTTGTGCAATGACAGCGTCTGCTTAAAATGGCACTCAGGTCAGGTTTGGGAGCGTATTGGGTTGGAAAAGTGTTCCGATTGTATGATGTCTGCGATTAGTTGCAAATTAGTTTTTGTCGTGGTGGTAGTTGAAGTCCCGTTTTAAATGCCTTTGATGAAGATGTTCTTTTTATAAAATCAAAGTCCAAAAGGAAATAATTTTATTACGCTATCTAACTGTCTTCAGGTACAAATCGCCGCAGGCGCACATACATCGCACAACGGATATTCGTGGCCATCTGAAATTATTTACTATTGATTATTAGTTAACTTTCTCATTAATGACCTTGACCTTGGGTCTCATAAGTGGTCCATAGATTTCAACTAATCAGTTTAAATATGGATGTACGAAGATTAATCAGCAAGATATCAATATAGCATCGTGAATCCAGCCGTAAATTTAACGCAGAATAGTTACTGCGAGCTGATAGCGTAAAGGTATCGCAAATAATTAGGCATTACCGCAGAGTCTCATGGTTACTCAATGTTATCGCCTTAAAAAATTTTAGTTAATTTAATGAAACTGATGAAAGGCACGAAATAGAAGTAAAGACATCAGATCCTGTTTAAGTCAACAGCCGTGGCACGGTGAATATTCCAGTTCCCATCAGATCGCAAAGTTAGCGCCTTCAGACGTGGTTGCACTTGGATAGGTGACCATCGCGCCGCCATCTACTGTTGATCCAACGTGTTGCACTTAGCCTCGTTGTGAAAACTGACTGCGTAGGAGCGACTGCAAGTCACATAAATTCATGACGTTCGGGAGAGCCTTGTGCTGACCCGACATCCCTTCATATCCCCATTCTGTGATGCTAGTTTGCTGAGAACGACACAGCGGTCAGTCGGTATCTTCGTGTCTGTCAAGACCTCTTCGGACGGAGTTTAGTTTAGGTTATATTTAATCCTCTAATTGTTGCTGGGTCCCAAGAATACTAATGTTTTACACACAACAACAAGATTAATGTTACATAACCCTCGTAATGTTCTCGGCTCAGTCATACAAACAGCTGCTAAGTAACGTAGAGCTGAATAACATTTATACAACAAAAACCTTTTGTTGAATGAAATAAAGGCATGTTACATCCGATCACGAACCCATTACAGTACGTGAAGAGAACGGCAGATCATTCAAACTAAGAAAAATTTCAGTAATCCAACAGGGCTCGGTCAAGCTGTAAACGTATTGTCATATCGCTGGCTTAGTCGTGGAGTATGTTTGAGGGCAGCCGCGTCTGTCGAGTCGAACGCGGGACACGGAACTGTTATGTTGTGTAGTGTGTAGCTCTGCATATGAGAGGCATGGTTAGTATGGACGTTGAAGTGTTGCTACAAGGGTTATTACAGTAAAGTGATGAAATATGGAAAATGGTTCAGAGGAAAGTGCGTCAAGAAGTAAATAAAAACGAGCAGTGTCGCCGATAACGTATTGTGTATCCTCTCCTTGCGTGTCGTACCGTACAGTGTCAATCTTCCGCACCGTGTTCGGTCTCCCAGAATGAACTGACGTGAATCAGTAGAAATTAGTTACCATAAAGAGTGCAGTCAAGTGCCAGTGACTTGTAGCGAGCGTGAGAACGTGCGTTCGGTCACCGCGTTTCCGCATCATCAACAATCAGCCGCGCCGCGTCGGTTACGTGCACGCTCTTACAACTGAGAACTGTGAACTGTAAATTTAACTTTGTGAACAGTGTTAAAATTTATTACTAGTGTCATGAAGGACTGGTACCAAAAATCTGTGTATGCGTGGCGAGCGTAACAACTTTCGTTCGATTACTCGGCTTCCTCATCATCAACAATCATCCGCGCCGCGTTCGGTTACGCGTACGTTCGTCCAAGTGATTTGGTGGACCGACAATAACCTAGAAGTTGACATCGAAACATGACTTAGACTGTAAGCAGTGTAACCTGTGATTTTCTTTTATCGTCTCAGAATACAGATGTTCATACCAGACGCAGGACAGGGTGGTGCTTGGCGTTGGGTGGCTCCCCTAAACCAGCTTGCATATTTAGATAGATAATCGCCGGCAAGCCAGCAGCAGTGTGGAGCAGAACAGTACGACCGCCGCGGTATTACCAGGTACGTGGTGTGGACAGGGCGCACAGTCGCGAAACGACAAACAGTTTAAGGGTCCCCCACCCCACCCCCATTAGAACTCCCGGGCGTGTTACAAAGCGTATAGTTGTAGAAAAATATTGTCTTCAGTTCAGGGTACACGCATGGAAATGAGCTGTATTAATTTTGATTATCACTTCACCAATACAAGCATACTGCTGCTTGCTTTCATACATAGCTCTTTCTCTTCCTCCGGATGGTGCAGTGCAGCCAGTTTCATTAACACCTTATCACTCACACACAAATGCAAACCTTTCTCAAGACCTGAACAAGAACTCTTTGTTTCCTTTCCAAAGTCACCATCCATGTGGAGCGTCGCAGCGCCTTTACTTCTAATTGGTCAAGACCGCACTCACTCAGAGATCTTAGGCAGACCAACTAGCGTAGCGGACGCCCAGTGAATATACGGAAATCGATGGCTGGAAGCAGATATGCCAGCAAAAACTGCTCGCGAGTACAATGAACGTAATAAACATAACATAGAAAACTTAAGTTAAAATCTTGTGACCAGAAGACCCTGAGGAAGATCCCAGCAGAGGGGTCGAAACGTCAATCGTCTTAGAGGAAATATGAAGCGGCCTAATAACCCAGAAGATTTTAACTTCAGTGACAATGGCCACGAAAGCCTGGAGACTTACATACGACATAGAGAACTTGGCCAATACAACGAACAGTTTTCACCCTCTCCACCCTTCTAGCCTGATTTAATTGTTTTAGTAGTTACAATAAACAGCTTGAAAGTTGACTGCTGACTTCGCCAATTGCACTGTGTAATCTGCAGCTTCCACTAATTAATTATTTCGTGTGTTAGTTAACGCATGGTTACTGCAAAGATACGATTCTATTGCTAGTTGTGATTTACGATCAACGTGGTTCATCTGTGGCTCATCTGTGAGTTGTTCAGGAAGGGTACTTCGAATTCTGGCTGAGTGGACCAATCTGGTCACAGCCCGTCTGTTGGCGAATTCTGCGTCGTGTATTTGAAGAGTCTCTGCGAGCTACACTTTCGATACGATTTTGTTATCATTCACCGCGAGTAGTTTCTGCGTAACTACTTTCTTGGCAGACATCGCATCTTCGAGTTTAAGGTGGTGGATTCCGCTGCAACATTGATGACTTGTGTGTCTCTCATGCGGAGATATGATTTTTGTGCCTTTTTAAGGACAGTAGGTGTCGATACACAGTAGAGAATCTGTTTCTTACCAGTCGACCGGTACTGCATAACATTTAATTTCGTCATACTTCCTGTCAATGATCCTTCTTCAGTATTTTGAGACTTGTACGGATCCTGTTTTAATCGATTTTCTTTAATATCGGAAATCCGTATACCATGTGTTTTCTGAGCATTACTGATTAGTGTTACACATCCTTCTTGGTTTAAGTACCTCCGGAGACAGTTACGTGGATTTATATTAGGACATTCTGCGAAATGAATTTTTTCTTGCCACCACTCTCCTATTTACACGAATTTATACCGACTTGTTTTTTAGCAGTTAGACTACAGACACTCAAAGTGAAAGTTATTACTTATCTTCAGTAATTGATAGAATGCTTATAGGGTTCTTACTGCAAATTATATCGAAATCTGGGTGTATCACTGTGAACGTTATACTTCACATTTCTGTCCGTTATTTTTCTGCATGAAAGGTAGGTGTTGGAATTGCCGCAGCTGGCAGAGTCGCAGTCGTTTATTTTGTAGACAGTGCGATTATTTGATGTCTTCTGTTCGTCAGCTATCATAATAGACTGGGTCCACAT
This sequence comes from Schistocerca nitens, assembly GCF_023898315.1. Classification (NCBI taxonomy): domain Eukaryota; kingdom Metazoa; phylum Arthropoda; class Insecta; order Orthoptera; family Acrididae; genus Schistocerca; species Schistocerca nitens. The sequence continues at coordinate 564,983,457 of NC_064621.1, forward strand.
GCCAATCGTAGAGCGTAAGGCACGCAGCTTTACATATACTCAGGTGTGGTAATGTGCTTGTTATAATTATTCAAGTTCACGCAAATTCAGTTTACCTTTTTTATGGCAATTGTGAATCCTTGCGCAAGTAAGCTTTCCAAATATACTTAATATTCTACGAATTTAGCAGTCAGTGATTCTAGGTATTGTATATACCAAGGCATTGCAACTATAGGTGATGAAGCTAGTGGTGCGTTATACAAAGAATTATGCAGCCAAGAAGCGATTACAAGTACGCAAGTTATCTCTGCTGTTCTTAAGCCTATCATTTCTTGGCGGGGAATGGTGGGCAAGTGAAAGGCGGGGGGGGGGGGGGGGGGAAGGGGGGGAGGTCTAGCTTCCTGGACACAGGAGTGTGTCTCCATGGACTATTGTGGCATCCACACTAGGTGAGTATATTGTTGCGCTGCAGCGAGGGCAGTATTTGCTCAACGAAAGTGTTAGTGTTTGTCGAATAGACATGAAAAACTGCCGTTAAAACAGGATGCGAAGTTCACAGATAGTGGAGAATCTAAATGTGATTCAAAATAACGCAAGAAAGCTTGCAGGGAGTAATTTTTTTGGTGAATGTCTGGGTCTTTCAGTATGGGAAAATGAGGACGTTACACAATGTCAACAAAAGTGAACACGAAATAATGTTTTTTCCGAGGTGAAGAATCCACACTATAGAGTGAGACAAGTGGAGACAATGGATACCAGATTTCACGGGAAGCACTTTGCTACTAGGCTCGATGAAATGCACTCCACCTGCACGACTGAGGCCTCCCACTTCTTTGGTTCTGAGCGCAATGGCCTACTGCGAGTCATAAGTAATGGACACACATATCCAGCTCTGATAGTAGCTCTTTAACATGCACCTCTACCGGCTTCACTCATTACTACAGAGTGCTGAAGTTGTATGAATGACTGTTTTCCCTAAAACGTCGGTGTACATAATGTCATTAATTGCTCTTTCAGTTTATTATTTTATTGGAGTTACTTCATGTATGGTGAACGTGTAACAAGCTAAAGTTCTGGAATTTATTGTGTGGTCGCCATTGAAATTTATTGTACATTATTAAGACACATCAGAAATAATGTACATCTGTCCGATTGCTTGGGTGTTGCCTAAATATTTTACTTTGATTGTTCAGTTTTTGTAAAACTTAAATCCTACTGGTACTCTTGTTCCAGTCCTCATATTAACACATGTCTACAGTGAACACCTTTTCAAAATGTGTTTATACATTTATTTCACCAGATAAGATTAGTGCATTTAGTCACCTTCTTATATCCAACCAGACGGCCTTATTGAGTCAAGAGTATAATATCGATAGTACACGAGCAGTAAGTAACGGTAATAAAACAATAATAATAATAATGATAATAATTTCTGGGTGGTGTACAGGAAATGGTGCATTTTCATTTTAAGTGGAACCACCAAATAAAACTTATCACAGGTAAGGCAGTTGCCACACTGACATGCTCATGAAATGTAGTCCATCGACATTGTAGATAGCTTACACATCCCTCGTTCGATCAATACTTGAATATTGCCCGGAGAGTGAGATCAGTATCAGATAAGGTTGATAGAGGACATAGAGAAGATCGAAAGAATGGAAGTATCTTTCATCACAGGTTCATTTATTAAGCGCGAAAGTGCCACGGAAACGCTCAGCTAACTCCAGTGGCATACTTTACAAGAGAGGCGTTCCGCATCACGGATCGTTTGCTGCTGAAGTTCCGAGAACGTACATTCATGGGAGAGTCAACTAATATACTGTTTCTTCCTACGTATATCCTACGAAAGGACAAGAAGGTAAAATTAGGTTCTAGCTCACACGGAAACTTATCAGCAGTCATTCTTCATGCGAACCGTCCGTGACTGGGTCAGGAGAAAGAGGAAGTGAGAATGGTACGCAAAGTACCCTCCGCCACTCACTGTAAAGTGGCTTTGGAGCATGGAAGTAGAATCTCAAAAACAGACTCTTGTCAAATGATCTAAGGAAAAGCTCAAAAAATATATAGTGGAAAAGAAAAATCCGTGTACAATATCGTAAGATTAGACGGAAGTTTGGTATATTCGTACCAACCCGAAACTAAACAATATTCAGTTGTTTAAGGGTTACAGGGTTAATTGAAATCAAGTGATTCATTCGCGAAGTACTAACAAAAAAATGACCAATCGCCAGAATTTCTCCTCAGGATCGAAGAACATTTAACGATGAATGGTGTTAGAGTAAGTTCTTTGTCTCAATCCATCGATAAAATTCGAAAAGCGTCGCGTCATTATTCCTCACGACAATGCTAACTGTAACACGGTAGGTCAAACAATCGGTTCTTTGGCGGACGAATACATCCAATGAGTGACTCATTGTCGGTACCTGATTTATCGCATAACGACTGCCTTTTGTTAGCTTACATTATATTGAACAAGAAAATATTAGGACAGTTACATCAGAGAGAGAAGAATTGTTTTGAGAACTTTTTCGAACGTATAAAAATGTGTAATTTTGGCACACAAATGATTTTTACAGAAAAATAATTTTCTTCCATTATTTATGTATGACTTTTTAAAAATATTTATTGTAACAGTTTCAGATGTAATTAGTCACACATAACAATCAATTTCGATCACTTAACGGTCATCTGTACTTCTAAAAATAGACTAAAATGAAATGCTAAGAAACAATCATTGTGTGAACTTTTAAAATTATGCCTGACTACTCACGATTTGTGGAAAGACAAATTTCTTTGAAAAGAACACAGTCATAAGCTGTAAAATAAAAGTAACGGCACTATAGCACACTTGTGACAACATTCAGTGGTGTTCAGTATTCACTAAGCACTGTGCTTCATACAAAACCATGTGTCATGGATGATGGGAAAGGGGTAGAAGGAGTGTTGTGTGCGGTGTTAAAACTGTAGCGATGATGGATTCTGAAGAAACGCAAATGAGGAAGCTAATAACGTGCCGTACAAGTAGTTAAAACAATTCCTCCATATCAATTTTACATCCACTGAGCGTGCAAGCATTGGACATCTTGTTAAGCAGGCATTTCTGGTGGCAGAATAAGAGAATTTTGAAAAAGGACAAGGCATTGAGAGTCATCTATAAACAAGTAACAAATAAGCAATTAAACGAATCATTATACGCTGTTTATCAAAAGCAGATTAAATACGCGGTGGCTTTTTTATGCTGTGGAACTAAATCAACCTACGATTCTGTATTACTCGCCTTCTGACGTCTTTCAGTATAAAGCGTTAATAACATGATGGAAACTATAAAACTGCAATATAAATTCGTCAAGTACCTAAAGTGTCGTTTTCAAACAAATGAGATAAACTATTGGAAGTAAACATCAAGAGCCAATCTGTTTAGTCATGAGAAATATCAGATGCGGACGCAACCGGAGGCAGTGCCACAGTTCTTATCATTTCAGCACCATTGAAAGCGTGATACTGACGGATTGCGACCCAAGCCACATGTTAGCGTAATAAAAACGAACGAAGTAGCCACAAGCAGTATTATCGCAAAGCGAACGAACTGGTACTAATCGGAATTTTCACAAGACTGCTGCCACGGTGATGGAGGATAATACATGTCAAATAAATATAGCGGCAACCTTCGCGGTAATTTCTATAACGAAGTGATACCTCCTAAGGTCTGTAACGGGACATGGTCTGGAGAGCGTCTCTCCGTGGTTTTAAGCGCTAGGACACTGCACGGCTGTATACATACTCCGGCGGGATGAACAGTAGTTCCTTTGGGCAACTTTAGTCGAGATAGCTGGGAGGACCGTACCTGCGGCTATTGGCTGCTGGAGCGGCGGGATGAGCTGGCATTACATTTGGGAAACCTGTGGTGGCACCAGGGAAACGCCCTCTGGAGAAAATGGTCTGCATACGCGACATGGTGTGTTTGCAATCGAAATTTGAAGCCAATGCCTACGAACCTTGCTGACTTACGACATCTGTTGTCTTTCTGAATTTAACTGATTAGAGGGTATTAAAAATGAGCCACCCCCACCATCGTATGGTCCTTTACGTAGACAACACATCAGTGGCTGTAGATATTGCGGCAAACTGCTATTAATGTGCTACTTTGCTTGATAAGTTTTTATCGACTTGTCAGTTAATTATGCAGCAGGACCATGATTACCATCACTGGAATCACAATAGATATACTGTATCAATCTGTGATTCCAAACAAGATCATTAGGTGATTGAACATTCTTCTTTTGTGCGGAACTTGACTGCGAGCAGCTGATGCTTATCCATGAGTGTTTAACATCTCCGAAAAGTCTCGGGGTCACAGAATGTGACAAAGATATTGTCTACAAAATTTAATACAGTTTGTGTATATAGGGTAGTCAGAGCCAGTCTGGAAAGCTTGTAAGGGTGTTTCAGGATAGTTAGGTTGAGAAACAATTATTAACAAAAACGTTCGATATGTTGCACCGTTCCCGAATTAATTAGCATTTAAGCTAGACAGTCTACCAGTTGCGTGCGCACATTCAATCGCCCCGCCAGAAACATCGACGCCAAACGTGTTCTGTGTTTGGTTTTCAAAAATCGAACAAAAATTGGACATCGGACGATAGTAAGAATCGAACACGAGCCAAAGGCTCAGCTGTCTCGTGCGCTATCGTCTACACTATGAAAACAGGTAACACTAACTGCGTCTAATGTTCTACATCTACTACATCTACATAAATACGCCGCAATCCACCATACGGTGCATGGCGGGGGGTACCTCGTACCACAACTAGCATCTTCTCTCCCTGTTCCACTCCCAAACAGAAGGAGGGAAAAATGACTGCCTATATGCATTTGTATGGGTCCTAATCTCTCTTATCTTATCTTTGTGGTCTTTCCGCGAAATGTAAGTTGGCGGCAGTAAAATTGTACTGCAGTCAGCCTCAAATGCTGGTTCTCTAAATTTCCTCAGTAGCGATTCACAAAAAGAACGCCTCCTTTCCTCTAGAGACTCCCACCCCAGTTCCTGAAGCATTTCCGTAACACTCGCGTGATGATCAAACCTTCCAGTAACAAATCTAGCAGCCCGCCTCTGAATTGCTTCTATGTCCCCCTCAATCCGACCTAATAGGGATCCCAAACGCTAGAGCATTACTCAAGAATAGGTCGTATTAGTATTTTATAAGCGGTCTCCTTTACAGATGAACCACATCTTACCAAAATTCTACCAATGAACCGAAGACGACTATCCGCCGTCCCCACAACTGCCATTACGTGCTTGTCCCGCTTCATATCACTCTGCAATGTTACGCCCAAATATTTAATCGACGTGACTGTGTCAAGCGCTACACTACTAATGGAGTATTCGAAAACTACAGGATTCTTTTTCCTATTCATCTGCATTAATTTACATTTATCTATATTTAGAGTTAGCTGCCATTCTTTATGTAGTGGACTGACAAGGCAGCCAGTCCACAGTGAAGTAGCCGAAAGGGCACGCGTACACACACGTCGACTGGCGCGACGTCTGGAACAGGATTCGTAATGAATGTGATAAAGAAAAGAACGTAGCTACTAGAACACTTAACTTTTATATCGTCCTTTGGTATACAGCATTCTTGATGATACAAGTGAGACTATCTTGAGATGCATGCAATGGTACAAATGGCGCCTTGCTAGGTCGCAGCCATTAACTTAGCTGAAGGCTATTCTGTCTCTCGGCAAATGAGAGAAAGGCTTCGTCAGTGTAGTCGCTAGCAAAGTCGTCGTACAACTGGGGCGAGTGCTAGTCAGTCTCTCGAGACCTGCCGTGTGGTGGCGCTCGATCTGCGATCCTGACAGTGGCGACACGCGGGTCCGACATGTACTAATGGACCGCGGCCGATTTAAGCTACCACCTAGCAAGTGTGGTGTCTGGCGGTGACACCACACTTTACACCAATCAGAAATCCTGTCCAAGTCATCTTGTATCCTCCTACAGTCACTCAACGACGACACCTTCCCGTACACACCAGGATCATCAGCAAACAGCCGCACATTGCTATCCACCCTACCCAAAACATCATTTATGTAGATAGAAAACAACAACGGACCTACCACACTTCTCTGGGGCACTCCAGATGATACCCTAACCTCCGATGAACACTTACCACTGAGGACAACGTACTGGGTTCTGTTACTTAAGAAGTCTTCGAGCCGCAATGTTCACTCGAATTTGCGCATGCCACGGACCGATTGGCATAATTCGATGCCAATTGAGTCGGAACGGCGCAATGTATAGAATTTTTTTCTTAAGAATTATTTCTCAGCACAGTCTACCCTACAAAACCCTTAAAACGAGAACACGAAGGAAAATTCTTACTTCAGCAGCGACAGCACTGTCCACGCCGTATGCTACGGCCGTACAGCTACGCTACCGAGTCGCTGCTCAGTACAGGTTGTTCTTCATTACTGTCGCTGTTAATACATTTTCATAAAACGAATATCGCACTAGACTAATTTAGGATAGCTGTATCGAATGGGAACGTAAAACTTGACTTTAAAACCAATTTCCTTGTAACGGAAACGAAATCAACGCTTTCCATTCGCTATAGACGCCGCATGGAAAGCAAGATAAGCAGTAGTTTTTGGGCTGACTCCAGCTACACATCGCAACAACTCGTCAGCGAAGATCTGCTGAAACAGAACGGAAAATATCCCTGATGACTCTGTAGGAGGGACACCAGATGTAGGGATAACGTGCTTTTTCAGGACCTGCCTGACAGGCTGACAGCGTCAGCTTGCCTTATCTATCCGCTTTGAAGGGCAGCCTATATGTCAGAGGCAAGAAACATTTTTGAAAGCCACGTGCTGAGAGTGAATATATATATATATATATATATATATATATATATATATATATATATATATATATATACTCCTGGAAATTGAAATAAGAACACCATGAATTCATTATCCCAGGAAGGGGAAACTTTATTGACACATTCCTGGGGTTAGATACATCACATGATCACACTGACAGAACCACAGGCACATAGACACAGGCAACAGAGCATGCACAATGTCGGCACTAGTACAGTGTATATCCACCTTTCGCAGCAATGCAGGCTGCTATTCTCCCATGGAGACGATCGTGGAGATGTTGGATGTAGTCCTGTGGAACGGCTTGCCGTGCCATTTCCACCTGGCGCCTCAGTTGGACCAGCGTTCGTGCTGGACGTGCAGACCGCGTGGGACGACGCTTCATCCAGTCCCAAACATGCTCAATGGGGAACAGATCCGGAGATCTTGCTGGCCAGGGTAGTTGACTTACACCTTCTAGAGCACGTTGGGTGGCACGGGATACATGCGGACGTGCATTGTCCTGTTGGAACAGCAAGTTCCCTTGCCGGTCTAGGAATGGTAGAACGATGGGTTCGATGACGGTTTGGATGTACCGTGCACTATTCAGTGTCCCCTCGACGATCACCAGTGGTGTACGGCCAGTGTAGGAGATCGCTCCCCACACCATGATGCCGGGTGTTGGCCCTGTGTGCCTCGGTCGTATGCAGTCCTGATTGTGGCGCTCACCTGCACGGCGCCAAACACGCATACGACCATCATTGGCACCAAGGCAGAAGCGACTCTCATCGCTGAAGACGACACGTCTCCATTCGTCCCTCCATTCACGCCTGTCGCGACACCACTGGAGGCGGGCTGCACGATGTTGGGGCGTGAGCGGAAGACGGCCTAACGGTGTGCGGGACCGTAGCCCAGCTTCATGGAGACGGTTGCGAATGGTCCTCGCCGATACCCCAGGAGCAACAGTGTCCCTAATTTGCTGGGAAGTGGCGGTGCGGTCCCCTACGGCACTGCGTAGGATCCTACCGTCTTGGCGTGCATCCGTGCGTCGCTGCGGTCCGGTCCCAGGTCGACGGGCACGAGCACCTTCCGCCGACCACTGGCGACAACATCGATGTACTGTGGAGACCTCACGTCCCACGTGTTGAGCAATTCGGCGGTACGTCCACCCGGCCTCCCGCATGCCCACTATACGCCCTCGCTCAAAGTCCGTCAACTGCACTTACGGTTCACGTCCACGCTGTCACGGCATGCTACCAGTGTTAAAGACTGCGATGGAGCTCCGTATGCCACGGCAAACTGGCTGACACTGACGGCGGCGGTGCACAAATGCTGCGCAGCTAGCGCCATTCGACGGCCAACACCGCGGTTCCTGGTGTGTCCGCTGTGCCGTGCGTGTGATCATTGCTTGTACAGCCCTCTCGCAGTGTCCGGAGCAAGTATGGTGGGTCTGACACACCGGTGTCAATGTGTTCTTTTTTCCATTTCCAGGAGTGTATATTTAGAGTTAGCTGCCATTCTTTACACCAATCAGAAATCCTGTCCAAGTCATCTTGTATCCTCCTACAGTCACTCAACGACGACACCTTCCCGTACACCACAGCATCATCAGCAAACAGCCGCACATTGCTATCCACCCTACCCAAAACATCATTTATGTAGATAGAAAACAACAGCGGACCTACCACACTTCCCTGTGGCACTCCAGATGATACCCTAACCTCCGATGAACACTTACCACCGAGGACAACGTACTGGGTTCTGTTACTTAAGAAGTCTTCGAGCCACAATGTTCACTCGAATTTGCGCATGCCACGGACCGATTGGCATAATTCGATGCCAAGTGAGTCGGAACGGCGCAATGTATAGAATTTTTTTCTTAAGAATTACTTCTCAGCACAGTCTACCCTACAAAACCCTTAAACCGAGAACACGAAGGAAAATTCTTACTTCAGCAGCGACAGCACTGTCCACGCCGTATGCTACGGCCGTGGAGCTACGCTACCGAGTCGCTGCTCAGTACAGGTTGTTCTTCATTACTGTCGCTGTTAATACATTTTCATAAAACGAATATCGCACTAGACTAATTTAGGATAGCTGTATCGAATGGGAACGTAAAACTTGACTTTAAAACCAATTTCCTTGTAACGGAAACGAAATCAACGCTTTCCATTCGCTATAGACGCCGCATGGAAAGCAAGATAAGCAGTAGCTTTTGGGCTGACTCCAGCTACACATCGCAACAACTCGTCAGCGAAGATCTGCTGAAACAGAACGGAAAATACCCCTGATGACTCTGTAGGAGGGACACCAGATGTAGGGATAACGTGCTTTTTCAGGACCTGCCTGACGGGTTGACAGCGTCAGCTTGCCTTATCTATCCGCTTTGCAGGGCAGCCTATATGACAGAGGCAAGAAACATTTTTGAAAGCCACGTGCTGAGAGTGAATATATATATATATATATATATATATATATATATATATATATATATATATATATACTAATGGAAATTGAAATAAGAACACCGTGAATTCATTGTCCCAGGAAGGGGAAACTTTATTGACACATTCCTGGGGTCAGATACATCACATGATCACACTGACAGAACCACAGGCACATAGACACAGGCAACAGAGCATGCACAATGTCGGCACTAGTACAGTGTATATCCACCTTTCGCAGCAATGCAGGCTGCTATTCTCCCATGGAGACGATCGTAGAGATGCTGGATATAGTCCTGTGGAACGGCTTGCCATGCCATTTCCACCTGGCGCCTCCGTTGGACCAGCGCTCGTGCTGGACGTGCAGACCGCGTGAGACGACGCTTCATCCAGTCCCAAACATGCTCAATGGGGGACAGATCCGGAAATCTTGCTGGCCAGGGTAGTTGACTTACACCTTCTAGAGCACGTTGGGTGGCACGGGATACATGCGGACGTGCATTGTCCCGTTGGAACAGCAAGTTCCCTTGCCGGTCTAGGAATGGCAGAACGATGGGTTCGATGACGATTTGGATGTACCGTGCACTATTCAGTGTCCCCTCGACGATGACCAGTGGTGTACGGCCAGTGTAGGAGATCGCTCCCCACACCATGATGCCGGGTGTTGGCCCTGTGTGCCTCGGTCGTATGCAGTCCTGATTGTGGCGCTCACCTGCACGGCGCCAAACACGCATACGACCATCATTGGCACCAAGGCAGAAGCGACTCTCATCGTTGAAGATGACACGTCTCCATTCGTCCCTCCATTCACGCCTGTCGCGACACCACTAGAGGCGGGGTGCCCGATGTTGGGGCGTGAGCGGAAGACGGCCTAACGGTGTGCGGGACCGTAGCCCAGCTTCATGGAGACGGTTGCGAATGGTCCTCGCCGATACCCCAGGAGCAACAGTGTCCCTAATTTGCTGGGAAATGGCGGTGCGGTCCCCTACGGCACTGCGTAGGATCCTACGGTCTTGGCGTGCATCCGTGCGTCGCTGCGGTCCGGTCCCAGGTCGACGGGCACGTGCACCTTCCGCTGACCACTGGCGACAACATCGATGTACTGTGGAGACCTCACGCCCCACGTGTTGAGCAATTCGGCGGTACGTCCACCCGGCCTCCCGCACGCCCACTATACGCCCTCGCTCAAAGTCCTTCAACTGCATATACGGTTCACGTCCACGCTGTCGCGGCATGCTACCAGTGTTAAAGACTGCGATGGAGCTCCGTATGCCACGGCAAACTGGCTGACACTGACGGCGGCGGTGCACAAATGCTGCGCAGCTAGCGCCATTCGACGGCCAACACCGCGGTTCCTGGTGTGTCCGCTGTGCCGTGCGTGTGATCATTGCTTGTACAGCCCTCTCGCAGTGTCCGGAGCAAGTATGGTGGGTCTGACACACCGGTGTCAATGTGTTCTTTTTTCCATTTCCAGGAGTGTACATGTATATATGCTCCAAGGCCCCTCGACAGAAGTTAGCTACATCTGACACACAGATTCCTTGCCTCCAGAGTTATAAAATAGGGGTTCTTATAACTAATATTTACATAGATACAGACATTCAAAGCCTTTACCAGGTTCCTTATGGGCAATTCGATGGACAGCCAATCACATGCATATACTGGGTACTACAAAAAGGTACGGCCAAACTGTCAGAAAACACTCCTCACACACAAATAAAGAAAAGATGTTATGTGGACATGTGTCCAGAAACGCTTAATTTCCATGTTAGAGCTCATTTTAGTTTCGTCAGTATGTACTGTACTACCTCGATTCACCGCCAGTTGGCCCAATTGAAGGAAGGTAATTTTGACTTCGGTGCTTATGTTGACATGCGACTCATTGCTCTAAAGTACTAGCAGGCATTGTTGGTGATGTCTTGATTGGGCCCCATGTTCTTCCACCTACGCTCAATGGAGCACGTTATCATGATTTCGTACGGGATACTCTACCTGTGCTGCTAGAACGTGTGCCTTCACAAGTACGACACAACATGTGGTTCATGCACGATGGAGCTCCTGCACATTTCAGTCGAAGTGTTCGTGCGCTTCTCAACAACAGATTCGGTGACCGATGGATTGGTAGAGGCGGACCAATTCCATGGCCTCCACGCTCTCCTGATCTCAACCCTCTTGACTTTCATTTATGGGGGCATTTGAAAACTCTTGTCTACGCAACCCCGGTACCAAATGTAGAGACTCTTCGTGCTCGTATTGTGGACGGCTGTGATACAATACGCTATTCTCCAGGGCTGCATCAGCGCACCACGGATTCCATGCGACGGAGGGTGGATGCATGTATCCTCGCTAACGGAGGACATTTTGAACATTTCCTGTAACAAAGTGTTTGAAGTCACGCTGGTACGTTATGTTGCTGTTTGTTTCCATTCCATGATTAATGTGATTTGAAGAGAAGTAATAAAATGAGCTCTAACACGGAAAGTAAGCGTTTCCATACACATGTCCACATAACATATTTTCTTTCTTTGTGTGTGAGGAATGTTTCCTGAAAGTTTGGCCGTACCTTTTTGTAACACCCTGCATGTTGCATCCTCCTGACTGATTCCTTTTCCTCCTTCCTCGGGGACCAATGTGTCATTCCCAAGGTAATGACGATCAGTACATTACTCCTATGACTGCACTGCACTAGAGGGAGTCCTATCGGCCTGTCTTAGTGACCTGTTTTGCAGGGCAGGCAATAAGTCAGGTGAAAAAAAAGAAAAAAAAGCAGTTTTCTGGCTCATGACGTGTAGATCGTCTAGCGCAACAGGCGCATTGTGTTGGAGTAGTATCAGCCTCTGTTATCGACCTACTTTGCAGGGAAGCCTTCACATGAGGAGCGAGAAATGGTTTTTCAGCACCTGACGTGTAGGCTGCCCAGCACAACAGGCGTGTTCTGTTCATGTAGTATCAGCTGATTTGCATAGCAGCCTACACGTCATCAGTAAAAAGTGTTTCCAAGCTCTTGGCATACAGGCTGTGTTGCATGACAGACATGTTGTGGGAATAGTACCAGCCTGCTTTATAGACCTCTTTTTCAGGGGCTATATTTGCAGGTTGATGTGCCATGGTGAGGATTGAGATGGATACTGGAGGAGATGGAGAAAGAAGGGGGCAGGAGGGAATGTATAGGGAGAAAGGGATGTAGGAGGGGATGTGTATAGAGAAAGAGGGGGGGGGTTACAAGGGGATTTATGGACAGAGAGGGCAGGGGATGAGGATATGGACAGAGATATGGGGTGGATAGGATGGACAGAAAGAGTGGAGGGATGGGGAGATGGGCTAAGAGGTGGGAGGAGGGATGGGCACATAGAGAGGAGAGGAGGGGGAAGAAGGAGATGGAACAAAATATTTGTGCAACATCGTGACATACTTGTATGCAGGCAAAGCCATGCAGAAAAGGCTAGTCTATATATAATCCAGAGTGTAAGTATGTATATCAGGGATTTCCTCCCAAACCACTGGATCGATTTCCAACAAATACGCCAAGCAAACAGCAATCTACAGGAGTTATATAACCTCATAGCTGAAATAGGATAGGTAGCAGTAAGTGCTAACCTGCATGGCAGATGGGAACAGTATTTGTCTGCCTTACTGAACTGTTTTACAGTACAGCCTACACATCATAGGCAAGAAACAGTTTTCAGCGACTGGTGTGTAGGCTGTGCTGCACTAAAGATGTGTTGTGGGAATATTATTGGACTGCTTTCTTGCCCTCCTTTGGATAGCATTTTAAGTATCACAGATGGGAAACAGTTATCAAATCCCAGGTGCACAGGCTGCCCAGATTGACAGGTATCTTGTGGAAGTAATATCAGCGTGCTTATCAGTCTGTTGTGCAGAGGCTACACATGCAGGTGGATGTGGTTTGGGAGACATTTAGATGGCTGGAGATGGGATGGACAAAAAGAGGCAGGTAGGTGGGAATTGATATGAAGAGAGGGGTCAGGAAGGGATGGACAGAAAGAGGGAAGCAGCAGGGGATGGACAGAGAGAGGGGCAACAGGGTATGAACAGAGAGAGGGGGCGAGAGGAAATGGACAAAGAAGAGTGCAAGAATGGGACACTGAGAGGGGGAGAGTAGTTGGGTAGAGAGAGGGGGAGGAGGAGATCACCAAACAGAGAAATGTGAAAGGAAGAGATAGAGAGGGGGGAGTGAAGAAGCTGAGTTGTCATGAAAGGAGGGCAGGAGGGGATGGGTAGAGAGGGTGAGGGGAGGGGATGGCCAGATAGGGGGTGATGGAGGTAGGCAGAGATGTGTGGGGAATAGATGGGCAGAGAGAGGGGGGGATCAGATGGGCAGCAGAGGGATGAGGAGGAGAGGATATGGACGGAGAGGGGAGAAGAATATTGAAATAAGAGCTGGGTGGAAGGCAGAGGTCATCAGGAATGGGCAGGGAAGAGATTATCAGAGATAGGGTGGGGAGAATATGGGCCAAGAGAGGGGGCAGGAGGAGATCTGTCCAATATATGTGTCAAATATGTACATGGGTAAAGCTGCAGGGAAGAGGCTAGTACATACACAATGGAGCATAGATGTATGTATGTAAGGCATCTCCTCCAATATACCTCGTATGATTTCAACCAAAATTAGTGTATAAACAGCAAACTTCAAGAGTATCAGTACATGCCACATAGGCTGCCCTGCACGATAGGCATGCAGCGTGGGAGAAGTATCAGGCGTGCATCATCGACCTTCATGTGTATCAACACTGTGAGTGTTAGATCTCCTAGCTCCCATAGGACCAGAGATATGGGCAAAAAACGATTTTTCAGCTCCTGCCATGTAGGCTGCCCTGCATGAATGTCTTACTGCTTGGGAGTGGTAACCACCTACTTTACTGAACTGCTTTGCTGGGCGCCATATAAATCAGGGCGAAAACGGTTTTCAAGCCCCTGATGTACACGCTCAGCTGTATGAAAGGTATGTTGTGGGAGCAGTGTTGGCCTGCCTTATAGCCCTCTTTTGCAAGGTCTACACATTCGTTTTGGCATGGCTGGGGAGAGGCTGAGATGAACAGAGAAGGAGGTGGACAGATAGATGGGGAGAAGATATGTGCATAGGGAAGCAGGAGGAAAATATGGTCAAGGCAGATGGACAGAGGGGGAGGAGGAGAATGAGAGACAGAGAGAGTAGGGATGAGGAGATGGATAGACAGATGGTGAAAGGTGGCTACACTGAGCCACAGCGCCAGAGATCGCGCTAGAGAGTATTGTTCCGCCGCCTCCACTGGCAGTGATTATTGAGATGTCGTGTGAGCAGTGCTTGTGGAGAGCTCGTGGTAGTCAGTGCTTGTTAAGAACTCGTAGCAGAGAGTGATTATTGAGATGTGCTAGTAGGGAGTGCTTGCTGAGATGTGATACTGAAAAGTTCTTGTTGAGATGTGGTAATAGCGAGTCGGTGTGGAGATATATTGTAATGATTAGAGTGATTTTGGTCAATATATGAAGGTAACGAAACTTGATTTTTTTTCATTATTTCAGTGTCTTAAATAATGCGTCATTACAGGTTCAGTCAACAAAGCATCTGGCTTGTGTTCTTGGATTAGAGTGTAATTCTGGTTCTCTTGAGTAATTATGGTATTTTTATTTTCTTTAATTAATTCAGTATAAATGATATTTAAAATTTCTTGTGTTATTGAAGAAGAACCGTGCCAGATGCGTACGTTGAGCCACACTTCCACACACAGAACAGTTATACTTGTGCTTTGGTTTCGTAGGTTTTATAGTTGCTGGGGACTTAATTAATTAATTGTGTTAATGAAAATTTCCATTTCATTCTTTGTTGTTGTTCTATGCAGTCAGATAGCGTAATAATAGTCAGGGCCAACCGTTTACGAGACTTCGTAATCGAACAGACAGCTACTAAAGCAAAAAATTAAAATTATTTTCATTGTATTTTAATTAAGCCCCCATGCACGTGGCGACCGCTGCTTCGGATCGTCCCTTGGAATCTTCTGATTGTAAAAATAGTAGACAGTAGTATTGTTGTAGTAATTTGTAGTTTAGTAATTGTAGTCTATTTGCATGAGTAGATTTGGTAATTGTCATTCTTTTAATGGTATATTGGCAGAATTTAATTTTCATTGTCTTGTCTACGGGTTTGATAATTAGTGCAATTATTTCAATTGTTCGATTAATCGTGTTTGAGGGAAACATTTCGTGTGAATGGTATTGTTGGAGATAAAGTGTCATTGTGTGTAATTTTCATATTGTGACGAGTTTTGTATGTTTTGTAAATGATTAAATTGTTGAAAAAGGCAAAAATGATGGATAGTGAGAATGACGAAATTGTTGACATGGCGAACTCGCCAACACAGGACAACAGTATGATGGATAATGAAGTTGGAAACAATTTAAGAAGTCGGGAAAATAGTCCGGAACCATTTCAAAATTTTTCTCAATCAGGAAATTCACAGAATACGAGATTAACGATAGAAGATTCTGAAATAGTATCGAAGACAGATAGCTTTACAGCTATGACGAAGGAAACTGGTTTTGCGGGAAATGTTAGGGGCGAAAGGAGTTTCGAATCAGTTACTATGGAGCAGTTGATGAGTGCTATATTAAAAATGGAAACACGGATGGATCTGAATTAAAAACACAGATGGGAACAATGGAATCACTGGGATCACAAATAGGAACAAGTAAAACAGAGATGGGAACTTTGAGATCTGAATTAAAAACAGATAGGGGAACAATGGAGCAGTTTCGATCTGAATTTAAAACAGAGATGGGAACTTTGGAAACACGGTTAGATTCACGAATAGGGACATGTTTCAAAAATATGAAAGATGAGTTAAAGAAAGAAATCAGAGAAGAAGTACAACCGATTTTGAATTCTCACAATAATAGATTAATTGCAGTAGAGATTAGACAAAGGGAACAAGATAGAGAACAGGAAGAAAGAGATCGTGTGATAGTACAAAAATTTTCAGAGTTAAATTTACAACGTGCACACGATAAGGAAGAAATATTTGAGAGAATCGAGGAATCCGTACCAAATGACAGAATAAATAATCTAACACAACAATATGAACAGTTAACTACCAAATGTGTCAACACTGAAACCCGAGTCGCGACACTTACGGAAGACGTAAATAAACAGAAAGAAAAAATAGGTGACTTATCGGAAAGAGTTGAGGAGATTTCAGATAAATTGACAAATCTTAGTTTACATGGGGACAGAGATTCAGATGATACAGCACCATTGCCATTTGCAGAAACCGAAGAGTATCAGAACATAAATAAGCATGTTGAAAATCAGGGAAAATTTAATGAACGCGTGAAAAGGGAATTTGAGGCATTAAAAAAGCAAGTCAAACAAATCGAAGGCGAAATCGTAGGAAGAGACAGCAAAAGAAATTTAGAATCACAGATACCAGAGAGGTTTGAAGAAAATAATTTGTTTCATTTACGGGATGCAACAAGAGAGCGCCAGGCGCGCGAACTTGACAACAATCGACATTGGGACAGGGACAGACGCGGTAGGTCTTTGTCGCCACGAGGAGAAAACTTTGACTATAAACACTTTTTGACTGTTCGGAAACTTAAGATCTTTCGCAATTCTAAGAATGACATACTTCCATGTTCATGGCTAGATCAATTTACGTACGCACTTCCGCTAAATTTGCCACTAAGTCACAAACTGAAATTTATGTGCAGCTATTAAAGTCCTCAGGGGATTCACTATACTAAGTGAATATGTGCCGTAGTGTGCATAGGGCCCCGAGCTGTAGTGGTGCTATTTCCCTTTTAGTTTTCTGCACCGCTGACTACTCTTTCACTATTCTTTGCATCTATAAAAAAACAATTCTTCTACTATCCATCTATCTCGACAGTAGGTAAAGATTAACCGGATATGACGATTTTATCCAAAAGTGACTTTGGAAATTACCGTTTGGACTTACTATATTTTCTGCAGCATTCATTCGTAGTTTAAATGAAATTTTACCTGTTTATCTTCGTGACAATATTACTTCATATGTTGACGATATTCTTATTTCTAAACGTTCTTGGAGTGAGCACAACAAAATTTTGGATTCATTATTACGTATTTTTGCAAGAGTTGGCAATACAGTGAACTTGGAAAAATCAGAATTTGGTCGTTCTCAGGTGAAATTTCTTGGTCATATTATTTCTACAGAGGGTATTCTTCCTGATGCAGAGAAACTAGACGCTATTCGTAATTATGCTGTTCCTACCATAAAACGTGATGTTCGTAGTTTCCTTGGTGTCTGTAATTTTCTTAGACGCTTTGTTAGATTGGATGATTTGGCCACACCTCGTTTACACATTTCAGTTACGCACATTTTGGTCCCAGAAAATGCTTTCATAAATTACGAGAAAATTGCTACTTCAGTAATATGGAAAAACATATTCGATCTGTTCTTGCCAAATGCAAATTATGTCAACAGGCTAAGCCGCCAACTGTTTCTCACAGAGCACCGTTGTTTCCTATCATTCCAGCGAAATTAAAGGACATGGCTGCAGTCGATTTGTTCGGTCCATTGGTTCGTTCTACTAATGGTTTTGCGTACATTTTCGTAGCAGTGGAATTGACATCAAAATATGTGTGTTTTACACCTTTACGCAAAGCAACAGCTCGTTCAGTATCTAACGCTTTCATCAAACATTTTCTTAAAGAAGTTGGTCATGTTGATAAGGTTATATCAGATAATGGATCACAGTTTCGCTCTAAAATTTGGCTTCGTACTCTACGGCGTCGTAAGATTAAACCAATTTTCATTTCACTTTTTCACCCTCAATCTAACGCTTCAGAGAGATGGATGAAGGAAATCAATAAATTGTGCCGTCTTTATTGTCATCAGAATCACAGAACTTGGGATCAGTATCTTCATATTTTTCAAAACATTCTGAATGAACTTCCTAATGACTCAACTTCTTTACCGCCTTTATTGATATTAAAAAATAAAGTACCAACAAATCGCATTTCTGAAATTGTTCCTTTTCCGCCTACACGGAAACTGCGGCATTCTAAAGTTGTCAACCTGGCTCTACAAAATATTGCATCTGCGGCCGCTAGAAGAAAGAAATCAGCTAAACGTCCTGGTCGTTTAAAAATTTTGTCAGTCGGTCAGAAGGTGTTAATTAAATCTCATCGTTTGTCTCATAAAGGAAAAGGCTTATGTCGCAAATTTTTTCTGCTTTATAACGGTCCATACAGAATTCGCAAAATTATCCATGATAACACTATTGAAGTAGAAACTCTTAAATCTCGGCGCTCTAAGGGAATATATCATACATCGAACGTAAAAATTTTTGTGGAATGACATACTTTTGAGAAACCAACAGTTATACGTAAACATGTGGAGAATGCAAGGATACCGCGCCGTGTTCCGGCGGCGGCAGATACTCAAAGCAACAGTGAAGTCTGCGCGCCGCAAAAGACTGTCGTTGACCGCAAACAATCACCTTCTACGTCACGCGTCGACAGCTGATCGAGCGCTCAGTGCGAATGCACTGACAGACGTAAACAAATACACAGTCTAATTTCTCCGACTAAATTCTGTATAAAGCTATGGTGACTTTATAAATTATGTTATTAACGTTCAGTATTTTTCAGGATACGGTTGTGTAAAATATTTAAGACCTTCAGGTAAATTCTGTGTGTGTCCGACGTTAAGACGACTTGCTTTGGAGAAAATTTCAGGAAGAATGTAATTTCGAAGAAAGAAGTAATAAACTAAAAAAGGTAACTGTTAATTGAGTTTATTTTTCAGGTAACATATTTCCACTTAGGTACGTACTTTAGACGTAATTTTCTGCTTGCGATTACGTGATTCATACTTTGTGCTAAATTTCATGTTCTATGAATTTACTTGTGAAGCGACGTGCTTGTGTACATTTACTGATTTTGACAATGTTTTATTAATGAACAGGGTTGTTACTTATGTATATTGTGCATCGCTTGGCTGCACTGCCTTTTCACTGATGTCATATTTTTTATTATGTGCCTGCTGTGCTTATTTATTTAAATTGTAATTGTCAACTGATTAATTGTGCTGACTGTGGTTATGTATGTAAGTTTTACTTTGTGATTTATCTGCTTGCGCCTTCATGTTTACTTATTAAGGTTACATATGAACATTTATTTGCTTATGCTGACATGATGATAATGGCCTGTTTATTATGTAAGATACATATTTGCTGCTTTGCGTATGGATTGCATATTAACACATTTCCTTTGTTGTCATAACTACTCTTTAATTAGGTATATAGAAATGCTCACATACTGTGTATGAACATAGAGTTTAGGTCACACTATGGTATTAATTGTAGATTGTTCGCTTGGCAGAGCCTCGTTGTAAGGATTGTGCTGCATTCACTTGTTGACATTCTGTTCTCTACTGGTAAATTTACTCGCTATTGCGTGTTTTGCTTACGCTCAGTGCCTTATATTTTTAAGATAAGAAAATGAACTGCTATAATTCGACGAACGACATTAGTACAAGAAACTTCATAGAAGTCACATGAGCTGGATGTTTTATGGAAGCTGTATAAATTTATGCTAATAGGAAGGAAGTTAACGACATGACATACCAACACTAGGTTAGACCATTGACAGTTATTACACTGCATTCTTCGTGAGCAATTGAAATAGGAAGTGACACTTGACACAAGAAATACTCCACATGTTTGGTTCTGTTTGCCATAATTTTTGAAGTGGTGTACACACTGAAATATCACGTTCATTAACACTTCGTAATCGTACTTAATTACTGAGAGTTATTCGAACTAAGTCTGTTAGAGGTCATGTATGCATTTCTTTTATTTAATGATGGACAAGGAACCAAAATGTATCTTATAATTTATAATTAGTAGAAAATTTGGGTCAGATGGATTACACAGAGGTTGTGTGTGGACACTGTGTCTTCGGATTGTATGGGATGCTGAATTGAAGTTGCACTAGGATTTTGTCTGTACTTGTTCGAGGAGACTGACTAGAGGAAAGAGTTGTTATGGAAGTGAAATGATATTGGTGCTGAGGTTTATATGTATCGACGTATTATAGAGGTATTGAGATTATGTGAAGTTGATGATTATTGGAGTTTTCGTGGACAAGAGGTAAGGTAAATGATATTGATGATAAGGTTTATATGTATCGACGTATTGAAGATGTATTAGTGAAGTATTGAGATTATGTGATGCTGATGATTATTGGAGTTCTGGTGGATAAGAGGTCAAGTAAGTGAGGAGCATATTTTTTTTTGTTGGTCTATATGGAACAAGGAGGATGAAGATGGCAGACTAGAACACTCAAGTAGAAGGAAGATTGTCTACTCACACACTTTGTCAAATCACTAAGCAGTATATATATATATATATATATATATATATATATTTTTTTTTTTTTTTTGAAGAGAGGAAGTATTTGCATATCTTGGCTCACTGACAGTTGTTCAGCAACAGTTCATTTGATCTGGCTTGGCAAACATTGGTCTTGACATGATGACTATGACGTTGACTTAACTATTATTGACTGTTATACATTGCTGCCACTACTACTTGATACACATGATGAACATCAAATTTTGACAGAATTACATTTACACAGTTAAGACTATTCAACTACACAGGAGCACTAAATGTGGATGAAAGATGAGTGAGTGTGTTTTGTGTGTTTTCCTTTTATAATCCCAGAGAAGTGATCCCAACCTATCTCCTAAATATTATTTTACTTGTTTGTTGTGGCTTGCACTGACACCCATAAATATTATAGGTTTACTGCTATTTGTGTATTGTAATAGTTAATATGACAATTATCTGATATCATTTGTGTGTTTATTATGATTTGTATGTTTAGTGTAAGAGCATTGATAATAATTTGTTAAAGAAATTGTATGTGCATTCAAACTATTGTTCATGACTGAACTGACTGATTAGTGATAAGGAATATTATGGACTGTTTTTTGCACTTTTTCTACATGATTGGTGCCACTAGGACATGTTTAAATTCTGCTGATGAACTGTGAGATTAGTGATAGTGTATATTATGGACTGTTACTTGCACTTTTTCTACATGATTGGTGCCACTAGGACATGTTTAATTTCTGCTGATGAACAGTGTGATTAGTGATAGTGAATATTATGGACTGCGGTCAGCACCTATTCAACATTACTGGGTGCCACTGATGGACTGCTTCTACCGAAATGATGTCACTTGTTGGTGTCTGCACCTGCAGTTGGTGTCTGCACCTGCTCAACATTGCTGGGTGCCACTGATGGACTGCTTCTACTGAAATGGTGTTACTTGTTGATGTCTGCACCTGCTCAACATTGCTGGGTGCCACTGATGGACTGCTTCTACCGAAATGATGTCACTTGTTGGTGTCTGCACCTGCTCAACATTCCTGGGTGCCACTGATGGACTGCTTCTACTGAAATGGTGTTATTTGTTGGTGTCTGCACCTATTCAACATTACTGGGTGCCACTGATGGACTGCTTCTACTGAAATGATGTCACTTGTTGGTGTCTGCACCTGCTCAACATTGCTGGGTGCCACTGATGGACTGCTTCTACTGAAAAGATGTCACCTGTTGATGTCTGCACCTGCTCAACATTGCTGGGTGCCACTGATGGACTGCTTCTACTGAAAAGATGTCACCTGTTGCTGTGTTGCCCTGCTCAACATTGCTGGTGCCACTAATGGAACTGCTTATACTGAAATGGTGTTACTTGTTGGTGTCTGCACCTGTTTAACATTGGTGGGTGCCACTGATGGACTGCTTCTATTGAAATAATGTTACTTGTTGGTATTTGCACCTGTTGACCATTGCTGGGTGCTACTGCTGGAACTGTCAACTGCTTATTCTTGAGCTATGGAAAGCGTTTATGTGAATATTTGTATAGACTGATTTTTTGTGTATTACTGTTTGTGAAAAGTTATGAGACTCTTACCTGCACATATTCGTCATTGCTGACGCTATTGATTGAACTGTTTAACCGCATAATACTTGTGTAAACTGTTATGTAAAGTCACATGTATGAACGAATTTGTATTGCTTACTGTATTCTATATATTAGGTTATTGAAAGGTCAGTGCAAAGCCAAAATTTTATCTAGTTATATGATATTTACGCATTAATATTATCTTTTATTTTTGTCTATTTTTTTGACGAATTTGGTGGTATTTTCACCACCAATGCTGGCAAAAATACCATCAAATTCTAGCCCGTGGAGGAAGGGCATATGAAAGATGGCTACACTGAGCCACAGCGCCAGAGATCGCGCTAGAGAGTATTGTTCCGCCGCCTCCACTGGCAGTGATTATTGAGATGTCGGAGTGGGCAGTGCTTGTCGAGGACTCGTAGTAGTCAGTTCCTGTCGAGAGGTCGTGGTGGAGTGTGCTTGTCGAGATTTTGTAATAAGGAGTGCTTGTTCCATGTTTTATGCAGTTGTTTGATGGGATAGACAGCAGATGGTTCGAATGGAAATACTGTAATGATCAGAGTGCTTTTCGTCAATATATGAAGGTAAAATATTCTGTGTTTTTTTTCATTATTTCAGTGTCTTAAATAATGCGTCATTACAGGTTCAGTCAACAAAGCATCTGGCTTGTGTTCTTGTATTAGAGTGTAATTCTGGTTCTCTTGAGTAATTATGGTATTTCTATTTCCTTTAATTAATTCAGTATAAATGATATTTAAAATTTATTGTGTTGTTGAAGAAGAACCGTGCCAGATGCGTACGTTGAGTCATACTTCCACACACAGAACAGTTATACTTGTGCTTTGGTTTCGTAGGTTTTATAGTTGCTGGGGACTTAATTAATTAATTGTATTAACGAAAATTTTCATTTCATTCTTTGTTGTTGTTCTATGCAGTCAGATAGCGTAATAATACTAGTTAGGGCCAACCGTTTACGAGACTTCGTAATCGGACAGACAGCTACTAAAACAAGAAATTAAAATTATTTTCATTGTATTTTAATTAAGCCCCCATGCAATGGGAAAGGATGAAGTAAAAAAAGTGATGGAGGGCAGTGGAGTGGACACAGACAGGGGAGGAGGAATTGTCTGCAGTATATGAGTTTAACATGTGTATGTGACTGAAGCCATGGTGAAAAGACTAGTTTAACAACTACAAATTTATTTTGATAATGCACCAGACATCTTATCAAGAGTCATAATTAAATTAGAACATTAATATTAGACAATGAGTGCATGCAGAGCTTTATTCAAATAGAATATTAGTTTTTGAATTTATTTCATTACATTTTTAGACAATATCATCGTTGGATCTTAATACTGCTCAGTTTTAATTGCCTACCCTATCCGCCTCCCACCTTCCACCCTCCCGTACCCATTACCTACGACACACTGTTCTCTGTGATGCTGCGTGGGTTTAGTAAAACGCTGGATACCACTGACTGTTGTCACAAGTGTACCACAGGAATGTTCATTTTATTTTACAGCTTATGATTATGTTCTTTTTAAAGAAATTTGTAATTTTGTAACTCGGTAACAATCAGATACAACATTAAGAATTTTAAATTTTAAACATTTACAGTCTATATTACCCGCTTAGTCGGATGTAATATTTTGGATTTTAAATTTTAAATATTTTCGACGTATACGTCATTTTATTTTCATATCTGAAGATGAACATTATGCACGATCGAAAGTAGTCCTCATGTGTGAGTAATTGCAACTGAAACCGTTGTAATAAATATTTTAAAAATTTTGTACAGTTACGCCGGCTCTCATGACAATCTTCTTCTTCGGTTATCAACCCACAGGTTGGTTGGCAGCAGCACGCCATTCCGTTCTTTTGTCAACTTTCTTCTTCATATCTGCATAGGTCTGGCACCCGATGTCATTTATTACTTGTTGAATGTAGCTTAATCTAGGTCGTCCTCGGCGAGTTCTTCCTTCAATGATTCCTTCTAATATTCTCTTAGTGAAATTGTTATGCCGTAAAATGTGACCTATGAAGGTTATTCTTCTTTTCTGTATATTTCGCCAAAGAGATCTGTTTTCTTTCACTCTTCTGAGGACATCTTCGTTTGTAGCCTTGTCTCGCCAGCTGATTTTTTCCATTCTCCGGTAGCACCACATTTCGAATGCCTCTAATCTTCTCTTTTCTTCTTTTCCACTAGTCCAAGTTTCACATCCGTAAAGGGCTGTACTCCACACATAGGTTTTCATGACTCTCTTTCTTACGTCTAAACTAACATTTCTACTCGTCAGTAAGTTTCTTTTTCCATTGAATGCTATTTTGGCAAGTTGTATTCTGTTTTTAATGTCACTTTTGCTCCTTCCATCTGCTGTTATTTTGCTACCTAAGTAGTTAAATTCTGTAACCTGCCCTAGTTTCTCTCCCTTTATTGTTATTCGTATGGGTTCATTGTAGTTCAGGGCGCCACTCACCATCACTTTAGTCTTTTTCTTATTTATTTTCATTCCATACTGTTCTTTTAAGGTGTTTTCCATTTCATTGAGTGCGGCTTCTAAATCTTCTTTCCTTTCTGTAATTATGGCGATATCATCTGCATATTGCAACATATCTATTTTCATTCCGTTAAGTTTTATTCCTACTTCAATATTCTCTCTTATTTTATCTATTGCTTCTTGGATATATGCGTTGAAAATTACTGGAGATAGTGGGCATCCCTGTCTCACTCCTTTCCTTATTCTTGCTGTTTCTTCTTTGTTTTCCTTCTTAACTAAGGCTGTTTCATTTTGGTATATTTTAAAGATTATCCTTCTGTCATTATATTTCAGACCAGCCTTCTTCAGAATTCTAAACATTTCTGGCCATACAACATTGTCAAATGCCTTTTCGAGGTCTACGAAGGCTATAAATACTTGTTTGTTTTTGGAAATTTGTTTCTCAATTATTAGTCTTAAAGATAAGATTGCTTCCCTCGTCCCTACACCGCTTCTAAAACCGAATTGGTCTTCACTTAGAGTGCTATTCAATTGGTTTTCAACTCTTTTCAAAATTATTCTTATTAGAATTTTTGATGCGTGTGAAAGAAGACTGAGTGTTCGATGGTTTTCACAGTCCATAGTAGATGCTTTCTTAGGTATGGGGAATATGATGCATTTCTGATAGTCTTCAGGAACTTCACCTGTTTTGTATATTTTCTGTATGAGTTGCAGTAGTATAGCTTTCATTTTGTCTCCTGATTTCTTAATTAGTTCAGAAGGTATATCATCAACACCTGCCGCTTTCTTATCTGGTAGTTCTTTTAGTGCTTTTTCAAATTCATCTTTCAGAATTGTGTCCCCTAGTTCTTCTTTCTCTACTTCTTCGCTTAATTCTATCATATTATCTGTTAGAGGGTCTCCTTGATATAGCTCTTCAATGTATTCTTGCCATCTCTTCAGCGTGTCATATCCAAATAGTACCTTGCCCTCTTTGTTCTTTATAGTTCCTGAAGATTTTACTTTCCGTTTAGCAAAGTTTTGTTTTATTGTTCTGTAGGCCAAGTCAGTTTTTCCTTTAACCATGTTTTCCTCCACCTCTTTACAAATGCTGTTGAGGTAATTTTCTTTTGCTTTCCTAGATTCTCTGTTTATTTGGTTTCTAAGCTTTCTATATTTGTTTTCGCTTTGCTCGTCAGAGGCATTTTTGTATAGTCTTCTTTCTTCCATTAGACAAATTATTTCAGGTGTTATCCACTCTTTCCTGTTTACAGGTTTGGCTTTCCCAATAAATTCTTCTGCTGCTTTATGTATGCCTTCTTTGATTTGTTTCCACTCCTCGTTAGTACTCCCGGGAATAATGTTTGATGCCATCTCATCAGTTTTCCGTGCATAAGGGATCACTAGTTCTTCAGACTTTAGGTTATCTCTGTTCCATACTTTGTTCGTTTTTCTCTCTAATCGCTTGAGTTTGAGTAAGCATTTCATCATTACAAGGTTGTGATCACTATTAATATCCGCAGACGGGTAGCTTCTGCAATCCTTGATTTGGTTTTTAAAACGCGATTTTACTAATATATAGTCGATTTGGTGTCTTCTAGTATCTCCTGGGGCTTTCCACGTGTACCTTCTTCTTTTATGGTGGTTGAAAAGGGAGTTCGCTATGACAATATGTCATCCATTATCACTTTTTGTAACAATTTAAAGTATTGCCGTTTTACAGTTCGA
Source organism: Schistocerca nitens (assembly GCF_023898315.1). Classification (NCBI taxonomy): domain Eukaryota; kingdom Metazoa; phylum Arthropoda; class Insecta; order Orthoptera; family Acrididae; genus Schistocerca; species Schistocerca nitens. The sequence continues at coordinate 565,009,898 of NC_064621.1, forward strand.
AGATAAACTCTAGGCGCTACAGGGAAAAGAATGGGTTGAAACATTTCGTGCTATATGCAAACAAGGCAGATGAAAGTGATGGAGTGACACCGGGAGAATGCCAGCTAAGCTTTGTGAGCGCCGCTGCTGTTTGATTTACGACCTGCGTTAGAGCGCTATCGGCCGTGCATCACGACTTTTGTGAAGTTTCCAGTGCTGGAAACGGCGGTAAAATGGGCCACCTGGGAGAGGAACCCGTCCGTCACGATCGCCGCTAATTTGACGGATGTGATATCTCTGTCCTCCTACCGGGGCGCTTATGATGAATGCTGCCGGTCCAGCGCGCTGCCGCAGTCACGGGGGTCAGCCAGATGTTGGGAACACCGACTCCGCGGTTAATCAGCGCTGGCAGCGAGTGATTTAATGACCTTCACTCCGCTCCCTTCTGCTCCACGGAACCGCTGGCAATAACACAGCTTCCTCGAGGCAGAGGTGTGTGACACATTCTCGCTTGTACCTCCTTGCATGCCTATCAGTAAGCTGCAGATGCAGGAAGGAAATAATTCAATTATCCGCCTTCCATAAACTCAAGGAATAAGAGTGCACACGACACTGTATATTATCATTCCTTTTCTACACCTACATCTACATTTATACTCCGCAAGCCACCCAACGGTGTGTGGCGGAGGGCACTTTACGTGCCACTGTCATTACCTCCCTTTTCTGTTCCAGTCGCGTATGGTTCGCCGGAAGAATGACTACCGGAAAGCCTCCATGCGCGCTCGAATCTCTCTAATTTTACATTCGTGATCTCCTCGGGAGGTATAAGTAGGGGGAAGCAATATATTCGATACCTCAACCAGAAACGCACCCTCTCGAAACCTGGACAGCAAACTACACCGCGATGCAGAGCGCCTCTCTTGCAGAGTCTGCCACTTGAGTTTGCTAAACATCTCCGTAACGCTATAACGGTTACCAAATAACCCTGTCACGAAACGTGCCGCTCTTATTTGGATCTTCTCTATCTCCTCCGTCATACCGATCTGGTACGGATCCCACACTGGTGAGCAATACTCAAGTATAGGTCGAACGAGTGTTTTGTAAGCCACCTCCTTTGGTGATGGACTACATTTACTAAGGACTCTCCCAATGAATCTCAACCTGATACCCGCCTTACCAACAGTTAATTTTATATGATCATTCCACTTCACATCGTTCCGTACGCATACTCCCAGATATTTTACAGAAGTAACTGCTACCAGTGTTTGTTCCGCTATCATATAATCATACAATAAAGAGTCCTTCTTTCTATGTATTCGCAATACATTACATTTGTCTATGTTAAGGGTCGGTTGCCACTCCCTGCACCAAGTGCCTATCCGCTGGAGATCTTCCTGCATTTCGCTACAATTTTCTAATGCTGCAACTTCTCTGTATACTACAGCATCATCCGCGAAAAGCCGCATGGAACTTCCGACACTATCTACTAGGTCATTTATATATATTGTGAAAAGCAATGGTCCCATAACACTCCCCTGTGGCACGCCAGAGGTTACTTTAACGACTGTAGACGTCTCTCCATTGATAACAACATGCTGTGTTCTGTTTGCTAAAAACTCTTCAATCCAGCCACACAGCTGGTCTGATATTCCGTAGGCTCTTACTTTGTTTATCACGCGACAGTGCGGAACTGTATGGAACGTCTGCCGGAAGTCAAGGAAAATGGCATCTACCTGGGAACCTGTATCTAATATTTTCTGGATCTCATGAACAAATAAACCGAGTTGGGTCTCACACGATCGCTGTTTCCGGAATCCACGTTGATTCCTGCAGAGTAGATTCTGGGTTTCCAAAGACGACATGATACGCGAGCGAAAAACATGTTCTAAAATTCTACAACAGATCGACGTCAGACATATAGGTCTATAGTTTTGCGCATCTGCTCAACGACCCTTCTTGAAGACTGGGACTACCTGTGCTCTTTTCCAATCATTTGGATCCTTCCGTTCCTCTAGAGACACGGCTGTTAGAAGGGGGGCAAGTTCTTTCGCGTACTCTGTGTAGAGTCGAATTGGTATCCCGTCAGGTCCTTTTCATGTCTTCACTTAAAAATTATTTGTGGATACATAGCTTTCGTATGCTCATGGTTAGTTTCTGCTTCACTGGTAGCAATCCATGTTATCAAACATAGCACCATCGGTACATGAGAATGAGGCCTAGAACTAGTGTACATTAAAAATTCGTCTTATTGATCACAGCCCTGAAATGAATCAACATGATTAGCCAATAATTTGTGGAACGAAATCTGTCTGTACACCTGTGCCGCACCTCACAGCATCATACAGCAGCAAACTTGCTTCATACGCTAAAACATACCGTTGATGTGTCTGAGTGTGTACTGCACGTAACACAGTTTGTTGTAAAAGAGTGAGATCATGACCATGGGAAAGGCAGGCCGAGATGGCAGAAGACTGGGCAGAGTAAAGTCAGTAACAACAATCTCGAATAAATTTACATTGAGTCGAAAATAGCAAAAACAGTGAGAATCTCGTAAATAGTCTTCACGGGTTTGCTGCCGGATCACGTTGTACAAAATCCACAATATTTTCTCGGAGCAGCTGTCCGACAACTTCAGGTGGTTCAACCACCTGAAGATGTCGGACAGTTGCTCTGAGGAAATATTGTGGAATTTGCACAACGTGATCTGGCGGAAAACCTGTGAAGACTATTTACAACACATCCGCCAGGAAAGCCTGAAGAGTCACAGTGAGAATCTCAATCACAATGTGAGCACCCACGTGGCCAAATACTAAAGACGCGCAATGAATGGCCATGCGTTACCGAAAATGCGAGCCTTACAAACTCTTAAAATTACGTTGATTATAAACAGCACATCGAAAATGGTCACAACATAATACAATCTGGGCCACAACACATGTCGAATTACCGATTGGTCGTTTTCTGCGGTGAGACTCGTGAAAACGCGTACAGTGTCACACAGGCAGCCGTTTTCCTTCGCTCGAGACGCAAACGGAATAACACGGAAGATATAAAGAGTGTCTCAAAAGCGACTTTATAGCTTCAATGCCAGATAACTCGACTTGTAACTAACTTAGAGAAGAAACGGTATAGTTCTTCTAATGTACCATCTAGAAAAGCTTTTTTTTTTTTTTTTTTTTTTTTTTTGGACAATGTAACGAATAAATATTTTGCCTTTACGGGTGACAAGAGAAAATGTTTCCTTTATTGTTGTAGGTTGATAGGATAACCATTAATGAATCGAAGAAGGAGTCTGGACACGTAAACAAACGGTGTGTGCTTTATTTTACTTAACCGACGTCACGCACTAAATTTCAGAGACATTTAAAAACGTAATACGAGAAACTACCACCTCTAGGGCATAAGCAAATGACTCAGGAACTTCATGGAAACTGGGAATGTGGATATTAAGCTGCATGTGGGCAGACCAAGGAGATGTGACGAAGATACGGAGAGATTTCGAAAGGTTTTCCAGCGTTCGCTGTAGAAGCTTCTTCGCATGCTATCAAACAAAACAAGTGCGAATACCTCGTACGGCTGTGCACCGGGTACTCCGAAAGCGTCTACCTCTGTTTCCGAACAGTTCTGAACAATCCACACTGTTACAGAAAATCAAACCAGATGACAAGACCGTGGACCATGTGGCTGAATTTAAGGTAATAATGACTCCAACTATTGATACAGTTGATGTTGGCATGTTAGGATGCGTTTATACAGAGTTTGAATATCGACTAGTTACTGTACGCGCCACAAGGGGAGCGCGTTTACAAGAACTAGATTAAAGGAGAAGAAAGAACTTTTTGAGTTGGTACATCAGACAGACTTTACTTTTTTTTCTCTAAGGTAATTATAATAACATGACCCTTAGGTTGTAAAAGTACGTCTCGGGATACCCTTAATATGCGTACAATTTACCCTCCGCCCTGTACTGTACAGTGGCTGCTGTGTATATGGGTGAAATCAAACGCCACCGACAACATTTCGGAGGTTGACAAAGGAAATATACTCGCAGTTGCGAATACGAACCACCGCTAGCTGTATATTGGAATGAAGAGTGTGGTATCGATAGCTACGATGCCACGGCGCAGGTACAAGTTCTTAGTTTGGGAGGACGACGGTTCAATCCCGTCTCCGGCCATCCTGATTTAGGTTTTCCGTGATTTCCCTAAATCGCTTCAGGCAAATGCCGGGATGGTTCCTTTGAAAGGGCACGGCCGATTTACCTTCCCCATCCTTCCCTCACCCGAGCTTGCGTTCCGTCTCTAATGACCTCGTTGTCGACGGGACGTTAAACACTAATATCCTCCTCTTAGTTTGGCACTACGACACCGACGAAAGCGCCCTCTAACCGGCACTGTGCAGCTCTACGAGCGCCGCTCCAAATTCTTCCCCATTTGTTCGCGAGCTGACGACCAACCAACAATGTTTCATTTTCACAGCGGGCGAGCCACTACAGATTTTGCTTGAGTTAGCTTTGATACATCCGGCTTCACACCTAAGTGCTCATCTTTACCAAAAGTTACGTATATGTCATTGACTAATATTCTCTATTAAATGTACTTTTACATTAAAAGCGGTACCGAGATTTTTACCTCACCTTCTCCTACTCTTGTTTTTCTACATTCGGCCTACCCTGAATTTTACAGGAGCAGATACACGCGACGCCTTCCAGACGGGATACAAAAAAGAGAATCAAAATTTGTGTTTGGCCGGATTCGAACCGGAATTTCTCGCTTTACGCGAGCGGTCGCCCTAACCACGATTTCTTTTTAATATCATTTTCTTCTTTATTGGTCGTTGGATTTGTTCGGGGTGAACGTTCCATGACACCCGTTAAAGTTCGTGATTGATCCATTCACCCAGTTTTGTTGTTGTTGTTGTTGCAGGGGGCAGCCAACCCTCTGACCAGAAACGCTGAGCTACCACCCTGGCTCCACTTCGGCTATCCCTGCACGAATCGCGGCCACACGCAAATTTCCACATGTCTTCGTTCATGTAACAACCTGTACAGTATATTAGTACTAGCCGCGCCCCAGTAAAATCCGGAGCTTTGACTCTGCTTTCCTAAGGAAACAGCAGACCTGTTGACGAAACCAAATGTAGTAGGGCACACTGTATGGCAATTTTTACAATAAAATCGGCAAATGCTTGATGTCTGCAGATGTAAGTCCGGCTTTTATCATCCCAGGCAACAATGGTCAAAAATGTAGTCATAGGGAGATTAAGTTATGAGGGATATGATATATAGTATCATTTGTGGAGATTCTATTGCCATATATATAGGTCAGACGGGAAACATCGGAACATGCTTTAGGGAGCACATCAGCGATTCCTGCTTAAAGTCAGCACTAAGTGCACATTTGCGCGAAATTGGCAACCTGATCACCGACATCCGAAAATATATGCAAGTACTACGTTTCGAAAGCAAAGACAATATCCTCAATAAAATTACACAATTTCAGAGACTTAACTGGTCTCAAAAATACACGATTTTATGTATACAGACTGAAGCAGTGAGTGAAAATTTGTACCAAGGTCACGAATCGCCCCCAGGTCTCCTGCTTGCTAGGCAGGTGCATTACCCACTAAACCACCTTGGCAAAGCGATTCACACAAGTGCAGGGATTACCCTCGCGCCTCCCTGCTCGATCCAATTCTCGCTGCCTAATAAGCAAGAGATCGTGTTCGATTCCTGGCTAACCTAGAACATAGAGAGCCTCGGCAAACCTATTCGTGTGTAAGGAGGAATTTGCCGTAGTAGGCTGGGACGGCAGCGAGAATTTGGATCCAGGAGGGAGGTGTGCGAGGCGTGCGAGGGTAACACTTGCAGGTGTGTGAAGTCCTGTGCCAAGGTGGATTAGTGGCTAACGCACCTGCCTGTTAAGCATTAGACCCGCGTTCGATTCCTGGCCTTGGTACAAATTTTCACACGCCGTTGCAGCCTGTATTCATAAAATATCCTCACTGTTTTAATGGAGGCTGAGGTTTATCGTACTTTAAGAACATTCCCTGGTTCCATCCTCAACACGTAGACTGATAGGCGACACCGTTCTTTTAGCAAATTTGACTGTTTAAGAATATAGGCATTACGCCTATGCAACTATCAAGTTATCACATGTCCTTAGATCCCAAAACAAACCCGTTGCGTTTTTATTCATTAATATACTATTGTTGTTGTTGTTGTTGTTGCGGTCTTCAGTCCTGAGACTGGTTTGATGCAGCTCTCCATGCTACTCTATCCTGTGCAAGCTTCTTCATCTCCCAGTACCTACTGCAACCTACATCCTTCTGAATCTGCTTAGTGTATTCATCTCTTGGTCTCCCTCTACGATTTTTACCATCCACGCTGCCCTCCAATACTAAATTGGTGATCCCTTGATGCCTCAGAACATGTCCTACCAACCGATCCCTTCTTCTGGTCAAGTTGTGCCACAAACTTATATAACATAATATAATATAATATTATATTTGTGAAACACGAAATTTTTATTACCACTAAGGCTTAATTAATATTGTACATTTTAACAGTCCACACTCTGTTCTATACCGTTATATATTTTTAAGCAGTTTAACACACGTTCTGCGTCCCCTCACCCTTCGCTTTTTCCGTCTCTTCTGACACCACCTGCAAACATGTTCCGGCGTGTAAAACGGTCAGTACTACCTCGTCCACCGAGCGAGGTGGCGCAGTGGTTAACATAATGGATTCTCATTCGGGAGGGTGACGGTTCAAATGCCGGCCGGAGTAGCCGAGCGGTTCTATGCGCTAAAGTCTGGAACTGCGCTACCGCTACGGTCGCAGGTTCGAATCCTGCCTCGGTCATGGATGTGTGCGACGTCCTTAGGTTAGTTAGGTATAAGTAGTTCTAAATTCTAGGGGACTGATGACCTCAGAAGTTACGTCCCATAGTGCTCAGAGCCATTTGAACGGTTCACATCCGTGGCTGGCCATCCTGATTCAGGTTTTCCATGATTTCACTATATTGCATCAGGGAAATGCCGGGATGGTTCCTCTGAAAGGGCACAGCTGATTTCCTTCCCCATCCTTTCCTATTCCGGCTTGTGCTCCGTCTCTAATGACCTCGTTGTTGACGGGACGTTATACACTAGTCTCCTTCCCCCCCCCCCCCCCCCCTCCTCCACCACTACGTCGCCTACCGCCGCTTAACTACATTCCTGCTCGTTGGACGGCAAGACTCCTCTCGTTTATCGGGTTCATACATTGAAATTGTGTAGATGCGTTACTAGGGTACAGCCTTTTTCCATGCCGTCTTCATCTCGATTTTATTTCTATAGGTTCTGTGCCGTACCCTTAATTTTAACTATGGACTACCGGATTTAGCGCGCTTGCCTTTATAACTCGACGTGAACGATGCGGAGCAGCGCTAAGGCGGTAAACATTGCGATATGAGTTCTTAAATAAAATCTCTGTGAGTACGGTTCAGTATTGCTACGTGATACTATTTTTGGTGACTTTTTTCCTTCAGATTACTGTTAAGAAGTCTTTGTAATTTTTTTCAAAATTTTTGTACGGATCCCCTTTGGATGCATATTCAGTTGACGCGAAACCGGTCGTGTCTTTCAATAAAAGTATTTCACAGCCAATGCGGATCGTTTCATTCAAAATGTGGAAATCATTCCACTGTTGCCTGCAGTTTAAGGTAACAAATGTTACCATGACTTTTGCCGTATGAGAAGCAAAGTGGACAAACCAGAGTTACTTACTAACAGAAACATTTACAATAACCTGACATCAGCAGCCCACTGTAACATAATCAAAGACAAATATCCTCGCCGGCCGCGGTGGTCTAGCGGTTCTGGCGCTACAGTCCGGAACCGCGGGACTGCTACGGTCGCAGGTTCGAATCCTGCCTCGGGCATGGGTGCGTGTGATGTCCTTAGGTTAGTTAGGTTTAAGTAGTTCTAAGTTCTAGGGGACTTATGACCTAAGATGTTGAGTCCCATAGTGATCAGAGCCATTTGAACCATTTTGACAAATATCCTCGGGACATCGCACCTTACATCGGCCGTGAAATCCAAATGGTACATCGTCAATGACTAATTACCGGCCAACGAAAAAAGATACAAAGTACACCTTAGTCAGACTGACGACTGCACTATAGGTAGAAATATTGGTATATTAAAGCACGGATTGAATTTTGGACACGCAAGTGATATGTGGTATATCCTCCGACAGAAACTGGAAGTTACCGACGGGACAACCCCTGCACATACAGAGAAAACTGGATCGATACTACCGGAAAGGCCCAGGTACCCAAGAGTAAAGAATAAGTCTGCAATATATATGCTTGTGCATGCTGAAACATACATACACATCACGGAGCACCATTATACTACGATTATTTATCATGCATTGAAAACGAACGCTGGAAAATCACGGTGTATGCCAAATATACGGAAAGCTTTGGAACCTGCTAATAAATAGCAACGACGCCATAAATACAGCAAGAAAAAGGAGGAGAAGAAGAAGATGGCGATCAGTTGTCGGTAGTGCAGGAAAAGGAATAAAACTTTTTAATGTGCCAAATCATTAATGCTAATGATACTTGATGTGAATATCCGCACTAGGGGCCCGGGTACGGTAACGGGTAGTATTAAGTATCTATGATCAGACGACTTGTCTGGCATGGCGTATTTTGTTTGCGAGCCACGAATAGAATTATTCAGAGAACAACGTTAAGTAAGCGAATATAATCACTTTCAGATGCTTACGCGATGTAAGCAGCGCACCGCAGGATATTTACCTGCAGGACTCAGTGTTATGTCTTACATATAGAATTGGCATTTGGAGTGACATTGATGGGAGCACATCGTGATGTAACTAATATGTTTGCTATCAACGCAAATATTGTATGAGAATCATGGGTGTATGTGTGTTTCAGTGATTCAATAAGCATCGGAGGTTGATTGAGGTGGCACAAATATAAGAAAAAAAACTGAAAGAAACGCGTCTTCTGTCCATATGTAAGTAGTGTTTCAGCACAGTTCTTGCGGAGCTTAACATTCACTGTGATGCAATGTTGAGACTCATTGCCGCATACCTTTATGACAGACTTCTTCGCCGTGCCACCAAAGAATCGTGGCCGCATCTACCTTTGATTCAAGGTAAGCCGAAAACTGTAAGCTGAGTCATCTCCTGCATTGCTGAAAGAACGTAAATATAAAACATCATAAATTTTGCATGCACACATTTTTCCCTTTGCAACTGTTCTAAAATACTGCTTAAACATATATGATTATTTCAGATTGTCTCACATTGTATGATAAGGTCGTTACTTTTCGTTATTGTTCATGTGTATTAGAATACTTCAAACTTCAGTAACTCACTGCCCATTATTCGAAGAATTTGCAGTGGATTAAGATGGCGAATTGCGATTGCTAACATGAGGGAAGCAGAAATTCTAGATCTAAACTGGCGTCATATTTCGAAATGCATCTCTCAAGCATGTGTAGAAGTATTTCGAATCTTGAGTATTCTTCCGCTAAAACCTTCTGAATCCATTCAGGAAGATCGGGTCCATGTCCATATGATCATTAAAAGGCCTAAATCTCTTTCTCGCCTGATTTGAAAACGTCGAAACAACGTATTTCGTTCCACCACCCAAAGAACAGTTTTCGCATTTTGACTCAAGGAAAGCAGAAAGCTGAAAGTTTAGTCATATACTGTGCTGCTGTAAAACTTCGTTTGTATAAATGAAACAGAACTACAACCTATGATGCCTTTTACTTTATGAACAATTAATTGAAAAGTAGACGTTTTCAGTTCGTGTAGGTTTTTCGCTACGCAGTTGCACCGAAGCGATTGCAATAAACTGGATGTCACTTAGGCAACTTGCACGTCCCTAACCAGTTACCCAAACGGAAAAAGGGGAACTACAGTGTAACGCTGAATCTGACCGTTATTCGTTTCTGGCGAAACTCCACATCACTGAGAGGCGAATGCTAGGTTGGAGGACTGAGTGAAAGAAAAAAAAAAAGACCCACCCGGGATACGAGTCCAGAAGCTCTCGGTTTCTAGACAATTCTAGCAAACTGGGTCGCGCTCTCCGCTCTCTAAAGTCACTATTCCTCTCTCAAGTTAGGGCGGGGGCTCGGTAGGTGGCAATGACGTTGCTTTCACAACTTAATTTTATTCAGACGACTTGTAAAAAATATTTATAAATCATACACAAAAACGTTCCTCGTGAAGCAGTTTACCTGTAAGTCAAAACTAGATCAATATCATCAGTTCGTGAGATGAGGCTATACGTGCAGACGGATGCCAGTTTTTTTTTTTCCTTTATCGTGATTTTGATACCTGTACAAACAACAGGTAGTCTGGCAGCAGCATTCTACGCAGCTCTTCAGCCTTAGAGTAGACAATGAGAAAAAAGAAAGAATATTCATAATTGATATAATGGCGGGTAAAAAACAGTACACATAGAATACAAAACATGGAGCCGTTCACACCCGATGATAATCCACACTACAAACTGTTGACACGACGCACAAACACTGATGATTTCGATGGCACATGTGAACGATGGAGTGTGACAGTGAACACTAAACACAAAACACAAATGCACACACGAGAAACGGATGGCGATAATCTCCGGCGCGCGAATGTCCACGTAACGTGTGCGAGTCCGGGGACCTGCCAAGAGGGGAAGAAGGGTGAGGGGGTGGGAGAGGGGAGAGCAAAGATGCCAATGGCTGAGGAGATGGGAGGAGGAGTGGAGGGACGGGGGTAGGGGAAGCCCGGGGAGGAGTGGGGAGAAAGGGAGGAGGGAGAGAAGGGGGAGAGAAGGGGGAGAGGGTGCACAAAGGAACAAACACAGGAAGAGGGAGGGAAGATCAAAGTTGGTAGGAGGGGTAGATGGAGGGGAGGAGGGCATCATCAGGGAGGGGGGGGGGAGCTGGCGTAAGCCACCTTGGGAGAGGGTGTGGAGAGTGGAGAGCTGGAGAGTAGGTGGGACATGGAAGTACAAGCGTGGCAGCAGACAGGGTCGGGAAAGGATGGGAGAGACCAGCGGGTGAGGAGGATCGAGTTTTCGGAAGGTGTAGAGGATCCATAGCCGTTCGAGGAAAAGGAGGAGGTGGGGGAAGGGAATTAAGTCGTACAGGATCCGCGTGGGGGAGGGGAGATGGATGCGATAGGCGAGGCGAAGAGCATGGTGTTCTAGGATCTGAAGGGATTTGTAAAAGGTTGGGGGAGTGGAGATCCAGGCAGGGTGGGCGTAGCAAAGGATAGGGTGAATGAAGGATTTATAGGTATGGAGGATGGTGGAGTGGTCCATACCCCAAGTTCGGCCGGAAAGGAGTTTGAGGAGACAGAGGCGGGAGCGTGCCTTGACTTGGATCATCCGGAGGTGGGGGGTCCAGGAGAGGCGACGGTCGAGGGTGACACCAAGGTACTTAAGGGTGGGGGTGAGGGTGATAGGACGGCCATAGATGGTGATGTAGAAATCGAGGAGGCGGAAAGAAGGGGTGGTTTTGCCTACTATGATCGCCTGGGTTTTGGCAGGATTGACCTTAAGCAACCACTGGTTGCACCAGGTGGTGAAACGGTCAAGATGGGATTGGAGAAGGTGTTTGGAGCGCTGCAGGGTCGGGGCAAGGGCAAGGAAGGCAGTGTCATTGGCGCACTGAAGGTGAATGGAGGGTCCGCCGTATACAAGAGGTACAGAAGAGGGGAGAGGACGGAACCCTGGGACACACCGGTGGAGGGGAAAAGGTGTAGGAATCCGTGTTGTGGATGGTGACGTAGGAAGGACGTTGGGAAAGAAAGGAGCCGATCAGACGGACGTAGTTAATAGGAAGGACGAAGGTATGGAGCTTGAAGAGGAGACCGGAATGCCACACGCAGTCATAGGCTCGTTGAAGGTCAAGGGAGAGAAAGATAGCGGAACGACGGGAATTAAGCTGTTCGGAGAGGAGATGAGTGAGGTGAAGGAGAAGGTCATCGGAAGAGGACGGCCGAAAGCCACACTGGGTAACGGGAAGGAGGCGGTGCTGGCGGAGATGCTGGTGGATGCGTCGGATGAGTATGGATTCCAGGACCTTACTGAAGACCTAGGTAAGGCTGATGGGATGGTAGGAGGAGACAGCGGATGGCAGTTTACCGGGTTTAAGGAACATCAGGATATGGGAGGTTTTCCACAGGTCGAGGTAGTAGCCGGTGGACAGGACTACATTGTAGAGCCTGGCCAGGGTGGTGAGGAAAGAGGTTGGAGCTTCACGAAGGTGGCGATAGGTGACACGATTGTGACCAGGAGCGGTGTTGCGTTTCGTGCGGAGTGTAGCGATAAGAACCTGTGTAGTGATAGGGCCATTGAGTTCCGTGTGTACAATGTTGTCCAAGTACTGGCAACCAGGAGCGAGGGGAGGGACAGAGGTGTCAGTTCGATCGCGGACATCCGGGAAGAGGGAGTAATCGAACTGGGGATCGTCAGGGATGGAAAAGACATCGGAGAGGTAGGAGGCAAAGTGATTGGCCTTACTAACGTTGTCAGGGAAGGGTTGGTTGTCATGAAGGAGAGGATAGTAGGGGTTGGGGGGTTTAGATCCGGTAAGGCGGCGGAAGGCTGACCAGTATAGTACTTGGACCAGTTGATAGGAAGGGTAGCGTTTAAACGGGTGCATGTCTGTCGCCAGTCCCGGCGTTTCTTAGCCGCGAGCAAGTTACGGATGTGTCTCTGGAGTTGCCGGTGGCTTCGGATGCCAGGCGGCGAATTCAGTTTATATATATGAACACTGATTGCGCCTCCTGGCGTCCGTATATATATATATATATATATATATATATATATATATATATATATATATATATATATATATATATATATACAAGCAACGAAACTTGTCTAGCTTGAAGGGGGAAATCAGATGGCGCTATGGTTGGCCCGCTAGATGGCACTGCCATAGGTAAAACGGATTTCAACTGCGTATCTATAATATGAACCCACATTTTTTTACATATTCGTATACTACGTAAAAAATATAAATGTTTTAGTTGGACCACTTTTTTCGCTTTGTGATAGATGGGGCTGTAATAGTCACAGACATATGGCTCACAATTTTAGACGAACAGTTGGTAACAGGTAGGTTTTCTAATTTAAAATACATAACGTAAGTACCTTTGAACATTTTATTTCGGTTGTTCCAATGTGATACACGTACCTTTGTGAACCTATCACTTCTGAGAACGCATGCTGTTACAGCGTGATTACCTGTAAATACCACATTAATGCAATAAATGCTCAAAATGATGTCCGTCAACCTAAATGCATTCGGCAATACGTGTAACGACATTCCTCTCAACAGCGAGTAGTTCGCCTTCCGTAATGTTCGCACATGCATTGACAACGGGCTGACGCATGTTGTCAGGCGTTGTCGGTGTATCACGATAGCAAATAATCCTTCAACTTTCCCCACAGAAAGAAATCCGGCGACGTCAGATCCGGTGAACTTGCAGGCCATGGTATGGTGCTTCGACGACCAATCCACCTGTCATGAAATATGCTATTCAATACCGCTTCAACCGCACGCGAGCTATGTGCCGGACATACGTCATGTTGGAAGTATATCGCCATTCTGTCATGCAGTGAAACATCTTATAGTAAAATCGATAGAACATTACGTAGGAAATCAGCATACATTGCACCATTTAGATTGCCATCGATAAAATGGGGGCCAATTATCCTTCCTCCCATAATGAGGCACCATACATTAGCCCACCAAGGTTGCTGATGTTTCACTTGTCGCAGCCATCGTGGATTTTCCTTTGCCCAATAGTGCATATTATGCCGGTTTACGTTACCGCTGTTGGTGAATGACGCTTCGTCGCTAAATAGAACGCGTGCAAAAAATCTCTCATTGTCCCGTAATTTCTCTTTTCTTGGCTCTGAGCACTATGGGACTCAACTTCTGAGGTAATTAGTCCCGTAGAACGTAGAACTAGTTAAACCTAACTAACCTAAGTACATCACACACATCCATGCCCGAGGCAGGATTCGAACCTGCGACCGTAGCGTTTCTCTTGTGTCCAGTGGTGCAATAGATTCTCAACACCGACGTTTTTGAGATTCCCGATTCTCGCCCAATTTTGTCTGCTACTGTTGTGCGGATTAGCCGCGACAGCAGCTAAAACACCTACTTGGGCATCATCATTTGTTGCAGGTCGTGGTTGACGTTTCACATGTGGCTGAACACTTCCTGTTTCCTTAAATAACCTGACTATCCGGCGAACGGTCTGGAGCCGGCCGCTGGTGGCCGAGCGGTTCTGGCGCTACAGTGTGGAACCGCGCGACCGCTACGGTCGCAGGTTCGAATCCTGCCTCGGACAAGCATGTGTGCGCTGTCCTTAGGTTAGTTAGGTTTAAGTAGTTCTAAGTTCTAGGGGACTTATGACCTCAGCAGTTGAGTCCCATAGTGCTCAGAACCATTTGAACCATTTTTCAACGGTCCGGACACTTGGATGGTGTCGTCCAGGATACCAAGCAGCATACATAGCACACTCCCGTAGGGCATTTTGGTCACAATAGCCATACATCAACACGATATCGACCTTTTCCGCAATTGGTAAACGGTCCATTTTAACACGTGTAATGTATCACGAAGCAAATACCGCCCGCACTGGCGGAATGTTACGTGATACCACGTACTTATACGTTTGTGACTATTACAGCGCCATCTATCACAAAGCGAAAAAAGTGGTCCAACTAAAACATTGATATTTCTTTACGTGCTACACGAATATGTAATAAAAATGGGGGTTCCTATTTAAAATAACGCAGTTGATATCCGTTTGAGCTATGGCAGCGCCTAGCGGGCCAACCATAGCACCATCTGTTTCCTCCCTTCAAGCTAGACGAGTTTCATTCTTTGTAGTTTTTTTGTTTGATGCTTATTTCGTGTAATATTTGGCCCAGTTACCATCAATGGACCGCACTATATATATATATATATATATATATATATATATATATATATATATATATATAGAGAGAGAGAGAGAGAGAGAGAGAGAGAGAGAAATTATTCAGTTACTATTAATAAATTATTTAAAAAACACTGCCTACGCACAACTTTCTCGTGGAACATATATGCAGTGCACACAGTTCATAGTTTAAGCTGGCACCGTAGTTACTGTGCAGGCGTCGCTTATACAACACGAATAAAACCAGTCTCGGAACTTCTTTCTCGGACGATGAGTGTATTTTTCTGCCGATCCGGGCAGCTCGCCTCAGTGATGGAGGCTGGCGTAGTCGTGTGGGAACAGCCGTAAATACAGGTGCGGTGACGCGCTTCCCGGTTCGGCGTCTCCTCCGGCAGCAGCAGGTAAATGCGAGGAGCTTAGCTCGGCTCTCATCTCGCAAAATTGTGGGCCACTCGATCGGGCGTTGTTTACTGGCGATTGGCCGCGCGGGGTAGTTACAGCGTAATGCGCTGGGCGAAGGGGATGGCGGGTGGAGGGGAATCCCCGAGTCTCCGCGGGTCGTCACCCGCTGCGCGCGGGTCTCGCCTGCCGGAAGCGCGCGCCAACGGGGGACTGCCCGGTGAAATACTGCCGGCGCCGGCAGTAAGGCGCGCCTAAATGTGCGCTGATTGCGGCTCCCGATCCTATCGCGGGGCAGCGCTATGAAGTCGGAAAGTCGGAGCGAAGTCATCGTAACCGCCGACCGGGTCGCTAATAACTCTGACGTCGTCGCGCCGTTTTCCTGGGACACCCACAGCCCGCGGTTACCTGGGACGTTCCGCGTCTTGTCGTCCGCGGCGCGAGTAGAAGCCGACACACGCGTCGTCCGACACCGGCTGTAATTATGCCGAGGCGGTGCGCCGCTTGCTAATTGGTTTTTGATCCCCATCGGCAGATTTATCCGCCGGCGGCCGCACTGTTAATGCAGCGGAGAGACCGTTACCCGCTTGCGGCTGCGGGTTTCCTATCAGCAGTTAAGATGTCGCGTCATATTTGTGGGCCTGCTAATGGCGAGAGGCGATTTCTCAGTGACACTGGCCGCCGAGCGGAATGCGAAGGGGTCAAGCGACAGCCTTTATAACTGTTCATACCAGGGAGCGTCGTCGGATGACCTCACAGAAGTCACAGCCCGGCCGTGGAGTCGTGGGAGAGGATTGCAGCTTATCGCCGAATCTTTACAAATGGTCGAAGTGATTTCACAGATAACAATCTCTGTATGACACGATGTATGCTGGGATTTAGCAAGGAGCATTGTAGGATAACCTGAACGTGTATGGCCGGCCGGTGTGGCCGTGCGGTTCTAGGCGCTTCAGTCTGGAACCGCGTGACCGCTACGGTCGCAGGTTCGAATCCTGCGGCGGGCATGGATGTGTGTGATGTCCTTAGGTTAGTTAGATTTAAGTAGTTCTAAGTTCTAGGGGACTGATGACCACAGATGTTAAGTCCCATAGTGCTCAGAGCCACTTGAACGTGTATGAAAGCAGAAATACAGGTAAAAGCAGCTAAAGCCTTTAAAATATGGCAGGTCACGCATTCCGAAGGGCAGCTGCATATGTGTGAGAGGTTTTATCATGAGTGTATTGTACAGTGTTGTTTATAAGTACCCCCAGGGTTTCAGAACACTAATGTGTCGGAAGTTCCATGCAGCTTTTCGCGGATGAAGCTGTAGTATACAAAGAAGTTGCAGCATTAGAAAATTGCAGCGGAATGCAGGAAGATCTGCAGCGGATAGGCACTTGGTGCAGGGAGTGGCAACTGACCCTTAACATAGACAAATGCAATGTATTGCGAATACATAGAAAGAAGGATCCTTTATTGCATGATTATATGATAGCGGAACAAACACTGGTAGCAGTTACTTTTGTAAAATATCTGGGAGTATGCGTACGGAACGATTTTAAGCGGAATGATCATATAAAATTAATTGTTGGTAAGGCGGGTGCCAGGTTGAGATTCATTGGGAGAATCCTTAGAAAATGTTGTCCATCAACAAAGGAGGTGGCTTACAAAACACTCGTTCGACCTATACTTGAGTATTGCTCATCAGTGTGGGATCCGTACCAGGTCGGTTTGACAGAGGAGATAGAGAAGATCCAAAGAAGACCGGCGCGTTTCGTCACAGGGTTATTTGGTAAGCGTGGTTGCGTTAAGGAGATGTTTAGCAAACTCAAGTGGCAGACTCTGCAAGAGAGGCGGTCTGCATCGCGGTGTAGCTTGCTGTCCAGGTTTCGAGAGGGTGTGTTTCTGGATGAGGTGTCGAATATATTGCTTCCCCCTACTTATACCTCCCGAGGAGATCACGAATGTAAAATTAGAGACATTCGAGCGCACACGGAGGCTTTCCGACAGTCGTTCTTCCCGCGAACCATACGCGACTGCAACAGGAAAGGGAGGTAATGACAGTGGTACGTAAAGTGCCCTCCGCCACACACAGTTGGGTGGCTTGCGGAGTATAAATGTAGATGTAGATGTAGAAAACTACAAGGTATTACACAAAACAGTGGTTACAGCATCTCTCCCAGATCCGGCTATCAGTACACGACATGGCGTCGTTGGACAAGAGAGCAGCTCTTCCACAATACGTAGAAACATCGTCTGCTCCTTGTTGTTGCATCAAATTAATTAGAGCGTGAAGACAGACAACCCAGTGAGCGAATTTCTAAAGCAGTCACTCCTTTCCGGGCGATTTGCGTCGGCGACTTCAATGAATTTGACGCACATATCGCGTTTTCTCCGGCCCAAATGGTGCCTGTATTGACCACTCATCCTGTTACTTAACAACTCTGTCCACTGATAAGTGTTTATTTCCTGTATTTCTTGAAATTTTCACACAGTCTTGTTCTGACGTATCAGAAGAACTTCTCAATAACGCTTGTAAGATGATTATTTTTTGATGATGTTATTGGGTGTGTTAATATTTGGTGTGTTTGTTTCCTGTATTTCTTGAAATTTTCACACAGTCTTGTTCTGACGTATCAGAAGAACTTCTCAATAATGCTTGTAAGATGATTATTTTTTGATGATGTTATTGGGTGTGTTAATATTTGGTGTGTTTGTTTCCTGTATTTCTTGAAATTTTCACACAGTCTTGTTCTGACGTATCAGAAGAACTTCTCAATAACGCTTGTAAGATGATTATTTTTTGATGATGTTATTGGGTGTGTTAATATTTTGTGTGTTTATTTCCTGTATTTCTTGAAATTTTCACACAGTCTTGTTCTGACGTATCAGAAGAACTTCTCAATAACGCTTGTAAGATGATTATTTTTTGATGATGTTATTGGGTGTGTTAATATTTGGTGTGTTTATTTCCTGTATTTCTTGAAATTTTCACACAGTCTTGTTCTGACGTATCAGAAGAACTTCTCAATAACGCTTGTAAGATGATTATTTTTTGATGATGTTATTGGGTGTGTTAATATTTGGTAAAGGAAAATGTTATATTTAAAGAACTGTGTTCAGAGAAACAGCTGTTAGGGAACAGTATCTGTGTCTGTGATGGCAGCACGGTGCAGTCGTAGAGTCTTTGACAGTCAGTAGTGGAAAGCTGCAGTGTACAGCGGGGCGGAGTTTCGTTCAGTGTACAGTGTAATGCATGGACGCACTTTTGGAACTACTTCAGCTGCAGATTTATTACGAGGGGAAATTATGACTCGTAGCAATGGTTACATAGCTTATGGACATAAAAAATGGTTTTGAAATGAAGAACAATGTATTATTTGATGAGGTAAAAATTTTATTTTTACTTTTGTTGACTTGTATTGTTGGCCACTTCACCATCGTCACAGTCGAGTTTTTGACAATTATTCTGTTGACTGATATTCTGAGTTCATTAATTGTACCATGGAAATTATTAGAGTAAATGAATTTTCATGTTCGAGTCTATAATTGTTTTTTTTTTCTTTGATAAGTTCTTTCTAACTGAAATTTCAGAAATTAAAGGTTGAGTCATGTGTTTCATCCACATTATGTATCAAGATTGAAGATTATGCACCCAGTTTCCCTGGGCCAGCTGTAATTAATTTTTAGCAATATTTCTTTAGCCGTTGCTGTTTCTTCCAGTACTTGTGTTGGCAGGTGAAATTCATAATACACGATTATCTTGTTTCCTCTGTGCTATGTATGTTCTGTCAGTTTCTTTATTTTACCAGGGCCATATGTCAGTTCAGAAATTTTCGTGTATTTCAGGTTGCACTCTTATGCGGGTCAACATTGCAGTTTGATTTTTCTTTTATGCAGTATTTTTTTTTTTTCAAAGAGTTTGCACTGACCAAGTCTAGTGAGCCTGAAATTATTGGTTTGATTATTTACTTGCTGGTGAATAAGTTCGGTTTTCGCGCACACAGGATTCTTTTGAATTTCAGGTAAATGATGTGGCTTTGAGTTCAGTAGCACATTTAGGTTATCAGTTCACATTTCCAAGTACGTATTTACGATAACACACGCACACACAAGTAAAGGCTACTCAATGAGATGCTCTATGAGCCGTATTACAGCTGGCCGTGCTGCACCACTTACAGTCACCTGGGTAGCAGCTGGAAACGGCACACACACCCTAATCTCACAATCTGAAAGATTATGCCTACACCAACACTTCAGGGAATACATAAAGAAGTGCTGATTACAATTTGTCAGCTTTATCTACGCTGCCCGAAATAGTTAAAGGATCGCTCTTTCGAAACGCCGTAATTGTTTCTCATTGGAAGTGGAAGTTGTATCTGTGACTCAAAGGTGCCTACAACATTCCTCTGTGACGGTGCAAAACCCGGGGCGCTCTACGATGTCACACTCGGGCTCGGCGACACTTCGAACAGAATGGTGTAGACACATGTGAAGGAGAGGCCAGAGATCAGAACTTCATGTGACATGTAATGTCAGTTAACGATGTCACACTGAAGCCAATCAGCACCACGGTTCTGCCCCGCGCCACCGTGGACCTGTCGCACGTGGGGGAGGCCGTCACCCCCTCTCCCACCCGCGCTTCACCCATTCTCTGGTCACCTGTGCGGTACACAAGCGGCAAGACGCAGTGAATACCTTCGCTGCGCAGTGCCGATGGTACTGTTACCGACGACTGTGCCGCTAAAGCGGAGTTATTGAACGCAGTTTTCCGAAATTCCTTCACCAGGGATGATGAATGGAATATTCCAGAATTTGAAACACGAACAGCTGCTAGCATGAGTTTCTTAGAAGTAGATACCTTAGGGGTTGCAAAGCAACTCAAATAGCTTGATACGGGCAAGTCTTCAGGTCCAGATTATATACCGATTAGGTTCCTTTCAGATTACGCTGATACAATAGCTCCCTACTTAGCAATCATATACAACCGCTCGCTCACCGATATATCTGTACCTACAGATTGGAAAATTGCGCATGTCGCACCAGTGTTTAAGAAGGGTAGTAGGAGTAATCTATCTAACTACAGACCTATATCATTGACGTCGGTTTGCTGTAGGGTTTTGGAGCATATACTGTATTCAAACATTATGAATCACCTCGAAGGGAACGATCTATTGATACGTAATCAGCATGGTTTCAGAAAACATCGTTCTTGTGCAACGCAGCAAGCTCTTTATTCGCACGAAGTAATGGCCGCTATCGACAGGGGATCTCAAGTTGATTCCGTATTTCTAGATTTCCGGAAAGCTTTTGACACCGTTCCGCACAAGCGACTTCTAATCAAGCTACGGG
Source organism: Schistocerca nitens (assembly GCF_023898315.1). NCBI lineage: Eukaryota > Metazoa > Arthropoda > Insecta > Orthoptera > Acrididae > Schistocerca > Schistocerca nitens. The sequence goes on from NC_064621.1 coordinate 565,030,584, forward strand.
CCTATGGGGTATCGTCTCAGTTGTGCGATTGGATTCGTGATTTCCTGTCAGGAAGATCGCAGTTCGTAGTAATAGACGGCAAATCATCGAGTAAAACTGAAGTGATATCAGGTGTTCCCCAGGGAAGCGTCCTGGGACCTCTGCTGTTCCTGATCTATATAAATGACCTGGGTGACAATCTGAGCAGTTCTCTTAGGTTGTTCGCAGATGATGCTGTAATTTATCGTCTAGTAAGGTCATCCGAAGACCAGTATCAGTTGCAAAGCGATTTAGAAAAGATTGCTGTATGGTGTGGCAGGTGGCAGTTGACGCTAAATAACGAAAAGTGTGAGGTGATCCACATGAGTTACAAAAGAAATCCGTTGGAATTCGATTACTCGATAAATAGTACAATTCTCAAGGCTGTCAATTCAACTAAGTACGTGGGTGTTAAAATTTCGAACAACTTCATTTGGAAGACCACATAGATAATATTGTTGTGAAGGGGAGCCAAAGGTTGCGTTTCATTGGCAGGACACTTAGAAGATGCAACAAGTCCACTAAAGAGACAGCTTACACCACACTCGTTCGTCCTCTGTTAGAATATTGCTACGCGGTGTGGGATCCTTACCAGGTGGGATTGACGGAGGACATCGAAAGGGTGCAAAAAAGGGCAGCTCGTTTTGTATTATCACGTAGAAGGGGAGAGAGTGTGGCAGATATGATACGCGAATTGGGATGGAAGTCATTACAGCAAAGACGTTTTTCTTCGGGGCGAGATCTATTTACGAAATTTCAGTCACCAAGTTTCTCTTCCGAATGCGAAAATATTTTGTTGAGCCCAACCTACATAAGTAGGAATGATCATCAAAATAAAATAAGAGAAATCAGAGCTCGAACAGATATGTTTTTCCCGCGCGCTGTTCGGGAGTGGAATGGTAGAGAGATAGTATGATTGTGGTTCGACGAACCCTCTGCCAAGCACTTAAATGTGAATTGCAGAGTAGTCATGTAGATGTAGATGTAGATGTAGACAGAATCGCTACGAGCAGCGTTGCGCACTGCCACTCACAAGCGACACGAAAAGGCCTCAGGGGTTACCATAAAGAGCGTCAATGATAAACCACGCCTCCGTTGGGGCGTTGATTCACACACATTTGTTGGTCGAAAACTTCGCGATATGATATCGCAGTAGGACGATGTTATTCACAATCTTTGACACTGTTGGCACCCCACGGACGATTGAATCCTTCTCTAAGGGCATCGTTGGGTTGCAACTGTCACTGAAATATCGGTCTCTCGATATTTTTCCAAACATTATCCGTCTATATCGACGATATTTCTTCCCCAATATTTCGTTATATCGAAATCGAAATGCCTGCATCGGGCGCCTGATATTTTTATTTTATATTACATATTTTTCACAATTTACGGTGAGTATTTGAAATTGCCCTTTGAAGTTGTAGTAGAACATAATTTTCCTTTATGTGTGTGAAGGAGTCTCACAGCTTTCATCACGTCTCGTCTTTCTCTTCGATTCTGTAAAGCAAGAATAAGTGGTACCAAGAAGCAGCTCCATTGCAATGCTGTCGGCGGGCGGGGAGAGGGGGGGGGGGGGGTGACAATGGAATGCCAAGATTTCCGATGTGCACAAATAGCATTTTTAACGCAACTAGTGTGCTATTTCTTCAAAAACAGTTGCTGGAAATGATGAGTAAAAGCCTAAATGACAAGATTGGTCTTTGCGCTGTGGGGGAGAAGTGTGAGGGGAAATGCTGACGTAATCGGCGCCCGGCGCTAGCAGTACAAACTGGAACGTTTAACTTCACAACAAAATTTTGACACTTTAAATGCTAGGTCGCTAGCGTTTGCAGAAATGAAAAAACAGGGGGAAGTCGACATCAAAGGTTCCAGATAAATCCGATATGTGACGTAACCGAACGACGGACCGATCTGACACCATCTACTGTGCGACTTATATGCACTTATTATTGTTGGCAAAGTGGTTATCACCAAGCATGAACGTCCTTCATTTTCCTTACAGTTCTTGCTGTAAGGGGAATAAGCAGACTGATAGCTTGTTCATGTACAGAATATCTAATAATAAATCAATTGTTAAGTATAGCCCGCATCTCGTGGTCGTGCGGTAGCGTTCTCGCTTCCCACGCCCGGGTTCCCGGGTTCGATTCCCGGCGGGGTCAGGGATTTTCTCTGCCTCGTGATGGCTGGGTGTTGTTTGCTGTCCTTTAGGTTAGTTAGGTTTAAGTAGTTCTAAGTTCTAGGGGACTTATGACCACAGCAGTTGAGTCCCATAGTGCTCAGAGCCATTTTTTGTTAAGTATAGAGCTCTAACATGGCAATATATTTATCTTGTGCAGCCCTTATTTTTATAAGCCGGTAAGCAGATATTTCTTCCGTCTATATATCGATATATATAGATATCCTTTTTCGATATATCTAGGGCCATTGTGATATATTTTTTAACTTCGATATACTGGATTCACGATATTTTGAAAAATATCAGCAATCCTAGCTGCAACCCCATTGAACGTGATTTGGCGAGTTTGGAGTACAGCACTCCCACAATTTTTGCTTTGGTATTCGGGGTGTAGCAACTACGGACCTTCCAAAACAATTCGACAACTTTCACATAAGCATGAATACTAAAGTAAATCATCTCTCTAAGACAGCTTAGTTTGGCAACACCCTCAGGGTCACCGGTGCACCTTTGTTGAGCACTTCCCAAACGTACCGCTACAGAGACTTCAATACCAATTCAACTCAGTGAGGCTCCACTTATGTTCTAGCATCTGCTTACGGGCACGGGGACTCTAAAACGAGTCAAAGGGTTTGCCTGCCCTCAGGCGGTACAACGGCAGCTGAATGGGCTTTGAAGTCTCTGAACTGGCATATTTTCAAACTGCTCAACAGAGCTGCACAGGTCGCACCGAGGTTTTTGGTCTTGGTAGGTACGGATGTCGTAGAGGAACCGCCTGAAAATGTATAAATACCTCTTTCTGTTTTGGACCACACTCTACTATCGTCACATGGTCCTGAAGAGTCCCTAGTGGTAACACCCTATATACCAGAAAATAGAGTGCGGTCGCACTACATTCTAAAGTGGTGCGAACTCATTCAGAGGTGGTGCAGGTCCACGGCGTCGTTAGAGACGGGTTGAGTCGTCTGGGGAGAGGGAAGGGGGTTCAGCAGCGTCAAACGTTGTCAAGAACGTCCTCCTCTTGCTCATCACACTGCACACTGTTGTTTTAGACTGCGAAATGTGTGCGACTCAATGTTCCAAGGGATGGGATTGTTTCATTGACTCATTTTTATGCTATCCCCTGATGCCTTTTAGCATCACTTCCGGGCAGTGGTGTGTCTGGAATGTTATATCCCTCTGACACCCATAAGAAAACTGTATTATTTCGACTCTGGCAGTCGCGGTTCTGACTATCGAAGAGGCGTCAATAAAAATTGTGAAATGTGCGTAAGAGGGTGTGCGACGACGGTATCATCGTGTAACCGTCCACGTGGCGTTGGGCAGAATTTTGGTGAAATGATGTGGTGCAGGTGTGACGTCATTAACCTACCTTCAGTACTACGTGATCTGAGCTGGGGCCTTTCTGCCGCGTATCTCGACAGACTGCTTTTTAAACTGTCGCCTAACCTGAGGGTGATGTGCAGGGCACCGTGCTTTGTGCACAGTTTCAGAGGAAGGTTGGGGCATCTTTGAATTAAATTTCAGACTTTTTCATCGTAATGGAAAACAATTACGGCATTGCGATAAAGTGACCCTTTAATGTGTTGCACAGTGCAGTATACGGATCGGATGTCATCAGTAAGCAGTTGTTCTTTGCCTATCTTCAGAATGCCCGTAGCGAGATCTTAGCTCTGCAGCGAAGTGTACGCATGAAAGTTTCTGACAGAATAAAACTGTCCCGCGTTGGGACTGGAACTCAGATCTTTGCCTACTGTTTACGTGTCACGAGTCCCTGTCCGACATACAGTATTCATTTGTTCTGAAGTTTCACAACAGTGTACACTTTATTGCAGACCAAATGACTCATTCTGTGCTCTCTTCCGGTGCAAACTGTATACGAATTAGGTTTCTTTCAGAGTATGCTGATGCAGTAGTTCCATACTTAACAATCATTCACAGCCACTAACTCGATGAAACATCCGTACCCAAAGACTAGAAAATTGTAAAGGTCACACCAAAAAAAAAAGTTCAAATGTGTGTGAAATCTTATGGGACTTAACTGCTAAGGTCTTCAGTCCCTAAGCTTACACACTACTTAACCTAAATTATCCTAAGGACAAACACACACACCCATTCCCGAGGGAGATCTAGAACCTCCGTCGGGACCAGCCACACAGTCCATGACTGCAGCGCCTGAGACCGCTCGGCTAATTCCGCGCTGCTAAAGGTCACACCAATACTCCAGAAAGGTAGTAGAAGAAATTTAATATTTTACAGGCCCATATCATTAACATTGACATTTAGCAGGATTTTGGAATATGTATTGTGTTCGGACATTATGATTTACCTCGAAGACAACGGTCTTGTCACACATATTCATCATGGCTTTAGAAAACATCCTTATTATGAAAAGCAACTATCTCTTAACTCACACGATGTGTTGAGTCCTACTGACAAGGATTTTCATATTGATTCCGTATTTCTAGATTTCCAGAAGGCTTTTGACACTGTACCATGCAAGCGGCTTGTAGAGAAACTGCGTGGCTATGGAATACCGTCTCAATATCGTGACTGGATTCGTGATTTCCTGATAGGTCACAGTTCATAGTAATTGACGGAAAGTCATAGAGTGAAACAGAAGTGATTTCTGGTGTTCCCCAAGATAATGTTATAGGCCGTCTGCTGTTCCTTATGTGCAGGGTGGCGCAGGAAATGTGTTACATTTTGTTTTTGAATATAAACTTCATTGTCAATACAATCTGAAAGGAACATATACTACAATGAAGAGCCGTCCATGGAGATTTGTTCTAACTCAGCACATGCTCAATATGTCCACCATTTCGTTTCCTAACTACCTTCAAACGAACACTAAAGTTAGTGATTACCCTACTGTTCATGTCTTCCGTAATTTCACTGCAAGCTTGAAGAATAAGTCTTCTGAGCTCCATTAAATCACGGGGACGTTTCGGGAAAATTTTTTCCTTTAGGTACCCCCAAAGAAAAAAGTCACATGGATTGAGGTCTGGACTATTGGGGGACCAATTTTGTCCGTCATTGAAGCGACCTGGAAACCTGAGTGAAATGATCCGCATGTCGAAATGCTCGTGTAAAAACTCCAACACAGTGTTTGCAGTTTGTGGCCTTGCTCCATCTCGCATGAACCACTGTGTGTTGAAGGGCAAGGCAGTAGCAAGAAGCTGTGGAATGAAGCTATTGCGAAGCATGCTCAAATAAGTAGCAAGAAGCTGTGAAATGAAGCTATTGCGAAGCATGCTCAAATAACGCTCGCTGTTCATAGTTTCTTCAAAGAAAAAGGGTCCAATAAGTCCGTGACTGGAAATTGCTGCCCACGCTGTAATCCTCGGAGTATAATGTTGTCGTTCATTAAGCACTTGTGGGTTTTCAGTGGCCCAAAAGCGTACATTTTGTTTGTTAACCACACCGTCTAAATTAAAATGCGCCTCGTCTGAAAACCAAACGTTGTTGAGAGTTTCTTCCATATCCTCCGCCCACTGAGCAAACAGTAGTCTCTGCTGCTTGTGTTCTTCAGTGAGCTTCTATGCACAGCTCATCTTGTGTGTGTACATATGGATCACTTTTAAGAATGCGTTGGACGGAGCGTCTGGATATTCCCAGTTGCAATGCTGCCTTTCTACACGATTTCCCGGGACTTCTCTGTACAGCAACTCGTGCCGCTTCAATGTTCTCCGGCGAACAAACAGGCTTAGGCCGACGTCGCTTCGCTTCCAATACTGTTCCCTCCTGTACAAATTTATAGTACAACCTGTGGATGGTCTTCTTGCAAGGGACCCATCGTGTGTTAAACTGTTGTCGAAAACGGCTCTGAGTCACAACAAGGCTTTTCGTTTCATGAACAAGTAACACAATTGCCGATCGTTGCTGTGTCGACAGTCTTCCATTGTCAGCCGTTGCTGCTTACTAGTCTCCTAGCGGCAGTATCGCGAATTACACGTCATTTCGTAACTCATTTGTTTTTCCAAGCTCTGCTGGTACTGCTGTAGAGATCCCAGCGGGATATCTAATGTGCGTCGTAAATTGTGAAAAGTAAAGTCACCAGAAGATCAAAACAAATTTGTAGACGATTTAGAAAAGATGCCTGTGTGATGCGAAAATTGGCAATTGACCTTAAATAATGAAAAGTGTGAGGTCATGCACATTACTGCTAAAAGGAATCCGTTAAACTTCGGTTTCTCGATAAAACAGTCAAATATGAAGGCTTTAGATTCAGCTAAATACCTAGGAATTACAATTACGAACAACTTAAATTGGAAAGAGCATACAGAAAATTTTGTGGGATAGCAAACCGAAGACTGCTCTACATTGGCAGAACAGATTGCCTACATTACGTTTGTCCGTCCTTTTTTGAAGCACTGATGCGCGGTTCCGATCCTTACCAGGTAGGGTTAACAGAGTACATCGAGAAAGTTCAAAGAATAACAGCACGTTTTGTATTATCGCGAAAGAGGGGTGAGAGTATCAGTCACATGATTCAGGATTTGGGGTAGCCATAATTAAAACAAAGGCATCTTTCGTTGCGTTGGACTCTTCTCACGAAATCTGAATCACTAACTTTCTCCTCCGAATGCGCAAATATATTGTTGACGCTGACATACACAGGGAGAAACGGTCATCATAATGAAAGAAGGGAAACCAAAGCTCACGCGGAAAGATAGAGGTGTTCGGTTTTCCCGCGAGGTGTTCGATATTGGAATAATCGAGAATTGTTTTGAAGGTGGTTCGATGAACCATTCTGCCTGGCACTTAAGTGTGGTTTGTGGAGTATCTATGTAAATGCGACGAGAAGTGACTAGTGCGACTCGTTAACCCACAATTCTTACAGAACTACGTGAAAAGGTCGAGCGAGCATGGAATGACGTATCCCAGGACAGTAGATGTAACTCTGACGTGTAGCTAAGCTATTTCCCGTCTCTTCATAGTAATATCAGTACAACTGAGACGGCTCGCCCCATGGGGCTTGCTATTCCAGAGGCGTCTCTGAATTTGACCTTCCAGCTGATATCTGTAGACATGCCATGTGTCAGATACCGCTATGATCTACTGTACATTTTCCACCCGTCAAACTATCGAGCAGCTCGTTAAAGAAATTCCCCCGTTGAGAAGCATCATAAATTTCATTATTAGGTGAAAGGATCCTATATCCTCTATACAGTCAACTTACGTAAGTACTACATAAAATAAGCAAAAACTTCTATAAATAAAGGTGTCAAAATTAAGATGAGAGTGCCAACAGTCGGAGAAAAAGAATGAAATAACGTGAATAAACAGGAGGCATGGATATTTGATGAATATGTCATCCACATTCAGAAATAATGGTATACTGGCACATATACTTTAAATGTCGGCAACGAAGAAAGAGTGTACAGAGAAACAGAAGTTTTCTTAATAAGCGTCACTGAAGCAATAATCGGTTAGTCTTTCCATGAAGGTATAGATGGCATGCTGTTAAGTCATCAAACAAAACCGTGTAAACATTTAATAACCATTTATATCAATGGCCAATACCGTAAATCAAAGTTTTGTCATGAGAACCAAAACATGCTGGATGTTTACATACTGCTGTATACAATTAGGTCATATTCAGAGTCAGAAAATAAACAAGAACACCAAATAAATTATTATAGTATTCAAAAAAGGAGATGAATTATAATGCATGTTGAAAATTATAGAACTGCTTCTTCCTCTATCCCCAGATCTATGTGCCTCCATGCCCTCCTTCACATCTTGCGAAGCATCTCAGAAATTATGATTTGAAAAGTTTCCTGAACACTCTTGCGCTGTTCTTCGTTAGTCCTGTTACTAGGCTGACCCACATCGGACCTGATAATTCCCCAAAATGTTTTCTTGGTTGGTAAGTTGTGGGCACCATTATGGTGGATGTTTCAGTGGTGTTCAGATGATGTCAAATGACGTTCAGTATGATGCAAACATCAGCTGTGTGGCCATGAAACTGTTCGTTAAGGATTTCACGGATATGAATAGCAACTGTACTGGATCTCAGCCCAGCTGTAATCACACAACATAATGCGATACCATACAGTACTGACAACGCATTTCGTCAGCTTCAAACCAGAGGTATCAATAAAACAAATACTCTGCCGGAAAAAAATTGTACACCTGGAAAAATGACGTCAGTTTTAATCCAAAAACTGTATATGCCACCTGGAGGACAGAAGATCTCCTGATAATGGTTTCAAACGTCACCCGCCAACAGATAGCGTAGTGGCATAGCTGCCAGAGTGCCATTTGTGTCTGTCCTTTAATAAGGAATATTTACTCCCAACCACGCGGGGTAGCCATGCTGTCTTGGGCGCGTTGTCACAGTTCGCGCGGCTGCCCCCGTCGGAGGTTCGAATCCTACCTCGGGCATGGGTGTGAGTGTTGCCCTTAGCATAAGTTAGTTTAAGTTAGATAAAGTAGTGTGTAAACTTAGGGACCGATGACCTGAGTAGTTTGTCCCCATAGAACTTACCACACAATTTCCAAATTTTCTTGCTTACTCCCAGAAGGCTCAGTGTGGCACAGTGTGCGATTTGCAGGGGGGGATGGGGGGGGATTTTCCCCCCTCTGCACCAGACCATCCCCTCCTCTGGTTTTAGTTTATGCATCCCAGCCTAGGATGTTTATTTCCCACGCACTGGAGTAAAACTTTACATATAATTTAAATTTGTGGAGCCGAACACTGAAAGTTGTTAATACAGTCTTACTATTAATACTATTAATATGTTTGCTTATTAATTTTGAAAAAGTGTTATGTAGTAGGTAAGCATTTCAAACCGATAAACGTATTTTCTGATGAAATAAAAAAACTCCTAAAACGTTGGGAAAACTGCATTGAAGTCCAGGGAGGTTACGTAGAAAAATAACGCATGTTTCAGTTTTCTATCATCAGAATAAGTACAGCTTTTCACAAATGTGCCTTTACTTTTTGAAAGCCGGCCGAAGTGGCCGAGCGGTTAAAGGCGCTACAGTCTGGAACCGCACGACCGCTACGGTCGCAGGTTCGAATCCTGCCTCGGGCATGGATGTGTGTGATGTCCTTAGGTTAGTTAGGTTTAAGTAGTTCTAAGTTCTAGGGGACTTATGACCACAGCAGTTGAGTCCCATAGTGCTCAGAGCCATTTGAACCATTTTACTTTTTGAATTCCCCTCGTATAGCTTTATGTAGATGATTTTGCAAATAGGCTTTACCTGTAATGTACTTTTAAAGATATAACAATGGAGGGCTTTTCTGATAGCGCTTACGCGTGAATAGTGAGTTTCGGCACTAACATCTATTTATAAATAACTGTTTAACCATGGGTAACGCCACGGTCCAAGATAGTAACATATATAATTACACTAACCCCCTAAGACATCCCCCCCACTGGCAGAAGCACAAATCGAACACTGGTGTGGCACAACAATGTGAAGAAAGGGGCAGCCTTGCCACCGAGACTCACTCGTGCATCCTACAACGAATTTGAAAATGGTAAAATTGTGTTCCTTCGAGCGGTGGGACCTTTCGGACAACTGCCACTGAAAATGGACGTGCTGGATCAGTTTTGCAACGACACTGATGTGAGTGGTCATGTGAACATTCTCACACCCTTAGACGAGATTCTTGTCGTCCATTCAACGCAGACGACCCCCAGAATCGTCGTGTTGTAAGGGCAGCAGTGGCAGATCGTACAGCTACCACAGCACAGTTAAGATGGTCTGTTTGTGTTAACACGAACTGTTGCGTTATTAGCAGTGAGGCAGTGGCACTACCAAGGTTACTAAATAATAAGGTTGGGCAGTAAGCGCTCTGCTCTGCCATTGGCTGGCCTAATGACGTCAACGTGGAAGCAAGCGCTCACAAGCAGACGACACGACATGCGCGTTTACGTCAAGTTTTTGGCGGAAGATTTTGTTTATACCAGAATTGAGATGTCTAAACTGCTTTTCTGCTGCTAAAATATTACAGTTAAAACTGATGAGTTATATTCTTTCGCAGCTTATGCCTCACACATCGGTAAAATATCGAATCACAACAACACTGACACACACTTGAAATTCGAAACCTCGGCTCAAATAAATCAGAAACTATTCATTTAATCGCATTGAAATGAATTTACTTAAGAGCTCGAAGTTGCACACACTTGTTTGTAAGGACAGCATTCCTTCTTTCTAAAGCCGCTATAGTATTCATCAAAGTAACTTTATCTGTGTCTGAAAAAAAAAACTGTCATCGGTACATGTGCTCTTATTACGATGTTTCTTATTTGGTGACAGCTTTTCCAGAGTTTCCAGAGATCTCTTACATAGTTCTCGTTTCTTATACCGTTTGGTTCTGTCTTCTGTTGCGGGTGACACATTGACAGTCGCACTACTGCACGGCAAATTGCACGAAGGAACTGCATCTGGCTTGAGCATTCTTTTTCGGGGCAAATTAAGCAATTCAGACTGTAAATCCCTTAAGTAATCTGTTTCTGCGAAATGGCGAGAACATATTCGTGCATGCGCAACATTTACACTGTCTTTCCTACAACATTTCGACAACCATAGTTTTTGTAATGTTTCATTACGCGGGAAACTGTGATACATTACGTCAGTTCCCTTTGTGCTCCGGTTGTAAGAAAAACAGCCCGTAACAGCACAGCCTGGCATTGTAAAAATTAATTTTCTCACTCACTTGTAGATTCTCCAATAAGAATTTCGCAGGACGAACCATAAACTATAGAGCTGGCGAACACAGTGTTGATCCCGCTGTCCACTATCGCTAACTATTTCAGTTCCGAATCAAATATTAATTACAGCAAAAACCGTTAACACTCCCGAATTACGAATGTTTCCGCTGTTGACTGAGTACCTCAGAAGAAAGAACTCAATCAAAATACTCCTTCAAACACAAAACAACACAAGAAAAACAATCACACACAATTCGAACTGTGTACTGTTTGGCACAGCTGCTTCCACCGTGACGTCATGCGCACAACTGAGAAAACACGTTGCTTTCTGCGCATAGCTTTCTGCGCCCCCCTGGGGACTACGGGCAGGCGCATCTCTACCCACGGCATCGACACCAAAGGCTCGACTGGTGCCGTCAGGGGAACAGTTGGAAGATGAAAGGAGCGCCGTGGACTTCAGCGATGAAGGCAGACTGTGCCTGTACGCAAGTGATGGTCGTTTGCGCGTATGACGTAGACCTGCTGACCGCTGTCTCGTGCAATGCTTTCGTCCAAGGCACACTGAGTCCACTCCAGGCCTTATGGTCTGGAGTGCGATAAGCTGTAACTCTCATTCACCCTTGGTGCTTCTGGAGGGGACCCTAACAAGTGATAGTTAAGTGCAGATGTTGTTAGACCCGTTGTTTTGCCATTCTTGCAACAGAAAGGTGATGTGTTGTTCCAACAGGTTAACACTCACCAACTTACTGCAGGTGATACTCAACGTGCTCTCCAAGACGTACAGCAACTTCACCGGCCAGCACAATCTCTGGATTTGTCTCTAATCGAGTACGTGTGGGATATGATGCGACGAGAAGTGACTGGTGCGACTCGTCAACCAACAACTCTTACAGAACTACGTGAAAAGGTTGAGCAGGCGTGGAATGACGTGTGCCAGGACAGTAGCCATCGTCTGTACGATCGACTGGATTGATGGCTACACCACGTACTGACATGGGTGTTTCAGAATGGGTCGATACTGGATACCTCCGAACTCCTTATACTACTGGTCTTTAAACGTAATCATTTCATGTAATCCACATACACTGATGGAAAAATAAACTTTGAGTGAATTGAAAACCTCTAAAAAGGCGTAGTAATTTTTTTTCACAACTGTACAAGCTGAAGATGCTAGTGTGGACTTCGTAAAGCGTGCCTGCCAGAGGTATCATTGCATGGGGAGTTCTTGTGCTTCCACATTCGTACTCACAACCATACCCCAGTGCATGGCAGAGGGTACCTTTCCTCCGCTGCAAATCATCCTTTTTCTTGTTCCATTTGCAAATGGAGAGAGAGAGAGACAAACGACTATCTATATTCCTCCACACGAGCCCTGATTTCTCTTATCTCGTTTCGGCTTCTCTTATGATGAACGTTGGCGGCATTAAATCTTTCTGCAGTCAGCAGCAAACTTTCTCAGTAGTATTTTGCCAAAATAACGTTGTCTTCGATCCAAGAACTCCCTTTCGATTTCATGGAGTATTTCTGTAATACTCGCGTGTTGATGCAATCTACCAGTAACAAATCTAGCAGCACTCGAGCTAATCAAGAACTGGCCACACAAGTTTTGTATACGCTGTCTTGGTTGCAGGTGATCATTTTCCCAGAATTCTTCCACCGAAGTCGACCACTTGCCTTTCCTACAACTGACCTTACGTGCTCTTTCCATTTCATGTCGCTTTGCTACGTTATGCTCAGATATTTTATCGACGCGACTGTGTGAAGCAGCACATCACAAATACTGTATTCGACCTTTACAGGACTGTTTTTCCTATTCATCTGTGTTAGTTTACATTTCTCTACTGTTAGAGCTCTCGGCGTCTCTAGGCGGATTGCGGGGCCACATTGTCATCGTTGAGTCCAGCGTCCATAGTGGGAGCCAATCCGGTTGTTAGCCGGCCGATGTGGCCGTGCGGTTCTAGGCGCTTCAGTCTGGAACCGCGTGACCGCTACGGTCGCAGGTTCGAATCCTGCGTCGGGCATGGATGTGTGTGATGTCCTTACGTTAGTTAGGTTCAAGTAGTTCTAAGTTCTAGGGGACTGATGACCACAGATGTTAAGTGCCATAGTGCTCAGAGCCATTTGAACCATTTGAACTAATCCGGTTGTTCTGAGTTGAACAGCGATGAAACAGTATTTCCAAAAGGCACTGTGTGATTTACGTTGAACGATTAGTCGTATTTCACCTCCTGATTCTGATAACTGAGAGAGATTTCAGATTCGCTGCCCAGAAAAATCTGAGCAGGTTAATGAAGAGTCTGATTGATTGCAGAAACCAAGCGAGTATGCCTGGTTAGGAATCCAGAGTAGCACCGGTCGATGTGATAGCGGTTGCTGTGGACAGTACCCCAGGCTTACAACGGGGTCGCAAGTTTCTCCAAAATGAGACACGAGTCGTAATGATGGCGCTATCTGGCGGTTCTTCGCAGCCCCCATCGACAGATTACGATCCAGAGCGCTCGAGATCGAAGCCTAATGGGGGTGACCTGCACAGAAAAGTGGCGAAAGTGAAAGACGATGAAATACGTGGTCAGCGGCGGACGCGATGATCAATAACTCCTCTATGTTATCGTAAAAGGCGCGGAAGTGGCTGTTAGTGGTACAGAGAAGGTGCAGATCGGAGCGTGATAGACGACGCCATCGCGGGCGCAAAGTGTTTTATTTTTTCCCTCGCCGGCGGTAATTGCGGGCCGCGGTGAATGCCGGGAGCCGGGAGCCGGCAGCGGCAGGAAGGCAGGCGCGACGCGACGTCCCGGAGATGCTATCAGCAGCCTCGAGCCTGCCCACTGGTAATTGGCCGTCCCGGCGCCCGGTCCGCCACACCAGGAAGGTTCCCCAGACCTTGCGAGCCGCTATCGCCGCATCTGCTCGCGAGCCCAGATCCGAGTCGCAGCTGGGAGCGTCAAGTTGTGACGGATGCTCCGGGCGTTAGGTGCGGAGGAAGTGTCTAGCAGCAGCTACGCGGAATGGGCGACTGGAGAAACTCCCCTACACCACCGACATGCCTGAACCACCACAAACTACGAGTGTCGTTCAATAAGTAATACATCACATTTTTCCATAGCCAATTTCAGTTGAAAAACATGCTGTATTTGTTGTGCGACATTGTGGAAAATTCCTTTTCCAGCCCCTTCAGTTTCTTGAAGTTCCGATAGGTGTCGGCGCTGTACATACCCTACTGGCCAATAAAATTGCTACACCACGAAGATGACGTGCTACAGACGCGAAATTTAACCGACAGCAATAAGATGCAATGATATGCAAATGATTAGCTTTTCAGAGCATTCACATAAGGTTGGCGCCGTTGGCGACACATACAACGTGCTGACATGAGGAAAGTTTCCAACCAATTTCTCATACACAAACAGCAACTGACCGGCGTTGCCTGGCGAAACGTTGTGATGCCTCGTGTAAGGAGGAGAAATGTGTACCATCACGTTTCCGACTTTAATAAAGGTCGGATTGTAGCCTAACGCGATTGCGGTTTATCGTATCGCGACATTGCTGCTCACGTCGGTCGAGATCCAATGACTGTTAGCAGAACATGGAATCGTTGGGTTCAGGAGGGTAATACGGAACGCCGTGCTGGATCCCAACGGCCTCGTATCACTAGCAGCGGAGATGACAGGCATCTTATCCACATGGCTGTAACGGATCGTGCAGGCACGTCTCGGTCCCTGAGTCAACAGATGGGGACGTTTGCAAGACAACAACCATCTGCACGAACAGTTCTACGACTTTTGCAACATCTCCGAGACCATGGCTCCGGTTACCCTTGACGCTGCATCACAGACAGGAGCACCTGCGATGGTGTACTCAACGACGAACCTGAGTCCACGAATGGCAAAAACGTCATTTTTTCGGATGAATCCAGGTTCTGTTTACAGCATCATGATGGTCGCATCCGTGTTTGGCGACATCGCGGTGAACGCACATTGGAAGCGTGTATTCGTCATCGCCGTGCTGGCGTATCACCCGGCGTGATGGTATGGGGTGCCACTGGTTACACGTCTCGGTCACCTCTTGTTCACACTGACGTCCCTTTGAACAGTGGATGTTAAATTTCAAATGTGTTACGACCCATGGCTCTACCCCTCATTCGATCCCTGCGAAACCCTACATTACAGCAGGATAATCCATGACCGCATGTTGCAGGACCTGTACGGGCCTTTCTGGATACATAAAATGTTCAACTGCTGCCCTGGCCTGCACATTCTCCGGATATCTCACCAATTGAAACCGTCTGGTCAATGGTGGCCGAGCAAGTGGCTCCTGACGATACGCCAGTCACTATTCTTGATGAACTGTGGCACGGTGTTGAAACTGCATTGGCAGCTGTACCTGTACGTTCCATCCAAGCTCTGTTTGACTCAATGCCCAGGCGTATCAAGGCCGTTATTACGGCCAGAGTTGATTGTTCTGGGTACTGATTTCTCAGGATCTATCCACCCAAACTGCGTGAAAATGTAATCACATGTCAGTTCTAGTATAATATATTTGTCCAATGAATACCCGTTTATCATCTGCATTTCAACCTCGTGTAGCATTTTTAATGGCCAGTAGTGTTGTTTGCTTCTCAAGCAGAGAGCTGTCATTGAGTTCCTGTTGCCTACAACCCAGATAATGGCAGGTATTCACAGAGACTTGCAAAACGTCTACGGAGACCTGGCAGTGAACAAAAGCACAGCGAGTCGTTAGGTGAGGTTCTAGTCATCATTGGAACAAGGCCGTAAAAACCTGTCCTATCTCCCGCGTGTCTTCCGGCCGTACACAGCTAGCTGCAATTTGGAACGTGCGGACTCTGTCATTTGGGGTGATCGATGGATCGCAGACAAACATTTCGCTGCTCAGCTGAACGTCTCTGTGATAATGCTGATGCACTCGCCCACCAGTGGCTTCCTAGCGGTCTAACACAAGACCATAACGAGCACCATCTGTGCGGATTGCTTGAGCGTTACCAGGCTGATGGTGACAATTTTTCGTCAAACATCGTAACAGGCGATGAAACATGGGTTCATCACTCCGAAAGGGAAACAAAATGGCAATCCATGGAGTGGCGGCATACCATCTCTCTTCCGAAGAAAAGGTTCAAAGCTGCACCCTCAACCGGTTAAGTCTTCTGTGATTCTGAGGGGACGTTTCATTTTATGCACTCCTGCATGGTACAGTGATTCTCTCTGAAGCGTATTCTGCCACCCCAGAAACTGAAGAATCTACTTCAGCGTGTTGGCCGCCACAAAAATGCAAACGAACTTCTCCATCTCATTGTCAAAGCAAATCAAATGGTTCAAATGGCTCTGAGGACTATGGGACTCAACATCTTAGGTCATAAGTCCCCTAGAACTTAGAACTACTTAAACCTAACTAACCTAAGGACATCACACACACCCATGCCCGAGGCAGGATTCGAACCTGCGACCGTAGCAGTCCCGCGGTTCCGGACTGCAGCGCCAGAACCGCTAGACCACCGCGGCCGGCCAAAGCAAATCCTCACAGAAGTCTGCGCACCCGAGAGGAATTCACAAAACCTCATTGGACTATTCTCCTTCATCCATCCTACAGGCCGGTTCTAACACCTTCCAACTTCCATCTGTTCGGACCAATGAAGGGGCCGAGCGAGGTATTGCAGTAGTTAGCACACTGGAGGACGACGGTTCAAACCCGAGACCAGTCATCCAGATTTAGATTTTCAGTGATTTCACTAAATCGCTTAAGCCAAACGCCGGGATTGTTTCCTCGAAAGGGCACGGCCGTTTTTTCTTCTCTATACTTCCCTAAACCGAGCTCATGCTCCATCTCTAATGACGGCGTTGTCGACGGGAATTAAAACGCTCATGATCAGAAAAGGTCGAATCCTTCCTCTTTAATCACCAACTTATTTGTAGTTTTCAAATAACTTCCGGGAATTCAGCCAGGTAACACTTTCAGCGACCGCCGATATTTCGGCGGGAGAACACCCCGCCATTTTCAAGGCAAACTGCAACGGACAGGCGGCGTACATGCAAATTTAATACCTCGGTTCTCCGACAGAAGCAGGAAAGATAACACACACACACACACTGAACACTAGTGCCACCAAAGATGACCAAAGTCAGAGCTATCGATAGTGAGACTATGAATTCGCAGGTGAGGCAGCATTGACTCTGTTCCTCTGTTTTTTGACAAGGGAGAGAGCAGGATTCCAAACAGAGTTTAAACAGAAACCTCCATCCCTGTTAACGAGGTTGCTCGCTAATTTAATCTCAACTGCCTCCCTAATGACACTGTCCCAATAGCTGGACGTGCATGCCAATATCTCGGTGTTATTATATAACATGGGGTGACCAGTATCCAAGCAATGTTTGGCAATAGCACATCTATTTGGCTGCTGTAATCGTGTGTGCCGTTTATGCTCAGTACATCTGTCCTCCACGGTCCTGATAGTTTGACCAATATATGCCATGCCGCAGCTACAAGGAATACGATATACACCCGCCTTACGCAGTCCAAGATCATCCTTAACGGAACTCAAAAGTGCTCTAATTTTAGATGGAGGTCGGAAAACACATTTCACATCGTATTTCCGTAAAATACGACCGATCTTATTGGACGTGTTTCCTACGTAAGGCAAAAAGGCAGTAGACTTAGGTGTTGACTCAGAATTATCATCAATCACCCGATGTACAGTTGGTCGATAGCGCAACGCACGTTCAATCTGTCTATCACTATAACCATTTTGACGAAATGTCACTTCAAGATGGGACAGCTCAGCTGGCAAAGTCTCAGCGTCAGAAACGACATGTGCCCTGTGTACCAAGGTACGAAGTACCCCTTCACGCTGAGCCGAATTCATAGTCTCACTATCGATACCTCTGACTTTGGTCATCTTTGGTGGCACTAGTGTTCAGTGTGTGAGTGTGTGTGTTATCTTTCCTGCTTCTGTCGGAGAACCGAGGTATTAAATTTGCATGTACGCCGCCTGTCCGTTGCAGTTTGCCTTGAAAATGGCGGGGTGTTCTCCCGCCGAAATATCGGCGGTCGCTGAAAGTGTTACCTGGCTGAATTCCCGGAAGTTATTTGAAAGTTGTATACGCCAGGAGAAACTCAGGTCTCTTATTTGTAGTTTATTTACCACAGCTCAGCCGGACTCATCAATATACACTTTTTTACAATGCTGGCAAGTTATTTAATATATACTAATCTGTGGCAAGGGTTGCATTTTGTCTTTACTATTGAATAAAAATTCAGATATGTTATTGGTGTTACAAAATGCAGGGCTGTAGTTCCGAGACTTTCTTGCAAGATTGTCTGAAGCGTTGGCAAGGGAAGGAAATTTGCAGCAGGCTTTGAAACTAAGGAGTGATTTTTGTTGGCCAGCGTACAGAATAGATGTAATTTTATTCATTTTTTTCGTAGAATGTTATCAGGGCAGAGTTATAGCCATTGCTGGAAGTAGTTTGTTTGATGGTTTGTAGTTCTGTTTGAAAGGTTCATTTGGATAATGGAACAGATATGAGGCAATGCACCACTGAATCTAAAGCTACATGTTTGTTGCTGTGTGGATGCTGGGAGCTTCCAGGGATTACTGCATCAGTAGCTGCGGTTTTCTGTAACTGCTAAATACGTATTTTGTTGTATTAATGTCTACATTAAGGTTCAAAAATGGTTCAAATGGCTCTGAGCACTATGGGACTTAACATCTGTGGTCATCAGTCCCCTAGAACTTAGAACTACTTAAACCTAACTAACCTAAGGACATCACACACATCCATGCCCGAGGCAGGATTCGAACCTGCGACCGTAGCAGTCGCGCGGCTATATTAAGGTCCAAGTAGTTTATAGAAGACCCTTCTACCTACGTTGTAAACTGAATCTTCTTATGTTGTGAGTTTAAATGCTGTAGTAATGTATCTAAATGTCTAGCAGTACCGGCCCACAAACAGAGCACGTCACCGACATTTCAGAACCAGTACTCAATTTTACAGTTCAGTGGCTCTTTCTGTAGGAAATTTTGTTTGAAACTGTCCATGCAAATTTCGGATAGTATAGGAGTAAGAGGTGAACCTAAGAACATTAGAAGGTCTTTTCTGCTTTAATGTTATTATTATCATGTTCTGCCAGGCACCGACAGAAAATTCATTAAATGTTAATATATTAGAAATTACCTTCAGTTTTAACAGTTTCCGCCTTACAAAACTTCCACAATGGACAAGAATTATTTATTAACGTTAATGCGAGAAAGAACAGAAAAACAAAATACGGCATTTAGGGAGGTTATACCAGTGATAGGCAGCTAGTAGTAACTTTGCATTGTTTGATCTCCGGTAGGTCAAGCTAGTGATTGGAACAAGTATGTTAACATCCAGAAACACTACAAGTATTCATATTTTAAACATTTGCCCAAAAATACTTTTGATACCTGATCGCATAGGCTTGGGATGTTTATATAACACTAAATAAATTAAGCTTGCTTTATCCTCTTTCAAAAAAGTTTCGCTTGATCTTAGGAGATAGCAGTTGTCTTATATAGAAGCCAAACTGGGAAGATGCGGCTAAGTGAATGGCGAACTGTCAGGCAGCTAATACTCGCCCTCACACGCTCAGTATGTATTGATAATATTGACAATATATTGGTCGACATCAATATTGTTCGCGAATATTTCTAGCACTGACAGTACGACAATACTCGCTGTCAGATGGCTATTAAATTGACGTATTGACAATAATATTGAACATGTGATGGCCCCTTAACTTCCGGGTGACATTTTTACCATTGCAAACGACAGGCACGAGTCTTATGTTGTTAAAATTGTAGGATGTGGTCGAAACTGCTGAAACTCACGAGAGCAGAGCTCACTAAAACTGTTACAGATTGTACGACGGGCCAAACGTCGGCGGAAAATGCGTCCCGGGCTGAGTGGATCAAAACCAACAGCCAGCCGGATCCGGCCGCCGGTTGCCTACCCGTGTTCTAGAGGTCCCTCCTGTTAATATCAACCAGCTCAAGTGCTTATACAACCATGGTAACCTTTTTCTACAATGCGAACGATTAGAAAACATAGAATCAACCACCATATCCATATTACATAGTTTGAATACACATTGAAACAAGGTCCCTGAAATAGCAGACGTTCTCTCACATTTATTGAGATCTTTAGTAAGTTCGTAGATCGTGTCTCGTAGCACTTTTCTGTACTTAGTGCACAGAGTGTACTTGACAATGCTTAGAACAATATAGAGTGAAGTGCGTGCTATCTTCCGATTTCTTCATGCTGAGGGGTTCCGCCTGATTTCATGCAGCCCACATAACAGTCAAGTCATGCGTGACAGCAAAGTACGGCCGTGGTATGCGAACGTATGAAGCAGAACGTACAGACTTACGTAATTCAAGCGATCAGGGAATGAAGAGCCTGTCAGCCGATGATATTGTTCAGCGAGTGGATCAGGCGATTCTAGAAAATCGTCCGCAAAGGTCAATTCAGAACAAGCGAAAAGGAATGTTGTCATCATACAGTTTCGTTCTTCAAGACAATGCTCGGCCCCGCAGTGCAGCTGCAACAAAGACACTCTTGTAGCATTTTCAATGAGAAGTGATAGCTCATCCACCATTCAGCTGGGGCTTGGCTACCTCTGTTTTTCATCTCGTTGCTCACACGAACCGCTGGATATGAGGACAGCATTTTCGTACAAGCAGCGAGCTGCAGACCATCATCGAAAATTGGTGGAAAGCTCGGGTATCTCCCTCACATACGAGGGGCGTTGGAACATAAGTTTCCCTTGTCGACTGTGGGCAGAGTTGTGTGATAAGGGTGAAAGACGACACGGCGACATGGTGTTCAGCCTAGAACAGCTCGTGCATTACCATGAATCTGGCAATGACCTTCTGTTTCCGATTGTGACGGAAGATGAAACGTGGGTCCACCATTATACGACCGAATCGAAGGCCGCATCCAAGGAATGGAAACATCCGTCATCACTTGTCCCAAAGAAGTTCAAAAGCACTCCGTCTGCAGGTAAAGTGCTACTTACCGTTTTCTGGGACGCCAAAGGAGTTTTGCTGCTGGACTTTCTGGAAGATGCAACCATCAATGCTGCACGGTACTGTGCCACTCTGTCGAAACTGGAAGGGCTGATTCGGAAAAATCGGCCTGGCCTTCTCAGATCTGGCGTTCTGCTGTTGGATGACAATGCGAGACCACACACGCCGACGGCAACGCAAAACCATATTGCAACTCTTGGTTGGGAGCGCCTACACCATCCGCCTTACAGTCCGGATCTCGCACCAAGTGACTTCTCTCTGTTTCCTGCTGTGAAGAAGACTCTCGGCGGAAGGAGCTTTGACAGCAGTGCTGCCGTCAAACAAAGAGTTCAACGCTTCTTCCGTATGCAGCGCCCTGATTTTTTCCTGGAAGGCTTTCTGAAGCTTATAAAGCGGTATGACAAATGTCTCAATGTACTTGGAAATTATGTAGAAAAATAAAGATATGTCTTATCTTCAATGTCTCATTCTCTTTTTTCTTCCTTTCACACACAACTCTGACCACAGTCGACAGGGAAAACTTATTTTCCAACGCCCCCACGTACCTTATTATGTTATGTGGGATATAACCAATGACGTGTAATCTATCTCCTTCTATACAAATAAAAATGTAAATGTTCGTTTCATGAAAATTTATATATATATATATATATATATATATATATATATTATTTTTTTCGAAAAAAATCGGTCAAAAGCTTTCGGTGATAAAAAATTTTCATGAAACGAACATTTACATTTTTATTTGTATATATATATATTATATTTGTATATATATATATTAGAAACAACGTTGAACTCTAAAACAACTGCGACAAGCGTGTTTTTAGATCACTATTTTTTAAATATGTATTGCGCGTTATGACGCACTTTTTTCTTTGAAAAACTGTCTCCAAAATTTAGGTGTTTCGTATACTCGGAATTTTTATGTGAATGTCCAGTCTTTATTTTAGAATTCCAGCCAGTCTTAAAAACATCCAAATATTCGATGCCGTGGGAAACCTACCTCTATCTCGTTACGTTGGATTCAACTAGCAGCAGCAATGCACCGATCCGACGAGCGTGAGTTGCGTGGACTTATAAGCTTGCTAACAGTCTCTCCCTCCCGAACAGAACAGCTGAGTGGCATTTCGGCCCTGCACCAACAGGAGAAAGCATTCGCGATAGGCGGACTAGTGAAGAAGAACTGAAAAAAATGAGGAAGACTAAATGGAGAAAACTAGAAGATGACGATTTTAAGGTATTTTGAAGGTCAAGTCGGTTTTATAAACTAAGAAATTTTTTAGTTAGGCTTTGCAGTCTGATACTAAAAAGGGTAAATATATTATTTTTTTTTAATAAATTGCTTGCAAGTTAAGATGCATCTTATAGTCTATAGCGTCTTATAGTTAGTAAAATACGACACACACACACACACACACACATATATATATATATATATATATATATATATATATATATATATATATATTCCTCTGACCTTCGAACCTTGTTTACTGCTGTTGATAATTCAGATTCTGTAGTGGTATTCTGATCTAAAGCCAATGAGCCATAAATACAACTTTCCTGTTAGCTAATAGGAAGGAGAAGATGGACAGAGGGGTGGCAGTAAATGAAATGAACATATAAAGCAGAAAAGAGGAGATAGACAGAGAGGATATGTATGGAGAGGGGGGAGGACAAGATGGACAGAGAAAGGGTGGAGGAGAGGTTTGACTAAGAGACGGGGAGAGAAAAGGGGTGGGAGATGATAGTGAGGGGGAGAGGGAGGGAGGGAGAGAGAGAGAGAGAGAGAGAGAGAGGGAGGGAGAGAGTGGGGAAGGAGAAGAATGGCACAGAGGTGGAGAAGGTAGTACAAAGAAAGAGGGGAAGGAGGTGGAGTTGGGTAAAGAAAGGGGGAGGGGGAGATGGACAGATAGGAGATTAGGACATACATCTAATTCCCAGACATCTTAGAAACGTGTGCTTTCTCTTTTGTTTCTTTTCCATTTATGCAGACTGAACCACAGGAGAGTGTGGACAGGTACTGCCAATATTGCATAAATATTGTTAAATAAGTATGAACCGACTATATCTTGATGCCTCAGAATATGTGCTATTAACTGATCACTTTTTATGGCAAGTTGTACCATAAATTCCTTTCTTCCTTATTTCTATTCAGTCTCTCGTCATTGCTTATTCAATTCAACCAGCTAATCTGTAGCGTTTCGTATTTTAGAAATGACTGTTCTTTTCTTCCAAGAATTATCACTGATCCATATGAATAATCGAATAGTCTGAGTGGTTCAGTACAGAAGAGCTTATGGCGTGAAGAGAGTAGCAAATTCTTGTGGTTGTGGGTTCCACTGCTGGGTAAGAGGGCCACAGTTTATTGCCTGCTGACTATGATGCTCGGAGATGTCTGGAAGGACGAATACCATCGAGTAATAGCAAACATTTGACCATTGCATATATCAGTGTTTTGCATAATATGAATAGCATAGTTTCTACTGAATGTAACTGTAGGCATTTTTAATTTTTTCCCAAGTCACTATCAGTTGGATCAGGATCTGAGTTCTGATGTCCTGTATCCCGAGTGTCATGACGAGCTTCTAATGAGAGTTGTTACCTTTGCCAGAAAATAAATTTAAGATTGAAAATGCAGATTGTGTTCTAAGTAGTTAATCTCATTAATCAACATTTGAATAATAATAGTATTAACCTAAGTTTCAAGATAACATTTGGAAGAAGTATTGAATAGAACTTAATCTATCAAATTTCACTAATCTCTTTGTTATAAATTGTATTATAATTTTTGATTTTGATTTTATTCTATTTTTTATTATCATTTTTTTTCTCTTTGCTGGGATTATGTGTGGCGATATCGTAGTTCAGAGATGCAATAATGCTTTGTTGCCTATTTAAAAGCATTATTATCTGAATGGAGCAATGTTAATATTAATATTTGGGTATTTTAAAAGCGTTCTGTGTCACACGTCGTGGCACCAAGAGTTACATGGAGAACACGCACCTTGATAGTCGCCCATAGCAGTTTCATTCATTTGTCACCCCCATTCATTTATCACCGTAATAAGTAACTCTAAATTTTCTGATTCTAGATGTTGACTAAATTATTCCATAAGTACAAAATTTTTACTCGAGCAGTAACTATTGTCACACAAAGGAGTATAACAGACTGTTGCCTGAACACATTCTACTCAAAATCTAATTGTGTAAAGAATAAGATGTCCACTTTAGAACTAGCTACCGCATTAGTTTATTAACTTATTATTATTTCACCGAAATACAAATAAAATTCAGTCATACTCCTAACTAATAAACCAAAATTAAATTTCATAATTACGTTTGCTTTAATGAAATCATAAGAGGGACAATATAATAAATAGTAATTGTGGTCATGGCTTGTACACTTTCTCAAATCTTTCGTGGTAAAAATAATTCAATATTGATGCCTCCTCGCCCAGTTATTAGGTACAAGTAAGCATAATGAAAATAATTAACCGGAACCAAGTAGGAGGCCCGCAATACCTACCATACAAATAACGGACCTGCTGTGGAATGCGCATCTTCTAGGTAATGAAAAATCTGATCTGTGGCGCTTTATTAGCATAACTTCGAAAACGCTGCAAACATCATCCTCACATGAAAAGACAGTTAAAGTACCATCACATGATATACACATACAGCCAAGGAAAATGTATGCGTCATCATGCCACTGAATGGTTTATATAGGATAAGTCAGTACCATCACATGATATACACATACAGCCAAGGAAAATTTATGCATCGTCATGCCACTGAATGGTTTATATAGGATAAGTCACAACCGTAATGAAAATCTCTCACGAGCTGATGGTAGTAGTTTGTTGAGTATTTTGATAGAAGAAACTTTCGTGTCTCCAGTGACTCGTAACCGTGTCGCTGGTTCGGTTTGCTATCCCAGTTACCTGTGTATTATACTGATAAAATATACATAGCAGAGTAAATACTGTAACATAAATGTTTCCCGTACTCCTAAGGAAAAAATTTCCATTGCCTGTTTGCAACAAAGCTATACACACTCTTTTGTTTCTTCGTCCGACAGATTTTCATGACTAAAAGGTGAGACACTGGTCTCGAACAGGAATGGATAACGAAATTAAAAAACAAAAAATTAAGAGAAATGACAGGATGCTAAATAACAAAACATAAATGTCTCGTTAGGCGAGCCGTTCAGAATGTCGCCACCCATGATCTCAACAATACTGCACCATGAACGGTCTCACATGCACGAAAATCACAGTATTTTGCGCAATCACTACAACTGCGTCAGTGTTTTCATAAGGTATCGACTATCTAAGATGTAATTCAAAAACGAAAAAATATTCGCTTCGCCTATACTTCAGAGCTAACTTCGAGAAAGACGGGGAAATTACAGACAGGATCTATCGTACCTTTCTAAGTAGGTGTATGCTACGACAATTTACCGTTCTCTAGTCATAAAACCTATCGCATCAACATTAGACGAATTCAGAACACACAGGGCTATGCATTGGTAAAGCTGTCAATCTGTCGCTTCTCGAAATTACCCCTGTAGTATTTACCTAATTTGGGATTCACGCAACCAATTTTTAATTGACTCAGACTTACTTTTAACGATAAATCGTCAGTACGTCACCAAAATCAAAACTTCGGGTGCTGGAGGCACTAACTATTACAACACTACAGCCAACGATTACTTAACAAATATTTACCAATACAGTAATACATATCTGTACCTCTCGACAGCTTCATTCGTATCATAAGGCGCTTCTCTGATGAATAACTCTTGCTAACTTGTCAAAGGGGGCCACATATTCAACCGCCCGTCTTCGGCGACTGCTGCTTGCCCGCTAATCACGAAACTATTCTGTTGCCTGGCAACAGACTAACTATTGTTCGCTCAGAGACGTTGTTTCTTTTCTGATGAGGTCGCACTCTTTGTCGCATTGCGATTGCAGGCAGCTCCTTTAATTGTTGGTCTCTCACGGGTACAGAAACCTTATGTAATTATGCGGATAAAAATCTTAGATTTGAAGTGAGAACTCAGTGTAAACTGCTGTACGGTAAGACTTAAAAACCTGGAAATGGCGTCACAGCCTGTCTCTTGGCAGCCTCTGTCCAGTTCCTGACACCTGGATTTGATGCTGATCTGTTTCGTCACTAGTGCTTAGATTGAAATTCCAAATCACCTGACCCGGGCAAGTATAAGCGAGCATGTTGAGTTTGTTGGTATGGCCGTGTAAATATTAGTTTTATGCACGAAACGCACTCTTCCTACCAGTAAAGTAATATTTAATTTCCAAGATTTAACTGTTTGGTAACGCCTCAAAACGTTGGGTTTTCTTGTTTTTCCAATTTTTTTCTGGTTTACACGTTTTTCGAAGCCCGTTATTGACGTACAAGTTTGAAATTTGGTTTAAAGGTGTGACAATCTTCCTCTGTAATGATGAAAATGGATTGCGGCCTGGTATGTCACTCTAGGACTCTACGACGCTCCTAACAGCAAGGTATCGATGTGTCGATACATTCGAAAAAAACAACCGCTACAGTTCTTAAGTTGGTACTGCTGACACACCTCGGACGATTGAACCCTACTCAAAGGACATGGTGCAGCTCAACGAATGTGAGATGAGCCCTTTGGAGTGTAGTACGACTGCAATTTTGTGCTCTGATATACAGGATCAAACCACTAGGGACCGTTCAAAACCATTCAACGAAATCTGGCACGCGATCCAAAACAGCAAAGGGTGTTACTGTTTTTTCAGCTTCCCTCCTTTCGCGTCCTCCAGTGCCGTGATCGCGGAGGGTTGCAACACTGATATGTGTGTGAACAAAACTGGAAAAAAACTTCCTGGCAGATTAAAACTGTGTGCCCGACCGAGACACGAACTCCGGACCTTTGCCTTTCGCGGGCAAGTGCCCTACCAACTGAGCTACCGAAGCACGACTCACGCCCGGCACTCACAGCTTTCTGCAAGGCTCGCAGGAGAGCTTCTGTAAAGTTTGGAAGGTAGGAGACGAGGTACTGGCAGAAGTAAAGCTGTGAGTGCCGGGCGTGAGTCGTGCTTCGGTAGCTCAGTTGGTAGAGCACTTGCCCGCGAAAGGCAAAGGTCCCGAGTTCGAGTCTCGGTCGGGCACACAGTTTTAATCTGCCAGGAAGTTTCATATCAGCGCACACTCCACTGCAGAGTGAAAATCTCATTCTGGAAACTGGAAAAGATCCCTCTAAGACCCCCCCCCCTCCTCAGTGCCGCCCACGCTCCTTTGCTGAGCATATTAAAAGTATACCTGTCAGAGATTTCGACATCAGTTCTGCTGAGAGCTTCGTCGCGGCTGCTCTTGCTTCAGAGGGTAGGCAATTCTCACCTAAGGGGCTTGGAGGGTTCGAAGTATGAACAGTGAACGCAACTTTTGCGTGGTTTATTAAAGTAAGAAAGTGCAGACATGCAACTTCGATGGTTCTCATTATAAAACTACTTGCACAAATTTCTTTTGCTTAAATTTATCTGCTAATGGTCTGTAGACCAAAGTAACATCACTATAATGACGATTACTAATTTCATTTTCTCTTTCCAAAGTTCGTAAAGTATTACTCGAAAAGGGTGTTATTTATCATCTCGTTAGTTTTATTCTGCTACAAAGTTTTATTCTGCTGAGTTTAATGAATAGACTTACTTTCAAAATTCGTCCCATCACGACATGGCGAGCGTTATCAGCAGGCAGGGTTACTGATTTTTCCAGAGGAAAGTTCTCAAGGTGCGATAGCGTTAATTGGTGGCTCGGTGGTAAATGCAGACACTGGGAACCATTAATTATCAGAATGATAATGAAAGGTAAGAACGAAGCGAGGTGTACACTTTGTTTCTAAATACAACGAACTACTTATTTGTCCACTAAACGCCCTGGAGGATGTAGAATAGCCTAATTAACATTCACCCACTAAACGCACTGTAGAATGTAGAATAGCCTAATTAATATTCACGCACTAAAGGTACTGGAGGATGTAGAATAGCCTAATTAATATTCAGACAGGTACAAACGAGGTGTACTAGTAAGAGATGTCGGTGTAGTATAAAATGGTGTTTAGAGTGCGGAGTGCAGAGCTAGACGTTGCAGCAAACATCCGAGTTAATGGCAAGATCAGGCAGCTTAGCAGGTGTGACAAGACAATCGTAGTAAAAGACAATAAGATTTACGAATTAGAAGAGAGTTTGGGGTGCTATAACTGTGATGGGCTTGTGTGTAGTGTGGTGTAACGTTTGTGTTGGATGGAGTCGAGAGAGCAGGTGAAAGCTGGAACCAGCACATAGGAACTCTCCTCACGAATAACACCAGGAGGGCCCGGAGCTTAACATCCGCGTCAACTGGCAACGCTCGACTTTGCTTAACTTCGGTGATATGACGAGAACTGGTGTATTAAGCGAGGCAATGCCGTTCGAATGTGTAGAAAATAATAATCGAAATGAACCTGGAAACTGAGTATTAAAATTTCAGCAAGAGGAAAAACCGTTTAATTTATGGAAGGAATATTTACAAATGGACATGATATTACGTTGTAACATGGGTTTACAGAAATTCCATTCTATACAAATACTGCTACACGTGGGGAAAGGTAAAGAAGTAATTATTAAGATTTAACTCTCTTATATCGCAAGTGTGTCATCAGTCCTAGATCTAGTACACGTGCTAATGTTTATTAGTGTTGGTTGCTGTCAGAGAGTGGCCTTACAACGTCACCAAAGTTAGGCTTACGTAATGACCGATCCATACAAAGCTCTAACAGAAACAAAACTTATTAATGGCGGTGCTCTAGACGTAGATGCAAAATGCAGTCCTGTACCAATACTACAGCGTCCAAAAGTCCACTTTTTTGCGTGAAGTTGACGGCGGCAAATCGTGCATTTCTCTCGTGTGGTTACGACTACTGTGGCCCCAGAGATGATATTTTGATACCTGCCGACAATCTGCATCCTCATAGATCGAGTCCACGCAATTCACATCCAGGTACTTCTTTGCCCGGAG
The DNA here is from genome assembly GCF_023898315.1 of Schistocerca nitens. Classification (NCBI taxonomy): domain Eukaryota; kingdom Metazoa; phylum Arthropoda; class Insecta; order Orthoptera; family Acrididae; genus Schistocerca; species Schistocerca nitens. Next base: position 565,059,553 of record NC_064621.1, read on the forward strand.
TTCAAAGCTAGGTGGCGGTTCGGGAGCACTTTGACGATGGTGTGAAACAGAGTTTCACAAAATGATTAATAAAAATAAATCCTTCCATGACTCAGCAAACGCTTATAACCTATAATTCTAATATTACATTTGAAATTAAAAATATAGGGGGAATAAAAGGTCAATGTAACTGGAACCTTACAAACTGAGATGGAAACATTTATTAAACTAGAAATAACCTATAGTCTCGTAGTATATCAATTTAATGGCATTCACAAATACGTATGGTCAGTGTGCGCAAGAGCTGCGTTTGGTCACCTGTAGACAGTCAGTAGAAACTGCAAGTCGGTGAGACTAAATATGATACCATGCACGACTGTCATGAGTGGTACAATGAGTTCTGGATTTTGGAACAACACATTTCTGTAGTAAGCTTACAACCTAGAACTGTCGCGTTGTGAGTTTACTTTTCCAGCGATCTGCAGTAATATGTAAGTAAACGTTGTTTTTCAAAGGAATTGATACTGAGAGACTGGGATCAAGATATTTCTGAGAAACGGTGTAACTGCTGATACTGCATGTCTAAGACATATCTGAACAGTTATCGATATCTTCTGTAACACTTTGTTTTTCTCAGACAAAGATTTTATTTGTTATCCGACAGCAGCCAAAAAGAAAACTCTAATGTGTTCAGCGAAAATAAGTACTGGAATGCTCAACAATTCCAGAAACGAGTTTTGTCGGTGGTTTCTCCCAGTTTTTACGCTCGCGAAACTTGGGGACTTAACTTTCTAGTTTCGATGTCCCTTTCAACGACATGTTGCATCATCATCAAGTGTAATCAGATCTAAGCAATTGAAAACTACTTTCATTTCTCACAGAACTTTCACGTAAAAATTAATTCAGTATCTGTTTCATTACAATCCACTCTCAGGCGTCGATAATAACACGTTTCTGCACTACGCGCAGCGTTACGTGAAGAAGAAGAAGCTGTAGAGAGTTCAGATTTTCACACCCGACACTACACTTATCCCATTTCTTATAGAAGGTCACTATTCCACATCTTGTCGCAGAAATGGTAATGGTAAAAAAATATTCAGAACTACGTCCAGTTCCTGTACTTTATCGTGTGAAACGCTTTTGAACATTTATTGTCACAAGGAAATGGTTTTAGTTTCTAATTTAAATTTATGTTTAAGTTATTGTTATATGTTTGTCAGGCAGCAAATTGACAACAGTTCATATCAAATGCTCTATACTTCACAAATTATTCACGATAAATTTTCAGAAGCCTACAATATATTTTCAGCCGATCAAGCTCAGGCTTAAGAAGCAGCAACTTCTACGTACTTTCGTACTGTTAGTAGAGCGAGTTACGTTGCTCGTCTTGGTCCTCTTCCTTTCTCTTCGTTCCATGCCGGGAGCCAGAATTTCATCTCGCATATCTATCTTTCTTCTGTACAAATTAGTCTTCTTCCAAAGTAAGAGCACAACTCTAGAAGTCTTAATGCTGCTATCTTGGCACCAGGTAATGGTTTTATCACTTGTTGTTGTTGTGGTCTTCAGTCCTGAGACTGGTTTGATGCAGCTCTCCTTGCTACTCTATCCTGTGCAAGCTTCTTCATCTCCCAGTCCCTACTGCAACCTACATCCTTCTGGACCTGCTTAGTGAATTGATCTCTTGGTCTCCCTCTACGATTTTTACCCTCCACGCTGCCCTCCAATGCTAAATTTGTGATCCCTTGATGCCTCAAAACATGTCCTACCAACCGATCCCTTCTTCTAGTCAAGTTGTGCCACAAACTTTTCTTCTCCCCAATCCTATTCAATACCTCCTCATTAGTTACGTGATCTACCCACCTTATCCTCAGCGTTCTTCTGTAGCACCACATTTCGAAAGCTTCTATTCTCTTCTTGTCCAAACTGCTTATCGTCCATGTTTCACTTCCATACATGGCTACACTCCATACAAATACTTTCAGAAACGACTTCCTGACACTTAAATCTATACTCGATGTTAACAAATTTCTCTTCTTCAGAAACGCTTTCCTTGCCATTGCCAGTCTACATTTTATATCCTCTCTACTTCGACCATCATCAGTTATTTTGCTCCCTAAATAGCGAAACTCCTTTACTACTTTAAGTGTCTCATTTCCTAATCTAATCCCCTCAGCATCACCCGATTTAATTTGACTACATTCCATTATCCTCGTTTTGCTTTTGTTGATGTTCATCTTATATCCTCCTTTCAAGACACTTTCCATTCCGTTCAACTGCTCTTCCAAGTCCTTTGCTGTCTCTGACAGAATTACAATGTCATCGGCGAACCTCAAAGTTTTTATTTCTTCTCCATGAATTTTAATACCTACTCCGAATTTTTCTTTTGTTTCCTTTACTGCTTGCTCAATATACAGATTGAATAACATCGGGGAGAGGCTACAACCCTGTCTCACTCCTTTCCCAACCACTGCTTCCCTTTCATGCCCCTCGACTCTTATAACTGACATCTGGTTTCTGTACAAATTGTAAATAGCCTTTCGCTCCCTGTATTTTATCCCTGCCACCTTCAGAATTTGAAGGAGAGTATTCCAGTTAACGTTGTCAAAAGCTTTCTCTAAGTCTACAAATGCTAGAAACGTAGGTTTGCCTTTTCTTAATCTTTCTTCTAAGATAAGTCGTAAGGTTAGTATTGCCTCACGTGTTCCAACATTTCTACGGAAACCAAACTGATCTTCCCCGAGGTCCGCTTCTACCAGTTTTTCCATTCGTCTGTAAAGAATTCGCGTTAGTATTTTGCAGCTGTGACTTATTAAACTGATAGTTGGGTAATTTTCACATCTGTCAACACCTGCTTTCTTTGGGATTGGAATTATTATATTCTTCTTGAAGTCTGTGGCTATTTCGCCTGTCTCATACATCTTGCTCACCAGATGGTAGAGTTTTGTCATGACTGGCTCTCCCAAGGCCATGAGTAGTTCTAATGGAATATTGTCTACTCCCGGGGCCTTGTTTCGACTCAGGTCTTTCAGTGCTCTGTCAAACTCTTCACGCAGTATCTTATCTCCCATTTCATCTTCATCTACATCCTCTTCCATTTCCATAATATTGTCCTCAAGAACATCGCCCTTGTATAAACCCTCTATATACTCCTTTCACCTTTCTGCCTTCCCTTCTTTGCTTAGAACTGGGTTGCCATCTGAGCTCTTGATATTCATACAAGTGGTTCTCTTCTCTCCAAAGGTCTCTTTAATTTTCCTGTAGGCAGTATCTATCTTACCCCTAGTGAGACAAGCCTCTACACCCTTACATTTGTCCTCTAGCCATCCCTGCTTAGCCATTTTGCACTTCCTGTCGATCTCATTTTTGAGACGTTTGTATTCCTTTTTGCCTGCTTCATTTACTGCATTTTTATATTTTCTCCTTTCATCAATTAAATTCAATATTTCTTCTGTTACCCAAGGATTTCTATTAGCCCTCGTCTTTTTACCTACTTGATCCTCGGCTGCCTTCACTACTTCTCCCTCAGAGCTACCCATTCTTCTTCTACTGTATTTCTTTCCACCATTCCTGTCAATTGTTCCCTTATGCTCTCCCTGAAACTCTCTACAACATCTGGTTCTTTCAGTTTATCCAGGTCCCATCGCCTTAAATTCCCACCTTTTTGCAGTCTCTTCAGTTTCAATCTACAGGTCATAACCAATAGATTGTGGTCAGAATCCACATCTGCCCCTGGAAATGTCATACAATTTAAAACCTGGTTCCTAAATCTCTGTCTTACCATTATATAATCTATCTGATACCTTTTAGTATCTCCAGGATTCTTCCAGGTATACAACCTTCTTTTATGATTCTTGAACCAAGTGTTAGCTATGATTAAGTTATGCTCTGTGCAAAATTCTACAAGGCGGCTTCCGCTTTCATTTCTTCCCCCCAATCCATATTCACCTACTATGTTTCCTTCTCTCCCTTTTCCTACTGACGAATTCCAGTCACTACTGGCAGCTATTACGGTAAACCCCTCTGATGCGTTTATAACATGTGCATCAGAATGTGGAGAAGCTACATCTTGCTGTAAGTACATTGGTTTCAGTAAAGTATAGTGTTATCGATTTCTCAAAATATCACCAACCAGACGTCGCAAGCAGAAGCGAAGTGATACAGAAACTACGTAAGTATTTTGGGCGGGTTATACAGTACGTAAAGGGAGACCATGGGGGGATTGGAATGCGGTTGTAGAGAAGGAACAGAAGAAATCGTTAGGGAATAATATGTGTTTGGCACTTGGAATGACAGAGAAGAAAGGTTAACTGAGTTGAGCGATAAATTTGAGCTGGTTATATAAAATATTCTGTTCAAGAACCACAAGAGGAGGAGGTAGGGCTATACTAGTTACTAACAACCTTCCACACGGAGCACGTCCGTATCTCATCACTGACTTCTAGTATCAGCCGCACGCAGTTGACGTCAACAGGTGTATGAATTTCTTCATTTTTAATATAAATTTATACCAGCTGATGTCCCACTGTCTTCCATTTCAACTATGGATGAACGAAGATACTCGGAAAAGGCCGGGGGATACAGGAAGATTACAGTTAGATTACGTCAGCCAGAAATTCAGAAATAGCAAACTGGACTGTAAGGCGTACCTAGGAGCAGACATAGACTAGTCAGATCTCAAGTTGGTAACGATGAAGAATAAGTTGAAATTTAAGAGACTAGTGAGCAAGAATCAATGCGCAAAGAAGTGACGTAAGGAAGTACTAAGAAACTGAGGGATACGCTTGAAGTTCTCTGAGCTGGTAATTAATAGTTCACTAAGCTGTTTAGTTCAAGGAGAATGAACATCTCTAAAAACGGTATAGCAGAAGATGGAAAGAAAAACATAGGTACAAGGGGGTTAACTGCAAAGTAAACATGAGTAACCCTCTGCCTCCTCCGACCCCCAAAATACTCCAAGAGCCACGCCAACAGCGAACAGTGAACAAAACAGTTGTATGTTAATTTAGATTAAGATACGTTATCTTTAAGTAATAGTCTCCTTCATGCATAAACACCTAATTATGAGGAAAACATGCTTCAAACACGTTGAAATATGTATAATTAAACATAAAAAAGTGACAGGCAGCAGAAAATACAAATAACAATTTGCTGCGTATGAAGTGCTCATCTTCTCGCTGTGACAAATTCGAGTAAAAACTCGACCTGTCGAAGATTACCTCCATCTACTTCACCTTGTGCAAGTGAGTTTTGTGGCTGACACCATTTTATACAAGGATGTCGACATGAGGTATTTAACGTGTTTCTGGGGTATTGCCTCCCAGGCTTCTTCGATTAAGTCCTTAAGTCCAAAAAACTTCGAATATGAGTTCTGGAGGCAGAGGAAGGTCATCCGACCCGTGACTTCATGTCATACATGCTGACTGTGGGCTACGGATAAACCAAGATAAACTTTTACTACTTCTTTACAAACAGTTCTAGAGGGACCTAAATATGATCTGCTTGGAATTTGCCCTGTTTGAATGTAACATACTTCGTGTATTGAATGAAGAGTTTGGCAAGTATTACGTCTCTTATGTTATGATTCTTGCTATCAGTATTCACAGCATGCATCAATAACGGCGAATGAAGACATGCAAAGTCCACCAGAGTGCCGACGGGTCCAGTTCTCGACCATTATTGATTAAAAGACGATCATGGTCGAATCTATGAGTGTAACTGTCCAGGAATGAAATATATTGGAGGTGTGGATAAGCTAAGACGAAATGGCTGCATGAAAAATGTAAAGAAATCGAAAAGGAAATGATTGTCGGAAGAACTGACATTGCATAAACAAAACTCAAAACAACCTGTGTTGAAAATAAAAGCAAGGGGTAACTTTAAAGAGTGCAATGGCAACTCCACTGTTAAATGCAGAGGAGAGAGCGATAGTTGGAAAGAGTACGACAAAGGCCCCTATGAGCTGGAATACTTGTCTGATGACGTGGTAGGAGAAGAAAAAGGAGTCAACAGGAAAAATATAGGGGATTCATCATTAGAATCAGCATTTAAAAGAGCTTTAGACGACTTAAGATCGAAACAGGCAAAAAGGATGGGTAACAGTCCGTCGGAATTTCTAAAAGTATGGGGGAAGTGGCAACAAAACGACTGTTCACATCGGTGTCTGCAATGTATGAGACTGTCAATATGCCATCAGACTTACGGAAAAACATCATCCACACAATTCAGAAGGTAGTTAGACCCAACAAGAGCGAGAATTATTGCACAATAAGCTTAACAGCTCATGCATCCTAGCTGCTGAAATGAATAAAATACGGAAGAATAGAAAAGAAAATTGAAGCTCTGTTAAATGACGATCAGTTTGGCTTAAGGAAACGTAAAGGTACCAGAGTGACAGTTCAGACATTGATAATGGAAGAAAGAGTGAAGGAAAGTCAACAGGCATTCTTAGGATTTGTCGACCTAGAAAAAGCTTTTGACAATGTAAAATAGTGCAACATATTGTTGCCGCGCGGGATTAGCCGAGCGGTCTAGGCGCTGCAGTCACAGACTGTGCGGCTGGTCCCGGCGGAGGTTCGAGTCCTCCCTCGGGCATGGGTGTGTGTGATTGTCCTTATCATAATTTAGGGACTGATAACATTAGCAGTTAAGTCCCATAAGATTTCACACACATTTGAACATTTGAACAAGGTATTGTAAATTCTGAGAAAAATAAGGGGAAGTTAGAGGGAAAGGCCGGTAACACATAATATGTATAAGTATCAAGAGAGAACATAAAAAGGGTGTAAGACAAGGATGTATAGTCTTTCGTCCTGCTGTTCAGTCTATTGATCGAAGAAGCAGTGAAGGAAATTGAACAAAGGTTCAAGAGTGGTATAAAATTCCGGGTGGAAGAATATCAACCGAAAGATTCAATCCACAGTGAAAGGTAAGAGGTATTACAGGATCTGCTGAATGGACTGAACAGTCTAATGGTTCAAATGGCTCTGAGCACTATGGGACTCAACATCTGAGGTCATCAGCCCCCTAGAACTTAGAACTACTTAAACCTAACTAACCTAAGGACAACACTCACATCCATGCCCGAGGCAGGATTCGAACCTGCGACCGTAGAGGTCGGGTGGTTCCCGACTGTAGCGCCTAGAACCGCTCGGCCACATCGGCCGGCCAGTCTAATGGGTAAAGAATATGAATTGAGAGTAAACTGAAGAAAGACGTAAGTCATGAGAAGCGTCAGAAATGAGATCAGCGAGATATTTAACATCAGAGTTGGGAATTGTTCCAGCGTAACCATAAACGCCGGCACGAAGATGACGAAAGCAAGAGCAGAGAAGGCTGTGAGACGCCGTTAGCCAATAGCTCGCTCATCAGGACGGCACCACGGCAGGAGCGGCCTCTACACGAAGAGAGAGAATATGAGCGCCGCTCCTGCCACCCTCGCACTGTGCCAGCCCAGCCCTTCAAGAGCACTACGATAGCCGTTATTAGTGATCCAAAAAACTGTGTTACAAATTTGCATGAATATTGTGTATAGGTAAGAATTCTGACTTATTTGCATGTCGCCCCTCGCTTGCGACACCGTTGTAAGTTCAAAGTTAAGTGATGTCAGTCTTCTTTATGGCAATAAAAACTATTAATTTGATTTGCTTGAATTGTTTTATAGCATACCGAGAACGCAGCACCCTTTAGGCACCCTACAAGCGACGAGTGGGCAGGGCCCCACAGGGATCACGAAGTTGGCAAAGTCACGGAAGTCTGCTGCCAAGGCAGCGAAATAAACCAAGATGGAAGAAGCAGGAAGGATATAAAAAGCAGAGCACTGACAAAGTGGTCATTCCTCTCTAAGAGAAGTCTACTAGTATCAAATATTGACCTTAGTTTGAAGAAGGAGTATCTGCAAATGTACGTTTGGAGTTCATCATTGTATAGTGGTGGTACATGGACTGTGGGAAAACCAGAACGGAAGTTTTTGAGATGTTGTGACGGAGAAGTATGTTGACAAAAAGATGGGCTGGTAAGGTAAGAAATGAGGAGTTTCTCTACAGAATCGGCTATGAAAGGATGTATGGAAAACAATGACAGAAAGACGGGGCAGGATGATAGGATATCCATGAAGACATCAGGGCCTAACTTACATTGTACCAGAAGGAGCTACAGAGGGTTAAAAACTGAAGAGGACGACAGAGACTGGAATAATACCAGGAAATGTACTGCCTGAAAAAAATTAGTACACCTTTTTAGAGGTTTCCAATTCACCGAATATTTATTATTGCAAAGATGCAATAGGAGTACATGAAAAGATTACATTTACAGTTCAGTAGCACAGGCGGTTTTGAGGCTCCAGTTATTGACCCACTCTGGCATCGAGTCGATCACACAGATGAGAAATGCTGTCTTGGGGTGCGTTGTACCACACCTGCTCGATTGCTCGATAGAGATGAGCAAACCCGTTCATCCTTGGGAACTAGTTCACTGCTGATCGTTCTTTTTTGGGAACCGTTCATTTTTACTAGTTCACCGTTCATTTGTGCTTGGTATATGGTTCTTATGAAAAACTGAAAACTAGTAGTGTAGGTGACTGAAAGATTGCGGGCACCTAGAGGGGGCACTTGCCTCCCCCCTGGAGTATGGAGTGTTTATTCATTACAGAATTCTTACGCACTTTTGAAAGTAATTTCTGTGATTCTGCAGAACCTCTCGTTTAGCCAACTGTAGCCTTGTGTGGCTGATCGCAGGGAAATAATATAGGGTGGCGCACGGAAAACCGGCCCCGAGTACAGACTGCTCGCCAATTACGGACGATGTGTTGCCCGTTACGAGCAGATACAACAAACAGACAAACATGTAATAACAAGACAGTGAAGAAATACCAAGCTAATGCAAGCAACAATCGCGAAACAATCGATGACGATGTGTAGAGAGCTGGAGAAGAGAACATGAAAACCTCACGCGACGCGCATGGGCTATCGCTCATGTAGTCTTGTAAATCTGTTGGTGGCTGTTTCCCAACTTAATAGCCCACAAGTGCCTTGCATAAAATTCTTCGTTTCGACTTCCACTACATAGCTATGTTACGTTGTAAACAATAATCGTTTACACCCTATATATACTTCACGTTGTCTCTGAGTTCGTAGGCGAAGTAGAGACTTTATGGAAGCATAAAATAAAATGTGGTTTTCTCATACTTGCGTCACACGCTTAGTAAAAATTAGGTTTTTTGTTGCAGTATTAAAGTTAATGCAGCAATAATAATAATAATAATTAAGTTCGCAGTAATAAAGTTTTTGGTCTGAAAGCTCCTTCTGAAGAAATGTTTTTGAGATAATAAGTAAATACGATTTTATGGCAATCTATGTCTTTTCAAATGGAGAGGCACCGCTTTTCCTACTGAGCCAAAATGACCCACTAACCACTTTTTTTTTTCAAAGAAACCAAACTAGCAGGTAATGCAAATTGGAAACAAACAAACTTAAAAATAATTAAAGGCTTCCTAAATGTAATGTTTTGTATATGAAAGATACACGAAAATCGTTTTATATGAATTTTCTTACACTAAAAATTAAGCAAATTTTTGAAAGTTAGTTGCTAAATCAAGTCGATGAAACCAAAAAAGATATGAATAACAAAAAAACATGCCTTGTTATAAGTGTGTCTTCTGCTGTTCATCGATATAATGAAGTGAGCTGATATGCCCTTTTGTTACCTGAAAAGACGTACCTGTTACACACAACGTAATTTTTATGTAATTTACGCAGCTATAAAATACTTTTTGATTACCGGTCGTGGATGCTGAACAGCCAGAACCAAGTGCAAGAACAGTTTGGAACACAAGTAAAATGGGCGAGCGCAGTGAACGAAACGAACAACTGGATACTGAACTAACTAGGAGCAGTCGGCAGTGGAACTGAGACAGGTGGTCATGCGAAGAAAGACGAGTGCGGCCGAGGGAGACCGAGACGGAGACGAGCACGCGACCGAGGCTGGAACGAGAACTGCCGAAGAGACCGCAGCGACCGAAGTGAACTAGTGAACTATGAACCGATCGTTCTTCGTTCCCGGGAACTATAAGTAGACCGCCGCGACCGAAGTGAACTATGAACCGATCGTTCCTTGGAATTTGTTCCTCGGTCCTTTCGTTCATCTTGGTGAACCGTTCCATTGCACCCGGTCGTTCTCGAACTACCCATCTCTACTGCTCGACCTGTTCACGTAGTTCTGTAAGAGTAGTTGGTTGACTAGTTTCACGATTCACTTTTTGTCTACATCTCTATATCTACATCCATACTCCGCAAGCCACCTGACGGTGTGTAGCGGAGGGTACTTTGAGTATCTCTATCGTTTTTCCCTTCTATTCCAGTCTCGTATTGTTCGTGGAAAGAAAGATTGTCGGTGTGCCTCTGTGTGGGCTCTAATCTTTCTGATTGTATCCTCATGGTCTCTTCGCGAGATATCCGTAGGAGGGAGCAATATACTGCTTGACTCCTCGGTGGAGATATGTTCTCGAAACTTCAACAAAAGCCCGTACCGAGCTACTGAGCGTCTCTCCTGCAGAGTCTTCCACTGGAGTTTATCTATCATCTTCGTAACGCTTTCGCGATTACTAAATGATCCTGTAACGAAGCGCGCTGCTCTCCGTTGGATCTTCTCTAACTCCTCCATTAACCCCATCTGTCACGGATCCCACCCTGGTGAGCAATATTCAAGCAGTGGGCGAACAAGTGTACTGTAACCTACTTCCTTTGTTTTCGGATTGCATTTCCTTAGGACTCTTCCAATGAATCTCAGTCTGGCATCTGCTTTACCGACGATCATCTTTATATGATCATTCCATTTTAAATCACTCCTAATGCCTACTCCCAGATAATTTATGGAATTAACTGTTTCCAGTTGCTGACCTGCTGTATTGTAGCTAAATGATAAAGGATCTTTCTTTGTATGTATTCGCAGCACATTACACTTGTCTACATTGAGATTCAATTGCCACTCCCATCATATCCCACACGTACTCGATTGCAGACAAGTCTGGTGATTGTTCTGGCCGTCGACGTTGCCCCACATCTTGCAGTGCACTCTGAGTTTCACGGGCATTATCCTGGTGGAACAAGACGTCATCTTCCTGTTGCAAGAAGGGAAAAACTGGTATAACAACTTTCTTCACGAAACGAGCGCTGTCGGCGTGTCCTGTAGAGACACCAAATGTGAACAGGATTGTAGCTTATTGCACCCGAAACAATAAGGCCTGCGGTGTGGCCAGTGCGTCTTGGACGAATGCATTCCATCAGCAGGTTTACGTCGTACGAGCAAACGAACCATCACTTGGGTGCAGGCAGAATCTGTTTTCATCACTGAAGACCACGGCGCGCCATCCCATCTTCCAAGCAATCCTCCGACAGTATGAGTCGAACCCTGCATGTCGATGCTGTGGCGTGAGTGCAGGACGGTCTACAGGTGTGACTGCCCATAGTCCCACTGTTACTAACCTGTTCCAACTGTTCGTGTTAGGCGCTACAGTCAGGAACCGCGCGACCGCTACGGTCGCAGGTTCGAATCCTGCCACGGGCATGGATGTGTGTGATGTCCTTAGGTTAGTTAGGTTTAAGTAGTTCTAAGTTCTAGGGGACTGATGACCTCGGCAGTTAAGTCCCATAGTGCTGAGAGCCATTTGGACCATTTGTTCGTGTTAACACGTTTGGTCTCACAAGCCGTGCTGTGGTAGCTGAACGACCTGCCACTGCTGTCCTTACAGTGCGACGATTCTGGGGGGCGTCTGTGCTGCGTGGACGTCCAGAACCTCGTCTACGGATATGAGAATGGTCACTTGGACAGTGGCACCAGCATCGTTGCACAAAGGACGAAGCAGGTTCAACTTGTGTGGCAGTTATCCGAAAGGACCACCCCGCGACTCGGAAGGCCGCATTTCGACCACTTTCAAACTCGCTCAGTTACGAGGAAGCACCAGTGCACCTCCGTTGCACGTTTGCACCATTCTGAGCCTTCTCGCAGTGAGCATTCCCTATGAAAGGGCAGACACGGATGACGCTCTGCTAACTACGACACAACGCTAACTGTTGGCAGACGACGCTGAATCCATTATCGGTACACCTGCTATTCCCCACGTGGCATATCCCGTCATCTGATCAAAATCGACTTGGTCTTTACAGGTGTACTAATTTTCTCCGGCGATGTATAATCGCAGATGAAATTGTGGGGGATTACCAAGCCGGCTTTCGGAGGAACAGATCAACTATAGACCAAATATTCACCCTGCGTCAAATTTTGGAAAAGAAATGGGAATACAATAAACCAGTTCATAATCTTTTCATAGATTTTACAAAAGCATATGATTCGGTATTGCAATCAAAATTGTACAGGATTCTTTTGGAACTTGGAATACCAAAGAAGTATGTTAGACTTATATAAGTGAGTTGGAAGAACACAAAAGGTAGAGTACGCGTGGGGAAATTGGAGTCAGAAGAATTTGTAATAAAGAAGGGACTTAAGCAGGGAGATGCCCTGTCTCCGCTACTTCTTAATTTAGTCCTACAATATATTGTACGAATGGTTGAAGATAATTCAGAAGGTGTGGAGTTAAATGGAAATATTAAGATATTAGGGTATGCAGATGATCTAAACATCATTAGCGATAGGAAAGAATGTGTAACAGCAAATGCGAATGCGTTAATCAAGGCTAGTGAAGATGTAGGTCTAAGGATAAGTGAAGGCAAAAATAAATACCTGGTTACTACTAGAATGTCAACAGCAGTAGATCAGGAAATGTTAAGAGTTGGAGACATGCAGTTCGAAAAAGTGGAACACATTTAAGTATCTAGGCGTGGACATCACTTCGAGAAATGAGATTGAATCCGAACTGAAGAAGAGATTACGGGCGGGAAATGCGTGCTACTTCTCACTGAATAAATACTTTCATCACGGATATTGTCTAGGAATTTAAAGATTATAATATACAAAACTATTACTCTACCAGTTATGCTGTACGGGTGTGAGACTTGGTCTCTCACTGTGCAAAATGAAAAGCCGTTTCGAGTATTTGAAAACAAAATTTTGAGGAAAATTTTCGAGCATAAAGGGATGACATTAGCGGAGAGTGGCGAAAACTGCATAACGAAGAGCTTCACGAAATCTGTTCAAGCCCCGACATAATCGGTAGTATTAAATCAGGTAGGCTGCGATGGGCGGGTCTCGTAGCTCGAATGGATGAGGGCAGGGCAGCGCGAAGAGTACTGGTAGGGCACTTAGAGGGAAAACGTCCTGTGGGGAGACCGAGGCGTAGATGGGAGGACAATGTGAAGGCTGATTTGAGGAGCCTAGGTATTGAAGGTGAATGGAAGGAAATAGCCCAAGACAGGGACAGTTGGCGAAAATACGTTGCTGCGGTAATGGACTCTCGAGTCCGGTACGACCAGTGAGTAACTAAGTAAGTAAGTAAGTAAGATGTATAATCGTTAAGTGGCTGGGAAGCATGTTCATCCGCCACAATCTGTACCAGTTTCTCTTGACTTTACAGAAAGCTTCTTTGAAGTCTAGTATGTGTTTCTAGACTGAAATCTCTACGTCATTCTGTTATCAATTTCAATGAAAAACAACTTTACCAAAGACATTTTGTTGCTCAGCCATGAAGGCTTAAGAGTGTGTGATGACCTCAACCCACAGGAAAAATAATTATCAAAATCTGAACTGTGAACTCATCCGAAATTCTAGTTGGAAAGCCACACTCTTTGTTATACTTCTCAATTGGTCACGATCCCACTTTGTTTATGAACTGAAAACTAATATTCACGAGAAACTGCTCTGAAATTAACCCGAACCGACAAAATTGTGTATATATTCTCTGAAACTTCAAAGACATCTAAGACAATATCTGAAAGTAATTAGAAAAATTGACAAAATTTCGTGAATCACACACAAAACTGTTAATAATCGCATGAACACTGGATGGTTTCACCATACATCTACCCACTTTTGAGTATAACCAGTGTCTCTTAATACTACGACTCGTAGCAATGCAATAACAAAAACTTTTATTACTGGGTAAACAGTCCCTGCGTGATTTGACAGCTGACATTTATAATTCCCGCTCGCGTCAGGAAAAGCACCAATACAGGAATAGCAGCTTTTACGTTATTGGTCAGAACGCAAGCAATTATGGCGGTCGCCGTAATTTTCGCGCGAAGCCATATTTCGCGACAAAATACTCTTATTAGTCACTGTCATATATCTAGTCTCATAACAATACATAAAACTACATAAAATAACGACAATAATTTTGACATGCAGGGAGAATTAGTTCTAATGAGAGGAAGAAGTTTATATTTACTGATGTGTCAACAATGACTACCAGGCAACTTTTAATTCACTGATTGTAATTTTATTTTCGTTAGCAGAAGGCAAACATAAACTAAACAAAGAATTTATTTGAATAGAGTCTGTAATTCTTATACTTTTAATAGAGAAAGTGAGTTTCTAGTTCAGGGGATAGCGTTCATCGAAATCTCTTAACTTTTTGTTACATATGAAGCGTTGCGTTGGGCAGCACGATGTCGGCGGGTTACGATGATGAGAGCAGGATACAGGCAGTTTCGCTGGCTAATCTTCTCCGGCGAAACGCAAATAAAGTTCTGGCACAGCTGTATCATTAACCCCGTGGTGATTAACAAACCACAAGACGCCAGTATACGACCGTTGTTGACATGTCCTCTCTTTCAAAGTACATTACGTAGGCATCGCTCGTTTTTACACTTTATGCACTGTCCGTGACGCTATCGTCCATAATTACACAGTTCGTCACATTCATATAGTCTTAGCCACAAATAGACAGTTCATAGAATTGTTCTTGTGTGTGAAGCACACCGTGAACAATGTCCACTCTGTTCTCGCATTTAAAACTTCGACAACGTCACTGAAAGTCATTTATATTGCACAGTTAAAAAATGGTTCAAATGGCTCTGAGCACTATGGGACTTAACATCTATGGTCATCAGTCCCCTAGAACTTAGAACTACTTAAACCTAACTAACCTAAGGACATCACACAACACCCAGTCATCACGAGGCAGAGAAAATCCCTGACCCCGCCGGGGATAGAACCCGGGAACTCGGGCGTGGGAAGCGAGAACGTTGCCGCACGACCACGAGCTGCAGACTGTTGCACAGTTAATTAAAGTCTTCACTTTCACGGCTTGATAGACTGTGATATACAACAGTTCCACCACCCAAAACCAATACCAGCAAAGTTCATTCGCATAAAAGCACAGTTAGTGTCGGCCACAACAAAGTACAGAGTGATTCAAAAAGAATACCACAACTTTAAAAATGTGTATTTAATGAAAGAAACATAATATAACC
The DNA here is from genome assembly GCF_023898315.1 of Schistocerca nitens. Taxonomy (NCBI): domain Eukaryota; kingdom Metazoa; phylum Arthropoda; class Insecta; order Orthoptera; family Acrididae; genus Schistocerca; species Schistocerca nitens. The sequence goes on from NC_064621.1 coordinate 565,074,891, forward strand.
TTCTGTTATACATCATCACAAAGAGTATTTAAAAAGGTTTTTTTTTTCACTCAAAAACAAGTTCAGAGATGTTCAATATGGCCCCCTCCAGACACACGAGCAATATCAACCCGATACTCGAACTCGTTCCACACTCTCTGTAGCATATCAGGCGTAACAGTTTGGATAGCTGCTGTTATTTCTCGTTTCAAATCATCAATGGTGGCTGGGAGGGGTGGCCGAAACACCATATCCTTAACATACCCCCATAAGAAAAAATCGCAGGAGGTAAGATCAGGGCTTCTTGGAGGCCAGTGATGAAGTGCTCTGTCACGGGCTGCCTGGCGGCCGATCCATCGCCTCGGGTAGTTAACGTTCAGGTTTCATAACACCTTTTTCGTAGGACTCTCCATACAGTTGATTGTGGAATTTGCAGCTCTCTGCTAGCTCTGCGAGTCGATTTTCCTGGGCTGCGAACAAATGCTTGCTGGATGCGTGCTACATTTTCATCACTCGTTCTCGGCCGTCCAGAACTTTTCCCTTTGCACAAACACCCATTCTCTGTAAACTGTTTATACCAACGTTTAATACACCACCTATCAGGAGGTTTAACACCATACTTCGTTCGAAATGGACGCTGAACAACTGTCGTCGATTCACTTCTGCCGTACTCAATAACACAAAAAGCTTTCTGTTGAGCGGTCGCCATCTTAGCATCAACTGACGCTGACGCCTAGTCAACAGCGCCTCAAGCGAACAAATGTACAACTAAATGAAACTTTATAGCTCCCTTAATTCGCCGACAGATAGTGCTTAGCTCTGCCTTTTGTCGTTGCAGAGTTTTAAATTCCTAAAGTTGTGGTATTCTTTTTGAATCACCCTGTAATGTTAGCGGCACTTTCACAGTCCGGTTTCTTTGCTCTTAAAGTTCGCTGGCGATGGCATTACATCCCGCAGTGGTAAAGAGAATTAACAATCTGATAGATCGGTATCACTGTCCATACAATTACGTATGCTTTTCATAAAACACAGTACTATTTTCCCCACGCACGCTTCACAGACTCACCATCCATCATCCCCTGTACTACACAACAATCTTTCGACTATCGACATCACTACCGCTGTCCCCTGTCTATAGATGTTATATCGTTATCTTAAATTACATAAATCTTTATAAACGTTATTGACTGCATTTTTCACAATTAATAATATTCCAGACGAGAACTTTACAAACTTTACCACAGGTACAAAGCAAGAAACATATTTATCCATTGGCAAACGAAATAATCACAATTACATCTTTACATTTAAAAATAGTAGAATGTTACCTAATCACAATTAGAAATGCCCATATGAACAAAAGAAAAAGAATAGAAATCTAAAGAAAATCACGAAAAAAATTTTTATGTGCGTATTTAGCAATGCCTTCACAAGTGCCTGTACTAATTGTTTTTGAAGATGTTTGCAAATATTTTGCCGGCCGAAGTGGCCGTGCGGTTAAAGGCGCTGCAGTCTGGAACCGCAAGACCGCTACGGTCGCAGGTTCGAATCCTGCCTCGGGCATGGATGTTTGTGATGTCCTTAGGTTAGTTAGGTTTAACTAGTTATAAGTTCTAGGGGACTAATGACCTCAGCAGTTGAGTCCCATAGTGCTCAGAGCCATTTTGCAAATATTTTACATGCCGATTTCAATAATGTTATTCCTCGGTAGTTATCAGTTTTATGGTGATGTGTAACTTTACTTTAGCGAGGTGATGATTCAGAGTTTGAGGCTAGCCCTAGTAAAACACTGTGCAGAGTGTGGGGAGGCGGCGCCGGCGGAAGCTGCCGGCGGTGGGAACGGCCTCCCGGCCCCCTAGTCGTCTCGCCGCTGCCGTCCGCTATTAAGCCGGCGTGCTGCTCGTTTTGCGCCGAGTCCACAGACCTGCGACAGCGCGACGGGCCGCGACGGGACACCTCGTGTACTGAATTAATGCGGCCGGCCACTCCGTAGCCCCGGGCAGCGTACACTCGCGGCGCCCGCAAAGTGGCACCTGTCGTGCTTCTGCCAGCTTAACGCTGCGCCACACTCCCATACCTTAACAATGATCTACATACAAACCCTGGGGACCAATGTCTCTGTAACAATGGTCGAGTTGGGTTGGGTTGTTTGGGGAAGGAGACCAGACAGTGAGGTCATCCGTCTCATAGGGTTAGGGAAGAATGGGGAATGAATTCGGCCGTTCCCTTTCAAAGGAACCATCCCGGCATTACCTGGAGCGATTTAGGGAAATCACGGAAAACCTAAATCAGGATGGCCGGATGCGGGATTGAACCGTCGTCCTCCCGAATGCGAGTCCAGTGTCTAACCACTGCGCCACCTCGCTCGGTAACAATGGTAGAGAGTGCTTACCGCTCTACTACACACAGTAGAAACTCGCTAACCCGTACCCCTCAGGATAATTACCACGGGACGGTTATCCACATAAAAATTCTGCGAAAGCCTTTAAAGTGAATAATGCCAGAGGATGCTTAATAGTCGGCCAGTGTGGCCGAGCGGTTCTAGGCGCTTCAGTCTGGAACCGCACGACCGCAACGGTCGCAGGTTCGAATCCTGCATCGGGCATGGATGTGTGTGATGTCCTTAGTTTAGTTAGGTTTAAGTAGTTCTAAGTTCTATGGGACTGATGACCTCAGAAGTTAAGTCCCATATTGCTCAGAGCCATTTTTGATGCTTAATGTTGTACTATATACAGCAGGACTTCTCTAATCGTTCTCCTACCTGACCGGGGGCATAGCTGGAAAGCAAAAAAAGGTCAATTATCAGAGAGACGCTTTCATTGACCCATAACATCACAATACAGTACAGCACAACTTTAGTGTTCACCTGTAAATTTTGTCTGAAACGTTGTTCCATATTAAGACACCAATAAAACGAAAAAAATACATTCACACACTACAAAGTCTTACACGAGAGTGCAGTGTACAATGTAAATAGGCTGTTTAGGTTTTTATGTTGGACACGCCACATAGCGCTCTGTATTAAAATCGCTGACTGCGCTGTGTGCAGTCTGTGGCTGGTTGGACTCACTGTTGGATTATTCGTTAGTGTAGTGTTGGGCAATTGGATGTGAACAGCCAGTAGTGCTGGGATGTTGGAGGTGAGCCGCCAGCATATATATATATATGTGTGTGTGTTATCAATTTCGCCGGCCGGGGTGGCCGTGCGGTTCTAGGCGCTATAGTCTGGAACCGCGCGACCGCTTCGGTCGCAGGTTCGAATCCTGTCTCGGGCTGGATATATATCGTGATATAATGACTTTTGAACACTATTAAGGTAAATACATTGTTTGTATTTACATTGTTTGTATTACATTTGTTTGCCTATGAGTAGTTAGTGGCTTCAGTAATTAGAATCTTTTATTTAGCTGGTAGTATTGGCGCTCGCTGTATTACAGTAGTTCGGATTACGAAGATTTTGGTGAGGCGAGTGATTCATTAAGGATAGGTTATTGTTAGTCAGGGCTATTCTTTTGTCGGGATTATTAAAATTCAGATCGCGTTGCGCTAAAATACTGTGTGTCAGTTTAGAAATGATCAGAATAAATAAAGAGAAAACTGTCTGAGTACGTTCTGTCTTACTCAGCTGTTTCGGCATAACATAACGTAGTTTACCAGCATAGTCTTTCTTTACATTCAAAGGGGAAGTTTCAACAGTACCACATGTAATGTAAAATACGTGTGCATTATATGGGAATATTTTGTTCCTATAAGTGAAAGTTTACGTCTGTACGTACCTTACTACAGTACTGCACTGGTAAGCAACTGATTTGTACTTACTGTTTACAACATGAGAAATCACAGGGTAAAAGAACGTTTTTGTCTTAAGCAGTATGAAAAAGGTCTGTAATGTCCCTTCGCTTAGCAGACGAAAACTTCGATTCTGCCGCTACGTTTCGCCGTTTTCTGATCTAGAGAATGTCTATTGGTGTAGGCCTAGAGCTTCGTTCGATGTATTAAGGGCTATATCCAACATATTTTTAAAATCCGTGTCTGAAACTCGAGCGTTAGGTTCATTGTCTTCGTTGTTGTCATCATTTTTCTCGTTCTCATCGGTTGTTCTAGTTACAGCGTCAATGAGTTGGTCATAAGCTACTTCCGCTTCCGATGTGCGGTCAACATCAGCAGTACTGATCCACTCACTTAAGTCACTAATCTCTACGTCCGCTTGTAAAGACATTATCGCATGTTTACGCTTAAGTGGTGGCACAATTTTGTTTTACACACTTGATTGCGTAATAACATTGTCACTAATCTATAAAAAATATGTGCACAATACCACTTAATGATCGAGTTAGAAACAAAGTCAATTTATACTAAAAGTGATCGAATTATCGCACCTAGCAACGGTAAATTGCCTAATGATTCGTATGGCAGACAATGAGACATCGACAAGTCCAGTCCAGACTGTAGCTGCAGCCCGTGGAGGTAAACAAACACGGGAAATCCGGAAATGGGATGTTTGGACTAAACGGAGAGTCGCACCATCTGAGGTCGGATTAGGGAGGTTCTACTGTATTAGCGATTTTTCCTGACGCACATTTTGTACAGGGTTAAAAGAATAACTTTTTTAATCCCTCTGTGCGAGCTGTAATTAATCTAATCTTGTTTTTGCTGTCCTTACGGGAGCGATACGCAGGAGCATCTGGTATATTACTAGATTACACAGTTACTACTGGTTCTTTAAAATGTGTCAATAGGCTTTCCCATGATAATTGGTGTCTAGCATCTCCGCAACGCCCTCTTCTCCCCCCCCTCCCCACACTCTCCCCGTTCCACGTCACCCACCCTAGTGGTAAATCAAACTTGTGAACACATGTGCTGCCTCCCTCGCATACACTCAATTACCCGTATTAGTCTTGTCTGACATGTGTTGCAAACACTTGACCAATAATCCAGGATGGGATGCACAAGTGATTTGTAAGCAGTCTTCATTGTAGACTGATGGCAAGTTCCCAGTATTATACCAGCAGTACAGATTGACTCTTGCAGAGAAGGAAACAGCAACCAGTTACCTTTAAAAGCGCCATTTACTCAGGTAAATAGCGCCGTTACGTTTCGAACCGACAGGTTCATCATCAGACGGATATTCACTTCAAGATACGTATTTTTTGTTCAAATGGCTCTGAGCACTATGGGACTTAACATCTGAGGTCATCAGTTCCCTAGAACCTAGAACTACTTAAACCTAACTAACCTAAGGACATCACACACATCCATGCCCGAGGCAGGATTCGCATTTTTTTGTTGTTAACATTAGTTCTCACTTCTTATTCCCCCTTTCTTTGAAAATTCCTTGGTGTGATGGTCTCCTACAACCAAAACATTATTTGAGAAAGTGCCTACTTAACTGTAATTGTACCTAATAACGATTGAACACTATGTAAATAAATTATTAAAATGAAACTATTTCAGTTTCAGGTTACTTAATCGAAAATCTAGCGTCAGTTCATTGCTATGGTGACTGCTTGTGCCCAAGCTGTAATGAAATCTATACGTGTTACGGCGTAAAGTCAAGCACCGGCACTCTAGTCTGGAACGAGAGAGCAGAGACGGCTGTGAAGAAGAGGTCAGGTATTTGCACGCTGACCGTCCCCTCTCTCCAGGCCAACGACGCGACAGCAGCGGCCTCTGTACGAAGATAACATAAGCACCGCACCCGACTGGACCCGCCCAGTACTACAGAAGCTTCACGAGTAGCGATCTGAATACAAGAGTCATCTATATTACTTCACTTGTATCAAGAATTGTATACACCGAAGAGGTTTCTTATTTGCATGTCGCCCTTTGCTTGCGACATTTCAGTGTTATTGTTTAAGTTTTGTCATTGTTCATTTCGTAAAAAACTCATTAATACGATTTGTTTGAATGTTGTCTAGCGATGCGAGAAGGCAGGTTTCCTAGACTCCACATATTTAACTTAAAGGCAGGATTCAACCATATGAAGAACAGAAAGAGTGCAAAGCACCACTCACACACACCAAGAAGTTTTGCAACCTGAAAAAAGTATACAAAGAAGTCGATATCACAACTAGAGGAGAGTGGGGCGGAAAGACGTGTCTAAAGGTTGGAGTAAATCTGAGGTCTCAACGATAAAAAACTTCTTAGCAAAAGAAGGAATCATTTATTCAGGCTTTCTTGTAATACAAATTGCTAATGAAGCTAACATAAAATAAGATGTTTCGTATGTTATATCAATAAACTATGGAAGTGTTTTGCAAGTCCGTCCCACGCCGCACACGGGGCAGATTGGATGCACTTTTTCTTTTTTTTTTAAATTTATTCGATGGCTTCATCGTCCTTCTTATCTATGCGAGCACACGAGATACGAGCCCATTGCGTGCGTGCACTTCTGGCATTCAATTCAACCCTCAGCTCAAGTGGAATATACACTGAAGCGCCAAAGAAACTTATATAGGCATGCATACTCAAATACAGAGATATGTAAACAGGTAGAATACGGCGCTGCGGTCGGCAACGCCTATGTAAGACAACAAGTGTCTGAGGCAATTTTTAGATCGGTTACTGGTGCCACAATGGCAGGTCATCAAGATTTAAGTAAGACTGAACGTGGTGTTGTAGGCGGCGCACGAGCAATGGGACACAGCATCTCTGTGGCACAGCTGAAGTGAGGATTTTCCCGTGCGACCATTTCAGAAGAGTACCTTCAATACAGGAATCTGGTAAAATATCAAATCTCCGACATCGATGAGGCCGGATAAAGATCCTGCAAGAAGGGGACCAACGACGACTGAAGAGAATCCTTCGGAGTGACAGAGGTGCAACCCTTCCGAAAATTCCTGCAGATTTTAATGCCGGGCCATCAAAAAGTGGCAGAGTGCGAACCTTCAACGAAACATCATCGATATTGGCTTCCGGAGTCGAAGGCTCACTCTCGTACCCTTGATGACTGTACAACACAAACCCATACTCCTCGCCTGGGCCAGTCAGCACCAATACTGAACTATTGATGTCTGGAAACACTATGCCTGGTCGGACGAGTCTCGTTTCAAATTGTATCCAGAGGGTATGTAGACGTCATGAATCCATCGACCATGCAAGTCGGACGGGGCCTATTCGAGATGGTGGAGGCTCTGCAATGGTGTGGGGCGCGTGCAGGTAGAGTGATATGGGACCCCCGATTCGTCTAAATGCGACTCTGATCGGCGACACGTACGTAAGTATCATGTCAGATCACCTGCATCCATTCATGTCCATTGTGCATTGAGATGGACCTGACCAATTTCAGCAGGACACTGCGACACCCCACACGTCTAGAATTGCTACAGAGTGGCTGCAGGAAAACTTTTCTGAGTTTAAACACTTCCGCTGGCCACCAGAATCCCCAGACGTGAACATTATTGAGCATATCTTGCATGCATTGCAACCTGCCGTTCTGAAGAGATCTTCGCCCATTCGTAACCTTACCTACTTATGGACAGCCGTGCAGGATTCACTCTGTCACTTCCCTCCAACACTACTTCAGACGTTAGTCGAGTCCATTCTACGTCGTATTGAGACACTTCTACACGCTCGCTGGGCTCTACACGGTATTAGGCAGGTGTAACACTTTCTTTGGCACTTCAGTGTAATTCCTTGAAATACACTCCTGGAAATGGAAAAAAGAACACATTGACACCGGTGTGTCAGACCCACCATACTTGCTCCGGACACTACGCAGTGCCGTAGGGGACCGCACCGCCACTTCCCGGCAAATTAGGGACACTGTTGCTCCTGGGGTATCAGCGAGGACCATTCGCAACCGTCTCCATGAAGCTGGGCTACGGTCCCGCACACCGTTAGGCCGTCTTCCGCTCACGCCCCAACATCGTGCAGCCCGCCTCCAGTGGTGTCGCGACAGGCGTGAATGGAGGGACGAATGGAGACGTGTCGTCTTCAGCGATGAGAGTCGCTTCTGCCTTGGTGCCAATGATGGTCGTATGCGTGTTTGGCGCCGTGCAGGTGAGCGCCACAATCAGGACTGCATACGACCGAGGCACACAGGGCCAACACCCGGCATCATGGTGTGGGGAGCGATCTCCTACACTGGCCGTACACCACTGGTGATCGTCGAGGGGACACTGAATAGTGCACGGTACATCCAAACCGTCATCGAACCCATCGTTCTACCATTCCTAGACCGGCAAGGGAACTTGCTGTTCCAACAGGACAATGCACGTCCGCATGTATCCCGTGCCACCCAACGTGCTCTAGAAGGTGTAGGTCAACTACCCTGGCCAGCAAGATCTCCGGATCTGTCCCCCATTGAGCATGTTTGGGACTGGATGAAGCGTCGTCTCACGCGGTCTGCACGTCCAGCACGAATGCTGGTCCAACTGAGGCGCCAGGTGGAAATGGCATGGCAAGCCGTTCCACAGGACTACATCCAGCATCTCTACGATCGTCTCCATGGGAGAATAGCAGCCTGCATTGCTGCGAAAGGTGGATATACACTGTACTAGTGCCGACATTGTGCATGCTCTGTTGCCTGTGTCTATGTGCCTGTGGTTCTGTCAGTGTGATCATGTGATGTATCTGACCCCAGGAATGTGTCAATAAAGTTTCCCCTTCCTGGGACAATGAATTCACGGTGTTCTTATTTCAATTTCCAGGAGTGTATATACATGCCACATCTTCGTCGTCTTCGGATATTTAATTTTCTGTAGAGTCAGTTTTCTTTTCTTTTGTCTTCCTATTCTTTGATTTAAGACCATTTCCTTTCACTTTCTTCTTCTCTTCTCCAGCTAAGAGCCTGGTCTTTGCTCTATTCTCTTCACCTCCTTTAGCTTCTAGGTTTTGTTTTTACTTATTCTTGTAGCGCATTCACATAGGGAGATGGTGTGAGAATAGTGGTTTTACTTTCTTTCTTGTCACTCGTTCCTGCCCTCGTTTTTCTCTGGGTATTGGTGTAACTTTTTCCGAGCTAAAAGTAGGGAAGTTTAACACAGTGTAGTCACTGATGGGTGCATGTTTTTCGTGGATCAGTTTCGTCTCTCCATTTCCCGTAGATAATGACAACCATATGCAAACAAGAAAGACAAAACTTCCGATAAAATCCGTGAAAAGAAGAATTAAAGATGTCCGTCGCGGAACGGCGTGTACAAGTACATCATTCTGCTCCAAAGGTATATCTATTGAGTAAACATCTAGTGACCACGGTAAACAGTCGTTTTACAACTGCAGTGTACTCAAAGATAGCTAAGAACATGCTGATTGAGATGGATTAAACGTTGATTGTGAAGAAAAAACTATGACACACTTACTTCAGTTGTAAGCAGTCCGTTAAGTTATAGTAGAACAGAGAATTCGCTCACTTATAGGTAAGTTACGGAACTGGCGTGCGATGACAGTAGCAACCTAACTAAACCATAACAGACATTGGTCTCCTCTATAACAGTGTCAAAGAATTTCTCTTTCAGACATGTTACAGTATGTACATTGATGTACAGCAGAAATTTACGAAACACAGACGTTTTATACATGCAATTTATAGTCAGTGGGATCTGATTACAATTGAGATAAACGAATAAAGAAGGCAGTTTGTTATAAAATTTTAGTAATGACGTTATGTAAACGTTATAGTAAACACTGGAGACGAAGTAAATCATGAGAGACAGTGGCACATAAATGGACATTATATTAAAATGTGAAAGCTAGTCGAAGGTTTAAATTAATTAGACTACTGAAATTAAACACTAAGCATGCAGTTTTACGTGTCGGTTCATGTTGCGTTAGTGTCTGCGTGTTGTTTTGTTAAGGCGGGTAATGTATATTTGTTTTTCAAACGGAAACTGTTCTCTGAAGAGATTCTGTGATGATTAGCCTTTATATGTACATATTTCAGTCTCTTCAAGTGTGTACATAAAACTACCTTTCTAAGCAAGGAGCAATTCTGGAAATGGTCTACAATGCTTTATATTCCATCGCTGTTGAGAGCTGTGTGCCTTGCAAATGTGGATTTAGGTGTGTTGTTCAAACGTATAGCATCTATATGCTCTTTGAACCGAGTCTCAAAGCACCTCATGGTTTGTTCTGCATAGCAGAACATACAACGTTGACAGCTGAGTTAGAATATGCTAGATCTTTTGTACGGAGAAGTTTTGAATTGCTATTTGTTGAAGTTGGTTATTTGTAAGTTTACCTTAATATTAGTGTTTTTAAATAGACTGGTTATTTTGCAGGATATGTTACCTAAAAATGGAAGTGCAACACGTTTTATGCCGTTTTCTACTGTATCTTGCATTAAATGCACCATGGGGAAATAACAAGTAAAGTAAACAACAGGAAATAAGTATCTTAATGTGATCGACACTCTTATGATGAACCTGTCGGTTCGAAGCCGATAACGGCGCTATTTGCGTGAATAAACAGCATTATTAAGAGTGGTTAGTTGCTTTTTCTTCTCTGCGAGAATCAACCCGTATTTGTGCAGAGGCAAGTTCTCAAAATGTCAGTTTTCGATGAAATAGCACCCTGCCGAATAAACCGAACCCTGCCACCTATGGCTGAACCTCTGTGAATATTCCACTCCATATCCATATAAATTGTTGCACTCAAATGCTGTATGACTTGACTGATACCGACTGCGCCTCATTCGTATTACTGTCATAGCATTCTGCGTGTTTTAACTGAAGAATTTTGGTAAATTCGTGAATAGTAATCTATAGAATACAGCTAATGGGTAATGATGATGACGTCCAGAAACTTTTTCGCTGACGCTATGGAAAACCTTGATATTAACGCGTGTGCAACCCTATACGTAATTATGCAAAAGTATTTAGTTTACGAAAGACAGTTTCCTCCACCTAAGTTCAGTTTCGAGAAAATCCGATCTTCACTAAGTGGTTGTATTTTCTTCTGAACAAAACGTATTTATTTTGCGTACATGCGCTAGAGATGCCCTGCCGCAGACTCAGTAACAAGAATTTACAAGTACGCTACGTCTGTGTCACCCGCCATACAGAATGTAGTCATACAGGATGTGTCGAAAACATCCGTACCGTAGCGGTCGCGTGATTCCAGACTGTAGCGCCTAGAACCGCTCGGCCACAGCCGCCGGCTGCCGTGCTCTAGTGCTCCAGCATGTTCAAACATGAAATTTTCAGCGTGTCCTCGAAGTTGTGAAGAAATACTTGTCTGCAGCAGATTCAGGTATGTGATTTCTGAAACCCTTGCATCCGGAAGAAGTAATGGATCATAATTCTTTTGTCGACAAACGGCGCAAAACGCAGAAGCTTTCGAGAGCCTTCTCGCGCACCACTGTGGTATGTACCTGCCGTGTTCCCCTGCTCTTACAAATGGAAAGTAGCCCCGTAACTGAAAACTAAAAATGAATGGGTTTGCTGTCTTCCACCTCCATTCGTAGAAAAATTTACAAAACTTAACAGATAGTTACACTACTGGCCATTAAAATTGCTACACCACGAAGATGACGTGCTACAGACGCGAAATTTAACCGACAGGAAGAAGATACTGTGATATGCAAATGATTAGCTTTTCAGAGCATTCACATAAGGTTGGCGCCGGTGGCGACACCTACAATGTGCTGACATGAGGAAAGTTTCCAACCGATTTCTCATAAACAAACAGCAGTTGACCAGCGTTGCCTGGTGAAACGTTGTTGTGATGCCTCGTGTAAGGAGGAGAAATGCGTACCATCACTTTTCCGACTTTGATAAAGATCGGGTTGTAGCCTATCGCGATTGCGGTTTGTCGTATCGCGACATTGCTGCTCACGTTGGTCGAGATCCAATGACTGCTAGCAGAATATGGAATCGGTGGGTTCAGGAGGGTAATACGGAACGCCGTACTGGATCCCGACGGCCTCGTGTAAGAAGGAGAAATGCGTACCATCACTTTTCCGACTTTGATAAAGATCGGGTTGTAGCCTATCGCGATTGCGGTTTGTCGTATCGCGACATTGCTGCTCACGTTGGTCGAGATCCAATGACTGCTAGCAGAATATGTAATCGGTGGGTTCAGGAGGGTAATACGGAACGCCGTGCTGGATCCCGATGGCCTCGTATCACTAGCAGTCGAGATGACAGGCATCTTATCCGCATGGCTGTAACGGATCGTGCAGCCACGTCTCGATCCCTGAGTCAACAGATCGGGAAGTTTGCAAGACAACAACCATCTGTTCGAACAGTTAGACGACGTTTGCAGCAGCATGGACTGTCAGCTCGCAGACCACGGCTGCGGTTACCCTTGACGCTGCATCAGACAGGAGCGCCTACGATGGTGTACTCAACGACGAACCTGGGTGCACGAATGGCAAAACGTCATTTTTTCGGATGAATCCAGGTTCTGTTTACAGCATCATGATTGTCGCATCCGTGTTTGGTGACATCGCGGTGAACGCACATTGGAAGCTTGTATTCGTCATCGCCATACTGGCGTATCACCTGGCGTGATAGTATGGGGTGCCATTGGTTACACGTCTCGGTCCCCTCTTGTTAGCATTGACGGCAGTTTGAACAGTGGGCGTTACATTTCAGATGTGTTGCTACCCGTGGCTTTACACTTCATTCGATCCCTGCGAAACCCTACATTTGAGCAGGATAATGCATGACCGCATGTTGCAGGTCTTGTACGGGCCTTTCTGGATACAGGAAATGTTCGACTACTGCCCTGGCCAGCACATTCTTCAGGTCTCTCACCAATTTAAAACGTTTGGTTAGTGGTGGCCGAGCAACTGGCTCGTCACAATACGCGAGTCACTGGTCTTGATGAACTGTAGTATCGTGTTGAAGCTGCATGGGCAGCTGTAGCTGTACACGCCATCCAAGCTCTGTTTGACACAATGCCCAGGCGTATCAAAGCCGTTATTACGGCCAGAGGTCGTTGTTCTGGGTACTGATTTCTCAGGATCTATGCACCCATTCTGCGTGAAAATGTAATCACATGTCTGTTCTAGTATAATATATTTGTCCAATGAATACCCGTTTATCATCTGCATTTATTCTTGGTATCGCAGTTATAATGGCCAATAGTGTATTTATCGCCATCGTGAATAGCCTGTAGCAGCTGAACCCTGTATAGTTCTGCACACAATCGTCGAAGCAAAACACTCCAGACTCACGAACGAGGAGTGGCAAAGTCTGCGCTAGCACGACGAGTATACTTTCGTAGTCCACTCAGGGAATGACGGTAGTGTGGCTGATACAGGAATACTGTATGGACGGCCTAGGGAAGGTGCCTGTGGAGGTGGTTTGCCATTGCCAACTTCCAACCTGTTATGAGATGTCAGTTGTGTATTTTTGTTGCATGGATGACTGTGATGACTGCTTGTAGTGTGGTGTTCGGGTCGTGTTGTTGTGGATAAAGGGGACAGAGGAAATACCGCCAAGGGTCCCGACGAGCTCAACGTCCCAATCCGACTGATTCACTGTCATTCCATGTGGCACAGCGGAGGAGTTCGGAGTTTAGTTGGGGACATTGGAGCAAAGACTGCTGAGTAGGAACTTTACGCCTCTACCTCTCCTCCCCTCGATAGCAGTGAAAAAGTTATACAGCAGAATTCGTACCGCTGTACCTCCTAGCCCAGCGCTACCGCACAAGCGTGCCTTTGCGACCTCGGCTATTGAGAAGCGAGACTTCTATAGAACAAGTAAAAAGCTTTGAAAATGCGATCTATGTCTCCAAAGGCGTAGAGGTACGGGAGTTGTGGATTTGCCTTAAAATAAACAACAAATGCCTTGAAACTGCTGGGGTCTTCATCGAATGTTTTGAGCTGTAGCGGGCGCAGTCCCGTATACTCGGCCAAAGTCACGCCGATGGGTTGTGAGTGATTTGCACTTTTTGGAGCGGAAAACGCAAAACTCCTTTTGTCGCTGAGTCATCGACATCTCGTTGCCCATTGCCTAATGAATGACTGTGCTACAGAGGTGGACCAGTTCAAATGGTTCAAATGGCTCTGAGCCGTATGGGACTCAACTTCTGAGGTCATCAGTCCCCTAGAACTTAGAACTACTTAAACGTAACTAACCTAAGGACATCACACACATACATGCCCGAGGCAGGATTTGAACCTGCGACCGTAGCGTTCGCGCGGTTCCAGACTGTAGCGCCTAGAACCGCTCGGCCACCAGCGGCCGGCGGTAGACCAGTACTGGCAATCACATGAACTGTCAACTTACGACTGGCGCCGAAGTAAATTTTTAATTTAGCCACGTAAGTCAGAACTCATCTCAGTTTTCTATCGTCATTCAGGAAGAGGATATAATCTTGAGAAATCAGATGAATGTTTTTGTTAATACCCTTATATATAAAATGGGCAACGGCCTCGCCGCAGTGGATACGCCGGTTCCCGGCAGATCACCAAAGTTAAGCGCTGTCGGGCGTAGCCGGCACTTGGATGGGTGGCCATCCGGGCCGCCATGTGCTGTTGCCATTTTTCGGGTGCACTCATCCTCGTGATGCCACTTGAGCAGCTACTCGACCGAATAGTAGCGGCTCCGGTCAAAGGAAACCATCGCAACGACCGAGAGAGCAGTGTGCTGACCACACGCCCCTTCTAACCGCATCTTCGGCTGAGGATGACATGGCGGTCGGATGGTCCCGATAGGCCACTTGTGGCCTGATGACGGAGTGCATTATATATAAGATAACCGCCTAATAAAATACATCTTGATTTATTTATTTAGCGTAAAGCACTACAGGTGAATTACACAAAAATACGAAAATAAATACGGCATGAACACAAATTTTAATTAATCGAACAGTTGCTATCTGCTAAACTTCAGTATCCTTATACAGACGACGTTTGACGGTGTAGCAATGAAAAAGTCGTTTGGACCATTCAGGTAGTATCTAAATTTACGTTCCTTGCCAACGTGCCTGATGGTCTGGTTTGGACCCCCACAACCACAGCTGGGATTGCTGTAATCGGATTTGAGCAAGTTACATGCACACGCATTGTATCCTGTTCGGATGCCATTTACGTGCGCTGATGAGCCAAAACATTATGAGTACCTGCTAAACAGCTTGTTTGTCCGTCTTTGGAACGAAATACACCGCTGATTCTGCGTATCAAGAATCTGACAGTTTGTTGGTAGGTTTTTGGAGGTATGTGGCATTAGATGTCTACGCACAGGTCACGTAATTCTCATAAATAACGGGCTGCTGAGGTGCGTATATGGTGGTGGCGCCCCACAGCGACCCAGGTGGGTTCCATACGATTCACATCAGGCGAATTTGGTCGTTCGAGACATCAACGTGAGTTGATTATTATGGTCCTCAAATCACTGCAGCACACTTCTGGCTTCGAGACACGGACAGCTCTATCGCTGAAAGATGACATCGCCGTCAGAGAAGGCATCAAGTATGAAGGGCTGCAGGTGGTTCGCAGCTGTCAGCGTGTCTTCGATTACTACCACAGGTCCCATACTGGCGCAGGAGAGTGTCTCCCACAGGATAATGCTGATCCCACCAGCCAGCGTCCTTCGCGCTCTGCACGCTTCGAGACGCCGACGGCCGAATCCCGATAGTACCGTGTCCGCTGCAATCGTAATTAAGGATGGCATCGGGTTCAAATGGCTCTGAGCAGTATGGGACATAACTTCTAAGGTCATCAGTCCCCTAGAACTTAGAACTACTTAAACCTAACTAACCTAAGGACATCACACACATCCATGCCCGAGGCAGGATTCGAACCTGCGACCGTAGCGGATGTCATTGGGTCAACATGTAAATACGTAGGGGTGGTCTGCCGTAGAGCCTCACGTTAAATAATGTACGATGAATGGTGTGCTCCGAAACACTCATGCGTGCACCAGCATTGCGCTCGTCCGACAGAGATGCCACACATCACTATGTGTCCTACTTTACAGAGCATACCCGTGGTCTAGGGATAGCGTCTTTGATTCATAATCAAAACGTCTTCGATCCCGGGTTCGATCCCCGCCACTGCCCAAATTTTGATAAATAATCAGCCTTGGCGGCCGAAGACTTCCGGCATAAGAAGTCAGCCTCATTCTGCCAACGGCCTTGTCAAAGAGGGCGGAGGAGCGGATAGAGGTTCAGGGCACTCTCTTGTCCTAGGGGTGGGAAATTGCGCCTAAAGGCGGAAGAATCAGCAATGATCAACGACATGAGGATGCAGAAGGCAATGGAAACCACTGCATTAAAGACACGTAACGTGTATCCACAGGACAAAAATGGCTCTGAGCACTATGGGACTTAACAGCTACGGTCATCACTCCCCTAGAACTTAGAACTACTTAAACCTAACTAACCTAAGGACAGCACACAACACCCAGTCATCACGAGGCAGAGAAAATCCCTGACCAAGCCGGGAATCGAATCCGGGACCCCGGGCGTGGGAAGCGAGAACGCTACCGCACGACCACGAGCTGCGGACTCCACAGGACATGTGGCCTGTAATTGAAGAAGTGTCATCATGATCTCTCCATTGGCAAAAGATTCCGGAATAGTCCCCAATTCAGATCTGCGGGAGGGGACTGCCAAGGGGGAGGTTACCATGAGAAAAAGATTGAATAATCAACGAAAGGATAACGTTCTACGAGTCGGGGCGTGGAATGTCAGAAGCTTGAACGTGGTAGGGAAACTAGAAAATCTGAAAAGGGAAATGCAAAGGCTCAATCTACATATAGTAGGGGTCAGTGAAGTGAAGTGGAAGGAAGACAAGGATTTCTGGTCAGATGAGTATCGGGTAATATCAACAGCAGCAGAAAATGGTATAACAGGTGTAGGATTCGTTATGAATAGGAAGGTAGGGCAGAGGGTGTGTTACTGTGAACAGTTCAGTGACCGGGTTGTTCTAATCAGAATCGACAGAAGACCAACACCGACAATGATAGTTCAGGTATACATGCCGACGTCGCAAGCTGAAGATGAACAGATAGAGAAAGTGTATGAGGATATTGAAAGGGTAATGCAGTATGTAAAGGGAGAGGAAAATCTAATAGTCATGGGTGACTGGAATGCAGCTGTAGGGGAAGGAGTAGAAGAAAATGTTACAGGAGAATATGGGCTTGGCACAAGGAATGAAAGAGGAGAAAGACTAATTTTCTGTAACAAGTTTCAGCTAGTAATAGCGAATACCCTGTTCAAGAATCACAAGAGGAGGAGGTATACTTGGAAAAGGCCGGGAGATACCGGAAAATGTACACTAACAACGAACGCAGATGGCTCTGTGCTGGTAACGCTAATTACACTCCTGGAAATTAAAATAAGAACACCGTGAATTCATTGTCCCAGGAAGGGGAAACTTCATTGACACATTCCTGGGGTCAGATACATCACATGATCACACTGACAGAACCACAGGCACATAGACACAGGCAACAGAGCATGCACAATGTCGGCACTAGTACAGTGTATATCCACCTTTCGCAGCAATGCAGGCTGCTATTCTCCCATGGAGACGATCGTAGAGATGCTGGATGTAGTCCTGTGGAACGGCTTGCCATGCCATTTCCACCTGGCGCCTCAGTTGGACCAGCGTTCGTGCTGGACGTGCAGACCGCGTGAGACGACGCTTCATCCAGTCCCAAACATGCTCAATGGGGGACAGATCCGGAGATCTTGCTGGCCAGGGTAGTTGACTTACACCTTCTAGAGCACGTTGGGTGGCACGGGATACGTGCGGACGTGCATTGTCCTGTTGGAACAGCAAGTTCCCTTGCCGGTCTAGGAATGGTAGAACGATGGGTTCGATGACGGTTTGGATGTACCGTGCACTATTCAGTGTCCCCTCGACGATCACCAGTGGTGTACGGCCAGTGTAGGAGATCGCTCCCCACACCATGATGCCGGGTGTTGGCCCTGTGTGCCTCGGTCGTATGCAGTCCTGATTGTGGCGCTCACCTGCACGGCGCCAAACACGCATACGACCATCATTGGCACCAAGGCAGAAGCGACTCTCATCGCTGAAGACGACACGTCTCCATTCGTCCCTCCATTCACGCCTGTCGCGACACCACTGGAGGTGGGCTGCACGATGTTGGGGCGTGAGCGGAAGACGGCCTAACGGTGTGCGGGACCGTAGCCCAGCTTCATGGAGACGGTTGCGAATGGTCCTCGCCGATACCCCAGGAGCAACAGTGTCCCTAATTTGCTGGGAAGTGGCGGTGCGGTCTCCTACGGCACTGCGTAGGATCCTACGGTCTTGGCGTGCATCCGTGCGTCGCTGCGGTCCGGTCCCAGGTCGACGGGCACGTGCACCTTCCGCCGACCACTGGCGACAACATCGATGTACTGTGGAGACCTCACGCCCCACGTGTTGAGCAATTCGGCGGTACGTCCACCCGGCCTCCCGCATGCCCACTATACGCCCTCGCTCAAAGTCCGTCAACTGCACATACGGTTCACGTCCACGCTGTCGCGGCATGCTACCAGTGTTAAAGACTGCGATGGAGCTCCGTATGCCACGGCAAACTGGCTGACACTGACGGCGGCGGTGCACAAATGCTGCGCAGCTAGCGCCATTCGGCGGCCAACACCGCGGTTCCTGGTGTGTCGGCTGTGCCGTGAGTGTGATCATTGCTTGTACAGCCCTCTCGCAGTGTCCGGAGCAAGTATGGTGGGTCTGACACACCGGTGTCAATGTGTTCTTTTTTCCATTTCCAGGAGTGTATAAACTACTGGCTATTAAAATTGCTACACCAAGAAGAAATGCAGATGATAAACGGGTATTCATTGGGCAAATATATTATACTAGAACTGACACGTGATTACATTTTCACACAATTTGGGTGCATAGATCCTGAGATATCAGTACTTAGAACAACCACCTCTGGCCGTAATAACGGCCTTGATACGCTTGGGCATTGAGTTAAACAGAGCTTGGATGGCGTGTGCAGGTACAGCTGCCCATGCAGCTCCAACACGATTCCACAGTTCATCAAGAGTAGTGACTAGCGCATTGTGACGAGCCAGTTGCTCGGCCACCATTGACGTGACGTTTGAAATTGGTGAGAATCTGGAAAATGTGCTGGCCATGGCTGCAGTCGAACATTTTCTGTATCCAGTAAGGCCCGTACAGGACCTGCAACGTGCGGTCGTGCATTATCCTGCTGAGATATAGGGTTTCGCAGGGATCGAATGAAGTTTAGAGCCATGGGTCGTAAGACGTCAGAAATGCAACGTCCACTGTTCTAAGTGCCGTCAATGCGAACAAGAGGTGACCGAGACGTGTACCCAATGGCACCCCATACAATCACGCCGGGTGATAGGCCAGTATGGCTATGACGAATACACGCTTCCAATGTGCGTTCGCCGCGATGTCGCCAAACACGGATGCTACCATCATGATGCGGTAAACACAACTTGGATTCATCCGAAAAAATGACGTTTGCCCAATCGTACACCCAGGTTCATCGTAGAATACTCCATCGCAGGCTCTCCTGTCTGTGATGCGGCGTCAACGGTAACCGCAGCCATGGTCTCCGAGCTGATAGTCCATGCTGCTGCAAACGTCGTCGAACTGTTGGTGCTGATGCTTGTTGTCTTGCAGACGTCCCCATCTGTTGACTCAGGGATCGAGACGTGGCAGCACGATCCGTTACAGCCATGCGGATAAGATGCCTGTCATCTCGAGTGCTAGTGATACGAGGCCGTTGGGAGCCAGCACGGCGTTCCTTATTACTCTTCTGAACCCACCGATTCCATATTCTGCTAACAGTCACTGGATCTCGACCAACGCGAGCAGCAGTGTCGCGATACGATACACCGCAATCGCGATAGGGTACAATCCCACCTTTATCAAAGTCGGAAACGCAACGGTACGCATTTCTCCTCCTTACACGTTTCAACAGGCAACTCCGGTCAACTGCTGTTTGAGTATGATAAATCGGTTGGAATTTTTTCTCATGCCAGGACGTTGTAGGTGTCGCCACCGGCGCCAACCTTGTGTGAATGCGCAGAAAACTAATCATTTCCATATGACAGCATCTTCTTGCTCTCGGTTAAATTTCGCGTCTGTAGCACGTCATCTTCGTGGTGTAGCAATTTTTATGGCCAGTACTGTAAATGACGGTGTGCTGTAAGCCACTATATTGGAGTAGTTCTTATGCAACCAGAGGTGATTGTCATTGTTGTATTGTGCTGAGTGTCTAATTTATTTACGTGAGGTCTGTTTAACCGCATAAGAACGCAATCTTCGGCCGTAGAAAACGCTAAACTGAGCGCCTAAGTTCGAAGCGTATCTGCTGGTGATCTCCGGTGAGTACTGCACAGATTTTGGATAAGGTTGACTTGTGTGCTTCTTCTTCACAGTAACATCGCCTGGCTGTAATACACATGAAATCAAGTTTATATTTAGATAGCTCTCTTCAGAGACACGAGGAAAGGAATACTGTATCTCGTCTCCGAATTGGATGGTCCAGATTGACGAAAATCCGTTCCGGCAAGGCCAGTAACCGACTCATTGACGATATTTGCATATTTGGGTGGAATCAGGTGGTGATCCTACGTGACACGGAGCAGGGCGTGGCACCTGTTGGTAAGCAGGCGGGGAATGTCAGCGCAGAGGGGCGCTAAATGCCGCGCGCAGATTGGCCCCTCGACGTGACTGATCGCTGTCTGCGCGACTCAGCTGCGGCCAATTACACGGCTGCGACAGCGCCACAGCCCGATGGCGTCACGCGCCGAACGCATTTCTCAACAGCGCACAGCGCACCAGGGCGGGAAACGGATCGCTGCAATTACCCAGCTAGAGCACGGGGAGCCCGCCACTCAGCTCACTGTGCTTCCATCCGACCACGGCGATAGATCAGTTGGCCTGGGTTGGCTCAGAGACAAAGAGTGCCAATGAGACTTCATGTTGTGGCTTTCCTCCATATATCCATCTTCTGGTGGGTATTGGGAAAACAAATATCATCGTATCTCACATGGATTAAGAACGACACCATAAGCTATGAAACATCCTGGCAGATTAAAATTGTGTGTCGGACCGTCAGCTGAACCAGTCAGGTGGACACTTGCTTCCAAAAGCTTCACGTCCCAGGTTCGTGTCCCAGTCCGGTACCTAGTTTCAGTCTGCCAAGGAACTTCAAATCACCCTTCACTCCGCTGCAGAATGAAAAGCCACTGTGGAAACACCCCTCAGGCTGCGACTAAGCCATGTTTCCACAATATTCTTTCTCCAAGGACTGCTAGTCCTACAATGTATACACTAAAGTGATAAAATTCATGGAATACATCCTAATATCGTGTCGGACCTCCTTTTGCTCGGCATAGTGCAGCAACTCGGCGTGGCGTGGACTCAAGTAGTTGGAAGACTCCTGCAGAAATTATCCATAATTTCGAAAGAGTTATCAGTGGTGATAGAGGAGAGACACGGGGAGCTACAAGCCGTTCTACATATGGCTTTCACTGATTTGGAGAAAGAATATGACAGAGTCCCAATGGACGAAATATGGATAAGCATGAGAGAGCAGTGCGTGCCAGAGAAGTATGTTAGGTTAGTGAAGGACATGTACAGAGGAGCAATGACAAAGGTGAGAAGTAGTGTGGGCATGACAAAGGAGTTTCCAGTAAAAGTAGGGTTACATCTAGGGTCTGCGCTTAGTCCCTACCTCTTTGACCTGATTATGGATGTTCTGGTGAAAGATGTGAAGAAGGAAGCACCGTGGAATATGATGTTTGCGGATGATGTGGTTCTTTGTCAGCAGAGCATAGACAGACTTGAGAGAAAGCTGGAGGATTGGAGGAAGGCACTAGAAGAAAGAGGGATGAA
Organism: Schistocerca nitens; assembly: GCF_023898315.1. Classification (NCBI taxonomy): domain Eukaryota; kingdom Metazoa; phylum Arthropoda; class Insecta; order Orthoptera; family Acrididae; genus Schistocerca; species Schistocerca nitens. The sequence goes on from NC_064621.1 coordinate 565,096,609, forward strand.
AATTAGCAGGACAAAGTCAGAATATTTAGCAGTGAAGGATGTGCAGATGAGGTCTTGAAAGATCCAGGATGATGAGCTGAAATCGGTCTGCAAATTTAAATACTTGTGGTCGTACATACAGAGGGATGGAGGACTGGAAAGCAAGATACAACATCGAATAAATTGCAGTTGGAACAACTGGAGGAAAATGAGTGGAGTGTCGTGTGACAAGAAGGTAAGCATTGGGTTGAAAGGGAAAGTGTACAAGTCGGTGGTAAGGCCTGCTATGATATATGGAGCAGAGACATGCCCAATCACAGTAGCCCAGGAAAGGAAGATGGAAGTGGTGGAAACGAGGATGCTGAGGTGGATGTGTGAGGTAACAAGGAAGAACAGGCTTAGAAATGAATTTGTTAGAGGAGCTGTGAAAGTGGGACCTATGGGGAAAAGATACAAGAGGGCAGACAAAGGTGGTACGGACACTTACAGAGAAAAGGGGAAGAGTATATCGGAAACAGAGTTGAAGATATAAAGACTGAAGGAGCGAGAAGGAGAGGAAGACCGAAGATGAGGTGGAAGGAGAAGATATCCGGGGACCTAAGGGAGAAAGGATGGAAGAAGGAAGAGGCAATGGATGGAGAACTATAGAGGAGAAGGATCCAGATGAGCAACACGGAACCTGCGTGACGTGGGACAAGGCGACGATAAAGAAGAAGAAGAAGACCAGCGGTGAATTTTGTGCACAAACTGATTTCTCGATTATTTCCCGTAAATGTTTGATGGGATTCGTGTCAGACGATCTGACTGGGCAAATCATTCGCTCGAACTGCTCAGAATACTCTTCAAGCCAATCGCAAACAACTGTGGCCCGGTGACAAGACATAGTTGTTCGGGAACTTGAAGTCCGTGAATGGCAGCAACTGGTCTCCAGATGGTCGAATTTGCAGTCAATGATCGATTCAGTTGGACCAAATGACACAGTCCATTCCATGTAAACACAACCACACCATTATTGGAGGCACCATCAGCTTGAACAGTCTCTTGATGACAGCTTGAGTCCACAGCTTCGTGTGTCTGCGCCACACTCGAACCCTACCGTCGGCTCTTACCAACTGAAATCGGGACTTATCTGACCAGGCCACGGTTCTCCAGGGCCAAACCGACACGGTTGCGAGCCCACGAGACGCGCTACAGTGTTGTCGTGCTTTTAGCAAAGTGCAAGATCCCCTCGATTCTAAACTGATACTGTTATTACTCAGCTTAGCCGCGAGTCCGTAGAGGGTGGTATATGTGACGTACAGTATAACTGGTCAGCATTTACACCCGGAATTAACGAGTGTAAGTCGGACCTTCCTTGATCCGCCTTGGTGGGTCGTGTCGTCGGATTTCCTCCTACCTGTGCGCGGTGAAGCTCTCGTAAATGTCGCCCCGTGCAGATTCTTCATTGGTGCCCTGGATGTCTTCTGTCGGTGGAAGCTAATCATCTGAAATTGCTGTCGATCAACTTTGGGGTACCTATTTACTCGAAATTAACATTCAGAATGCCGTAATATCACTTTTATTCCTATTAGATCAATAATGACACACTCATGTCACAAACTACTCGTAACCGAGAGCATGGCTACCATCGAACAAGACAGGAACAAGACAGGAAGAACTCTTAACGCCGACTGCCGATTTTCGCTCGCAGTCCGTATCTCTGACTGGTTTCGTCACCGTTCGTGGATTTCCGATCATGTTCGTTCAAATGGTTCAAATGGCTCTGAGCACTATGGGACTCAACTTCTGTGGTCATTAGTCCCCTAGAACTTAGAACTAGTTAAACCTAACTAACCTAAGGACATCACACACATCCATGCCCGAGGCAGGATTCGAACCTGCGACCGTAGCGGTCTCGCGGTTAAAGACTGCAGCGCCTAGAACCGCACGGCCACTTCGGCCGGCGATCATGTTCGTACTTACTAAGATATGCATTTGTTAATGAACGGGTGTGAATTTCAACGAGGCAAAATTACGATAAATAGTTTTAAACAAATATAAATAACAAAATCGGTGACTTTGGCGCCAAGATGGCGGTACTTCCCGTCATGTATATTTCCCAGGCTGACGCTTGTTGCTACGACCCAGCGCGGAGTGCCACTCCACTACGCGCGACATTTGGTCGCTTCGTCACCTAGCCAGCCAGCTTGGGAAATGCTCTCCGACTCATGGCTGGCTACGGACTACAGCACTTCCTAACTATTGTGAATACATCAATAAGAGACAATAATTTATTAAAACTGGCGAACATGTCTTCCCCACGTAAGAGGTACCTTACAAAAGCCACTAGCTTCGATCGTTTGCTGATATAGCTATTAGTACCAAATTTCCCCGCACTGTCCTCACCTAAAAGTTCATTGTACGTCGCACATTGATTTCTGCCCTTAATTCACCCATTGTTTCTTGTCTGTGAGCACTGACAAGTCTGCCGTTCAGTCTGTTAGCCATAATCATGTCAGAAGCCTTTTTACATGAATCCTCAGAACAAATGACCGCTCTGTGAAAGCAGTGCCCTTAATACCTTTTGTATGCGATACCACAGCCATCTGTACATGCGCATATCGTTGTCCCACGACTTTGGTCACCTCAGTATACTGTGGAACTTCTGTGAAGTTTGGCAGGTAGGAGACGAGGTACTGCCGGAAGTAAAGTTGAGAGGGGGGATGTGCGTCGTGCTTGGATAGCTCAGTAGGTGGAGTACTTCCCCTCAAAAGGCATAGGTTTCAGGTTTGAGTACCTCTCTGGGAAACACTTGTTAGCTGACAGGAAGTTTTAAATCCACGGGAACTCCGTTACAGAGTGGAACGTCATTCTATAGGCCATCCGCTGTGTTCAATACCTTTATTTACGTGCAACCACTTTCACCTGTACAGTAAACTATCTTCGGGCTCCTGGATACACCAAATAACTGAGTTATCACACTGTTCAAAATACAAAATCATAATATCTATAGATACTTTTTTTAAAAAATGGTAATACGTTAACTAACAATACTTGACTGGACCAATTAAAATTACATTTGCACGTGTGACCAGTAGCGTATTAAAAGCTTTAATGAAAGGCAACAGCTATAGACAGTGCCCACCCCGTAACTCTGTTTCTAATTAATGCAGAAAAATCATACAGTCTACAACACAGATGTGTTACAAGGTAGGAACAGTACGCATATACAAATAAAGGATAACATAGGGTTATTCAATAGGTTCTAAAACATGTTGTTGTTGTTGTGGTCTTCAGTCCTGAGACTGGTTTGATACAGCTCTCCATGCTACTCTATCCTGTGCAAGCTTCTTCGTCTCCCAGTACCTACTGCAACCAACATCCTTCTGAATCTGCTTAGTGTATTGATCTCTTGGTCTCCCTCTACGATTTTTACCCTCCACGCTGCCCTCCAATGCTAAATTTGTGATCCCTTGATGCCTCAAAACATGTCTTATCAACCGATCCCTTCTTCTAGTCAAGTTGCGCCACAAACTTCTCTTCTCCCCAATCCTATTCAATACCTCCTCATTAGTTATGTGATCTCCCCACCTTATCTTCAGCATTGTTCTGTAGCACCACATTTCGAAAGCTTCTATTCTCTTCTTGTCCAAACTGGTTATCGTCCATGTTTCACTTCCATACATGGCTACACTCCATACAAATACCTTCAGAAACGACTTCCTGACACTTAAATCTATACTCGATGTTAACAAATTTCTCTTCTTCAGAAACGATTTCCTTGCCATTGATAGTCTACATTTTATATCCTCTCTACTCCGAATTTTTCTTTTGTTTCCTTTACTGCTTGCTCAATATACAGATTGAATAACATCGGGGAGAGGCTACAACCCTGTCGCACTCCTTTCCCAACCACTGCTTCCCTTTCATGCCCCTCGACTCTTATAACTGCCATCTGGTTTCTGTACAAATTGTAAATAGCCTTTCGCTCCCTGTATTTTACCCCTGCTACCTTCAGAATTTGAAAGAGAGTAATCCAGTTAACGTTGTCAAAAGCTTTCTCTAAGTCTACAAATGCTAGAAACGTAGGTTTGCCTTTTCTTAATCTTTCTTCTAAGATAAGTCGTAAGATTAGTATTGCCTCACGTGTTCCAACATTTCTACGGAATCCAAACTGATCTTCCCCGAGGTCCGCTTCTACCAGTTTTTCCATTCGTCTGTAAAGAATTCGCGTTAGTATTTTGCAGCTGTGACTTATTAAACTGATAGTTCGGTAATTTTCACATCTGTCAACACTTGCTTTGTTTGGTATTGGAATTATTATATTCTTCTTGAAGTCTGTGGGTATTTCGCCTGTCTCATACATCTTGTTCACCAGATGGTAGAGTTTTGTCATGACTGGCTCTCCCAAGGCCATCAGTAGTTCTAATGGAATGTTGTCTACTCCCGGGGCCTTGTTTCGACTCAGGTCTTTCAGTGCTCTGTCAAACTCTTCACGCAGTATCTTATCTCCCATTTCATCTTCATCTACATCCTCTTCCATTTCCATAATACTGTCCTCAAGTACATCGCCCTTGTATAAACCCTCTATATACTCCTTCCACCTTTCTGCCTTCCCTTCTTTGCTTAGAACTGGGTTGCCATCTGAGCTCTTGATATTCATACAAGTGGTTCTCTTCTCTCCAAAGGTCTCTTTAATTTTCCTGTATGCAGTATCTATCTTACCCCTAGTGAGACAAGCCTCTACATCCTTACATTTGTCCTCTAGCCATGCCTCCTTAGCAATTTTGCACTTTCTGTCGATCTCATTTTTGAGACGTTTGTATTCCCTTTTGCCTGCTTCATTTACTGCATTTTTACAATTTTCTCCTTTCATCAATTGAATTCAATATTTCTTCTGTTACCCAAGGATTTCTATTAGCCCTCGTCTTTTTACCTACTTGATCCCCTGCTGCCTTCACTACTTCATCCCTCAGAGCTACCCATTCTTCTTCTACTGTATTTCTTTCCCCCATCCTGTCAATTGTTCCCTTATGCTCTCCCTGAAACTCTCTACAACCTCTGGTTCTTTCAGTTTATCCAGGTCCCATCTCCTTAAATTCCCACCTTTTTGCAGTTTCTTCAGTTTCAATCTGCAGTTCATAACCAATAGATTGTGGTCAGAATCCACATCTGCCCCTGGAAATGTCTTACAATTTAAAACCTGGTTCCTAAATCTCTGTCTTACCATTATATAATCTATCTGATACCTATTAGTATCTCCAGGATTCTTCCAGGTATACAACCTTCTTTTATGATTCTTGAACCAAGTGTTAGCTATGATTAAGTTATGCTCTGTGCAAAATTCTACAAGGCGGCTTCCTCTTTCATTCCTTCCCCCCAATCCATATTCACCTACATATTAGGCTGTAGTAACCTTAGGAGAAAGACTATATCCCCTCGTGTCAGTCATGTAAGACTGATCAAATGCTGTCGTGCGTAAATGCATCATCTGCATAGGGTGAGTCATTAATGTGCCATAAAATGCATGTAGTTAAGGCAGCCATAATACTTAATGACATGGTAAAAACTTTCCGTAGAGGGTAGAAATATTTTTTATTGCAGTAGGTGGCACTTGGGTATCTACCATGTGCCACTCACTTCGTCCAACCAGACTAATATGTGATCTGGAGTAGGACTCCTCTGCGCGTGGAATACCATAGCAGCGAGACAAATCAAATGGCTCTGAGCATTATGGCACTTAACATCTCACGTCATCAGTCCCTAGAACTTTACTTCAACGCCGGCCGCGGTGGTCTAGCGGTTCTAGGCACTCAGTCCGGAACCGCGCGACTGCTACGGTCGCAGGTTCGAATCCTGCCTCGGGCATGGATGAGTGTGATGTCCTTATGTTAGTTAGGTTTAAGTAGTTCTAAGTTCTAGGGGACTGATGACCACAGATGTTAAGTCCCATAGTGCTCAGAGGCATCTGAACCACTTTACTTCAACCTAACTAACGTAAGGACATCACACACATCCATGCCCGAGGCAGGATTCGAACCTGCGACCGTAGCGATCGCGCGGTTCCCGATTGAAGCGCCTAGAACCGCTCGGCCACATCGACTGGCAGCAGCTAGACACTTCAGTGACAAAGCTACTAAGACTAATTTGTACAATTGCCCTCGGCTTCACGATACACACGCATTTAAGCACATATTATACCGTGACTATATATATATATATATATATATATATATATATATATATATATATATATATATATATATATAAGACTGTGTCCAAATCTAACGCCAGAAGACATGTATTCCGAACAGCTGAGATACTTAAGTAGGTATTTCTCAGAAAGTAATGTGACGTGAACGGTAGGAGACATTGCCTTAATCGTAATTAGCTATTAATGGTGTTTTATAACGTATTAATCCATTTCACCAACGTAATAATGGCTGTGATCTATGGAGGAGTTAATATATATAGTTATTCTATAAGCGTGGCTCTCTGAAGAGGACACCTGTAGGATATAGCCATATCAAGCGCTTCTTATAAAATGCACGCGACAATGATGAGTGACGGCAGGAACGTACGTCAGTGCAGTCGATTTACCACAAACAGAAAAACATCCATATTAAATCACAATGTATAACTTTACTTCCCTCCTCATGAACCACGGACCTTGCCGTTGGTGGGCAGGCTTGCGTGCCTCAGCGATACAGATAGCCGTACCGTAGGTGCAACCACAACGGAAGGGTATCTGTCGAGAGGCCAGACAAACGTGTGGTTCCTGAAGAGCGGCAGAAGCCTTTTCAGTAGTTGCAGGGGCAACGGTCTGGACGATTGACTGATCTGGCCTTGTAACATTAACCAAAATGGCCTTGCTGTTCTGGTACTGCGAACGGCTGAAAGCAAGGGGAAACTACGGCCGTAATTTTTCCCGAGGGCATGCAGCTTTACTGTATAATTAAATAATGATGGCGTCCTCTCGGGTAAAATATTCCGGAAGTAAAATAGTCCCCCATTCGAATCTCCGGGCGGGGACTACTCAGGAGGACGTCGTTATCAGGAGAAAGAAAACTGGCGTTCAACGGATCGGAGCGTGGAATGTGAGACCCCTTAATCGGGCAGGTAGGTTAGAAAATTTAAAAAGGGAATTGGATAGGTTGAAGTTAGATATAGTGGGAATTAGTGAAGTTCGGTGGCAGGAGGACCAAGACTTCTGGTCAGGTAAATACAGATTTATGAATACAAAATCAAAAAGGGCTCCTGCAGGAGTCGGTTTAATAATGAATAAAAAAATAGGAGTGCGGGTAAGCTACTACAAACAGCATAGTGAACGCATTATTGTAGCCAAGATAGACACGAAGCCCACGCCTACTACAGTAGTACAAGTTTATATGCCAACTAGCTCTGCAGATGACGAAGAAATTGAAGAAATGTGTGATAAGATAAAAGAAATTAGTCAGGTAGTGAAGGGAGATGAAAATTTAATAGTCATGGGTGACTGGAATTCGGTAGTAGGAAAAGGGAGAGAAGGAAACGTAGTAGGTGAATATGGATTGGGGCTAAGAAATGAAAGAGGAAGCCGCCTGGTAGAATTTTGCGCAGAGCATAACTTAATCATAGCTAACACTTGGTTTAAGAATCATGAAAGAAGGTTGTATACATGGAAGAACCCCGGATATACTAAAAGGTATCAGATAGATTATATAATGGTAAGACAGAGATTTAGGAACCAGGTAAGACATTTCCAGGGGCAGATGTGGATTCTGACCACAAGCTATTGGTTATGAACTGTAGATTAAAACTGAAGAAACTGCAAAAAGGTGGGAGATTAAGGAGATGGGGCCTGGATAAACTGAAAGAACCAGGGATTGTACAGAGTTTCAGGGAGAGCATAACGGAACAATTGACAGGAATGGGGGAAATAAATACAGTAGAAGAAGAATGGGTAGCTTTGAGGGATGAAATAGTGAAGGCAGCAGAGGATCAAATAGGTAAAAAGATGAGGGCTGGTAGAAACCCTTGGGTAACAGAAGAAATATTGAATTTGAATACAAACGTCTCAAAAATGAGATCGACAGGAAGTGCAAAATGACTAAGCAGGGATGGATAGAGCACAAATGTAACGATGTAGAGGCTTATCTCACTAGGGGTAAGATAGATACTGCATACAGGAAAATTAAAGAGACCTTTGGAGAAAGGAGAACCACTTGCATGCACATCAAGAGCTTTGATGGAAACCCAGTTCTAAGCAAAGAAGGGAAAGCGGAAAGGTGGAAGGAGTATATAGCGGGTCTATACAAGAGCGATGTACTTGAGGACAATATTATGGAAATAGAAGAGGATGTAGATGAAGATGATATGGGAGATATGATACTGCGTGAAGAGTTTGACAGAGCACTGAAAGACGTAAGTCGAAACAAGGCCCCCGGAGTAGACAACATTCTATTAGAACTACTGGCAGCCTTGGGAGAGCCAGTCCTGAGAAAACTCTACTATCTGGTGAGCAAGATGTATGAGACAGGCGAAATACCCTCAGACTTCAAGAAGAATATAATAATCCCAATTCCAAAGAAAGCAAGTGTTGACAGATGTGAAAATTACCGAACTATCAGTTTAATAAGTCACAGCTGCAAAATACTAACGCGAATTCTTTACAGACGAATGGAAAAACTGGTAGAAGCGGACCTCGGGGAAGATCAGTTTGGATTCCGTAGAAATGTTGGAACACGTGAGGCAATACTAACCTTACGACTTATCTTAGAAGAAAGATTAAGAAAAGGCAAACCTACGTTTCTAGCATTTGTAGACTTAGAGAAAGCTTTTGACAATGTTAACTGGAATACTCTCTTTCAAATTCTGAAGGTGGCAGGGGTAAAATACAGGGAGCGAAAGGCTATTTACAATTTGTACAGAAAGCAGATGGAGTCATACGAGTCGAGGGGTATGAAAGGGAAGCAGTGGTTGGGAAGGGAGTGAGACAGGGTTGTCGCCTCTCCCCGATGTTATTCAATCCGTATATTGAGCAAGCAATAAAGGAAACAAAAGAAAAGTTCGGAGTAGGTTTTAAAATCCATGGAGAAGAAATAAAAACTTTGAGTTTCGCAGATGATACTGTAATTCTGTCACAGACAGCAAAGGACTTGGAAGAGCAGTTGAACGCAATGGACTGTGTCTTGAAAGGAGGGTATAAGATGAACATCAACAAAAGCAAAACGAGGATAATGGAATGTAGTCGAATTAAGTCGGGTGATGCTGAGGGGATTAGATTAGGAAATGAGACACTTAAAGTAGTAAAGGAGTTTTGCTATTTGGGGAGCAAAATAACTGATGATGGTCGAAGTAGAGAGGATATAAAATATACACTGGCAATGGCAAGGAAAGCGTTTCTGAAGAAGAGAAATTTGTTAACATCGAGTATACATATAAATGTCAGGAAGTCGTTTCTGAAAATATTTGTATGGAGTGTAGCCATGTATGGAAGTGAAACGTGGACGATAAATAGCTTAGACAAGAAGAGAATAGAAGCTTTCGAAATGTGGTGCTACAGAAGAATGCTGAAGATTAAATGGGTAGATCACATAACTAATGAGGAGGTGTTGAATAGAATTGGGGAGAAGAGGAGCTTGTGGCACAACTTGACTAGAAGAAGGGATCGGTTGGTAGGAAATGTTCTGAGGCATCAAGGGATCACAAATTTAGCATTGGAGGGCAGCGTGGAGGGTAAAAATCGTAGAGGGAGACTAAGAGATGAATACACTAAGCAGATTCAGAAGGATGTAGGATGCAGTAGGTACTGGGAGATGAAGAAGCCTGCACAGGATAGAGTAGCATAGAGAGCTGCATCAAACCAGTCTCAGGACTGAAGACCACAACAACAACAACAACTTTACGTGAAGGGACTGAAATATGCTCACACCTGTGATTCTGCGTGGTCACGTATCGACTGTCGTCACCATACTTTTTGTAGAAGGTCGAAGAGACTTCAGCGTCAATTAAACTGAAAGCGAACACAATGCATAAAAATCCTACTATAATCTGGCCTCTCTGTCACAGGCAGCAACAAAGCTAATCAGTAACCACACAACTCCCCATACACTTTGTGATCAGATGTATCCGGACACATGGCTGAAAAAGACTTACAACTTCGTTGCGCCCTCCATCGGTAATGCTGGAATTTATGGTATTGACCCACTTTCTCAGGCATACGTTAATCAGGTGCTGGGAGGTTTCTTGGGGAATTGCACCCCATTCTTCACGGAGTGCCGCGCTGAGCCGAGGTATTGATGTTGGTCGGTGAGGCCTGGCACGAAGTCGGGGTTCCAAAACATCCCAGAGGTCTTCTATATGATTCAGGTAAGGACTCTGTGCAGGCCAGTCCATTACAGGGATGTTATTGTCTTGTAACCATTCCGCCACAGGCCGTGCATCATCAACAGGTGCTCGATCGTGTTGAAAGATGCAGTCGCCATCCCCGAATTGTTCTTCAACAGTGAGAAGCAAGAAGGTGCGTAAAACATCAATGTAGGCCTCTTCTGTGATAGTGCCATTCAAATAACAAGGGGTGCAAGCCCACTCCACCTCACCACGTTCGAAGCCCGTGAGTTCCGCGGAGCGCCCCATTTTGCTCTCTCACGATGTCTAATGACTACTGAGGTCGCTGATATGGAGTACCTGGCAGTAGGTGACAACACAGAGCACCTAATATGAAAAACGTATTGTTTTTGAGGTGTCCGAATACTTTTGTATCTTCTTATCGCCTGTGGTGTATATAGCGGCAGTACATCAGCTCAGTTCATCGTTTCTGGTGGGCTACTGCACGTGTTTCCTTACTTGTTTATAACTGAAGCCACATTCGTCGAATTCATTCAGTGCTTGCTACCTAAGCGTCATTTTCCCACGAGAATTGGTAGAGAAAATGTTTCATCCCCCGAACAAACGTGGTACTGATAATCTGTGACGTAATAATTTTGGAGAGATTTTAAGAACTGTACACTTCTAGCATGTTTGAATAGGACATCGGAAGAGCTAGAAAAAATAACTGGAAGCCATTGAAACGCCCTACATAGAGATGGTAAAGAAAAAGTTCCAGATATGATGCGAAATAAATGTACCGATGACAAAGTAAGAAAGAAGAAAATGTAAATATTTTTATCAACAGTCTCATCGTTGGTTCAAAGCATTTTATTCAATATTTTTCCATTAAGTTGTTCCACCTCAGAAATTCGGATTCGAAATGTTTGGAAAGCTCCGATAATCTTAACTGAAACAAATCTAACGGAAAATTTCATAAACTGAGAACATAGATGAAAATATGGAGACGATAAATCTGGTGAAGAGCATGGACGCTCCAGTAATTCCTGTTTTTCCACAGCGGGAGGCAACTTCGTACAAAGATTCACTGACTTTTCATTTTATTTGAAATATGTTTCATAGCTGTTAAATACAAAACCCTTTCTGTTACATTAACGCACTCTTGAAGTACGACGCTGGTTTCTGAAAGGAGCAAGAAGCACGAATCCAGCTTCATGAGTTTTTCTGCCATCGGCGCAAACCTGTGGTGTATGTGACAATGGCTGACACGAGCCACAGAAATTCACTCATTTTTACTAATTTTATTAATGTCGACTGTTACCGTTTTCAGCAATTATAACCACTCGATAATATCATAAGGTAGAAATTGCAATAGTTAATGTTGAAATAAATAGATACAGACTGAAGCAGAGAGTCAAAATTTTTACGATAGCCGGGATTCGAACCCGGTTCTCCAGCTTACTAGGCCTTGGCTTAAATGTTCACTCGCCACTGTAGTCTATATCTATAAAAACATATCTGTATGAGACCAGTAAAGTCTGTGAAATTATTTCACTTCATATGTGTAAATACCCACACCCAGGTTTCAGGGTGTACTCCCATTTAGATTCCATGCTGAGGTGCTATTCCAGAACGTCGAGAGCTTCGGCAATTCTGTTCGTGTGTAAGAGGGAATTCAAAGTAGACTGGGATGGCATTCAGAATTGGTCGAGGAGGGACGCTTGAAAAGGTAATCCGTGCAATTTTGTGAATAGCTGTGTCAAGGTGGCTCAGTGGCTAACGCGCCTGCCTAGTAAGCATGAGGTCTGAGTTCTATTCCCAACCTTGGTACAAATTGTCGCTCGTCACTTCAGTCTAGATACATAAAGATAGTTTAGCGTCCGCTGCTTCGCTCTTGTAGGCTGCAGAGACTTTTTTTGATTTTATTTACTAGAATTATTATGTTATTCGCAAACTTTAACATCTTCTAAGCTTCTCACACTAACTAAAGCCATATAGTCATGGTCTTTCCCGAATGTACTGATGACCAAACAGCGAGTTTAGCAGACGGGGTCCAAAGTTTTTGTTATAATGTCTTTTGCGTTTTTATGGAGATATTTCCATTGTAACTTTCATAACCGATAGGTAAAATACAAATTTTCAAAAACTTAGCTTTAAAATTTTTTTATGTAACGAAGTGTTTTCTTTAAAAGTTTCATCCCTTACTGCACACCCTTAGGGGCTGATTTTGCAGAAGCACTGAAACACGCATTTTTTTTAAATTTCTAACCAAGAAATCAAATATCAGCTTCGTAGATGCAGCCTTAAATCCTTTACTAATTCTTTAGTAATAAATTATTTTCAAAATTTTTTTAATCCACTATTTTACCCCTTCAGTGGCTGAATTTTAAAAACGTTGAAACACGTATTTTTTTAATTTTCTAACTGAGAAACCAGATACCAGTTTTCGTTGTTCTAGCTTCAAATTATCTTATTAGCGACTTATTTGCAAAAATCCTTTCATCCCCTATTTCACTCCCTTTGGAGAGGAATTACGAACAGTCTCTTCTTGAACGATACCTGCAGTATAAGATCAACACCCTCTCCAAATTTCAAGTTTATATCCTTAGAGGTTTGGGGTGGGCGATGATGAATCAGAGAAACAATCTGACCCTATTTAATCCCTTAGGTGTTGAATTTCCAAAAACAAGTATTCCTTCATCTCTAACCGAGAAGCCAAACAAAAATTTGCAAATATTTAGCTTTAAAAATGCGTTTGCAATGAAACATTCTCATAAAACGTTTCATCCCCTGAGGGATTCAGTTTCCGAGAACAGTGACATGCGTATGTTTTATTTTTAACAAAGAAGCCAAATACAAGTTTTCTTAGATTTAGCTGAAAAAAATGCCTGCACAATGAAATACTTCCATAAAAACTTTCATCTCCCGTTTCATCCCGTAGGGATTGAATTTCCGGGAACAGTGATGCAATTATTTTTTTATTTCTAGCTGGGCAGCCACATTTAAGTTTTCATTGATTTAGCTTTAAAAAGCTTTCATAATAAAATATTTGCATAAAAAACTTATCCCCTATTTTAACCCCTTAGGGTTTCAATTTCCAAAAACAATGAAGCAAGTATTTTTTTTTTTTTTATTTTGCAACCCAGAAGACAAATACCAATGAAGTCAATGAAATCAATGAAGTCAAATGAACCAATGAACTCAAATACCAATGATAATTTAAAATACTTTAGTAGTTGTTTAATAATGATGTATTTTCTAAAACAGCTTTCAGCCACTGTTTCACCCCCATAGTGTCAAATTTCCAAATATACTGAAACACGTATTTGTTTATGTCTCATTGAAAAACCACATACCAATTTTCGTAGATCTAGCTTCAAAATTGCCTTAATAACGACATTTTTCAAGAAAACAGAAAAACACTTCATGCTCTATTTCAGCCCCTTAGGGTTGCAATTTCGAAAAATGCCTTCTTAAGAGACGACTGCAGCATGAAATCCACATCTTCTCCAAAATTCAAGTTTCTATCATTAGCGGTTTGGGCTGGGCGAAGATGGTTGCTTCAGTCAGTCAGAACGTTGCGTTTTTTGTGTAAAGATTGAAATAAATCGTATAGTAGAAATCAAATACGAAATCATTAATAATGTTAAAAAGTAAAAAGACCTCTTTATATTGGAGGTGAACACCCAAATTCCTAATTTTACATGCATTAAATAATAAAATAGCATCTGATCGTATTTTGTGTGAGGTATCTAAGACATTTGAATGTGTGTATGAATTATTTTCCTAGACAAACGGAGAGTTCGAGGAATTAATAGTATAGCCAACCAATGGGTGATGCCAAATCCAACCAAACGAATGCAGAAAGCTATACTCAGTAATACCACCAGTTTGTAGAGATTTTTCAAGAGTATGGAGAAATCGCTTATGGCCGCTATCGTTCCTCACATGTGAGGGGCATTCGATAAGTACAGCAAAAAAAATTGTTCTCGGACAATTCCGGATGAAAAATGCAGAATTTGTTGTGTAAAATCGTGGAATATTCCCACTTTAGCCTTTATAGTTTCATGAAGTTCCGACAGGTAGTCTTCAAAATTGTCCCTGTAACGGAGGAGTGTTCCAAGCGGGGAGCTGTCATTGAGTTTCTTTTGACGTAAATTCAGAGCATCTCAGATATTCATAGGAGCTTGCAGAATGTCTACGGATACCTGGCAGTAAACAAAAGCACGGTGAGTCGTTGGACATGGCGTCTATCATCATCGCAACAAGGTCGCGCAGGTATGTCCAATCTCCTCGCATTCCGACTTCCATCTGTTTGGCCCTATGAAGGATCCCCTCCGTGGGGAGCAGTACGTGAATAATTGGGAGTTTATTGATGCAACAAGAAGTTGACTCCAATGTCGACTGGTAGGGTGGTACCAAGCGGGCATACAGGTACTGCCAGTAAGGTACCATAAGGCCGTCGCATTCAAAGGAGATTATGTTGAAAAATAGGATTTTGTAGCGAAGTGTGGCGTGCGTACTGTAAGACCTTCGGTACACACACCATCAGATTATTTGACTTGTGGCTCTAGCGAAGTAGGTGCGTGTCAGCAATATGTCTCGTGGTCTTATCGTAGCGTGTTTGTCTTCTGCCGTTAGGTCAGACGATAGAAATGCCACTTGCACGCTTAGAGTAGCAGATTGAAGGTGACCAACTTTAAACAGAACTTGATTAATTTTCACACACATTTATTAAAAGAATGACAATCATAAAAATAACTTAACTTGGTTCTGGATGCTATTTACAATTGACAATCTGAAGTTCCTTTGGTCTTGGTACGATAATCTTATTCTCACATATCTCTGATACTTGACAAAAGTGTCTATACATTTATCTTCATGGCTATGTACAGGAATATGACAATATTATTAAGCGCAGACTGAAACTTGACTACAGACTAATGCAGAATAACTAATCGGAGGTCTGTACACTCGTTATAATACCCCGCGCGTTCATGTATCACTCCACGAGTGTGATCCGCGAGGACATCGGCTGCGTTGCATATTAATACGCAGATCGGCGCAAGCAGAATTTGGTCCGTCTCTAAGACAGCGCCATCTCGTAGTGCGGAGACGGATGAGCGGACGAGCGCTGTGCCTGCGCTGTTCTGCTTAGCGGGGCGCGCTCTATTGGGAAAGTTGTGTACGCGTTGACTACTCAGAACTATGTACACAACACGAAGAAAGTAGGATTTGGAATCTGAATAAAATGAACCTGCTTTCAGAAAAAAAATGTTGCTATATTTATCTAATGCCTTTCGTATACCTTTGGAGGCACTTTTTTTTCTACTTTTGACGGCTAGTGCCTCCTTTAGAAACATACCGTATAGATTCCTTTTAACTTAGCATCTGAACAAATACGAAATTTGTTTGGCTTCGGCGCCATCTCTGAATTACGCTGGGGACTGCGCCCCAGATCCTCGTATGCAGGCTAGGCGCGAGATGCCGCTTTTTCGCGTCGCGGATGCGTAACTCCGCAGCCCGTGCTACGCTACGAGGTCCCGGTTTGTGCCCCCCGCTGAGTTATCGCCGATTAAGAGAACCGGTGTGCGGCGGCCGGACTTTTAATTCCGCTATTAATGCGACTCGTCCGCCGAAAGGCGCCTGCGCATTGCTCAGCGGGGACCTGCCGGACACGACGTCGATTAGCTATTTATCGACGAGCGTGTCCGAGCGCAAGACGAACGCCGCGGCGCGCGGCCGTTTGGCTGCGTCACGTACGAGGCAGCCCGGGCGCGCCTCGCGTTTCTTTTTTTCCTCCTGCCTTCAACTCTGCGCTTGTGGGCTCGGAAAGACATTCGGAATGCTATGCGGCCGCGACGTGGCCCAAGATGTATCGGCGGAACCCGTGACCTCTCCGAGTATGTGTGGAATAAAAGAATTGCCGGAGTCGCCGCGCGGCGCGCCGTGTCTCGAATGGGACTCTTAGAGACGACAATCGATTGTCAGTTGTAGATTTGAGAGAACACGGCCGGAGTATTCGATCGATAATGATGTCCGGCATGCTGCACTGACAGCCACTAAAATATTCTACTTCTTCGGCGCAGCCTTCACGTTGGTACGTGCAGCTCATGGTTTTCTTACTTGCTTTACTTTTTCTTAGTCTCAAACGTTTTCTCTCTGCTGTACAGTCAGAACATCAGAACATTACGAGTGCGCCTGCACCCGAGGATAAGCGCGCTTACGTCACACGAGGGTCTATGACGCAGTATGTGCCGTGCATTAGAGATGTGGATATGAACGGAGGTTAGACAGGGTCGCTATACATCCTCCGTGTTATTCAAATTATACCTTGAGCAATGAATAAAGGAAAGCAAATGATCCGTGGTAAAAACTGCTGTTTTGAAGAGCGCGCCGCAGCGCGTAGTGTGAAGCAGTCGCGTTCCGTTTCTGGCGGTTCCGCCGCTGTGGCAATCGCAGCTTTGGTGTCTCCCTCTGGTGGGAAAGGGGAAAGGTTGCCAGTTCACGTGCATTTAAGGGGCGCTTTTGAGCTCGCCAGTGAGTCAGTCTGGAGCCCGTCAGGGTCGGTCTCTCGTCCGAATTTGTGCCGCAGTTAGTGTCTGTCTATCGTTCGGAGTGCTAGTATGCCTTTCGTTCGGATCAATCTTTAAAGCTGGATAAATTAGAGCCTTCCACTCCGCCAGTAACAGAACTCAGCGAGTGGTCGCGCAGTCGGGGCTTAGTTCCTTCATCTGAGTCTGCGCGTTAGGCCGCCAGTCTTCTCGAGTTGCTCAGGCAGTGGTCATTGGCGGTTGGATCTATCCGTTGGTCGATCGCGCACTGAGACACAAAATGACTTGTCCGCCTTGAGCGTCGGCGCATGTGAGGCGCCACGTGAGTCCAGTGGGCCGCGGCGTATAGCGAGGGGTAGTGGCTTCGCGGCCGACACTTGAGCAACAGGAGTCAACCCACGACATCAGTCTGGCCGGTGCGAGCTGCGACGCCGTGAGACGGGAGATCGGCGCGCCTTCCTGCGTCCGTTGAAGAGGCTGGCAGTGGACGGTTCGGGAGAGCGATTTGGGGGTGCTGCGCCAGGTCTTCTCGAGAAATTGCAGTTTATTAGAAGCTAAGTGATTGGTGATATGTTGTGTGATTTACTCTTGTGAAATTATACTTGTTTTCTTGGTCAGTCTCTTGTCCCCAGCTTGCTCGTCTGTCTCTCGTCCGCATTTATTAGGCAGTTAGTGTCTGTCTGTCGTTCGGAGCTGCCTCTGTCATGTTTGTCGGATTTGGTGTGTTAACGAATTTATTGTTTGGAGTGTAACGGCCCAATACCTGAAATATGTTTTGATCTTGCGTATGATCTTGAGAGGTGGTATCTGTGTACTGTAGAGCATCTTAACTTGTTTGGCCAACCTTGTAGAATTTTTTTGTATAACATTGCATCTCATGGGCTTTTATTGAAATGCTAATTTTAGTATATAAAGTTGCCACCCTTTCACCGTAAGACTTTTCTTAGAAGTTAAAATCAAGTTGCCCCTTCGGTGGCAGAGTTAATATTTTAATTATTAGTGTTTTGTACCATTTCCATCCCTCCTACAGGAGTGCATAGTTTGTGTGCTTGTGTAAATTGTTAAAACTTTCAGTTTAAAGTAATCTGGTGTGTTGCAGATCTGCACCAGTCTAGTCTTTCAGAGGCTGTTGTGGGCGGCAAGGTTCTCTGCCCGAAAGCTCATACAGTCAAAACTTGTTTCTTTCTGCCTCTGAATAAATATTTAGAGGGTTCTTTCTGATTATAATTTTAAAACTGTTTCTCAAAAAAAAAAAAAGGAATAAAATTCCCATTTGTTAAAAAAAATTTGGTTATGATTTCATCAGTTATTCCCTGTCAACTACTTCCATGCTTACGCAGTGTGATTAAATGTGTTAATGTTCTTGATGAATCGCTAGTAAATAAAAATAATTCTTAAGAATATTCTTTGAAACTAAATCACGGTTCAACAAAGTTCCTGCAGGAGAAATAAAAATTTTACTTTGCTGCATTAAGATAACCAAGAAACAAGAAACCACTGTGGTGACAAAAGTCACGACATACCTCAGTATCGTGACAGACCTGCTTTCGCCCTGCGTATTGCAGCAACTCCACGTGGCGTGGACTCAAGTCGTTTGAAGTCCCGTGCAGGAGGGCCTTGTTGCCTCTATAGACGTCCATAATTGCGAAAGTGTTGTCCGTGCAGGGTTCAAATGGCTCTGAGCACTATGGGACTTGACATCTGAGGTCATCAGTCCCCTAGAACTTAGAACTACTTAAACCTAACTAACCTAAGGACAACATACACATCCATGCCTGAGGCAGGATTCGAACGTGCCACCGTAGCGGTCGCGCGCTTCCAGACCGAAGCTCCTAGAACCTCTCGGCCCCACTGGCCGGCTCTGTGCAGGGTTTTGTCACGAACTGACCTGTCGATTACATCCATAGGTGTTGGATGGGATTCATTTCTTGCGATCAGGGTGGCCAAATCATTTGCTCGAATCGTCCAGAATGTTATTCAAACCGATCGAGAACAACTGCGGCCCGGTTAGATGGTGCATCGTCAACCACAAAAATTTCATCGTTGTTTGGGAATATGAATGGCTGCAAATGATCTTTACGTAGCCGAAGATAAGCATTTGCATTCAATGATCTGTTAAGTTGGACCAGAGGACCGAGTCCAATCCATGTAAACACAGCCCATACCATTAGGAAGACCCTACCAGAGTGCACTGTCTCTTGTTGAGAACTTGGGTCCTTGGCTTCGAGGGGTCTGCGGCACACTCTAACTCAATCATTCGGTTCTTACCAACTGAAATCGGAACTCATCTGATACTGCAATGATTTTCCAGGCGGCTACGGTCTAATCGACATGGTCATGAACGCAGGGTAGCCTATGCAGATGATGTCTTGTCCTTAGAAAAGACACTCGCGTCAGTCGTCTGCTGTCACAGCCCATTAACGCTAAATTTCGCCTCATTGTCCTAACGGATACGTTCGCCGTACGTCTCACATAGATTTCTCCGGTTATTGCACGCAGTGCTGCTTGTCTATCAGCACTGAGAACTCCACGGAAACGTCGCTGATGTCGCTCGCTATTCGAAGGGTGTCGCCACACTCTTCACAATGTGGATTTCGGAATGTTGAATTCCCTAACGTTTTCGGAAATGGAATGCGCCTAGCTCGAACTACCGCCCAGCGTTCGAAGTCTGTTAATTCCCGCCGTGTGGCCACAGTCACGTCGGAAGCCTTTTCACATGAGTCACTCGATAGAAATGACAGCTCTGCCAATGAAAAATTGTTTTATACCTTGTGTGCACAATATTTCAACCAACTGTATGTACGCATGTCGCCATCCCATGTCTCTGGGCTGCGGTGTAAGTCAGATTACGCAGAAGGAGTTAGATTAGGAAATGAGACACTGAAGGTAATACAGCAGTTTTGCTATTTGACCATAAAAACAACTGACAATGACTGACTTGGAGCTCGTATAAAATTAAGACTCACTGTAAGAAGAAAAGCATTTTTGAAAGAATGTCAGCGTGTATGACTGTCATGTGGGTAATGCCAATATTTCCCGGTGAAACACGTATGTATTCATTGCCAGCGATGGCGAGGCATGACAGAATCTTTGACCAGAGAGTTATTTATCGTTGCTGGTCTGCGCTTGACCGCGCGAGAGTTCAGTTGTGTGTGAGGAGTCGGAAGAGCGAGTAGTCAGTTGCGAGTTGTCAGTTGCGAGTGGCACTCTGTCTGCAGTAGCACTCAGTCGGCAGTAGTAGCGAGTGGACGGTTGTACTGAGCGGGCGTCGGCATGGGTCGGCGGCGTGCTCTCTTTGCATCTCTGGTCACGGTTCTGGACGAGGTATATTGTTATCGAAGGTAATGAAGCAGCATTGCGCTCAGCTAATAACATATGTTAATTGTAATTAATTTGTTCAAGAATTGCCCCAATAATAATTTTTCTACAAAGTAACCCTTTTTAAAGAAAAAGATTCATTTCAAGTTAAATAATATTTCCTATGCATTCCCTCCAAGAATCAAAATTAAACATGGGCCAGCATTGCACGGAGCTGTGCCGATAAATAAGAGCGGATATAGATGCAAAGAATTTTGGTTTTTTTGTATTCAGGTTTAATTATTGCACAGGACCGAAGGTCAGCGCAGCTGCCCTTATAAAATTTATCAGGTTCATCTTAACGTTAATTTAGTGGGGACTTAACATTTTGGCACATTTTCATTAACATTGACATTTTTATTAATTTTGCGGGGAGGTTACACCGGGAATTTTCCATTGGTCTGGAACGGGTTCTGCGTAGTCTCCAGATGCCAACTGAGGAGCAGAGTGAGTGATAAGGAGCGATTTCAAAACCTACAAGGTGAAAACGCTCAGGACAGCAGCGTGCTATCGTCACTCTCTCCATACCGCATCCAAGTGACGCCAATGGCAGAAGATGTACGGCGGTCAGTCGTGAAAGGGTACTTCAGGGCCAGTGAGCGGAGCTCAACAATGGCAGAAAAAAGAAAAAAAGTCATTTCGTGTGTTCCTACATGAAAGTGCATCATCAACGATAAGCAGTAAAGATAAGGAGAGAAGAAGAAGTTTTGAAATGTGGTGGTGAAGAAGAATGCTCAAGATTAGATGGGTGGATAAAATAACTAATGAAGTGGTTCTGAATCGAACTGCAGAGGAAAGACTGCTATAGCAAAACTTGACTCAAAGAAGGGGCCAGTGGAGAGATTACATCCAGAGGCGTGAAGAACAGTCCTTTTATTTTGGGTGAAAGTGGTCGCCAGGGGTGGCCGAGCGGTTCTAGGCACTACAGTCTGGAACCGCGCGACCGCTACAGTAGCAGGTTCGAATCCTGCCTCGGACATGGATGGGTGTGATGTCCTTAGGTTTGTTAGGTTTAAGTAGTTCTAAGTTCTAGGAGACTGATGACCTCAGAAGTTAAGTCACATAGTGCTCAGAGGCATTAGAACCATTTGGGTGGAAGTGAGTGGGGGAGGGGAGATTGGAACGGGACACCAAGGTTTGATTACAGTATATTCAAACAGATAAAGAATATGTTTTGACGATGCCATTATGGCCTTATCACTTTAGGACATGGTGTAAAAAAGATACGTTTTATTGTATTTTATCTCTCCATTTCCTTGGTTGCATTATAGTATATCGTGATAAGTGTTGCTGTATTATGTTGAAAGACACACTGCTCACTAGGTGTAAATATTTCTATATTGTAGATCTGAGGATGGTCATTACCGACTGAAACCGGTCATCGTCTAAAGAATTAATATTGTTATCAAAGACTGGAACAAAACAACATTTGAAAGAATGAAACAGTTATGTGGTTCTGAATGAACTCTGCACAAGACAGACTACTGTGTGGATATAATAATAACAACGAAAATATGATACCTACAACGAACTCGCTGTGTAAACTCAGTGTGGAAGGAATGCCCAAGCCCATTAACTTAAGCGACGTTGACAAAGGGGAGGAAATGGTTGGTCGACGACTGGAAACGTACATCAAGGGAACAGTAAGAATCATGAGATGTGCAGATATTGGTGGTTGGTGGTGGTGGTTAGTGTTTAACGTCCCGTCGACAACGAGGTCATTAGAGACAGAGCGCAAGCTCGGGTTAGGGAAGGATTGGGAAGGAAATTGGCCGTGCCCTTTCAAAGGAACCATCCCGGCATTTGCCTGAAACGATTTAGGGAAATCACGGAAAACCTAAATCAGGATGGCCGGAGACGGGATTGAACCGTCGTCCTCCCGAATGCGAGTCCAGTGTGCTAACCACTGCGCCACCTCGCACCGGTACAGATATTGCCCTCATTACTATGACGTAAAGTAAAGGAATGAAAGAAAAAGATCGTCTTATGGCAGTTCTGACTGTGTTGTTCGATAAGAAACATGCAAAATTCAAACGATTTTCGTTCGCCATAATCATCATCGTCATAATTCTATGCACGTACTGCCTGTAAAAGCCTCCTCGTTACTTCTTCATGCATTATAATCTTATCACAAACTCACTCACAATTTTCCTTCATGTTTTCTTCTGTCAGCTACACATATTGAATTATGTCAGCGTCTAGGTTTTCTTTGATACCTTCTAATGTCAAAAGATATTATGTAACCTATCGGTTGAACGAACTAAAAATTGTCTTCTTCGAAATTCAGTTCCAGGATATTTACTGACGGTATTAAAATAATGTTAGGTACACTACTGGCCATTAAAATTGCTACACCACGAAGATGACGTGCTACAGACGCGAAATTTAACTGACACGAAGAAGATGCTGTGATATGCAAATGATTAGTTTTTCAGAGCATTCACACAAGGTTGGCGTTGCCTGGTGAAACGTTGTTGTGATGCCTCGTGTGGGGAGGAGAAATGCGTACCATCACGTTTCCGACTTTGATAAAGGTCGGACTGCAGCCTATCGCGATTGCGGTTTATCGTATCGCGACATTGCTGCTCGCGTTGGTCGAGATCCAATGACTGTTAGCAAAATATGGAATCGGTGGGTTCAGGAGGGTAATACGGAACGCCGTGCTGGATTCCAACGGCCTCGTATCACTAGCAGTCGAGATGACACGCATCTTATCCGCATGGCTGTAACGGATCGTGCAGCCACGTCTCGATCCCTGAATCAACAGATGGGACGTTTGCAAGACAACAACCATCTGCACGAACAGTTCGACGTTTGCAGCAACATGGACTGTCGCTCGAAGACCATGGCTGCGGTTATCCTTGACGCTGCATCACAGACAGGAGCGCCTGTGATGGTGTACTCAACGACGAACCTGGGTGCACAAATGACGAAACGTCATTTTTTTCGGATGAATCCAGGTTCTGTTTACAGCATCATGATGGTCGCATCCGTGTTTGGCGACATCACGGTGAACGCACGTTGGAAGCGTGTATTCGTCATCGCCATACTGGCGTATCACCCGGCGTGATGGTATGGGGTGCCATTGGTTACACGTCTCGGTCACCTCTTGTTCACATTGACGGCACTTTGAACAGTGGACGTTACATTTCAGATGTGTTACGACCCGTGGCTCTACCCTTTCTTTATTCGATCCCTGCGAAATCCTACATTTTAGCAGGATAATGCACGTCCGCAAATTGCAGGTCCTGTACGGGCCTTTCTGGATACAGAAAATGTTCGATTGATACCCTGGCCAGCACATTCTCCAGATCTCTCACCAATTGAAAACGTCTGGTCAATGGTGGCCGAACAACTGCTTCGTCGCAATAGGCCAGTCACTACTCTTGATGAACTGTGGTATCGTGTAGAAGCTGCATGGGCAGCTCTACCTGTACACGTCATCCAAGCTCTGTTTGACTCAATGACCTGGCGTATCAAGGCCGTTATTACGGCCGGAGGTGGTTGTTCTGGGTCCTGATTTCTCAGGACCTATGCATCGAAATTGCGTGAAAATTTAATCACATGTCAGTTCTAGTTTAATATATTTGTCCAATGAATACCCGTTGATCATCTGCATTTCTTCTTGGTGTAGCAATTTTAATAGCCAGTAGTTTATAATTAGCGTTACCAGCACAGAGCCATCTGCGTTCGTTGCTAGTGTAAATTACGAAACGTATATTTCGCGCTCTCGGGTGCTGCTGAAAATGCTAATCACTCTCTGCTACTTCTTTATTTATACATAGTGTCATAAGGAAACAACATACAACACAAATCAACTCATCTTATGTGGCGTCTAGCGAGCCTGCATACTCGGTTCGCTAGACCAAACAAATCGTATTACTGAGTTTTATTACAGAAAGAAAAGATAGTATTTTTTAACTTTTGCAGTTACACAGATGTGTCGCAAGCAAAGGGCGACATACAGCATAAGCAATCTTCTTCAATATAGACAATCTGCTAACTAGAGAGTGCAAGGAAAGAGACGAGCGTTGACGGTGATATACAAGTGCCTAATCTCGAAGCTGCTATTGAACCGGTTAATCTTGCTACAGAACTGGGTCGTCACCAGTCGTGGGTGGCGCTTATGTCCTCTTCACTCAGGGGCCGCTACTGTCGCGTTGTCGTCCTGGATGGAGGCCCGGTCAGCATGCGACTGGCTGATTTCTTCTCACAGTCTTCTCTTCTTTGTCATTCCCGACTGGCGTGACGGCCCTTGACTTTACGCCGTAAAATCTTAAATAAGGACAAAATATGCAGACACCGCAAATCTCAGGCTACAGCAGAACAGAATTCGGCAGCCTTTGGAACAATGACAGTAGCTTTTGCTACGTCTGTCACGACACAGAGAAGTAGACACACACAGCACTGCAAGAGGTGTACTGAGATATACTCTGTGCTACACTCAGAAAACGGTACAGGTAAGTTTTAAACATTGTAATACCAGAATGGCGTAGATGGGACAAATAGGAAGGTAGTCATTCTTCTGTGTGACCATACGGGGAGCCTTCTTGAGTTATCCATACTACAGATGGACATCAAAAGGTATGGATGTTTGGCCTTGTGTAAGGGGCAACTTGGGTGAATTTCTCCATCGGCTCATCTCGATTCAAGCGAAAGTACTGTTTGCCTTGGACGTGCAACAGAATGGCTTCCATTTTTTTGATGCACTGATTTTAAGGAAACCAGATGGCAGTCTGAGACGTAGCATGTACAAAAAGTCTACACACACGGCTCTGTATTTACATGCAACCAGTAGCCACCACAACTTTTAGGGTCAAGGCATTGTACGCACACTTCTTCAATGGCGTGATCCATCTGCGACCAATTGCCTTCCCATTGAACTGAAGCACCTGGAGACCACATGCTGAAGGAATGGGTACGGCTGCACGCAGAGACGGCGTGCGTTTAGACAGGTTGTTTCTAGACAACTGCACAAATCACTAGCGTACATCCCGTTTTCCATCAAATACCCCCAGAAAAAAAGTCACCAGAATTGTGGAATGACAAGTGTTAGACGTGTGTTCCGCCCTCGCCCCTTTCCAAGACATTGACACTACAAGGCAGAGTGAAGCATGATGAAGGCCTATGTAGTCCAGGGATCAATCGAGTCCCTGAAAATGCGGCAAGGCATACACTGGGGAAACTGTACATATAGCAGAAGACCATAGGCGGAGCAATGAATTACGCTAGACTACTAAATAAGCTGCGGACGGTCACGTAGTATAAAAACAATAGATTACGAAAAAACCAAGATTCTTAAGAAGACTTCCTTGGATTGTGTGATTAAACAGGCCATTGCAATGAGGGTCCAAGATGCTCTAATCAACAAAGATAGCAGCCTACAAATGAGTCAGGTGTGGAACCTTGCACAGAGCCGAAAATGGGCGAAGCGTTCCTGTGCGCTGAGGTCGCAGCCATCAGCTACAGCGCGGACACTGGAGACCACGGTTCGCAGCCGGGCGTCGCTGCCCCCACCAACGCCGACACTCACCGAGACCACTGCAGTTATAGCGACTGGAGGGGAGTGATGGAGGGTGTAGCGGCCAACGTATACTTAACAGGGCGCTGACACGAGAGAAGCAGCAGTCATCAGCAACAAGCCAACGATGGCAACGCCGGCCGGAGCGGCAGTGCGGTTCTAGGCGCTGCAGTCTGGAGCCGCGAGGCCGCTACGGTCGCAGGTTCGAATCCTGCCTCGGGCATGGATGTGTTTGATGTCCTTAGGTTAGTTAGGTTTAAGTAGTTCTAAGTTCTAGGGGACTGATGACCTCAGAAGTTGAGTCCCGTAGTGCTCAGAGCCATTTGAATCATATGGCAACAAGTCCGCTTTACCGAAGTATCGTCTCTCCTTTTAGTCAAGCTGTCTTGTAAACGTTTTTCAAAAAAGAAACCATGCTGTCTTGGAGATTAAGTGATTACCTTACGTTCTTTTCTTTATTTTTGTATTTTTTTGCGACACAATCACGCATGCATTTCACACTGCCGTAACCAGTTATGGCCTGCCACTAGTAACCTTCAAACTAAAGGCATATACCGCAAGTGGTATCGGTTGAGTTGTCAACAATACACCATAGCGGAACCAGCTTGCAGACTACCAATGTCTGGCCTAAATTGGTTACGGCTAGGGGAAATGCATGCGTGATTGTGTCGTAAGAGGTACAAAACTTAATAAGTTTTTTTTATCCCATCCTACATACCTGTCTAATCTTCATCATTGTCCTGCGGTACTAAATATCTAAATCTTCTAATATTTTGTAGTCTGAACTGCTCATAGTCCACTCATCACCTTCGTAAAAGGCTACACTGCAGACAAACACTTAGAGGGAAGATTTCCTTACTTTTAAGTTTATACATGAAAATAACAAAATTCCTTTTTCTTTTCTCAGAAATGATTTTCTCGCCAGTCTGCATTTTATATCCTCTCTGCCTCTCCAAATCGTCAGTTGTTATGCTGCCTAAATAACAAAACTCATATTACATTTAGTGTCCTCTACTTCTAACTTTGCGTTTAATTACTCCTGGAAAACTCTTGGATGGTTTCCTTTTATAACGCCATGGACGATTACCTTTCCCATACTCTTCAAAATATTCCTGTAACTTGAGACATATAACTAATTTTCGTTATGTCTACTTCTTTCGTCCTATGGCATTAGCTATCGTCTGCTAACTCAGTCTAACAGAGCCTTGCGGTTGAATAGATACGTGCAGAAGACTTCTGTGCCAGTCTGTGTTAGGTTGATAACAACTGGCGTCAATGGGTTTCCTGGCAAGTTAACGTGGAGGTAGAACTTTGTTTGACACACAGAGAAACGTGCTTCCTGGACGCAGTTTGGAGTATACTGACTGCCGACTGCATCTACGTGTTGTGTACGCTTATCTGTATGAACGATTTGCACAAGTCGCGATCTCTAATATTTTGTAATGCTCTTATGCAGGTATTTGATTACAAAAGTGTTGTCTAGGTAGCTGTTCCACGTGTCACTTGGTTCTTAGCGTTATGTGGGATCAGTCCATTTGCGACTGCAGCTCGGTATCATACGGAAGCTTGACACGATTTATTTATGGTGATGGAACATGTTTGGTGAAACAGGGCTCCATTTTTTTCTGATGCTGAAGCCGTTTTATACACTCATACGGAAGACTTAGATGTGTACTTCAAGAAATGTGCCTCCGTCTAAGTCATCAGCCCACAGCTATATCCGTATTCCACCTACACAACGGACAGACATATTAGAGGCAAGAAGTCAGATACAGAGGCCAAGTCTTACCATACCGCAGTAAACCAAAACGCCGGCCGGTGTTGCCGTGCGATTCTAGGCGCTTCAGTCTCGAACCGCGTGACCGCTACGGTCGCAGGTTCGAATCCTGCCTCGGGCATGGATGTGTGTGATATCCTTAGGTTAGTTAGGTTTAAGTATTTCTAAGTTCTAGGGGACTGATGACCACAGATGTTAAGCCCCATAGTGCTGAGAGCAGTTTTTTTAAACCAAAACACTTGGTAATAATACTAGATACAACTTTAACTTTGAAGTGGCATCTCGCACCTGTAGCTACCACATTGTTTTGAAACTTGCTGGTAATTCATGGGGAGCTAATGCACATGTTTTAAGGTCCACAACCTTAGCCCTGCCATTCTCTGTTGCTGAAAACTGCTGTGTGACCTGGAACAATAGTGCTCACCTTAAGAAGACAGACGTGCAACTCAATCAGGCAATTTGAATAATTACGGCACTTATTAACAGTAAAAACACCCTATGGCCTCGGTTATCTGCATTATCAGACCTCAAGTTTTAATAAGATTAGAAGCTCTCGTGAACGTCTGTAACAACATGCAGAAGAATCCTCAGTCACACGTTCACTGAGGTATTGCACATGCAGAATATTAATGCTTGAAATCAAAGATGTAGTCGTGAGTCAGAGCAAACAGCCTTGTTGCGCACTCTCTCAGTGT
Organism: Schistocerca nitens; assembly: GCF_023898315.1. NCBI lineage: Eukaryota > Metazoa > Arthropoda > Insecta > Orthoptera > Acrididae > Schistocerca > Schistocerca nitens. The sequence continues at coordinate 565,124,779 of NC_064621.1, forward strand.
CAACCAATATTGGAAAATCTAATTGAGAACCCTTTCCTGCGGATACAAGGATTCGATTTCCGCAGACGTCAGTTGAGGATCACGAGGAGAATTCTAACTGCGCAAGCAGTATGTGGGTGCCTAATACACAAGTGAGGGTACGTTAGTTCTGAAAATTAAGACTATTGTCCTTTCCTACAGACAGTCCGCTGTATCATTGGTGACTGTCCTCTTCGAGCGTAGAAAGTAACAATGATAGACATTCACCACTTATCGAATGAAGCGATGAAATGGATCAGGGGACTAGACCTGAAGTTCTGCGTTTATACGGGTTCGTGATGGCGCATATTTCTCCACAAATGTTGTCGATTTGTATTTGTTTTCATAAACATCATGGTAATTATTATGTAGAATCGAACTTTTGGTGGTCACTAGTTGTGCATTTAAATTTAAATTACCAGACGGCCAACAGATCGCTATGCAGTATCTCCAGGAAGATATCCCTTCTGATAATTTAAACATTTTCATGTAGAAATCTTTCGAGTTATATGTGCAACGTCGTATTACACTGAAGTGACAAAAGTCATGCAACAACACCTCCTAATACTGTATCGGACCTTTTTCCCGGCGCAGCCCGACGTGGCTTATTTTGCTCCCCAAATAGCAAAACTCATTTACTACTTTAAGCGCCTCATTTCATAATCTAATTCCCGCAACATTACCCGATTTAATTTGACTACATTCCATTATCCTCGTTTTGCTTTTGTTGATGTTCATCTTATATCCTCCTTTCAAGACACTGTCCATTACGTTCAGCTGCTCTTCCAGGTCCTTTGCTGTCTCTGACAGAATTACAATGCTATCGGCGAACCTCAAAGTTTTTATTTCTTCTCCATGGATTTTAATTCCTACTCTGAATTTTTCTTATATTTCATTTACTGTTTGCTCAATATACAGATTGAATAACATCGGGGAGAGGCTACAAACCTGTCTCACTCCCTTCCCAACCACTGCTTCCCTTTCATGTCCCTCGACTCTTATAACTACCATCTGGTTTCTATACAAATTGTAACTAGCCTTTCGCTCCCTATGTTTTACCCCTGCCACCTTTAGAATATGTAAGAGAGTATTCCAATCAACATTGTCAAAAGCTTTCTCTAAGTCTACTGATGCTAGGAACGTAGGCTTGCGTTTCCTTAATCTATACTCTAAGATAAGTCGTAGGGTCAGTATTGCCTTACGTGTTCCAACATTTCTACGGAATCAAAACTGATCTTCCCCGAGGTCGCCTTCTACCAGTTTTTCCATTCGTCTGTAACGAATTCGTGTTAGTATTTTGCAGCTGTGACTTATTAAACTGGTAGTTCGGTAATTTTCACATCTGTCAACACCTGCTTTCTTTGGGATTGGAATTATTATATTCTTCTTGAAGTCTGTGGGTATTTCACCTGCCTCATACATCTTGCTGACCAGGTGGTAGAGTTTTGTTATGACTGGCTCTCCCAAGGGTATCAGTTGACCTAATCGAATATTGTCTACTACCGGGGCCTTGTTTCGACTTAGGCCTTTCAGTGCTCTGACTAACTCTTCACTCTCCCACTTCATCTTCTTCTGCCTCCTCTTCCATTTCCATAATATTGTCCTCATGAACATCGCCCTTGTATAGACCCTCTATATACTTCTTCCACCTTGCTGCTTTCCCTTCTTTCCTTAGAACTGGTTTTGCATCTGAGTTCTTGATGTTCATGCAAGTGATTCTTTTCTCTCCAAAGGTCTCTTTAATTTTCCTGTAGGCAGTATCTATCTTACCCCTAGAGATACAGGCTTCTAGATCCTTACATTTGTCTTCTAGGAATAGCAAACTTTAATAGGGCTTCATATAATAACTTTAATTTACTGCGTTGGAAAGTATACCTGTAACCTGTCATTCCATGACAGGCCAATACGCCCGTGAAAGCGAAAAAATTACTACCACTACTTTGTACACATTCTGTCTGTCGGCACCAACATTTGTATCCTTTAGCTCTAGAAGGGCACAGAGCTGAGCACGAGGTCGGAACCGCCTCTGCACCTATCACTGGCCCGCGGTTCGCTGCCTGAGCAGGTCCTGGATGGGGCGGCCTGTCCGCCACTCTTGCCTGTCGCCACCGGCGCACTCTCCAACAGAGGACAGGTTTTCGAAACGCGAAGCCGCGACTGCGCGCTCCTCGTCACTGAAATTGCGGCTCGTCGCCGTTTCCTTGTGGCCTCTAAAGCCCACTTGTAAAACTGGCTACCTTGTGGTTTCGTTCCGACCACGCGAGCATAAATTCGCGAAATAAGTGTCATTAAGGGCAATATAAAGCTGCGAGTTCTTGCTGCGGCGAATGTCACCTTGAGGTAGAGCCGTTCTTTTCTAAACTAATGCAGAATCACGCCCACCTTCTTGTTCCCAGTCGGCTATGACGTAACTGACGAGTGTGGAACGAAGGAAAAAAAAAAAAGAAGAAAATGTTCTGCAAAGTATCTAGTGAAAGGAGGTCACCCAGAAGATCATCATGCGAATCTCTTCTGTTCTACACAACTAGTAACGGTTCGCTGAAACCAGTCTGGCTAATGATAACAATCTTTACCTATTCTGACCATGTAGTTGGCGCCTATTTTTCTATCGCGTGTATATAAATTGGTACATAATCGTCCGCCTGCTTAGGTGAATGGTAACGTGCTTGTCTCCCCTGCAGCGGGCTCGGATTCGATTTCCGGTCGGGTTGGAGATTTTCTCCGTTCATGTTGTTTTCATCATCATTTCATCCTCATCATTGGCACGCAAGTCACCCAATGAGGCGTCGACTAAAATAAGACTCGCACTCGGCGGCTGCACTTGCCCAGATGGGGCCTCCCGGCCAGCAATGCCATACGCCCATTTCATTTCAGTACATATCCATAACCACCGCCATCATTTTCATCATCGATGGTGTCACTGTGATCGTCCTCATGGTAATCATCATCATAGTTCTCACTGTAATCATGATCATTATCATAAACATCTTCTTCATTATAATCGTTATCATCATAATCCTCATTATAATTGCAATCAATATCATTATGCCCGCCATATTTTTATCATCACCCTCATCATAACCTTTATCATCATCAGCATCATTCTCATGTTTTCAATATCATTCAATATCATCGTTCTCATCATAATTGATACCATCATCCTCATCCTGACTGCAGTCTTTCTCATAATCGTTGTGTTCATCATAATCGCCATCATCAGCTTTGTCCTCATAGTAATCAAATCATCATCATTAACATCACTCTCATTGTAATCATTTCATCACCATCATACTTGTTGTATTCGTTTCACCATCATTACTCACATCTTTATCATTATCATCCTCATCAGAAGCGTTATAATCATCATCATCCTCATTGTGACTGCTGCCGACCGGGGTGTCCGAGCGGTTATAGGCGCTACAGTCTGGAACCGCGCGACCGCTACGGTCGCAGGTTCTAATCCTGCCTCGGGCATGGATGTGTGTGAGGTTAGTTAGGTTTAAGTAGTTCTAGGTTCTAGGGGACTGATGTGGTCAGAAGTTAAGCCCATAGTGCTCAGAGCCATTTGAACCATTTGACTGCTATCATCGTCAAAGTTGCTATCATGATTCTGATCTTTCCATCGCTTAAGCTCTATACTTGTCTTCCTTGTTCTACTGTTTCGAACTGTCATGTTTTGGCAACCTGAATTCAGAAACATTACGCAGTTGTTCTTGTAATTTTTTCCTGACTCCTTCTGTATCAATCAATGAGTAATCTGTTAAATATTGCATTTTTCTTATCTCCTTCCATTTTAATTCGTCTAATGTTACATTGTAATTTCATTTCTGGACAGCAGAAATCTTGCTGCAGCCGCTTTACATAAGAAAGGCTTCCTTTTGTACTTCCACACATGGAAATCGTCATATTGCAGCCACAATTAATCTAGATCTATTAATTGTTTGAGACTTTTGTTTAGGATGTTAAATGCTGAAACTGTGTTGCTACTAAACCTCTTCTCTCTAATGCCTCTTCATCTTTAAAGTTAATTATTTTGGTTATATCTACAGATGTCTTTTCCATAACTTAATTAATTATAGTGTCTTGATTTTTGCTCTGTTATCTTTCCGTAAGTAGACCTTCGTAGGCAATTGTATTTCTCTAAGGTTATTGTTATTCTTCATAAAATGCTACTCTTATTATATTTGTCACAGTGAAATGACTTAAATCCACATATAATATCAACATATATGTCTCAGTTATGTTGACTGTCAAGTTAGTAGATTCACTACTTTTTATTCGCTTATTTGAACTGAATGATTTTGTTGCATTGAAGATGTGATTATACTCTTCGTATTGTCAATAAACTCACAGTATTTCTGTCCAAACTCCGAGAAATATTTTTTCTGTCATGAATCGTCTTCGTTCTTGTTTGGATGAAATAGTTGTTCGAAAACACGTCGTATGATAGGTTCATAAATCTTGTAATGCTGATTACAGCATGAAATTACAAGAACTGAAAGAAACAAGTAATATGTTTTATATTTGGTGTTTTATTACTTTTATTAAGACCTACTAGTCGAAAATGTCGTACCTGATTACGCTAATAAGCAATAAGATCAAACTTTATTCACATATCAATCATTTGACGACAGGTATTACTTTAAATATTAAATCTATTAGAGAAAACGGAAACATTCACTTCAGACGAAAGACGTATCAAAATTTGAGTTAGTGCAATTGGAACCAATACATGTTTTTCGACAGTTGATTGTATATATGCGTATCACAGCTTTCACATTCAAATTGAAAAAAAAAAAAAGATTTATTCAGAATATGAAATTTTCTAGTCGGTTATCTTTACTTTCTCCATGTGTTGAGGTACCTCCATTGAAACTGATTCTGCAACTTTTATTTTAATCTGTGTGAAATTTCTAATAACAGACGCAATCAGTATGTAGCGGAGTTTGTTTTATTATTAGTCAGAATTCCTTTTGCGGTGGCAGCAGTTTTTGTAAGTTATGAGTTCTCGGTTCCGTATCTTCAGTAAGTGAGAACATTATATGGAATTCTTTTCGTCCAGTGTGGAGCTCTTTTGCGTCCTGTATGGTGGTAGATGTATTTGTACAGACGCACTGACGATAGCCTAATATTTTTATTGAACACTACTACACTTTTCATCTGCTCTGTGATTAGCCTTTACAATTGAGAAGATAGTAACACATCGCTGATTGATTATCATGCGTCTTTTGCCTTCCAATTCGTTCGAGAAGTTAACCTGCCTCTGTACCATTCCCGGCGGTGGCATTCACTTATCATCGACTGCTATGGCTAACTGAACATATTACGTAAATATAACCACTTGTGACTCTCAGGAACCGTAGTGTTCGGTGTAACACTTCATGTATATAATTAAACTTGATGAAAACATTAAAACAGAGAGGTATAGTTCAACGTCCAAGATATTCATTCGTAACGTGGTGATGATGTGTACGGCTGGGCTTTCACTCACTCGCAGACAGCGTTGTTAGAATTTAAAACGTGTCTGCAAAAGCACATGGTCTGTAATTAATTATTTACAACTTTACAGTTAACCTTAGCCGGCCGAAGTGGCCGTGCGGTTAAAGGCGCTGCAGTCTGGAACCGCAAGACCGCTACGGTCGCAGGTTCGAATCCTGCCTGGGGCATGGATGTTTGTGATGTCTGTAGGTTAGTTAGGTTTAACTAGTTCTAAGTTCTGGGGGACTAATGACCTCAGAAGTTGAGTCCCATAGTGCTCAGAGCCATTTGAACCATTTTAGTTAACCTTAACTGTCTTTGACTATACTTGCAATCGACCTGGCTTATGTTAACCATTTAGTATTTATTATTTTTCTAAAGCCGTTTAACAGATACTTTGTAAAATACTTTTAGTGAAACAGCTATTTTTCTTTAATAGCGAACCCCACACCGCCGATCGTTTAAAGAACTTAATTTTTACTATAAATTAATGTTTACGAACTTCCAGTATGCTGGAATAGCTGTAGGTCAGCAACTTCTGGTAATCCGTTCAACGAAAATTATTCGAAGTTGCAAATTTCACTTTTTTTATTCACTTGAGTAGTTTCGGGCCAGGATCTCATTTTCAAATCATCCAACAAGGGCAGAAAACCAAATTTACATTCATCTACAATACAGGCATTCCCAAATTTCTTCATGCTCATGCCAAAAGTACAGAATGTACAGTTTCACGACTTGCATAACATAGTCAAAAATGGTATTCCCGAAAATACAAAAACCGCTTTTCACCCCCCCATTTCTTCCCCCACCCCAATCCCCGTTTCCTCATTCCCCCATCGCTCCCCACCTCTCATTTTCTAATATTCTCGCACTGACATTTTCATTGTCATGGACTGAGTTTAATTTTATCTACTGCCTGCAAGTCATGTTCCATCCAACCCACCCCCACCCCCACCCCCTCCCTCCCTTTTGCCCCTTGCACTGCTGTCTGTGGGACCTATAGACTGCTGCCCGTTGGAAATAATGCTTCTTCTGTGGTTGTTGGGTCTTTACGCTGCATATGTTGTATGATGGCCGGCCGTTGTGGCCGAGCGGTTCTAGGCGCTTCAGTCCGGAACCGCGCGACTGCTACGGTCGCAGGTTCGAATCCTGCCTCGGGCATGGATGTGTACGCTGTCCTTAGGTTAGTTAGGTTTAAGTAGTTCTAAGTTCTAGGGGACTGATGACCTCCGATGTTAAGTCCCATAGTGCTCAGAGCCATTTGAAACATTTTTTGTTGTATGATGTGTTTACCAGAATATGAAGCTCGGTTTAATGGTTGATTATGTTGTCTTCCCATTAAATTATATTTAAAATGTTTTCTGGTTTCCTTTTTGGTAGCATATATCGTCTGGAAAATTTCGGAAATTTGTGGTAAGTTCCTATAGGAACAAGCTGCTGTGGGCATCGGTCCCTGGCTTACACACTACTTAATCTAACTTAAACTAATTTACGCTAAGGACAACACAGACACCCAAGACCGAGAAAGGACTCGAACCTCCGACAGGGGTAGCCGCGCGAACCGTGGCAAGGCGTCCAAGACCACGCTGCTACCCCGCGCGGATTTTGTCTGTACGATTACTCCTGAGTGGCATATGAGCGCGATTTCTCTGTTGAGTATGTTAGTTCTCATTTATTTGATTATAAAAATGGCGAACACTCGTTTGCAGTCCATGAGTGTGGTTATGCTGTGTCTTCCCTCAGGGTGGCAAGTATATATATGGTGCTTCGTTAAAGACAACTTTGTGGTTTAATGTCGGTTTTACCTGGGGCATATTAGAAAAAAATGTTTTATCTTGACATATTTTGTATAGTTTGTTATGGTAAAGTTATTATTGTTGTAAAGAGTTGAAACTGATGAAGTTTTTTTGACTTCATATTTTTGGTTTCTCTTAATACTAACATTGTTGTTCGTATTTAAATATTTTTACGTGCCAACATGGCATACAACATTGTAATACGCGCCGTATGTGGCGCTCCTGTGGTTCACTGTGTTTGGTAAAGATTTTAAAAGTATTAATTTTACTGTTGACTTGTACGGTTGTTGTGTTAATTAGTGTATTCGTGGTGGTTGCATAACATTTTAATAAATACAAAAGATTTCCTGTGTTCTGACAGAGCAGCGCCTTCCCAAGGTTTCCTTACGGCAGCGCCAAGGAGCGGGCTGCCAGTTACGTATACAAGCAATTTAACGGCTCGCTTGCACATTTTTGACATGGTTTTTGCGATTTAGAAAGTACCACTTTTGACTATGTTACGTAAGTCTTGAAACTACCAGTTTTGTACTTTTGACGTGTGCTTAAATTTGACGCTACCTGTACTGTACACGAGTGTAAATTCGGTTTTCTGCCCTGTAGGATGATTTGAAAATGGGTCCCACCCCGAGACTAGTCATCAAGTGAATAAAAAAAGCAAAATTTGCAAACCCTGGCTGGTTTTTCGTTGTACTGGAATCACTGTTTGTTCTCTTTCTCCGTTCAGTGAAACCTCACCAATAATTGAAAAGAAGAATATACAAGAGGCTGCAAAAAGTTCGCGTACGGATGTGACGGAGCAAAATGGTGACGACTTCTGTCGCTGAAGCTCAAAAGGCAGGCTTTTCCTTTATTCTCTAGTTAGTTCCTTGCATGTGGTTGTTTTAACTATGTTGCAGTTCGTGTAGTAGAAAGTTTAGCCATTCGCAGGATCGTGGTAATTTGCCAACACGGAAACATGTGAGTGAGACTCACACTTAACTATTTTCTTTAAAATTCTGGGAGCCATTGCATGGCAATGGGTAATATTCAGGCTATTGAAACTTAGTATGGCTTTCCAAGTGGTAACAACATTATTGTAAAAAAATTATCAAGCAGTGTGAGAAATTAAGTATCATAGTTATTCGGAATAGAATCTGGACACGAGGAAAGTTTTTGGTAGATCAGGTTACTCATAATAGCGAGATGTTGGAGAAATTAAATACGCTTACTACAGCTACGAAAACGACCTTGCTGTTCAGGATGAAACTAAACGTTTTCAGTTCGTAATGTCTTTTTTACAGTGTCTGTACAGTAGTTCGAAGGAACAGACACTGTTGGCTTTACTATAGCAGTATTAAACCGAAGAAACGTATTTGCAATTTGCGAATACGTCAGTTGTACAAATACTTAGTGACACGTGGAAATTTGTAGCAGACCCAGATTCGAACCCGGATTTCACGTTTAATGCGAGCGGTCACCTTAAAAAATTTGACTATACGTGCACGCCTAGCAGATGGACCCAAACTTCCATATGTCACCGAATCGATGTCCGATGCTCGCACTCTCTATCTTAGGATTCCCACATAGAATGAAACTATATTATTCTCTTGGTTTCCCCATTGTAGCATGAAAACAGGTTGTCAATATGACAGTGTATGGATAGCAACGTACAATGTCATTCTGTTTTATCTCGAATGAACAGCCGCAGCTTAGTAATAAGAATTTACTGACGGATTTACGCCCTTATTCTTGGCCACTTGAAAACTACTTACCGGCTGCGTGTGCGATGTCGAAGATATCATTTCTCTCAAACACATTTCCTTACGTTACTCATCCAGCACTAAGTAGTGTAGTATATAGTCCAGTTGCCACACAGCTGCAAAGAAGTCCAATAAGCACACCTATTTCCATTTTAAGCCGTCACGTTTTCTTGTAGACTCATCAAGTGAATAAAGAAAAGTGAAATTTGCAACTTTCGCTGGTTTTTCGTTGTACTGAATCGAATTTTTATTCGAATCTAAAAAAAAAATATATAAAGTTCTGTGCCTTTCATTTATCCATCGTGTAGTAATTGTTTTAAAGAAATTAAGTTTTATGAAATTTTTCCTGTTGTAATGAATTTTAAGACAGTTTCTAAATTTTTTTAGCATTTTTGTAAAACATTTTACGTAACTGGTAGTATTGTTAAAGGCAGCCTCTTAACGATCGATAATGACGTACGATTTTTTGTCGATTAGTTGACATCAACTAACGAGCGTGAGTATTCCCGCCTAATCACGTGCAATTTTTATTTGTCAAGTGATTATATGTAAGCCACTCAGAATGCTTAGTTGCGCATTTCTTGTGCATCACAAACGTGGTCCCCTTTATAATGAAGTTACTGTAACTGGAATACGCTAGTACGCTAGTCATTTGACAAGTTTTATCCGTGGAGTTCACACTAATGTTATCTGATGACCATGACTTGTTTTTTTATTGTTTATGAGGTGAATCTTTTAATAATAAGAGCCAAACGTCTTTATTACAACATATTCTACACATTACGAAAATGAGTTTACTCTTGGCTTCTTGTATTTTATCCTCACTTGCTGTTTCTGTTTTATTTGAACCATTCGAAACCAATGTGTATGTTCGAGGTGTCACAATCTCCTTCTGAAGACGATAATTTTATTACTATCGAAACCTTGGTCAAGGGTTCTAATAAACCTGTGTCACACAGCTGGTTGGCTCATTCTTTTTGTCCTTTCCCCAATAAACCTTAGTGACGCAACTGTTTGGTTGACTCTTTTCGTCCTTTCCTAGACTAACACTAACTAATTTTGCGTCTGGTCATTCTGCGTCTACCTGAAGGTTGCTAATACTTAATTAAACACGCTGTCCATTGCCATCTCTCTATGAACTAACGGCTGCTGTGTAAGACAACTTATAATGTTTCTATGAAAAATAGATAAACCGATGAACTTATATTTATCTGAAAAATAGTTGGACGACACCAGATCCCTCAATTACTGTTACTATGTAAATCTCGAAATCAGGAGCAGCGTAGTATCTAAATCATAAGCTAATAGTTTTCTTGAATATTATTACCGCTGCTGTATATTTGTGACAAGGCCTTGCTACTGAGTAGACTGTACGACATCGCCGATCGGTTTGCATGCTTTTTTGTCTTTCGGTACGTTCGAACTTTTAACTTACCTGAGTACTCTCCCTGGCGGTGGAATTCACCGATTAGAGCGTAATATCGACTTCTGGCAAACTGCACTTATTGCATGAATGTTATTACTTTTGACACGCAGGAGGCGTAGAGTCTTCATGTAATAGTTCGTGTAAGTAACTTGAAGAAAACATTTCAAGAAAGATGTAACGTTCAACTTCATAGTTATTTATTTGTGACTGTAGTCAACTTATCTCAATGCTAAATCAGAGTTTCGTGTACAAGTGTGTTTCATTAAGTTGTGGTGTCCCGCGATATAAAGCTTTACACATCTGCTAGAACGAACTGGTAACGTACACAACTGGTGTTCACTTACTCGCAGACAGCACTGGTGGAATTTAAAACGAGCCTGCATTGTTAAATAGTCTTTGACTATTTATAACTTCACAATTAAACTTATCTGCCTTCAAATATACACTATGTGATCAATAATATCCGACACCTGGCAGAAAATGAGTTACAAGTTCGTGGCGCTCTCCATCGGTAATGCTGGAATACAATTTGGTGTTGCCCACCCTTAATCTTGATGGCAACTTCCACTCTCGCAGGCATACATTCAGTCAGGTGCTGCAAGGTTTCTTCGGGAACGGCAGGCCGTTCTTCACGGAGTACTGCACTAAGGAGAGGTACCGATATCGGTCGGTCGCCCTGGCACGAAGTCGGCGTTCCAAAACATCCCAAAGATGTTCTATAGGATCCAGGTCAGGACTCTGTGCAGACCAGTCCATTACAGGGGTGTTATTGTCTTGTAACCACTCCGCCACAGGCCGTGCATTATGAACAGGTGCTCGATCGTGCTGAAAGATGCAATCGCCATTTCAGAATTGCTATTCAACAGTGGGAAGCAATATCAATGTACGCCTGTTCTGTGATAGTTTCACGCAAAACAACAAGGGGTGCAAGCCCTCTCCATGAAAAACACGACCACACCATAGCACCATCGCTCTGAATTTTACTGTTGGTACTACAAACGTTGGCAGACGACGTTCACCGGGTAATCGCCATATCCGCACCCTGCCATTGGATCACCACATTGTGTACCGTGATTCGTCATTCCACACAACGTTTTTCCACTATTCAATAGTCCAATTATTACGCTACTTACACCAATCGGGGCGTCGTTTGGCATTTACCAGCGTGCTGTGTGGCTTATGAGCAGCCGCTCGACCATGAAATCCAAGTTTTCTCACCTCCCGCTTAACTATCATAGTACTTGCAGTGGATCCTGATGCAGTTTGGAATTCGTGTGTGATGGTCTGGATAGATGTCTGCCTATTACACATTACGACCCTCTTCAACTGTCGGCAGTCTCTTGCCAGTCAACAGACGAGGTCGGCCTGTACGCTTTTGTGCTGTACGTGTCCCTTCACGTTTCCACTTCACTATCACATCGGAAACATTGGACCCCGACATGTTTAGGAGTGAAGAAATCGTGCGTACAGACGTGTGACACAAGTGACACCCAATCACCTGACCACGTTCTAGGCCCGTGAGTTCCCCGGGGCGCTCCATTCTGCTCTCTCACGATGTCTAATGATTACTGAGGTCGCTGATATGGAGTACCTGGCAGTAGGTGGTAGCACATTGCACCTAATATAAAAACCCTATGTTTGTGGCAGTGTCCGGATACTTTTCATCACATAGTGTACGTGAAATCTACCTATCTTATGTTAACTACTTAATAGGTTAGGTAATATTTAGTATTTTTCTAAAGACGTTTAAGAGATACTTTGTAAAATGTTATGTGTGACACTGCTACTTAATTTTAACCAGGGATGCCAACTAGCGTTTTCAGCGTACGTCCTTTATGCTGGGCTCCTTTTCAGTATTCTTCAAACTGACTTCAACATTTCAGAACATTTCTCAATTGTGGATTATTTTATTTCATTTATTTGTACTTCCTTGGGTTTGCGGCTGACAGGCCCAAAAGATAATACGTCCATGAAGTGAAATATTAACTTAAATGAAATACATGTAATGAAATAAGTTTTGCAAAATTTTAGGGTCCGAACAACAACTGTGTAAGCTATAAATATTTTGGTTTAATGTTGCAACCTGATGACAGAAATCCGTGCATTTACACGGTTTACAAGGTGACAATGTTACAACAGTTGTCAACGAACGCATCCCGTCCTCAGAAAGTGAAATAATCCTAAAGACAACAATGGTAAATTATAACTAGAAGTTTCTTTACAAAATTATTGTTACGACTACATCATGATGTTGGCCAGTACTACGATAAATCGATTTCGATTCAAAGTTCGTTACTATTTAGGATGACAATCAAGTCTACGGAGGATGGTTAGTTTTGTGACAAGTTGAGCAATCGATTACCAAAAATCGCTCGAGTTTACAGTGGGCGCAAGCTGGTGAACCAACAAGTTTACACCTCTGCGCGGGTATTTACCTCAGCTGTGATGAGCTGTCGTCTGCATGACTGCTCTCGCCCACTGAAATTCCTATAAAAACTACTTAAGTCTTTGCTGATTTTTTCAGCAGAAGCTCTCCCCATGTTTCTCGTAAAGCGAGAAAACATGTACTCGTCCCTAGTCTTGGAATATGGCGATATGCACACGCTCGGCTGGAGCAGCATGCATATTAAAATGCCGTCTCAGTCCTCACAAGGACTTTTAACTAACTGGCTGGTTCGTTTCTCGATAGTTGGAGCTCAACAACGCTACATTTAAGATCTAGCTGAATGTCAGCCATGGTGAACGCGGTGTTCACTCAACCTCTCCTCTGCATCGTACAGAACGTTATGCGCCCCGTTCTGCACTAGACGCCAGTTCAGAGAAGAGTCCTCGAAAATTTTGGTCGTCTTTCTCGTAGCCTAACTGTCTCCCTATCAGGGTTCTTTCGTTCTCTACGTCACAGCTTTTTAAGACTAATAGGAGCACTCCTCTTGTTTTATCGAAACTCTTTCTGCCATTCGCAAGGGCCCTACCATTAAACTGCGTCGATATCTCGGCACTTTACTCATCGTTTTTTTTTAACCTTGGTGCTTAGTGTTTGGTCCATTCCTGCACAATATTCGGTGCACACATGTGTTTTTGAACTGACTGATGAGTCAGAACAGTCAGTTTCATACAGGTTTCCAAACCATTAGCAGTTTCGAGTTGAAACTCGCGTCACATCTTCACACGCTGCGCAGTATCTGAATTTACATAGACAGCGTAAATACTGAACCTAATGCAGCACCAAAATGTCAAAGTGAGCATTGGCGCATTACACACTACAGTGTTGTGCAGTACGTTACAGGACCGTTTTACGTATGAAAATTAGCATAAGATGATTTACTTACGAGTTACCGAGTGTAGTGTGATCAAAGTTTCGTGATTACATACGAGACACTTCTTGTCAAGTATCACAAAACACACTACCCTTTATATTGCACGCAGCATAAGTGGACCACTTTAATTAAGGGTTCTTTGTGGTTGTCATGCCTTTTGTCAACGACAAAAGATGTATATTGCAGTTAGCGTAAGCCACAAACAGTTACGTTGAATACGAAAGCTTTCTTATGAAAAGAAAACGTAATTAGAGGCCACGCATCATGAGTGAAATTTAATACACTTATTCCGTACTACTGAGACACTCCAACAGTCGATTCAACTTAAGTAAATCCCTAACGCATAACTGTTTTCAACTGCGAAGCGCAAACAGCTGTAGCCGTAAACAATAGTCGTCTATAGAGCAATGAAGAAGTCTTGCCATAGAGACTGTTACAAAATCACCCTGTAGTCACAAGAAGCAGCTGCGCCAAGAGAGCTAGAAATATTGTTTACAACCAAGTTCCGAATTAAGTGAACATTACAGAGAATTTGTAATTTGCGTACTATTGTAAGGTGGCGTTATTTTACAACTTACGAACCACGGTTACATCCAATACGACATAAGTAAGCCCCTTCAATGATAGAAAAGACAGGTTTGTGCTCGTCCAGTAAAAACATGTATGTGACTGACATCGCCTAGTACATTTAATTTATTGTATAATGTCTGCATGTTGGGTAACTGGGGAACAAGCAGAGCTATCAAACTCGTAACAATATGACGGCACAGCCTCTTCCGGTGCTAATCCCAGGACCCGCCCGTGAGCTGGACCACGTGCACAACGGGAACGCGTGTCCGGCGGGCAGACTTGAGAAGGCGGCCTATTCGGCCAGAAACACAAGGCAGCAGGTATTTGCGTACTTTCCTACGGACCTAGAAATTTCGTTTGAGCAGTTACCAGACAGCGCCAGACAACAGGCTGTACTGCGCATGCGCAGCTACGATCACGTAGGCAGACCGTGCTTGGTGCTTGCTCTGCTCATACGCTTTTCGTCGCATTTCTGGTGGAATTTCGTGCGTGGTGTTACGTGACCATGTGCAGCCCTGCGGCATGATGTTGAGAGGACGTACAGAGTTGTAATTAGAGCAATTGTTTATCATATCCCACACAGGTAAAGGACGCAAATAAGGAAGCAGTTCTTGGCAAAATATCATTTCAAAATTAGACTCCACAGCTCGAAGTACCATAAAATTTTGCTAAGGCGTGACTGACAGATTTTTTTTTTATTTTTACTTCGTACTCTGCAATATTGTTATGTAGCATTTCCAACAGGTTTACATCTACACAGCACTGCAAAAAGCTAGTAGGATGTAATACAAATTTCTCGCAAAAAAAGAAAAAAGAATGTGACAGTTTCTTGTGTAGCTTACACCGGAATAAAGGACAATAAATTTCATGATTATTTCAAAATGTGGAAAAAATTAACATGGTTGTCTGTGAGAGCAAAGAAACTGTACAACTGACAGTTTATATTCTACTCTAGGAATAAATAAGAAGCCATGTGGGGAGCTAAAACGATAAAAGACGGTATGCTGCCAGTCTACAATTTAGCATAGAATGGCATTCTATAAATTTAAGACGTAAACACAAATTAAGAAATAACTTCAGACCCAGAGGAAGTACTAGACAAGTGCCTTGTGATCGACAGAAGGCAGATTTGTAAAATTCTGCTACAGCTGTCATTATATTTGAAACAAAATATTTAGTTCAAAACTACTGACCAAATTTGCCTACTTAGTGAGCTTCAAGTCAATGTCTACGTATGTTCGTACGTATATAGCATTAAGAGATCTTACAGTGTCATACAAGGAACAGGACATCGGAATGTCATAAACCATACTAAAATGCTCCATTCCGCTCTAATTGCACATTTCTTTGGCCAGATGCACTCTGAAGTACCTGATATTTAGCTTTTCATGTGGTTTTCGTGATACCAATTTTCTTGGAGGGCCAGTACTGTATTCTCATGTTTGGTTCTTTATTATGGTATAACGTCATTCGTCCCACAAAATGAAAATTTGCACTTGAAATTGAACGAGGTTGAAAGAAGCCAATAGTGCGGAATGAAACACTTCGTTTCAAATAATCTAACTGCCTCAGAGGAAAAAATTAATAAAAGCAAATTTATCTATAAAACAGACAGAAATAGCTTCATTAAGACATTAATGTTTGATTGCTAATAACGTGGAAATAATATAAAATCAGAAAATTGAAACTACTAACTTATCTTGGTCTTTCATGGTTATGAGAATGTATATTAATTCACTTTACGGCTCCCGGCCACAGATATCTGTTATGACTTCATTTGACGTGGAAGCTGTAAACGAAGAGACCAGCAATATTACGAAGACACGAAACATATACACGGGTCACGTGTGAAGGAACCCACCCCCTCCCCCCTGTAACTCAGCTTGCTCTGCGCATGCGCGAATCTGGCAGCTTGAGCGCGCCAGGAAAATTTTTCCGGGTAGCTTCTCGCTACTTGCTGCTACTGCTCAAACAGCAAACAGCCACGCTTCAAGTAGCCAGAAGCTGGAGGAAGGTACTGCTCATACGTGAATTCAGCTCTGCGCATGCGCATGAGCCCGCTGGCAACTGCTCATACGAACCTAGAAAGAACTCCCAGAAACTTCGATCTGGATTCTAAACTTCGATTGGTCGGCGTTCAGAAACGAGCACCTTCCGGAAAGATGATTCGCCACCCAAATTCAAGGGGGGGGGGGGGGGGGGGGAAAGACTTTGAGCAGCGAAAGAGGAGAGGAGAGAAGCGAATCGTGGGAGGGTCGTGGAACAGGAGAGTCGGCTTGGAGGTCTACGGCAGTCGACGGACGTCTTCTGCTGTAATTTTTGTGAGGTACAATTTTGATATTATCTCGCTGAGGCGAGAAGTTATGTGGTTATAGCTTCTGATCATTACGGTGATCTTGCTTATGCGCCGGCGTGTAGGAAAGTGATTCTACGTTGGTGAATCACGTGCTCCACTCCATTCTGCACTGAGGTTTCACACTGCTAATTGAGGTAGTAGTTCCTTCTTGCTGTATTAGTACAACGGGGGATGTCAGTTACTCCGCGCTTAAACCCAGATCGCGAGTACATTAGAGGGCAGAGCCAGACAGTTTATGGGTCAGTATTAACACAGGGAGAACCTGAGATTTGTAATTATTGTTTAGTGTCTTGAAATTATTTTTTATGATGAATAAATGTGTTAAAATCACGGCGTTTATACTTTAGTAGATAGTATTTTCCTGTACCAATTAATCTTGTCTCTTGTGTACATTATATAACTTATTAGTTAAAAGAGGGACTGGATTTTGATTCTATCGTATAAACAGGATAAGATTAGGAAATGGGTAGGTTATCGCATAACAATTTACATAATTAATGAGAATAACTTACTCCTACTGGGGGACTTAAAAGTGTCAGGGTGACTTGACTTCAATAGCGTTAAAATATCCATTACGCAAATTATCACTTGTACGTACTCATGGCAAGTCTCCGCCATCAATGGCCAGTAGAAGAAGTGGAGGTACGTTAGACTATGTTTCTTAATTTGAATACTGTACTTATTCATTAGTACATTATGTGTATTTACTTGTACGTCCGTTTCATAATTTCAAAGGTGTTATCAAGAATATATACGAATGTAATTTTTCGGGTTTACACTACAAACAGGGTTCAATTTTTGTTCTAGTTCTAATAGAAACTTAGCAAAATGAATACCCGGGCAATGCCGGGTTTGTCAATTAGTATTACTATAAAATAGATAAAACAGGTCGCCTACCATATTAACTAAAATTAATAACTTTTTCAAATGAAAACATCAGTATTCAGTTTTTGCTGATTGTGCCTGGAAGAGTTTCAACACATGCATAAATGGCACCATATTTTTGTAGGAACTGAGCCCTTCTTTCCAACTGCTGCTGCCTAAATTTATGCGTCTTTTACGGAATTTGAACTACGAGTGGAGCTGTAATTGGTTATTAAACCTAGAAACCTCATGATACATGTGTTGTTCATGAAGTGTGTCTACATATAGACCACGTGGTACCATCTTGTTCGTGTATTTACTTTTGGATAATTAATCATTTTGCGTTTAATCACACATCTGTTTTCATCGGCACGCACCGGCTAATTAAACATGTAAATTAACATGTAGGCAGCTCACTCAGTGCTTCTATATGTGCGCTGCTGTATGGTGGATAGGCATCCTTTGTGGTGAAGTTGTTACAATTGTCATTAAAGAGAGAGAAAGACATTATAAATCACATGTATCGTCAAATGTAGGAACTAGAACTGCATAGTAGCTTTTGTTGGCTTCCATGTGTCCTAATTAAATTGTACAGACCACAAACGGCATTAAGTTCCTCCAGAAACAGGAATGATAACGCGACATGAGACTCCGCATATCTGTATAGCAAGTATTAGGTTGGTGCGTTAAGTCCGTAGAGTTATTGTTTTGCACGCCGATATTTCATTTTCTATAGGTTTATTAATCGGTTGCCATTTTTAATTTGTAATTCACTGTTGCTATTTCAGTTTACGTGTTGCGTTTTTTCATGTAGTGAAGCTGTGGACGCTAGAAAATGGAGTGTCAAGTCGAGAAAGCGGAACACTTCCGAAATTTTCTTCTGTCTGAGTTCAATAGGGGGTGTCGGGGTGGGGGAGGGCAGGGGAGCGGGGTGACAGTAGCGGAGGTTGCCAGAGACATTTGTGTAGTGAATGAGGTAATGCCATTGGACAGAGCAAGGAAAGAAAATAGTTTTCTCGTTTTAAAGAGGATGTTTCTGACATTATTGACTCTCCACTTTCAGGAAGACCTTCGGTGTCTGATGGAGATCGCTTAAACACGTTAATCTACAATGATCCAAGTCAGTGTACTCGAGAACTATAAGATGTTATCAACTGCGATCATCCCACCATCGTGCGACGTTTGCATCAATGGGGAAGGTTCCAAAAGCCGGTGTAAGGGTTCCCCATGCTCTTAGCCTAAATCACAAAAGTCAGAGGGTGGCTATATGTGCAGTCTCAGTTTGCTCGTCAATAACTGGCTCGACAACTGCACCGACCATTCATATCCTGTATCGTTACTGGTGACGAGAGAGTGTGTCCTTACGCTAACATAAAGAGAAAAAGGGAATTTTGGAACCCAAACAAAGTGGCAACTCCCAATAAAAGACCTGCCCAAATCTACAAGGGATACAGTTATGCAACTTGTGGAATAGAGTCAGTGTGGTATCGTACGAATACTTCCCCGAGGTGTGACCATGAGTGCTGATATTTACTGTCAACCACTGAGACGTCCTGCAGAAGCAGTCCAAGAACAACAACCAGGAAGACGGGGTGAAGTCATGCTACTCTATGATAACGAATTCTGCTAGACTGACAAAAAACAATACAAGGGAGATGGATTTGGAACTCATTCCTCACCCGCCTTATTCACTTGGCTTCGTGCCCTCAGATTTTCATCTTTTCCACTCTCCGTGAAAGAAGTTGCCTTCCGGACGAGAATGCGCTTCGAATATGACTCGACGAGTTGTTCGCCACAAAACAACGTGATTTCTACAGTACCGGCATCGACAAGTTAACGTAGCGTTGGCAGACTCTTGTAAATAGTGAAGGGGAATACGAGGTGCGGCTATAAAAAAAACCGGACTGATGCTGGAAAAAACATTTATTTACAATTATTTACAATTTAATGTTATCTCCTTCAATGTACTCCTCGGTCTCTACACCGCTCCATACGAAATTTCCACTGTTCATAGCAATGCTGCAGATCATTTTCGGTAAGTCCATACATTACTTCCGTCGCTTTTTCTTTTACTGCTTCAACAGTCTCAAATCTAGTTCCTTTCAAAGCTGACTTGACTTTAGGGAAAAGAAAAAAGTCACAGGGGGCCAAATCAGGTGAGTAGGGTGGATGATCTAAGATGGGAATGTTGTGTTTTGCCAAAAACGTCTTCACTGACAACGCACTGTGAGCTGGGGCATTGTCTTGGTGAAGGATCCATGGCTTTTTTCTCCACAAATCGTTCCGTTTTCTCCGTACTCGCTCACGTAGGGTAGCCAGGACGCTAATGTAGTAATGCTGATTCACTGTTTGTCCCTCTGGTACCCAATCAATGTGCACAATCCCTTTGATGTAAAAAAAAACAATCATCATTGCCTTGAATTTCGATTTTGACATTCGTGCTTTTTTTTGTCGTGGAGAACCAGGAGTTTTCCAATGCATCGACTGGCGTTTAGTTTCGGGATCGTTAAGTAAAAAACCACGATTCATCGCAAGTAATAACATTTTGTAAGAAGGTGGGATCACGCTGTTCTTTCTGTACACTCAACATTTTCCGACGCACAAACAAAACGTCAACTACTTAAAACAGACGCCACGGGCAGACTGAGTGTAGGAGACAGATGAAACTTGAGCAGTGGGCGGAGCGAGAGTCACGTGACAGGCCACGCGACTTTCAGCCTTATTGCATTCGTTTTATTGTTTCACCAGTACTAGTCCGGTTTTTTTCTAGCCACACCTCGTATATCACTGACGCCTTAAGTCTCTGTCATGTATATCTGTTTTGCTTATTTAACTTACGGGAAAGGCTTCGATCTTATGCAACAGCCCAATATATATTGCAGTAATGTAAATGAAATGTGAATGCAAGCTGCGGTCTCACCAAATCCTGTCACACACCATGTTGGATGCGACCATGGAGAAACACACAAGACAAGCGTCTATAATACAATAGCCATTCGGCCGGCCGGGGTGGCTGAGAGGTTCTAGGCGCTACAGTCTGGAACCGCGCGGCCGCTGCGGCCGCAGTTTCGAATCCTGCCTCGGGCATGGATGTGTGTGTTGTCCCTAGGTTAGTTAGGTTTAAGTAGTTCTAAGTTCTAGGGGACTGATGACGTCAGAAGTTAAGTCCCATAGAGCTCAGAGCCATTTGAACTATTTTTAAATAGCCATTCGACGAGGAACGAGTAGCCATGGTAAGCTCTGTTCATAAACACCCCGTCCCGTAACTGAAATTTTGACGGCCTGCAACCAGACCGGCCGTTACACGAGAAAGCTTCGCACGCGAACCGTGATACAAAATGGCTCTGAGCACTATGGGACTCAACATCTATGGTCATAAGTCCCCTAGAACTTAGAACTAATTAAACCTAACTAACCTAAGGACAGCACACAACACCCAGTCATCACGAGGCGGAGAAACTCCCTGACCCCGCCGGGAATCGAACTCGGGAACCCGGGCGTGGGAAGCGAGAACACTACCGCACGACTACGAGCGAACCGTGATACACCACCCCGTGCTTTGCAGAGACCCACTCCGTCGGCTGACGAATTTGCCAACGACTGTGATTCTCTGACGAAACAAGTGACTCGCTTGCGGCGCCGTATCGCGTAAAAAAAGGCAAATCCCGCGCAAGAGTATCCATGTTTCAGTCTCGCCTCCAGTACACAGAAACCAGCGGTAAGTGTTCCACGGCGATTAAGCAACGGTAGGAAACACTAGAAAGTATCAGTTGTGTCACCCTTGGATGGAAGAGTAATGAATATCCGGAGACGCGCCAGCACGCGTTGTCGCGGCGGGAGCCTGGGAAGTCCCACGCAGCCGTATCGGCAGCCGCCGCTCCTCAGCCTGACTTATTGCTTTGTTTACGGCGGTAATCGGCGCCCGCGGGTAACATCAATTTGCATTCTAAACGCGGTGGCCGAGTCGCCGTAATGAAGACGGTCGCGGCGGGACAAGCGTGGCCGCGGCTGACGTCGCCATATCTTTTAAGCGCCGATCAGCGCGCATGCTAATCGCGAGATTACGGCGAGCTGCGAGGCGGATGTAGGCCGCCCGCCGCGACCAGTTTCTGCAGGACAAGGCGATTAGTTTCCCATATCTCGTATAACTTTGTGTTTCCGGGCTCTCGCGTTCAGCAGATGCACCGGGCGTACCGCTTTAATCCGCATTTTTCCTCGCGTCCATACAGCTTTGTATCGTAACGATAATCCTTCTTTGACATTCCGTGTTTCGAGTCCTTCAATCCGGTCGTCGTTGCTGAATCGAGTTTCCAGTAACCAAAGCAGCAATTTGGAGACTCTACACTACTGGCCATTAAAATTACTACACCACGAAGATGACGTGCTACAGACGCGAAATTTAACCGACAGGAAGAAGATGCTGTCATATGCAAATGATTAGCTTTTCAGAGCATTCACACAAGGCTGGCACCGGTGGTGACACCCACAACGTGCTGACATGAGGAAAGTTCCCAACCGATTTCTCATACACAAACAGCAGTTGACCGGCGTTGCCTGGTGAAACGTTGTTTTGATGCCTCCTGTAAGGAGAAGAAATGCGTACCATCGCGTTTCCGACTTTGATAAAGGTCGTATTATAGCCTATCGCGATTACGGTTTATCGTATCGCGACATTGCTGCTCGCGTCGGTCGATATGCAATCACTGTTAGCAGAATATGGAACCGGTGGGTTCAGGAGGGTAATACGGAACGCCGTGCAGGATCCCAACGGCCTCGTATCACTAGCAGTCGAGATGACAGGCATCTTATCCGCATGGTTGTAACGGATCGTGCACCCATGTCTCAATCGCAGAATCAACAGATGGGGACGTTTGCAAGACAACAACCATCTGCACGAACAGTCCAACGACATTTGCAGCAGCATGGGCTATCAGCTCGGAGACCATGGCTGCAGTTACCCTTGACGCTGCATCACAGACAGGAGCGCCTGCGATGGTGAGCTCAACGACGAACCTGGATGCACGAATGGTAAAACGTCATTTTTTCGGATGAATCCAGGTTCTGTTTACAGCATCATGATTGACGCATCCGTGTTGGCGACATCGCGGTGAACGTGCATTGGAAGCGTGTATTCGTCATCGCCATACTGGCGTATCACCCAGCGTGATGGTACGGGGTGCCATTGGTTACACGTCTCGGCCACCTCTTGTTCGCATCGACGGCACTTTGAACAGTGGACGTTGCATTTCTGACGTGTTACGACCCATGGCTCTAACCTTCATTCGATCCCTGCGAAACCCTATATCTCAGCAGGATAATGCACGACCGCATGTTGCAGTTCCTGTACGGGCCTTACTGGATACAGAAAATGTTCGACTGCTGCCCTGGCCAGCACATTTTCCGGATTCTCACCAATTGAAAACTTCTGGTCAATGATGGCCGACCAACTGGCTCGTCACAATACGCCAATCGCTACTCTTGATGAACTGTGGTATCGTGTTGAAGCTGCATGGGCAGCTGTACCTGTACACGCCATCCAAGCTCTGTTTGACTCAGTGCCCAGGCGCATCAAGGCCGTTATTACGGCCAGAGGTGGTTGTTCTGAGTACTGATTTCTTAGGATCTATGCACCCAAATTGCGTGAAAATGTAATCACATGTCAGTTCTAGTAAAATCTGTAACAAGTGTGGCTGATATCGAACCAGGGCCGTAATAGCCGCTATATAGCCGCGACTTTGCTCACATGTGCTCATGTCACATATACTTAAGATATTTCACTCTTATTTGTACATATACACTACTGGCAATTTAAATTGCTACACCACGAAGATGACGTGCTACAGACGCGAAATTTAACCGACAGGAAGAAGATGCTGTCATATGCAAATGATTAGCTTTACAGAGCATTCACACAAGGTTGGCGCTGGTGGCGACACCTACAACGTGCTGACATGAGGAAAATTTCCAACAGATTTCTCATACATACACAGCAGTTGACCGGCGTTGTCTGGTGAAACGTTGTTGTGATGCCTAGTGTAAGGAGGAGAAATGCGTACCATCACGTTTCCGACTTTGATAAAGGTCGGATTCTAACCTCTCGCGATTGCGGTTTATCGTATCGCGACATTGCTGCTCGCATTGGTCGAGATCCAATGACTGTTAGCAGAAAATGGAATTGGTGGGTTCAGGAGGGTAATAAGGAACGCCGTGCTGGATCCCAATGGCCTCGTATCACTAGCAGTCGAGATGACAGGCATCTTATTCGCATGGCTGTAACGTATCGTGCAGCCACGTCTCGATCACTGAGTCACCAGATGGTGACGTTTGCAAGACAACAACCAGCTGCACGAACAGTTCGACGACGTTTGCAGCAGCATGGACTATTAGCTCAGAGACCATGGCTGCAGTTACCCTTTACGCTGCATCACAGACAGGAGCGACTGCGATGGTGTACTCAACGACGAACCTGGGTGCACGAATGGCAAAACGTAATTTTTTCGGATGAATCCAGGTTCTGTTTACAGCATCATGATGGTCGCATCCGTGGTTGGTGAAATCGCGATGAACGCACATTGGAAGCGTGTATTCGTCATCGCCATACTGGCGTATCACCCGGCGTGATGCCGGCCGCGGTGGTCTCGCGGTTCTAGGCGCGCAGTCCGGAACCGTGCGACTGCTACGGTCGCAGGTTCGAATCCTGCCTCGGGCATGGATGTGTGTGATGTCCTTAGGTTAGTTAGGTTTAAGTAGTTCTAAGTTCTAGGGGACTGATAACCACAGCAGTTGAGTCCCATAGTGCTCAGAGCCATTGTTTTGAACCCGGCGTGATGATATGAGGGTGCGATTGGTTACACGTCCCGGTCATCTCTTGCTCGCATTGACGGCACTTTGAACAGTGGACTTGACATTTCAGGTGTGTTACGACCCGTGGCCCTACCCTTCATTCGATCCCTGCGAAAACCTACATTTCAGCAGGATAATACACGACCGCATATTGCAGGTTCTGTACGGGCCTTTCTGGATACAGAAAACGTTCGACTGCTGCCCTGGTCAGTACATTCTCCAGATCTGTCACCAATTGAAAACGTCTGGTCAATGGTGGCCGAGCAACTGGCTCGTCACAATACGCCAGTCACTACTCTTGTTGAACTGTGGTATCGTGTTTTAAGCTGCATGGGCATCTGTACCTGTACACGCCATCCGAGCTCTGTTTGACTTAATGCCCAGGCCATCCAAACTCTGTTTGACTCAATGCCCAGGTGCATTAAGGCCGTTATTACGGCCAGAGGCGGTTGTTCTGGGTACTGATTTCTCAGGATCTATGCACCCAAATTGCGTGAAAATGTAATCACGTGTCAATTCTAGTATATTTGACCTATGAATACCCGTTTATCATCTGCATTTGTTCTTTGTGTAGCAATTGTAATCTCCAGTAGTGTGTTTCGTCTGTGTCTGTAGCGATATCGTCCTGCAGTTTCCTTTTCTCATAGCTCAATGTTTATGAAGTGGTATCTCACGAACTATGTGTCATATAATGACATGGTTTTGCAAGTACATCCAGTGGTAGGTGTGGAAAAAATCTGCCGTAATGTGATGCGAATAAAATTAGTAGCAAAGAAGTAATAAAGTAAAACGCCATGCACGATGTAGCAGCTTTTCAAGCATCACTGTGCTTATGACGTCATTTCTGCTGGTCTATGTGTCGTTTAATGACATAGTTTTGGAGATTCTCTCAGTGGTACATGTGAATACTGTCTACAAAATGCGTTGCTTATAGAACTATTAGTGAAGGCGTAGCAAGCTTAAATTCATGCCTGATGAGGCAGTTTTACTGCATGAACAGCGGAACTAAACGATAAACTTTTTTCCCTTTCGTTGTATTATAGCGGGTGGGAATAAGAAAAAGTCTCGTAGATGTTGGAAATTATGTGTAATGTTTGTTGTACGTCACCATGTGCTCTCATTCCAAAATACATGATGGGTACAGACTGCCTATTTGCAAGTCGTGAGCTACTCTTCTTTTTCTCCCCCTACCTCTACCCCTGGAGAGGTAAGTGGTTCCTACCCCCACAGCGGTTATTTCCCGATTTGTGTGATTGAATTCGATTCAGTGGTTTAGGAGGGAACACCGTACATGGATACATAAATACATACACATTTATAATATGTATGGGTAACTTCTTTCCAAAACAGTGCTCTACACTAGAGACATACCGAATGAGGTACTCTTGTTTTAAACAAACTTGCGGTGTCGACGGCATGTCCGTTGACCGTATCCGGCGCACCACCCAAGAGGCAACACGTTTGAACCTGCCGCCAGCGCGTCGCTGGCGATTTCGCTCTTCCATCGCTCGCTGTCTCCGATGGGGGACCGCCAAGCATACACGCATCAATAGGGAGCTATATTGGCATGTCTTCACTGCCTGCAACTCTAGTTGGCTGGCACATCTTTTTAAGCAGCCGCACTCAGAGCTTCGACCAAAATTCAGTGAATCTACATAAGTGTATCAACCTTAGTACGGAACAGTGCAGTGACAAAATATGTCACGTAGTATGAATCCCCTAAGCATTACAGCTGTTGGTTGGTTGCTTGGTTGGTTGATTCGAGGTCATCGGTACCATCGGATTAGGGAAGGATGGACAAGGAAGTTGACCGTGCCCGTTCAGAAGAACCATCCCAGCATTTGCCGGAAACGATTTATGGAAATCACGGATGGCTCGACGCAGGTATGAATCGTCGTCGTCTCGAATGCGAGTCCGGTGTGCTAACCAGTGCTCCGCTACACTGGTACCGTTGTTCAGAGACTGCTTGTATCTGTCAAGAACATTACCCTCAGTTATATACTGGTACCGTTGTTCAGAGACTGCTTGTATCTGTCAAGAACATTACCCTCAGTTATATACAAGGTGATTCAGCTGCCCATACCCATGGGTTTCATGCAACCCAGAGTGCCTTCAAGATCACATGCAAGATTTTCGTAATCTCTCGCTCTCCATGAACGACCTATTAGACCTACAGAAAAGAATGAAAAGGACCTTTTTATAGAAAACTTAATGAAGTTAAATTTTGTAGGCTACTGGGATACTGTTTTCGCAACAGGCCGTAGTTTACGAATTATTCAAGAGAAACTTACAAATGTTACCTGCGAACGCGTTTTTCTTGAATACCTCGAAAACCACTGCCTCCACCGAAAACGTATGCCAGCACAAAACTTAACTACATTAAATTTCCTAAAAAAAGTTCCTTTTCATTTTTTCTGCACGACTAAGAGTTTGTGTGCAGAGAGGAAAATCTCGAGCGTAGCTCTTGCGGCCGCGGTGGTATAGCGCTTCTAGGCGCTCAGTCCGGAACCGCGCGACTGCTACGGTCGCAGGTTCGAATCCTGCCTCGGGCATGGATGTATGTGATGTCCTTAGGTTAGTTATGTTTAACTAGTTCTAAGTTCTAGGGGACTAATGAACTCAGAAGTTGAGTCCCATAGTGCTCAGAGCCATTTTTCGTGGCTCTTGAAAGCGTTGTGGGTTGCTTCAAATCTATCTGTAGGAGCAACTGAATCTCTTTGTGTAACTTAGCTCCACAGAAGAGTCAACATCAATTAGAATGTATGTGTATCTCAATTCTTAAGTGTACATATTCTGAAGAAGCTTGTTAAATGGTTAACTTTTCATAGATGTCTGACTGTCTTTCTTGGCAACTTCAATTATCAACACATCAAGACGTGCCTTGTACTCGGGAGGACGGATGCTCCAGTCTTCATGCGATCATCCTGAATTAGGTCTCCTGTGGTTTTCCTAAATGACTTCAGGCAAATGCCAGGATGGTCTCTACTTTAAGCCGTTGGCTGAATATCCCATCCTTATCAAACTACAGCTGTAAGTACATAATGTCCTGTAAGATGTGTAACAAAATTTTGTTGTGTCCAATATCCTACTAAAAGTAATCTAGGGATGAATAAAACTGCTTTTAAAATGAGATTTTCACTCTGCAGCGGAGTGTGCGCTGATATGAAACTTCCTGGCAGACTAAAACTGTATTCCGGACTGAGACTCGAACTCGGGACCTTTGCCTTTCGCGGGCAAGTGCTCTACCAACTTTTTTTTTCGTTCAGGTTGTTCGTTGATCCATTTACTCAGTTTTTTTTATTACAGACGGTAGCTAAGCCCTCTGACCGAACACGCTGAGCTATCGTGCTGGCGCCAACTGAGCTATCCAAACACGACTCACGCCCCGTCGTCACAGCTTTACTTCTGCCAGTACCTCGTCTCCTACCTTCCAAACTTTACAGAAGCTCTCCTGCGAACCTGCAGAACTAGCACTCCTGAAAGAAAGGATATGCGGAGACATGGCTTTGCCACAGCGTGGGGGATGTTTCCAGGAAAATGGTTCAAATGGTTCTGAGCACTATGGGACTTAACATTTGAGGTCATCAGTCCCCTAGACTTAGAACTACTTAAATCTAACAATACACACATCCACGCCCGAGGCAGGATTCGAACCTGCGACCGTAGAAGCAGCGCGGTTCCAGACTGAAGTGCCTAGAACCGCTTGGCTACGGATGTTTCCAGAATGAGATTTTCACTCTGCAGCGGAGTGTGCGCTGTTATGAAACTTCCTGGCAGATTTGAACTGTGTGCCGGAGCAAGACTCGAACTCGGGACCTTTGCCTTTCGTGGTTAAGTGCTCTACAAACTGAGCTACCCAAGCACGACTCACGACCCGTCCTCACAACTTTATTTCTGCCAGTACCTCGTCTCCTACTTTCCAAACATCACAGAAGCTCTCCTGCGAACCTTGCAGAACCAGAAAGACACAGGTCCCGAGTTCGAGTCTCGGTCCGGCACACAGTTTTAATCTGCCAGGAAGTTTCAAAACTGCTTTCACTACAATTGTTACTACTACTCCTAATACTAATACTAACAGTACTTTCTCCCTAAAAAGATGGACAATACTTTTTTTTCAAAAGATCATCTAGATAAGTCTTCCAACCACCAACAATTCCAGAGTTATTAAAAAGAAAATATTCACTCAGCACTATTAGCGAATACCTCTACTCCTTCTCCATTTTAATTCCTCTCATAACTTTCGTTGTCTCTCCCCACCAGGGGCACACACATTAATTAAAAGAAAAAACAAACAAATAAAAGGAAGACTAAACAGCATATGGCCACAACAGGACTAACAAAAGACGACCGAAAAAATGCTGTGATATTTGGCAACACTAGAAAGTAAATACACTCTTGAAAAACACATTAGAGAGAACGTGATATTATTTTAGTGACAAAATGCACGCTAATGTCCATAACAGTGCATCCTGAATTGTGCAGGGTAGTTAAATACAGTTAAACTGCGCCACAGAGGTTAAGGGAGTAGCATTCAAACCGTACGCGAAGGCAATAATCGTTAATACGTCGAATAACTTATTCTTCAAAAAGTAATTTTTAATCTAACAGAGGAAGGCTACCACCAGTATACTCCTGGGTAAAAACAGGTTGTAACCTATTTTACCAATACCTCATATCCGAAAAAAAATGCAACACCGTCAAGGACAAGTTATTGAGAAGTGAGGTGACAGATGGTTCATTGTTTTAGGAGTACAGTATGCGATTACAAATTCAGACCAAATGAATTGCACAAGTGCCAGTAAAAAGTGCCCGAACAATTGCACCAACATGCAATGTATTCTCCTCTGACGGCAACGCAGACTTGTATTCTTACATGCAAACGATCGTAAAGATGACGAAAGGCATTCTGCGATAGAATGTCCCAAACATCGTGCACCCTTTTATTGCTATTCGCTATTCGGCAATGGTTCTTTCAGGCCTTGGAGAACGAGTGACATCGCACTTAATCGTGTCACGTACATGCTCAATTGGCGAGAGATTTGATGGACTTGATGGACACGGCAGTTGTTGTACACCACGAAGACCACATTACGTCGCAGCAGCCGTATGTGCAAGCGCATTGTCCTGCTGGAAAAGCACATCTCCTTCCTGTCAAAGAAATGGCAGTGGCACGTGGATAACAGCCTGTGCAATGTAGCGGGCACTGGTTGCTTTACCTTACAGAAAGACGAAATATGACCACAAGTTGTAGTCATGCTCCCCACCACCGCCACCACCACCACCAGCATGAAACCTGGGGTGCGACTTGTGTGTCGTCGGCGAAGGCACTCTGGAACAGACAGCTCACGAGATCTGCGTCATACACGTGTAAGCCCATCTATCGTCTGCAAACGCAAGCTACTCTCATCACCGAAGATAACGAGACGCCATTCCACTCAATAGTCTAGCTTCTCACCACACAAGAGTAGCCATGCTTGGCTGTGCCGTGCTGTGAGAGTCTGGCCAGAGGCAAATGCTGTCTTAATCCTGCAGCAAGTAGACGGTTCGCAATCGTTCCTGGTAACAGAGCAGGTGCAACGTGTGCCCGGATTCCATCTCTGGATGATGTCCGGTCGGCTACCGCTGCTCGCACAATGCTGTGCGCCTGTAAGACGTGGACGTCTAGAAGCTGGTCTACAGGTGTGGGAATTTCCCGCAGACCACAGTGGAGAGCACCCAAACGTCGGCGAGACATTGTGCCAAAGTCTGTGGCAATCCGTCGAACATCTCCATTCAACTTCCCGCAGGCATACAGTGCGCTCCCGTTCAGTTGGTCAAGCTGTTA
This sequence comes from Schistocerca nitens, assembly GCF_023898315.1. Lineage (NCBI taxonomy): Eukaryota > Metazoa > Arthropoda > Insecta > Orthoptera > Acrididae > Schistocerca > Schistocerca nitens. Next base: position 565,155,010 of record NC_064621.1, read on the forward strand.
AACAGGAGAACGTCGGTGGCGCATAGTTTTGCACTAACACGAATGTTGAAAACTATGTTCACCTCTAAACTCAGCACAATTACTCGCAGTGAAGTCAAGGCAGAAAGTGCACAGATATGCTTCATGAGCCCCGATGATTGCGACAAAAAAGTCACTAACACTACAACCCCTCAGTATGTACGTATGTACGTATTATCAGGTGTAGAAGCACGAAACCGGAATTTGGTTGCAGTAATTACTCGTTAGTTGTTCGAAACTGATAAATGGTAATTATTCAAATTAATCTCCATTGCTGTTTATACATTTCTCCCACCTCCCCGGCAGGCTATGAACGCCACGCCAAAAAAACACCGTTCTTCTTTTGAAGCGAACCAGCCAGCGAGCCATTTTCGTACATTTTCATACGAACTGAAGCGTTGTTCAGCGGCACCGTGACTCAGTGATGCAGAAAGATGATAATCGGACGGAGCCGAGTCTGGAGAATAAGCCGCATGCTCTAGTATTTCCCAACTGAACGCCTCGGTCGTTTCCTGACCCTTTTTTCTGTGTGTGATAGGGGGATGGAGCAATATGACTTTGTGTCGCCGTTTTCCTTGTTCCGATCGTTTTTCACCTAATACTCTATTTAAATCGACCATTTAGTGTTGGTAGCGATCAGTGTTAACGGTTTCACCAGGTTTTAGCAGCTCATAATAGATGAGACCCTTCTGCTCCCAGCAAACACAGAACATTGTCTTCTTTCCAAAGCGATTTGGCCTTGCAGTGGATTTCGATGGTTTGCCTGGATTCAAAATGGTTCAAATGGCTCTGAGTACTATGGGGCTTAACTGCTGAGGTCATCAGTCCCCTAGAACTTAGACCTACTTAAACCTAACTAACCTAAGGACATCACACACATACATGCCCGAGGCAGGATTCGAACCTGCGACCGTAGCGGTCGCGCGGTTCCAAACTGCAGCGCCTAGAACCGCTCGGCCACTCCGGCCAGCTGTCTGGATTCACGCATAATTTATGACTCTTAGGATTCTCAAAATATATCCATTTTCCGTCACCAGTCACTATTCGATTGAGAAACTACTTTCTTTTGTATCTGGCGAGCACCATTTAACAAGTGATCTTTCCATTTGCTTGCTGTCTTTCATTCAGTTCATGCGGAACCCATTTTCCCACTTTCCGCACCTTCTCCATAACTTTCAACCGAAGAGAAACGGCTTTCTGGGTCAAATTCAATTGTTCCGCGAGTTCCTGTTGAGTTTGTGTGCCCGCATCTCGTGGTCGTGCGGTAGCGTTCCCGCGCCCGGGTTCCCGGGTTCCCGGGTTCGATTCCCGGCGCGGTCAGGGATTTTCTCTGCCTCGTGATGGCTGGGTGTTGTGTGATGTCCTTAGGTTAGTTAGGTTTAAGTAGTTCTAAGTTCTAGGGGACTGATGACCATAGATGTTAAGTCCCATAGTGCTCAGAGCCATTTGAACCATTTTTTTGAGTTTGTGTGTCGTTTTCATCTAGTAAGTTTTCTTCGAACTTTTTCGGTGGTTTCCCGCGCTTGTCGTTTCTCACGTCAAAATTACCACTTTTGAATTTTTTGAACCACTCGAAACATTGTGTTTTCCCAACAGCACGTTCGCCGAAAGCTTTCGATGCGATTCTGCAGCAGTTTTCTACAAATGAAAACAGAAAACCAAAGCTGTCCGCAAGTCGTAGTTCTTAGGGGCAAAACTTGACATATATACAGGTTGGAAACATACACTGCTGGCCACCGTAAATGCAACACCAAGAAAGACAAGAGGTAGCACAACAAGATTTATTTTGTAGATAACATGTTGACCAAGTATCAGATGATTACGTGTACAGACGTCTGTGACATGTGGTTCCTGCCAGAATCAGTAGCCAGAGTAGCCGCCATTGTTGGAGATCACCGCTGCCACACGTCTCGGCATTGAGTCAAAGAGACGTTGGATGTGTTTCTGGGGTACAGCAGCCCAAGCAGCTTCCACACGTTGCCAAATATCATCTGGTGTGGCAGCTGGTGATGTAATCTGGGTCACTCGTTGAGCAGCCATGGACCACATGTTTTCTATCGGCGAAAGATCCAGAGAGCGAGCCGGCCAGGGAAGCAATTCAATCTGGTTATTGACGAAGAACCTTTGGACAATGCGTGCCACGTGTGGTCGCGCATTATCCTGTTGAAATATGGCTGTGGCCGAGCCCTGAAGGTAAGGAAGGACAACTGGCTCCAGCACCTCGGATATGTAGCGCCAGCTATTTAAAGTACCGGCAATGCGTACTAGAGGCGTGCGAGAGTAATATCCAATACCGCCCCATACCGTAACACCCGGTGCAAGACCAGTGTGGCGGTGCATAATGCAGTTGTCCAGCATCCTCTCTCCACGGTGTCTCCACACTCGAATCCGACCATCGTGGTGATGCAGACAGAAGCGTGCCTCGTCAGTAAAGACAACGTCATTCCATTCTGCTGTCCACATCCGTCGGTCATCACACCATTGGCGACGGAGACGTCTGTGGTTCTGCGTCAATGGTAGACGAAGCAATGGACGTCTTGCGGACAGACCACTCTGCTGTTAACGGCGTCGAATGGTACGCGCAGACACTGGATGATGCGTTACAGACGCAATGTGCTGTGCTATGGTTCGGGATGTCACTGAGCGATCCGTCACTGCCATGTGCACAATTTGCCTATCAGCACGTGCAGTGGTGCACCGAGGTGAATGTGATCGACCACGTCGGTCCGTCGTACCCTCCTGCATCCAACGGTCACATATCCGCATTACAGTTGTTTGGTTTCGTCCAACACGACTAGCGATTTCTCTGTATGATAATCCACAATCTCGGTAAGCCACTATCCTTCCCCTGTCGAACTCGGATACTTGATCAAAAGATGTTCGCTGTTGTCTACGAGGCATAACTGATCTTGTGAAACAACCACAAGGTAAACACACGTGCCGAACGTACACTCGTCGAAATCGCCAATCCTTAAATGGCGCTATGAGGTGGCGCCACAGGCGCGCGTGATGTGCGTCTGCGCTGAAATTCTAATCAGTTGCATATCTCATCGCTGCAAACCCATGGTGTAAATTTCACTTGATTCGGATGCTTCCTTCAGGGTGTTGCATTTACGGTGGCCAGCAGTGTATATCGATGTATGGAATTTGGGTTACTGTGTGTTGACATTAGTCGTCGACCCTTACAGGAAGCAAATGGCGCTGCAAACGCAGTCTGACGAGCCCTACACTGACGGCTAGCACCACCTATAGCGAAATTCTGGTTTGAAACATCTACACCTGATGTATCCTGGTGCCAATGAACACAGACCTCGAACGTGTATTTTTTCCGGCAATGGATATTATATGGGGTAGTAGATGTCTTGGTAAATGGAAAACGCGTCGTTATAACTATGTACTTAAGACCGACACATGTGTTCTAACTATTACCTTGCTGTAGATCAGCCGGCCGGTGTGGCCGTGTGGTTCTAGGCGCTTCAGTCTGGAACCGCGTGACCGCTACGGTCGCAGGTTCGAATCCTGCCTGGGGCATGGATGTGTGTGATGTCCTTAGGTTAGTTAGGTTTAAGTAGTTCTAAGTTCTAGGCGACTGATGACCTCAGATGTTAAGTCCCATAGTGCTCAGAGCCATTTGAACCAGTTTGCTGTAGATCATATGCTGCTACACTGTCCTTCTCCAATCTGTCGCTGACTCATCCAGCCAGACACAGAAGCAATTAAGGAATTTTATATGGATCTAGACCACAGTGTAAATCTGAACGTTTTGCACACATAAAGTGTTATCATAAAGGGAAAAGGAAAGAAATAATGGCAGAACAAACTGGACACTGGACCACGAGTCGCTGTATTTATAGGCAGACATTCTGCCTCGACACTCAACGGGGTGAGTGCAGTACTTAAAGCGCCGGATTATATCATTCACGAGGCCCAGGGTTCATCGCCTTTCTGGCCGCACTGATTCATGTTCGCCATAGTTCACGCAAACTGATTAAACCTAATGACGGGGTAATTCTTGTGAGAAAGACAGTACCGCCCAATTTTCCCTCCCTAGATAATTTGAGGCTGTCTCATTTTAACCGACAGTCACGCCGGCACAGAAACACAGTGTCACACAGAAATCTTCCTTGTACAAAATAAACGCGCTTGCCATTCTGCAGAGCAGTCAGGTTCTTAATTGCTGTGTTACACCGTATTATCAAAGGGAACGTTCCACTAGCCTAAATCGTGCTCCCATTCAGTAATTCCAAGAGGCATAATGTTGCGCGCGCTGGAAGGTAATTACCGCAGCTCTAAAGAAGCTGACCAGCAGCGGAATGCATGTAGCTTACACAATGAAATTCTGTTGGTGGCCGTCTTCGCGGAGGCACGTGTAATTACAGAGCAACTCGGGTGCACGTCGGGCTATATCCTACGATTACGTTCCGCTTCTTGTTCGCTGAGAATATAGTAAAAGAACGAGGACGCCGGAATGTCACCTGCGTGTCTCTATGAAGCTAGATTAGTGCTGTAGTTCGGGATTCCTGCAATCTGTTGAAGCTGAGAAAGCTTGTTTTCACTGACTCTCTTCTTATCCCGTAATTCGTTGATGTCGATATGTTACTAGAATCTACATGGATGAAATGATTCCTCTGATACCTCTGCCACCGTCACATATCTGTGAACCATACAGCACTATGTACAGTGCGTAAAAACAATTTGACCGAAAGTGTAGGGCAGAAAAATAGAATCAAATGAAGGAACTTGAATATAAGAATTAGGGGTTGCAGTTGAATATTTATGGCGCTAACGGTGGTCAGGTTGAATATTTGTTACTACATACTGCATGGGGGCTTAATGAAAAAGAAAAGGACTAATATTAATGAATAAATGCAATAATTTTAGTAGCTGTGTGACCGGTTACGAAGTCTCGTAACCGGTTGGCCCTGACTAGTATTAGCACGCAATGGGACTGCACAAAATAAAAATAAAAATTGAGAGGAATTTCCATTAACACAATTAATTAATTAAGTCCCATGCAACTATAAAAGCTACGAAACAACAAAGCACAAGCGTAACTGTTCTGTGTGTGGTAGTGTGACTCAACGTACATGTACCTGGCCCGGTTCTTTCTCAGTACGACAAAATATTTTAAACACCATTTACAATGAACTAATTGAAAAACCAGAAATACTATAATTGCACATAGACACCAGAATTACAAGTCTAATAAATGAACACGAGCCAGATGCTTTGTTGACTGTACCTGTGAGCAAGAGGGATTGTCATTAAAGAAAACTGGAATACCTTTTTACCTCATTATATATAGACGAAAATATTCCATTACACCAGCATCATAAATCAAAAGCCCATCTCCTTTCTCAAATATATTCTGACAATTACAACTTCTTCCATCTATACATTGCACCAACCGAACAGCGTCTACTCTATCGCCAAAGAGAACAACAACTGCCCTCTACATCCTCTGAACTACTACTGCCCAGTGGAGGCGGCGAAATAATAATCTTTCAATACCTGTACTTTTTCCCGAGGACATGCAGCTTTACTGTATGATTAAATGATGATGGCGTCCTCTTGGGTAAAATATTCCGGAGGTAAAATAGTCCCCCATTCGGATCTCCGGGCGGGGACTACTCAAGAGGACGTCGTTATCAGGAGAAAGAAAACTGGCATTCTACGGATCGGAGCGTGGAATGTCAGATCCCTTAATCGGGCAGGTACGTTAGAAAATTTAAAAAGGGAAATGGATAGGTTAAAGTTAGATATAGTGGGAATTAGTGAAGTTCGGTGGCAGGAGGAACAAGACTTTTGGTCAGGTGATTACAGGGTTATAAATACAAAATCAAATAGGGGTAATGTAGGAGTAGGTTTAATAATGAATACAAAAATAGGAGTGCGGGTTAGCTACTACAAACAGCGTAGTGAACGCATTATTGTGGCCAAGATAGACACAAAGCCCATGCCTACTACAGTAGTACAAGTTTATATGCCAACTAGCTCTACAGATGATGAAGAAATAGATGAAATGTATGGCGAGATAAAAGAAATTATTCAGGTAGTGAAGCGAGACGAAAATTTAATAGTCATGGGTGACTGGAATTCGTCGGTAGGAAAAGGGAGAGAAGGAAACATAGTAAGTGAATATGGATTGGGGGGAAGAAATGAAAGAGGAAGCCGCCTTGTAGAAATTTGCACAGAGCATAACTTAATCATAGCTAACACTTGGTTCAAGAATCATAAAAGAAGGTTGTATACCTGGAAGAATCCTGGAGATACTAAAAGGTATCAGATAGATTATATAATGGTAAGACAGAGATTTAGGAACCAGGTTTTAAATTGTAAGACATTTCCAGGGGCAGATGTGGATTCTGACCACAATCTATTGGTTATGAACTGCAGATTAAAACTGAAGAAACTGCAAAAAGGTGGGAATTTAAGGAGATGGGACCTGGATAAACTGAAAGAACCAGAGGTTGTAGAGAGTTTCAGGGAGAGCATAAGGGAACAATTGACAGGAATGGGGGAAAGAAATAGAGTAGAAGAAGAATGGGTAGCTCTGAGGGGTGAAGTAGTGAAGGCAGCAGAGGTCAAGTAGGTAAAAAGACGAGGGCTAATAGAAATCCTTGGGTAACAGAATAAATATTGAATTTGATTGATGAAAGGAGAAAATATAAAAATGCAGTAAATGCAGCAGGCAAAAGGGAATACAAACGTCTCAAAAATGAGATCGACAGAAAGTGCAAAATGGCTAAGCAGGGATGGCTAGAGGACAAATGTAAGGATGTAGAGGCTTGTCTCACTAGGGGTAAGATAGATACTGCCTACAGGAAAATTAAAGAGACCTTTGGAGAGAAGAGAACCACTTGTATGAATATCAAGAGTTCAGATGGCAACCCAGTTCTAAGCAAAGAAGGGAAGGCAGAAAGGTGGAAGGAGTATATAGAGGGTTTATACAAGGGCGATGTACTTGAGGACAATATTATGGAAATGGAAGAGGATGTAGATGAAGATGAAATGGGAGATACGATACTGCGTGAAGAGTTTGACAGACCACTGAAAGACCTGAGTCGAAACAAGGCCCCGGGAGTAGACAACATTCCACTAGAACTACTGATGGCCTTGGGAGAGCCAGTCATGACAAAACTCTACCATCTGGTGAGCAAGATGTATGAGACAGGCGAAATACCCACAGACTTCAAGAAGAATATAATAATTCCAATCCCGAAGAAAGCAGGTGTTGACAGATGTGAAAATTACCGAACTATCAGTTTAATAAGTCACAGCTGCAAAATTTTAACGCGAATTCTTTACAGTCGAATGGAAAAACTGGTAGAAGCGAACCTCGGGGAAGATCAGTTTGGATTCCGTAGAAATGTTGGAACACGTGAGGCAATACTAACCTTACGACTTATCTTAGAAGAAAGATTAAGAAAGTTATATGTCATTCGACTCTACCCGGAAAGAACTTCGTGATGTGCAACACCTCTTTTGTAATGTCTGCTACAGGAGTTTGTTGAGCGTCTCTGTAACGCTGTGGTGCCTATTAAACGAATCCCTCGCGAGACGCGCAGATCTTCGTTGGATCTCCTCTCTCTCTCTCTCTCTCTCTCTCTCTCTCTCTCCTAACATTCCTATCTGGTAAGAATCCCAGGTTGACGAACAATATTCAAGAATCGGGCGAACAAGAACCTTGTAGCCACTTCTTTTGTGAATGAGTTACATTTACTAAAGATTCTTCCTATGAACCTCAATCTGGCGTTCGCTTTTCCTACTATTCCTTTTACGTTGTCGTTCAACTTATGGTCGTTCTGGATAAGTGTTTGACGATATATACTGTTTCTAGCAATTTGCAGTCAGTCGTGTAGCAGCACGGCAGTAGAATGTTTACCTATGATTGCACAGTGATTTACGTTTAGGGTCAACTGCCAGTCTGCACCATTTATCAGTCCTCTACAGCTCATTTTTCAAATCGATAATGTTTTTGGCATTGCTGCTTTCTCATAGACAAACGGCGTCATTTGCGGACAGTCGCAAAGAGCGTCGGACGATTTCTAGTAGATCATGTGCAATGATAAGCCATAACATTATGACACATCCCCCCTCAACGTTGGATGCCGCCTGGTGGCTTTTTGGGCACGTGACGCCGTAGCAAAAGTATTTAAGCAGAGCAGATACGGACGGGTGACCATCCTGACGACGATATGTACTACAAATGGGGAAATTAATTGAGATGAACGACTTTGATAAAGGGCAGATCATTGTTACGCAGAGACTGTGAACAAATATCTCGAAAAAAGTGAAGCTGGTGGTATGTTCACGTGCTACTGTCGTGAGCATCTACTGTATCCGCGAAAAGAGGTAAAAGGACAGCGAAACATCCACTAAGCGCTAAATAGTTTGACGTCCACGAGCGTGAGGTTCGGCGGCTTATCTTCTCTGTACATTTACATCTGCACAGATACTGCGCAAGCCACCGTACGTTGTGTGGCGGAGCGTACCCTTTGTCATTACTTGGCATTTCATTTCCTGTTCCACTCGCAAGTAGAGCAATGGGAAAACGACGGTCTGTATGCCTCCGTAGGCGCCCTAGTATTTCGTATCTTATCTTCATTGTCCATATGCGCAATGTGTGATGGCGCCAGTAGAATCGTTCGGCTGCTACTGTAAAGTAGGATAGATGGTGATCTGTGGCAACTCTGCCGAAAGAACACAATGCTGGTACACGCACAAGTGTTTCGTGGCACACCGTTCATCGTCAATTGTTGAACAACGACCTCCGCATCGGACCACCCCTACGTATTCACATATTGACCCAATAACATCGTCAGTTACGATTGCAGTGTGCACGGGACCATAAAATTTCGAAACGTCAGTCAATGAAAACGTATAGGTTCTTTGGGCGAAAAACATTTTCCCCTCAACAAATGGCGTCCTCAACGGCGGCTCGAAAGCTGCAGCTGTGGTAGTAATCAAAGACGAGCTGACAACTGCGAACCACCTGCACCACTTCATGCCTGATATCTTCCCCGCCGGCCATGTCATCTTTCAGCAGTATAAATGTCCGTGTCTCGGTACCAGAACCGTGCTACTGTGGTTTCAGGAGCATTATAGTGAACTCACGTTGATGTCTCGGCGATCAAATCCGCCTAATGTAAATCCTAAGGACCACATCAAGGTCGCTGTCAGGCGCTATCAACGCGTATGCAAATAGGCGACCCGTTGTTTATGCGAATTACGTGACCTGTGTTCATATATATATATATATATATATATATATATATATATATATATATATATATATATATATATATAGCCACACACCTGCACAAACCCACCAATAAACTGTCGGATCCATGATACGTAGAATCAGTGATGCATTTCGTTCCAAAGGCAGACAAACAGACTATTGAGCTGGTTGTCATAAAGTTTTGGCTCATCAGTGTATACACACTTAAACAGTAACGGTGCTATAACACTCCCATAGGTTACTCCGGAAATTATCTGTACGTCGGTCGATTTTCTTCCGCTAAGAGCAACTTGTTGAGTTCTGTCAGCAAGGAAGTCTTGACTCCAGTCGCATATTTGTCCGATGCTAGGAAGGCTCGTACTTTTTTTCCCTAATCAGAGGTGTGAGACGGCGTCAGATACCTTGGTGAAGTCAAGGGACACGACATCAGCCTGAGCGACGTGGTCTAATGCGCTATGCATCTCATGGACGAACCCAGCGACCTGAGTTTTGCAAGATCTGTGTTTGCGAATTCCACGTTGATTTTTATAGGGGAGATTTTCGTTCCCCTAAAACCTTATAATTCTTGAGCATAAAACACGTTCCATAATTCAACAACACATTGACGTCAGCGGTATAAGGTTATAATTACGTTTATCTATCCTACGACCCTTCTTGAGTATGTGAATGACCTGCCCTTTTTTCTGCTCCCTAGGTACCCTTCTCAGCTCCACCGATCTACGACAAAATGCTGATACAAGAAAGAGGAGCGAGTTCTTTCCCATAATTTTTGTAGACTCTCAGAAGTACGTAATCTGTTACATATGTCTTTCTACAACTAAGTGGTTGTAGTTGATTTTCGAATCCGCGATCAGTTATGTTAATATGTTAAAAAATGACGAAATTCCTCCAGCTGTGTTAAGGTGTTGGTTTTATTGGCAACTAGTTTCGATGTTGTTACAACATCATCTTCAGTCCCATACTTGTTGACAGCAACCATATATGTCTAACACTAGTAGTCAGTAGTGAGATAGGCCTGTTCCATGCGGAAGGCAGGTAGTAACTACAAGTCAGTAGTGGGATAGGAGTGTTCCATGCGGAAGGCAGGTAGTAATTACCTGTAGTTACTACCTGCCTTCCGCATGGAACACGCCTATCTCACTACTGACTACTAGTGTTAGACATATATGGTTGCTGTCAAAAAGTATGGGACTGAAGATGATGATGTAACAACATGGAAACTAGTTGCCAATAAAACCAACACCTTAATAAAGCTGGAGGAATTTCGTCATTTTTTAACATATATTATACTAGCTGACGTCCCAGGTCGTCCGTTTCAATTATGGATGTACGAAGTTATGTCAATGTCCACCATGTCGATGTTCGTACGGTGGTTGAAAGGGAGGACTGAGTTATGATGTTCCGTAGTAACAATTTTGGAATACTGAATTCAATATTTCGACCTTATCTCTATTGTCTTTCGTTTCGGTACCAATATTGTCACTGTATAAAAGAAAAGAAGAGTTTAAACCGTGTACTAATTTTACGTAAGACAAAAGCTCTTAGGGTTTTTAGTCAGATCGGTTGTCAAAATGTTACTTTCAGTCATTGAACGCTTCTCTTATTGTTCTCCTTATACTCATTTTTCGCTTCGTTCAGCTTGTGTTTGACAGCTAGGTTACTTTGAAGGATACCGTACGTTTTAGAAATGGTTGTATGATAATCATAATGGATCAGATGAGAGACAAAGAACTTTCTCGGGTGTAGAAAAATATCCGCTACCAGTCACAATAAAAGGTTATTTATTTGTCACACGACCGGTTTCGGGCTTGCGCCCATCCTCAGGTGCTTATACATTCATTTACATGTTTATACTGTTGGAGATCAAGTTCTTTGAACACAGCCCACATGCTTGTATGTAAACATAGTGTATTTCACGAGTGCACCTCATAATAGTGAAATATGAAGCTATACTTGTTAAAACTGAAATATGTACGTGAAAATGACAATAAGTGTGTAACTAAGTGGCAAAACTGTCACCACAGCATAACTGTGATAATAGTGCTTCATCTTTATTGATCTCCAACAGTATAAACATGTAAATGAATGTATAAACACCTGAGGACGGGCGCAAGCCCGAAACCGGTCGTGTGACAAATAAATAAACTTTTTCCCCAACTGCGACATAATCGCGTGTACAAACAGTGATCCAATACTGTAAAATGCTTTTTTATTCCAGTCTCTGATCAAATAAATTCTTTAGACGATGACCGGTTTCAGCCTGTTATGACCATCCTCAGACCTAAAATATATAAATATATACATCTAGTGAGCAGTGTGTCTTTTAACATAAAACAGCAGTAAGTATCACAATATACTGTCATACACCAAGGAAATGTACAGCTAAAATATGGTATAACGTATCTTTTTTACACCATGTACTAAACCGATATGGCCATAATGGCATCGTCAAAACATAGAAATATAATCAGCATAGCACCGTCACATAGATTTAAAATATGGTATAGAATAGGCCACATCGTCCACAACTAACAACTGCGGTACAGTAGCATTCAGAAACCTGTTTGCCTACACCCTCCCTCCCTTAATAATTTTACATGGGTAACTGTTGATATTTGAAAGAAAAATACTAAGAAAAATATTTGGACCAATCTTCGATGAAAATGTCATGGAGTGGAGGATAAGGAAAAATGAAGAACTACGGGAGCTGTACAAACATAGTACCATTGTGGACATGTTAAAGAAGAGAAGACTGAACTGGGCTGGTCATGTAGCAAGGATGCCGGAAAACAGACTACCCAAAATAGCATCCACTAAGAAATTAGAAGGAAACAGAAGAAGAGGAAGACCTCTAATTAGGTGGATGGAGAATATCCGGGAAGATGCAGCTAGGATGGGCATCAACTCTGATTGGACAACAATTTCCCTGGATAGAAATAATTGGAAGAGGCTCGTAGAGCAGGTGTATGGTCGATAAGGCCTTAGCCACGTGTAAAGTAAAGTAAGTAACTGCATTCGTCTTTTAATGTATCACAATTGGTTTTTATTATAGTCATCAATTTTAATAAGTCTGCTACATGTATGTTATCTAATGTGCTTTTATCTGATTATGTTTTTGCGTAAATGATGACTACGTATAAGCAAGCCCACAGTAGCGACATCTAGGGAGGGTGTAGGCTAACAGGTTTCTGGATGCTACTGTGCCTCAGTAGCTGGTTGGCAATAATCATTGTGTGGACAATGTTGCCTATTCTACACCATATTTTAAATCTATATGACGATGCTATGCTGATTATATTTATACGTTTTGACGATGCCATTATGGCCGTATCACTTTAGGACATGGTGTAAAAAAGGTACGTTATACCATATTTTAGCTGTACATTTCCCTGGTGTATGACAGTATATTGTGATACATTATGCTGTTTTATGTTAAAAGACACACTGCTCACTAGATGTATATATTTATATATTTTAGGCCAGGGGGGAGGCAACATTCCATTAGAACTACTGACAGCCTTGGGAGAGCCAGTCCTGACAAAACTCTACCATCTGGTGAGCAAAATGTATGAGACAAGCGAAATACCCTCAGATTTCAAGAAGAATATAATAATTCCAATCCCAAAGAAAGCAGGCGTTCACAGATGTGAAAATTACCGAACTATCAGTTTAATAAGTCACGGCTGCAAAATACTAACGCGAATTCGTTACAGACGAATGGAAAAACTGGTAGAAGCCGACCTCGGGGAAGATCAGTTTGGATTCCGTAGAAATGTGGGAACACGTGAGGCAATACTGACCCGACGACTTATTTTAGAAGCTAGATTAAGGAAAGGCAAACCTACGTTTCTAGCATTTGTAGACTTAGAGAAAGCTTTTGACAATGTTGACTGGAATACTCTCTTTCAAATTCTGAAGGTGGCAGGTGTAAAATACAGGGAGCGAAAGGCTATTTACAATTTGTACAGAAACCAGATGGCAGTTACAAGAGTCGAGGGACATGAAAGGGAAGCAGTGGTTGGGAAAGGAGTGAGACAGGGCTGTAGCCTCTCCCCGATGTTGTTCAATCTGTATATTGAACAAGCAGTAAAAGAAACAAAAGAAAAATTCGGAGTAGGTATTAAAATCCAGGGAGAAGAAATAAAAACTTTGAGGTTCCCCGATGACATTGTAATTCTGTCAGAGACAGCAAAGGACTTGGAAGAGCAGTTGAACGGAATGGACAGTGTCTTGAAAGGAGGATATAAGATGAACATCAACAAAAGCAAAACGAGGATAACGGAATGTAGTCGAATTAAGTCGGGTGATGCTGAAGGAATTTAGATTGGGAAATGAGACACTTAAAGTAGTTAAGGAGTTTTGCTATTTGGGGAGCAAAACAACTGATGTTGGTCGAAGCAGAGAGGATATAAAATGTAGACTGGCAATGGCAAGGAAAGCGTTTCTGAAGAAGATAAATTTGTTAACATCGAGTATAGATTTAAGTGTCAGGAAGTCGTTTCTGAAAGTATTTGTATGGAGTGTAGCCATGTATGGAAGTGAAACATGGACGATAAATAGTTTGGACAAGAAGAGAATAGAAGCATTCGAAATGTGGTGCTACAGAAGAATGCTGAAGATTAGATGGGGAGATCACATTACTAATGAGGAGGTATTGAATAGAATTGGCGAGAAGAAGAGTTTGTGGCAGAACTTGGCAAGAAGAAGGGACCGGTTGGTAGCACATGTTCTGAGGCATCAAGGGATCACAAATTTAGCATTGGAGGGCAGCGTGGAGGGTAATAATCGTAGAGGGAGACCAAGAGATGAACACACTAAGCAGATTCAGAAGCATGTAGGCTGCAGTAGGTACTGGGAGATGAAGAAGCTCGCACAGGATAGAGTAGCATGGAGAGCTGCATGAAACCAGTCTCAGGATTGAAGACCACAACAACAACAGATCTGAGGATGGTCATAACAGACTGAAACCGGTCATCGTCTAAAGAATTCATTTGTGATCAGAGACTGGAATAAAAAAGCAAATAACCTTTTATTGTGACCGGTAGTGGATATTTTTCTGCACCCGAAAAAGGAACAGTCACGGAGTTCGACAGCATCCGCGATGGATAAAGTTCAAAGAACTTTCTATTGTGAGTAAAATGAGATGATTTTACGACGGACTTGGAGGAGCAATAATTTGCAAAAGCTGAGCCAAAACAGGAATATCGGCGGCTCGGTTGGGAGCGGCAGTTTTACACTTCCGACCAAATAACGCTTTCGATGCTGGTGTGCTGACGGAATAGAAAGGCGTAATTTTCTTTCGACGCGGAACAATGGACGCCTTTCAACAACGGGGAGGGTCCGGTGCGGTGGCGCGTCCCGGCTCTCGCATTACGGTAATGACGGGCCGCGGCGCCGGCTACCGGCGCGAGTGTTCGGCGAGGTCGTCATTACGGGGGCTGCGATCCGCCCGCCGGTGGCCGGGGGGCCAACGCCCTAGCGGCAGCCAGCCAGCCAGCCAGCCGGCCGGCGTCCTCCCGCGCGCAATGCGGAAGCGCACCGCCAGCCCGCCTACCCGCTGCTCGTCCAGTGAAAGGCCGACCCAGTTGGCGTCGCCTGCGGTCGCCCTGGCAGAAGACGTCGCGCCGACGGGTCTGCCCGGCCACTTGTGGTCCGGCACCTCCACCGGGACCTGACCCACGTCCGAGGCACCACGTTAAGTATAAGAAAGCGTACGTACATTCTACGAGGGGCGCTCGAGAAGTAATGCAACACATTTTCTCTCCCGCCCTTTTCCGGATGAAAAATTGCGGAATTTGTTGTGGTACACCCTGAAATACTCCCGCTTCAGCCACTATAGTCTCATGAAGTTCTGACAGGTGACGGATTAGATTAGAGTGTTGTTGTTGTTGTGGTCTTCAGTCCAGAGACTGGTTTGATGCAGCTCTCCATGCTAATCTATCCTGTGCAAGCTCCTTCATTACCCAGTACCTACTGCAGCCTACATCCTTCTGAATCTGCTTAGTGTATTCATCTCTTGGTCTCCCTCTACGATTTTTACCCTCCACGCTGCCCTCCAATGCTAAATTTGTGATCCCTTGATGCCTCAGGACTTGTCCTACCAACCGATCCCTTCTTCTAGTCAAGTTGTGCCACAAACTTCCCTTCTCCCCAATCCTATTCAATAACTCCTCATTAGTTATGTGATCTACCCATCTAATCTTCAGCATTCTTCTGTAGCACCACATTTCGAAAGCTTCTATTCTCTTCTTGTCCAAACTATTTATCGTCCATGTTTCACTTCCATACATGGCTACACTCCATACAAATACTTTCAGAAACGACTTTCTGACACTTAAATCTATACTCGATGTTAACAAATTTCTCTTCTTCAGAAACGCTTTCCTTGCCATTGCCAGTCTACTTTTTATATCCTCTCTACTTCGACCAACATCAGTTGTTTTGCTCCCCAAATAGCAAAACTCCTTAACTACTGTAAGTGTCTCATTTCCCAATCTAAATTCCTTCAGCATCACCCGACTTAATTCGACTACATTCCATTATCTTCGTTTTTCTTTTGTTGATGTTCATCTTATATCCTCCTTCCAAGACACTGTCCATTCCGATCAACTGCTCTTCCAAGTCCTTTGCTGTCTCTGACAGAATTACAATGTCATCGGCGAACCTCAAAGTTTTTATTTCTTCTCCCTGGATTTTAATACCTACTCCAAAATTTTCTTTTGTTTCCTTTACTGCTTGCTCAATATGCAGATTGAATAACATCGGTGAGAGGCTACAACCCTGTCTCACTCCCCTCCCAACCACTGCTTCCCTTTAATGCCCCTCGACTCTTATAACTGCCATCTGGTTTCTGTACAAATTGTAAATAGCCTTTCGCTCCCTGTATTTTACGCCTGCCACCTTCAGAATTTGAAAGAGAGTTTTCCAATCAACATTGTCAAAAGCTTTCTCAAAGTCTACAAATGCTAGAAACGTAGGTTTGCCTTTCCTTAATCTTTCTTCTAAGATAAGTCGTAAGGTCAGTATTGCCTCACGTGTTCCAACATTTCTACGGAATCCAAACTGATCTTCCCCGAGGTCGGCTTCTACCAGTTTTTCCATTCATCTGTAAAGATTAGATTAATACTTGTTCCATAGATCATGAACACGACACTTCGTAATGATATGGAACGTGTCAGTTTAGTAAAAGATGTCTGTACAAGATATTACATTACACAAAATATTGCATGACACTAATGTTTAAGTTGTTTTTTTCCCTTAATTTATATCTAAAAATTCAGCCAATGAGTAGAAGGAGTTGTCATCTAGAAATTCTTTTAATTTATTTTTAAATGTTAGTTGGCTATCTATCAGGCTTTTGATGCTGTTTGGTAGGTGACCAAAGGCTTTTGTGGCAGCATGATTTACCCCTTTCTGTGCCAAATTCAGATTTAACCCTGCATAGTGAAGATCATCCTTTCTCCTGGTGTTATAGCTATGCACACTGCTATTACTTTTGAACTGGATTGGATTATTAACAACGAATTTCATAAGTGAATATATATACTGTGAGGTTACTGTGAGGATCCCTACATCCTTAAATAGATGTCTGCAGGATGACCGTGGGTGGCCTCCAGCAATTATTCTGATTACACGTTTTTGAGCAATGAATACTTTTCTATTCAACGATGAATTACCGCAGAATATGATGCCATACGAAAGCAGTGAATGAAATTAGGCATAGTAAGCTAATTTACTGAGATTCTTATCACCAAAATTTGCAATAACCCTAATCGCATACGTAGCTGAACTCAGACGTTTCAGCAGACCATCAATGTGTTGCTTCCAGTTTAACCTCTCATCAATGGACACACCTAAAAATTTTGAAAATTCTACCTTAACTACAGACTTCTGTTCAAAGTCTATATTTATTACTGGAGTTGTGCCATTTACTGTACGGAACTGTATATGCTGCGTTTTATCAAAATTTAAAGAGAGTCCGTTTGCTGAGAACCACTTAATAATTTAGTGAAAAACATCATTTACAATTACATCACTTAGTTCTTGGTTTTTGGATGTTGTTACTATACTTGTATCATCAGCAAAAAGAACTAACTTTGCATCTTCATCAGTGTGGAATAGTAAGTCATTATTAATGTGTATCAAGAACAGTAAAGGACCTAAGACCGAACCCTGTGGGACCCCGTACATGATAAACCCCCAGTTTGAGGAATCAGGTGTTGTTTTAACATTACATGAATCACTTATTTCAACTTCCTACATTCTTCCAGTTATGTATGAATTAAACCATTTGTGCACTGCCTCCCCCCCCTCAGTCTTCAAAATGGATTCCATAACAGGGGGCGTTCCAAATAGAGGGCTTTCACTGAGTTTCTTTTGGCGGAAAACTAGAGCATCGTAGATACTCACAGGCACTTGCAGAATGTCTACGGAGATGTGATTGTGAACAAAAGTACGATGAGTCGTAGCGCGAGGCGTCTCTCGTGATCCCAACACGGTCGCGCAATCCTGTCCGATCACCCGCGTGCTGGTCAACCAAACACAGCTGTGACTCCTGCAGTGTTGGAACGTGTGGACACTCCCGTTACAGGTGATGGGCGGATCACCACCGAACACCCGGCTGCACACTGGCGTCTCTGTTGGTTGTGCTGATACACTCGTCCACCAGTCGAGATACTCAACAGTGGGTGCCCACTGCATTCCTCCCATTCCGACTTCGATCTGTTTGGATGCACTCCGTTTTAAGCAAATGTGTGTGAAATCTTATGGAACTTAACTGCTAAGGTCATCAGTCCCTAAGCTCACACACTACTTAACCAAAATTATCCTAAGGACAAACACACACACCCATGCCCGAGGGAGGACTCGAACCTTCTCCGGGACCAGCCGCACAGTCCATGACTGCAGCGCCTTAGACCGCTCGACTAATCCCGCGCGGTGCGTTTTAAGCAGTACATGGATGACGACAAGATCATCAATGCAAGACGTTGACTCCATCGTCATCTAGTAGAGTGGTACCAAACAGACATTCGGGCACTTCCAGTAAGGTAAGGTAACGCCGTGGCACTGGTTGGAGATTATGTTAAAACCTAGTATTTGTAACTAAAGTAGTAGGTAATAACATGGGTGTTGGAATCCTGAAAAAAATGAACCTGCTTTTAGAAAAAAATATATATTGCATTATTTTTCGAACACCGCGCATATATCATTGGAGGCACTTTTCTTCTAATTTTGACATTAAGAGAAAAGAAAAACACTAACCGAACGCATGCAGAAAGCTATACTTTGCAATTCTACCAATTACGAGAAGATTTGACTCTGGAGAAATCACGTAATGGTTTCCACAAGGGTAAGTCTTATGTCTGCTATTGCTCCTCACATGCGAGAGACTCAATAAGTAATGCAACACATTTTTTCTCGGCCAGTTCCAGTTCAAAAATGCAGAATTTGTTGTGAGAAAGTGTGTAATATCCCCATTTGCGCCCTATAGTTTCATGAAGATCCTCCGATAGGTGCCGCCATACGTAGTCTTCAAAATGGTACCTGGAACGGAGGTTCATTCCAAGCGGAGAGCTGTCACTGAATTTCTTTTGGCGGGAAATCAGAGCATTGCAGATATTCATAGGTGACTTTAGAATGTCTACGGGTCCCTTGGAGTGAACAAAAGCACGGTGAGTCGTTGGGAGAGGCGTCTGTCATTATCCCAACAAGACTGAGCAAAACTCTCCGATCCCCAGCGTGCCGGCCGGCCGCACACAGCTGAAACTCCTGCATTCCAGAATGCGATTTTCACTCTGGAGCGGAGTGTGCGCTGATATGAAACTTCCTGCCAGATTAAAACTGTGTGCCGGACCGAGACTCGAACTTGGGACCTTCGCCTTTCGCGGGCAAGTGCTCTACCATCTGAGCTACCCAAGCACGACTCCTGCATTGTTGGAAAGTGCGGACAAATGGTTCAAATGGCTCTAAGCATTATGGGACTTGACATCTGAGGTCATCAGTCCACTAGACTTAGAACTACTTAAATCTAACTAACCTAACATCACACACATCCATGCCCGAGGCAGGATTCGAACCGGTGACCGTAGCAGCAGCGCGTTACCGGAGTGAAGCGCCTAGAACCGCTCGGCCACAGCGGCCGGCTAACGTGCGAACACTCTCATTCGGGGTGATCGACGGATCACAATCACCTCGCTGCACAGCTGAACGCCTTTGTTGTTAGTGCTGATACACTCATCAGTCTGTTAGGGTAGTCAAAGGTGTGTGCCCACCTGGGTTCCTAGACTCCTAACAGAAGAACAAAGGACAATCTGTGCGGTATTGCTTGCGTGTTACGAGCCTGGTCGTGATGATTTTTTGTCGATCATCGTCAAAGACGATGAAACATGGGTTCACCACATCGAACCGGGAACAAATCGGCAATCCGTGCAGTGGCGTCATTCCACTTCTCCTCCAAAGGAAAAGTTCAAAGTCGTGTCCACAGTCGGTAGAGCCATGGTGACAGTCTTCTGTGACTCTGAACGGGTTATTCTGTTTGATGTCGTGCCACACGGTGGAACGATCAGTTCTGAAGTTTATTATGCTACCCTCAGGAAACTGAAGAAATGACTTCAGCGTCGTCGTGGCCACGAAAATATAAACCAACTTCTCCTTCTTCATGACAACGCAAGGCCTCATACAAGTCTGCACACTCGAGTGGAACTCACAAAACTACTTTGCACTATTCTTCCTCATTCACGCTGCAGCCCGGATCTCGCACATTTCGACTTCCATCTGTTGGGCCCAGTGAATGATGCACTACGTTGGAAGAAGCACGTGGATGACGGGAGGTTGTTGATGCAGCAAGACGCTGGCTCCGACGTCCACCAATGCGGGCATACAGGCCGTCCAAGTAAAGTGGGGCAACGCCGTCGCTCTAAACGAAGATTATGTTGAAAATTGGGATTATTAGGATTTTGTAGTCAACAGAGAGTGGAACAGTATGGTGAACTGGAATTCTGAACAAAACAAACCTAGTTTGAGAAAAAAATGTGTTGCATTACTTATTGAACACCTCCAGCACATCTGCATTTACTTCCAAAACGAAAAACTGAAATGTATGGGAGACGGTAGGTCTCATGTTACCAGTTTTTAGGGATTCATCCAGTTTGATTCACGTACGGAGGACTGGAGGCATGGACGGCTGTTTAAATGCCTCTGTGCACGCGATAGCTAATCAACGCTGTCCTCACGATGCTTAAGGAAACGGAACGTATGGGGTTGTAGCATATCCCTAGAGTCGTCATTTAAAACTGGTTCTTAAAACTCTGTGAATAGTCTTTCTAAGGATAGTGTGCGTCTATCTTCGAGAGCCTGTCAGTTCAGTTTCTTCGGTATTCAGCACTTCAACAGAGCCTCAGCGTCACTATAGAGTGATACCTCGATGCTGTCGCAGTAATCTGCACCAAGACCGTACGCATTCGAGGGAGGATAACTGAGTTCCCGATACCTGTCCAGCAATAGTTATTATCTTGAATTATCTGCCTGTTAGAAACAACAAGCTTTCTAGAATTTGTCTCCAATAGTACCAACGTGTAATAGTTGTTATTTCCTGGTCATCAGAATATGGAGAGGAACAAGCGCGGTTTCACACTTTATTTCCTACCGTGAATGGCTGGTATTTTCTGTGTATCAGAATATAGCAAGGAACAAATGCTGGTCTCGCGGTTCTAGGCGCGCAGTCCCGAACCGTGCGACTGCTACGGTCGCAGGTTCGAATCCTGCCTCGGGCATGGATGTGTGTGATGTCCTTAGGTTAGTTAGGTTTAAGTAGTTCTAAGTTCTAGGGGACTGATGACCAAAGCAGTTGAGTCCCATAGTGCTCAGAGCCATTTGAACCATTTGAACAAATGCTGCCTCGCACTTGTCTCCAAGTGTGGTCATAGCATCCGAATGCGTATTGTAAGTAGGCTGTTTAGGTTTTTTTATTGGTAACGCCACCTCTGTATGAAAATCACTGGCTGTGCTGTGTGCAGTCTGTGGCAGCTTTGCATTGTTGTAATATTCGCCATTGTAGTGTTAGGCAGCTGGCGGTGAACAGCGCGTAGCGTTGCGCAGTTGGAGGTGGGCCGCCAGCAGTGGTGGATGTGGGGAGAGAGATGGCGGAGTTTTGAAATTTGTCTTGAACTGCTATATATATATATATATATATATATATATATATATATATATATATATATATATATGATGATATCAAGGTAAATACATTGTTTGTTCTCTATTAATATCTTTCATAAGATATATATATATATATATATATATATATATATATATATGATGATATCAAGGTAAATACATTGTTTGTTCTCTATTAATATCTTTCATTTGCTAACTATCCCTATCAGTAGTTCGTGCCTTCCATAGTTTGAATCTTTTATTTAGCTGGCAGTAGTGGCGCTTGCCGTATTGCAGTAGGGGGAGTAACCAAGATTTTTGTGAGGTAAGTGATTTGTGAAAAGTACAGGTTAATGTTAGTCAGGGCCGTTCTCTTGTAGAGATTATCGAAAGTCAGATTGCGTTGCGCTAAAAATATTGTGCGTCAGTTTAAGCACAGTCGTGTATAAATTTTTCAAAGGGGACGTTTCATATGTCGACCCTTAGCCGAGGATACCTCACTGGAATCTTCTGATTTTTTTTCTTGTAGTTTGTGTAATTAGTGTAGTTTTTGTTTATTGCCAGCGCGTAATTATAGAGAGAATTTCCATTGTAGTTGTAGTTTTTCATTGTTGTACAGTAAAACAGTTGTGGCATGCATGTAGATTTGCACCAAGTATTTCGCAGCTGCAATTAACTAGATATTATTTTCAGTGCTATGTTAATGTGTTCCCCTATTTTTGCTCTTCAAATTGTGTTTTTCTGTGTTGTCGTGTGAAATATTGTGACAATAATGGCGTGTGAAAAACGTAACACTAGGCTCCAAAGTAAATTGAGAAATGACAGCGAAGACGAAAGCAGTGTGTTAGCGCCACCGTGTAATGAATTAACTAATATTCAAAGTAGTAATTTGGTAACTGTGCATAGGGAAATGGAGCGGGCGGCAAACAATGGCGTGGACAGTGAAACAATTAGTGAAGAGGGAAGCATTATCGATCGATCGGTCGGCAACAGCTCGCCTCAGGAATCCGAAATGACAGGACACAATTTTGCAAATACTGTAAATTCAGGTTTTGGGTCCTCACCGTTTTCTCAAATAAGTCAAGACACATTTCCTGCTTGTCAAAATGTGAATGTTGCCGGTGCAACTTCACTGCCGAAAAGCACTGAGGAACGTGTTTCAGACACCAGTGCATTGTTATTACAGTTAATGCAACAAATGGG
This sequence comes from Schistocerca nitens, assembly GCF_023898315.1. NCBI lineage: Eukaryota > Metazoa > Arthropoda > Insecta > Orthoptera > Acrididae > Schistocerca > Schistocerca nitens. Next base: position 565,177,628 of record NC_064621.1, read on the forward strand.
ACAAAGGCTACAAAAGTTAGACACAACGCTTGAACAAAATCAGAAACAAATGGAACAAAATCAGAGTCAAACACAGCAAAAGCTACAAAAGTTAGACACAATGGAACAAAATCTTCAAAAGTTAGACACAATGGAACAAAATCTTAAAAAGTTAGACGCAATGGAACAAAATCTTCAAAAGTTAGACTCATTGGAGCAAACTCTTGAACAAACACGTGAGGATTTAACTACTGAGTTACATCACATTGAATCGAAATGTCAAAAAGTCTGTAATGACGTAAAAACACAAATTTGTGAGCATTTCCAACCTATTTTTTCGCGTCATGAAAATGCACTACAGAATCACGAAGCAGCCATAAAAGAACTGCAAACTACTGTTCATGAAAATCATGAGACCTTGCAAGCTAAATTTGACTCAGTTGCATCTACTGATTCGGTTACGCAACTTGCAAAAACTCAGGAAAACTTGAAGGACACAGTAGATTCGATTTCAACACAAATGGACATTCTGAAACTTGGTTCAGAAAAACACACTGAGGAAATGTGTTCACTATCGGAGAAAGTAGCCGAACTTTCAGATCAGGTCACTAACTTATCTACAAAGGTAGATGATGATCTGAATGACACAAGACCTGTAGCCTTCACTGACACAGAAGAGTATGAACAAATTAGAAAATTCAAACAAAATCAAAATCAAATCAATACACAGTACAAAAGAGAAATCCGGGAAGTACAAGATCATTTGGCACAAGTAATACAAGAATTACATATTTCAGAGGACACTCGTGTTCCAGTACGGGAAGAGGGAATTAGAAATACGGAACAGACACAAAATAACAACACAGGGCACTTCGGAAATTATGAAAGAAATTGGCAAGGTACACCGAATTTTGAGATGGAACGGCCGACACGACCTAACAATGACCGATATGCGACTCGCCGACATGATGATTTTGACTATAAGCTGTTCATTACTACACGTAAATTCAAAACATTTAAGAATTCTGGCAACGACATTCATCCACAAGCATGGCTCCATCAATTCTCTCATTGTTTTCCTCCCAACTGGTCATTAGAACACAGATTAGAATTTATGTGTGGCTACTTAGAGAATGAACCAGCTGTAAGAATGCGATCGGTCATTCACGATTGTCACAGTGAAGGAGAATTTTACCATGCCTTCCTCTCAGCGTATTGGTCTCAAGCTACACAAGACCGAGTAAAACATCATGATGATGAAACACTTTGAACAATCTGAATTTTCCAGTTTTATGAAATAAATTGAAGACATGTTGCATAAGAATCAGTATCTTTCAAACCCATACAGCCCCTCAGAACTCATCCGCATTTGCTTACTCAAATTACCTGAACATTTACGACATATTATTTTGGCAGGACGTTGCAAAGACGACATTGAAGCTTTTCAGGGACTGTTACAAGAACTGGAAATTGACACTGACAATCGCGGAACGCAGGAGCACAACAATTACAGATCACATCCGTCGCAATTCCGCGATGAAAGAAATAATAAGTGGACACGACAAGGCTATTCTCACAACACATATCGTGACCAAAACAGACACCACCTGTATGACAACCGTTGGCAGAGTAGTAATAATTACAGGGAAAGATCACCTCTCCGTGGTAGTGACTATCACAGAGACAATCAGAGAAACAGACAATTTGGGAACCAAAATAATTATTATCAAGGGAGACAGTATAACTTTAGACGCAACGGTCCAGCGCGCAGTTACGATTCAGGGAGAAATTCTCCACCACTTAACCGACAAGAAAGAAACTACAGGAACTACCGACATGACGACAGACGATGGGATCGTAACGACAGACCTGAATTGCATCAGAACTGGCGGGATTTAAACAGGGCAGGGCCCTCTCGTCACGGTGAATTTGTAGAAGTTAGGTCTCCAAATCCAAATAACGACGCGCGCCAACAAAGAGACAATAGGCAATGACTCATACCGCTGGCGGCAACAAAATGCACTTGTGAAACTGATGACGCAGCTGCCGTAGCTAGTAATTACGTAAAAATGGAAGACATTAGGGACATCTTACTCCAGGAACACGACGTAAAACTTACCAACATTGCATATCCTGTGATTCACATTACTGTAAATGACGTAAAATTTACGGCAGTACTTGACTCTGGCAGTCCCATCTCAGTAATTAGTGAAACAGCTTTTAGCAAATGCAACAAATCGAACGATTGCCCCACACTTCCGTTACGTAAGATTAAATTACAAGGTGCAATCTTTGGAAAAAGTGTAGATGTACGCCAACAAACCAATTTAGAATTCTTTTGCCAAGGCCACAGCTTTTCTATGAACTTTCTTATTGTTCCATTATTGTCGACGGAAATTATATTGGGAGTAGACTTTTTGAATGAATACAAAGCAATCTTAAACTTTCATGATGCTGAAATAAGTTTAGAGAAAGAAGGTAAGTCAATAGCTTTGAAATTTGAAGATTGGCTCTCAAACCATGACGAGGAAATTAATCGGCTTTACCTTCTGTTAGACAACAGTTCGGAGTTTTCTACGGAACTAGACACTAACAATCACTCTGCTAGTACTGACAGGGATGATATCGACGACATATTTGATACTAATGAGTTAATTCAAAATAAAATTCAAACAATTGAGAACTGTAATGACATTGATAGGCAGGACCTTTTTGAGATTTTACTAGCACATTCCACAGTTTTTACTCCCAAAACAGGAACAATCAAGGGATTTCAATACCAATTTCGTGTTCGTGAGCATACGAAATTTTGTGTTAGACCATATGTAATTCCAGCACATTATAGGGACCGTGTTAGAACAGAAATACAATCTATGCTTGACGAGGGCATTATTGAGCCTGCAGTAAGCTCATACAACAATCCATTACATGTTGTTGAGAAGAAAAATGGATCGATCAGGCTTGTCTTAGATTCGAGACAAATCAATACTATCATTATTCCTGAAACAGACAGGCCGCAAACATTGGAAGAACTTCTTCAAAATTTTAATGGTGTAAAAGTGTTGTCTTCCATTGATCTCAGATCCAGCTTTCATCAGATCGAACTTCATTCAGAATGTAGAAAATACACAGCTTTGCTTTGTTTCGGTGTTTGTTATCAGTTTCGGAAACTTCCCTTTGGTTTGAACATTTCTTCAGCAGCATTCATTCGCGGGCTAAATTCCATATTACCTGAGTTCTTAAAACGTCACATCACCTTATATGTGGACGATATTCTAATAGCAGAAGCTTCATGGGAACAACATAACCGCATCCTCAACAGTTTGTTACGTATTTTTGCAGAATCTGGAATTACAGTTAACTTGGAAAAGTCTGAATTCGGTAGGTCAAAGGTGAGGTTTTTGGGACATATTATTTCTTCTGAAGGCATTCAGCCGGATCCTGAAAAGTTAGAAGCAATCAGAGCCATTCCAGTTCCATCCACAAAAAGACAAGTCCGCAGTTTTCTAGGTCTCGTAAATTTTTACCGTCGTTTTCTGAATATGCAAATTCTTGTTACACCAAAACTTTGTTCTCTCACTGGAAAAAACACTATTTGGAACTAGGACGAACAAGCACAATTGGAATTCAATTCTTTGAAAGAATCGCTTCTTAACACGCCAATACTAGCTCATCTAGATCTATCACAAGATTTCTGCCTTAGCACGGATTCTTCTAAAGTCGGACCTGGTGCCCATTTATTTCAAGAAGCCATAGAAAATGACACTACTGTTCAGAAAACCATTGCTTTTGCTAGCCGAGTGCTAACAAAATCTGAAAAAAATCATTCCGTTACTGAATTAGAAGCTTTAGCTATCGTTTGGTCATTTAACAAATTCCGTTTCTTTCTTTCTGGTAAGCACGTAAAAGTATACAGTGATCATCGTGCATTACAATTTCTTATGTCTTCAAAATTAAATCATGACAGGTTAAAACGTTGGGCATTGTTTCTGCAAGAATTCCGCTTCACAATAGTCTACATTCCCGGCAAGGAGAACATTGTTGCGGACGCACTGTCACGCGCACCAGCTGGGCTTGAGAAAAGTAACATAGAAGGTAACCTCGAGAAAAATTTCAGTATTCTTTACATTCAGAAAGTCGCCTTTGAAAACTTCATCACCACATCTTTAAAGGACATTGCTCATGAACAAGATAAAGATCCGATTTGGAAAGACATCAAAAGCAAATGGCATGAAAAGACACACACACAGATTCGGCATTATTATCTGGTTAGAAACAACATACTGTTCAAACGCTGCACTGTTGATGACAAGCTATGGGTACTTTGCATTCCTGACGATTTTGTTAATAAGCTCATTTGGTACATTCATTTCAGCTACGCACATTTTGGTCCACGAAAATGTTATCATATTCTTCGAACGACTTGTTATTTTAACAATATGGAAAAGAGAATTCGAAGAGTCTTGTCTATTTGTAAACTTTGTCAAAAGGCGAAACCATCTACTATCTCACATCGTGCTCCTTTGTTTCCTATCATTCCTTCTAAATTAAAAGAATTTGCTGCAGTTGATCTATTGGGACCCCTTGTCAGAACATCGAATGGATTTTCGTACGTTCTAGTTGCTGTTGAACTTACTTCCAAATTTGTTTCTTTCACTCCGTTACGTAAAGCCACTGGACAATCTGTATCCAACGCCTTTGTTAAAAATTTCTTACGTGAAGTTGGCCACGTTGCTAAAGTCATTTCAGATAACGGACCGCAATTCAGATCTGCTGTTTGGTCACGCATGCTTCGCAACCATAAAATCAAACCTGTTTTTATTTCATTGTACTCACCACATTGTAACCCCTCCGAAAGAATTATGAAAGAAATCAATAAGCTTTGCAGACTTTATTGTCACAGAAAGCATCAGCATTGGGACAGATATTTACACTTATTTCAAAACGTGCTGAATGAAATGCCTCATGATTCCACTGCTTTACCACCTACTCTTGTACTAAAGAATGAAGAACCACCGAACAGAATCAGAGAGCTTGTACCTTTCCCGAATACACGTAAACTTCGACACAAAGATATAATTGATTTGGCTCTTAAAAATATAAAATCTGCAGCAGACAAAAGGAGAAAACTACACGATAAAGCAAATGCAAAGAAATTGTATATTGGTCAGAAAGTTCTCATTAAAGCTCATTCATTGTCACATAAGAAGAAACACTTGAGTCACAAATTCTTTCTAGTTTACAATGGACCTTACAGAATCCGACGTATACCACATGATAATTGCGTTGAAGTTGAAACTCTGTGTACTAGGAAGAGTAAAGGTTTACACCACATTTCACACGTAAAACCGTTTATTGAGAGATAATGTGCTTTTTTAACTTGAGATTTAATGCAACATTTTGGTTCACTTGAAAATACATTCTGGATTTAAAGTACTTTCTGTGAGATACCAGATGACACAGTGGTTAGTTTATGTGACAGCTACACGATTTTTATCACGACGCTACTAATGAGTGACAGTTTACAATGTTGCTGTTGCAGTGTTTCTGTTTTATATCTGCACAGTTTTTCTGTATTGTTCTGGAAAGTAAAACATGTTTTAGTAGTAACTTTTGTTTTATAGCAACAATGGGACAGCCTTTTTTGTGGCACAACAATACGTTACTGTACAGTACTTTCTTCATCACGCCAATAAGCGTAATAACTACGATATCTATACACAAAGCATTTCACTTTTGTTTATCAGGAGGTAAGTACATTGACTTCTGCAGAACTTAGCTTTCGGAGGACGATAACTACGACATTTCCACAGAATTATCTTACAGCAAGACGCACATTTAGCGCTACAGGACACGCATTTGAGAAATTAATTTTGTACTTATGCAATTTATATTTCAAGATTTTTGAATTACAAAGAAAGTTTTCCATGATACATTTCATTCCATTGCTGTAATCTGTAACACCTGAGGGTATAATTCCATTAATCCTCAGGGGGGTACACGCTTACTTTGTGTACCATGTGTTTGGCGAGCACAAGGAGCCCTAGCTAATATGGTATTTGCTTATACAACTTTAACATCGGTACCTTATTTCTCTAACACAGAATTACACAGCTATCTAATTATTTACCTGAGAGAGACAAACATTTATTTTACTACATCAGTGACAGACGTTTACGTAATTACACAGTTGGATAACTTCACACTTACGAAATTGTATGTTGTTTGTACTTTGTGAACTGTTCATATTTTTCAGAACCATTGTGATACTATGAGAGCTTTGAATGATGTATTTGGTATGGGATCATGATTTTAAAGTACGTTTGAAGCAGATGACACTTTTGAAATGAGCAGAGAATTCTTTTTAGGTTTTGAAATTATTGGAGGAAGCTACGACGATTTTGAGATTTGATTGAGGTGTTATGATGTTATTTTTACGACGATGATGTGTATTATGCTGCTGAGGTATGTTTATGGTCAAGAAGCTGATGCTATATGAGGAATTTGATTATGCTACATATTTCATATAATGAAATATTAAAGAAGCGTCGACGAATATATATATATATATATATATATATATATATATATATATATATATATATATATATATATATATATGTGTGTGTGTGTGTGTGTGTGTGTGTGTGTGTGTGTGTGTAATAAGGTAAGGAGTAATGAGTAGCAGTTAGGGACACTGACTTGTGAAAAAGGATGTTGGAAACCAAGAATCGTACTTTAAGAGGTAGGAAATGTGTGTAAATGCGTAAATGTATCACAATGCTGGCTAAAATTTTTTGGACGCTGTTATATTTATAGGATTTTGTTTCTACAGATATGTAACCCAAATTCTTGACCTGTGAAATATATTTATATGAGACTGTCACTGTAGCGGAAACTGGTGTCGTAAATATTTCGGTAAGAAAGTTCAGTGACCACCTGCACGTAATGCATCGTGGGCACCCAGCTGAGCGGCCAGGTGTGTCAGACGCCTGGAGAAAAAGCCATTATTTCGAGCCCTTTTCAGTGGCACAGGTAGAAAAAAAAAGGGGAGGCCATTATCCTCGCTATTGACATTCCTTTGTAGAAAGCATTGTAAATACGACACGCTAATAATAACTTGGAAACATTCTTACATCTGCACACCTGATTAGGACAAGTGTATATCTACGATAGTTGAGAGAATGTCTACTAACTTATGAAATGTCACATGACTATTGAATGATATTTTTATGCTTTGGTTTGCATAATTGCTTATTTCATTTGATATCTGGTTTCCAGCTGTCTTGCAGCATTGGTTTCATAAAATAAAATTAAATGCATTTGCTAATGTGAACACTTTCTGTCAACAGATCTATTAAATAATTACTTTATGATCCACATTCTTCGAAAAAGGAGCATTTGGAATGGAAAGAACAATAAGAAGGGACTAGTAACAGGAACTGCATACATAATTTTCTTTTCAACTACTTGGTAATTTTTTTGGTAGAGTAAGTTATCGTGATGCATCACTCTAGTGTTAAGATGTGACATAGTTATTAGACATGGCCATTTTTAGTGTAATACTTTTTCTGCTTGAACTTTGTCATGTTTAGGTATAAGTTATGCTGTTTGCCAGGCACAGTGCTACTGAATTTTAATTTGTGTTACTCTGCTAAGCCAGATTTATTTTTCTTGTTTGCTGCACATTGCCTTATATTAGTCGTAATATTGCAATTGCTTCGCTAATTTCTAAAATGCTGCTTCCTTTGCAAATCTGCACTTTTTTGTCATTGCTGTTTGCGTTAATTGTTTTATGTGCTGCTGCATTGCCTCGTCCCTTAGTTTAGCATCTGAGCTCAGTAGATTTAAGTTAGCTTAAGAGGGGGTAGACTATATAAGACACTAACTATGATGAATTGGAAGCAATGCATTGACAAGGTATATAAAAAAAGATTTGGGCCAAAATGAGTATTGTACAATGAGCCATAATTATTTTGAAAGAAATATGGTTAGAATACAGAAAACAGGTATAGATAGGGCTTTTTGGAAATAGTGAGGAACGAAGGGAGATCTCCGAGAAGTAAAGAAAGTTTTGTTTGCAAAATACTGCAGTAAAAGAAACCCTGTCCTTTCCTTGTGTTATCCCACTATGTGTTTGTGTTCCCTTGTGTATTTATGTTTTTCCTGTATTTATATGTTTATCTGATAAGACTTACGTTGTAGAATTTTTCTAATACTAAGCTACATTCACTATGATGAGGAATACTGTTATCCTCAAATATAATTGGCATTAATATTATGTTATTTACCTTGTAAATATACTTAGACATTATTTATTCTGTTTTGTTTTAATGCTCATGTGTGAAGTTGATATTCCAAAAGTTCTTCTGATCTTTCATGTATGTACTTATGTCATAATTCCTGTGACACTGATGTATATGTTATTTCGATTCTTTTGTAAAGCCCGTATTACAAATGTTCTCTGTATTGTTATGTTCTTTAATGATGTATTTTGTACCTTTGTAATTGTATTCTCATGTTATAAAATTGTAATTGTCACCAGTTCATCATATTATTAACTTGTAAGTTACATTTCACTGCACACGTTTCTGTTGGTCATAGTATATGGACAATATGTGAGAAGTAGGGACTGTTAGTGTTTGCACATGTGTTAATAATTCAGCAAGGGACTGGTTAACAGCATTGCTGGTTCTAAGGACAATTTCAAAAACTTTGTGAGTGCACAAGTGGTGGTTATGGACTTGCTATATTATCCGCAAGACTCTTCAATGGTGATTGTGCACCTGCACAGTCACAACGGATGGCTGCTGGCCATCTCTACAAGGACTGCAGTGGGTCTGCACCTCTGGTGGCCCACCAGTACCATTATCTCTACAAGGACTACAGTGGGTCTGCATCTTTGATGACTCACCAGTACCATTATTTCTGCAAGGACTGCAGTGGGTCTGCGCCTCTGGTGGCCCACCAATACCGTAATCTCTACCAGGACTACAGTGGGTCTGCTCTGTGATGACCTACCAAACGATATTCTTCAAAACTTCGATTGACTCCGCTGTGGGTTTGCTCTGTTGTGGCCCATGACCTGTCTGCATGTCGAGAGTCAGTACTGTCTTTCCGTTGGAAGGACAACGCTACTTCTTCAAGATTGCATGGAAATCCACTACTTCTGTGTGCAATTTCTTTTACTAATGAGACTTTGTGAAAAAAAAACTGTAATTACTATTATGATGAATGATCAGAACTATCTTTATGGACTGTGAGAAAATTTTAGCTTTTGACCAACATTGTATCAATAAGTGTGTGCATTTGATTTCTTTGTTATTGTAATTACGATTATGAAAAATTTTAACAAATCTGTATTGGCCACTGCGCAAACCAATTTGTAAAATTTTTTGTGGGGAGCATGGGGGCTATGTAAGTAGGCTGTTTAGGTTTTTTTATTGGTAACGCCACCTCTGTATGAAAATCACTGGCTGTGCTGTGTGCAGTCTGTGGCTGCTTTGCATTGTTGTAATATTCGCCATTGTAGTGTTAGGCAGCTGGCTGTGAACAGCGCGTAGCGTTGCGCAGTTGGAGGTGAGCCGCCAGCGGTGGTGGATGTGGGGAGAGAGATGGCGGAGTTTTGAAATTTGTCTTGAACTGCTATATATATATATATATATATATATATATATATATATATATATATATATATATATATATATATGATGATATCAAGGTAAATACATTGTTTGTTCTCTATTAATATCTTTCATTTGCTAACTATCCCTATCAGTAGTTCGTGCCTTCCATAGTTTGAATCATTCATTTAGCTGGCAGTAGTGGCGCTTGCCGTATTGCAGTAGGGGGAGTAACCAAGATTTTTGTGAGGTAAGTGATTTGTGAAAAGTACAGGTTAATGTTAGTCAGGGCCGTTCTCTTGTAGAGATTATTGAAAGTCAGATTGCGTTGCGCTAAAAATATTGTGCGTCAGTTTAAGCACAGTCGTGTATAAATTTTTCAAAGGGGACGTTTCAGTATTAGTGGGAAGAATAGAAAGTAGAACGCTTGTCTCTGTTAGCGAAGCGTAGAATTCAGGAACCGGGAGTTGCTCGGAAGGACTGGTATACAGATTGGTAGGGTGTAATCGCTGATGTGAAAAGCTATAAAGCAACTATAAGACACCTCTCCAAATAAGCTTTAACTACTGGGAAATAAATGTTTGTTGATCTGAATCCTAAAGTCTTGCACTCTTAATCACTTCCTACGAACCCAACAACTTCGCCTCTCCGTTCCAAAATCACCTGTTCTAAGCATCGTAGGAGACTTTCTCCCTCTCATTCTATAAAAGGTACCTTAGTAGAAATCACCCCACATTGTCGTCAACGTCGTGATTGCGCCACGCAGGCTACAACTTACTCCAGAGCTGGCAATCAGACCTGAGCCGGGAAGCGGCGGATCAAACCAACCACTCACCATTCGTGCCGCCCTTCTTCTCTACATGCATTCAGTATCTCCTGTCAGTCGTATTTGGTACGTGTCCCACACACTTGAGTAGTATACTAAGATGGTTCGTACTAGTGTTTTGAAAGCAATCTTCTTACTACGCTCGTTCCATTTCTCTAGTATTCTACCAATAAACCGATGTCTGCCAATTGCTTTACCTAGTTTTACCATTTTCTTCTGCTGAACATACTACCCTATACAGGGTGAACCAGAACTCCACTGACAGACTTTCAGAGGTAGTAATATAGACCAAAACGAGTAAACAATATCCAGTAAACAAGGGCTGTCAAAGGCGTAGCTTGACGCATATCTTCTACAAAAGGTATACCTTCCATATTTTGAGAGAACCAAAACAATAAAAATACTCCAGGAAATATGGGCTCGAAAGTACATACTTTAAGAGCTATAAGCATAATTTCATCTTCGCTGCTTCTCTTCCACTGAATTAGCTCTTAAGATAGGTATTTTAGAGCCCAAGTTTAATGGACCTTTTTTTGTTTGCTCTAACTACCTCCTCCCAGAATTTGGGAATCAAAGTGAAACGTCTCTGCTAGATTCGTTTAATATTATTTAACTTCTATTTAGTGTTGTCACCCTCAATTACTTGTAATCTAGTATTGCACTTCGTGTGTGTCCTCATTCTTTCGTACAGAATTACATTAAACAAGCAATTTATCCAGTAAGCACGTAATCCTATGTATATTACCTACATTTTGTGCTTCCAAATTTCCTTTGTCTTTCTATGTTTTGCACGAATGAGTGAGTGGGTGTTTATGTTGAATTTGTCTTTTACATGGTAACAGTACAGCGTCTGGCTGTCTGCTGTGGTAGTAGAAGTATTGTCAACGTAGCTTTCTCAGTCAAGACAAAGAGCTTTGTACCCTTTCGGCAGTCATTCGGCACAAGTTGGTGGCGGAAAGGGCGCCTCTGGTCTCCTCCGGCTACCTGGGGAAAGTTCGTTGCTGAGAGCGTGTGCTCTCGGCATGCGGGACTGGACCCGTGGTGAGTGAAGCTGGTGGTCTTAAGAGGGGCTTTGTGCTGGTGAGTGTGTTAGTATGTGATGATGTGTAGCTGTTCTAACCGATGTACACGTTTGATCTGCTAGTTCATTTTCAAGTTGGGAAGTCGAATTCTTATATTTTTCAGGGAGTGATCATGAGTATATTTTCTGTATTTAGTAAGGTTCTCTGGTCCTTGCTTTCGGTAGCCACAACACGTGGTGCACGAAGTTCGTTATTCGAGCAAAGGTTTAACATTCAAATGTCTGCCTTTCCTTTGAATCTATGTGTGAACGTTTCTCATATGTACGTGTTTTATTTCTTCTGCTTTTCACTTCGTTTCAATTTTAAAATTGTGTATCTATGTTCATACCACGTGTTGGTAGTTTCACCGTGTGTATTTTCAGTGTCAGCATGTAATTTTTATTCTTAATTTCGATTGGTATTTTATTGCTCTTTGTGCCTGTACGGTTTAAATTTGTGTCTCTGAAGTCTGCACGAGTATTAGTAATTTTGCTTTGATGTTGCACATTCATGCATTTGTACGTATTTCACGCCAGCGTACTATTTCACGCCAGCGTACCTTAGTTTCATGCGGAAGTCGATACAGATAAAGTTCTTTGTCGGAAAGTGTTCCACAGTATTTGTATTCACAATAATTCAATCATAGCGACAGGGGTAAACTTCCGAGCATTTGAGTTACTGTGATGCGCAAAATTCTTTTTATCTCTATTCTTGTGTCTGTGTGGATCGTGTACGTTTTCGAGAACTTTTCCCCATGCGCGCCTAAGATTTCCTTTTCATTTATCCCAGCAGTATGATTCAGCACTGAATATAATAATAATATAAGTGAGTTAACTGATTAAATAATAGTCAACGACAGATCATAGTTTAGAATTACTTTTTAATATGATGATTTATTTTAATAAGCTACGTTAAACTCTGATGAATGTTTGTCAGACAAACCCCTCCCCTTTTGTGGTATTTTTAAAACGTCCCAACTGGCGTTTCTGAAGCCCAAAAGTTAGGCCTTATATTTCTTGATTTTCGTCTCATTGTCTTATTCTTTTTGTTGAGCCTTAAGCTTCTGCATGCTCTGAATTATTTTATTTAACATGCGCACTTAAAGTGTTCCGATACACGTATTCCACCTATTCACTCGGAACATTCTGTTAACATTAGCACGTTAGTAATGCTTACCAGTTCAGTGATTAATTCAGTTCTTTTGTTAAATTTTCCCAATTTTAATTAAATTGGGTGGCGACCACGCAAAATTTTGTGACACACGAAATTTATGGTAGACTGCAGAGTTGCACATTAGCTAACTCCTCCCAGTTTCTATTCGCAAATCACTTTCCATGTAACCATTCACCCATTAATAATCATTTAAAATGACTTGTAGTACAGGAGTTGTGTTTCATAGTACCGAAGTTCTTGTAGCTCATAAGGTAACCATTTTAGAAATCATGTTTACGAGACACTTGTTTTGTTGTTTTGGTCCATACGACAGCCTCTCAAAATCTGTCAGTGGAGTTCTGGTTCACCCTGTATACCTTCTTCCCATATCCCTTACTGACCAACACTATGTCTTGACTGAGCCTGAATTCCACTTTTCAGATTCTATAGCTTCCTTACCATTTTCAGACTTACGACATTCCACCCTCCGATTTGTAAAATCTCAGCCTTACAGTAGTTACTACATTTTTTTCTTATGGTCATTTCCCGTTTGCAGCCCCCATTTGTAGATCCAAGTGGGGGACCAGTCTGGAAGAATTTGGCAACCGTGACGTCATCCTGACACTTTCTCCTATACTGGTTAATGTCCTGTGGATATACATTAAGCGCCGTTAATACAATGGTTTCCATTGCTTACTTCATCTTCATACCGCTATTTGTTACACTAAAGAATTAAAGACATTAGACGCCAGTGAACATTGATTTATATCAATGGGGCATCAAAATTTGTGCGGGACTGGAAGTGGAACCCGGGTCTCCTGCTTACTGGGCAGATGCGCTGACGACTCCGCCATCCGGACACAGCGGTCACCACAGCCTCACGGACTGCGCCAACACGCCTCCCATCAGACCCAAATTCTCAACTTAGCCACACATTACCGATGCGTTGCACCTGTTCATTAGCGTCATAACTCACCGAATCTCGCCGATTTCCGTTAAAGTTCGAGCTTGGTTTGCCTCTGCGCTGAAGGGATCACTGGCCGTCATCTCCTTAATTACATATTTAAGCGCGAAAGAAACTCGGATAAGCATGCGCATTCAAATACAGAGTAGCTAAACAGTGAGAATACGGCGCTGCGGTCGGCAACGCCTTTATAAGACAACAAGTGTCTGGCACAGCTTTAGATCGGTTAGTGTCGCTACAATGGCAGGTTATCAAGATTTAAGTGAGTTTGAACGTGGTTCTATAGTCGGTGAACGAGCGATGGGACACAGTATCTCCGAGGTAGCAATGAAGTAGGGATTTTCCCGTATGACCATTTCACGAGTGTACCCTGAATATTAGGAATCCGGTAAAAAATCAAATCTCCGACATCGCTGCGGTAGGCAAGAGATCCTGCAAGAACGGGACCAACGATGACATAAGTGCAACCCATCTGCAAATTTCTGCAGATTTCAAGGCTGGGCCATCAACAAGTGTCAGCGTGCGAACCTTTGGACGAAACATCATCGATATGGGCTTTCGGAGCCGAAGGCCCACTCGTGTACCTTGGATGGCTGCATGACACAAAGCTTTACGCCTCGCCTGATACTCTCAACACTGACATTGGACTCGTGATGACTCTAAACATGTTGCCTGATCGAACGAGTCTCGTTTCAAATTGTATCGAAAGGATGGACGTGTACGGGTATGGAGACATCCTCATGAATCCATGGATTCTGCATGTCAGCAGGAGACTGTTCAAGATGGCGTAGGCTCTGTAATGGTGCGAGGTGTGTGAAGTTGGAGTGATATGGGACCCCTGATACGTCTAGATACGAGTCTGACAGGTGACACGTGCGTAAGCATCCTGTCTGATCACCTGCATCCATTCATGTCGATTGTGCAATCCGCCGAACTTTGGCAATTCAGCAGAACATCTCGATACCCAACACGTCCAGAATGGCTATACAGTGGCTCCAGGAACACTCTTCTGAGTTTAAGCACTCCTGCTGGCCACCAAACTCCACAGACATAAACATTATTGAGCATATCTGGGATGCCTTGCAACGTGCTGATTTGTGGACAGCCTTGCAGGATTCATGGTGTCAGCTCCCTCCAACACTACTTCAGACATCAGTCGAGTCCATGACACGTTGTGCTGCGGCATTTCTGCGTGCTCGTTGAGGTCCTACACGATATTAGGCAGGTGTAGCAGTTTCTTTGGCACTTCAGTGTATATCTGTCTGTCCTCTCTGACATATCCGAAAGAAGGGGAACCACATATACCGTTCATCGTTGCTGCTACTTCCACCTTCCCCACCTGAAGGGCAAGAGGGGGCCCTGAGCTTTTTCCCGCTCCTCTGTCCTTTTCAACAAGGCCGGTTGCACAGCGAGGGTGACTCCTTATGCCACATTTTTTCCTTTACGCGATCCTTAAAGCAGCAGTGTATTCTATCCGGTCTCTCCAGTACATGCGACACTCGCACTGCCGCCTCCGTGCCCGCCTTATATAGCGTGGTGTTGCGGTGTCGTGCGCGGCTATGAATGCGAGAGCGGGCTGGGCAGGCAGAGCTGGCCGCTCTCCGGTTACCGCTGCTCCCTGACAAACGGCCGCCGTCCCACCGTTCGCACGAGTTCCACTGTGCGAAAGCACGCCGCCCACGTGTTGCCACGGGGACGGCGGCGCGACGCGCCGGCGCTACAGACGGATGGCGGTCGTCGGCGTTCCGCCTCCAGCCCGCCCGGTCGCGCAAGCAGTCGACGCTTGTCCCGCGCGCCGGCTGGGTCACCCCGCGCGATGTTCACCTCGACCGCTGATCGATAGCTAACCGGACCGCGGCATCTGATTATCGTCGCGAAACGGCCCGCGTTCTCCTGAGATGGATCGTGCGGTTCTTTTAAGTCGTCTTTGTCACCGAATCGGCGGACAAGTCGACTGCATTCTCTGTAAAAGCTCTCGCTAAATGTCTCGGAACGCGGAGGTCGAATGACGCAGTTACTGTCCACGTATCGGGCTGTCTCATCTTTGCTTCATAAATCAGCGTTCACTGGAGGGCAGAAGGTAGCGGTCGCAGCATCTTTCTCGCTCTGCTCGTCCAGCGACAACTCCATCTGGCCTTTGGAACGTACACGGGAACACTCCTACACATCCATTTTACGAACAGAGCTGGGCCCCGGAATATACAAGACACTGGAGTCGTAATCGACGGACGAAAGCTTCGAATCCTCGCCCGCGCATTCTAATTTTGGTTAGCCATGGTAGCCATAAACTACACTCTAAAACAAAATAAATAAATAAATGAAATAAAATAAAACGACAAGAAGGACTCATTCGAATAGGACGGAAAGCGGTCGATTTGATGTACTTGTACAGACAACCAAATAATTACAGATTCAGAAAAAATGGATGAATTACCCAAGAGAACGAGCTTCACAAATCGAGCAAGTCAATAACTCGCTGGTCTAGCTCTGGCCTTTATGCAAGGAGTTATTCGCTTTGTACTGATTGACAGAGTTTTTGGATCCTTCTGGGGGGTATTGTGCCAGATTCTGTCCAATTGGCACGTTACATCGTCAAAATCCTGAGCTGGTTGGAGGGCTCTGCCATAATGTTCCCAACGTTGTTAATTGAGAGGGATCGGCTACCTTGCTGGCCAAGGTGGGGTTTGGCGAACACGAAGTTAAGTATCAGAAGCTACCGCCATGCGCGGGCGGGCATTATCTTGCTGAAATGTAAGCACAGTATGGCTTGCCAAGAAGGGAAACGATACGCGATTTAGAACTCCGTCAGATTACATGTAAAGGAGGCGCGGATGACAGTCAAAGGGATCCTGCTAAGAAAAGAAATGGCACACCCTACCATCACTCCTGGTCGTCGCTGGTCTGGTCTTCAGTCCAAAGACTGGTTTGATGCAGCCCTCCATGCTATTCTATCCTGGGAAAGCCTCTCCATCTCCGAGTAACTATTGCACCCTCCATCCTTCTGAATCTGCGAAGTGTATTCATCTCTTGGGTTCATCCTACTATTTTTGGCTACACGCTCCCCTCCAGTACAAAATTGGTGATCACTTGATACCTCAGAATGTGTGATACCAATCGATCCCTTCTTTCTCTTCTCCCCAATTCTATTCTGTACCTCCTCGTTAGTTATGTGACTTACCCGTCTCATCTTCAGCGTTCATCTATAGTATCACATATCAAAGGCTTCTATTCTCTTGTTGTTTAAAATTTTTATCGTTCACGTTCCACTTCTACACATGGCTAAACTCCATACAAATTATTTCAGAAATGACTGCCTAACACTTGATCTATAATGGATGTCAACAGTTTTCTCTTTCTCAGGAATGCATTTCTTGTCATTGCCAGTCCACACTTCATATGCTCTCCACTTTGACCATCATCAGTTATTTTGCTTCCCAAATAGCAAAACTCATTTACTACTTTAAGTGTCTCAATTCCTAACTTAATCCCCTCAGCATCAGCTGAATTAAATCGAGTACATTCCATTCTCCTCGTTTTCCTTTTGCTGATGTTCATCTTATATCCTTCTTTCAACATACTGTCCATTCCGTTCAACTGCTCTTCCAAGTCCTTTGCTGTCTCTGACAGAATTACAATGTCATCGGGAAGCCTCAAAGTTTTTGTTTCTTATCTCTGGACTTTAATCCTTACTTCAAATTTTTCTTTTATTTCTTGCATGTTTGCTCAATATACAAATTGAATAACACCGGGGATATGCTATAAATTTGTCTAACTCCCTTCAAAACCACTGCTTCCCTTTCATGCCCCTCGACTTTTATAACTGGCATCTGGTTTCTGTACAAATTGTAAATAGCCTTTCGCTCACTGTATTGTACCCCTTCCATCTTTAGAATTCGAAAGAGGGTGTTCCAGTCAGCATTGTCAAAAGCTTTATCTAAGTCTACAAATGCCATAAACATAGGTTTGCCTTTCCTTAATCTATCTTCTATGAGAAGTCGTAGGGTCAGTATTGCCTCGCACGTTCCTACATTTCTCCGAAATCCAAACTGATCTTTCCCAAGCTTATTAAACTGATAGTTAGATAATTCTCACACATGTCAGCACCTGATTTCTTGGAAATTGCTTTTATTACATTCTTCATGAAGTCTTCCCCTGTCTCATACATCTTGCCCACTAGATGGACGAGTTTTGTCATCCAGAATGAGATTTTCACTCTGCAGCGGAGTGTGCGCTGATATGAAACTTCCTGGCAGATTAAAACTGTGTGCCCGACCGAGACTCGAACTCGGGACCTTTGCCTCTCGCGCGCAAGTGCTCTACCAACTGAGCTACCGAAGCACGACTCACGCCCGGTACTCATAGCTTTACTTCGGTAGCTCAGTTGGTAGAGCACTTGCCCGCGAAAGGCAAAGGTCCCGAGTTCGAGTCTCGGTCGGGCACACAGTTTTAATCTGCCAGGAAGTGTAATATCAGCGCACACTCCGCTGCAGAGTGAAAATCTCATTCTGGAAACATCCCCCAGGCTGTGGCTAAGCCATGTCTCCGCTATATCATTTCTTTCAGGAGTGCTAGTTCTGCATGGTTCGCGGGAGAGCTTCTGTAAAGTTTGGAAGGTAGGAGACGAGATACTGGCAGAAGTAAAGCTATGAGTACCGGGCGTGAGTCGTGCTTCGGTAGCTCAGTTGGTAGAGCACTTGCCCGCGAAAGGCAAAGGTCTCGAGTTCGAGTCTCGGTCGGGCGCACAGTTTTAATCTGCCAGGAAGTGTCGAGTTTTGTCATGTCTCCCAATGCTATCAGTAGCTATAACGGAATGTTGTCTACTTCTGCAGCCTTGTTTTGACTTACGTCCTTCAGTACTTTATCAAATTCTTCACGCTGTCTCATATCTCCCTTCTCGTCTTCCTCTACGTTCCCTTCCATTTCCATAATATTGTCCGCAAATACATCTCCCCTGTATAGCTCCTCTATATATCCCCTCGACATTTCTTCTTTCCCTACTTTGCTTAGGACTGGTTTTCCATCTGAGCTCTTGATATTCTTACAGGTGGTTCTCTTTTCTCCACAGGTCTCTTCCTTTAGGAGTATCCGTCTTACCCCTAGTGGTATATGTTTCTACATCCTCATATCTGTCCTCTAGCCATTCCTGCTTAGCCATTTTACACTTCCTGTCGATCTCATTTTTAGACGCTTTTATTCCCTTTCGCCTGATTCATTTCTTGCAGTTTTATATTTTCTCCTTTCCTAGATTGCATTCAATATCTCTTGTGTTACTCAAGGATTTCTACTAGCCCTCCTCTTCTTACATACTTGGTCCTCTACTCCCGTCACTATTTCATCTCTCAAAGCAACCCATTCTTCTATTGTGTTCCTTCCCCCTGCTCCAGTGAATCCTTTCCTAATACTTTCTCTGAAACCCTCTTGAATCTCTGATTCTTTCAATTTATCCAGGTCCAATCTCCTTCAATTGCTGCCTTTTTGCAGTTTCTTCAGTTTTAATCTTCAGTTCATAACCAATAAACTGTGGTCAGAGTCCACATCCGTCTTGCAATTTAAAATCTGGTTCCTAAATCTCTGTCTAACTATTATATAATCAACCTGAAACCTTCCGGTGTCTTCAGGTCTGTTCCACTTATACAACCTTCTCTCATGAGTCTTAAACCAAATATTAGATGTGATTAAATTATGCTCTGTGTAAAATTGTAGCAGGCAGCTTCCTCTTTCATTTTCGCCCCGTCCATATGCACCTACTACTTTTCCATCTCTTCCTATTCTTACTATCAAATTCCAGTCCCCCACTACTACTAAATTTTCGGCTCCCTTAACCATCTGAATAATTTCTTATACCTCATCACACATTTCATCAATCTCCTCATCTGCGGACGTAGTTGGCATATAAACTTGTACTGCATTGGTTGATGTGGGCTTGGAGTCTATCTAGGCTACAATAATGAGTTCACTATGCTGCTCATAGTAGCTATTCCCCGTTCCTATTTCTTTACTCATTATTAAACCTACTCCTGTATTAGCCCTATCTGATTTTGTGTTTATAGCCCTGTTTTCACCTGACCGGAAGTCTGTTCCTCCTGCCACCGAACCTTACTAATTCCCACTATATCTAATTTTCAACTGCCCGTTTCCCTTGTTAAATTTTCTAACTTACCTGCCCGATTAATGGATCTGACATTCCACGCTCCGATCCGTAGAACGCCAGTTTTGTTTCTCCTGATAACGTCGCCCTCCTGAGTAGTCCCCACCCGGAGATCCGAATGGGGGACTATTTTACCTGTAGTATATTTTACCCAAGGGGATGCTATCGTCATTTAACCATACAATAGAGCTGCGTGCCATCGGGAAGAATTACGGCTGTAGTCACTCCTTGCTTTCAGCCGTTCGCAGTACCAGCACAGCAAGACCTTTTTGGTTGATGTAACAATGCCAGATCAGTCAATCATCCAGACTGTCGCCCCTGCAACTACTGAAAAGGCTGCTGCCCCTCTTCAGGAACCACACGTTTGTCTGGACTCTCAACAGATACCCCTCCGTTGTGGTTGCACCTACGGTACGGGTATCTGTATTGCTGAGGCACTCAAGTCTCCCCACCAACGGCAAGGTCCACGGTTGATGTGGGGGTGGGGGGCAGTCCTGATTATCGAGTTGAATGGCGGACAACACTCATCTTGGTACCGCATTTCTGTCCGTGGCATCTTTGTTAGTTATCGGAGCTCACTTCGGAGCAGGAGTGATCACTGGAGATATTTCTACTTCAATCAATGAGATTCCAGGCCGAAGACGTGTCTGAAGACGCCCTGTACAGAGATGGAATACCAGTCTGATGTTGTCCTATGTACCGGCACTGGGAATGTATGTATGAGTTTCATACCTAGTAGTGTGCTGTGTTGCTTAGCCTACAGTTATTTTTGGATCGAATTTCACGTTCTGTGTCCCGTTGACAGGGTGTATTCCGTTTTATGTAGTTTCACATATGGTATGCGTACAACTCTGCTTTCTTCATGTTGTAATAAAGTGGCTGATTAGCGCAACCGGTTTTCGTAATTTTGTAAGCTACACGGCCACCCGTAAGAAGCCGACCTTTACTGATGTGATGAATCAACAACCATATCACAGAGAAGAAGCTTGTTTTTCTTTTATTACTCTTTGAATGACTGAAATTATCATTCTATTTGTTAAGCTTACAAATGGTAAGCTAACTATAGCAGACGAAATAACATTTGCTCTGTAAGAACTTAGTTTCTGAAGCCCCGTACCCTGCTCCCTGCACTGCTACAATCCCCTAGAAATGTTTGTATGTTTGCAGTATAAACCCACAAGCAACGCCAAATGATTCACGAAAGTGAGAGTAGGATGACTGAAATAGTTTAAATAGAACTCTTCTTAAAGCTAAAGCATGCTAATACTTCCAGTGTACCAAATCTTACAGTTTTCATGGTCTTCGCCATTTCCTCGCGATGTTACGTCTACATAACTATCTTACTCCATCTGACTTTCACTATTTTTATCATTCGACTTCACTTCTCTACTGCGCAATATAATTTGTATATTATTTCTCTACTTACGTACAGTGATTGTAACTAAGCTTTGTTTTTCACCTATTATTATGTAAGACGATTATGTATCTGTCATATTACGCGTTAACAATGGCAGTTTCAGATCTGCTTGAAAATGTGCCTAATGTACAGACGAATACCAGTCATGGACTAATTAAAGTTCTTAGTAGCGACTGGAGAGGCATCCTTTCAATAGTATTGCAGACCCATCCGAAAATGAAGAAACCTACTACCCATGCTTGGCCACTGTTTCTAACTTCCTCGACGTGAAAGAAGGTCACAAGCAATTTTGGATTCCGTTGAAATGTTGGAACACGTGAGGCAATACTGACCCTACGATTCATCTTAGAAGCTAGATTATTGAAGGGAA
Organism: Schistocerca nitens; assembly: GCF_023898315.1. Lineage (NCBI taxonomy): Eukaryota > Metazoa > Arthropoda > Insecta > Orthoptera > Acrididae > Schistocerca > Schistocerca nitens. Next base: position 565,199,168 of record NC_064621.1, read on the forward strand.
AACCTACGTTGCTAGCATTTGTAGACTTAGAGAAAGCTTCTGACAATGTTGACTGGAATACTCTCTTTCAAATTCTGAAGGTGGCAGGCGTAAAATACAGGGAGCGAAAGGCTATTTACAATTTGCACAGAAACCAGATGGCAGTTATAAGAATCGAGGGCATGAAAGGGAAGCAGTGGTTGGGAAGGAAGTGGGACAGGGCTGTAGCCTATCCCCGATGATATTCAAACTGTATATTGAGCAAGCAGTGAAGGAAACAAAAGAAAAATTCGGAGTAGGTATTAAAATTCATGGAGAAGAAATAAAAACTTTGAGGTTCGCCGATGACATTGTAATTCTGTCAGAGACAGCAAAGGACTTGGAAGAGCAGTTGAACGGAATGGATAGTGTCTTGAAAGGAGGATATAAGATGAATATCAACAAAAGCAAAACGAGGATAATGGAATGCAGTCGAATTAAGTCGGGTGATGCTGAGCGAATTAGATTAGGAAATGAGACACTTAAAGTAGTAAACGAGTTTTGCTATTTGGGGAGCAAAATAACTGATGATGGTCGAAGTAGAGAGGATATAAAATGTAGACTGGCAATGGCAAGGAAAGCGTTTCTGAAGAAGAGAAATTTGTTAACATCGAGTATAGAATTAAGTGTCAGGAAGTCATTTCTGATAATATTTGTATGGAGTGTAGCCATGTATGGAAGTGAAACATGGACGATAACCAGTTTGGACAAGAAGAGAATAGAAGCTTTTGAAATGTGGTGCTACAGAGGAATGCTGAAGACTAGATGGGTGGATCACATAACTAATTAGGAAGTATTGAATAGGATTGGGGAGAAGAGAAGTTTGTGGCACAACTCGACCAGAAGATGGGATCGGTTGGTAGGACATGTTCTGAGACATCAAGGGATCACCAATTTAGTATTGGAGGGCAGCGTGGAGGGTACAACTCGTAGAGGGAGACCAAGAGATGAATACACTAAGCAGATTCAGAAGGATGTAGGTTGCGGTAGGTACTGGGAGATGAAGAGGCTTGTACAGGATAGAGTAGCATGGAGAGCTGCATCAAACCAGTCTCAGGACTGAAGACCACAACAATAACAACAACCCATTTTTAGAAATTGTAACTGTTGCACTAACGACTCATTTTATACTTTGTCGAATGTGCAGATATGTATCTATTCAGATTATGCAGGATGTCCCATTTACCTTCGCCACCTCAAGTAATATTTTGTCCAGAAGCACATTAAATAAAAGATATCAAGCATATATTGTGTAGTTACCTGTGAAACATTAATAATCATGACTGTCTGTCATGTAATTTTGCTCGTTATGAAGATATGAACAACAGTACGTCTTTTACAAAGAGTTCTCTAATTTTTATTTGCTAATCAAGTTCCTCTTCTCAAGAGCTGTTCAGCAACGTATCGCAGTGTTCCATTCACGTAAACATGACGATGTTAAAAGCGTGACACAAAGGTGAGTTTGGATTCAGGGTGTTATGTGCTGGACATCCGTCGTGTTGGGACCGCATAAGTAGTGTGGTTCTTAGTGGCACTTCATCCAGAATACGAAGATGAAATGGTGCGATAATGTTGAAGCACGTCTTGCCGTTTGGGTCACCGTTGCTGCAGTGAGGGCTGATAATTTATTGTAGCACCAAGTGTCGTACAGCAAACATCACCTCTCCACTGACGCTACCGTTCGATTTGTTTAAGCCATCTTCGGTTTTCACTGGATCAATAATAATCCATGTTCTTTGTATTTACCTGTATTTTGTTTGAGGAGGAATATTCATCGCTAAAAAGAAGATAGGAGAAGAAGTTCGAAAGGGTTTGCTGCTGAGTCCACTGAAAGAACTGTTCACCGCTATGGAAATACTTCGCACGTAATTCTTGATGCAGTTGTACACGGTAAGGATGAAGCTGCTGACATGGTAGAGGGTGTGATACACTCGTTTCAGGAATGCCGATCTACTGTCCAAATTGCCATCGGCTCACTTGTGGATTCATTGTAACAGTAACTTCAGCGGCTTAGTTCGTGCCAGTTCTGCGACGATTACGCTGCTTTGGGTTCAAACTTCCCATTTCCTGAAGTGCCACAACAAGATGAGATAACATACGTCGGGATTGTGGGTTCTTTTGTATGTCGCTTGCTATAGACTTTCTCTGTGTTAGTAGCACAACCCATACCTTCGACCGCAATAAAAAAAAAACTCTCCAGCTTCAAAGCTGTATGGTTTCAAGAGCTCGACGTATGTTGTGTTATACTTCCCACTTGTCATTCATGAGTAACTGCCACTCACGAGTGACTGGTTTGCATGAAAACGTGGTGCGTAACAGCTCAAACTGAAGGAAGAGTAAGATAAATACTCCAAGTCTGCCACATGTCAGTTACAGTGCAATACACGTTTGTTTTGTTTCTTTTTACTTTCAGTGAAGTGTCCGAAATCCTGTCGATGAGTGTCAGCCCATTCTTCCTCAAGTGCCAAAACCATAGAGGGTAGCAGTGTTGAGGGGTCTGGAGCGAAATCGATGTCCTAATTCCATCACAAAGGGACTCGTTTGGGGTCAGGTAGGGGGCTCGGGGCAGGCCAGCGCATTTCTGGGATGTACTTTCCACAGACCATTTCCTCACAGATGCTGCCTTGTGTCAGGGTGCGTTGTCATCCTGATAAAAACACTCATGGTCCCCGAAATGACCCTTCCTTTACTGGACACGGTACACAACGCTGTGAATTGTGTTCATATCTTTCCGCATTTAACCTTTTCTTAAGCGTAATAAGGGGGGCTGCACCCCAACGACGAAAAATAACCCTATAGGCACCACCACCCCATGGCTGGTAGCTATTAGCTGGAATTCGCCAAACGCAAACTCTTGCATCTGTTTGCCACAAGTTATAGCGTGATACATTACTCCAGATCAATCGCTTCAAGTCATCCACTCTCTATCACTAAGTACAGAAATGTGTGTCTATTTTTTTAATTTTTTTAATAGAGGTGGATCCCTCCCAAGCCCACACCGGCAAGATGGCCAACACAATAGGTCTAGTGCCATCTCTGCATAAGGGTTAGTTTTCACTAAAGTGAGGTGTCGCAGGATGTGCGTACTGCGATGTTTGCGTACGTCTGGATAAGTTAACCATTAATACGCTCTCATCTGGAGATAGATTGGGTCGAAATCGAACGAAGGGTAGCGGTTTTAAGGGCAGAGGAAAAATGTACCAAGGCAAGAGCCAAGGGAAAAAAACCTCTGCGATAGTTAGGTCGGGTGGTAAAAGCAGTAGCGGATGTCTTGCTGCCTGCGATAGGTCATGCAAGGATAGGCTTTGTTAGTACTGGGTATCAAGCAAGTCGATACCTTGACGTTGTGCGGTTGTGTTGCTCGAAGGCTGGCGCTGGGTGCTGGTGTAGAGTCCTCGTTCAGCGTCAGCAACCTGCAACAGTTAGGTTTATAATCGTTTTTATGTCCGATAGGTCATATGTCGGAAGCACAGTGTAAGGTGATGTTGGCGGTTTGTTTGTGCGTCAGTGGGCGAGCTCGTCGGTGTCCCTGCTGTGGCCTGTTGGTCGGCTCTAATAGCAGCTGGTAATTACCAGTCAGTGTTGCTGATATGCAGGGGCTTGCCGACGTTTGTCGCTTGTTTGCGTATGTTAGTTTACCATAGGTGGCTATGCCCTAGCTAGCAGTGTCTCTGGCCGCTTGTGCTTCCACCTATGGTTGTGATCGTAGTTTCCCAGAGTGAGGATGGAAGGATTGTTCGAGTGTCTCGAGTTCCTGTATAGTCATTTTGAATACTCCTTTGAGGTTATCAAGGCAGTATTCATGGTGAAGATCCAAGGTGCGTGTGTAGCGTGGAGCGTTGCTAATGATTCGTGGCACTTTGTTCTGTATGATCTGCAGGCGGCGCAGTCGTGTAGGACCTGCATATCCCCAGACGGGAGCTGCGTACGTCATCAGAAGTCTAATCAGTGTCATGTATATGGACCTCGACACCCTCCTATTCAGTGTGCTTTCCCTGTTGAGCATTGGGTAGAGATGTTTGAGCCTCGCGTGCGCTCGGTTGGCAACGTACTCAATGTGGTCCCCCCATGTAAGTTTCCGGTCCAGCCAAACACCTAGGTATCTTTCTCTCGGAAACGTATTGTGTGTGGATGTAGTGTTATCAGTCTACAGTGTTGATGTTTGCGCAGTAGTTTCGGTCTGTTTGTGAACAGAACTGCTTCGCACTTGTCGACGTTTGCTTTAATACGCCATCGCTCCAACCAAGGCTCAGCTGTTCTGAGTGCTGTCTGTATTCGTGAACTGATGTTCGACGGTTTCCAATCTTGCGCAAGGATGGCGGTGTCATCCGCGTAGATGGCTAACGTCGTGTTTTGTGTTGCTGGGATGTCGTTAATGTACAGATTAAACAAGATGGGCCCTAGGATGCTTCCTTGAGGTACTCCAGCTTGGATACCATGTTGTGTTGATTGTTTAGCCTGCACGTTAGTGTTGAAACACCTGTTCGTGAGACATGAGTGTATGAGACGTACGAGTCCGTCCGGGAAAGCAGCTTCGCTTAGTTCGCGTATGAGTCCGTTGTGCCAGAGACGGTCTAAAGCCTCTTCGATGTCCAGGAACACGGCCCCTGTGGCTTTGTTCATGTTGTAGCCGTGTGTTATATGTTCGACTACGCGGAGGAGTTGTCGAGTGGTGTTGTCGAGTGGTGATTCCTAAAGCCGAATTGCTCCGGTCTTAGGGTGTCACTGGCGATGCAGTGCCTAGTGATACGTTTTAATATTACCTTCTCAACAATCTTGCTGAGCGAACACTTCTGAGGAGCTAATTTTGTGGTGGGTCTTTCGGTGTGTTTGGCCGTAGTCCCAAAAATTTTCCTGTCGTTTCGCCCAGAGCTGACAATTAAAATGGCTCTGAGCACTATGCGACTTAACTTCTGAGGTCATCAGTCGCCTAGAACTTAGAACTAATTAAACCTAACTAACCTAAGGACATCACACACATCCATGCCCGAGGCAGGATTCGAACCTGCGACCGTAGCGGTCGCGCGGTTCCAGACTGTAGCGCCTAGAACCGCTCGGTCACCCCGGCCGGCCCAGAGCTGACAAGGGTAATCTCTGCTGACCACGTGTAAAGTGGACCACCCCCGTTTTACGCAGCATTTAAGCCGCTCGCCGACGTCCGATTCGGCAGTCGGCGCGACTCAGTGTCGCCAGGAGCGTCTCCGAAGATGTCCAGCGCAGCTCTGGACGAAACGTCAGGAACCGAAAAGTTTCATGGACCACGGCCATAGAACCTGGAAGACTAAATAGCTAGTAAGACAGTAGGTCGAAAAAGCCTTGTAAGATGGCTATTTTTTATGACGTTATTGGATGTGTTAAAATTTGTAAAGGAAAATGTTATATTTAAAGAACTGTGGTCAGAGAAACAGTTGTTAGGAAATAGTACCTGTGTCTGTGATGGCAGCACGGTGTAGTCGTAGAGTCTTTGACAGTCAGTAGTGGAAAGCTGCGGTGGGGCGGGGTTCCGGTGAGTGTAGAGCGTAATGCATGGACGCACTTTTGAAACTATGTGATTTGCAGATTTATTACGAGTGGGGATAACGGCTCAGAGCAATGGTCGGATAGCATACGGACATAAAAAAAGGTTTTGAAATGAAGAACAAGTTATCATTTGATGAGGTAAAAAATTTATTTTTATTTTTGTAGACTTACATTGTTGGTCCACTCGTCACAGTCGAGTTTTTGATAATTATTCTATTGACTGATCTTCTGAATTAATTTACTGTACCATGGAAATTATCAGATTCAATGAATTTTCTTATTAGGGACTGTAACTTTTTTTTTATAAGTTCCTTCCCAACAGGTATTGCAGAACTTAAAGCTTGATTCATGTGTTTTATTGACATTCTAAGATTATTAACTTAATTTCCTTGGACCAACTGTAGTTAAGTTTAGCAGAATTTTTTTTTTGGCTGTCGCGGAGTTTTTCTATGTTGCTGTTTCTGTCAGTATTTCATTTTGCAAATGAGATTAATAATATGTGATTGTTACATTTCCTTCGCTCAATGTAGGTTCTGTCAGTTTCTTTCTTTCACCAGGGACATATGTCAGTTCAGAAATTTCCGTGTGTTTCAGGTTACATTCTTATACATATCCACATTATAGTTTCGTTTTTTTATACAGCTACGTTTTTTTCCAAACATTTCGCATTGACCAAGTCTCGTGAGCGTGAAATTATTGACTTGCTTGTTTATTTCCTTATGAATGAGATAGGTCTTCACACACACAGGATTCAAATGATTCAAAAGGCTCTCAGCACTATGGGACTTAACATCGGAGGTCATCAGTCCCCTAGAACTTAGAACTACTTCAAGCTAAAGACATGACCCACATCCAGGCCCGAGGCAGGATTCGAACCTGCGACCGTAGCAGCAGCGCGGTACCGGACTGAAGCGCCTAGAACCGCTCGGCCACGCCCCCGGCACACACAGGATTCTTTTCAGTTTCACGCAAGTGATATGACTTTGAGCTCAGTATCACGTTTAAGTTGTGAGTTGACATTCCCAGGTTTGCATTTATGGTAACAAACACACAAGTAAACAGCCGGCCGGAGTGGCCATGCGGTTCTAGGCGCTACAGTCTGGAACCGAGCGACCGCTACGGTCGCAGGTTCGAATCCTGCCTCGGGCATGGATGTGTGTGATGTCCTTAGGTTAGTTAGGTTTAATTAGTTCTAAGTTCTAGGCGACTGATGACCTCAGAAGTTGAGTCGCATAGTGCTCAGAGCCATTTGAACCATGTTTTCAACACAAATAAACGCTACTCACTTCAGCCTTCATTGTACGATTACGAGGAGCTGCTCGACCGATGCAACCCATTCCTTGTTAGTCACTACTCATAGTGATTGCGCTTGCTGGATTGCTGGTAGTACTCACGAGTAATTCCTCTCATTAATCTCATGCGATTTTGTATACTATTCTACTCAATAATCGACGGTCTCTGTGCATTACTACATGAGGTCTGTTGGTCTTCGTTTAGCGGTGGTTGTTCATTAACTTTATCCACTTCACGATCATATCACCAGCATTCGGCTTGGGCAGGTTCTGGAGGGTTGAAATGTCCTGGTAATTTCGAACGTGCATGGCACCTGAGTAACGAATGTACTTGAAGGATTTGTTACTCAGATGATTCCCGCTTTCGAAATCACTGAGCTCTGCTGAAAGATCCATTCTTCTGCTCGTGGTTCTCTACTAACAACACAATACTCCTGCTGTCCTTTTATACTTGTGGGTCCGCGACACCCAGTGATGAATTCCACTTTACATAGGAGTGTTCGAATGTTTTTGAACATACAGTGCAATATGCACCATTTCGTTTGACATACAAAGGCGTTGACAAGTGCAATATAAAATTTTAACACCTTATTACAGATTCATTGGAAAATCAAGCACGGAAGATGTGTAGGTGGCACAAATCTGTTTTCGTGACGTCCAAAACAAAACGACCGCGTGTCTTGGATTACTGGAAACGTGGCTGCTAACGCGGGCTGCAGCGACGGCCAGGTGTCCAGCCGGCGGGGAGTGGCGGGTTGTGTATTCCGGACACAGAGAGACAGACACGCACGCACACACATATCAGGATGTGGCTGCTCACTCGTGTTACACGCCGCGAGTCGCGACAAGCGGCGTGGGCGGACCGGCCGCTCCCGAGAGCTGGCGGCAGATCCCACCGGCTGATAGCGCCTCTGCTGCAGCCTGACACGTGTTCTCCTCACAGCCGTGGAGCCGAGGGGACAGTTAGTCAGCGATAATCACCGGCAAATACAGGTAGGCCGCAGGTCAGGGACCCGCGCAGTGTCTGCCTGGGCAGTGATCGAGGCGCCTCGAGCAGCGATTCCGCTCCGGCGGACAGGCACCGCGTGACTTCCACAGGCGGGGCAGCCAGGCAGGGAGCGTACAGAGTACACTGCCTGACACAAAAGCTAAAGCACCCAGTGTCTGTCTTCCCCTACAGTTTCTGCCCTCGACAGCTCCTTATAGTACCATGGAAGTCATTCACCGATGTTTTAACAGACGTCCTACCATCCTGTCCCTCGTCCTTGTCAATGTTTCCGACTCATTCCTTTCCGATCCTGGGCAGAACTTCCTCATTGCTGACCTTATTAGTCCACCTGATTTTTGACATTCATCTTTAGCACCACATCTCAATTGCTTCGATTATCTTCTATCTTTGATAATAAAAGCTTGTTCCCAAGAAATAAGTGGGATTCTTAGCCACTCCAGTGGAGTTGACCAACAGTCCGCCTCGAATGACCGATGCTGTTTTCCCCATCTGCTTCGTCCCTTTATTATAATGCAATTGTACATGTGTATCTTTGTACTACGTTATATATATAAAAAAAATTGTTTAATGTTGCTATACTAATAGATAGGTTTGTCCAATTTAGGACGGCTTTCAGTCACATTTTGCTTATATGTATAGTTGCTCTAAGTAATTTTGAGACAGTTGTCTCTCGCCCCTGCGCTTGCGCATGCGCTTGGCCGCGGCCAGCCTCGCCGCGTAACGGCTCACAACGCCTAGTTTTCGAGCCGCTTACGTGTGGTCCTTATTTCTGGCCGGCGTAGCGTCCACGTTCGCCTCAATGGTGTTAATTTTGACTGACATAATCTTATGATTATGCGTCGTAATGTTAATTTTTAATCTGTGACATGGCCAGAGTTTGGCTCACAAAATAATTTAATTTTTGTAAGTATCCCAATTTCTTTAATATTCAACATTAGACTGATAATGCATTGTAGTAGTAACATATGTCTGTATGTGGTTTAATTTATAGGTTCTGAAGAAGATTCCATTACTGGAATCGAAACCTAGGTAAACGAATAAAATTACCTTGCAACTGAAGGCTGAAAAAATTGTTTAATTGTTGTACATATGTGATACCTCTCCGAAGCAGGGTATTTTCCCAGATAGACTGAAGTATGCCATTGTTAAACCTCTGCATAAAAAAGGGGATACGTCTGATGTCAACAACTACCGCCCAATCTCTCTTATGACTGCCTTATCGAAAATTCTTGAAAAAGTAATGTATTGTAGAGTAGCTTCACACCTTTGTAAAAATAACGTTTTAACAAAATGTCAGTTTGGTTTCCAGAAGCGTTTTTCAACGGAAAATGCTATATATACTTTCACTAATGAAATATTAAATGCTCTGAGTAACCGGAAGTCACCCGTTGGATTTTTTTGTGATCTATCAAAGGCTTTTGATTGTGTAAATCATGGAATACTTCTAGATAAGCTCAAGTACTCTGGTATGAATGGGACGGTGCTCAAATGGTTTAAATCATACCTAACTGGAAGAGTGCAGAAAGTTGAAATAAACAGTTCACATAATAAACAAAAAACTGGTGATTTCTCAAACTGGGGAACAATCAAGAATGGGGTGCCGCAAGGTTCGGTCTTGGGTCCTCTGCTGTTCTTAATATATATTAATGACTTGCCATTCTATATTCACGATGGTGCAAAGCTGGTACTTTTTGCCGATGATACAAGTATAGGTATCACACCCGACAGACAAGAATTAACTGGTGAAATTGTAAACGATGTTTTTTCAGAAAATCATTAAGTGGTTCTCTGCAAATGGGCTCTCATTAAACTTTGATAAAACACAGTATATACAGTTCCACACAGTAAATGGAATGACCCCATTAATAAATGTAGACTTCGATCAGAAATCGGAAGCTAAGGTAGAATATTCAAAATATCTCGGTGTATGCATTGATGATGATCTGCTGAAACGTTTGAGTTCAGCTATTTATGCTATTAGGGTCATTGCAAATTTTGGCGATAAACATCTCAGTAAATTAGCTTACCACGCCTATTTTTATTCTCTGCTTTCGAATGGAATCATATTCTGGGGTAACTCATCATTGAGTAAAAGAGTGTTCATTGCACAAAAGCGTGTAATCAGAATAATTGCTGGAGCTCATCCAAGATCATCCTGCAGACACTTATTTAAAGAGCTATAAATCTTCACTGTAGCCTCACAATATATATATTCACTTATGACATTTGTTATTAATAATCCGAACGAATTCAAAAGTAATAGCAGTGTACATGGCTACAACACTAGGAGAAATGATGATCTTCACTACTCAAGGTTAAATCTAACTTTGGCTCAGAAGGGTGTAAATTATGCTGCCACAAAAGCCTTTGGTCACTTACCTAATAGCATCAAAAGTCTGACAGATAGCCATGTAGCATTTAAAAGGAAATTAAAAGAATTTCTTACTGGCAACCCCTTCTATTCATTAGATGAATTTTTGGATATAGTAAGTGGGTAATTTCCCAACCCTCACCAAAAAAAAAAAATTAAAAATATTGAGTGTCATGTAGTATTTTGTCTAATGTAATATCTTGTATAGACACCTTTTATTAACCTGACACGTTCCACATCATTTCGAAGTGTCGTATTCATGATCTATGGAACAAGTTCTAATCTAATCTAATCTAATCTAATCTAATCCCCGTTTTCCCACAGTCCATGTTTCACAACCATACAATGCTGTGCTCCAATCTTACATTCTCAGAAATTATATTAAGGCCTACGTTTGATACTAATAGACTTCTCTTGGCCCGGGATTCCCTTTATGCCAGTGCCAGCATATTTTTGATGTCCTCCTTACTCCGTCCATCATTGGTTATTTTGCTTCTTAGTTAACAGGATTCCTCAACTTCCTCGACTTCATGACCATCAATCCTGATGTTAAGTTACTCGCTGTTCTCATTTCTGCTACTTCTTATTACTTTCGTCTTTCTTCGATTCTTCCTCAGTCCATATTCTTTACTCAGTATAGTATTCATTCCATTGAGCAGATCGTATAATTCTTTCCCATCTTCACTTAGGATAGCAATGTCATCAGCGATTGAAAACGTACGTGATATTATTTCAGTGATTACAAAACAGACCCAAAATTACAAAGAAATTGTCAGTAAGAGCGTGCTTATCAGTCTGACATTGCACAGCCCCTCTGGCATGGATCCATGCACCGATTCGGATGCGAGGCAGGAGGGCGTAAGTAGGCTGTTTAGGTTTTTATGTTGGTAACGCCACGTAGCGCTCTAAATGAAAATGACTGACTGTGCTGTGTGCAGTCTGTGGCTGGTTTGCATTGTTGGAATCTGCTATTGTAGTGTTGGGCAGTTGGCTGTTAACAGCGCGTAGCGTTGCGCAGTTGGAGGTGAGCCGCCAGCAGTAGTGGATGTGGGGAGAGAGATGGCGGAGTTTTGAGAGCGGACGATCTGGACGTGTGTCCATCAGAAAGAGTAAATTTGTAATATTGTATATCATGAACTGATATATATGTGATGACTTTGCAACAATATTAAGGTAAATACATTGTTTGTTCTCTATCAAAATCTTTCATTTGCTGACTATGCCTATCAGTAGTTAGTGCCTTCAGTAGTCAGAATCTTTTATTTAGCTGGCAGTAGTGGCGCTTGCTGTATTGCAGTAATTCGAGTAATGATAATTTTTGTGAGGTAAGTGATTCATGAAAGGTATAGGTTATTGTTAGTCAGGGCCATTCTTTTGTAGGGATTTTTGAAAGTCAGATTGCGTTGCGCTAAAAATATTGTGTGTCAGTTTAGTCTTGATCAGAATAGGTAAAGAACGAAATGTCTGAGTACGTTCAGTTCTGCTCAGCTGTTTGAAAATTAAATAATGTAAGAGTTTTATCAGCACAGTCATTCATAAATTTTTCTTAGGGGACGTTTCAGGGGGGTTGTTAAAAAGCCGTTGTATCATCTCCTCAGATAGGCTGGCCCACAACTCTAACTGGTTCGTGGTGCCCTGGACAATGGCACTAGAACTGAGTTAACCTCCGAGATGGTCGCAGACATGTCCTATCGTGGACAGATCTGGTGACCTTGCTGGCCCTGGGAGTATCTCGACATAACGGAGACGGATCATAAAGACACGAGCCGCGTGTAGACGAGCATTATCCTCTTAAAAAACGGCACCACGGTATGACAGATAACTCATGAGGGCGCAGGATCTCCATGGGTACCATTTTGCCGTGAGAGGTCCACCAGTCACTGCCAGCCGTCATATCCGATGGTCTCCCATATCATGACACGAGAAGTAACACCGCTCTGCCTCTCCAAAGCGTGACTGGGACCTCTCCCCAGGTCACTCCTAGCTGTGCTGATGATGGTCGTGTTCGGTAGCGTAGAACCACGACTTCTCGCTGAACACAATAAGGAGTCGTTCATCAGTAGTCCATTCTTCCCGGTGATGGTACCACACGAAACGCAGCTATTTGTGTTGTCGTGTTAACGTCGTCCTACGCTTGTGACGGTAGTGCTCTAGTCAAGGTGCTGCCCGTCTCTGACCAATGGTGTGGAATGACACAGACTGTTTCGGTAAGCCCATTACCTGCTCTCGGGGACCAGGCGCAGAGGTGAAAGGGGTTACCATGTCCTTGGTGCACGGCGATCCTTGAAGACGAGTATGGCTGCTCTTAAGTTCCCATACAGGCGAACATCAGGGCACGATCACATCTGAGTGCCCCATAAATCTGCCTACCAAACGGAGACCCCACAATGAAGCCCAAACTCTGTCGGGTGCCGACAATGCTGCCACACACGAATGTGTGACATCTATTTGTCCACAATGAGCACTCAACATCATGCTACTCACGCCCCCTATATACCTTACCAGGCCTGGTAACAACAGTAAACACGAACAAACCTGATGCACCCTGGTGTCCATTCTAGCTATCACAGAAAATTGCAAATCCAGTCTATTACAAGCCCACCGATAGTATGAACGTGTAAGGAGCTATTTTGCCATCTGACCGTGTCTTTTGCTAACTTCACTCTTTTATATGACAGTGTAAAGTGGCCTGTACTTGCGTACCGCTCAGCAGGGGAAGAGACAATGACAGTGGGAGACGCAGGTTCGTTCTAAGGCCCAAGTGGCACAAGAGAGCGCTTGGTGCGGCTAGCTGAAGAGCACATTGCTAAATCTATTCTGCACACAGAATATGTGACAGTTAATAGCGGAAAATGAGACAGTGAAAGTATACTGTAGTAGAAGCAACTACGTACGAGTAAATATGGGTCCACCAAGGAGCCGTTTGGGACATAATTGCGAATGTGTGATTACGAGAGGTCACCGACTTTAGTAACAAATATTGGGCTAGTTAGTGCAAATGAATTCGAAATGTACACTGTTCAAGTAGTTCCTCAGGTAACTGTGCCCAAATTTCTGACAAGGCCTACGTCAACAAACAATACCACACTATTTCAGTACGTTGAATATGGTGAAAGAAGTTTTTAAAGTATGAATAGTGTTCAATATAGACACATCTTCCTCAACAACGATTATGTGGACTGTCAACGTTAGCCTTTGAAAGTCATACATTGAAGACAATAGATTCGGTTAAAAATATTTTGGTAAGTTAAAGAGTAGAAACGGTTGCACATAATGGTTTGTGCAAAAATTGTCAATTCATACAATGAGCAGCTGTAGGAATTATAGGTAGCTTCCCTAATAAATGTGTTTTTATATGACTTTTATTTGTTTCTTTATGTTTATTTTCTTTTTGTATCAGTCGCAAATTCGCGTTTTCCTTTTCATTTGCATACATAAAATGTATGGCTATGTTTACTAATCTTCACCTTCTTTCACGGCAAAGTTCATAGAATTTAGGTACTACTTGCTGCTGAATTTTGTTTATATGTCATATACAATTTAACCATTTAAACCTTATGTTTAACATGCCAATACAAAAGTCGATCATTTATTTTTTGAATTAGTATCCCGCTTTTTCTGGAGGAATTGAAATAATTTTTGAAGTGTAGATTTAAAAAGTGCAATAATAAAACTAAAGAAATGAGATACATTTTATATTTTCCCGTTTTTCAGCTCCGTTACATATATATATATATATATATATATATATATATATATATATATATATATATATATATATATACTGAATAGAACTAGTTCTTTCTCCTTTCGCTAAATATTTTTAAAGATATTCGGAATTACCTTAAAGGGAAATTGTTTCTTCTTTTAAATTGAGCACCGGAATAAGATACTGAAATTTACTTCTGTCACAGAGGATTGTCTACATACAATTTATTTTGAAAGAAAAAGCACGTTTTTACACAACTGGGATTTCGATTTATTTTTAAACGTCTTAGTGATTAAGAAGCCGCTTCAGTTGTATGTAATCTTTTTATTACCATATAACCGGCACAACCTCAGATGATACCTGTATAACAATGAATCACGAGAGAGTAGAAGACTTGTACTATCTACAAGGTTTTCTATCTGTAAAGGTCCTACGAAGAGCCCAAGGAATGACAACTAATGTATAAGGGTGGGCAGAGAGGAGTCCAAATGAAGTGTCGCTTATGGGGAAAAAATGTTCTAGAACAGACTGTAGGGGAGCGTTCCGCTGCGCCGTAGGGGAGGAATTGTTCAAGAGTTGAAGTCTCCACCACACCAGCTTCCATCTCTCAGAACTTGTAAGTTTCAGCTAGAGAGTCTGCAGGTGATCATAGTGACAGGTTACGCCAGGTCTACAGTTGCAGGCGCTCAGAATCAGCAGTTTCCCACCAGTGTAACGCGCGGCTCACCAGGCGACATCCAACTGACGCTGCCGCCCCTATTAAACTCGGAACTCGGTAAGCGCTAAGGATAAGATTGCATGTGTGCACAGGGGCCACGCTCTACTGCGCAAGGTCTGCTAAATGCAGAAGGCAGTTCTGAAGGATGCATGTGAGAGGTGAGGCGAGGAGGGGGCAGGTACACATGCTCTCTCTTTCTTCCACACATAGTTTGTGCCATTGGTAGTACAGAAATCATTGTCTCACAAGTGGACTTCAGGGACAGCTGTGTTGTAAATTTCTTTGCAACACTGTTGTGTTTCATTATTTACCCTTTCCCTTTTACGTTCAGGGTTCAGTATACCAATCGGTAAAAACGGAACCCTTACAGGATCACTTTGTCGTCTGGCTATCCGACTATTAAGGCATTCTTTTTTAAGAAACTGGTGTATGTATCAGGCTGAAATTTATGTCGGGCACTAAGGTCTACAGTCTCTTGACGGTGTCAAAAATTTAAGCTTGTAAACCAGCGTAGTCAAACAACACGCCTATACTATGTGATCAAAAGTATCCGGACACTGGCTGAAAATGACTTACAAGTTCGTGGCGCCCTCCATCGGTAATGCTGGAATTCAATGCGGTATTGGCATACCGTTAGCCTTGACGACAGTTTCCACCCTCGAAGGCATACCTCCTATCAAGTGCTGGAAGCACGGTGAGGCCCAGCACGAAGTCGGCGTTCCAAAACATCCCAAAGATGTTCTGTAGGATCCAGCTCAGGACTCTGCACAGGCCAGTCCATTAGAGGGATGTTATTGTCGTGTAACCACTCCACCGCAGGCCGTGCATTATGAACAGGTGCTCGATTGTGTCGAAAGATGCAATCGCCATCCCCGAATTGCTCTTCGACAGTGGGAAGCAACGACGTGCTTAAAACATCAATGTAGGACTGTGCTGTTATAGTGCAACACAAAACAACAACGAGTGCAAGCTCCCTCCATGAAAAACACGACCACACCGTAACACCACCGCCTCCGAATTTTACTGTTGGCACTACACACGCTGGCAGATGTGTGTGTGTGTGTGCGCACGTATGTATGTGTGTTTGTGTGTGTGTGTGTGGGCGCGCGCGCACATACATAATAACATCTCCATAATAAGTAAGAAACAGGCGAGGAATCGCGATTGCTGTTGTTTGAACTTAATGAAACAAAACGTGTATTACGAGGAAAAAACATGTCAGTAGATGTCATAAGCACAGGATCGTTATAACAACCTATTTATACATCAGTTATTTACACAAACGAAGAAACTGAGCGATATCAGCACAGAAATATTAATCCACACAAGAGATGAGACTATTTAATATATTTACATCAGTCAGATCTCATCAATGTAGTCACAGTTATAATGGAGACTGAATTACGTTTAGAGCAGCGCACACTATTCTGCTTCTGAAGACGTCACAGTGCGCAGCTGGCAGTAGCCGTTGCCACATGAGGCATGCTACTAAAAATGGTTCAAATGGCTCTGAGCACTATGGAACTTGTAACTCTTCAGGCTTTCCCGGCGATCTAATGACATCGTGGGTTGTCGGGTGTTCTGCCGGATATCAGCGTCGTACTTGCACGATATTTCGGTCACGTAGCTCGTAACCTTCATCAGGTGCGACCTGAGACTCAGGTCGCACCTGATGAAGGTTACGAGCTACGTGACCGAAATATCGTGCAAGTACGACGCTGATATCCGGCAGAACACCCGACAACCCACGATGTCACTATGGAACTTAACATCTATGGTCATCAGTCCCCTAGAACTTAGAACTACCTAAAACCTAACTAACCTAAGGACATCACACAACACCCAGTCATCACGAGGCAGAGAAAATCCCTGACCCGGCCGGGAATCGAACCCGGGAACCCGGGCGTGGGAAGCGAGAACGCTACCGCACGACCACGAGTTGTGGACAAGCATGCTACAACGGCCGGCGTTCCTGCGAGAGAGATAGTACAGGATGGCAGTTATTGAACTGTATGAAATAAAATCGTCACGAATTCCGAACGGCTTGCGCTAGGACGTTCAAACTGCACCGTTGGCCGTAGGGCATGATGGGAATTAGTGTGCGCATTATTGTTTGTTTAATGACGATACCCACTTTCATTTGGGTGGGGTCGTCAATAAGCAAAACTGGCGTATTTTGGGGACTGTGAATCCGTAGTTCGCGATCGAGAAGTCTCTTCACCCTCAATGGGTGACTGCGTGGGATGCAATGTCCAGTCGCGGAATAATAGGTGCGATATTCCTTGATGACACGATGACTATCGAACGGTATGTAAAGGTTTTGGACGATGATTTCATCCCCATTGTCCAGAGTGATCCTGACTTCGACAAGATGTGGTTCATGTAAGACGGAGAACGACCCCATCGAAGCACGAGTGTGTTTGATGCCCTGGAGGAGCACTTTGGGGACCGCATTCTGGCTCTGGGGCACCCAGAGGCCACTGGCATGGGCCTGGATTGGCCGCCGTATTCTCCGGATCTGGACACATGCGACTCCTTTTTATGAGGCTGTATTAAAGACAAGGTGTACAGCATTAATCCCAAAACCGTTGCTGAGCTGAAAGCAGCCATTCAGGAGGTCGTCGACAGCATCGATATTTTGACACTTCAGCGAGTCATGCATAAATTCGCTTTTCACCTGCGCCACATCATCGCCAATGACGGCAGGAATGTCGAACAAGTCATAACCTAGATCCCAATATCCTTAGTGGCGTTTACATGTTGAGTAAAGTGTGTGCACGCTGTACATTTTGTAACTAATTTACGTTTTTTTCATATAGTTCAATAATTGTCACCATGTATATACGTGCACGACGCAGGGAACTTTATGGACAGAAAATCCATTTCAGTGGTCTGATTTACAGGTTATGCATATTCAGCACTTAAGTTACTGAAGGAAAGATTTATGCTCCTTTTTCGTGGCCTTCGTATGAACATCTAACGTTTAGAAATTCGCAGTTGTGTAATATCGTTACTGGAAAAAGGAAGTCGAAAATCCCTTCCAAATTTGTATTAAAAGTATGAATATTAGGAAAGACATTACCAATTTTACGATCTTTTTGCAGGTACACATCCCTCCCATCAGTGAAGTGTGGACCAGTCTATCAAGATGGACAAGATTAAGGGGGCGGTGAGGGGGGGGGGGGTTTCCTCAGGGCGGTTCTAGACCCTGTCCTCCAACTGGACGGAAGGCCTCCACTCTGACCGAGTTCTCAACTAGCTGTCTAATAACAATCATTCAAGATACAGTCATCATCATAGGATAAAATAGGACCAAAAATATAAAACAAATTTCTTCGTTTGTTAGATAGACCAGTTTTGAAATATAATATCGAATATAGTGCATGATAATCGTGATTCACGTATTCTCATTGAACAGAGGTATACTGCAGTCTCTTGTAGCTACAGAATATCTACATCTACATCTACATCTACATCCATACTCCGCAAGCCACCTGACGGTGTGTGGCGGAGAGTACCTGGAGTACCTCTATCGGTTCTCCCTTCCATTCCAGTCCCGTATTGCTCGCGGAAAGAAGGATTGTCGGTATGCCTCGGTGTGGGCTCTAATCTCTCTGATTTTATCCTCATGGTCTCTTCGCGAGATATACGTAGCAGGGAGCGCGCTGCTCTCCGTTGGATCTTTTCTATCTCTTCTATCAAACCTATCTGGTACGGATCCCACACTGCTGAGCAATATTTAATCAATGGGCGAACAAGCGTACTGTAACCTAATTCCTTTGTTTTTCGA
Source organism: Schistocerca nitens (assembly GCF_023898315.1). Classification (NCBI taxonomy): domain Eukaryota; kingdom Metazoa; phylum Arthropoda; class Insecta; order Orthoptera; family Acrididae; genus Schistocerca; species Schistocerca nitens. The sequence goes on from NC_064621.1 coordinate 565,217,595, forward strand.
TTGCATTTTCTTAGGATTCTTCCAATGAATCTCAGTCTGGCATCTGCTTTACCGACGATCAACTTTATATGATCATTCCATTTTAAATCACTCCTAATGCCTACTCCCAGATAATTTACGGAATTAACTGCTTCCAGTTGCTGACCTGCTATATTGTAGCTAAATGATAAGGGACCTTTCTTTCTATGTATTCGCAGCACATTACACTTGTCTACTTTGAGATTCAATTGCCATTCCCTGCACCACGCGTCAATTCGCTGCAGATCCTCCTGCATTTCAGTACAATTTTCCATTGTTACAACATCTCGATATACCACAGCATCATCCGCAAAAAGCCTCAGTGAACTTCCGATGTCATCCACAAGGTCATTTATGTATATTGTGAATAGCAACGGTCCTACGACACTCCCCTGCGACACACCTGAAATCACTCTTACATCGGAAGACTTCTCTTCATTGAGAATGACATGCTGTCTTCTGTTATCTAGGAACTCTTCAATCCAATCACACAATTAGTCTGATAGTCCATATGCTCTTACTTTGTTCATTAGACTACTGTGGGGAACTGTATCGAACGCTTTGAGGAAGTCAAGAAACACGGCATCTACCTGGCCCTCTCAGTCTTGTGGACGAAAAGCGCGAGCTGGGTTTCACACGATCGTCTTTTTCGAAACCCATGCTGTTTCCTACAGAGTAGATTCCTAGTCTCCAGAAAAGTCATTATACTCGAACATAATACGTGTTCCAAAATTCTACAACTGATAGACGTTAGAGATATAGGTCTATAGTTCTGCACATCTGTTCGACGTCCCTTCTTGAAAACGGGAGTCTCCAAGTCTATATCCGGCAAATTAAAATCTCCACCCAGAACTATAACATGGTGGGGAAATCTACTCAAAATATTTTCCGAATTATCCTTCAGGTACTCAACCACAACAGCTGCTGAGCCAATTGGCCTATAGACACATCCAATTACCATGTCAGAGCCTGCTTTAACCATGACATTCACCCAAATTATTTCACATTTCGGATCTCCGTCAAATTCCTTCGATACTATTGCACTTCTTATCGCTATAAACACGCCTCCCCCTTCACCGTCCAGCCTGTCTCTGCGGTATACATTCCAGTATCCAGTCACAATCCAGCGAAAAATTAAGTCACTGCATAGCTGCGCAATAGGATATGTTCCTTTCATGTAACAAGTTACTCGTACATCTGGTTGTTGATATACTTTCCGGGATGTGAGGTCGTGGTCCAAGAACTTCTCTGCTCCTTACATTTCGTCCAGGACTGCGCTATACTTCCTCAGAGGCGCTGCTCCGCTGTCTTGCCGACTGACTGGTCGGGTGTCTGAGAGCGACTTATATATTGTGAGAAAGGGGGGCGTGGTTCAGGTGACACGTGATGAGCTGTGATAATCCATAGCAAAGATAAGGTTGACTATCGATTACCACCTTGTCAAAGATAAAAATTGTTAGTAATTTTGTAGAGCGATTGTCCATGGAAAAATAGAAAAATCAGCTGTAGCGGAACATGCTCTTCAAGCAGGCAACCACCAAGTGAAGTTTTCGGATACCGAAGTTTTATCTACAACGTTAAATTACTATCCACGGCTATATAGAGAAGCTATTGAAATTTATAAACATCACGATAATTTTAATAGGAAAGAGGAGGCTATGAAACTTAGCGATATATGGACAGTGGCTCTACAAAATTGCTAACAATTTTTATCTTTGACAAGGTGGTAATCGATAGTCAACCTTATCTTTGCTATGGATTATCACTGCTCATCACGTGTCACCTGAACCACGCCCACCTTTCTCACAATATGTAAGTCGCTCTCAGACACCCGACCAGTCAGTCGGCAAGACTCAGCGGAGCAGTGCCTCTGAGGAAGTCCAGCGCAGTCCTGGACGAAACGTAAGGAGCAGAAAAGTTCTTGGACCACGACCTCACATCCCGGGAAGTATATCAACAACCATGTCACCCGGTCGTGAAAGCCTTCATTCTACAATCGTACATCTGTTTATAAACCTTGCATGTGTGAAATCTGGTAGAATTTTTTTTACTGCAGCAGTGGACAGGTTACTTCAAACACTTCTGTGCGCTCCACCACTTCCTTCTTTGTTCACTGCTTATATCGCTTGTCTTCTAACTCGTGTGGCAGTGTTGTTTAGAGCCTTTTATGTACAGTACATTTGCAGCTTAGCCGTTTTTGGTTCACGGGGTGACGTTGCCTATTCTAATCATTTAGTGTATAACTCATATGTGAGTTTCCTTTCTCGTTTTCGGTACTCGAAATGGAATCTCATCACGTGAGAAAGTTTTTCAGCGGTACCAGAACAAGAAAAGCCCAGAAAGAAGCAGCTAAATTTGTGAAGAAACATCCAAAAGCGATTTCGCATTTTACGAAGAATGATTACTCGACTGGTAATTTTAGTAAAGTTTGTACTGAACCAGAACCTCTTGCACCTGTGCCCACTTCTTCTAAGGAGTGTTTGACAAGTTTCGGTGACTCTGAAATAGCTGAGGAGCAGTATTTTGTAAATGAGGCGATGGTGAATGTGAGTATTGAACCAGGCGATCATAAAACCGAAACCAGTGACTTTACTAACAGAGGATTAGTAAAGTCCCCAACAGTGGATCCGGCGAAATGGAAAACAAAAACGTGAAAATCGATTTCGCTGATCTGTGTTTAGCGAAAGGTTTAGACTATTTAAAGAACAACTTGTATGGTCTAAGTAAAAATGAACACATCTAAGAATCACTAAAATGATACATATACAAAAACTTGTTCTAAAAAAAACTGCGCTAATCATGGCAAAAATTCAGTGATGTGGCTTTTGCTGTCGAAGAACGGGGGTCGTATCGACAGTGAACTGCAGAGGAAACATATCGGCATGAAGCGGTTCGGCGTGTGGTGGAAGTAGTTAAACATCTGGCAATAAGTAGACTTGCTTTTCACGTTGTAACGTAATTTTTGGGGCAGAAATGAAGATAAGCATTTAAATTCCATTGAAAAAATTGCCAATTTTGAACCATTTGTGAAACAACACATCTAAGAGAGTTGCTCTAAGGCGTGGCCATCATTCATACTTGTTCAAGAATATTTGTGAAGAATTCATCGGCCTTATGGGAAACAAGGTACTGAGTAAAATAGTTGACGAAATTCAGTCAGCAAAATATTATGGACTAGTTTTAGATTCAACTGTAGACACGGCATATGAAGATCAACTAGCCGTTGTAGTAAGGTATTGTTTCGAGGGAAGAGTTCACAAAAGATTTTTGTGTTTTGTTCCCATACAGTCATACGGAAGAAATTCTTAGAAACGCTGTCCTAGATTTCTTTGGAAAATACGATATTAGGATAGAAGTTTGTCGTTCGCAGTGCTATGACAATGGCAGTAACCTGAGTGGGAAATATTCATGTTTAAGTTCAAAGATAAAGGATTTGAAATCATTAGTTTTTATGTGCCCTATGTTGCGCACTAGTTAACCCTCTTAGCCCAAAACAGTGCAGAGGAAACCTTAGGGTCAATTAGCTTTTTCAAGTGTTGCAACGACTGTATGAGATTTTTATAGCCTCTGCTCATCGACGGTACATTCTTGTGAAGAATAATGGATGACTTGAGACATTGACCGATACTTGATGGTCGCGCCTTGAGGAAACAATATCAGCTGTTCGATAGAAATTCGATGCCGTTTACGTATCAGTTGAAGACTTGAAGGAATTGTTGAGAACAAAGAGCAAAAGGCAGTTACAGGAAATGAGGCAGAATCGCTTCGGAAAAAAGTAAAAAAAAAAAAGAAAGAAACAGGATACTGTAACATTGGTTGTTTCCTGGGATGGCGTGATGTCTCGAATGGACAAAAATAACAAATATTTGCAAAAGTCTGGAATGGATTTAATTAACGGTTGTCATGCTTTCAGATAATTTATTTTGTTTTTGAACTGTGATAGAGAAAATCGTGATGAATATGAAAACCACGCTAGGAGCTTAAGTGAGCATCCGCATCAAGGATATAGTGACGTATGGAAACGCGAAATAAGATGATTTCTTAATGGGGAAAAATCAAAAGAAATGGGCGGGCATGATAAACATTTTGTGGAACTTACTGCACTTATTGAGAAACTACAAGCAGAACTAAAATCACGAGGAGAATAGTATTGCCAAGTAGTTGATCTTTTCCTGCCTTTAACATACAGCACAGTAAAGGAAGAAGATAAAGTAATCTTAACAGAAACGTCAGAACTTTGTGAAAAATACCTGCCCCCATTATTATTGGCTCACAGGGTACTTTAACAAGTTGTCTGTTGTAAGGACTGGTCACCATCGACTCATTTCCTCAACACGTTGTCTGTGGCTCGTGAATAGCTGGCCATACGAGTGGATTTGAACCACGGACCAAAACCGGAGGCCATTTTGCAGATATTTGTAATGGATCGGGCCTGACGATTTGAAGCCATTCAGTTCCCACTAATCTGCAGGCCCTCCACGATGCATGTAGTCTCACCGATCTGCCTGCAGGCCGGGTCTATTTGTGTGTAGCGTAATACAGCGGATTTTCATGGTTCATCTATGGACCCTGGACTGAGGTGCTCCTCAGCAGGCTACAGGCCATTTGCAATGGATTTCAAGAATTGCGACTGTCTCACCGCACGTGCATTGCAGTGTGGCGTTCTCTAGACATTTTATTTTGTTCTAGTACATTTTAGCACTTCAAAAGTAGGTAATACGTTAGAAAGTATGGATCATAAGAATAAGAAAATCATAGTCACTGGGAGTTTTCACGCTATGAACTCATGTATTTCTCAAAAGAAAAATCATACGATACATATAAAGTAATAGATATAACACAGTGGCAATAAGCAACAATAACGAACACAGTAGAACCAACATTTTAGTGGAGGTCATCTACAGTGTTGGCTTACACAATAGAGCTTAGAACCAACCAACCTTACATAATTTTTCCCCGCCTTACACATTTCTTTCAAGAGGCCTACTTGTTTCTGAAGTTATTTCTGAATTCAGTGAAGATATTTTAAATCTGTCTTATGACTCCAAGGAAATGCATATTTTTGTCACCAAATGTGCTTCATGTTATTGAAATAAAATAACATCTGTTGTCTTAATGAAACACATATACCATTTGTCTTGCTTCCGCCATCTAAAAACAGTTCATTACAGAAGGTGTTGATGTTAGTACTTAAGATTTTTCTCACAACAGAAAACGCTATCTGCTTGCCTGTTATTTTAGATATTTTCTCGTTTGCACTACTGTTTCTTGTACCGTAGCTGCAAAGACAGATTGTCAACTTACGTCTTCACTTACGTTTGCGATCTCAAGGACAAGGAAAAATGCTAAAACTCGTCTGTAAATCAGAGAAATAGCAGGGAATTTCACTTGGGGAAACCTGTGGCAACAGTGGTTGTGTCTTCGCCAGAGGCAAGATGGTATACGAGTGCTATAACCGGTCCGCGGTATACTGGATACTGGCAATATGACGGAGATGAGGTCCGAACTGATTCAAATGTGTTGTATCGGGGACAAATCTGGGGACCTCGATCGCCAATGGAGTAACTCAATACAACGCGAACAGTTCACAGAGATACCTGCCATCTGCGTGGACGAGCGCTGTCCTGTTAAAGAAAACGCCATCACGATACGGTCGCATGTGACGCTGGAGTCCGTGGTGTACCTTTATGCCACCAAAGTTCCCTCAACCTATACCAGCCCTGACCTGAAGTCCTATGCGGTTGATCCCGGCATCGTGACGTCAGGAGCAACGCCGCAGTTCCTCTCCAAAACAACGGAGAAACGGTATCTTTTGTCGACGATAACCATCCGTAGTAGCGCAGAACCACTATTTGAACACTGAACACTGTGCTTTTCTATTCACCGCCATTCCATGCTTCCCTGTAACGGCACCACTCCAATTGCAGATGTCAGTATGGTGGTGTAGACAGCTGCCTCCGCATACACTACTGGCCATTAAAATTGCTACACCAAGAAGAAATGCAGATGATAAACGGGTATTCATTGCACAAATATATTATACTAGAACTGACATGTGATTACATCTTCATGCAATTTGGGTTCATAGATCCTGAGAAATCAGTACCCAGAACAACCATTTCCAGCCGTAATAACGGCCTCGATACGCCTGGGCATTGAGACAAGCAGAGCTTGGATGGCGTGTACAGGTACAGCTGCCCATGCAGATTCAACACGATACCACAGTTCATCAAGAGTAGTGACTGGCGCATTATGATGAGCCAGTTGCTTGGCCATGTGGGGTGGCGGGTGGAATAATTGTTAATGTTCCTATTATTTATTTAATGCTGTTGTTTGCCGTTCTCAACACTGGCTCTCTAACTACAATATTGGCAACCAGAAAGTGATTAGCAAAACGTGAAGCCTGTTATTTGAATTCCTACTGCCCACTTCATCTGAGAAATACATTTATAGCTACAGCTTATAGCTCTGAGGAATTAGGAGATTGTTTGGGATTCATAATCAAAAACCATTCTCTCTAAAATGTTCACTATATTCTGAAAGTCACAGACCAAAAGGAATCCACACAATCTAACTACCAGAGCAGTTTAGAGTCTAATGCGCTGATGAACTATAACGGTTCAAATTAAATGTTTAAGTGAATGCTCGCCATAATTTGATGATAATGTTCATCAAACGCCACGCTAAATAATGGTAGAATGTCTGTCCTGCGGTGGAACATGAAAATACGACATACGCAGACTAAAGATAGATCATTAACGTCATCCCAAAATTAACACTTCACTCGAAAGCGATTTCACGGTTACGCGTATCCCGAGTAACTTATTACTGCATCGGAGGCTGTTTATATCAACGACACCGACGCGACGCGGCTCCCGGCACAGGTGGTGCGCTAATCAGCGTCTGGAGAGAACTGGGGCCTTACTCTCTCGCGCAGCGTTCTTATATATAAAGCCGCGGTGCGGACGGCTAAGGGAACGCCTGATCAATTCCATTCTCACAACTAGCCGCTGGGCTATTAATGCACCACTTTCAGTTATCGAATAAATCATTGCATCCTTTGCTGATGGCCAATGAAGCTCTCAATTTAAATGTGGAATCAGCACACAGGCAAGTAATTATTATAAAAGTCTGATGTGGCTAAGTCAAATATTTTGGGCGAGGTAATTAATTTAATTACACTACACGCAGTAGACGAGCTCTGAACTTGCCATTTGGAGATACGCTATCGCTATAGTTTTATAGTTATTCAGTTGAAACTTCTCACATCTTTATGATTATAGCGGATCTCCCTTCTACTTAAACGTAAACATCCTAGCTTTATTTATTCGCCTACTTAATCTATCTTGCTCCCTTAATTTCTAAGACAAAAACCAGAAAATCATGAATTTCAACTAAAATTTTAATTTGTGAGATCAAGAATACTGTTTCAACTAAATTATTATGCAAAAGGAACCTAAATATAAATTTTTAAGTTTCTAGCTCTTTTCTGTTGCGCCAATGATTTTTACAGAAAAACGTCCAAATTTCGAAAATGGTTAAAGTTATTGAACTGATATTCAACACATATTGATTTAGTATTACTCCTGACATGCTAGAAACTTGATTTTTAAAGTATTGCGCAACATTCATGACGTCGGAGCTAGTTACAGCGGACTGGCTGGCACACAATGGAAAGACTGATGTGAATTTTATAAGGCGTGAGTAGGCTGCTTCCCTACATCACCCGCTACTTAATTTTTTTGATTGTAAATGAAAAAAATTAATTACAAAAAGGGAAGCAAGACTACATCTTAACTCCCTATGAAAAATTAAAATTGAAATGTAAACATATAGAAATATTAAAAGAAAACTTATTACCTACTTCAATTATTTAAATTGCTGTCATGTTCACTGCCTCTTAAGCAACATTGTCACTCAAAATTTAAGCAAAATCAACGGAACACTTTGGCATACATAATGCCTTAGACAGACAAACACATAAAAATATGTAAAATTATGAAAATCTTAAATCCATTAAATTGTAAATATTTTTACATACACAAATTCAAAGGAAATAACACAGTTATTCATGATACACAAACAGATAATTATATCTTAGCAGTCTTCTAAACCTGAAAGAAAATTTCACAAATCATGACAATTTCATTTTTACACACGTGGTTGCAGCCGCTCTGGCTGGCGTTCTACACTTCCATTCACAAGGGTAGAGGAGGGGAAGTTGCTATGGTGTGCGTCCTTCACGTTCACTCGAAATTACATGGGGAAAGGGGAGGGGTCACTGTGAGTTGTGTCCAAGTTACTCCACGCTCTCACGCAGCTACATGGCTGCCATTATCTGGTTTGTCCTGTAGAACAAACAAAAAGAGTGCCTCAGACTCTGTTCACTTAATATCTAAGGGTGGGTCACAATGAAATGGGGATATATACATCTTATCTTTCAATATATTACTGGAACCGCAGCCACGGTCTCCGAGCTGATAGTCCATGCTGCTGCAAACGTCGTCGAACTGTTCGCGCAGAAGGTTGTTGTCTTGCGAACGTCCCCATCTGTTGACTCAGGGATCGAGACGTGGCTGCACGATCCGTTACAGCCATTCGGGTAAGATACCTGTCATCTCGACTGCCAGTGATACGAGCCCGATGGGATCCAGCACGGCGTTCCGTATTACCCTCCTGAACCCACCGATTCCATATTCTGCTAACAGTCACTGGATCTCGACCAATGCGAGCAGCAATGTCGTGATACGATAAACCACAATCGCGATAGCCTACAATCCGACCTTTATCAAAGTCGGAAACGTGATGGTACGCATTTCTCCTCCTTACACGAGGAATCAGAACAACGTTTCACCAGGGAACGCGGGCCAACTGCTGTTTGTGTATGAGAAATCGGTTGGAAACTTTCCTTATATCAGCACGTTGTAGGTGTCGCCACCGGCGCCATCCTCTTGTGAATGCTCTGAAAAGCTAATCATTTCCATATCAGAGCACGTTCTTCCTGTCGGTTAAATTTCATCTTCGTGGTGTAGCAATTTTAATGGCCAGTAGTGTAGGGCCATTGTTCCCTAATCTCAGGGCAATGGTGTGAGATGACGGCCGTGGCCGTGGCCGTGGCCGTGGTAGGGATTCCTCTTATTTGTTCTTGGATGTCAGACGCGGAAGTGAAGTGGTTACGACGTGCTTCGAGCAACCCTGTGATGGTCACACGTACGACGTGACGAGTATGCCTGGTCTCACTTTCTCATGTGTTCCAGCAATGGACAACCGAATGCTCCACAAATATGAATATTGCGCTATTCGGCCGGACAGTCAAATGCGGCCGCACACTGAGGTCCTATTCAACTCTGTCCGGTACTTATAAAGTTCTCGTACATGAGTATACGACATATCCTAGTCCTTCACAGGGATTGTTCAAAATAAGACGTTGTTCATTCCATACACCCAAAAAGGCTAGTAACAACACTAAACGTGAACACCATTAATACTTTGTTGTGGCCGTTCTATTTGCAGAATGAATTGCAAATCTGATAACTTACATACTCAACGATGGTATGTACTTGAATGAACTCACATTAACATCCGAAAACGTCTCCTGAGTGCTTCACTGTTTTTTCTGAAAGTGTAGTTCTCCTTTTAAGAAACGCATTACTTGCTGTTCCCAGTCAATATTTTATATCCCCTCTACTTGTGTCATCGTCTGTTATTTTATTGCCACAACAACAAAACTTATTACTACCTTAAGCGTTTCATTTCCTAATCTAATTCTTACAACACTTCCTGCTTCAATTCGACTACATTTCATTACACTGGTTTTACTTTTGTTGGTATCCATCTTACAATCTCCTTTCAAGACACTATTCAAATATTTTTCCGTCTCTGACAAAACTACAGTATCATCGTCAAACCTGACTTTTTATTTCTGCTCCTATGAGCTTTAATTCCTGTTTAAAATTTCTCATTACTTCCTTTTATTGATTGTTCAATGTACAGACTACATAACATCGTGGACAGGGTATTGTCCCACACTTACTGCTTCCCTTCCATGTCCTTTGTCTCTTACAACTGCAGTCTAATTTCTGACCGAGCGATGTGGCGCAGTGGCCAGCATACTAGACTCGCATTCGGGAGGACAACGGTTCAAACCCGCGTCCGGCCATTCTGGTTTTGGTTTCCCGTGATTTCCCTAACTAGCTTCAGACAAGTTCTCGGATGGTTCCTTTCAAAGGGCACGGCCGATTTCCTTCCCCATCCTTCCCTAATGCGACGGGACCGTTAACCTCGCTGTTTGGTCCCTCCCAAATTCACCAACCAATCTAATGTCTGTACTAGTTGTGGATAGTCTCTCGCCCCATGTACAAATATTATACCAGAGCCACTATTAGGAAACAGGTCAAGATACCAAATACTCCTGACGAAGGACGCACTGGGACTGAAATCCGTTGTGTGGTGCAGTGGAGTACAATTACTTGTGACCGAAGGAGAAGTCTGTTGTATTTTCTGTTAGCGACTGTATTTACGGAATGCCGAAGCACGTTCAAATAAGAGAGATAATCGCAATTCCAAGGCGACAGTCTCGCCGCTCCGAGACGAATCGCGAGTAGTGTAGCATGCGACACTATACAGCTCGAAATTACCTCAGGTGTTGGTGGAGGTCGTTACTGACGCTGCGTTGTAGCGCGACTAATCTATAACAACAAGCTACGTGCAAACAGCTGCGACTTTTTTCTTGCGAGTATGCAACCGAGCCTCCCGGCAGTACGAAAGAGGACAAACAGATTAATAATACGTCCACAGTTGTAATCTTGAAATACATTTGCAAGACGTGCGCCGTTACTGTATATTGGAGCAACAGGATTACATTCCGTGTAGCACAGCAATATGATCAAATAAAACGTCGTCCGATAGATCATCTCTACCGGCACTGGCAACGACGGTAATCTTGGCCAGCCGTTTATGATATTAGCGATTTAGAGTTTGCCAGTCATGGCAGCCCGAATAAGCACAGTAAGGCATCAATTACTAACAAGATTAAGATTAAATAAGGCATAATTCTCTAAGTAATATTTCATCTGTGGTAGCTGCCGACAGCGCAGAAAGAACTGTTTTATTTATTATATTTGTGCATCACATTCATTATATTCGCATAAGGACCACAAAAATAATATAAAGAGAAATTAGGGCTCATACGGAGGACTCGTAAATAATGTTTCTTATCTCGTTCCGTTTTTGAGTGAAACTGAAAAGGAAGTGACTAATAGTAGTGGTACAGGGTGCTCTCCGCCATGCACCTTATGGCACCTTGTGGAGTATGTATGTAGATGTAGATGCAGATTGTACAAAGCTTATTCAAAGAAAGCTATATGACGGTTGAGTAGATGTAGCTTGTACAAAGCTTATTCGAAGAAAGCTATATCATTGGTGACCATTTTTCAGACACGAGTGCTTGAAATTTTGAGAATAAGCGTCTTCTTGAAGGGTCTTCCACTTGTAGAGTATTTCTGTGACGCTCTGAGCAAACAGAGCTATTCTTCCGAATTCCTCATTCCTTGCATTCTCTCTCTCTTCCGTTACTCCAAATTGCTAAAGTTCCCATACCATCGAACAATGCTTAAGAACTGGCTGTACTACGCTCCGTTATATCAGAGAACTTCTTCGTGGCTGCATCACTTTTCCTTCGTAATATTCTTACAAGTTTCAGTTTTTTGACTGCCTTCCCGGAAGTTTGATGTATCAGGTCCTCCCACCTCAGCTTACTCCACACAAATGTTTCTTGTTGGCTGTGACTAGCGTCTTTGTATCTATTTACCATCATTACACAAGGTGTAGCAGCTAACACCGACCGAAGCTATAGTGGAGAGAAATGTGGAAAGGTGAAGTGTGCTGGAAGGTAATATTCACAGAACACTCCTTTGGGTAGTTCCGTATGTACATTAAACCTCGTATAGAGATGTGAATTTTTTTTTACCGCTGCTAAAATATCATCTGCATTATCTGTAAAAGCCTGATTCCTTAAAGTGTCGATCTCCAATGCATAAAAGAGCTTCAAACTTCTGATTACTTAACAAATGAGTTAATGCGTTAAATACCTTATGTTAATTACGTAAGGGGGAAAAAGCTTAGAATTGGTTTGAAATAAAGTTTATGGTTGCTGGAAGACACTAAGTGCTCTCATTTTAAGACAACATAAGAATATAGTCAGAGAAATCTGCGTTCCGTTTTAAGAAAAAACTAGTTTCTCGCGTGTCTCAATGTTTATGACGTCATATCTCCTGAACCGGGGCGATAGAGTTATACGGGCCCTTCAAAGAAATAGTGACGTCACACGAGCAGCCTTGTCCGCCACACTTCGGGAACGCTCGGCTTCGTGCAGTGCACACGGGAAATCAATACTTAATTTAGAAGATACCGACTAAGGGTCTTAATTTTGCCGTGTGACAACGGGAACTTGCATGCATTTAAACTTGTAATTAAGAATTGTTGAACCTGTTTGAACTAGTTACTCGCTCTCCGCCAGAGTCGCCAGCTGGCCTGCAGATCTGCAGTGCCACGTGCTTGAATGTAAGCGCTACGGCTTGCCCCTGTCGCGAGTCCCGTCCTCAACCAAGCATCGTGGAACAATTTTTCAGGAACATTCAGTGGTGCACATGGACATTACACCAGAAATGTGGTAGCGAACGGAGTCGGTAGTGAAGCTGTAATAAAATAAAATGTCTCTCTTGATGCTGAAGTTTTACTGTACGAATAGCGAACATGTAGTAAGCGGTGAAATGTATTATGGTAGTGACACATCAAAATCACAATAGTAATCCGTTGTAGTTGCTACATATTTTATTACAATCAAAAGGATTATAAAATCACAATCACAATAATGGTGGAGACTGCCTTACAAGGCCAGATCACTTGAACAAAAAAGAAATAAATTTCTTTAACCGAAACAATACCCATAAAACTTGAAATTTGAATATGACTAGGTAGATATACTCAGGTAAAGCTTTACTTAAATAGCACAATTGTCCATACAACTCCCATCATAACTCTCATTACTTCCAATCAGCTGAGGAACAGATTAAGGGTAAGACCACAGATCTTTTAAGGTTTTGCTAGCCAACTTTCCTAAAAAAACTACATACAAATGAATAAAACAATTAAGGAGGTGATTTAATTTTGACCAAACCAATCTTCAAATTTACGTACTCAGTTGATTAATCAACAATATTCTTAGAGTGATCACAAATAGAACATGGCCATATGACAATGCCCCTATAATGAGGTTCTTTCAATACTGTGTGTGAATTAGCGACAGACGCAAGCAGACCAAGGATTCAGATCAATTCGAGTGATCCACGAGACAGGAAATGGCATAGAAAAGCACTCAACTTTGCACTGCAGTTGAACTTCAGATGCTATAATTCTCCACCGGAAGGATGGAATCACGGAACAGTGGGAATATTACCCAAGTAGTGCTCTGCTAAGAGTATGCTCGCGTCGACCGCTGCCAGTTATCTGTAACACAACACAAATCAGCGGCAGACAGTATTTATGCGACATAAACTACATAATCTCATCTAAAGAACAGGTGATCAATACAATTGATTGGAAACAAATTAGTCTCCGTGAGTTACTTGGCCAGTGCCATCCCTTAAACTTTATTTAATACGTTCGCGAAAAATCATGCCCTAAAGTTAAGATGACAAGAATTATCTCGGCGCACATTTACACGCCAAACTACCAAATGAACTACAATGTGCAATAGAGGACGTCTCTCGGCGTGTCTTGAAACACCAGAGCCGGACTTACTACTCGTACCATTTGTAGATACGTCTTTAACCACGCGTCATGTCGGTTGGTTGGGCGTAGCCAAACTTCCTCAACTGCCGTCAAGATAGTCACGACACCGAGGTAAGTGATAAACAACTAAAACAATTCCAAAGGATTTTTAGTACACTGGCAAATTCAATTACGCCGCACACAACCCACCGAAGCAGCTCAGCGACTCCAATTCAGTCGGCCGGCGTAACTTATAACGGACTCGAAGGAGCTTGTCCTTCCGTCCTCTAGGAAAACCAAATCACCATGGGCGGTGGCTCTGCCCTCACGACTCAACACGCCGTAGCCGCTGGCCCCGCTCCTCCGTTGTCCCACTCGTCCTCTTACCGTCCTGCCTACGTACACAGTCGCACGTGACTCTCGCTCACCGACGATCCCGACCCACCTCCCCAGCAGAGTGCACGCGCTGCCGTTCAATCCGCGCCGCCAAAGATGAGCAGAAAATAAATAAGAATCAAAGTCGACTCAAAGATCAAAATGACGATCGATGGAAACTGGTGGCAGAAACGCATCAGCTCAAGCGGTACGCTTTTTTTTTTCCTTGCACTGATTTGTGGAGGGTGTTAGCAACAGTAAGTTTCGAAAATGTCTGAAATTATGTTTAGAGTTTGTTGGTAGTCGCTACGTGATCCCATTCTGAAATACTGAATCAACCAAATCCGGATAATATGCGCGTCGTGAGTTACGCTACCACAATACATTTGCAAAGTTTAGTACTTGACATGTTGTATTAAAAGTTTAACGAAAGAGTTTACCTCTTGATGAGTAGATTCCCACAGCAATTTATTTATTTATTTTTTAAGTAAGGTCAAACCATACCAATGTAGTAAATGTGAAAGTGTGTTTATCTGTTAGCTTTTCACGCGTACACAGATGAAAAGATTTGAATAAAATTTGGTGTTGAGATAGCTTGAACGCTGAGGAAGAACATAGGCTACTCTACAAAGGATGGAAAAATCGCTCCTTAAGAGGGTGAAGTAGGAAATGAAACATCGTGTAATGTACGCTGATTTGACAAAAGTTATGCGACAGCGATTTGCACATGTACAGGTGGCGTTACTATCGCGTACGCAATGTGTAAAAGAACGATGCATTGTGTGGGCTGTCACTCGTACTTAGGTGATTCAGGCGAAAAGGTTTGCGATGTGATTATGGCCATATGCCGGGAATTAATAGATACTGAACACGGAATGGTAGCTGGAACTAGACACATGGGACATTCCGTTCCGGAAATCGTTATGGAGTTCAGTGTCCCAAGATCTACAGTGGCAAGAGTGTGCTGAGAATAGCCGATTCCAGGCATTACCTCTAACCACAGACAACGAAGTGCCCGACGGTCCTCACTTAACGACCGAGAGCAGCGATTTTGGCGTAAAGTTGTCAGTGGTAACAGACAAGCAACACTGCGTGAAATAACCATAGGGGCTTTGGCAGCAGACGACCATCGCGTGTGCCTTTTTTTAAAAGCACATCACCTACAGCGCCTCTCCTGGGATAGTAACCATATCGGTTTGATTCTAGACGAATGGAAAACGGTGACCTGGTCACATGAGTCCCGATTTCAGTTGGTAAGAGCTGATGGTAGGCTTAGGGTAAGGCGCAGACCCCACGAAACCACGAACCAAAGTTATCAAACAAGGAACTATCCATGCTGGTTGCGTGGCGATGTGGGCTGTTTTTTACGTGGTATGGACTGGACCATCTGGGGCACCTGAACCTCTCATTGACTGGAAATGTTTATTTTTGGCTTTGTGAGGACTATTTTCAGCCATTCATGAACTTCATGTTCCCAGACAACGATGGAATTTTTACGGATGACAGTGCGCCTTGCCACTGGGCTACCGTTGTTCGTGACTGGTTTGGAGGACATTCTGGACAGTTTGACAGAATGAATTGGCCAACGATACCGTCAGACATGAATCCCATCGAACAATTATGGGAGGTCAGTTCGTGCACAAAATCATACACTGGCAACACTTCCGCAATTATGGCAGGCTATAGAGGCAACAGGGAACAATTTTTCTGCAGGGGACTTTCAACGACTTGTTTAGTCCATGGCACGTTAAGTTGCTTCAGTGCGCGGGGCAAAAGGAGGTCCGATGCAATATTAGCAGGTGTTCCATGGCTTTTCTCACATCGGTGTAATGTATAGCTACTTCAGTAGGGCAATGCCTAGATGCGCGCTCCTTCGCATGCCGCAGGCACTGAGGACGCCGCCGTGGGTGGCAGCTGCAGGTTGCATAATACACTGAAAATCAGACAGATATCTGTCAACCCTGGAAACCAACAGGTAGGGAACCTGCAGCAGGGAGTGGGCGACTGGGTGACCATTTTACCCATTTGGTGATTTAGATACACTGTGAAGGAATCTTCAACATGGATTATTTTTTTTGTATGCAATAGTTAACTCCATTCTATCAGCAATGGGTGTAGAAACTAGATAGGTACAGTGATCATCTCTCTGGGAAGGACTTTCCTCGCCATCCTTTCCTTATCTGTTCCTGTCCACCGTCTATAACGACTTAATCGTGGACAGAACGTATACCCTACCTTCCTTTTTTTCCCTTCTGGGGTGTTGTTTCAGTGTTTGTTTGGATTTGATCGTACTTGCAATATCTACGTTACATCTACATCTACATACATACTCCGCAAGATACCCTATGGTGCGTGGCAGAGGGTACTTTTACGGTTCACTGGCAAAGGGAGCGAGGAGAAAACGACTGTATATGTCCCTAATCTTATTTTCGTGGTTCTTACGTGAAATGTGCGTTGGCAGCAATAGAACCGTTGTGCTGTCAGCCTCAAATGGCGGTTCTCCAACTTCTCGCAGTAGTGCTCCTCTCTCGTGATTCCTGTTTGAGTTCCCGAAGCATCTCCGTAATACATGCGACTTGTTAAAACCTACCGGTAACAAATCTAGTAGCCCGCCTCAGAACTGCGTCGACGTTTTCCTTTAATTCGACCCAGTACGGATCCCAAGCACTCTAACAGTACTCAATAATGGGTCTCACTAGTGTCCTATACGTGGACAGTTTCACAGATAAACCACACTTTCCTAAAATTCTCACAATAAACCGAAGTCGAACATTCGCCTTCCCTAGTACTTACATACTCATTCCATTTAATACTGCCTAAATATTTAATCGATGTGAATGTGCCAGGCAGTACTAATGCTGTTCTCGAACATTATGGGTTTGTTTTTCCTACTCAACTGCATTAACTTACATGTTTCTACATCGACAGCTAGGTGCCATTTATCACACCAACTAGAAATTTTGTCTGAGTCATCTTGTATCATCCTAAAGTCACTCAACGGTGACTCCTACCCACATACCGCGGTATTATTAGCAGACAGCTAAACAGCTGCTTACCCTGCCCGCCAAATCATTTATGTATATAGAGAACAACAGTGGTGCTATCACACTTCTCCGGATCACTCCTGACGGTGCTTTTCTCTCGCATGAACACTTGCCGTCGGTGACAAAATACTGGATTCTATTACTTAAGAACTCTTCGAGTCACTCACATACAAAGGGCGTCTCTAATTTTTTTATTTTTTGCAGGAGGAGAATGAAATTTTTTATGAACATACTTGGAACATTTAGCTACAAGTTGGTGTATAAAAGTATTTTCTTTTATTTACGGTAGAGCCATAATTGACCATGAAGTAGATGTCAGGTTGCGACAACGGTCTCTTCAAGACCGGCGATGACTCTACCACATTGATTCACAGGAAGTTACTCCCTGTTTATGTGGAGGACATAGTGGATTGCAGCAGTATCCAGCGGTGGCTGCAGAGGTTTAAAGAAGGTGATTTCTCTCTACTGGACAATCCATGATGCGGTAGGTCATCGACGGCAGTGAGTGATGTTAATAAGGAGACCATTGATCAAATCATCCAAAATGACAGATGTTTGACGACACGACAGCTGGCTGAAGTGATTCATTTGTCATTGGGTAGTGTGGTACCACTGGGACAGTCATTAGGGTACAGAAAAATCTGTGGACGTTGGGTACCTCGATTATTGACAAGAGAAATGGAAACGATGAAGAAGAATGTGTTGAGAGTCTCGTGAATACCTTAAGGGGCTCCGGAACGCCCTATACTTGCAATGTTAAAATAACGCTTATAAATTACATCTTTACTCACAAAGTATTTGAGGTAGGAAGTTGAACTTTTTACAGATTATTTATTGCAATATGGGGTACAACTTAACACAGGGATTTTACAAAATTTTAGTTCAGTTATTAAAGATGATTTTTTTTCAATTGTAATGAAAATTCACAAATTTTTTTTGCAATTTTTTATTTATATATTCAAAAATATACAGTTTTTTGGAAAAAAGGCTGTGTTAAATTATGCAGAAGGTACTGTGTAACATTTACTGAAAGTTTGAAACAAATATGTAATTAGTATGAGAAAATAAAAGTTTTGGGAATCGAGCGACAAAGATTGGATTAACTTTTTAGTGCATTCCAGGTCCATAGGATGGATTATCTTCATCCTCTGCAAACTCCTCCTCAGCTTCCTCTTGTTCCTCCTCCTGTTTACTCTTGCTTGTATTTCTAAACTCTTTACAGCCCTGTCTGCAGCCCGAAGGCGTTCCTTGTCTAAAGCAAGCATCGCTCGTACCATGTTAGAACCTATCTTCATTCCCATATTTCTAAATACCTTGCACCTTACAATGTTGCCATCATTGAAAGTCGCAACAGCATCATACACACCAAAGTGAAGTGTTTCTATTCCAACAAATACAGTCTTGGGGATTCTCGACCATATAGCACTATTTACACTTTCATTGGGGTTTTGAGTTTTTCCGTGAATACACTTTTTCAACAGTTCAGGTGCTGCTAAGTCTCTGAAAATAGGTTTTATCACCTCCATTATTGCATGAGGCAGACTATGCTTATGAGTGTACACTTCACCAGTTAGCAATCCTTTGTTATATTTACACCAACTGTCTTCTTCTTTGGGACACAAGCTATGTTGGGGATTTTCATCGTCTTTATTGTTTACAGTAATAACACATATCTTTGGCTTTCCAACATTTCTCCTTTTCTTAAAAGCCTTCAGAGGATTTCTAATAACTTTACTTTTACTCATTATTATACTTCAACAAAACAGAGACTCAAGAAACAGAATTAATTACGAATATTTTCGAGATAACGACAGAGTAAATAAACATGAAACAATCGACAATCACACCAGCGATATATATTGAACCATCACAGGTTAGCCACAACACATACTTTATCTCACATCACTAAAATGTACCTGATGAACACGGCCGTTAATAATAACACCATTTGACAGCAGTTTAACAGCGCCACAGTAGGTCACGCCCATGTAGAACACTTTTCAAAAAAATTTAAAAATAGTTGTAGTCTTCGGAATTGAATAAATTATATATCTATTAAAAGGTAATAGTCTGCAGATTCAGAAAACGGAAAAAACTAAAAATTGAACTTTTCATGATTTTGAGCCTTTCCGGAGCCCCTTAAGAACTCTTCGAGTCACTCACATACAAAGGGCGTCTCTATTTTTTTTATTTTTTGCAGGAGGAGAATGAAATTTTTTATGAACATACTTGGAACATTTAGCTACAATTTGGTGTATAAAAGTATTTTCTTTTATTTACGGTAGAGCCATAATTGACCATGAAGTATATGTCAGGGTGCGACAACGGTCTCTTCAAGACCGGCGATGACTCTACCACATTGATTCACAGGAAGTTACTCCCTGTTTATGTGGAGGACATAGTGGATTGCAACAGTATCCAGCGGTGGCTGCAGAGGTTTAAAGAAGGTGATTTCTCTCTACTGGACAATCCATGATGCGGTAGGTCATCGACGGCAGTGAGTGATGTGAATAAGGAGACCATTGATCAAATCATCCAAAATGACAGATGTTTGACGACACGACAGCTGGCTGAAGTGATTCATTTGTCATTGGGTAGTGTGGTACCACTGGGACAGTCATTAGGGTACAGAAAAATCTGTGGACGTTGGGTACCTCGATTATTGACAAGAGAAATGAAAACGATGAAGAAGAATGTGTCGAGAGTCTCGTGAATACCTTAACTGAAGAGTGTAAACAGTGTTTTGACGGCGTCATTACCCAGGATGAAACATGGTTGTTTTTGTTCGAACGTGAGAACAAAACCCAATCCATGGAGCGGAGTCATCTGGGCTTCCCTCTGAAGAAGAAACCAAGACTTTCACGAACAGCAGGCCTAAAAGCGATGGCCTACTGCTTCTGGGATCAGTGTGGTGTCATTTTCATTGAATTTTTGGAACCTGGCTCCACAATTAACCGGGACCGTTACTGTTTGTCATTGGACAAGCTGCGACGTGCCATCAAGACCCACAGACCACAGCTTCAGGGTCAGCTCATCAGACTACACCATGACAATGCCAAACCCCATACAGCCCTTGTAACGCAGGAGAAAATCAGGAAAATGGGTTGGAAAATTGTTCCTCATCCTCCCTACAGCCCGTACTTGGCTCCGTCCGATACTTACCTCTTTGGTCGTCTGACGGCGCACCTGCGTGGTAAAACATTTGATAATGAGAAAGACCTTTTTCCTGTGTCAAGCGATGGTGTAAAAGTCAATCCCCAGAATTTTTACCAAAGGGAATTTACATCACGGAAAGAACGTTGGACGAGATGAGCCACAGCTGATGGAGGCTACATTGAGTAGGCTCAATGTGTAGGTAAATGTTCCAAGTATGTTCACAAAAAATTTCATTCTCCTCCTGTAAAAAAAAAAAAAAAAAAAAAAAATTTAGAGACGACTGTGCAAAATCTTTCTGATCGCCCTTTTTATCTGGGAACTTACACCTTACGCTTGTACCTTGGTTAACAGTTGCCAATGTGACACCGTCTCAATTGCTTTCTCGAAAGTATGGGAATTAGGAATCCGCCTGTTTCACTTCACCTATAGTCGCAGGATATCATGTGAGGAAAGGGCAAGCTGAGCCTTGCACGAGGAATGCTTTCTAAAACGACGCTGATTTGTGGACAGAAGCTTTTCGTTCTCAAGGATATTTACTATATCCGAACTGATAATATGTTCAAGAATTCTGCAGCAAACCGATATAAAGGATAAAGGCCCGTAATTTTGCGCGTCTGTTCTTTAACCCTTCTTATCCACAGGAGTCACCTGCACCTTTTTCCAGTCTCCTGGGACTTTGCAGTGGGCGATAGATTCGCGACCAATGCTAGCTCAGTAAGAGACCATTGCTGTAGAATACGCTTTGTAAAACCGAATTAGTATTCCGTCAGGACCAGAAGACTTATTTGCTTTCAACTCTTCACGTTGTTTCCCTACTCCAGGGATGCTTATTACAATGTCCTCCGTACGGGAGTCTGTGCGATGGTCAGATGATATGTTTGTACTATTCCCTGGGTTCGAAGATTTCTTATGTTCGAAATTTAAAACTTTCGCTTTACTTTTACTGTCTTCTACTGCCTCATCATGTTGGTCAGCGATTGATTGGATGGAAGCCTTAGTCCCCTTAGTGGTTTTAAGTAGGATCGTGATTTTCTCTGGTTCTCGGCAACATCTATTGCTAAAGTATGGCAGTGGTAGTTGTTGTAAGCCCCATCCAACGATCTTTCTATAGACGCACCAATTTCTGTTAATTATTGCCTGTCGTCATTTTCGTATTGTATTTTGAACCGAGAGTGCAACAGGCTTTCTTCGTCAGCATTTTTCGAATTTTGTTGTTAAACGCGGGTTGGTCTTTTCCGTGCTTAACAGTCTTACTCAGCACATCATTCTTCAGAGTATGATTTACAGTCCGTTTAAACTTCGACCATAATTCCTCTATGTCCATAATGCTGGAACTAAATGATGTCGGTTCATTGTCTATGTGAGACACAGACAACTGTCTGTCTGCTCTTTGTAATAGAATTACTTACTGCCCTAGCATTGTTAGCGATTTATTATCTTTTTAATCAAAGTCGCTTTGATGACATCACGGTCACTAATCTCTGGATTTATACTTGCAACGTCGAATAGGTCATGCCTGATAGTATCTACAAGGTATAAAATATTTCCACTGCATGTGGGCTGTCGAACTAGATATTCAAGACAGTTTTCGGATAACGTTTTCAGAATAACTTCGCAAGACTGTCTGTCTGTACGCTCTGCGATAGATCCGGTATGTTAAAGTCTCGGTATGTTAAAGTCACCTCCAGCTAATTCGTCTGACACAGCATTGAAATATAGAAACGTCTTTATTGCTCAATTCTTTATTAAGTGTTACGTGTTTCAGAATTGCATCACCAGACTGAAGTTGTGTACTACGGTGAAACTTTGAAACGCGTAACACTTAATAAAGAATTGTGATATCAAGACTTTTCTATATTTCAAAGTTGTGCCAAATCTGAGTGGTGGCCTGCCTCTACTATAGATGTATATCTTCATAAAGTAATGGCAATTTGTGTGGTATGGGTATTTCTGTACTACTGACCAGAGACTTACTTTCAACGACTCTAAAGCCGCCACAGAAGAATGGGGTACTGGAAAAAAATCTAACAACTGACTTGACTTCACCTCGACCTGTTATACGCGACCAAATAACTTAATTGTCCTTCTGAAAATCGACCTCAACAGAGACAATAGTTTTGTAAGGTCCCGAGTTCGAGTCTCGGTCCGGCACACAGTATTAATCTGTCAGGAAGTTTCAATATTTTTGTCAGCTGCAATGAACACCCTCCTATGAGGTCTGACCAGTCTTTTCGATACACGTTCCATGAGTTGCTAAACATCTCAGATTTTTCTATGTCGGGTTTCAGCCAGCTCTTTGTACCGAGAATAATTTCAGCGTGAATATTGTTCTGGATGACAGTGAATTCCCGGACTTCATTACGAATGCTTGGACAATTTACTCATAAAATTTTGGCACTCGAAATTTCTCTACTGTGAACGCTGTTTGATTTCGTTATCTGCGAACTATCTGGCTAGCGTTCCTCAGAGAACAACATACCACCTTACCTAAGAAACCCTCGTCTGCACTCCACAATTACTCTGCTACCAGAGCAGCTGCTTCCTCTGTGTAATGCACCCCTGACCTAGCTATATAACCAATACGAATGTAGTTATGTTCCACGATCTTTATCAGTTACTGTACGTAGTAGCCACTGTGGAAAATAAATTGCAGTTGTACGTTTCAAGTCTTATCGAAGACATACAGTCAATCCGTTCTTCCAGAGAATTTCATGAATCTTCCAAAGTTTCTGAGGAGCAGTTTCGCCTACCATAACGATACTTCCTCTGGTCAACCTTCTCGCTGATCTACTGAAGAGGCAAGATCATGACGTGTTTCGCATTACCAGTTAATTTCTCTGATGGTTATACGTTTTTTTCCCCAGAGAACACTATAACAGACAAGACACCAACATTAAAAATGGACTTTGAAAACCAACTTTCAATATTAAAAATAATTAACACAGTCAGTTGATAAATACAACAAAATACACTGCATTCAATCAAAATTACATTTAAAACTCCTCAGAAAAAATGCCATACTATATGATATACATCAGTATCCAACAAACACCACCAACTACTTAAAAACCTCTTAAGTTCTGGTGTGTACCTATTTTATTGTCATAATAGCTGCTTTCGAAGAATGAAGAAAATATTACGTAAGTTTGTAACTTACTATACATTCCGGTCACGAACATAAATATCAGTAAATTATGTATTTGTGTAATAAGCTCCTTCCCACGAACTGAAAAATAATTGACTTAAGTTCTGGTGTGTACCTATTTTATTGTCATAATAGCTGCTTTCGAGGAATGAAGAAAATATTACGTACGTTTGTTACTTACTATACATTCCGGTCACGAACATAAAAATCAGCAAATTATGTATTTGTGTAATAAGCTCCTTCCCACGAACTGAAAAATAATTGACTTGTAAACAGATGTAATAAAGCTTAAAACATTATATGCAACTATCACAGTTGCGCTAATCAACAGCATTTATCACAGAAAAGGTAAATATAAACTGCGAGTTCTACCATCAGCTGCGTTTATTTTAAACCCAATAATCAACCAGTTTCAATGATGGACCATCTTCATGGATAAGGGTTAATACGATTAAAGCTGCTACATTACATTTGTCACAGAGCGGTATTGAAGAGAAGATCTTCCAATTTATTTTCTAAAAAAAAATTAAATTAAATTAAAAAAGAAGCAGAAAGGAAGAATGAAAGCACCGCTTGAAACCAAACCAGGGTAGGAAATATATCAAACCACATATACCCTCACATTTTCTGTTTGTAAGTTCCAACCAACTTCCCGCTTCTTCTCCTCCTGTCTCGACAGTCAAACATCCCTATCGACCTCTCGATGGTAAGAGACGTATTTAGTTCGTCGCCCGGTACCGCTCTCCAACGGCCAAAACGAACGGCAGTCATCCACGCTACGTACGAATGTCATATTCCGTTTCACGAGGATGTGTAAAATAAAATAATATCAAACATAGGGAAAATTTTGTTATATTATTTAATCAACTGGTATTCAGTGCCGATTAACAATTTACCAAATATAAAGGAAAAGTCATGTTTAAGACCGACATAAAAATTGAGATTCTAAGATGAGTTGTAATAGGACGTTTTCCAATGTTCTTCTTGTATGAAAAGCTTGTGAACGAGGCCTGTCTGCTCACGCTCATTATGCGTCCTCTGCCTCATTTGAAGCAAACAACGAACTGTCGTTCGTTTCTCTCATAATGAAGTCAGACAGGAAACCTGATTGCTGGCATACCTCCACAACGACTTGTCAAGTAGGAGGTTTGTAACAAATGTCACTCTGTATACACGACTGGTAACATGACATATTTACATAAGGCTGTAACTTCTGGTTACATAACAAACTCACTGCTGGAATTTATTCTGTCGAATGAAATCGCTTGTTTGTAGCGAAGAATATTTGCGGCATTATGAGAATATTATGAGTTCAGAAGAAGCCACTTAATTAACTTCATTAAGAACATGACCGTGTCGTTGGTGGGGAGGCTTGGGTGCCTCAGCGATACAGATGGCCGTACCGTAGGTGCAACCACAACGGAGGGGTATCTGTTGAGAGGCCAGACAACCGTGTGGTTTCTGAAGAGGGGCAGCAGCCTTTTCAGTAGTTGCAGGGGAAACAGTCTGGATGATTGACTGATCTGGCCTTGTAACACTAACCAAAATCGCCTTGCTGTGCTGGTACTGTGAACTGCTGAAGGCAAGGGGAAACTACAGCCGTAATTTTTCCCGAGGGCATGCAGCTTTACTGTATGGTTAAATGATGATGGCGTCCTCTTGGGTAAAATATTCCGGAGGTAAAATAGTCCCCCATTCGGATCTCCCGACGGGGACTACTCAAGAGGACGTCGTTATCAGGAGAAAGAAAACTGGCGTTCTACGGATCAGAGAGTGGAATGTCAGATCCCTTAATCGGGCAGGTAGGTAAGAAAATTTAAAAGGGAAATAGATGGGTTAAAGTTAGATGTAGTGGGAATTAGTGAACTTCGGTGGCAGGAGGAACAAGACTTTTGGTCAGGTGAATACAGGGTTATAAATACAAAATCATATAGGGGTAATGTAGGAGTAGGTTTAATAATGAATAAATAATAGGAGTGTGTGTAAGCTACTACAAACAGCATAGTGAACGCATTATTGTGGCCAAGATAGACACGAAGCCCATGCTTACTACAGTAGTACAAGTATATATGCCAACTAGCTCTGCAGATGACGAAGAAATTGAAGAAAAATGTATTATGAGATAAAAGAAATTATACAGGTAGTGAAATGAGACGAAAATTTAATAGCCTTGTGCGACTGAAATTCGAGAGTAGGAAAAGGGAGACAAGGAAACATAGTAGGTGAATATGGATTGGGGGTAAGAAATGAAAAAGGAACGCGTCTGGTAGAATTTTGCACAGACCACAACTTAATCATAGCTAACACTTGGTTCAAGAATCATAAAAGAAGGTTGTATACATGGAAGAATCCTGGAGATACTAGAAGGTATCAGAGAGATTATATAATGGTAAGACAGAGATTTAGGAACCAGGTTTTAAATTGTAAGACATTTCCAGGGGCAGTTGTGGACTCTGACCACAATGTATTGGTTATGAACTGTAGATTAAAACTGAAGAAACTGCAAATAGGTGGGAATTTAAGGAGATGGGACCTGGATACACTGACTAAACCAGAGGGTGTACAGAGTTTCAGGGAGAGCATAAGGGAACAATTGACAGAAATGGGGGAAAGAAATACAGTAGAAGAAGAATGGGTGTCTCTGAGGGATGAAGTAGTCAAGGCAGCAGAGGATCAAGTAGGTAAAAAGACGAGGGCTAGTAGAAATCCTTGGGTAACAGAAGAAATATTGAATTTAATTGATGAAAGGAGAAAATATAAAAATGCAGTAAATGAAGCAGGCAAAAAGGAATACAAACGTCTCAAAAATGAGATCGACAGGAAGTGCAAAATGGCTGAGAGGCATGGCTAGAGGACAAATGTAAGGGTGTAGAGGCTTATCTCACTAGGGGTAAGATAGATACTGCCTACAGGAAAATTAAAGAGACCTTTGGAGAAAAGAGATCAATTTGATATGAATATCAAGAGCTCAGATGGAAACCCAGTTCTAAGCAAAGAAGGGAAAGCAGAAAGGTTGAAGGAGTATATAGAGGGTCTATACAAGGGCAAGGTACTTGAGGACAATATCATGGAAATGGAAGAGGATGTAGATGGAGATGAAATGGAAGATACGATACTACGTGAAGGGTTTGATAGAGCACTGAAAGACCTGAGTCGAAACAAGGCCCCGGGAGTAGACAACATTCCATTAGAACTAGTGACAGCCTTGGGAGAGCCAGTCCTGACAAAACTCTACCATCTGGTGAACAAGATGTATGAGACAGGCGAAATACCCTCAGACTTCTAGAAGAATATAATAATTCCAATCCCAAAGAAAGCAGGTGTTGACAGATATGAAAATTACCGAACTATCAGTTTAATCAGTCACAGCTGCAAAATACTAACACGAATTCTTTACAGACGAATGGAAAAACTGGTAGAAGCCGTCGTCGGGGAAGATCAGTTTGGATTCCGTAGAAATGTTGGAACACGTGAGGCAATACTGACCCTATCTTAGAGAATATATTAAGGAAACGTAAGCCCACGTTTCTAGCGTCTGTAGACTTAGAGAAAGCTTTTGACAATATTGTTAGGAATACTCTCTTTCATATTCTAAAGGTGGCAGGGATAAAATACAGGGAGCGAAAGGCTATTTACAATTTGCACAGGAACCAGATGGCAGTTATAGGAATCGAGGGGACCGAAGAGGAAGCAGTGGTTAAGAAGAGAGTGAGACAGGGCTCTAACCAATCCCCGAAAATACTCAATTCATATATTGAGCAAGCAGTAAAGGAAACAAAAGAAAAATTCGGAGTAGGTATTAAAATCCATGAAGAAGAAATAAAAACTTTGAGGTTCGCCGATGACATTGTAATCCTGTCAGAGACAGCAAAGGACTCGGAAGAGCAGTTGCACGGAATGGACAGTGTCTTGAAAGGAGGATATAAGATGAACACCAACAAAAGCAAAACGAGGATCAGGAATGTAGACGAATTAAGTCGGGCGATGCTGAGGGAATTAGATTAGGAAATAAGACACTTAAAGTAGTAAAGGAATTTTGCTATTTGGGGAGGAAAATAACTGATGATGATCGAAGTAGAGAGGATATAAAATGTAGACTGGCAATGGCAAGGAAAGCGTTTCTGAAGAAGAGAAATTTGTTAACATCTAGTATAGATTTAAGTGTCAGGAAGTCGTTTCTGAAAGTATTTGTATGGAGTGTAGCCATGTATGGAAGAGAAACATGGACGATAAATAGTTTTGACAAGAAGAAAATAGAAGCTTTCGAAATGTGGTGCTACAGAAGAATGCTAAAGATTAGATGGGTAGATCACATAACTAATGAGGAGGTATTGAATAGAATTGGGGAGAAGAGGAGTTTGTGGCACAACTTGACAAGAAGAAGGGACCGGTTGGTTGGACATGTTCTGAGGCATCAAGAGATCACAAATTTAGCATTGGATGGGAGCGTGGAAGGTAGAAATCGTAGAGGCAGACCAAGAGATGAATACACTAAGCATATTCAGAAGGATGTAGAATGCAGTAGGTACTGGGAGGTGAAGAAGCTTGCACAGGATAGTGTAGCATGGAGAGCTGCATGAAACCCGTCTCAGAACTGTGGGTAAGCAAGAACAATGCTAGTAAATGGGTCCCAGTGAATGTCTCCCAGTGCTGAACACTATAACGTTGCTGAGAGTCCAGCCGGGACAATCGTCGTCGACGTCTTGGTTTTCAGTGTGTTGCACAATATATGGTGCTGATTTTCGAGCGATTCTTTAAATGGGTTTCAAGCAGTGGAGTACAGACAGGTTTTCGGAAGTCGTTTCGAAAGTGACTTACTCGGACACACATTGAAATTTCAAAGGTTCTACTCGCAGTCGACGCAATACACCAAGACTTTTTAACTTATTTCTGAAACATTAGCGTCCCAGGGGTCCAGTCAGAAACCAGTTATGTACAACTACGCTCTGAAAGGGTACTTTTTTGCCACCACCATTTCTTCTCCTTTCCCTGTTCCATTGGGGAATTATGAATGGGAAAAATTGTAACATTTATAAAACTTCCTGGCAGATAAAACTGTGTGCCGGACCGAGACTGGAACTCGGGACCTTTGCGTTTCGCGGGCAAATGCTCTATCATCTGAGCTACCCAAGCAGGACTCACAACCCGTTCTCACAGCTTTACATCTGGCAGTATCTCGTCTCCTGCCTTCCAAACTTGTGCTGTGAGGACGGGGCTCGAGTCGTGCTTTAGTAGCTCCGATTTGGTAGAGGACTTGTCGGCGAAAGGCAAAGGTCCCGAGTTCGAGACTCGGTCCGGAAAACTGTTTTAAGCTGCCAGGAAGTTTCGTATCAGCTCACACTTCACTGCAGAATGAAAATCTCATTCTGTTACATTTATGTTCGGTAACGCGTATCGACGGCTGCATGAGATTGTGCAGTACCACGTAAAGCCTGCTGTGTGCACAGAAGGGAAATGTTGCTTCGGAATGACATGGAGGTTCCAGTGTGGCACCAATGCGACATGACGTGGCGTAACAACGTCACTCGCATCAGAAACTTGAGATAGGCTGTGCTGGTCACCAATATATATAGTAAAACGAAATTTCCGTGGATACGATTGGCTGAAACGAGTGACGCAGAACATTCTTTGTTTCAGCAGGCCTGAACGTCGTGCTGGCACCGGCAGTCCAGCAGCGTGGGCCACCGTGAACGGGTGTGTCCTTAGTGGCTCTCGTCATTTATTAAAAATATCATTAAAATTTTCATACTTGCATAGTCGTTTGCCGATCAAACGTGCAGTTGCATACGGTGTGTTGATAGTAATTATAGTGTAGGAAATAAAGTATAATCTATCTACAGCCACAGAATGGATAACTAATGTTGTGCACTGTACAGTGGATGTGATGCGGAAAACCACCGGAATAAATAATTGGTATCCCTTAAAGAACGTCACACTGCGTGCTTTTTCCTGCAATTCAAATAGTTAATTATTTCCTACAAATATTAAAACTGCAACTCTGTCTGTCAATTCTGAACGAACCCACGACCTGTCAATGTAGCAAAGAGACATCTTCTCTGAAGATACAAGGTTAGTGACTTTCAGAAAAACTGCAATATGTGACAGACATGCTCATCTCCGAAGATAGCCTCGCGTGTACGATCTTCATATTACAAGGAGAGGTCTGGCTGGGCACGTCTTGCCAATACAAGGAGAGTGTTGTAAGTCGACTATCGACAAACACCTGTATGAGCTCTGACTTCTCTGATTTTCTCGCCATGCTCATTTCTCGGGACATAAGAGTATATCAGAGAATGTAATATGTTACCTGACTCTTGTGGACAAATGCGCTCTCGTAATTTCAACAGAGAAATCTCTCTGTGATACCAAAGCCTTTCTTGTACATCATAACCTATGTAAGTGCACTTCTAAGATAGGACAACTCTTACCAGACTATCCTTAGAAAACGTTATATCAATCGTACATAGTACTGAAACTATAACATGTGAAGATCATTCTGTAAGTTATTGGAATTTATAATCGTGTTAACTACAGTGTTATACCAAATAAAGCGGTGAATCTGAAAGCAACTAGGACAGTCATATTGAAGCACCATGATAGTTGTTGACGCGAACGATCTACTGATGCAAAGAGCAACCTAGCTCAGATATACAAAACTGTAGAATTGTCATTCCCCCTATATATCGGACATTACAAACGGTAAACAATCTCTGTTTCAGAGAGACGAAACTGGCCTTTAATTAATGCCTTAGCAGAAGAGTCGTCCAGTCTGTGAGGTGAACTGCCTTGAGGAAGCAATAACATTACAGACACACGAATTCAATTGTTTACAAATATAGGTTCAGGTAATAACGGCAGTATCAGCTTGTTGGAAGCTTACGTCCAGCTACTTGCTAGGACAACTAAACCTACTACCCTCAGCCAAAGTGAAAATGAATATTCTCATGTTACAGAAAATGTGGCATACGTAGAGCTAAATGGCGAAAGTGATGACAACCTCCGGCGAAAGGAATGACTGGTTTTTCGCAAACTGGCCTACCATGTTGCAAGGAGTTCCTGAAACTGCGGGTATAAATCACAGGAAAAGGATTTACATGAAACAAAGAAACAAGAAGATCTGAGAAAGAAGTGAATGGAAGTATCTGATGTGTGGTAAGCAGATGGATACTAAAAACTAATGGAAAATTAAGGAACAGTAAGTTAGTTCACAGAATACAGATGAATTTCAGTATCCAAAGTATTAATGTTAGAAGGTTAATAATGTACTGTATTGCTTTTCTAGGTACCTTTGGAAAGTGAGTAATTACACTAGTGGCCATTAAAATTGCTACACCACGAAGATGACGTGCTACAGACGCGAAATTTAACCGACAGGAAGAAGATGCTGTGACATGCAAATGATTAGCTCTTCAGAGCATTCACACAAGGTTAGCGCCGGTGGCGACACCTACAACCTTCTCACATGAGGTAAGTTTCCAACCGATTTCTCATAAACGAACAGCAGCTGACCGGCATTGCCTGGTGAAACGTTGTTATGATGCCTCGTGTAAGGAGGAGAAATGCGTACCATCACGTTTCCGGCCTTGATAAAGGTCGGATTGTCGCCTATCACGATTGCGGTTTATCGTATCGCGACATTGCTGCTCGCGTTGGTCGAGATCCAATGATGTTAGCAGAATATGGAAACGGTGGGTTCAGGAGGGTAATACGGAACGCAGTGCTTGATCCCAACGGACTCGTTTGCAGCAACATGGAGTATCAGCTCGGAGACCATGGCTGCGGTTACCCTCGACGCTGCATCAAACATGCTCATAGTGTCGGAAGTTCCATGCGGCTTTTCGCGGATGATGCTGTAGTATACAGAGAAGTTGCAGCATTAGAAAATTGTAGCGAAATGCAGGAAGATCTGCAGCGGATAGGCACTTGGTGCAGGGAGTGGCAACTGTCCCTTAACATAGACAAATGTAATGTATTGCGAATACATAGAAAGAAGGATCCTTTATTGTATGATTATATGATAGCGGAACAAACACTGGTAGCAGTTACTTCTGTAAAATATCTGGGAGTATGCGTGCGGAACGATTTGAAGTGGAATGATCATATAAAATTAATTGTTGGTAAGGCGGGTACCAGGTTGAGATTCATTGGGAGAGTGCTTAGAAAATGTAGTCCAGCAACAAAGGAGGTGGCTTACAAAACACTCGTTCGACCTATACTTGAGTATTGCTCATCAGTGTGGGATCCGTACCAGATCGGGTTGACGGAGGAGATAGAGAAGATCCAAAGAAGAGCGGCGCGTTTCGTCACAGGGTTATTTGGTAACCGTGATAGCGTTACGGAGATGTTTAATAAACTCAAGTGGCAGACTCTGCAAGAGAGGCGCTCTGCATCGTGGTGTAGCTTGCTCGCCAGGTTTCGAGAGGGTGCGTTTCTGGATGAGGTATCGAGTATATTGCTTCCCCCTACTTATACCTCCCGAGGAGATCACGAATGTAAAATTAGAGAGATTAGAGCGCGCACGGAGGCTTTCAGACAGTCGTTCTTCCCGCGAACCATACGCGACTGGAACAGGAAAGGGAGGTAATGACAGTGGCACGTAAAGTGCCCTCCGCCACACACCGTTGGGTGGCTTGCGGAGTATGAATGTAGATGTAGATGTAGATCACAGAGAGGAGCGCCTGCGATGGTGTACTCAACGACAAACCTGGGTGCACGAATGGCAAAATGTTATTTTTTCGGATGAATCCACGTTATGTTTACTCCACCATGATGGTCACATCCGTGTTTGGCGACATAGCGGTGAACGCACATTAGAAGCGTGTATTCGTCATCGCCATACTGGCGTATCACCCAGCGTGCTATTGGTTACACGTCTCGGTCACCTCTTGTTCGCATCGACGGCACATTGAACAGTGGACGTCACATTTCAGATGTGTTACGACCCGTGGCTCCACCCTTCACTCGATCCCTGCGAAATCATACATTTCAACAGGATAATGCACGACCCCATGTTGCAGGTCGTGTACGGGCCTTTCTGGATACAGAAAATGTTCGACTGCTGCCCTGGCCAGCACATTCCCCAGATCTCTCAGCAATTGAAAAGGTCTGGTCAATGGTGGCCGAGCAACTGCATCGTCACAATACGTCAGTCGCTACTCTTGATGAACTGTGGTATCGTGTTGAAGCTGCATGGGCAGCTGTACGTGTACACGCCATCCAAGCTCTATTTGACTCAATGCCCAGGCGTATCAAAGCCGTTATTACGGCCAGAGTTGGTTGTTCTGGGTACTGATTTCTCAGGTTCTATGCACCCAGATTGCGTGAAAATGTAATCATATGTCAGTTCTAGTACAATATATTTGTCCAATGAATAACCATTTATCATCTGCATTTCTTCTTGGTGTAGCAATTTTAACGGCCCGTAGTGTAGTTAATGTGAATTTAAAAAAATATATTGTGAAGACAGTATGAGTGGTGATCCAGGGGTCAGAAACGAAAGCTTTGATTAATGTGCTATGCAAGTATTTAAAGACAAACGGCACGTTATTATTCGCTTAACTGGTACAAAGAGTACCCCTCCCGCTCATTTGACATGAGGCCTAGAGGGCACTGGAGGATGGATACCCAAGCTGTAAAAACGGATGAGGAAATCTTGGGGTCCTCAATTGTTGAAAGGACAGACAGGTCTCGAGGTGTAAGCCACAGTATCAAACAAACGCAATGGACAAAATAACGTAAGGCACGTACAGGTACGCTAATTCCGTGCACACCAACTATAGACTTGATAAAATTGTGGAGATGTTGACTTTTAAGTTTCAGCCGCTACTCGGCAGAACACTCGCAGACGTTTTCCAAGGGACTGACATTGGAATGATTAGCGGGCCGTTTGAGATGTTATATGGTGGTAGATTGTGCATAAAATCGGCAATGTTACTGTGTGACATCTTGGAAGTTGAGAGTGGTCACTACATATTCATCATAAAGGTTTTGGCCGCGCGGGATTATCCGAGCGGTCTCAGGCGCTCCGGTCATGGATTGTTCGGCTGGTCCTGCCGGAGGTTCGAGTACTCCCTCGGGCATGGGTATGTGTACGTTTGTCCTTAGGATAATTTAGGTTAAGTAGTGTGTAATCTTAGGGACTGAAGACCTTAGCAGTTAAGTCCCATAAGATTTCGCACACATTTTGAACATAAAAGTTTGGAATAATAGGCAACACTTGGCCCCCAAAAAACCCTTGGTTAACGTTGACGGTAACCTCAGTGAGTAGGTTCCAGTCGTGTTACAAAAAACATGTACCCCGACCTGAACAACACCATCCATACACAACTGATTAAACACCTCACTGGGATGTTAATGGACTCAGTATTTCAGATCATTTGAAAAGAGACTAAATCACTACTCAGAACATGTTACACGACTGCAGTCAGAAGCTGTCCAGTTACTATGTTGCTTAGCTGATAATATGCATATATATGCGCCACTGTGGGCAATGACTTTTACGATGTATGTCCATTGCATACAGTTCCCTTCGCAATGTTTGTTAGGAAACTGGTTGAGATGGGAATGCATTCACTGCGACCAGCAGCTCCTATCGGGTCTGAAACCGATTGCAATTGACAAGGCATTCCACTCATCTCTGGTCCCTGTCGTGAAGCTGTGTTATGGGTCTACGAGTGGGTCATCATTACTTGTAGACAATATGGACGGTCTGCACTGATATACCAGAAAAACTGGGCATCTCCTTTCTTGGCGTGGCCATGGTCACGTTCAACCACGAAAGTTCCTATCTTCTATTCTCTCACATCTCCACGTCTGCCCATCTTACTGTGTTGATCGCAAGCACCACACCACTTCACTGTCATGACATCCGTCAGTGGTAAAGGGTCACACGAACGACAACTATTTATTTGTAATTTTGCGAGGTGCGGAGGTGGAGAAGTGTATGTAACATTTCAATTCAACTGACCTTGCATGAGAACTGCTCATATACTCAACCAACCCCGTTTTAAGTAACATCTTAACTTATGCACAATGAAGAAGTGAACGCTAAGAGAATTAATAAAATAACCCTGTACATCAGTTGTAAGAAGTTTTGCACTCGCGCTGTAATTTACACTACTGGCCATTAAAATTGCTACACCAAAAAGAAATGCAGATGATAAACGGATATTCATTGGACAAATACATTATACTAGAACTGACATATGATTACATTTTCACGCAATTTGCGTGCATAGATCCTGAGAAATCAGTACCCAGAACAACCACCTCTGGCCGTAATAACGGCCTTGATACGCCTGGGCATTGAGTCAAACAGAGCTTGGATGGCGTGTACAGGTACAGCTGCATATGCACCTTCAACACGATACCACAGTTCATCAAGAGTAGTGACTGGCGTATTGTGACGAGCCAGTTGCTCGGCCACCATTGACCAGACATTTTCAGTTGGTGAGAGATCTGGAGAATGTGCTGGCCAGGGCAGCAGTCGAACATTTTCTGTATCCAGAAAGGCCCGTACAGGACCTGCAACATGCGGTCGTGCATTATCCTGCTGAAATGTAGGATTTCGCAGGGATCGAATGACGGGTAGAGCCACGGGTCGTAAAACATCTGAAATGTAACGTCCACTGATCAAAGTGCCGT
This sequence comes from Schistocerca nitens, assembly GCF_023898315.1. Taxonomy (NCBI): domain Eukaryota; kingdom Metazoa; phylum Arthropoda; class Insecta; order Orthoptera; family Acrididae; genus Schistocerca; species Schistocerca nitens. Next base: position 565,252,746 of record NC_064621.1, read on the forward strand.
CAATGCGAACAAGAGGTGATCTCATTCCATCACGCCGGTTGATACGCAAGTATAGCGATGACGAATACACGCTTCCAATGTGCGTTCACCGCGACGTCGCCAAACACGGATGCCGTCATCATGATGCTGTAAACAGAACCTGGATTCATCCGAAAAAATGACGTTTTGCCATTCGTGCACCCAGGTTCGTCGTTGAGTACACCATCGCAGGCGCTCCTGTCTGCGGTGCAGCGTCAGGGGTAACCCCACCCATGGTCTCCGAGCTGATAGTCCATGCTGCTGCAAACGTCGTCGAACTGTTCGTACAGATGGTTGTTGTCATGTAAACGTGCCCGACTGTTGACTCAGGGATCGAGACGTGGCTGCACGATCCGATACAGCCATGCGAATAAGATGCCTGTCATCTCGACTGCTAGTGATACAAGGCCGTTGGGATCCAGCACGGCGTTCCGTATTACCCTCCTGAACCCACCGATTCCATATTCTGCTAACAGTCATTGGATCTCGACCAACGCGAGCAGCAATGTCGCGATACGATAAACCGCAGTCGCGATAGGCTACAATCCGACCTTTATCAAGGTCGGAAACGTGATGGTACGCATTTCTCCTCCTTACACGAGGTATCACAACAACGTTTCACCAGGCAACGCCGGTCAACTGCTGTTTGTGTATGAGAAATCCGTTGGAAACTTTCCTCGTGTGAGCAGATTGTAGGTGTCGCCACCGCCGCCAACATTGTGTGAATGCTCTGAAAAGCTAATAATATGCATATCACAGCATCTTCTTCCTGTCGGTTAAATTTCGCGTGTGTAGCACGTCATCTTTGTGGTATGGCAATTTTAATGGCCAGTAGTGTAATAAAGTTACTAACCAATCTGCAGCTGAATTGATATGGGTAGGAAATGAAATTTATCGTCTGAGTACTAAATGATAAACAAATTAAGAATCACAAAGAGATTTATTTTTCCTGATGAAAACGTAAATCTGCAATTCACTGAAGAATCCTTTAATAGAACGGGGGCGTAAAATAGTGATGTTGTGAATAAGTAGTTGGCATGCTTTTTAAACCAGTACCTACCCTGAAATACTGAATATGGTAATGAATTATAAGTTAGTCAATCAACAGAGATACTGATAAACCCCGACTATGCGAGGATGCCGATCGGAAATGAGCTGTGAAAAAGGCACATGCAAAATTGTGGTTACTGTAGCGCCAAAATGAGAGCTTACGCTCCTTAGGGCGTTAGAGAAGAATTACAGGTCCTTATTACGCTGGTGCAGCAAATATTTTACCACGAATATCTCACGCAGTGTGAAGACAGCAAACAGCTGTCGGTTGGTGCAGCTGCTTATACCTCTGTACTGTTGGGCTCTCTGATGGTCGATGACAGAGGACAAAACCTGATGAAATAAACTCCGGAAGGAAATCTAAACTTCTGTCTGGATCACCATGGCAGTCTTACTCCTGAGTCTGCACAAGAGTATCTCCAGGAGGAGACACCATCAGTCCACCTATTCTCCCTGACGCTCCAGAGGGGCTCACTATCTCTTGCACAGCGCACCAACACTGAAAACTAGTGCTCTGCGACTCCACCACGCTCGAATGTTTCCAGTCGTAGGGGGCTACAGGTAAATGCGCCCATCATCTGTGATACGTGCACTTTCCAAAATCCCACCAAGCTGAATGGCATTATTTTTTGTACCCATGGCGGTCATTGCCTCCGATTTTCAGTAGGGCTCTCTGGCGTCACATCGCGTCTTCTTGGGTTTCCAAATCAACTGCCTGCATTTCGTGGGGCGCGTGTAAGCAGCCGTGGAAACCGCCGCCAAAACCGGACAGAATATCTACCCGATGCCAGGCGCCAATGTGTTGGGCTCCCCATGGCTTCAGACCTCAGAGTCTTAGTACCACTGAAAACAACACTACCACCTTGCGTCAGCAAGCGAAGCCCAGACAGCAAACATCACTGAAACATTTAATGCTGGCTCCAAAAATTCGCTCTCGCCGTCGCTTCATGACTAATACAATGGCCAACAACCGTAGCAGGTCGACCGCACTGAGGTACAGCCACACACTATTGTCCACTGCCCCTCGTATTCACAGAAAAGCCGGTCAAGCCCAACCTCACGTTCTTTTGCAACACTCGACGGAGGTGGCCGTCATTCAGTCCCAGCTGACCCACATGAGAAAAACAGAAGAGCAAGCAGTTGTCTCAACACTAGATAAAAATATCAGGAATAAATTCAGCGTCCTCATTTCCTTTTTCAGTTACAGCAATGACCTTTCTCGACCCTCCCCTAACGAGACACATTAATAGAACGATATAAAAAAATTGTGAAAAATGTAAGGCGGCAGGCCACAAGAGGCTTTTAATCTCTCAACGTATACAAAGCAGCTACGTATTTCAAAGTTTTAATTTCCTTTAAGATGGGCACCAGCATTCTGTATAACCCATTGCCATTCATGTGGCAGTCGTAAGATACCCTTAGCTGCGCCACTTGTGCTGATAGTTCGAGTGAAGCTGCCTACTGCCCAATGACTCTGTATAACGGTTCTGAAGGGAATGTCATGAAGCCTGTCCTTCAACCTATCAATCAAGTCGAGGGCACAAGAGATTAAGTCCTGGGTTCAAAAAATGGTTCAAGTGGCTCTGAGCACTATGGGAGTTAACATCTGAGTTAATCAGTCCCCTAGAACTTAGAACTACTTAAACCTAACTAACCTAAGGACATCACACATATCCATGCCCGAGGCAGGATTCGATACCTTCGACCGTAGCGGTCGCGCGGTTCCAGACTGTAGCGCCTAGAACCGCTTGGCCACTCCGGCCGGCTAAGTCCTGTGAGTGCAGTGGATAGTACAACACTTCCCAGGTCCATCGACAGAAGAGGCGTGTCAGAACTTTGCGCATATTCGGCCGTGCGTTGTTCAACAGAATAAGGTGCGGGCCCTGCAGAAAGTATTGCCGCTTCCTTCTCTTACTTGGTCACATGCTGTGTTCCACGAATAAAACATTAGGAAGAGAAATGACGTCAATTGCCTCAGCACTGGACCATTATTTTGTTCGATAATGCTCTTGTGCATATGGCGCAAAATTGTGACTGACTCGTTCGATCGAGGTAGCTGATAAGTGTGGCACAACCCACTACACTCCCAAGACTTAGGCCCTTGTCACTTCAACTTGATCGCTAAGTTCAAGGAAATAATTCACGGCGTTCGTTTCAGAACTGTTACAGATATTCGGATTTAGGTTATGACATGTTCGATATGCCTGCCATCATTAATCATGATGTAGCACAGACGAATAGTCAAATTTTGTATGACCCGCTGAAGTGTCGGGACACCGCTGCAGTCGATAACCTCCTGAATGGCTGTTTTGAGCTCAGAAATGGTTTGGGAGCTATTGCTGTACACCTTGTCTTTAATATAGCCCCACAAAAAGGAGTCGCATGTGTTCAGATCCAGAGAATATGGCGGCCAATCGTGGCCCATGCCAGTGGTATCTGGGCACCCCAGAATCAGAATGCGGTCCCCAAAGTGCTCCTCCAGGACGTCAAACACTCTTCTGCTTCGATGACGTCGAGTTCCGTCTTGCTCGAACCACATCTTGTCGAAATCAGGGTCACTTTGGATAACGGCGATGAAATCACGTACCGTTCGGTAGTCACCGTGCCATCAAGGAATATCGCACCGATTATTCCGTGACTGGACCTTGTATACCACACAGTCACATGTTGAGTGTGAATAGGCTTGTCGATCGCGAAATGCGGATTCTCAGCTCCTTAAATGCGCCAGTTTTGCTTACTGACGAACCCATTCAAAAGAAACTGGGCTTCGTTGCTAAACCAAACCATTCTAATTCCTTCCATGCCCCGCTACCAACTGTCCAGTTTTAACGCCCTAACGCAAACCGTTAAGAAATTATGACGATTTTATTTCATGTAGTTCAATAATTGCCACCCTGTATATGGTGATAACTACTTTGAAGGACACTGTACCATTTCGCGATAGACAGCTTGCGCCAGGTTCGAGGAACACATTTGATTCGCCCGCTAAACCCGCTGGGCAGAACAGGTAATAGGATTGTGGAAAGGGCCAAAGGTTGAGGTCAGTTTTATCTTCTAATTGTCATTTATTGTAATTTAATAACACTTTAACAACCAAAGCCGCACATAGCCGGACCTTTACCAAATGCAACTCTTTAACGGCGGAAGGCCTCCAAGTAAGAAATCTTAACAAATCAACAAAATAAAAATCCATTTAAGATAGCAATGAAATACATTTAAAAAACAGCAAACATTGCAAGTGCAAAAGAAATGGCTGAGGGCCACACATAAATTTCAAAATTTTAGAATATATTACCATAGAATTTTGAAGGCGGAAGGCCAGAATGTTTAACAACAAGAAATCTTAAAAATCAACACGATTAAAATGCAATTAAAGAGGCAAATCAAATAAATAAAAAGCATATCACGGCTACGTGGAAAGCCCTAAGGTTAAGCACACAGAACATACATATGCAAGGTGCAATGCTAATGGCTGAACGCCACAATTAAGTTTCGAAATTTTAAAATATATTACCATAATATTTTTAAAGACAGAAGGCGGCAATATTTAAGCGTGAAAGATAAATTTAAAAATGAATTTTGCAAAATTTTTAAGAAAATAAAAAATAACCATAAGCTGACAACAGATAATTAAACAACGGTGGCACTCAGAAGCCTCCAGCGAGGTGGGTCTGCCCTCGTTCACTTAGGCGAGACAGGTGGTGAGCCCAGCTATACTTGATCCGTCGCAACCCAACCAGGGAACAGCCACGGACCTGCCGACACAACGACTTGCTTCCCGTCAATCAGTACATGAGAACTGAAACCGGAAAGGTTACAAACATGATAATCCACAACGGAGCATGTATTAGCTGTCAAAATAACAGACCACGTTCGACAGCGACAACAGGTGAGGAAAGGACGCTGCCTGAAATCACGTCAGTGGCCAGGGGAGGTAAACGGAACACTAACAGCCACTAGGCAGAAAATTCCGCTGGTACTCTTGAATTTGAAACACGGTAACATAGTTAACTTCACTCAAAAGAAGACTGCTTGAATTTACGTCAGTGCGCAGGGCAGGTAACCAGAACACTAACGGCCACAAGACAGAAAATTCCACTGGTGCACTCGAATTGTACTCAACCAAGATAGTTAATTGCATCGCATGGAGGCTAAATTTCAGTAGTAGTAGAAACACTCTGAGTTGCTCACAGGAAAACCTCCCCAACAGCAACCACCGAAACGAACCACCACAAATTGAAGGGATGGGGCTTGGGTAGTTGAAACCACTACTCAACTTCGACGTCCTGGGGTCGGTGAACCACGAAGCTCGATCGGACAGCTCCACACACGCTCCGACACTGCGCAGGGGCTGCCAGCGGCCCCAGCCGACTGTACCGCGGAGGTAACTTCCCTCGACCGCAACAACCGACCGACTCCTGCCAGCACCCCCTGTAAAAGAAAGCCTGTCTACGTAGTGCGTGACGTCACAAGATGGCTACACACATAGTCCCTTCTTCAACAGTTTCACGGAACAGTGCTTGTGAATAGTCGTTCGGCGAGTTACGCGTCAGTTTAGTATTATAGTGAATGGTGTTCCTGCGTTAGTGTACGTGATTTGGTTGTTTAGTTTCTGTGCACTAAACTGGTGATCTGTTTTTCTTTGCTGTGAAAATTTCGTTGCCTGCAAAATGCCGTATCGTTGTTGTGTGCCGAATTGTAGAGGAAATTACGACGGTGGACCAAAAGTAACCGTGTTTAAATTTCCGGAGGATGAAGCAACGAGGAAGAAATGGTTGTCACGTATTCGCAGACATAACTTCACTCCTTCTTCAAGTTCAAGAGTAAGTATTTGTTTTGTTTATTTCTTAAAAGAGGTTAAGTGTGCTAACACAGAATAGGCACTTATGCAGTAAGGAAGGTCAGCGACATTTTGACTAATAGATCTTAACTGAATAAGTGCCGAACTAAATAGCGTTTCGTTTTCTTGCCCTGGCAATTCTACAGTTTAGCTGGTATAGGTTATATGAATTCTGTAAGTTCAACCAGTATAGCCTAAGCACAGTCATACTTACGTAGTTAAATATCTCAGTATATCTGTATACTTACTGTTTATGCTGCCTGTTGTTAGGAATAAAAGTCGGTTTATAATTAAGTACGTGCACTTAAGATACAGACGACTTTCGATGTATTCTGCTTCTGTATTTAGTGTTTCTTTTTGCTGTAAAAGTCTTTAGGAAGTTGCCTGTTCAAAAACAAGTAATGTGGTTTACCCAGAAATTGAAAATGAAGTAAAAACAGTGTCTCAGTCGCTTGTTTTTAATAAATTATTGGTGGGAATTTGAAGTCATTGCAAGGAATGTTACTATTAGGGAATATAGTAGGCTTTAGACTTAACAGTGAACCATAGACAGGAAAAATGAATGAGTACATGAATGGATTAACAGGCCATCACAAAATGCAAAGGGAGAAACTGTGAAAACATATAAAAAATACTTGTGGATTTTACAAATTCTTACTTTCTGGGTCTGGAATTTCAGATACATGCCAGTGACCTACACAGCTGTCTTATAGATACACAGCTACAGTACTTGAAAGCAATTGTGTGCTCATGTTTAGCCTAATAGGTAGCACATAAGTGGCAATGTATTAGTTCATCATACTGTCAGTTTTTATGTAAGTTATGAACTGATATCAAAAGCAAAACAGTGTCTATCTGATAAAAAGCACTACCTTTAAGTATTTCATAGTTCTAAAGGTTACACAGTGTGACAATTACTTTGTATTATTCTGTTACTGTGTCACAGTTGCTTCTATGGATTACACCTGTGTGAGTTTGGTGTCATCATGCTTTCTTGTGTCCGAGGTGTGTGTGTGGGGTGGGGGGTGGGGGGGAATAGAGCAAGACATTAAGCAAAAGTCCCACCCCTCTTGTGAATATATGAGCTTCAAGGCTAAATTATAAAAAAAATTGTCACTGTTATTGAATCATGCTACAAACATTAGTCAATGTTTGTAATTTTTGATGGGGAAAGTACTTTCTTCATTTCACCATCTCTTTAAGAGCTTGTTGCCATGACATGTAACTGCATGTGTTTTGATATTGAAGTGTTATTGTTTTATAGAGTTACTATGCCATGGCCACATTTATCACTTGAGTATTCTGCATTTTAGTTGGGAGTCTATTTGTATTTTAGAACTAGAAACTAACTTTATATTCATAAATTGTTTTCACACTATTAATATTGTCATCACATTCAGTTGTAAGCACAGTTTTCATTTTTTATTCATTTTTAATTACAGGTATGTCATGTTCACTTCCACAAGGATGATGTTATTTGGGAAACACAAATTGTGGATGAAAGGACTGGTCAGTTATTAAGAGCCCCCCTTCTCAAACCACGTTTGAGACCACATGCAGTTCCATCACTACTCCCAAACTGTCCTTCCTACCTTTCAAAGGAAGAAAGTAGACGTGAAGGGCCAGAGGAGAAAAAGCAAAGGCTTGAAAATGAGCAGTTAGCTGCAGCGTTACAATATAGTTTAGCATCACAGAAGGACTATGAAAACACTTTCAGCTTCAGTTCTTTAGAAGAGTTGATGTTGCGTACGAAGGAAGTGGATTTGCCCAACGAGTGGAGTGTGATCGAAAAACGCAGTGATTTTGTTTGTTTTTTAAAGATAATAAGAAATCCAGCACCATTAATCACACATTCTGTCGTTATAGATAGTAATTTAAATGTTTCATTGTTTAAGAAAGATGTACAAATTAAGACATTAGGAAAAAGATCTTTTCCTGTAATTGTAACCAATATCCATGAAATTGTCAGTGTACTGCAGGAGTTTTCAGACACAGATTGTGGGCACTCAGAAACTTCTATAGATAGTATTGTAGAGATAGTGAAAGACAGTCTAGGAGTGCTGAAAGACAGTTTACAGGAGAGTGAAAAGGAGATGGTAGACTTTATATATGAACAAGTTAGTCTCATAAATGTAAAGAAATTTAATCATAGGTTTAGTTCTACATTTATGATACTGTGTTGTTTGCTATTTTCCATTTCATCTCATGCTTAAAATTTTTTACGTAGCAGCTCATTAATGAAAATGCCACATCCAAGCACTCTGCGTAGGGTCTGCAGCAAATTTAATGTGAATCCATCTCACGAAAGGCTTGGGGGAAGTAATTTCCTGTCCTATGCAAGACAGAAATTTCAATACTTGAACAGCAATGATGTCAATGTTGTTTTGAGTGTAGATGAAATTCATCTAAATTCTTATTTGGAATATAAAGGAGGTAGTGTTTTGGGCATGTCATATAACTCGGAATGTGCTGCAAATTCAGCATTTGTATTTATGTTGCAGAGTGTCAAGTCTTTGTACAGGGATGTTGTTCACATTTTACCGGTGAAAACCATTTCATCTAATGCATTATACGATGTGCTACTGGCCATAATAAATGGCCTTGAACTAATAGGCTATAGGGTTTTTTGTGTGGTAACTGACAACAACAAAATCAATAGCAAAACCATGTCAATGTTTTCTCAATATAGTTTTTAAACATCCATCTGATCCTAATCGCCCACTTTTCTTTTTAATTGATGCCGTACACATTGTTAAATGCATAAGAAATGTGTGGCTGAACCAAAAAAATGATGGTAAAGATATGTTTTATCCTCAGTTTCCAGTTAGAAAAGAAGTGGAAGAAAATAAGTTTTCTGTAGCTTCTTTTAAAACACTGAAACAGATTTATGACATAGATTCCAGTTCTTTAGTAAAATATTGTCACACATTGTCTCTCAAATCACTTTGCCCTACATCATTAGAAAAACAGAGTATGAAACTAGTGCTGCAGATATTCAATCGACATGTGTCAGAGGGCCTTGAGGTAGCTAGTGATAAATTTGATTTGAGACATGCACCATCAACAGCAGAATACATTCGAATAATAACAAAATGGTTTGATGTCATGAATGTGAAATCAGTGTTTAAAGGGAAACACAAACAGAATCCTTATATGGATCCGTTGACAACTGATAGCGTTTCTATGCAATTTTTGCTAGATTTTCTAGACTGGCTTGATGTGTGGAAAGCAAAGGGTTTGTCAAGTGGGTTTCTCACAAAAGAAACATTTTTTGCTATTCAGCATACAACATATGCCGTGGTAGAGATTGCTCGATACTGTACTGAAGAGCTAGGTATGAGCTATTTACTGACAGCCAAGCTACAAACAGATGTGCTTGAGCGGCGTTTTGGAAAGTATAGACAGCTTGCAGGTTCCCAATACAATGTTTCAGTGACACAAGTCTATGAAGCAGAAAAGAAGCTTCGAATTCAAAGTGTAATGCCTTTAGTTTTATGTTCTCCTTCCTATGGCAATATCACAGTAGGGGCCATAAAAAATTTTATGTTTTCTGAAGTTGAAGAAACAGACACATTAGACATAGAAGTCAGTGTAACTCAAGACGATGTTCTTTCAGTGAAAGATATTGCAACGTCTTTAACTTTCATTGCAGGCTACTGTGCTCATGCAGTGATTAAGAAGCTGAAATGTGAGAGTTGCCTTAATGAAATTGTGATTGAAAAGGAGTTGCCAATAAACGAACATTTTAGTTTGATACAGAGACTTGATCATGGAGGACTAAAATACCCATCAGACACTATTTTAAATATGATTGTCTACACTTATATTGTCATCAGCAAACTTCTCAAAGAACATGAAAGAGATTTTCTTGCCTGTACGAATCAACGTGCTATTGCCTGTGCAGTAGCACTTGCTACTCTTCACGAAAATGACTTTTTATTATTTGATGGGGTATGCTGCAATGGACATTCATCCCAGGCAATAATGAAAAGTGTTGTTTGGGTTGGTGTCAATATATTTTTAAACAACTACTGTAAAAAGGTTAATGGAAAAAAAAGTTCAAAAAACACTCAGCGAAAACTGCAAACTCTTACAACATAATTTTGAAATCTTTATCTTAGATTCTTTTTAAATCATTAATACAAAACCTGTCATCAGTAATATTGCCACATCAACAAATGCCTCTTAAGCTGAACTAGTCAGATTAATCTGAAACTAGTCAAACTTACCAAATTGCAACTTATGGCTGAGAGTTTGTATAAATATTTTAATATACAGCTGCTAACAGCTATCAACACTAATATCCTAACGTGAAATTTTTATCAAAGAAATTAATCTTTAATATAAAGAATCTTACACTAATTCTTTCTCAGTTGAAGTTGGGTGGTGAATGATACATACAGGAGGGAGGGGAGGGGGTGTGGCAGGCAGAGAGGACCAATAGTAATCTTGTTATAGTATGTGAAACCTAAAAATCATTTCGCTTGCTTTTCCGAGTATGACTTAAACCACTTCTTTGCTGCATGCCTTATTCATAGTATTTCTAATTTGTGTAATAAAGTTATGTGGCCCAACATGGCACATGCCTTTGACAAAGACAAGACAATGCCATTTTGATCACCTTCCTTTATTATTTTGAGAAAAACTTACACAAACTGTGCTATAGCAGACTCCACTTTTTTTGCAAACAAGGTTAGTTTGTTTTGGTGATAAATGGAAGACAAGAGCAAAATTGCTCTATAGTTCTCTACATTCTCTGCAACACTTTTCTTTGTATACTGAAGTTATTACTTTAGCTTGTGATACATGTGAGAAATCTGCCAATTTGTAATGATTCATTAATTGTTACTGTTGAAAAAGCTACTATAGTATTTATGCATTCTTTAGGTAGACAAACTTCGATTTCACGTAGTGTTCGTGGTGTTCCTCTGTCTTCTACTACTGTCACTGTTATGAGTGCAGATGTGCATGCTGTGACAATTGCCCCTCTTTTTCTGAGTTTACTACTTTCTCTGCAGCTGTTATAACTGTTGTTCTCTCAACATTTTCTTATGTAGATCATGTTTGCATATATTTTACTACCAATACAAATGGAGAAGCTGGTGGGGGAGGGCTTTGCAGTACTTTCATGGCCTTTGTGTATAATGATTGGCAGGTCTCCTCATCTAATAGTAATGTAATTCTGGAACAGCTCTCACTTCTGTTACAAGCACTATTGAGTGCCACTAATCCTCAGGTTGACTAATTACTGAGCTCTTTAAATAGATGCTTGCTCTGTGCCATAAAGTGCCTTCTTGTTAGCTCATCTTTGCTGAGGAGAAAAAATCTGAGGTGGACTCTCAGGTATGCCCTTCTGTTGGCTTTTTGAATATATTTGTTTATAAAAGAATATTAAAAAAGCTTAAGCCTGTCACAATTGCTTATCACTCACCTAATCTAATTAATGTTAGCAGATCATATTCCAACACCACTTGACACATTTTTGCCACATAACATACACTTACAGTTGGTAATTACTTGCAATTTACAGGGTGACCTAATATAATGTCTATATGCATTGCCATTTTTCTACTACAGTGCTTTCATATGCATTCTTCCTACACAAAACTTTATGGTGCAGTGTTTTATTTGCATTCTTTTAGTGTCCCACTTAAAGACCTTCCATTACTACCCTGGAGATTATAAAATAGCAATTTAATAATTAATGTTGTTCAAAATTTATCATTATTATTCCTAAAATTATGAAACTTAAGTCTCAAGAATGTGGTTATTGTTAATGTTTGGCCTTGGTGTCCATAAGTCTTAATTATTTTGTCCCTACATAGTATTCATGCTGTACATCTATAATTTTCTATTGTGAACCACTATAATCTAAAATTTTTCTCATTCCATGTGTTAGTGATTGACAAGAGTGTATGGAAGATGAACAAAAGAAATAAATAAATTCATTCATACACAGAATTTTTATACTTAATTTGCATTCATTCATATCAGCATGGTCAGTAGATGAAACTTTTTTTCCACTTCTAAACAATTACCAGTATATATATTTTGGAATGATGATCTGTTAAAGTATTGCAACTAAATAGAGCTGAACCACCACCCCCACCCCTTTCCCCAAACTTACGGAAGGATGAAGTATCTAAGCCACTGGTGAGTGCAGCCCAAATGTGATGCCAAATGAAGGTAAGTGTTCATTTTTCACAATTATTTCATCACAGGTCACATCACGTCATAAAACTTCTCAACAGATGAAATGAAAGTTTACTTCGTAGTTGAAATTTATTTATGTGCAATTCATGCAAACAGTTTGTTTCAAAGTATATACTTCTTAGTACAGAAACATTCTTTCTTCAAAGGTATTCAGTTTAGAGCAGCGAAATTCTAACCTGGTAATCTGTATTTTGAGACCTCATGTAATTTCAATACATAATGGAAATTTAGTTAACTTACTGAGAAAAGAGAATTCATTGAAATTTGTATTGGCATACCAAAACTTTATGGCAATACCATTACATACTCATCTCAGGTCAGTGAGATTTTCTTAATGGAAAGAAAGTTTCTTAGGGAAAGGTGCACAAACTGAGAAGAGATATCATATCATTCATTAGAACTGCATTTTACTTAAAAAATATTAACAGGAGAAATTTCTTTAAATTTAAAAAAAGCATGAATACGAGGTTGCTGAAATGGTGGACTAAAACATATGTAGAACATGTCTTTCAGGGCAGTGTTAGTTTTTGAAACGACTCATACTATTGCTTATTACCAGTGCCTCTCTCTAGGGGGTGTTATAATTCGAACACTATTTGCCCAATTTTCGTGTTTCTTTTTTTAATTCACACGTATATCATCCAACCAGGTTTTAAAATAGATTTTGCTACATAAGGAATAAGCAGCGGCAATAACAGTGTCCTTAAAATGTTAGCTGCCAGTGTGCTACTTTGCAAATTGCTGTCCACACTATTAGACCTGCGTCAAAGTGATGCAATATTTAACTTAAAAAACATAACAAAAACCCTAATAGAAAGTCCGCGAGAGCATACGAGAATCTTTCGCGGGTGGCTTTCAATCAAAATTTTTGTCATTAAAAATCGTCTTACACAGGAGCTGCAAAACGGAAGAATGGTGAATGGTGGCCAGCCATAAAAGATAAATGTATACCGTTGCAGACGTTTATATTGGCCTTTTCGAGATTTACAATTTATACTACAGCACTTACAGTTTAGGAATGGTATTGGAAAAGAGCACACTGGTGGCAAACACTTGCACTTTGTGTAGCTGACGATCTTTGAACGGCTAACCAAACTGCCATCAAACAAGTCGTGACAATCCCCATTAAAGCAACTTTAAAATAAACTACAATGAAATGGGTCCATTCATTTGGGAGTTTTGATGCCTCAGATAATGAAAGTTATTACAGCCACTTTTTACGTCGGGGCTAAATGGTATGCAGAAATAAGTTACAGACAAAAGAACTGGGTCATTTGAGAAAGGAAATCTTGTAATTCATGAGAGAGGTATGTCAGATTTCTTTACGAATTTTCCTCGTGCGGTTTCCGTAACAGTCTTATTGCTGTGGCCAAACGGACTGCGAGCACCGGCACCAGACTACGTGCGTGACGTCACTGAGAGGGCGCGCAGGCTTTCCTCTATAGGGGGTGCTGCTCCTGCTCGTCCTTCCGCGACTGCTGCTCCTTCGCGACTGCACCGCTGGTCCGTCTCCCACTCACTTCCAGACACACGACGGCGGAAATGCTGGCTCGGACCCAACCACGCAGAGGAAACACGCCCACTGGCTAACCGACACCCCTGCACCAGGAAAGGAGCGACCCAAGTTCCACAAGATAATAACTGAAGGGACCCAGAAGCGCTCAGAGAACCAGTTACACGTATATATATACAAATAGTAAAACAATTACAATATATAAAGGCACAGAAATGTTATATATTCAGGTAACAAAATAAGGAAAAAAATTTGCAGTGCAATAGATGGAAATTGAAGGATATGCATTTCCGGCGTTACACCCTCACTGCTGCTCCGACCCGACTGCACTAGTGCCGCATTGCATCTCCCCGACTGGCAGGTCCGGACTGCGCTCCAGACGCGTTGCAACTGACTAAAGTGCGCGTCATTTATGTTGGCGGCCGAGTTTAGGTTCGTTCTGCGCATCTGACGTCACAAAACACAGTCAGCCAATGAACAGAGAACGACGTTGCCAGATCTCGACTGCAGTGCTTAGGATGGACGAGTGTCTTCAGTTTTAGAAACGATCAGTCATAAATAAAGTAATAGAACAAAAGCAATGTCTTGATAGCAGACTTTCTTTTACAGAAAGTTTTGAAAATGCATTCTTTATACCAATTGCTTCATATTCTATTAATTAATTAAACCAAACAAGCAATAAGACTCCTAATTGAGGCGATAGGTAGGAAAGGTGTTTGTATCAATCTCAGGAACCGCTTTTTCGCAATAAAGAACAGCGGTAATTGTTTATTTCCTATTGTACTTCGACGAAGCGTGAGTAATTCATAGTCATACCAACAGTGTTTGTCAGTATTTTGCGTGACGTGTTATAGTCCTCATTGCGTTCTGTAGTTAGAGGAGCAGCTTTAGCGTAATGGTTAAGGTGTTAGGCTTCTACACAAAACGTTATGAGTTCAAACCTTGCGCGCTGCTTAATATTTTCATTATTTAAAAACAATATCGAAGTGACTTACTTCACCAATTATATTCGTTTCAATGCATTTTTTTTTAATTTCTAGTGATTTGTCTCTTTATTAACGCTTTCGCTGCTGCAGACACGTGCTCCCCGCATTCCGCGCTGTGCGCGATGTTGTCATCACTGCACTGCTCGCCTGTGCAGACACATGGTGTTCCCACTGCTTTGACACACTTATCATTCGATTTCACAATAACTATTTGGCCCAAAAATTTGATTTTTACACGTCTTCTTGACTGATACCTTTCCCCCATAAATGACTTAATTTTGTTTCGATGTTCAACGCAGTTATTATGCAGCATTACATGTAGTAATTTTATATGAAATTTAGGTATCTTGTCCACATTTCGTTCTCAACATTGTGGCAACTAAAATCGACCATACGGAAAGTATACTCTATGGACTTTTACCTCTGCAAACTCTTCAAAATTTCGTGCAATGGTTTACAATATTTAATGCTGCATAATAACTGCATTTGTAGACTTAGAGAAAGCTTTTGACAATGTTAACTGGAATACTCTCTTTCAAATTCTGAAGGTGGCAGGGGTAAAATACAGGGAGCGAAAGGCTATTTACAATTTGTACAGAAACCAGATGGCTGTTATAAGAGTCGAGGGGCATGAAAGGGAAGCAGTGGTTGGGAAAGGAGTCAGACAGGGTTGTAGCCTCTCCCCGATGTTATTCATTCTGTATATTGAGCAAGCAGTACAGGAAACAAAAGAAAAATTCGGAGCCGGCCGGTGTGGCCGTGCGGTTAAAGGCGCTTCAGTCTGGAACCGCGTGACCGCTACGGTCGCAGGTTCGAATCCTGCTTCGGGCATGGATGTGTGTGATGTCCTTAGGTTGGTTAGGTTTAAGTAGTTCTAAGTTCTAGGGGACTGATGACCATAGAACTTAAGTCCCATAGTGCTCAGAGCCATTTGAACCATTTTTTTGAAAAATTCGGAGTAGGTATTAAAATTCATGGAGAAGAAGTAAAAACTTTGAGGTTCGCCGATGACATTGTAATTCTGTCAGAGACAGCAAAGGACTTGGAAGAGCAGTTGAACGGAATGGACAGTGTCTTGAAAGGAGGATATAAGATGAACATCAACAAAAGCAAAGCGAGGATAATGGAATGTAGTCAAATTAAATCGGGTGATGCTGAGGGAATTAGATTAGGAAATGAGATACTTAAAGTAGTAAAGGAGTTTTGCTATTTAGGGAGTAAAATAACTGATGATAGTCGAAGTAGAGAGGATATAAAATGTACACTGGCAATGGCAAGGAAATCGTTTCTGAAGAACAGAAATTTGTTAACGTCGAGTATAGATTTAAGTGTCAGGAAGTCGTTTCTGAAAGTATTTGTATGGAGTGTAGCCATGTATGGAAGTGAAACATGGACAATAACTAGTTTGGACAAGAAGAGAATAGAAGCTTTCGAAATGTGGTGCTACAGAAGAATTCTGAAGATAAGGTGGGTAGATCACGTAACTAATGAGGAGGTATTGAATAGGAATGGGGAGAAGAGAAGTTGGTGGCACAACTTGACTAGAAGAATGGATCGATTGGTAGGACATGTTTTGAGGCATCAAGGGATCACAAATTTAGCATTGGAGGGCAGCGTGGAGGGTAAAAATCGTAGAGGGAGACCAAGAGATGAATACACTAAGCAGATTCAGAAGGATGTAGGTTGCAGTAGGTACTGGGAGATGAAGAAGCTTGCACAGGATAGAGTAGCATGGAGAGCTGCATCAAACCAGTCTCAGGACTGAAGACCACAACAACAACAACAACAACAACTGCGTTGAACATCGAAACAAAATTAAGTCATTTATGGGGAGAAGGTATCAGTCAAGAAGACATGTAAAAATCTAATTTTTGGGCCAAATAGTTTTTGTGGAATCGAATGATAAGAGTGTCAAAGCAGTCGGAACACGACGTGTCTGCACAGGTGAGCAGTGGAGTGACAAAATCGCGCACAGCGCGGAATGCAGCGAGCACGTCTTTGTAGCAGCGAAAGGGTTAATGCGGCCGTGGTGGCTTTACTTCATGAACTGCGCGCTCCCCCCTAAACGTAAGCTTGCGAACTATGCTATACTATGGCGCTGCTTCTATTGGCGCGTGCGTCGTATGCAACTGGCAACGCAGCAATCTCCCGCGTCTGGGCGGGCATGCGCGAGCCGCCAAGATAAAAAAATTGAACTATAGCAGCCCGAAATCGAGAGCCGAACTCGCTGTCCGCATCTCACAACAGACAATAAATTAACGCCCTGAGCTGGAAGTACGTTAACAACAGGGTGTAAAATACATGATGGCGGGAACACGAGCCACACACGGCTCTACATTGTTTAGCACGAAGGGCGCGCGACGCGTTTGCTGCGACTGCCTTCAGATCGTTTTCCGGGTAGAGCCAGTGTGTGAAGCAGCACAGGCAGCTTACGTCTTTGGGGCAACAGGCTGGCTGTTTGTTCTGCCGTCCTTGTGGCTTCCTAGTTGGTATGGCTGAGCATCTACCAGACACGAGGAACCTTGACAGGAACGAGAGTGGACACACTATTGCTTTGGGCGACCAGTTCTGGAGGCGAGCGGTGGATAGTTTTCAGCCACACATCTCCTGGCGGCTCCAAGTTTTCCACTGTTTGGCATCGTACACTGGCCTTGTATGGGCGGTGACCTACTTTGAGTTCATTACTTCGGTGCCGAGACCACGCGACATTCATCAAGATTGATTTGCTCTCCACTGTGAGCTTAATAATTGTGACTGGTTCACATCATGTGTGTGTTTGTGCCCTGCTGCTTCTACGAGTATATCGAATTCGGTTCAGCCTTTTGTTCTTGTTTTCTGTTCCTACGTCTGTCCAGGCAATTTGAGAAGCGTGTCGTTCGTATCGAAGTATAATAGCTTACATTTGGTAACTTTCATAGATTTGTTATTTGATTGTATGCATACATCACTGGGGTTTTGTAAATTGGACGTTCAAAGCATTCTCTTATCTGGTACGTCGTGCACTAAATCGCCAATTTGGTTTATTTAGTTATTTGTAGGCCGAAAGTTTATGCGCCTTACTGGTACAAATCTTGCTGCACGTATTTTGGTGGGTTACACTTCCAATCCAAGCTTATGTTTACATAGGCGAGGTTCATCAGCCAACAGCTCGTGTCTTTCTTCCACCTATATTTTCCGTCCCGTGTGAGGGTTAAGTTTTTCTGTTTCCGCTTCATGGAGTGATTTGAAGCTGATTGTCGGTTGGTTGCCTTGGCCGGTTACGTTAATACCTTTTAGCCACTTATTGCAACTGTTTTGTACGCAATGCCAACGTGTAATTCTCTGTTCATCAGGCTGTCGTTGTATGCTTGTGCCTCAGGGCTTGCCTCAGTGGTTGTTTACAAAAGGAGTGTGGTGAGCACTGTATCGGACCTCTCCTAAGTAATTTCGGGTTCGTTTGTCCCGACTACATTTCCCGGCGTGTATTGGTTCCATATCGAAGAGTTTTAATTGTTTATGTTCCCTTTTACTGAACCCCTTTTAGGGCAAAAATCAATTATTTGTTGTATTTTAGCCGAAAAGTTCGAGAAATGTTTGTGGACTGCCTAGTGGAAGGCTGTTTCCTCAGAACCTTTGAAAAGATTGTTATGTAACTTCAACTGCTGAAATACACTCCCGGAAATTGAAATAAGAACACCGTGAATTCATTGTCCCAGGAAGGGGAAACTTTATTGACACATTCCTGGGGTCAGATACATCACATGATCACACTGACAGAACCACAGGCACATCGACACAGGCAACAGAGCATGCACAATGTCGGCACTAGTACAGTGTATATCCACCTTTCGCAGCAATGCAGGCTGCTATTCTCCCATGGAGACGATCGTAGAGATGCTGGATGTAGTCCTGTGGAACGGCTTGCCATGCCATTTCCACCTGGCGCCTCAGTTGGACCAGCGTTCGTGCTGGACGTGCAGACCGCGTGAGACGACGCTTCATCCAGTCCCAAACATGCTCAATGGGGGACAGATCCGGAGATCTTGCTGGCCAGGGTAGTTGACTTACACCTTCTAGATCACGTTGGGTGGCACGGGATACATGCGGACGTGCATTGTCCTGTTGGAACAGCAAGTTCCCTTGCCGGTCTAGGAATGGTAGAACGATGGGTTCGATGACGGTTTGGATGTACCGTGCACTATTCAGTGTCCCCTCGACGATCACCAGTGGTGTACGGCCAGTGTAGGAGATCGCTCCCCACACCATGATGCCGGGTGTTGGCCCTGTGTGCCTCGGTCGTATGCAGTCCTGATTGCGGCGCTCACCTGCACGGCGCCAAACACGCATACGACCATCATTGGCACTAAGGCAGAAGCGACTCTCATCGCTGAAGACGACACGTCTCCATTCGTCCCTCCATTCACGCCTGTCGCGACACCACTGGAGGCGGGCTGCACGATGTTGGGGCGTGAGCGGAAGACGGCCTAACGGTGTGCGGGACCGTAGCCCAGCTTCATGGAGACGGTTGCGAATGGTCCTCGCCGATACCCCAGGAGCAACAGTGTCCCTAATTTGCTGGGAAGTGGCGGTGCGGTCCCCTACGGCACTGCGTAGGATCCTACGGTCTTGGCGTGCATCCGCGCGTCGCTGCGGTCCGGTCCCAGGTCGACGGGCACGTGCACCTTCCGCCGACCACTGGCGACAACATCGATGTACTGTGGAGACCTCACGCCCCACGTGTTGAGCAATTCGGCGGTACGTCCACCCGGCCTCCCGCATGCCCACTATACGCCCTCGCTCAAAGTCCGTCAACTGCACATACGGTTCACGTCCACGCTGTCGCGGCATGCTACCAGTGTTAAAGACCGCGATGGAGCTCCGTATGCCACGGCAAACTGGCTGACACTGACGGCGGCGGTGCACAAATGCTGCGCAGCTAGCGCCATTCGACGGCCAACACCGCGGTTCCTGGTGTGTCCGCTGTGCCGTGCGTGTGATCATTGCTTGTACAGCCCTCTCGCAGTGTCCGGAGCAAGTATGGTGGGTCTGACACACCGGTGTCAATGTGTTCTTTTTTCTATTTCCAGGAGTGTATTATCTTGCTTCTCTTATTAAAATTGCTGTAAATATTTAGACAACAGTAACCAAAGACACAAGTACTCGTATATTTTTGGAAAGAGAATAACATTTGTTGTAGATCTAAAGTTCATACCTCATGTTTTCATGAATGCCTTTCGAAGAGTTGAAAGCAAGTATTTGAATCAACACTATTGACTTTCGTTATTTAATCTCTGTGAAATATTTAATAAATTGTTGATCGATTGTCAGTAATTGTTTGAGTAAATTCATTTAAATTAACAGTTTCGTTGTAATATGTCGGTATCCTGTTTGCCTAATTAATAAAATTATGTTGTTGGCAAGTGTTAATAAGAATCTTCATACGAATGATGCTCAACCCTTATCTGACCCGGTCCTTCGACTCCAAGGCAACTTTATGCTGGTAATGCGAGCTAGACAGTAAAACTCTGAAACATTTATTTATTTTGTGTAATTTCGAAATAAAACGTTGTTACTATTCAGTTCCAATACTCTTATATCTGATTGTTATAGAAGTATCAGTAATCAAATAGATATGTACAAATTTGTCAACCTTCTCATGGCAACCGGAGTACTTGGTGTGTCATTTTGCTCGAAGCAAACGATGGGTCCACTGTTTGCTCCTCCACTCCGTAGTCGAGTCAGTAGATGAACAGGCACCCCTCATGTTGAAGATGTAGCCACACTTCCCTTGGCCTACCCTAATGCAGTTCAGCTTTGACCAGGTTTTGCACTGTAGCTCGAGTCCCTGAATCTTCCTTGTTTGATCTTGAACCATGTGAGCATTGTTGGGTGGATGTTCGGGTCATTTAGAGATCACGTCGAAGAAACTGGAACGTCCTGAATCAGGCCAGGTGATTCCAGACGAGTCGTTAGTGCATATTGTAGGGCATCGTATGAGGGAGAGATCTTAAGAGAAGACATTGTCTTAAGCAAGTTTTTCTTAGCTACTTTCCTGTTTATCAGAGAAACTCCCCATCGCATCTCCCACAGATTTAGTGGCAAAATGACACAGTGGATACCCCGTCGAAAACTGAACACAAATCAAGCTTGCAAACAGGAAGAATCTGTGCTGCATTGTGAAAAAGAAGCAAAATAGAAGCAGTGGAGGTGCAAATTCATGCTACGCAACATCGAGAAAATTATTATAGCCACCGCGACGTGACTGTGTGGTCACAGAGTCGGACTGTGAAGCGGAAGATCCCTGCTGAAACCCCGTAGTGCCTTTTTTTTATTTCTACAAACTAAGGAAGTGTGAGTCTGGTCGTTGACGTGTCTGTTCTCCTTCTGTAATCTTCGCAATTGTCATACTATTATTAGCTTACTGAACACGAGTCATGTGGTAAGAATACATTATCGTCGTAAGTAAATGTGCGAAAAGTGAGAGCAGGCTAGATACCTCACAAATAAACGGGTGTGAACTATGTTACAACAAAGGATTTCAAGAGTCAAAACTACCGAAACGAAACGCTAGAGACTTAATATGTGATACTTGTGTAGAACGAATAGGAGATACGGAAGTCTGGAGGTCCCTTTCTTACAGCTCGCTGTTGCAGACGGAAGTTACACCACGATACAGACACAAATTTGAATACAACCAACAGACATGTCAATGACCGGACGGATAGTTTATAATTCTGTGACAAAAATGGGGCACGAGGGAAATTTGAACCCAAGCCTTCTCCTTTGCAATCCAACACCGTCTCCACATAAGCACGACGGCGTTGGTATTCAAATGAGGTCGATATTGTACATCTTGAATTTAGACCGTGCACTGTTTCTATTTTGCGTATTTTTTCACAGTTCAATACACCGTCTTCATGTTTTAAAGTTTGATCTGTGTTCAGTTTTTGAAGAGCTATTCACTGGACCATCTGCTGGGGAGGGGGGGGGCTGCGATGTTAAGTTTCCCTTGTTAGAGCTTTTGGAGCATTGTTAAATTGTTAACTAGTACACGTTACCATTGAATCTGAGTAGACCGAACAGTACAGTATCTCTGGTGACTTCATTAAGATGTGCATCAATTTTCGTCATGTGGGCGCTGTCTTCTACATGTACATCTACATACATACTCCGCAATCCACCATACGGTGCGTGGCGGAGGGTACCTCGTACCACAACTAGTATCTTCTCTCCCTGTTCCACTCCCAAACAGAACGAAGGAAAAATAACTGCCTATATGCCTCTGTACGAGCCCTAATCTCTCTTATCTTTGTGGTCTTTCCTCGAAATGTAAGTTGGCGGCAGTAAAATTGTACTGCAGTCAGCCTCAAATGCTAGTTCTCTAAATTTCCTCAGTAGCGATTCACGAAAAGAACGCCTCCTTTCCTCCAGAGACTCCCACCCTAGTTCCTGAAGCATTTCCGTAACACTCGCGTGATGATCAAACCTACCAGTAACAAATCTAGCAGCCCGCCTCAGAATTGCTTCTATGTCCTCCCTCAATCCGACCTGATAGGGATCCCAAACGCTCGAGCAGTACTCAAGAATAGGTCGTATTAGTGTTTTATAAGAGGTCTCCTTTACAGATGAACCACATCTTCCCAAAATTCTACCAATGAACCGAAGACGACTATCCGCCTTCCCCACAATGCCATTACATGCTTGTCCCACTTCATATCGCTCTGCAATGTTACGCCCAAGTATTTAATCGACGTGACTGTGTCAAGCGCTACACCACTAATGGAGTATTCAAACATTACAGGATTCTTTTTCCTATTCATCTGCATTAATTTACATTTATCTATATTTATAGTTAGCTGCCATTCTTTACATCAATCACAAATCCTGTCCAAGTCATCTTGTATCCTCCTACAGTCACTCAACGACGACACCTTCCCGTACACCACAGCATCATCAGCAAACAGCCGCACATTGCTATCCACCCTTACCAAAAGTTCATTTATGTAGATAGAAAACAACAGCGGACCTACCACACTTCCCTGGGGCACTCCAGATGATGCCCTCACCTCCGATGAACACTCAACATCGAGGACAACGTACTGGGTTCTATTACTTAAGAAGTCTCCGAGCCACTCACATACTTGGGAACCAATCCCATATACTCGTACCTCAGTTAGGAGTCTGCAGTGGGGCTCCGAGTCAAACGCTTTCCGGAAGTCAAGGAATACGGCATCCGTCTGATACCCTTCATCCATGGTTCACAAGATATCATGTGAAAAATGGGCGAGTTGCGTTTCGCAGGAGCGATGCTTTCTAAAGCCGTGCTGATGCATGGGCAGCAACTTCTCTGTCTCAAGGAAATTCATTATATTCGAACTGAGAATATGTTCGAGAATCATGCGACAAACCGATGTTAAGGATATTGGTCTGTAATTTTGAGGATCCGTCCTTCTACCCTTCTTATACAGGGTGTTACAAAAAGGTACGGCCAAACTTTCAGGAAACATTCCTCACACACAAATAAAGAAAAGATGTTATATGGACATGCGTCCGGAAACGCTTAATTTCCATGTTATAGCTCATTTTCGTTTTGTCAGTATGTACTGTACTTCCTCGATTCACCGCCAGTTGGCCCAGTTGAGGGAAGGTAATGTTGACTTCGGTGCTTGTGTTGACATGCGACTCATTGCTCTACAGTATGCAGCATCAACAGATTAGTGTTCATCACGGACGTCGTTATGCAATCAGTGCAATGTTTACAAATGCGGAGTTGGCAGATGCCCATTTGATGTATGGATTAGCACGGGGCAATAGCCGTGGCGCGGTACGTTTGTATCGAGACAGATTTCCAGAACGAAGGTGTCCAGGCAGGAAGACGTTCGAAACAATTGATCGGCGTCTTAGGGAGCACGGAACATTCCAGTCTATGACTCGCGACTGGGGAAGACCTAGAACGACGAGGACACCTGCAATGGACGAGGCAATTCTTCGTGCAGTTGACGATAACCCTAATGTCAGCGTCAGAGAAGTTGCTGCTATACAAGGTAACGTTGACCACGTCACTGTATGGAGAGTGCTACTGGAGAACCAGTTGTTTTAGTACCATGTACAGCGTGTGCAGGCACTATCAGCAGCTGATTGGCCTCCACGGGTACACTTCTGCGAATGATTCATCCAACAATGTGTCAATCCTCATTTCAGTGCAGTTGTTCTCTTTACGGATGAAGCTTCATTCCAACGTGATAAAATTGTAAATTTTCACAATCAACATGTGTGGGCTGACGAGAAACCGTACGCAATTGTGCAATCGCGTCATCAACACAGATTTTCTGTGAACGTTTCGGCAGGCATTGTTGGTGATGTCTTGATTGGGCTTCATGTTCTTCCACCTACGCTCAATGGAGCACGTTATCATGATTTCATACGGGATACTCTACCTGTGCTGCTAGAACATGTCCCTTTACAAGTACGACACAACATGTGGTTCATGCACGATGGAGCTCTTGCACATTTCAGTCGAAGTGTTCGTACGTTTCTCAACAACAGATTCGGTGACCGATGGATTGGTAGAGACGGACCAATTCCATGGCCTCTACGTTCTCCTGGCATCAACCCTCTTGACTTTCATTTATGGGGGCATTTGAAAGCTCTTGTCTACGCAAACGCGGTACCAAATGTAGAGACTCTTCGTGCTCTTATTGTGGACGGCTGTGATACAATACGGCATTCTCCAGAGCTGCATCAGGGCATCAGGGATTCCATGCGACGGAGGGTGGATGGATGTATCCTCGCTAACGGAGGACATTTTGAACATTTCCTGTAACAAAGTGTTTGAAGTCACGCTGGTACGTTCTGTTGCTATGTGTTTCCATTCCATGATTAATGTGATTTGAAGAGAAGTAATAAAATGAGCTCTAACATGGAAAGTAAGCGTTTCCGGACATATGTCCAAAGAATATATTTTCTTTCTTTGTGTGTGAGGAATGTTTCTTGAAAGTTTGGCCGTACCTTTTTGTAACACCCTGTATACAGGCGTCACCTGCACTTTTTGCGCTTCCCACGGCGGAGCGCAAGATTCACCAGCAGAAGACACCCAAGAGCGAATGTAGCAGAGCGTGGAGTATTGACATGGAAAAATAGTAACAAACTATTGACACCCAGTGCTTTCCTCCGGATGTGAACCTTTTACTCGCGGCTGAGCGGATCTGCGAAGCATCCCGTCCTATGGAGCCGGGCGAAAGCTGTCGGTGGAGGAGGCGGCCGCGGCGTCGCGAGGTGACAGGTTTGCCGTCTCGGCCAGGAGAGCGGCGGCAGCCGGGCACGGCCACGCCAGGCCAGGTGTCCGCAAGAAACACGCCGAGGAGCGGGTCGGCCGCTCGCGCCGTGTCGCTGCGCCGCACCTCACACCTCGCGGCGGCCGCGCACCGCAGCCGGACAGCCGGACTGGTTCTGCGGCGCAAAAACCCGGTGGTCTGAGCGCCGCTGCCGCCGCCGTGTCGCAGCCTCCGGTTAAACGTTCCGAGGGGAAAGCCGAGCCGCTCGAGAAATCCCTGCCCCAGCACAGTGTCAACACGACTGTCACTGCCGAGACCAGGTCCCGCTACACAGCTCGCAACAACTTTTGGTACGGCCCTGCATAAAAGGAAGCACATCGTATGTGAGTAGTGGATGATTCATCTTTAGCCAGGTCATCCAAAATACAGGCTGTTTTAAAAAGAATGTCACATACTCCTACAGGAGGAACTATTAGTCTAAACTAGAAAAAGAGTTCCAATCGGTACGCAGAGGACAGCATGTTGAAACGGTACAGTAGTTGACATCTTGGGTTGTCGGGTGTTCTGCCGGATATCAGCGTCGTACTTGCACGATATTTCGGTCACGTGGCTCGTAACCTTCATCAGGTGCGACCTGAGACTGCTCCTCGAGTAGAGATGGGGCCCCTCCACGCCCGCACCAACGTGGTGACCAACCCAAAAGTTCTACTGTGACCTCCGTAAAACATGTTAGTTATCTAGTAAGTGGATCACAGGATGCTGGGCTGTGATGTTGTCCGTGCGTCTGGGTAAGGCTACGCATTAACACGGTCCATCAGGTGATAGATAGTGGACGAAACGCGAGTGAGGGTAGCGATTTGAAGAGCAGAGGGAAAAAAGTGCCATGGCTCGTGCCGTGGGAAAAAAACCTCTGCGACAGTGGGATGGGTAGTAAGAGCAGTAGTGGCTTACTAGCTGCGATGGCTCATGCAAGGTTGGATTTGTTAGTATGGGCATCATGCATCATTACCGTGACAAGCGATGGCGATGTATCCCAGTGGCTGCAGCTGCTACATTCCTGGAACAATCAAGATCGTTATACATTAGTGGGAGATCGGCCATAGATCGTCTCACTGTGTGGGGGATGTGTGGAGCTTGTTTGCATGCGGTGTACGGTACGGCTTCCCTGTGTGGTGCCAGTTATTCGGCAGTGTATTTCAGCTGGATATCCAGTAATAGCGTCTGATTAACAGGGGCTCGCCTGTGCCGTTATCTTTGCGTATGCTTGGCCATAGATGTTATGCCCTTGCAAGTATGTCTTTTGGTCTTTTATGTTTCCATCTATGGTTGTGGTCGTAGTTCCCCAGATTCAGAATAAACGGGTTCTGCGAATGTCTGGAGTTTCTGTATAGTCTTGTGGTGAGTTTGTGGATTACCTCCGTGAGATTCTCAAGTCGGTATTCCCGGTGAAGGTCCGCGATGCGTGTGTATCGTGGAGCATTGCTTATGATTTTGAGTACTTTGTTTTGTATGAGCTGCAGACGGCGCAGGCGTGTAGGCGCAGCGTATCCCCGCCATTAGTACTCAAGCTGCTCCTCGAGTGGGCCTGGTCCAGTATTTATGCCTATGGCCTTCCCCCTCCACCAACGGCTGCAGGCGCTTCCTCTGTGGTCCGCGCCCATTCCCTGCGACCTGCTGGAGCGTTGCTGCTCCGTTTTCCGTCCGCTGCGGTTCTAGGTGTTCCCTCTGCGGTCCGCGCCCACCAACCCCGCTCCTGGGGGTTTCATCTACGGTCTGGGGTACCAAGCTTTCCCCCTGCGGTCCGCCCCCGCTCACCACGACCTGTTGGAGCGTTGCCGCTCCGTTTTTCGTCCACTGCGGCTCTGGATGTTCCCTCTGCGGTCCGCACCCACCAGTCCCACTTCTGGGTGTTCCATCTTCGGTCTGGTGCTCCTGGCAGTCCGTCAGGGGCTCGTTTTCCATCTCCATGTCTCTGGTTCTTCTGTTTGTGCAGTGTTGCAGCTGGCCCCGTTGCTCCTTTAACAATTCCAGAGCCGGATCCCACGCTCTGCTTAGCTGGTACCCTGTGTCACGGTTCATAAGTTCGTCAGCCATTTTAATTTCTATCGATTCTCTTATAACACTGTCCCAAAATCTGGGTGTTTGTGCTAGAATCCTGGTATCCTCATACTTCATGGCATGATCTAGTTCTAGACAGTGTTCAGCAATGGCTGACTTAGTCACCTGTCTTAACCCAGTGTGCCTCTAATGTTCTTTGCACCTGATCTCCACAGTTCTTGTCGTCTGGCCAATGTAGGACCTGCCACATTGACAAGGTATATTGTAAATCCCTGCTTTTCGTAACCCCAGGTCGTCTTTGACACTCCCCAGCAGTCCCCCAATCTTGTTGGATGGACAGAAAACACACTTGATATTGTGTTTACGGAGGATCCTACTGATTCTGGCAGAAATAGAGCCAGCATAGGGCAGATATGCCACCTTCTTTGTTTCATCTTGGTCTTCTTCAGGAACCTGTGGTATGGAGGCTGGTTGGAGTGCCCTCTCACTTTGTCTGTCCGTGTATCCATTCTTGGAGAAAACTGCTTTGAGACGTTCTATCTCTATAGGTAGATTCTCTTGGTCTGACAGAGCATGTGCTCTGTGGACCAAAGTCTTCAGAACCCCATTCTTCTGTGCAGGGTGGTGACAGCTGCTGGCCTGCAGATATAAATCAGTGTGTGTTGGTTTTCGGTACACACTGTGGCCAATTGATCCATCTGCTTTCCTCTGGACTAGTACATCCAGAAATGGCAGCTGGCCATTCTTCTCCAGTTCCATGGTGAACTTTATATTAGGGTGGCATGAGTTAAGATGTTCAAGAAACTCATTGAGCCTGTCCATTCCATGTGGCCAGATCACGAAGGTGTCATCCACATACCTAAAGAAGCATGTGGGTTTAAATGTGGCTGTCTCCAATGCCCTCTCCTCAAAACTCTCCATAAACATGTTGGCAACCACAGGGGACAGTGGGCTGCCCATAGCTACACCTTCAGTTTGCTCGTAATATTGGTTTCTGTACAGGAAATACGTGGATGTCAGTGTATGACTGAACAGGTCCAACAGAGCACCGTCAAATTTCTCTGCAATCAGCTCTAGTGAGTCCTTCAGTGGGACCCTGGTGAACAGCGATACCACATCAAAACTGACCATGATGTCCGAATCTGTGATGTGCAGTTGCTTGAGGCGTCGCAGGAAATCTTCTGAGTTGCGGATGTGGTGAATACATTTGCCCACATATGGAGACAGGAGACCTTTCAAGTACTTGGCTGTTGTGTACGTAGGTGCCCCAATATTACTGACAATTGGACGTAGGGGCACGCCCTCCTTGTGTATTTTAGGCAGACCATACAGTCTAGGTGGCACTGGCGCTTTCTCCCGTAGTTGTCTGATGATCTTATCAGGCATCCCTGTTTCCTTCAAGAGAGCAATAGTCTTCTTGGCCACCTTGTCCGTTGGGTCACACTCCAGAATTCTGTACGCAGGGTCCTCCAGAAGTTGGCGTACTTTCTCATCATAATCCACCCGCTGCAAGATGACAGTGGAGTTCCCTTTGTCTGCTGGCAGTACCACAATGCTGTTGTCTTCCCAGAGTTTCTTCAGTGCAAGCCTCTCCTCGGTTGTGATGTTCGACTTCGGCGGCCTGGCCTTGGTGAGGGCCCTGCAGGTCTCTCGGCGGACTTCCTCTGCCACATTAGGTGAAAGTGTGGCTGCAACTTGCTCTACTGCACTGACGAAACCTGAAATGGGTACATTTCTAGGGGTCGTAGCAAAGTTGAGACCCTTGCTGAGTACCTTTAAGGTTGTATCATCAAACTGTATGCCACTCAGATTCGTCACAGTGCGTGTCTCTTCCATCTGCTGTGCTTTCTTACTCATGCGGTCAAACTTTGCAGATTGGCAAGATGAGGCATTCCTTCTAGCACACTCAGCTAAAGACCAGGAGGCACGGTCTACCCAATCCCAATCTTCTCTTGTTAAGGAGGCTGCCATGTACAGATGAATGTGTAACAGCTCCCTGGCCACACCATCTAACCTATGGCGCATATCTCGAATCCTCTCTCTCACCAGTGCCATGCTGGCTCTGCGTTTTATCTTGTTCGCCGCTCTGGAGTTGATGTGATGTTTAATTCTGGCAAATACTGGTACCACTTCTCCATCTCGACACCTCAGCAAAAAACTGAGAGAACTCAGCATCTTCCCTTTCTTCTGCCGAAGCTTGTCCAGCTTCTTGATATTCGGATACATCTCCTCCCCGTAGAGACTTTTCATGTAACTCTTCAGGCTTTCCCGGCGTTCTAATGACATCTTGGGTTGTCGGGTGTTTTGCCGGATATCAGCGTCGTAGTTGCACGATATTTCGGTCACGTGGCTCGTAACCTTCATCAGGTGCGACCTGAGACTGCTCCTCGAGTGGGCCTGGTCCAGTATTTATGCCTATGGCCTTCCCCCTCCACCAACGGCTGCAGGCGCTTCCTCTGTGGTCCGCGCCCATTCCCTGCGACCTGCTGGAGCGTTGCTGCTCCGTTTTCCGTCCGCTGCGGTTCTAGGTGTTCCCTCTGCGGTCCGCGCCCACCAACCCCGCTCCTGGGGGTTTCATCTACGGTCTGGGGTACCAAGCGTTCCCCCTGCGGTCCGCGCCCGCTCACCACGACCTGTTGGAGCGTTGCCGCTCCGTTTTTCGTCCACTGCGGCTCTGGATGTTCCCTCTG
Organism: Schistocerca nitens; assembly: GCF_023898315.1. NCBI lineage: Eukaryota > Metazoa > Arthropoda > Insecta > Orthoptera > Acrididae > Schistocerca > Schistocerca nitens. Next base: position 565,282,367 of record NC_064621.1, read on the forward strand.
CGGTCCGCGCCCACCAGTAGTTTCCGATCTATAAGAAGCAGGTTTCGCTGCTCGCTCGCACCCAGAAATATAAACAGAGGCGGCTCCGCAGCCAATTTTATTACACGACGCGGCCGGTCGCGGGTGCAACAGAACCTATGTGGACGGGTGGAACGAAATGTGTCAGGCTACATAATACGTATTTATATCTGACGTGTATTATGCATTTCTTGTACGTGAATGTGAATCTGCACATGAACTTTCCTAATCCTCCTCACACCTTTCCGTAAAGCGTGGCCAAATCTTAGTTGGGAAGTAGTTCTGTAGAATAGTAGTGCCAAGCTCACTCCTGGGTAGGGGATCAGAGAGACATCACAGGCAGGTAAAAGTCAAAGACGTTCCAGTGTCACAAGATATGGAGTGGAGAGGTTGGTTACGGGCAAGTGGTTCGACCATCCCCTCCACAGGGGCCCAGGAAGACCTACGGGTGCCCGCCATATTCAAGAGGTGTGTTACAGAGCCGGCCGAAGTGGCCGTGCGGTTCTAGGCGCTACAGTCTGGAACCGAGCGACCGCTACGGTCGCATGTTCGAATCCTGCCTGGGGCATGGATGCGTGTGATGTCCTTAGGTTAGTTAGGTTTAATTAGTTCTAAGTTCTAGGCGACTGATGACCTCAGAAGTTAAGTCGCATAGTGCTCAGAGCCATTTGAACCATTTGTGTTACAGAAGACGGGTAAGTGAGCAGACGTGCCCTCAGTGCGTCTGTCTCAATGTTCACGCATGTAAGAGAGGTATTTGAATATTTGTACTAATTCTTTTATTTCCAGCTTCGGATTGTGTAATGAAATAAATGTTCTCGTTTAATTTCGGAACTTTCACCCCCTGTGTTAAGGTATCTGGTCCCCAGTTTGCCCGTTATCCTCCTCACATAGTGGATGTCCCATGTGAAATATTGGGAGACTTTGTTGGTATATACACTCCTGGAAATGGAAAACAGAACACATTGACACCGGTGTGTCAGACCCACCATACTTGCTCCGGACACTGCGAGAGGGCTGTACAAGCAATGATCACACGCACGGCACAGCGGACACACCAGGAACCGCGGTGTTGGCCGTCGAATGGCGCTAGCTGCGCAGCATTTGTGCACCGCCGCCGTCAGTGTCAGCCAGTTTGCCGTGGCATACGGAGCTCCATCGCAGTCTTTAACACTGGTAGCATGCCGCGACAGCGTGGACGTGAACCGTATGTGCAGTTGACGGACTTTGAGCGAGGGCGTATACTGGGCATGCGGGAGGCCGGGTGGACGTACCGCCGAATTGCTCAACACGTGGGGCGTAAGGTCTCCACAGTACATCGATGTTGTCGCCAGTGGTCGGCGGAAGGTGCACGTGCCCGTCGACCTGGGACCGGACCGCAGCGACGCACGGATGCACGCCAAGACCGTAGGATCCTACGCAGTGCCGTAGGGGACCGCACCGCCACTTCCCAGCAAATTAGGGACACTGTTGCTCTTGGGGTATCGGCGAGGACCATTCGCAACCGTCTCCATGAAGCTGGGCTACGGTCCCGCACACCGTTAGGCCGTCTTCCGCTCACGCCCCAACATCCTGCAGCCCGCCTCCAGTGGTGTCGCGACAGGCGTGAATGGAGGGACGAATGGAGACGTGTCGTCTTCAGCGATGAGAGTCGCTTCTGCCTTGGTGCCAATGATGGTCGTATGCGTGTTTGGCGCCGTGCAGGTGAGCGCCACAATCAGGACTGCATACGACCGAGGCACACAGGGCCAACACCCGGCATCATGGTGTGGGGAGCGATCTCCTACACTGGCCGTAAACCACTGGTGATCGTCGAGGGGACACTGAATAGTGCACGGTACATCCAAACCGTCATCGAACCCATCGTTCTACCATTCCTAGACCGGCAAGGGAACTTGCTGTTCCAACAGGACAATGCACGTTCGCATGTATCCCGTGCCACCCAACGTGCTCTAGAAGGTGTAAGTCAACTACCCTGGCCAGCGAGATCTCCGGATCTGTCCCCCATGGAGCATGTTTGGGACTGGATGAAGCGTCGTCTCACGCGGTCTGCACGTCCAGAACGAACGCTGGTCCAACTGAGGCGCCAGGTGGAAATGGCATGGCAAGCCGTTCCACAGGACTACATCCAGCATCTCTACGATCGTCTCCATGGGAGAATAGCAGCCTTCATTGCTGCGAAAGGTGGATATACACTGTACTAGTGCCGACATTGTGCATGCTCTGTTGCCTGTGTCTATGTGCCTGTGGTTCTGTCAGTGTGATCATGTGATGTATCTGACCCCAGGAATGTGTCAATAAAGTTTCCCCTTCCTGGGACAATGAATTCACGGTGTTCTTATTTCAATTTCCAGGAGTGTATTTGGCCAACGCAATTCCGTCTTGCCTGTAGAAATGTGCATGCTGATTAGTATGTAATATACCCGAGCTATAAGTTGTAAAATTGTAATGTCTGTAAACTGGAACAACTGCTGCAATCGCTGTAAAGTCGAGTGATAATGTTTAAAATAAATAGGTAATCAATTGTCATCAATCTTTAACATACCTTAAAAATCACAAAGAAGTCAAGTTAAAGGAATTCATTTAAGATAAAAGGTACAGAATGCAGGGACCCACACATCAGCGTGTGAACCCTCCAGCCCCTAGCCTAGTATCGTACAGAAAGGGCACGCTCTCTAGGTAGCGCTCTCAAGCTCCCCTCCCCAGTTATCCGTTGCGCAATTTTCGTTCAGGACTTAACGACATCAACTTTCATCTGGCTTCCATAGGCTAGGAGGTTAGACGGGAATCTTTCAATGTGTACCCAGTATGTTCCACAACGCAGCGTATAAAAATGAGATGCGCCGATGCTCATACCTCGGATTTTGTTGGTGATAAAGAGGTTTTTTCTAGTGTTTTGGATAGGTCTTCGGCTGGGGACCGTTTGTATATCCAACAGAAGGGTCGTCTTGGTATCACTATCTTAGAGTGCAGAGTCAAAGTGCGAACAATACACACTTCCTCTTGGTTATGCAAACGGAGAAAATCGGTTGGTTCTTTTTGAATTTGATGAGGTTTACGGTGAGCTTGATGGGACTTATGCAGGCACCATTATTTCACGGGAGTTTCCACGGAAAACTCCACGATAGGGTTTTTTTATTATATTTTCCTCGTTACCCGCTGACTGAAACCCAACCGAGGATTCCAAGACGGCTATCCACCGCAAATGGCTGAAATTTTTACGATATATTCCTAGTTCCCGATTTCTAGCAATAACGAAATTTTTTTGGTATCTTTATCCGTGTCCATGAGACAGAGGTTCAAAGTTACTCTATTCGTATACTTAAAATACGTAAAATCCAGTGTGAGGCGAATTCGTAGTTTATAACGTGCCATAGCAAAGAGAAATATGCTGTAAAGCGTCTCCGTTATCATCTCGGCACCCCAGTAATGAATCACATGGAATTTTTTTTCTCGTATAATCCGGTCTGAGGTTTAAAGTAAGTTTCGCGTGATTTCAATTTCACCTAAGTGAACTATATAATTTTTATTTGTCAAAAACTGACGTTCTGAGCCCGTGGCTGTGTACAAAATATGGGTTGCCTCTTACATAGAAAATAACAGGAACTAGCCATTTTTCACAATGCTATGTATTTATTTAACAGCACCGTTACCGGTTTCGAACCGACAGAATCATCTTCAGACGGCTAGTTTACGTTTTACATTAGCTTTCTCCTTTTATTTCCCAAACTGACGAAATTTCCTTGGGTTGATGGTACCCTAAAACCAAAAGAAGATATGAGACAATGTCTTTTTAACTGTAATTGTGCCTTACAACGATTATTAATTTGTCATACAGCTTTCGCTGCTGCAAGATGATATGCAGTCTGCACTGGAACATATTGCCGCGGATTTTTCATCGTAAGTAACCGAAACATCTTCCCTTTAATAATTTTTTTACATGACTTAGAATCGTGGTGAGGCACAATTACAGTTAAAAAGACATTTTGCACATTTTGTTGGTTGGGGAAGCAAAAGGCAAAAGCTAATGTAAAACGTGAATTATCCGTCTGAAGATGGCTCTGTCGGTTCGAAACCGGTAACGACGTTGTTTAAACAAATAAATATCATTGTAAAAAGTTACTGGTTGCTGTTACCCTCTGTTTAAGAGTCAACATATATCTAAATTTTACTGACCAGTAGATTTCTTTTCATATGAGCTGCATACCCTACAACCAAAACAAGATATGAGACAATGTCTTTCTAACTGTAATGTGCCTCACAACTATTTTAGATGATGTAAACAAATTATTAAAGGGAAGATGTTTTGGTTACTTACGATGAACAATTCGCACCATTATGTACCAGTGCATACTGCTGATGAAGGAGCAGGGAAAAGAAGTGTGAGAGAAAGACAGGAACAGAGGGCAGTGGAACGTAGTTGACAGTGACAAAACAGTGCTAGGAAAAGAGTGAAGGAGTGGTGTGGGACTGGGGAGCAGTAAAGAGAAAGAGAAGTGGAAGTGGGCGAAAGCCAGTAATAATGAGAGACAGAGTATATGAAAATGACAAGGAAGAGAGAGATAGTGACAGTGGGAGAGAGAGCAGCCGTAGGAAAGAAGGAATATTAGCAGTTAGAGAGAACAAGAGGGGGACACTGAGAGTGAGAGGAGACTAGTAGTAGTACAGAACGAAGGGGACCGTGGCTGTGACAGAGGAGACAATGACAGAGAGACACAAAGAGATGATGGCAACGAGTCGTGCTGAATGTGTTAGCTGAGAATGGGCAAGTTGGAGTGGATTGCTATGTGCGACTTACAGCATCGGACTAACAGGTGTAAGCGAGTTACTATTAGCGGAGATTGTGGGAATTTAAGGTGAGTTGCATGTTTAAGAAAGAGCAAATATGTTCGTATGCCAAAGTTTTGGGATAATTTTTAAAGGTGCTGAGAAAGGTAGAATAAGTAGCAGGTACCCCATTTTCAGTCAGAGTCTTTTAAATAAACATGAAAACATTCGCATTTTTTTTTTTTGCCACGGTAGGGGCATTTTTCCACTGGTAATACTTTGCTTGGAAATCAATACTTGTCGAGATGTTGGCCAGTCTCTCCTCTCATTCCCACCTGTATGTTACATTGAAGTATACACTGCTGCCAATGCTGCATGTGGTTACCACGCATCCTGGTACGTCCTTCACTTCTTCTTCTCAGTGAATCATGCACATTTTCAGATATACAACGTTTCATTCAGATAGCGTCAATGGAATTTATTTCTACTTTTTCAGTTTTTTTTTTCCAAATGGAATTTAATCGTCCCTTTAAAAGATCTTGGTACACGTCTTTCCAACTTATGTGTCAAGTGTTCCTGGAATTGAGGGTAGGGGACACCAACTGGGAATACGAGTGAGGGGATGTTGCAGTTCTTGCACTTTGTTACTACTAAGGGAAACCTCCCGAAAACATGGGTCGGAGATGGGTACCTGTATCACAGTGACAACGTCATTGACAATCGAGAACGTATGAGACAGGGAAACGTAAACATAGACTACGGAAGACCTCATTCTCTTATTAATTGGCCCTATAGTATCTTTACCACATATAATTAGCTACCGATCACTTTGTTATTCTGATACGAATGTATGGGACAACGTTCGTGTAACCTTGGTCGTTTATCTTCGTCAAAGCAGCCGCAGCTGCTGCTGACGTGACGGCTGCTGCTATGGTAGTCCAGGTGCCGAGGACGCTCGCCGTAGCACCCAGTGTTATCGTAGTCATCGTCGTCATCGTCGTCGTGTCGACGTCATAATATCCGGTTTGCTGCAACCCCTGGACACTGTCGATCGGTTCGGCATTCACCAACATCTTTAAATGACCATATGACCAGAAATCCAGTGGATTGAGGTTCGGAGAACCGGGAGACGCTGCTACCGGACCTCCTCCATCAATGCATCGCTCGTGAAGCGGTGCGGTGTACATTGTTTCACGATCCGTAGCGAACGGGGTGGCCCATACTCCGTAAAGTGCAATCGTCTTTCTAAAAGGACAACATTCTCTATTAGCGCTAGTAATTCATCGCGCAGAAATCGTTGATGTACAGCACTTCTCGATCTGTTTCGTAAAGTGTACGGCCTTATGAGACCGTCACCAACAGTTCCAGCCCATATGCTGATACTGAAGCGGTCCTCATGCCTCACTTCCATTGCTACTCGAGGGTTTGCAGCTGCTCTTATGTTCATATGGTGGTAATTTACTGCGACATCTCTTATGCACAATAAGGCGTCGTACGTCGCCGAATACTACGTATTTGTAGTAATAAGTAGAAGTCTCACATCTCAACGAATACTGATTTCTGGACACATAATGACAAGAACTTTTCTTCTAGTTTTGACAAATACTAACACCTGGGGCAATATGTGGTACTCTGTTTAAACTCCCTGTATACACAGTAAGGTGAAAAAGTCGTAAGATACTTCCTAATATCGTGTCGGACCTTCTTCTGCCCGTCGTAATGCAATAAGTCGACGTGGCATGGACTCAGAGAGTAGTTGGAAGTCCCCTACAGTAAACTGAGCCATGCTGCCTCTGTAGTTTTCCGTAAGAGTGATGCCGGTGCAGGAGTTTGTGCACAAACTGCCTCTCGATTATGTTCCATAAACGATGGATGGGATTCAAGTCCGGTGATATGGAAGGCCAAATTATTAGCTCGAATCGATCAGATTATTCTTCAAACCAATCGTGAACAACTGTGGCCTGGTGATATAGCGCGTTGTCATCCATAAAAATTGAATTTTATTTGGGAACATGACGTCTATGAATGGCTGCAAATGGTTTCCAAGTAGCCGAACATAACCATTTCTAGTCTGTGGTCAGACAGTTCCATGCAAGCACAGCGCACACCATTACGGCCGGCAGGGGTGGCCGAGCGGTTCTAGGCGCTACATTCTAGAATCGCGCGACTGCTACGGTCGCTGGTTCGAATCCTGCCTCGGGAATGGACGTGCGTGATGTCCTTACGTTGGTCAGGCTTAAGTCGTTCTAAGTTCTAAGGGACTGATGACCTTAGAAGTTAAGTCCCATAGTGCTCAGAGCCATTTGAACCACCCCATTACGGGGCCACCATCAGGTTGCACAGTGCCTTGTTGACAACTTGTTCAAAAAAATGCTCAGAAGTGTGAGAAATCTTATGGGACTTAACTTCTAAGGTCATCAGTCCCTAAGCTTACACACTACTTAACCTAAATTATCCTAAGGAAAAACACACACACTCATGCCCGAGGGAGGACTCGAACCTCCGCCGGGACCAGCCGCACAGTCCATGATGACAACTTATGTCCATGGTTATTTGGGGTCTGCACCACACCTCGTAACCAACTGAAATCGAGACTCATCTGACCATCTCACGGTTTTCCAGTCGTCTAGGACCCAACCGATATGATAACGATCCCAGAAGACGCGCTATGGGCGTCGGTCTTCTGCTGTCACAGCACATTAACGCCAAATTTCACCGTGCTATGCCTACTAATACGTTCACTGTATATCCCACATTGATTTATACGGTTTTTTTACGCAGTGTTGCTTGTCTGTTAGCAGTGACAACTCTACGCTAATGCCGCTCATCTCCTCCGTTAAGCGATGGCCATCGGCCACTGTTTTGTGCGTGGTGAGAGCTAATGTCTGAAATATGGTTTCCTCGGCACGCTCACGAAACTGTGGATCCCGGACTATTGAATTCCCTGACAACTTCTGAAATGGAATGTCTCACGCTTCTAGTTTCAACTACCATTCCGCGTTCCAAGCCTGTTAATTCTCGCCGGAAACCTTTTCGCATAAATCGCCTGAGTACAAATGACAGCTTCACCAATGCACCACCATTTTACACCTTACGTGCGCGAGAATACTGCCATCTGTATATGTGCTGTCCCTTCACTTCGGTATCTTCAGTGTACAGAGCGATTAGATAGGAGGGGCTGTCGTAAAGTTTTAGTCACCACCTCGAAGAGAGTAATTATATTTTTGTCTGTTTGCAGGTGCATGTCTGCAGGTCCGCGACACATTAATATCTCTTTGCAGTTGTACCGTAGCACGGTGCTAGAGTAGACAATGCAAAACGGCGCCGACCGTCTCTTGTTTTTCAATAAGCTTCGCCAGGTTGTTTGACTCCTGTGGCGTGGATTCTGTTGTGTACTAGGACTTGACACATATACCTGCAAATAAACGAAAAGAAAATGTGTAACTTTATTTCTTCAAGTTGATAGTTAAAATTTTATGACTACAGTCTTGTCATTCTACGTGCGGTTGTCGCTAAGTCATAGCCGACAGAGTGGCGAACTTTATGTCTGCTAGTAATTTGTAGCACTTCGAGCTGCCATTAAATGACAACGAGTGTTTTTAATGACACTTTACATGTTTTTTGTGACATCGAAAATGCCGATACAGAGGAATTCAGCGGCGTAACGAGTGTGTAACCTCATCAAATACACTACCGGGGAAAAAAATTAATACACCCTTTTAGTGGTTTCCAGTTCACTCAAGATTAATTGTTGCAACAGGATATATGGGGTGCATGAAATGATCACATTTACAGATCAATAGCAAAAGCAGTTCTGAGGTTATAGGACTCCAACCACGCTGAAACACCTACATTACTACGTGTATAGTCTTCACGGGCGGCAATGCAGGCATTAACCCTCGCATCCAGTCGATCATACTTATGGCCAACACTGTCCTGGGATGCGTTATGCCGCGTCTGCTCGACCTGTTGAAGTAATTTCTGTATTGTTGGTTGACGACTGCAGGAGTCACTTCTCTTCACGTTATATCTAACACTTCTTCAATTGGAGATCGTGCAAGTCAGGGAAGTTGCTGCACGTCTTGCAAACCACGTTGAGTTACGCACGCAGTGTGTGGGTGAGCATTATCGTTGGAACGACACATCACGTTCCTATTGCAAGCACGGCAAAAGAACGGGTCTAACAACGTGCTCAAAATGTTGAACTTGAGCGCTGATGCGTGCCATAGGCCCTACAGATATTGCGAACAGGTAACACGTTCAGTACGATATGGGCTTATCGCAGCTCAGCACTGTGCTAGAAGAGCATTTCATGTCGTAGGGAGTCATCCCTATTTCCTTGTCGACATCTTGTTTCAATTTTTGCCACAGACAGAAGTTCAGGAAAAGGAAGGAACGAATATCAGAGTTCAACGTCTCGTCCACAGGGCGGTCATTAGAGACGGAACGCAAGCTCGTATTGCGGAAGAGTGGAGAAGGAAATCGGCAGATACTTTTTCAATGGAACCATCCTGTCATTTGCCTTGAGCGAATTACGGAAACTACGGATAACCTAAATCTGGAAAGCAGTACGCGGATATTAATAACTGTGGTCTCACGGTACCCTTCTCCAGTCACAAATTGCTCTTGCATCATTCACACTGTGAACAGATGTGTGCTCGCTCAACCATTTACAGTGCCTTGGTATGCTTATAACACCATTTCTACAGTTCCCTTTATTACGCACTTGAACGCCACTACCCTATCTATGCCCACACTACACCACAGATAACGTGCAACAAGCAGTTGCCCTCCCCCCCCCCCCCCCAACTCTCCCTCACTCTCTCTCTCTCTGTCTCTGTCTCTCTCTCTCTCTCTCTCTCTCTCTCTCTCTCTCGCGCGCGCGCGCGCGCGCCCTGCGATATTATTGCCATACTTGAAACATATTCTTTGGATCCTAACGCAATACAAATTTCCTTCAGTTTTCCAGCGTTTCTCCGACACATTTTTACAAAATTATTTCCTAGCAGTTTTTCATAACTACATTACGGTTTTTGAAGTAATGAATACCTACCAAATTAATACGATACAAACACATAAAACAAAAACAAAACAACTGGTTTAAATGGCTCTAAGCACTATGGGACTTAACATCTGATGTCATCAGTCCCCTAGACTTAGAACTACTTAAACCTAACTAACCTAAGAACAACACACACATCAATTCCCGAGGCAGGATTCGAACCTGCGACCATAGCAGCAGCGCGGTTCCGGACTGAAGCGCCTAGAACCGCTCGGCCACAAGTGCCGACCACATAAAACAAATAACATCATAGTTACAGGAATATGTAATTGGAAAATTAGGAGGCACTGTATTTTAGCACTGTAAACTACAACACTAACTGATTTACGATAGAAAGCTAGTGAATAAAAGATCGATAAGTCAGAAGGGGAGGCACCTTGTGGCAAAGCATTCACATACGCAAACACACACACACACACACACACACACACACGAGTGCGCGAGTGTGCTTGATACAAGAAGAGAGAGAAGCGACGTGCAAGATGGCCATCATTACGTCTGAAATCCCCACTCCCCGAATATGAAGGCTTGTTAGCGACTACGGATGGCTGTAAAATCGACAGAAAAGCTTCACACGCAGATCAGTCGGCCCAGATTTCTTTCCGCAGGGCAGACTCTCTGCTTTCCAACTGGTGACCCAAGCTAGGTAAGTAGGAGAAAGAAAAACTGGTAGCACAAGCGATCGAACTGCTTGTGACTTCCGCAATGAGGTAGGAGAGGCACGACGACTTCTCACTCTCTCTCTGCGCTATTACTTTCGCACACATATCAAAATCAACGTATACACTATAAAGCTACTATCAGCGCATGTTGGACAGTATTTCATTCCAGTGTTATCGATTTTTTGCACTATTCTATTTGCGTTCTGAACGAGAGAATTTGCCTGTCACTATGGCTCGCTAATCACACTAATCTCTGTCATCTTGTTCTCCTAGTCTCATGATCCCTATGCGAGATACTCGATGGAGGCTGTATTAGGCATTCACAATCTTCTCTATATTTAGGAGACAGGATTTTGCAAAATGAACACCGCATTTCTTCTATCCCAGTGGTCCCCAAACTTTGTTAGACCATTACCCCTGAGTGCAATTAGTCATTAGCTAGAACCCCAGCCCTCATCCCTACCCTGCCGTCTGTTATCCGTCCCCTCCCCCACATTATCACAAACTTTAGCACGTAGCTAAACTGTAGAGTGAAAGACGATCCTTGGAACACTTTTACGAGGGCAGTTCAATAAGTAATGCAACACTTTTTTTTTCTGAAACAGGGGTTGTTTTATTCAGCATTGAAATACACCAGGTTATTCCCCAATCTTTTAGCTACACAACACTATTTTTCAACGTAATCTCCATTCAATGCTACGGCCTTACGCCACCTTGAAATGAGGGCCTGTATGCCTGCACGGTACCATTCCACTGGTCGCTGTCGGAGCCAACGTCGTACTGCATCAATAACTTCTTCATCATCCGCGTAGTGCGTCCCACGGATTGCGTCCTTCATTGGGCCAAACATATGGAAATCCGACGGTGCGAGATCGGGGCTGTAGGGTGCATGAGGAAGAACAGTCCACTGAAGTTTTGTGAGCTCCTCTCGGGTGCGAAGACTTGTGTGAGGTCTTGCGTTGTCATGAAGAAGGAGAAGTTCGTTCAGATTTTTGTGCCTACGAACACGCTGAAGTCGTTTCTTCAATTTCTGAAGAGTAGCACAATACACTTCAGAGTTGATAGTTTGACCATGGGGAAGGACATCGAACAGAATAACCCCTTCAGCGTCCCAGAAGACTGTAACCATGACTTTACCGGCTGAGGGTATGGCTTTAAACTTTTTCTTGGTAGGGGAGTGGGTGTGGCGTCACTCCATTGATTGCCGTTTTGTTTCAGGTTCGAAGTGATGAACCCATGTTTCATCGCCTGTAACAATCTTTTACAAGAAATTGTCACCCTCAGCCACATGACGAGCAAGCAATTCCGCACAGATGGTTCTCCTTTGCTCTTTATGGTGTTCGGTTAGACAACGAGGGACCCAGCGGGAACAAACCTTTGAATATCCCAACTGGTGAACAATTTTGACAGCACTACCAACAGAGATGTCAAGTTGAGCACTGAGTTGTTTGATGGTGATCCGTCGATCATCTCGAACGAGTGTGTTCGCACGCTCCGCCATTGCAGGAGTCACAGCTGTGCACGGCCGGCCCGCACGCGGGAGATCAGACAGTCTTGCTTGACCTTGCGGCGATGATGACACACGCTTTGCCCAACGACTCACCGTGCTTTTGTCCACTGCCAGATCACCGTAGACATTCTGCAAGCGCCTATGAATATCAGAGATGCCCTGGTTTTCCGCCAAAAGAAACTCGATCACTGCCCGTTGTTTGCAACGCACATCCGTTACAGACGCCATTTTAACAGCTCCGTACAGCGCTGCCACCTGTCGGAAGTCAATGAAACTATACGAGACGAAGCGGGAATGTTTCAAAATATTCCACAAGAATTTCCGGTTTTTTCAACCAAAATTGGCCGAGAAAAAAAAATGTGTTGCATTACTTATTGAACTGCCCTCGTATTTGTAATATGATAAAATATGAATGATATTTAATGTGTATGTGTGTGTGTGTGTGTGTGTGTGTGTGTAAGAATGAATGACGGAGTGTATGACGGAGTAATTCGTGGTGCATCGCAGGTGCTACCCACAATACCCTATCATAAAAGAAGCTAACTATCCACACCGAGGGTAGACACTTGTTTGAAAACATTCTTCCCCTGCATTACTTCTCTTCATTGCGGCGCTTGCTTGACCTGCACACTGCAGCTCCATTGAAAATCAACCAAGTTAAAATGTTTGCACTGTACTTACTGTTCGTAAATCACTTTACTGCTGCACTCCTTACTTCTGAACTGGCAGAAACTGGAAGACTTCAGGATTTTGCCGGCCGGAGTGGCCGAGCGGTTCTAGGCGCTACAGTCTGGAACCGCGCGACCGCTACGGTCGCAGGTTCTAATCCTGCCATGGGCATTGATGTGTGTGATGTCCTTAGGTTAGTTAGGTTTAAGTAGTTCTAAGTTCTAGGGGACTGATGACCTAAGCAGTTAAGTCCCATAGTGCTCAGAGCCATTTTGACTTCAGGATTTTAATGCTTTGTGTCTGACCACAGCCACTAATAGTAGCAGTAATAATAATAATAATAATAATAATAATACTGTACTATAGTAGCCCTTACGTATGTACTGCTGTGTCGTGCTAACTCATTTATCTGTTTCGAAGGCCTTAATGAGGCAATTTTTCAACTGCCCCAGATACTATCTACAGGTTAGAAAACACATTTCCTTGAGATATTTAGCGTTTGTTTCGTATATATCTCACTTTATAATTAACGATGTATGAAACAAAGTACAATGTATGTATGTGGTGGGTGGACTGTGTGAGGAACCTGTAACTTCCATCGAATTAATGCTACTAATTGAGAAGAAGTAGTTATTGATACCTTATATAATCATTATGAGAGACTTACAAATGTGTGATAATAGTAATGATCGTTTGAAAATAATTTGGTTTCGTGACTGACACAGAATTGAAGCGTTTAGTTTTTACGCTCAGAAAATTTCATTTTACCCCTAAGGGGATAATTACCCCCAGGTTGAGAACCATTATTCTAACCAGTAACGTTTACAAGCTGTATTAATAAAATTTATCACCTCGTAAAAAATTAAATAGCTAATTTTTGTCTGTTTTTACATGCACGTCTGCAGACCGCGGATACACTGAAATCTCCACCCCACCGTATCGCAGCACGCCTTTAGAGCATCAGTAACACTAAGGCGCAGCCATTTGATAAACGTGGGGGATTGTGCGGTAATTCGCTTTCCTTAGTTGAACAGCGCTGCAGTAATCCATGTTGAGATGGTGGAAATGCACGGCAACAATGGACCTTGGTAGGACATTGTGATTAAGGCGGCGCAGTCGCTTCCAGTACTGTCAAACAAGTCTGAATGAGGAAGAACCAAGTGGCAGATCATTTCTCTGTGAAGATCCGGGAATCGCAGAAGAAGGCGGTGCCCTGCTGCTCGAAGACAAGCGTACCACAATCGAAGCGAGTGTGTAAAAAATTAATATTCATCAGTTTGGAACATCTTCCACGACATCCTGAACATGACAAAGCTCGCCGTCTGCTGCGTTCCGTGACTACCCGCACCCATTCAAAAAGGTAATGCAGGTGCCTTCCTATCCTCCTAATCGCCATGGACGAGTGCAGTGTGCATCACTATGGCACCGAGACAAGGGAGAAAATAAAAGGTTTACTATCGGCGAAAACGGTGAAGACCCATCCATAAATCGGGTGTTTTTGAGACTGCTTCAGTGGGGTGCTCACAGCACCTCAGGAGCATACCAAATAAATCTCCTGACGATGGTGCGGAGGCTATTAACGCGCAGCGTCACAGGACGCTGTCCAGTAGGGATGTTCTGTTCCACGACAGCGGCCCAGGTCAATCTGCACAAGACTCAGCCACTCATGCTCCTTCTTTCGGCTACCAAATTTCGTCTCACTTGGGTGGTTTGTTGGAAAGCACGGTGCACTCAGCCCTTGGGCAAACTGAGAAGCTACTTGACAGAGAAGTAGTGGCACTGGTCACGGAAACAGACAACGGCCGGGAGAGTGTTGTGATGACCACATACCCCCTCCGAATCCGCGACTGGTGACGCGTAAGGGCTGAGGACGACAAGGCGGCTGGTCGGTACCGTCTGGTCTTCAAGGCCTCTTCTGATGGTGTTTGTTGTTTGTTCATGTTACCTTGACATGGCACACAGTGGCTTCTTATTCTTTCTTTACATGAAGAAATTTTGCGTGGCAGGGATTTTCAGAGTGACGACGAAATGGTATTCGAGATGAAACTTTTCCGTAACATCCAAAACGCAGATTTATACAACCATCACCTTCCTCAAGTCAGTCGCTTCTGTATTGCACTGAAAAGTGAATATACCGGGTGATTCAAAAAGAAAAAAAAACGGATTTCAGTTGTTTATTAGAGACAAACTCTAAATGATGGAAATACACTGCTGGCCACCCTAAATGCAACACCAAGAAAGACGAGAGGTAGCACAACAAAATTTATTTTATAGATATGTTGACCAAGTATCAAATGATTACGTTTACAGACGTCTGTGACATGTGGTTCCTGCCAGAATCAGTAGCCAGAGTAGCCGCCATTGTTGGAGATCACCGCTGCCACACGTCTCGGCATTGAGTCAAAGAGACGTTGGATGTGTTCCTGGGGTACAGCAGCCCAAGCAGCTTCCACACGTTGCCAAAGATCATCTGGTGTGGCAGCTGGGGATGTAATCTGGGTCACTCGTTGAGCAACCATGGACCACATGTTTTCTATCGGCGAAAGATCCGGAGAGCGAGCCGGCCAGGGAAGCACTTCAATCTGGTTATTGACGAAGAACCTTTGGACAATGCGTGCCACGTGTGGTCGCGCATTATCCTGTTGAAATATGGCTGTGGCCGAGCCCTGAAGGTAAGGAAGGACTACTGGCTCCAGCACCTCGGATATGTAGCGCCGGCTATTTAAAGTACCGGCTATGCGTACTAGAGGCGTGCGAGAGTAATATCCAATACCGCCCCATACCATAATACCCGGGGCAAGACCAGTGTGGCGGTGCATAATACAGCTGTCCAGCATCCTCTCTCCACGGTGTCTCCACACTCGAATCCGACCATCGTGGTGCTGCAGACAGAAGCGTGCCTCGTCAGTAAAGACAACGTCATTCCATTCTGCCGTCCACATCCGTCTGTCATCACACCATTGGCGACGGAGACGTCTGTGGTTCTGCGTCAATGGTAGACGAAGCAATGGACGTCTTGCGGACAGACCACTCTGCTGTAAACGGCGTCGAATGGTACGCGCAGACACTGGATGATGCGTTACAGACGCAATGTGCTGTGCTATGGTTCGGGATGTCACTGAGCGATCCGTCATTGCCATGCGCACAATTTGCCTATCAGCACGTGCAGTGGTGCACCGAGGTGAATGCGATCGACCATGTCGGTCCGTCGTACCCTCCTGCATCCAACGGTCACATATCCGCATTACAGTTGTTTGGTTTCGTCCAACACGACTTGCGATTTCTATGTATGATAATCCACAATCTCGGTAAGCCACTATCCTTCCTCTGTCGAACTCGGATACTTGATCAAAAGATGTTCGCTGTTGTCTACGAGGCATAACTGATCGTCTTATGAAACAACCACAAGGTAAACACACGTGCCGAACGTACACTCGTTGAAATCGCCAAGCCTTAAATGGCGCTATGAGGTGGCGCCACAGGCGCGCGTGATGAGCGTCTGCGCTGAAATTCTAATCAGTTGCATATCTCATCGCTGCAAACCCATGGTGTAAATTTCACTTGATTCGGATGCTTCCTTCAGGGTGTTGCATTTACGGTGGCCAGCAGTGTACATTGCGCATGTAACTGGACATTGGAAGGTCAGAGTTTCACCACAGCTGCACTGTTGTTTGCTTGCACACGTCAAGAGAAGTCCTGTTGTATGCTGGAATCTGCCCGAAGTCCACTGTTTCACTGTTGAAATGCAACGTCCATTCCGCCGTCGATTCAGTTAGAAGCCGCCTCTGCACAAGTAGATTTATGACAGGCATACAAAAGTCTTCGAAGTTAGTTGCATATTCAAAGGGAAGAGCACTGGTCGGCATCAGACGTCTGGTGAAAATGTCGAGCGTATCCGGGATGCGTTCACACGGAGCCCTCGGAAGTCCACAAGACTGAGACCAAGAACTCCAACTCACTCAAATAACGGTGCATGGTGTTCTGATACGATACCTGCATATGACGTCGCACAAGTTGCAGTTATCGCACTAGTTGAGCCCCGGCGATCATAGCTGGTGGTACGAATTTCGCATTTCAGTTCTCCAGAGTATGGTAGACGACACTTGTTCCGAACGACTCGTCTTTACAGACGAATCGACGTTTGATCTGTTGGGTAAAGTAAACCGCAGTAATGTGAGAAACTGGGGGGTCACAATATGCTGGCGTCGACGTCAAACATTAAGTAGGCTCACTGAAATTGAACGTGTTTTGAGACGTTTCTTTTCACAAAGTCCATGCACCTTTCTTTTCTGCGGAGGGAACTGAAAGGGATGTCATACCTGGACATGCTGCAAAATCAATTGTTTCTTCAACTTTATTTCTACATCTACAACTATACTCTGCAAACAACCGTGAGGTGCACGGCAGAGGGTACGTCCCATTGCACCACTCATTAAAGTTTCTTCCTTTTCCCATTACATATGGAGCGCAGTAAGAAAGGTTGTTTGAATGCTTTTGTGCGTGCAGTAATTATTCTAATACTATATACACGATCCCTGTGTGACCGATACGTAGGGCGTTGTAGTACATCCCGAGAGTAATCATTTAAAGCAAGTTTTCGAAACTTTGTTAATAGACTTTCTCGAGGTAGTTGATGTGTATTTTCAAGAGTCTGTCAATTCAGTTCCTTCAGTATCTCTGTGACATTCTTCCACGGATTAAAGAAGCCAGTGATCATTCGTGCTGCCCTTCTCTGTACACGTTCAATACCCTGTCAGTCCTATACGGCACAGGACCCATACACTTGAGTAGTATTCTAGGATGGGTCGCACGGCTGATTTGTGAGCAACCACTTTTGTGGACTGATTGCACTTCCCTAGTATTCTACCGATACACCGAAGTCTACCACCTGCTCTACCCACTACTGAACCTCCTGTGTTTTCCTCTGTAAAGGAACATTTGAAAACGAAGTTAAGCATTTCAGCGTTTGCTTTGTTACCCTCAATTTCAGTTCCTGTCTCATTCGCTAGGGACTGTACAGTAACTTTGGTAGCACTAACAGCCTTTACGTACGACCATAATTTCTTTGGATTTTGTGAAATTTCATTTACAATATTCTACTACGGCAGTCATTGAAGGCATCACACATTGCTTTCTTGACAGCCAAACACGTTTAATGCAGCATGTCTGTATCTGTAGCCCTACGATTTGTCTTACACCTATTATGCAGTAGTCTCTGTTTCTTTACAGTTGCTGTGTACTACGGAGGTTCCCTCCCATTACGAACTGTTTTACTGTGTACATACCTGTTCAGTGCGTAGTCAAATATTTTTTTAAACTTGAGCCAGAGATTATCTACATGATTCCATTTTTCTGCATGACGACATCCCGCCTCACTCTCGCCTTCATGGGTGGCGTTATCTTAACAATACCAGCCCTCAACGTGGAAGAGGTGGACAACAAAATCTTGTTCATTGGCTTTCTTCTCCCAGGTCACCAGACCTTACACATTGGGACTTTTTTCTGCGATGGTACATAAAATACAGAGTCTTTTTCCTTCCTACGGCAGCTGCTCTTCAAAAGCCGAGGAATCTAATTGTTGACGCTGCCGATTCGATAAATGGGGACCTGTTGATTCGTGTGTGGAATGAAATGGAGCAACGCATGTGCACCTCTTGAGTGTACAGTACAGTGTCTGTGCGAACATAACACTTTGAACCTTTCTTTACCAAGTGCCTTGCACAAAGTACTTCTGTCTTTCACAGTTTGTCTGCAATAACACTGAAATCTGTCCTTTCTCATTTAATCACCCTATATAGAGAAGGATTAACATAAAGATCAAGTTTAATGGTCACAGCTTGATATTTTTCGAGGCGATAATAAAAATTCCTTGACTGTCTCTCATTTATTCTGTGAGAGTTCACGTTACACTAAAATGTAGGTGATACGTTACGACCCTAGTGGTACGTCTCTTAATTCGTTCGATATCTGCCGTCATTCCTACCTTTTAAGAACTCCGAACGCTAAGACCATCTAGAAGTTGTTCGCATTACATCTTTGTAATCTGATCCCTTGACAGTTGCACTACACTCGTATTTTTCGTTACGATGTCTGAACAGAATTTATTAAAGCGAAATTTGCACAGTCGTTTCTTTCGTCAGGGATGAAATTATCTGACAACAAAATAAATTGGGCAATATACCATCAGCACCTAGGCAAGGAGGTATTTTGCCAATAACAGTATGAAGAAGATGCTTTATATCAATATGGAACAGTGGGCAAATTAAATTTTATTCTATTCCTTGTAAAAAAAGCTCCATTTCAGAGATTGATGATGGAGTTATGATTTTCAAACTCAGAGCACTGACGCACGATACTATCCATATCCTGAGATTGCGGTGGTCAAAGGCGATGTTCTATTTCATGTCCACACCAGTGAACCAACTTTCGGAATTCCCAGATGCGTGAGTACGCGCTTTCTTGTGTTAAATTCAGTAAGATACTGTCACAGAGATACTGAAGGAACTGAACTGGCAGACTCTTGAACATAGACGTAAACAATTCCGAGAAAGGCTATCATCAAACATTCAAAAACCGGATTTAAATGATTACCCTAGGGATTCACTACAACCCCCTACGTATCGCTCACACAGGGATCGTGAGGATAGCCGGCCGGAGTGGCCGAGCGGTTCTAGGCGCTGCAGTCTGGAACCGAGCGACCGCTACGGTCGCAGGTTCGAATCCTGCCTCGGGCATGGATGTGTGTGATGTCCTTAGGTTAGTTAGGTTTAATTAGTTCTAAGTTCTAGGCGACTGATGACCTCAGAAGTTAAGTCGCATAGTGCTCAGAGCCATTTTTTGATCGTGAGGATAATATTAGAATAACTGCTGCGTGCACAGAAACGTTAAAACAACCCTTCTTACCGCGCTTCATATGCAAATGGAAAAGGAAGAAACTTCAATAACTGTAACAATGGGACGCACCCTCTGCCGTGCACCTCACGGTGGTTTGCACAGGGTAGATGTTGACTGGAATCTTCGTGAAGCTAAAGAAACAACCGATTTTGCATCATGTCCACGTATGACATCCATTTCAGTTTCTTCCACAAAAAAGAAAGGTGCATAAACTTTGTGAACAGAAACGGCACAAAACACGTTCGATTTCAGTGAGGCTATTTAATGTTCGATGTCGACGCCAGGATTTTGTGACCCGTTTCTTACATTACCGCGGTTTACTTTACCCAATAGATTAAAGGTCGATTCGTCCGCAAAGATGACTCGTTTGGCACAAGTGTCCTGTACTCTGGAGAACTGAAACTCTTCTGTCCGTAATAATGCACTATTGAACAATTATTTTCATGTATGTAGTATTCAGGGCAAAACGAAATGAGATCCACTCAAAGTGACCAAATACAACACCAACCGAATGAACATCCACCAAGACATTATTTAAATAAGCTAAGAGAAGAAATCCGCTCCTCTAGAACAGAGATCTGACAACACCTACTGTAACAACAACGACGCTGTACTATTGTACATATAAGTAATTTTTTCCATCTGATTTTTCGATAAACTTGTGTAATTGATGTTCTGATTTCAATTATTTTGTTTCACGCCATTGTGTTAAGAAAACTGTAAATAAGTTTCAAGGTGAATATTAATGTTGATGTCAAATGTCAAGTAATATTGTAATAGAATTGAAATGTAACAGATGTTGAGAGTGTTGTCAGATGTTTAAAATTGTAACTGTGCGTCTTGTCCATACGCAGGCAATGTGTTAGGATATGTAGAATGCAAAACCTGAGTGAATACCAGGTCTGTCAGGGAGCGGTAAAAGGTGGATGGCAGGCGAGCCCGGGAAAATGCGCACGGGAACTGCACGGCACAACGGGCTCAGTAGTAGTTGTTGGAGTTTGGCACTGGTTTGAGCAACACCTTCTGCAGCGAGGAGGCTCTCCTGGAAGACATAGCTTCACGGAGCCTCGGGTATGCTGTTCCAACGCCCACACAGCATGGCAAAACTCCATAGGCACTAAATGGAAAAGTATTGCGACGCTAAGAAGAATTAAAGTGCCGATACATCAAGAGCCATAGCTGTGGTTGTATGTGTGCTCTGTGCCTCGCCATCTCGCCGCCCGCCAACTGCCGCATCGGTACTAGCAGGTTGAAACTTTTAATACTGTATTCGTGTGGATCAGAGAGTGAACTGTGTTTGTTTGGTCCAATAATAACCTAAATTTTACCAGAACTTTCATCATTTAACTATCCTCACAACTAACCTACACAGGGTCCTTTCCAAATGATGTGCAATCCGAGTGTCACGAAATGAAAATTAAAATTTGTGTTAATAATAATTATTTGCAGAACTACCTATGTTAGAATGGTGTTTAAAGAAATGTTTTGTTAATGAACCAGTAAATGAGTAACGAAGGTTCAACGAAGTTGAAAGATAACTTTAGTATTGATATAGTAATGAAGTTTATTATTTCGAGACAGATTTAAAGGCATTTAAATGAGCAGTAAATAAGATGAAAAGAGTAGTAACTTATATACTGGAAATCTTGAACGCATAATAAACTCAGTAATCAATTTTTTTTAAATACAGCGATCATAACAGTTTCAGGGTCCCCCCTCATTCATTTGAATTCTGAAGTGTTCTAAATTGGTTTGACCAACAAAAGTTAAAGTCAATGTAAAAGTCAAAATTTATCAGCGTTTTATCTTTATCAAAATTGACAATTTGTGTGTGTGGCACGAAAGTGCAATTTCTAGGGTAACCTATGCCCGATTTTAATCAGATTAATAGACAGTATAAAGTTTTGTAGTATACATTATAGTATAGTGTTATGTATTCATCCATATCAGTACAGAATGTGAAACTATCAGTTCAACAGATTTTCTGGTTCTAAAATTCGACTATATTATGCAGTGTTACAACTTGTTGTTTTGCATGAATATATACCAACTTGTATAGGGAAGAAACTCAGTTGATGCCTAATTAGGCTGGCGACCGTATTATTATCTAATTGGTAGCATCTTCTGGGTTGCTTTTAATCCATCCTGACATGTAATTGAATTTCGGACTTACTTGACGGACCATTGTTATTACTGCGTGGATGTAAGTCTGATTTGCCACCATTCAGGTACACGCGGTCGATAACGATACGAAAATCCTTTCTCATAAGGTGAATCCCGCTCACTTACCATAGCACAGGCTTTATCGAGTACTGTGTCAGAGATTACACTATGTACAGGGACCAATGAAGCCGCAAAGAAAACACTCGGTCTGGCAAAGACAATACGGTCAATCTGGTGGAATGAAGAATGTGAGAAAGCACTAGAAAAGAGAGTCGACACATGGAAAAGATGGAAAAGTTCATGAAATATGGAACACTGGGAACAACTCAGAAAACAAAAAAAAAGAAACATCAAGGATATTCCGCACAGTCAAACGATCATTTGAGAATGCAAAATTACAAAGTCTCCAGGACAGCGTCACAAAAGATAATAGCAGAGATTTCTTTCAAACTTTCAAAGACAAGCTCAAAGGATACCAGCTCGCCAGTGTAAGCTTCAAAAATGAACCGGGCAAAATTGGATTGAACTACCAAGAAAATTGCCAGATACTTCGAGAAGCCGCTCAACTGCCCACCTCTGACCACCAAACTGGAACTTCTGACTCCTCCTGAGAACCTAGAAGATATGTCACCAACAAAATAAGAAATAAACCAACAAGGCTAGCGGAGAAGGCTCAATATCAGCAGAAATGATGAAATGGGAAGAAACGGAAATCCTAGATGACCTACACGGAATCTTCCAGCAAATATGGAAGACAGAAAAACCGCAAAATGAATGGAAAATGGCAATGACCCAATCACTCCATAAGAAAGGTGACAAACAAGACGAAACACTTACAGAGGCGTGTCACTATTCCCAGTCACCTACAAAATCCTCTAAAAGATACTACTGAATAGAAGTGAAGGAATCCTAGATAAAAAAAACTTGGAGAATACCAGTGTGGGTTCCGGAAAGCCCGCTCCTGCGGCGAACAAATTTTTAATTTGAAACCAATAATCCTACACAGAATGCTGAATCGCAAAATTATAGTGGTTTCTTTCATTGACTTCAACCTTTGACTCGGTGGATAAAGAGGCTCTAGATAGGATCATCAAAAACAAGCTGGGAAACTATCAGAGAAACCTTAACAGGCACTACTTCCAAAGCGAAATTTATGGGAGAATTGTCCCAACTATTTGAAATAAAGACAGGTGTGCGACGGGCAATAGATTATCACCAATACTATTTAACTGTGTCTTGGAGAAGACTGTGAGAATTTGGTATTCCGAACTTAAAAATCGAGGGATTAGCCCAATGTGTCTAGGAAGAAAATCGGAAGGAATCAAAGTCAACTGCTTGGCTTTCGCTGATTATTTTGCAATACTTTCAGAGAACTTAGAAGAAGCGGCCATAAAGATCAACCTATTAGAAAGGATCGCTAGCAAGACAGGGCTTAGGATCTCGAAAGAGAAGACAAAATTTATGACAAGTGACAAACATGGAACATAATTCCTTGAAACAGATATTGGACGGATTGAGAGGGTAAAAAAGTTTAAATACCTCGGTGAAGCCATACAAGAGAACGGACTGGATAAAACTGCTGTGGGGGACCGTATCTCAGGAATGGTGAGCACTTACGGAATAACTAAAAACGTTTACAAGAAAAGTGCATATCTTGGAATGCCAAAATAAAGCACTACAATGCCGTGGTAAAACCAAAGCGCCTGTATGCCAGCGAATGCCTCTCAATGAATTACAGGTTGGAAAAGTTGGAGATACTAGAAAGAAGAATATCTCGGAAAATCATACGTCCAACCCAAGTTGAAACTGGCTGGAAACTTCTGAGCAACAATGAAATCTACAAACTGGTGGAGAAAATCTCGGAGACCATGAAAAAGAAGAGGGTATCATTTCTAGGACACCTGTACAGAAAGGACAAAACCAGACTAACCAAAAGGATACTCGACTACCTGTCGAAAAAGAAGACATGAGTTAAGGAAGCTCATAAGGTTCTGGAAAGGTTCAAGATTCAGGAAGTTCAGATGTTAAATAGGGATACATTTCGGCCCATGATTCAAAATTTGGAAGGATTCCAAGCCGAAAGAACTAAGAGGACTGGAAGAACCTGGACGGAGGAACATAAGCAACAGGAGTACTGGTGAAAGAGGAAACTTCCGACAAAGAAGAAATGAAATTGTAGCGTGATCCTAAGTGGTCAATTCGCAAGAAAAAAAAATAAATAAAAAAATAAATAAAAAACTAAGAGCAGTCAAATAAAAGTGAGACAGATGGGAAAAAAGTAATTAAACTTATTATTTCGGAAGTAATCGCTGTAACTGTTGATGTATTTATCCTACTGTGAGATAAGACGGTCATTGCCTTCCTGGAAATACGTTTGCGGCAGCCTACGGAACCATGTTTGTGCCCCTGCATGCACCTCCTTATGCGAAACAAATTGAAAGGCCACTGCTCATTGACATTCTGGAAAACGCAGCCACAGTAAGTGCACAGCAATATGTAGACATTTTGCAAAAACTGAAGCTCTCCATGAATTACAAGCCCCCAGGAATGTTTACAGACGGCATCACTCTGTTGCAGGAAAATGCCCGACCACACGTTGCCAGGGTTGTTCGACAACACTACAGAGGTTTTACACAACCTCCCCACAGCCTCGATCTCTCCCTATGCGGTTGCCATATTTTTGGAACGCTGAAGCAAGACGCACGCAGCCGTCGATTTGCTTCAGATGAAGAGGGTACAATGACGTTTCCGTAGGCTCGTAGCGTGATCACAGAACCTAACAGAAATCGTTATATTGCGATCCACAGCCTCATGGAATCTCCTAGTTGTCTTTCAGAGTTGGAAGAAGATAATGTGGACGTTCGGCATCAGTACGAGGTCTGTTCGAAAAATTCCGGAACATTATTCACAAAATTTTTTTACGCTTTCCTTTTACTTATTGTGCATGCCGTCCTTCGTAATACTACTCCCCAAAATTCATGCTGATCCCAACGCCGTCTCCACTGGATCACGTGAAGCACCGAATTTCCTTTTATCTCGTCTGCCGTTGTAAATCTTCGTCCTCTCAAAGGAGTTTTCAACTTCACAAGTCCGCAGGGGCCAGGTCTGGAGAGTACGGAGGATGAGGCCCGTATAGTGATTTCGTTTTTTGTGCAACTGTCACGCACCAACAGCGAGGAATTTGCGGGTACGTTATCGTGACGCAAGAGCCATGAGTTGTCTCGCCACGTTTCAGACTGTTTCCTTCTCATATTTTCTTACAGAGATCGCAACATGCCCCGGTAGTACCATCGATTAACATTTTGTCCCTGTGGCACGAGTTCGTGATGGACTAAGACTTCAAAGTCAAAGAAAACTATCAGCACGGGTTTGTCATTTCACCTGATCTGACAAGCGTTTTTTCGTCTTGGAGAACCTTTCCCTATCCACTGTGAAGATTGAACCTTAGACTCAACGTCATAATCGTAGACCCATGTCTCTTCACCAGCAATGTTTCTCTTAAGGAACTTATCGTTCTCATTTGCGCGACTCAAAAGCTCTTCAGAGATTGCGAGGCGAAGGTCTTTCTGGTCTTGACTCATGAGTCGTGGGACGAACTTGGTGGCAGCACGATGCATCCCAAGATGTTGTGTCAGTATGCCATGAACTGATCGAAATGAAATGTTACATTCTTCTACAATTTCCCGGACAGTCAGTCTTCGGCTCGCACGCACAGTTTCGTTGACGTTCCTGACATGAGCCTCCTCGGTAGAAATCGAAGGGCGTACTGAACTAAGGTCATCTTTAACTTCCGTCCGGCCATTTTTAAACCGGGTGAACCATTCATAACACTGTGTACGGCTGAAGTAGTCATCACCGTAAGTTTCCTGCATCACTTGGTGTGTCTCTCTCTATAAATACACTCCTGGAAATTGAAATAAGAACACCGTGAATTCACTGTCCCAGGAAGGGGAAACTTTATTGACACATTCCTGGGGTCAGATACATCACATGATCACACTGACAGAACCACAGGCACATAGACACAGGCAGCAGAGCATGCACAATGTCGGCACTAGTACAGTGTATATCCACCTTTCGCAGCAATGCAGGCTGCTATTCTCCCATGGAGACGATCGTAGAGATGCTGGATGTATTCCTGTGGAACGGCTTGCCATGCCATTTCCACCTGGCGCCTCAGTTGGACCAGCGTTCGTGCTGGACGTGCAGACCGCGTGAGACGACGCTTCATCCAGTCCCAAACATGCTCAATGGGGGACAGATCCGGAGATCTTGCTGGCCAGGGTAGTTGACTTACACCTTCTAGAGCACGTTGGGTGGCACGGGATACATGCGGACGTGCATTGTCCTGTTGGAACAGCAAGTTCCCTTGCCGGTCTAGGAATGGTAGAACGATGGGTTCGATGACGGTTTGGATGTACCGTGCACTATTCAGTGTCCCCTCGACGATCACCAATGGTGTACGGCCAGTGTAGGAGATCGCTCCCCACACCATGATGCCGGGTGTTGGCCCTGTGTGCCTCGGTCGTATGCAGTCCTGATTGTGGCGCTCACCTGCACGGCGCCAAACACGCATACGGCCATCATTGGCACCAAGGCAGAAGCGACTCTCATCGCTGAAGACGACACGTCTCCATTCGTCCCTCCATTCACGCCTGTCGCGACACCACTGGAGGCGGGCTGCACGATGTTGGGGCGTGAGCGGAAGACGGCCTAACGGTGTGCGGGACCGTAGCCCAGCTTCATGGAGACGGTTGCGAATGGTCCTCGCCGATACCCCAGGAGCAACAGTGTCCCTAATTTGCTGGGAAGTGGCGGTGCGGTCCCCTACGGCACTGCGTAGGATCCTACGGTCTTGGCGTGCATCCGTGCGTCGCTGCGGTCCAGTCCCAGGTCGACGGGCACGTGCACCTTCCGCCGACCACTGGCGACAACATCGATGTACTGTGGAGACCTCACGCCCCACGTGTTGAGCAATTCGGCGGTACGTCCACCCGGCCTCCCGCATGCCCACTATACGCCCTCGCTCAAAGTCCGTCAACTGCACATACGGTTCACGTCCACGCTGTCGCGGCATGCTACCAGTGTTAAAGACTGCGATGGAGCTCCGTATGCCACGGCAAACTGGCTGACACTGACGGCGGCGGTGCACAAATGCTGCGCAGCTAGCGCCATTCGACGATCAACACCGCGGGTCCTGGTGTGTCCGCTGTGCCGTGCGTGTGATCATTGCTTGTACAGCCCTCTCGCAGTGTCCGGAGCAAGTATGGTGGGTCTGACACAGCGGTGTCAATGTGTTCTTATTTCCATTTCCAGGAGTGTATTTTATAGAGTTTCACGATAAATTTAATGCACACGCGTTGCTCCTCTAACTCTGCGATCTCCAAATTCGCATAATGTGCGACACAACGCTCTACTCGACACAGCACTGAACGATAACTAACAGGCATGCAACGGTTAAACTTTGTAATTCGCCTTCTCCGTTGTTTTTTAATCTTTCTGATTATTTCACCAGCCGATGCAGTAATTTGGAAAATGGGTTTAATTATAAAGTCGCGTAATAATTCTCGCGGTCAAGCAGAGTCGCATCAGTAGCAATATGCACAAGTGGAAATTATGCCACAGAATATTAATAAAATATAAGTAATATTTAACAACACGCCTGGGTGTAACAACGAGAAAAGGCGCGTACATTCTGGAGTGGGTGAGTTGCCTAATAACTACTGGATTTGGGGACGATGGTAATAAATTGTAACTATTGTAAAAATCACTCATATATGACGAATATACGGGAGAGGCAGACGCGCGTATTTACTAATATTTACTCTTCCTTGTGGCCTGATTACAAGGAATATCAGTTATGGTGGAAATAAGAACCAAAAACGTGGGAATTTATTGACATGGGACCAGGATAAAATGACAGAACCAGAGATTGTAGAGAGTTTCAGGGAGAGCATTAGGGAACGATTGACAGGAGTGGGGGAAAGAAATAATGTAGAAGAAGAATGGGTAGTTTTGAGGGATGAAATAGTGAAAGCAGCAGAGGATCAATCAGGTAAAAAGACGAGGACTCGTAGAAATCCTTGGGTGACAGAAGATGTATTGAATTTAATTGATGAGAGGAGAAAATATAAATATGCTGTAAACCAAGCAGGCAAAAAATACAAACGTCTCAAAAATGAGGTAGACAGGAAGT
Organism: Schistocerca nitens; assembly: GCF_023898315.1. Taxonomy (NCBI): domain Eukaryota; kingdom Metazoa; phylum Arthropoda; class Insecta; order Orthoptera; family Acrididae; genus Schistocerca; species Schistocerca nitens. The sequence continues at coordinate 565,310,308 of NC_064621.1, forward strand.
GCAAAATGGCTAAGCAGGGATGGCTTGAGGACAAATGTAGGGATGTAGAGGGGTATCTCACTATGGGTAGGACAGATACTGCCGACAGGAAAATTAAAGAGACCTTTGGACAAAATAGATCCACTTGTATGAATATCAAGAGCTCAGATGGCAACCCAGTTCTAAGCAAAGAAGGGAAAGCAGTAAGGTGGAAGGAGTATATAGAAGGTCTATACAAGTGTGATGTACTTGAGGACAATATTATGGAAATGGACGAGTATGTAGATGAAGATGAAATGGGAGTTATGATACTGCGTGAAGAGTTTGACAGAGTACTGAAAGACCTGAGTCGAAACAAGGCCCCGGGAGTAGACAACATTCCATTGGAACTACTGACAGCCCTGGAAGAGCCAGCCATGACGAAACTCTACCATCTGGTGAGAAAGATGTGTGAGACAGGCGAAATGCCCTCAGACTTCTAGAAGAATATAGTAATTCCAATCCCAAAGAAAACAGGTGTTGACAGATGTGAAAATTACCAAACTATCAGTTTAATAAGTCACAGCTGCGAAATACTAACGCGAATTCCTTACAGACGAATGGGAAAACTGGTAGAAGCCGACTTCGGGGAAGATCAGTTTGGATTCCGTAGAAATGTTGGAACACGTGAGGCAATAGTGACCCTGCGACTCATCTTAGAAGATAGATTAAGGAAAGGCAAAACTACGTTTCTAACATTTGTAGACCTAGAAAAAGCTTTTGACGATGCTGACTGGAATACTCTCTTTCAAATTCTGAAGGTGGCAGGGGTAAAATGCAGGGAGTGAAAGGCTATTTCCAGTTTGTACAGAAACCAGGTGGAAGTTATAAGAGTCGAGGGACATGAAAGTGATGCAGTGGTTGGGAAGGGAGTGAGACAGGGTTGTAGCCTCTCCCCGATGTTGTTCAGTCTGTAAATTGAGCAAGCAGTAAAGGAAACAAAAGAAAAGAAGTAACAACTTTGAGGTTCGCCGATGACATTTTAATTCTGTCAGAGACAGCGAAGGACCTGGAAGAGCAGTTGAACGGAATGGACAATGCCTTGAAAGGAGCACATAAGATGAACATCAACAAAATCAAAACGAGGGTAATGGAATGTAGTCGAATTAAGTCGGGTGATGCTGAGGGAATTAGATTAGGAAATAAGACACATAAAGTAGTAGATGAGTTTTGCTGTTTGGGGAACAAAATAACTGATGATGGTCGAAGTAGAGAGGATATAAAATGTAGACTGGCAATGGCAAGGAAAGTGTTTCTGAAGAAGAGAAATTTGTTAACATCGAGTATAGATTTACGTGTCAGGAAGTCTTTTCTGAAAGTATTTGTGTGGAAGTGAAACATGGACGATAAACAGTTTAGACAGGAAGAGAATAGAAGCTTTCGAAATGTGGTGCTACAGAAGGATACTGAAGATTAGATGGGTAGATCACATAACTAATGAGGTGGTATTGAATATGATTGGGGAGAAGAGAAATTTGTGAGACAACTTGAGCAGAAGAAGGGATCGGTTGGTAGGACATGCTCTGAGGCATCAAGGAGTCACCAATTTAGTACTGCAGGGCAGCGTGGAGGGTAAAAATAGTAGAGGGATGTAACGCCGGAAATGCATATCCTCCTATTTCCATCTATTGCACTGCAAATTTTTTTCCTTATTTTGTTACCTGAAGATATAACATTTCTGTGTCTTTGTATATTGTAATGGTTTTACTATTTGTATATATATGCATTTATGTCGATGTATAATTGGTTTGTTTTGTGGATATTATTTGTATTTATACGCTGGGTCTGGCCTAGGGAAAACTATACTATCGAACGAATACATCGATAGGTCGTGTGGAGAACGAAAGTGTTCAGGATCTTTGGTAGTGTTAACTCTGCCGCGTGGAGCGCGGGCTGAGCAGAGAGAGAGTCTGCCTGGAGTAGCGAGTGTAGCAGGTGTGTTGTGCGACGCTCCCGCGAGTTGCCGCGCTTTCGGGGTTTGCGCTCGACTTGCTATGATAGTTTCTAGCACGGTGTCGCGGACGGGAAGCATTAGCTGGCACACATCAAGAGCCCGTTTCGCCTGGTGACCGTGTCGAGAAGAAGGCGCGCCAGCATCCAGCTTCTGCAACAGCGACGGCCGACAATGAGTGACTGTCGCCACCTCCTCGATCGACGACTTCAAACCTTCAATCAACCAACAAGGAAGACTAAAAGCACGTAAAGTTTCAGAACTGTATGGCAGACCTCAGCTTTTAAAATTGTTGCATCACAAAATTACAGCAACTTAGCATGAACCTTTGTTGCTCATTGTCCCAATTGCATTACCAAGCAGGGTCCCTTCCTTTTCCGAAATGAACCCGAGTGTCGTTGAAATTCAAACGCCAGCATTAAAATAATATAATTCAATTTTACTGCCTTAATTTGAAAGTTCAGTTAAAGTATTCATAGCTGGCTACAATATTTAGATTACACGAGCACAAATTAAGAGTGCGAGTTTTGTTAGCATATTTTAGCTTACCTGTGACTGCAGCTCAGCTTGGTACGTACTAAATTTTACTATTGTTAATTGTTCAGAATCATTTAATTCAAGTTCAAAGTTAAATCTCTTATTTCTAAATTGCGTAGATTCAAGTAGCTTTTGAAATGATTGTTGAGGTAGCCCAAGACTAACTGTATGTTACTGAATTTCGATATGCTTCAGAAACAAAGTTCACTATTAATTTCAGTCACTAAACTAACTTTCAATTTTCCAGTTTTATTAATTATTTTGCTAAATTAAGTCAGGGTGTAGCGAAATTTATTACTTCAGACAAACATTCAGTTTTCACACAACACGTGTCAACCTTCAGTTGCCACGCTTTTAGTGCTAATTATATGTGCAATAACCTTTCTTTTTCAGTTATTATAGTAATTGTCCGTAGGACTGGCGACCGTAATTTTCCCCAAATCTCAAATATCTAATTACCGCTAGTTAATTGTTAACGTAACGGCCGCACATTTACTTTCTTTATTAACTTTACCCCATTTCAAAATTAATTTCCACCAGTTTCATTTGCATTTTTCCTTTCATTTAGATGTAACCCTTTCCTCCCTCTTTACCGACAGATTAACTTCGGTGACGATTGCTTTTCCCAAATTTCCATTAGGTACACGCGGTTTAATTTTTCATTGTCGTTAGGGTCGATAAGTGAGGGGGAGGTTACAGGGAGACCAAGAGATGAATACACCCAGCAGATTTAAAAGGATGTTGGTTGCAGTACTTACTGGGAGATGAAGAAGCTTGAAAGGATAGAATACCATGGAGAGCTACATCAAACCAGTCTCTGGACTGGAGATCACAACAACAAACAAGAACCAGATAAACATTACATTAAAAGGAATCGGACTTCGTTAGAAGAAAAGAGAAATGTTGAAGGCTGCAGGTATTAATGTCGCGACAAATGATCAAATAAAGAAAATGAAAATGACGGCCACAAAGAAAGAAAAGTACATGTTCACCTACCTCCATTTTTGTACTGCACCGTCGCGAAGATCGCCGCTGCTGTCTGCCTCCATCTCGTATAAATAATAACAATATTGATCCAGGAGAATGTGTTATTAGGCTTCCATAAATAATGATAAACGCGGAGATTTCGTTTTGACGTAAACTGGTGATTATTCAAATAAATTTTCGTAAATGTAGTACCTGGTTTCACATATACGTCTGCACTTTATGACGAACAAGAACAGAACAGAAAACTACTACTGAAGCTACTAACTGAAGAGCATAATTATGTCATTGTCCCTCAGAGTCTGTCAGTGCTCTTACTTATCTCTGATTGACCGAGCGATATCTGGCAAATATTATACATTTTGGTTTATCAAGAAATATTGAAAAAGTATGTCCACGACTTCCGACAGTTACATATTAAACAGAGGCGTGTGCAGGAATGCAAACCGCGTTTCGTTCCAACACACGCGAAATTACGAATGTTCCTGAATTTTTTGAACAGACCTCGTAAACACGCCTTGCGTTTGGGTCGGAGGTCTTTATACCAGTTGTAGGTACTGCTTTGTTCAACTCTTGTGGACTTATGTGTGTGGAACTCGTTTACATTTATGTGTGTGGCACTACATTCCGTAGTACACTGTACTGTAGGTTGTGGAGAAATAATGTAGATGGAGACGAGATGCACCGCGGTACTACTTGTTAAGAAATATTCGAGCATACGCCATCTGTCTAGCAACCCGCTGCATTTCCTATACTGGAAGACAACATTTTTTCTCATTTTCCATACAGAGCTTCAAAAGAGATGCCAAGAACATCTATCAAAATTAGTACTAGAGATAGATAACGTGTCTCTTATGTCAGCAGTAGTGTTTAGGCGGGGCGCGACGGTTTCCAGGTGATATTGTCTGGGCACGGTGATCGAACGGCAGCAATTTTCAGGCGAGCGACGGTGGCTGGAAAGGCCTGGAGTATGTGGGACGCGAGCCCGTCCCTCTACTGCGTCCTCGACGGAGTTTAATGGCGGACATGGCTCACAGTGACACGTCCTCTCCGCCGGTAAAATAGAACGCCGCCTCTCCCCGGCGTAATGTACAGACACCCGGGCCCCCTGCCGCGCAACCCATCAGTCAACGCTTCGCGAACGTATTAAAGGCAGCAATTAATAAAGGCTCACGCTTGGTAGTGCGGCTTCACTGTAAACTGATGTAGCCAGTTTGATTAGTCCTGCTGCAACGAAATTTCATCACCACTATTTTGTGGGAGAGGGGAAGAGGGGTCGTACCGCTCATGTCCCGACTGCGAGACTGTGTGACGGTACGGTAATTTCTGTTCAGAAGTTTCGCTGTACTGTCTATGCTGCAGTGAGGAAATGTGGCAGTGTAGATGGTGGCCCGTTCGTCACAGAGAGGCGGAAGGTTCGGTTATTCATTTTACGTTATTCGATAAGAGTACTCTGTGTTTCAGCGTCCGATTCCCTGTGTGTGTGTGTGTGTATGTGTGTGTGTTTTGTGTGTACGTCCGTTAAAGCTACTGAAATAACTGCACATTTAGAGCAAGAACAGAACAGGACGTACAGTACATTTGTCTTACTTCTGAAGCTCACAACTTTTCACTGGCGGTAATAGTAAAACTACATTCCACAGCGATGCCGAGTTCTTCGTCACTTGTGTTTGTCGTTTCGACGACTGTCAGTTTCGGACAATAATGACGCCTCTTCGTTCGAGACCACATCGACCAATATTGTTATATTTTCATTTCGTAGTTCATTGCAGCATCCCTACTCCAATAGCCATCATACACTTTTTAACTACCTCACATTTTCGTCCAGTCTTCCTGTGTTAGCCAAAAGCGTGGATCGTTTTTTAGGGTTACGCACCTTAATCGGTGAAAACGGAACCCTTATAAGACGGTACTGCAGTGCCTGCGTTGTTATGATTACGATGCAAAGATCCTTTGTACATGCAACACCTTCCTAAGCGGGAAATCCGGGTTCGAGTCCCGGTCTGCACAAATTTTCATTGTCCTCATTACATTCTACAGCTGATGGTAGTCCTTATTCACAGTTGCGAATTCATCTGATATGAACTATTATAAGGATCACTTTGTTTTTCGTCTGTCTGTCTGTCTGTCAGACATTTGGAAACCATTTATCTCGCGAACAGGTACACGTAACATGTTGAAATTTATGTCACTTACTCTACAGTACCTTGTTGGTATAAGAAATTGAAGTTTCTCGGGCAATGCAACTAAAACTTACAGGCATTTATGTCAAATATTTTTATACTCACAACCTCACTCGCAAAACGCGTAGGGTACTTTCCGTTAACCTAGAGTTATGAAACTTGGTAAGATGCAAGATTTTCACAGTATTAGTAAAGGAAAAAATGTGAAAACTGTTAATTCCAGATTACATCACAAGAAAAGAAATGCTTTTTTCAAAGTAAATTGAAACAGTCTCTAAAGCGTTAGAATTTCCGGAGCCGATGTCTTGCCACTATCAATGTCCGTAACCGGCAAAAAGGATCGAGTTTCTCGACTGCACTGAATGGATGAAGTAGCTGTAGACACAGCCAAGTTTGTGCGGAATCGTCAGAACGCGACTCCCACTCACTGCTGGCCACTATGGTTTTTATTCCCGAAGCGAAACGAGCTATCCTGACACATTATGATTACGGATCTTATTCCTTGCAAGATCCCAGGTCAGTTGTAAGAAATTTAGTCCTGAATGGTATGAAGGGGGTCGTACTGGAACAAATTGGTTCTTTTGTAAAATTTTGTCAATGAAATAAACGGATGAAGTTTGACGCTACTCGGATACACACAATAAAATTGATAAATACTGGCCACTGTGGATGATACTTCACTTTGTAGCGGTCTGAGGTAGATGGTATACTCTCCTCCTTGCTGTGAGACATTATCAAAAGTGAGTGTTCTAGGAGGTAGTCCTGGATGAGCAGTGTTTCTACGGATTTTTTCAAAAACAAAAACAAAAAAAAACCAATTCTGTCCATTTCATATAACAGCATGCATTTTTGCATTTTGAGTCATATATGAGAAGTGATACCGAAAAAAAACTCATATGACTGCCTGCATCATCTACAACTGTTTCTACATCGACATTGATACTCTGCAAATAACACTTCAGGTTCGTAGAGCCAGCGTCACAGCATGTGTCTATTATTCCAATCTCGAACAGCGCCCGGAAAAAACAAGCACCTATGTCTTTCCATGCGAGCTCTGATCTCCAATATTTTATTATTATTATCGTTTCTTCCCATTTCGTGAGAAGATTCTGCCGCAACGAAAGACGCCTTTGTTTTAGTGATATCCACCCCAAATCCTATATCATATCAATGACTCTCTCTCCCATATCGTGATAATACAAAACCCGCTCCTCTTCTTTGAACTTTTTCGATGTACTCCGTTAATCCTATCTGGTAAGGAGCCCCCACTGCGCAGCAGTATTCCAAAAGACGACAAACAGGCGTAGTGAGACAGTCTCTTTAGTACATTTTTACAGTTCCTGTTCTGCCAATAAAACGCAGTATTTGGTTAGCATTCTCCCACAAAATTTTCTATGTGTTCTTTCTAATTTAAGTTGTTCGTAATTGTAATTCCTAGGTGTTTAGCTGAATTTACTGCCCTTATATTTGACTGATTTATCGTTTAACCTATTTAACGCATTCCTTTTAGTACTCATGTTGATGACCTCACACTTTTCATCATTTAGGGTAGATTGCCAATTTTTGTACCATCCAGGTATCTTTTTAAATCGTTTTGCAATTTGTTTTGCTCTTTGATGACTTTATTAGACGTTAACGACAGCGAAATCTGCAAACAGCCTAAGGCGGCTGCTCAGATTGTCTCCTGTGTCATTTATATTGATGAGGAACAGCAAGGCCTATAGCACTACCTTGAGGAACGTCATAAATCACTTCTCTTTTACTCGATGACATTCCATCAATTACTACGAACTGTTATCTCTCTGACATGAAATCACGAATCCAGTCACATAACTGAGACGATATTCCATAAACACGCAGTTTCACTACAAGCCGCTTGTGTGGTACAGTGTCAAAGGCCTTCTGGAAATCTAAGAATACGGACTCAATTTGAAGTCCCTTGTCAATATTACTCAACACTTCGTGCGAGAAAAGAGCTTTTTGTGTTTCATAAGAGCGATGTTTTCTTAATCCGTGTTGACTGTGTGTTAATAGAGCAATCTCTTCGAGGTAATTTATGACGTTCCAACACAATATATGTTCCTGAATATCGATGTTAATGATATGGGTCTGTAATTTAGTGGATTACTCCTATTTTGAATATTAGTGTGATCCATGCAACCTTACGGTCTTCGAGTGCGGATCTTTCATGGAGCGAGCTGTTGTATATGATTGTTAACTATGGAGCTATTGTATCACCATACTGTGAGAGGAAGCTAATTGGTATACATTCTGGACCAGAGGACTTGCTTTTATTAAGTAATTTAAGTTGATCGACTACTCCTAGGACATATTCTTCTAAGTTACTCATGTCGGCATAACAAAATCAGAGCGGCAGCTTCTTCCAACATTATCACACAGCCCATATTTCCTCACAGTGTAATGCGTATGAATCCAGGTTTCGTCCAAATAAATAAGAGGCCGTCTTAATCCGTAGGCTTAATTTTTTTGCAAAAATCTAATAATGTATGCTTTTTTTCTCAAATCTCGTTCATATATGATGACTCGTGTATGCTAGCACGTTGAAACATAATGTCGTGGACAGAAATATTTTTCTTCATTCCTTCTCCAGCCCATAAGTTTAATTCAATTCGTCAAGAGCTCTGAAGTTTTTATTAAGTCCCTCTGTCCTAATAATGTTCATAACTTCGCATTAATTGCTGCCTTATAACACTTTCCTTCATATTTTCATTTAAATATACAGGGTGAGTCACCTAACGTTACCGCTGGATATATTTCGTAAACCACATCAAATACTGACGAACCGATTCCACAGACCGAAAGTGAGGAGAGGGGCTAGTGTAACTGTTTAATACAAACCATACAAAAATGCACGGAAGTATGTTTTTTTAACACAAACCTACGTTTTTTTAAATGGAACCACGTTAGTTTTGTTAGCACATCTGAACATATAAACAAATACGTACTCAGTGCCGTTTGTTGCATTGTAAAATGTTAATTACATCCGGAGATATTGTAACCTAAAGTTGACGCTTGAAACCTCCGACGTTCAGTTGCGTGTTGTAACAAACACGGGCCACGGTCGGCGAGCAGCATCTGCAGGGACATGTTTACGATGACGACCGTGTTTACGAGTGTGGCTGTAGTGCACTGTTGTGGTTTGGTCTAGCTGTCGCAGTGTCCGCATGTAGCGCTTGCTGCTATTGTTATTCTGCATTCGTCTCCGCACGCAGACCAACTGTAGTACACCGTGTTACCAGACGTCTGTGATAGTGTAGTGTTGTAGGAACTGTGACCATGGTGTATTCGAACTCTGAAAAGGCGGAGATGATACTCATCTATGGCGATGGTCGACGAAATGCAGCTGAAACCTGCAGGGTGTATACAGAACGTTACCCGGACAGAGAGCATCCAACGTGCCGCACATTGCAAAACATCTACCGCCAACTGTATGCAACAGGTATGGTCGTAGCACGCAAACGGGTCCGTAACAGGCCCGTCACAGGAGAAGCGGGTGCAGTAGGTGTGTTAGCTGCTGTTGCCATGAACCCACACATGAGTACACGGGACATTGCGAGAGCCGGTGGACTGAGTCAAAGTAGTGTCATGCGCATACTGCATCGTCACCGCTTTCACCCGTTTCATGTGTCGCTACAGCAGCAATTACATGGTGATGACTTTAATCATCGAGTGCAATTCTGTCAATGGGCATTAACAGAGAATGCGTTGCAGTTCTGCCTGTTTACCGATGAAGCGGGTTTCACAAACCACGGGGCAGTGGATCTACGAAACATGCATTACTGGTCCGTGGACAGTCCTCGCTGGCTCAGACAGGTAGAGCGACAGCAACCATGGACTGTAAATGTATGGTGTGGAATCATTGGTGACCACCTCATTGGACCTCACTTCATTGCAGGGGCCCAAACAGCTCAACATACATCGCGTTTCTACAGAATGATCTGCCAACGTCGCTCGAAAATGTCCCACTGGAAACGCGTCGACGTATATGTTATCAGCATGATGGTGCACCTGCACATTCCGCAATTAGCACTAGGCTGACCCTTGACAGGGTGTTCGACGGACGTTTCATAGGACGTGGAGGACGCATCAATTGGCCAGCCCGTTCTCTCGATCTTACACCTCTGGACTTCTTTCTGTGGGGTACGTTAAAGGAGAATGTGTACCGTGATGTGCCTACAACCCCAGAGGATATGAAACAACGTATTGTGGCAGCCTGCGGCGACGTTATACCAGATGTACTGCGGCGTGTACGACATTCATTATGCCAGAGATTGAAATTGTGGGCAGCAAATGATGGCCACCACATTGAACATCTATTGGCCTGACATGTCGGGACACACTCTATTCCACTCCATAATTTAAAACGGAAACCACGTGTGTACGTGTATCTCACCCCTCATGGTAATGTACATGTGCGTCAGTGAAAAAGACCAATAAAAAGGTGTTAGCATGTGGACGTAATGTGCTGTTCCAGTCTCTTCTGTACCTAAAGTCCATCACCGTTCCCTTTGGATCCCTACGTAATTCGGTGCTCTCCGATACACACGATCGAACAGCCGAGGAGTGGTACTCAAGCGTCAACTTTAGGTTACAATATCTCCGGATGTAATTAACATTTTACAATGCAACAAACGGCACTGATTACGTATTTGTTTATATGTTCAGATGTGCTAACAAAACAAACGGGGTTCCATTTAAAAAAAACGTAGGTTTGTGTTAAAAAACATACTTCCGTGCATTTTTTTATGGTTTGTATTAACCAATTACACTAGCCCCTCTGCTCACGTTCGGTCTGTGGAATCGATTCGTCAGTATTTGATGTGGTTTACGAAATATATCCAGCGGTAATGTTAGGTGACTCACCCTGTATATCATATGCACTTTCCTGTGGAGTATTTCCATTTGACTCGAAGTTTGACTAAGTGACAGGTTGATTTAACAAAAGGTGTCCTGGCTGTGGAATACTGCGCACGTCATCACTGAATGCACAGAAGAGGGTCCCATCAAGTAGGGGTATTCTTTGGCAACACATTTTTGTTACCAACATTCTTGTACAGCATTCTCCATACGCGTAGGGTATTTATTCTCATTAACCTCTGCAGACTTTTGTTCTTTTTAAAATAGTATAACTGTTTATGTCTTTTCTCTCTTGGAAAGTCCATGTTTAGCACTGAATAAAACACACAATCTTCGTTTTGTTCTGTATGATATACCTCCAAATTTCAGATGACGTTTCTTTAAATTTACTGCTACCTTCTAACTAATAAATACTATGTAAGCATTTATTACCTTAGGTATTAATTTTCATGAGACTTACATCCTTAAAATTTTATCCCAAAATTTTTAGAGCGCCAAGATGGTAATGGTTTCGATTTTTTAACGAACCTGGTTCTGTTCCTGTCAGTCTTGCACATAATATCGAACGTTTATTTAAGAACGTACTCGTATTTTTCCTCTGACACTATATGTTTCTGTTTATTGTAACAAACTGTAACGCCGCTTTCTTTGGACGAAAAATGAAGAATATAGAAATAGTACCCCAAAGTCCAAAAGTCCCAAAAATCAAGTTCCAAATTTCTTAAATGAAAAAAAGAAAAAAAAAACAAAGTCCCTTTTGGAATAATGTTGCTTGAATAGTAGCACGTAGATAGAAAAGAAATTCAGTACCAAGTAGCTTAGCGTTTTGAAAAAGAAACAAAGGAGAAAGATAGAATACCATTAGTTTCGAAATGAAATCATAGTAGATCGCAAAGTACAGTAATTACAAATCACGGAGTAGGACGAACGATTTCAAAGAATTCTCCTTATGAGTACTCTTTGAGAATCGTGTGTAATACCTAAGGAAGAGCCATGCACTGTTACTGTCTTACGAGATTTTGCCGGAGCAAGTCGTACCTCAGCGTGTGCTCGTATTCGTGGGCGCGACGAGATTGTTTTTTGAACTCCAAAGATTTGCGACTACGACTCACTGAACTTGTGAGAAGTAAATCAGTAACTTCATATAGGATATCACGTAGTATCCAGATAGTGAAAGGTTCGAAATTGTCTTAAATTGAATATTTTCAATAAAAGTCTGGACATTACCCAAAGTTAGAAACTATTAATGATGGGCCGATATAGAGACTAAACTTTGAAACCGAATTGTGAGAAAAGAATTAACTTTCGTGAAATCAGTTAATGCATAATGTCTTGGACTGAAGTATACGTCATTAATTCCACCCGGATAGGAAAAGCTACTTGCTTACGGCAATGTTAGGATGTGAAAATAACACAATAAACCTGCATTCAGTGTTATTGCTGCGTTAATGACTTCTTTTAATCCATTCAGTATTGTGTACTCAGTAAATAGTTATTTGTGCGACGACACTAAATGTCCAAGGAACGCAGCGTGCGTAAGTACTCTTTGCCGCATTAAGGGGCTCCGGAAAGGCTCAAAATCATGAAAAGTTCAATTTTTACTTTTTTTGCGTTTTCTGAATCTGCAGACTATTACCTTTTAATAGATATATAATTTATTCAATTCCGAAGACTACAACTATTTTTAAATTTTGTTTGAAATGTGTTCTACATGGGCGTGACCCACTGTGGCGCTGTTAAACTGCTGTCAAATGGTGTTATTATTAACGTCCGTGTTCATCAGGTACATTTTAGTGATGTGAGATAAAGTATGTGTTGTGGCTAACCTGTGATGGTTCAATATATATCGCTGGTGTGATTGTCGATTGTTTCATGTTTATTTACTCTGTCGTTATCTCGAAAATATTCGTAATTAATTCTGTTTCTTGAGTCTCTGTTTTGTTGAAGTATAATAATGAGTAAAAGTAAAGTTATTAGAAATCCTCTGAAGGCTTTTAAGAAAAGGAGAAATGTTGGAAAGCCAAAGGTATGTGTTATTACTGTAAACAATAAAGACGATAACAAAGTGAGTGAATCTAACCTCTCAAGTACACCTGCCCATAGCAGTCAAAGTGGGAAAGAAAATACTTCACAGAAGAAGCTTGGTTCAATGAGTGAAAACTATGAATGTTTTATGGGCGAATCGGATGTGAATGAAATATTTGATATGTCGGTTCTCAAAGGAATTTTTTCAAACTGTGTAAGATGTATTCATTGTAGTGAAGTTGGTCTGGAACTCTCCGTAATAAAGCACGTAGGACTTGCTAGTGAAATACAACTGAAATGTGATAAGTGTTCATACATGACCACCTTTTGGAACAGTGTTGCAGTAACTGCAACTGAAGAAAATGGTAGCAAAATCTACGAACACAACATTAGATTTGTTTATTCCTTGCGTTCAGTTGGGGGTGCTACTGCAGGTGCAGTTTTCTGTGGCATCATGAATCTTCCAAATCCCCCAACCAAGTTTACGACCTACAATAAATTAATAGGGTCTAAAGTAGAAGATGTCTGTATAGAATCTATGAAGAACGCTGTGGAAGAGGCAGTAATGGAAAATAATGGTAACAGAGATTTGACTGCAGCGTTCGATGGTACCTGGCATAAACGGGGACACACATCTCTTCATGGTGTAGTATCTGCCACCAGTATGTATACAGGGAAAGTTTTAGATGTAGCAGTAATATCAAAGTATTGTAGATGTCCACAAAAATATAAAGGTACACATGAAAATAATTGCAAAGCTAACTATAGTGGCAGTAGTGGAGGAATGGAAGTGGCTGGTGTTGCCAGTATATTCCAGCGTTCTGAGGCGTGTGATAAAGTGCGATATGTTAATTACCTTGGTGACGGTGATTCTAAAAGTTTCAAACACGTTCAAGGACTGAAGCCCTATGGTGATGATGTTGTAGTGCAGAAATGTGAGTGTATTGGACACGTACAGAAGCGAATGGGAACAAGGCTTCGGCGACTGAAAGCTTCGTACAAAAAACAAAAACTCAGTGATGGTAAAGGGTTGGATGGGAAGGGAAGGTTAACTGACAGTGTAATTGACAAAATACAGAACTAATATGGAATGGCTATTAGGCAAAATACACAAAGTGTCGACGAAATGAAGAAGGCTGTTTGGGCTCTTTTTTTTTTTCATACTTCTTCAACCGATGAAAATCCCCAACATACCTTGTGTCCCAAAGAAGAAGACGGTGTAAATATAACAAAGGATTGCTAACTGGTGAAGTGTACACTCATAAGCATAGTCTGCCTCATGCAATAATGGAGGTGATAAAACCTATTTTCAGATACTTAGCAGCACCTGAACTGTTGAAAAAGTGTATTCACGGAAAAACTCAAAACCCCAATGAAAGTGTAAATAGTGTTATATGGTCGAGAATCCCCAAGACTGTATTTGTTGGAATAGAAACACTTCACTTTGGTGTGTATGATGCTGTTGCGACTTTCAATGATGGCAACATTGTAAGGTGCAAGGTATTTAGAAATATGGGAATGAAGATAGGTTCTAACATGGTACGAGCGATGCTTGCTTTAGACAAGGAACGCCTTCGGGCTGCAGACAGTGCTGAAAAGAGTCTACAAATACAAGCAAGAGTAAACAGGAGGAGGAACAAGAGGAAGCTGGAGGAGGAGTTTGCAGAGGATGAAGATAATCCACTCTATGGACCTGGAATGCACTAAAAAGTTAATCCAATCTTTGTCGCTCGATTCCCAAAACTTTTATTTTCTCATACTAATTACATGTTTTCTAAGGATCTTCCAAACATATTTGTTTCAAACTTTCAGTAAATGTTACACAGTACCTTCTGCATAATTTAACACAGCCTTTTTCCAAAAAACTGTATATTTTTGAATATATAATTAAAAATTGCAAAAAAAGTTGTGAATTTTCATTACAATTGAAAAAAAAATCATCTTTAATAACTGAACTAAAATTTTGTAAAATCCCTGTGTTAAGTTGTAGCCCATATTCCAATAAATAATCTGTAAAAAGTTCAACTTCCTACCTCAAATACTTTGTGAGGAAAGATGTAATTTATAAGCGTTAATTTAACATTGCAAGTATAGGGCGTTCCGGAGCCCCTTAACAAATTATCGCTCTGTTACGAACTATTAAGCTGAAGTAAACGGAAAAACTTTAGTGGAGATCTTAGTGCTGTGTATGTACTGAAGCTATGATTAATACCGGAATAGGAACTGATATATCCCTACGTGTAGCTGTGTTTAAATACGCCGGGGAGCACATAATTGCTTGACCTGATCGAGACAAATAATACGCACTCGGTGGGGTTTTAGCGCAGCCCAAATAGATTTTTTATATAACGTCAATATATACAGCTCTACCGCTAGTTAGCCAGACTGCGACGTTATAAAACTTAAAGATATAGTGCCGGACACTTTTCTTTCTTCATTGTCTACATCTCTAGCAAACTGTCGCCGACTAAATTTATTTGCAATGTGGCTAAGTTGATAAGTGGGTTTCGTTTGTCGGTTACTAACGATGAAATGGTGTAGTAAAAAGAAAAGACTTCTGACAAGTTAGACTGGCCGAGGATTCGGCACCTCCGCGGTATGCGCCACTTTTCGCGCAGATACTGGCGGGAAAGACCTATGGGCAGTGGGAAGTCCTTTCTTTGCGAGAAGCAGCTCCTCGCCTTTTTATAGATGATATCAGCAAGGGAACTTCAGGGGAAGAAACGGGAAGCAGTGGTCTTAGGTGTCATCGAAGAGCTGTCAGTGTTACCATCCCGATACGGTAAAGAAGAATAAAAAAAAAAACGTAGACGTGCGACTAGACTTCGCGCAGTGACTTCTGCCCTTATTTTTCACCACAATCCTCTTCAGTGGCCCTTTGTCACGACCACTCATCACCACACTTTAGTCCGTGTTGTTACTTAGTGGATGATGTTTTTCAGCTTTCTCTGTATGTGGAACAAAAGTGTGATACCTATCTTTTAAACTCCGAAAACTTCGGCAATCTTGCTTACAGATGCACCCACCATACTTTAAGTAGGCTGTTTAGTTCTTATATTGGTAACGCCACCGCCACGTAGCGCTCTGTATGAAAATCACTGGCTGTGCTGTGTGCAGTCTGTGGCTGGGTGGCATTGTTGGAATTTTCTACTGTAGTGTTGGTCAGTTGGCTGTTAACAGCGCGTAGCGTTGCGCAGTTGGAGGTGAGCCGCGAGCAGTGGTGGATGTGGGGAGAGAGATGGCGGAATTTTGAGAGCGGACGATCTGGACGTGTGTCCATCAGAAAGAGTAAATTTGTAATATTGTATATCATGGACTGACTTTTGAACACTATTAAGGTAAATACATTGTTTGTTCTCTATCAAAATCTTTCTTTTGCTAAGTATGCCTATCAGTAGTTAGTGCCTTCAGTAGTTTGAATCTTTTATTTAGCTGGCAGTAGTGGCGCTCGCTGTATTGTAGTAGATCGAGTAACGAAGATTTTTGTGAGGTAAGTGATTTGTGATACGTATAGGTTAATTTAGTCAGGGCCATTCTCTTGTAAGGATTATTGAAAGTCAGACTGCGTTGCGCTAAAAAAATATTGTGTGTCAGTTTAAGCACAGTCATGTATAATTTTTCTAAGGGGACGTTCAATACTACACGGTCAACTGTCCCACGTTGGAAGTCACTTAGCTCTGACATAAAGCACTGACGACTTCACAGAACATTGTTATGACCACGACTTACGCTTGTAACGTATTGAGGACACTGCGTAGGTAGCGTTCGTGGTTAAATGCAACAGCGCAACCTGCACGCTTGGCCAGCATCTGCATTTACAAATGTCATGCAAACGCGGTCTTTCCATGTTTTATACAACCTCTGTACACAGAAGACATATAAGAACTCGTAGTGCTGTTTGAAATTATTTTTATACAGTACTACACATGCGTTACTCGCTGGCACGTGACTGTAATACTCCTGTTACACTACTGGCCATTAAAATTGCTGCACCACGAAGATGACGTGCTACGTGCTACAGACGCGAAATTTAACCGACAGGAAGAAGATGCTGTGATATGCAAATGATTAGCTTTGCAGAGCATTCACACAAGACTGGCGCCGGTCGCGACACCTACCACGTGCTGACGTGAGGAAAGTTTCCAACCGATTTCTCATACGCAAACAGCAGTCGATCGGCGTCGCCTTGTGAAACATTGTTCTGATGCCTCGTGTAAGAAGGAGAAATGCGTACCATCACGTTTCCGACTTTGATAAAGTTGGGATTGTACCTTAAGGCGATTGCGGTTTATCGCATGGCGTCATTGCTGCTTGCGTTGGCCGAGATCCAATGACTGTTAGCAGAATATGGAATCGGTGGGTTCAGGAGGATAGTACGGAACGCCGTGCTGGATCCCAACGGCCTCGCATCACTTGCAGTCGAGATGACAGGCATCTTATCCGCAAGGCTGTAACAGATCGTGCTGCCACGTCTCGATCCCTGAGTCAACAGATGGGGACGTTTGCAAGACAACAACCATCTGCACTAACAGTTCGACGACGTTGGTAGCAACATAGACTATCAGCTTGGAGACCATGGCTGCGGTTCATCTTGACGCTGCATGACAGGCAGGAGCGCCTGCGATGGTGTACACAACGTCGAACCTGGTTGCACGAATGGCAAAACGTCATTTTTTCGGACGAATCCAGGTTCTGTTTACAGCATCATGATGGACGCATCCGTGTTTGGCGACATCGCGGTGAGCGCACATTGGAAGCGTGTATTCGTCATCGGCATCCTGGCGTATCACCCGGCGTGATGGTATGCGGTGCCATTGGTGACACGTCTCGGTCAGCTCTTGTTCGCATTGACGTCACTTTGAACAGTGGACGTTACATTTCAGATTTGTTACGACCCGTGGCTCTACCCTTCATTCGATCCCAGCCAAACCCTGCAACCCAGCAGGATAATGCATGACCGCACGTTGCAGGTCCTGTACGGGCCTTTCTGGATACAGAAAATGTTAGACTGCTGCCCCGGCCAGCACATTCTCCAGATCTCTCACCAACTGAAAACGTCTGGTCAATGGTCGTCGAGCAACTGGCTCGTCACAATAGGCCAGTCACTACTCTTTATGAACTGTGGTATCGTGTAGAAGCTGCGTGGGCAACTGTACCTGTACACGCTATCTAACTTGTGTTTGGCTCAATGTCAAGGCGTATCAAGGCCAGAGGTGGTTGTTCTGGGTACTGATTTCTCAGGATCTGTGCACCAAATTGCCTGAAAATGTAATCACATGTCAATTCTAGTATAACATATTTGTCCAATGAGTACCCGTTTATCATCTGCAGTTCTTCTTGGTGTAGCAATTTTAATGGCCAGTAGTGTACATTTCCGTATTTCATAAGTAAGAGCCGGCCGCTGGTGGCCGAGCGGCTCTGGCGCTACAGTCTGGAACCGCGCGACCGCTACGGTCGCAGGTTCGAATCCTGCCTCGGGCATGGATGTGTGTGTTGTCCTTAGGTTAGTTAGGTTTAAGTAGTTCTAAGTTCTAGGGGACTTATGACCTCAGCAGTTGAGTCCCATTGTGCTCAGAGCCATTTGAACCATTTGAACCATTTGAACCATAAGTAAGAAGAATGATACTTGCGTGTCCGAAGGAACATTACATTGTTCCCATTAACGTAGGTTTTGCAGTATCGTATTTATTCGTCCATACTAGGCAGCGATTTTCAATTAAAATGCCTTGCCTTGCACCATAAGTAAGAAGAATGATACTCGCGTGTCCGAAGGAACATTACATTGTTCCCATTAACGTAGGTTTTGCAGTATCGTATTTATTCGTCCATACTAGGCAGCGATTTTCAATTAAAATGCCTTGCCTTGCACCGATATTACGTAATGTGTAAGAGTACAGGTTGTGACGCAGGAATGACGACGCATGATGTTTCTGTCTGGTAATGAGTCGTGCACGGATAGCGTAAGCGGTTAAGCAAAAACTCACGTAAAGTGGAATATCCGGGTTCGAGTCCCGGTCGGGCACGAGTTTCGGTGTCGTAATTTCCTTATACAGTTGAGGTTTGTTCGTATTCGCAACTGCGAACATATTTCATGTCGTTCATAAGAACTGTCGCCTCTGCAGGGCCTGTCGAAGGAACACTGCGTTGTTCTTCTTAACAACATGCGCACTGTAATATTGTAGAACGTCCATAGCTTACTGTTTACATTTAGCTAACTGGCTGTTGCAAAAATAAATCATCACCTGTAGTTTGAAGATGGTTTAGTATCTGCAATGCTAAATGGTTAATTACTTGGTAGTGTAAGTGGCTAGCCACTTAGAACTGAAAATGTTTCACTACTCATAACTGTAGATGCCTAACAGTCTATAACTACAAATGATCAACTTACTAAAAGTCTGTGTATAAAACTTAAAAACCTAACTGTATGTAACAAATGTACCAAACAGTGAAAGAGTACCAAACAGTAAACTAGTGACTAACTGTAGGTGTGAGCAGCTGTATAATTCTGAGAGCATACAGTTAATTAACAGCAACTAAACGCAACACTGCATGGCAAAGCTATAGTGTGTAAAACACTGGTAAGGATTTCCTGGTTGTAAACAGCAAATTAGTGACCATGCGAATACAGCCACTTGCTGCAAATTATTTAAAGTGGCGAACTGATTCCAACCTACTGACTGGAACTTACTAAATACAATTGCAAACAAGTAATTGCAGCAGCGACTGTAACCTACCAAATGACAATGTTCTGTCTATGAAAATTTATAAGTTTGCGTAATTAAACATCTACGCCGAGAGACTCCAGTAATATACCACAGGCATAACACTGTTATCATAATAGAGCAATAACAAGAGAAACGGTGGCGGGGGATGGGGTAGGAGGGGAGGGGTACCCCAGTCTGATAGGTGCAATCGATACGATTCTGCGGAGACACGGAGACGGTTTGACGTGTCAAAGAACTTCTCAGAGGTAACTAATGTCAGCATTTTCTTGAAACTCCTCTTATCGCACCGTGAACGCTGGTCCGCTCTCTAGAAGTCTCCCCGAGGCGATTATCCGGCGCGCCCCTCCCTCGCGGACTGCTGTCACGCGGTTAATTCTTCTGGCGGGCATCTGGCGCTGAGATTAGGGCCGGCGGAGGCGCATACGTCTTCCATTAAGGAGGCCGCGTCCTCCGTTTTAATTCTGCCCGCAGGAGGGCATTAATGAGCCGCCTATGGTAATCCGGCGGCGGGGACCCCCGGGCAATTACCTCAAGACTCGCACCTGCGCCCGGCCCGGCCGGCTCGGCGCGTCCATCAGCTGCGACAGCCTAATGGCGCAGACTCCGGAATGTCCTTCCCGAACAGGTGGAGACCTGTCATCCCGGCTCCTGGCCACTCACCGTGACGGCCGATGAGGCCGGCCCGCGCCTCGGGAAGGAGGGCGTGCGGAAACAGCTGCAGTTTACAAGTGGCTGCGATCACCCTCGAAGAACCGTTCTAGATATTCACAAGTACAGTCGGTTGGATCTCCAGCAAATGACGAAATAACTGTCGAGCCGTTAAATAGAAGAGGCATTACCTTAATGTGGAACTAAGAAACAAATCCAGAAGAATGGACCACAGATGTAATCCAGCTAATACATAACAAAGGTGACAAGGCATGTTGCTCTAAATACAGAGGGATCACGTTGCTACATGTGGAATATATGTTTTTATCCGGAATTCTCTACACTAGATTAGTACCATGTGTAGGAGATGCAATGCATGATTATCAGTATGGCTTTTGGCCTAATATCAGCTGTGGACCAAATATTTGTACTGAGTCAAATTACGGCAAGAAAGGAAGAATTAATAGATTGTTGGTGTTAATGACGATCATTCTCCTTTACCTCCTCTGCATTACTGCAGATGACGTGTTGCTGAGCACATTTGTTCTGTGCATGCAGTACACATGAGGCGCCTAATTGTTTTCACTGCACTGTGTGGAATACGAAGGTTCTGTTAAAGTTCACTAACCTGCTGTCTTCAAGGTGATGTCCCCAGCGCAGAAAACAGCACGCAGGTCGTACGTTCTGTAGCGTGAGGCTGAAACTGACTTTTAGCGAGGTTCTGTTCTGAAATAATGTATCACTTCTTTGGGATGCCTGTCGCGTATTTTAATATAGCCACACGATGTATAGCCACATGATGTTAATACAACACAGCAAAGTACATGATCAAACACAATGTTTACGAAAATGTATCTTTACACTATTAGTGGCACGTGTCTGTGCCTCATGACTACCGGAGTGAATCTTTTAATACTGAATACTGGAAAATACACACAAACTGCCACAGACAACATGACTGTACATCTCGACTGCCTAATCCAGAGTGACGAACAGGAACTTAAATAAAAATTGGAAACGCATCCTACGACAGACAACATGTCTTTTATTCTCGACTGCCTAATCTAGAGTGACGAACAGGAACTTAAATAAAAATTGGAAACACATCCTACGACAGACAACATGTCTGTTCGTCTCGACTGCCTAATCCAGAGTGACGAACAGCCCGAAACACTTCGCGCGCCATACCAGAAAAGGCGTGACCCGAACGCTTCCGAAGTGCTTCGTCTGAAATTTCGTCAGTCTTTTGTTTTTGATTTAAATTGTTTTAAATAATTCTAAAATGACTGATTGATAGTCAGCTGTTGAGAGATATTTGTATTAAAAAGTGAAGTCATTCCAATGAGCATTATGCAGGCGGTCTTTCTCACGGGAATGGTACCGAATCTAACATCTCACACCAAATTTCGTCATCTATATACTTCTTGCA
This sequence comes from Schistocerca nitens, assembly GCF_023898315.1. Taxonomy (NCBI): domain Eukaryota; kingdom Metazoa; phylum Arthropoda; class Insecta; order Orthoptera; family Acrididae; genus Schistocerca; species Schistocerca nitens. The sequence goes on from NC_064621.1 coordinate 565,331,686, forward strand.
TTTCCACTGTTCTGGGAACAGCTTCTTGGAGCCTAATATGACGGCTGACTAAGCCATAAATATTACAAAATACAGAAAAAATCGTATGAGTAGAATATAGAACTCAACAATATCCACGATGACTTCAAGCAGGCCTTCGATGGTCTAGATAGCCAACAGATGCTAGAAGATATAAAACTGCTTGGCGTTTCATTCAAATGTATTTCGACTATTTAGGAAACACAGACAGGTTAAAAGGCAATAGTGAGAGTGGATGGAGAATAAACTGACTGTTACAATATCAATAAAGGAGTTAGACAAGATAATGTTCTTTCCACATTGCTTTCTAGTTTGACCTTAGAATCAATTATACAAAACCTGCAATGTCTGGACACATAGCTACGAGAACCACACAGTTATCTCATATGTTGATGACGTTGCAGTTATTAGTAGACGGAGGATGTAATGGGAGAGAGTAGTGGTGGAAATGAAAGAAGCCGCACAGTGTAGGGGACTGGAAACTAACGAATCCAAAACTAAATGTATGAAATTCCGTAGAATAGGGTACAATAACTTCTCAGCAACAGGTCTTAATTTTCACCATGTAGAGGATTTTGGGCACCTAGGTGCTAATGTTAACAAAGTAAATTCCATGTCCACTGATATAAAAGACAGCATTTAAGTGTTAACAGGAGTTATCATACATTTAAGAAGCTAATGACTTTTAGAACAGTAAACCGATACACTACCTCATCTTCAGGTCTGCTTCAAACGAGCCCAGACTAGTTGAGAGAAGAATACTAGGAAAAATAAAAGATGGATACGAACTGATGATGGTACTTGGAGAAGAAGGAGCAGTTATCAGCTGGATCACGTCTTACAAGGAGCTAATACTGTAAGGTTAATTAAAATAAAAGAATAGCCTGGCTAGGACATATATCAAGGATGGAAGACACAAGAACAACGAAGATGGTCTTCCGATGGAATCCGACAGGAAGAAAATTAAAAGGAAGACGATATAAGAGCTGGCTGGTCGACGTAGAAGGAAACACCAGAGCCCTAACAAACAGAAGATGGGAAACGGAAGTAAACGAGAAGGCAGAATGGGAAGAGATAGTTTAGCAGGCAGACATCCACCCAGGGTTGTGAAACAACGAGAAGTAGAAGAAGAAGAAGAATGCCGGCTGGATTGGTGAGAAACACTATCGTAAAAAATATTTGCTGTAGTCTACATGGTGAAGATGGTGAAACGAAAGCCGAATTTTTAAATTCCGCTTTTAGGAAATAGTTCACGCGGGAGAATCGTACAAAGATACAGTTGTTTGCTCATCACACAGAGTAACATATGGACAACATAGTAATAAGCGTCCGTGGCATAGAGAAACAACAAAAAGAGCTGAAAACCAATAAGTAGCCAAGTTCCGATCGAATCCCAATTCAGTTTTACAAAGACTACCCTACAGCATTATTGGCCCCTTACTTAGGTTACATTCATCGCGAATGTCTCGTCCAGCGGAAAGTCCCAAGGTGCACTTCTATATATAAGATGAGTAAAAGAACGGACACGCAGAGTTGCAGACTAATATCCACAACATCGATCTGCTGCAGAATTCTAGAAAATAATAAATTTCCTAGAGACCTAAAACCTCATTTTCACGAATCAGCACGATTTCAGAAAGCACTGCTCGTGTGAAACTCAGCTTACCTTTTCTCGCATGATATACTACGAATAATCGATGAAGGGCAAGAGGGAAATTCCAAATTTCTAGATTTCCGAAAATCATTTGTCACAGTACCCAAATGAGCACTGTTAACGAAGGTAAGAGCATGTGGAACAGGTTCTCAGATACGCGTGTGGCCCGTAGACGTGGTAAGTAATAGAGACCAATATGTGAAAGAACAAATAGTCTTGGTTGGAAAATTGGGGTGTTAATTTTATTTATAAACAAAAAATTCAGTTTTTTAAGCCAAGGGTGCTCTTTCATATTGTTACCACTGGTTGCAGTTTCATACCGCCATCGACTGGAAAAAGTTATGAGAAACTAGTATGTTGACCTCACCGCCGAGTGTCCATCAGAGACAAGAGAAACGTCGAGTGTCCAAGCGAAATGTGATGGGACCGCTGTCATTTTCTATACACATAAATCATTTCGTGGACAGCCTGGGCAAATCTGCGGTTGCTTGCTGATGATGCTGTGGTGTTCGGGAAGGTGTCGAAGATGAGCCACTGTACGATGATACAAAGTGACTTAGATAAAATTTGTAGTCTGTGTGATGAATGGCAAGTAGCTCTAAATGTAGAAAAACGTAAGTTAATGCAGATGAATATGGGGTAAAAACCATTATTGTTCGGATACAGAATTACTAGTGTTATGCTTGATACAATCGCGTCGTCAAAATATCTGAGCGTAACGTTGGAAAGCGATATGAAGTGGAACGATCATGTTAAGGTAGTGGTAGGGAATGCGAATTGTCGACTTCCGTTTATTAAGAGGATATTAGGAAAGTGTGGTTCATCTGCAAATGAGGCGGTATATAGGAGGTTAGTGCGACCTAATCTTGAATACTGCTCAAGTGTTGGGGATCCACGCCATGTCACCGGCCTGGGTAGCCATGCGGTTCTAGGCGCTACAGTCTGGACCCGCGCGACCACTACGGTCGCATGTTCGAATCCTGCCTCGGGCATGGATGTGTGTGATTTCCTTAGGTTAGTTAGGTTTAAGTAGTTCTAAGTTCTAGGGGACTGATGAGCTCAGAAGTTAAGTCCCATAGTGCTCAGAGCCATTTGAACCATCCACGCCACGTCATATTAACGGAAGACGTCGAAGCAATTGGGAGGCGGGCTGCAGGAATTGTTACCGTCAGAATCGGACAACACGCGAGTGTTGCGGATCTGCTTTGGGAGTTCAAATGGGAATCCCTCGAGGGCAGGTGACTTTCTCTTCCAGGCACACTACTGAGAAAATCTAGAGAATCGGCATTTGAAGCTGACTGCAGAACGATTCTATTGCCGCCAACATATATTTGGCGTAAGGGCGATGAACATAAGGTACGAGAAATTAGTATTGATTCGGAGGCATACAGGTAGTCGTTTTTCACTCGCTCTGTCTACGAGTGGAATGGGAAAGAAAACGACCAGTAGTGGTAGAGGGTACCCTCCGCCACGCACCGTACGGTGTCTTGCGGGAGTATGTATGTAGGTGTTGATGTATATCCATAGCTGTTACTAAAAGCAAACTAGAAGTGTTATTAAGACTTGTGGCAACAAGTCTAGTGAACACTTAGAAACAGGAGGAGACAGTGGTGCATTCATTTTATTCTTGATACTGATAGATTGTATTTCACATTTCCAGGATATTCAAAGCGTCTACAGAAGACGTTAAAAGTGTCCACTACCGCATTCAAACACAGTCCTTCCCTTCTTCAACGTAACTGTCCCATGCGTTGGAAAATCTGTGGCTTGTTACGGATCGTATTGCCCGTGGCCGCAATTGAAATCCCCAGACCATCCTTAGTGTTACGCTGATGGGAGCATGTTGTGTACATAGTTCCGCGTAGTCAGCGCGTACACAACTTTCCCACTAGAGCGCGCCCCGCTAAGCACAACAGCGCGGGCGGAGCGCTCGTCCATCTCCGCACTACGAGATGGCGCTGTCTTAGAGACGGACCAAATTCTGCTTCCGCCGATCCGCGTATTAATATGTAACGCAGCCAATGAGATTGCTGCTAACGTAGAACCTTTTCTCCCAGCGGATCACACTCGCGCAGTGATACCTGAACGATCGAGGTATTGTAACGAGTGTACAGACCTCCGATTAGTCAGTCTGCATTAGTCTGCATGAGTCTGCATTAGTCTGTAGTCAAGTTTCGGTCTGCGCCTAATAAGATTATCATATTCCTGTACATAGCCATGAAGATAAATGTATAGACACTTTGTCAAGTATCAGAGATATGTGAGAATAAGATTAACGTACCAAGACCAAAGGAACTTCAGATTGTCAATTGTAAATAGTATCCACAATCAAGTTAAGTAACGTTTATGATTGTTATTATTTTAATAAATGTGTGTGAAAAAATAGTTCAAATGGATCTGAGTACTATGGGACTCAACTACTGAGGTCATAAGTCCCCTAGAACTTAGAATTACTTAAACCTAACTAATCTAAGGACAACACACACATCCATGCCCGATACAGGATTCGAACCTGCGACCGTAGCGGTCGCGCGGTTCCAGACTGTAGCGCCAGAACCGCTCGGCCACCAGCGGCCGGCAAAATGTGTGTGAAAATTAAACAAGTTCTGTTTAAACTTCTTCACCGTCAAGCTGCTAATCTAAGCGTGCAAGTGGCATTTCTATCGTCTGACCTAACGGCAGAAGATAAACACGCCACGATAAGACCACGAGACATATCGCTGACATTCGTCTACTTCGCTAGAGCGACAAGTCAAATAATCTGATGGTGTGTGTACCGAAGGTCTTACAGTACACACACCACAGAGCAGACAAACTCTTTCACGTGGACTCAAAGCCAGAAGTCACAATGTGCCAGACGAAGTGATTGTGCATGCCATACGACAGTTTCGTTATGTGTAGTCCAACTCCAGGTTTAATGTTCATTTAAATAGCGAGCCACAGCATCCTGATCAAATGTAAACGGGTATATTTACTATCCCCCAGGTACCAAATTCCACATCTGATCAAAATCGATGTCCTCTTTCCGGGTGTAATGGTGTAATATTATTTTTGTTTGTTTTTACGACAGTTTAGATTCATCGTTTTATTTATTAAATCCACATTTCTGTCGAGCACTCTCTCGACACCACTTAATAAACGTTACAAAAAGTAGACGTGCCCTTGAAACGTGACGATTTGATATTCAAAAGTGATGCATGCCAATACACACGGAAACACAATCACGCCAAACTGCAGATACGCACGCCTCGTCAGAGGCGCGCTGTTTTAGTCGTGGCGGAAGGAGAGTGGCAAAATCGCGAGCAGAAACAGCGTGAAGCGAGCGGCCGTAATCCGCGATAATGCAGACCGGATTCGATTCGCAACGTTTGACGGCTGCTGACGGGCGCGACTAATGATAATAGGCTGACGTGCCGCTGATCCCCATTGTCTCGCGGCCGGCGGCTCGCGGTCGACCGTACTGCACAATGCGGTGCCAACGACGCGCCGTCCATTGTTCCCGGGCTGCAGCGCGATGCAGCCGCGTCACGGGACGCTCAGATGCACCCTACCCGGCCCGCGGCGATGCGAACCCACCAGTAGCGCAACATCCGCCCACGCCCGAAACACACGCGGACCTCGTCTTTTGAATATGACCTTTCGAGCACTTGGCTGTGCTATTACTATTACCCGTGCTTGCGTTTGAGACTGTTTACCCATATAGCATGATTTCTCGGTAGTAGAGTTGGCTAAAAAGACAATAAGACGCATAAAAAAAGATAACAAATTCATATAAGGATGTAGAGGCTTATCTCACTAGGGACAAGTTATATACTGCCTACAGGAAAATAAAAGAGACCTTTGGAGAAAAGAGAGCCGCTTGTATGAATATCAAGAGCTCATATGGAAACCGAGTTCTAAGCAAAGAAGGGAAAGCAGAAACCTGGAAGGAGTATGTAGAGTAGTTCCATTAGAACTACTGACGGCCTTGGGAGAGCCAGTCCTGACAAAACTCTACCATCTGGTGAGCAAGATGTATGAGACAGGCGAAATTCCCTCAGACTTCAAGAAGAATATAATAATTCCAATCCCAAAGAAAGCAGGTATTGACAGATGTGAAAATTACCGAACTATCAGTTTATTAAGTCACAGCTGCAAAATCCTAACACGAATTATTTACAGACGAATGGAAAAACTGGTAGAAGCCGACCTCGGGGAAGATCAGTTTGGATTCCGTAGAAATGTTGGAACATGTGAGGCAAAACTGACTTGTCTTCTTATCTTAGAAGAGAGATTAAGGAAAGGCAAACCTACGTTTCTAGCATTTGTAGACTTATTGAAAGCTTTTGACAATGTTGACAGGAATACTCTCTTTCAAATTCTAAATGTAGCAGGGGTAAAATACAGGGAGCGGAAGACTATTTACAATTTGTTCAGAAACCAGATGGCCGTTTATAAGAGTCGAGGGGCACGAAAGGGAAGTAGTGGTTGGGAAGGGAGTGAGACAGGGTTGTAGCCTCTCCCTGATGGTATTCAATCTGTATATTGAGCAAGCAGAAAAGGAAACAAAAGAAAAATTTGGAGTAGGTATTAAAATCCATGAAGAAGAAATAATAACTTTGAGGTTCGCCGATGAAATTGTAATTCTGTCCGAGACAGCAAAGGTCATGGAAGAGGAGTTGAACGGAATGGACAGTGTCTTAAAAGGAGGGTATAAGATGAACATCAACAAAAGCAAAAAGAGGATAATGGAATGTAGTCGAATTAAGTCGGGTGATGCTGAGGGAATTAGATTAGGAAATGAGACACTTATAGTAGTAAAGGAGTTTTGCTATTTAGGGAGCAAAATAACTGATGATGGTCGACGTAGAGAGGATATAAAATGTATACTGTCAATGGCAAGGAAATCGTTTCTGAAGAAGAGAAATTTGTTAACATCGAGTATAGATTTAAGTGTCAGGAAGTCGTTTCTGAAAGTATTTGTATGGAGTGTAGCCTTGTATGAAAGTGAAACAAGGACGATAAATAGTTTGGACAAGAAGAGAATAGAAGCTTTCGAAATGTGGTGCTACAGAAGAATGCTGAAGATTAGATGGTGCAGTGTAACGACGTAAGTTTCATATAAATGATTTTCTTTTGACATATGACCATGTGCATACTTCGTCACCTACGTCAGTTACAACACACTTCGAAATTATTTAAATTCTTTTTAAATTGTCTCTGAATGGTTCTTGAACGAAACTGTAAAACATCATCATTTGAGTCGTATACGCAGAATTACGTCACTGAGTCCAATTGGTTTGCGCACACTCTTTCTCAATTTAGATGTCGTTTTGTTTCTTCTCAGAAATCATATTAATGCAAGTTATCTGACTTAATAAATATTAGAAGCACATTGAATAAACTTTCAAGACTCAAACTCGCGATGAAAATTGTCACAATTAATAATCTTGTCAATTAAGTTAGTAATTCATTAACATAATTCTTCATAAATAAATTCTCGGAACACGTATTTAAACTTTAGTAGCATCCACTAGTTTATTATCTTCCTACATATAGACGTGAACCTGAGCCTTGACAAGACAGGACTGAACATTTACAACATGATTAAACTTTCCATGACGTCATTGTTGTAGAAACATTACAAATTCTTATTTTTTCAGTTTTTAGAAGCGCGACGCAACAACTCGGTTTCAGGATCTTCTGTTGCTCTTTGCCTGTCGACCAGCGACGTATAGTGGCCAGCAATTTTCTCTCTGGTCCCGGCAGTGAAGATGCTGTCTCCGTTCGTTGCGCCGCCCTCTCCGCACAAGAAACATAAAAAATAAATACAAAACTTTAGACAATTCACAACCATTAGAAATATTACAAAATACATAAACAAAACACTAAATTAAACTTATATTCACCTGCAAACTGGGCTGACACTGGTGGATGGGTGACGCTTCAATTTCGCGTCCCACTACAATGGGTAGACCACATAACTAATGAGGAGGTATTGAATAGAACTGGGGAGGAGTTTTTGGCACAACTTGACAAGAAGAAAGGACCGGTTGGTAGGAAATGTTCTGAGGCATCAGGGGATCACCAATTTAGCATTGGAGGGCAGCGTGGATGGTAAAAATCGTAGAGGGAGACCTAGAGATGAATACACTAAGCAGATTCACAAGGATGTAGGTTGCAGTAAGTACTGGGAGATGAAGAAGCTTGGACAGGATAGAGTAGCATGGAGAGCTGCATCAAACCAATCTCAGGACTGAAGACCACAACAATAACAACAACAACAACACATTCATAAGTTTACTTATACTATGTACATGTTGTGTACGACTTTGTGTCCAGCTATTTCAATGTCAATAACGATGAGTCTCTCTGAGCTAAAGCACAACCTATGGTGTCTGAGCCACGACTATCCCATATCTGCATAGCATCACGTAGCGAAGAGGCTCCAAGTGTGAGTGGGTTGTGGGGCTGCCGCTGGCGATCATAAACTCAGTGCCAGACAGCACTCGCGGTACAGAGTTGAGGAGGCGTGACTCGGTGCACTTGCGCCGTTGGGTCCACCGGACTCCGTAAGACCACTGTCAGTGTCTGACGGAAACTTGCAGTTCCGTTGCCAACTTAAAGACGTCAGTAGGGTCGTATCGAAAAGTCGTACCACGGGACACTTAATAAACGAGATACGCGTAACTCTGTACAGCTGTAGCTTCTTCTGTGGTGGTGAGTTACACACACAGAGGTGACAAAAGTCAAGGGATATCTCTTGACATCGTGTCTGACCTCCTCTTGTGTACTTGCACAGCAACTCGACATGGCACAGACTTCAGAAGTCGTTGGAAGTCCTCTGCAGAAATATTGAGCCATGCTGACTCTATTATTTTTTTTTTTTTGTCATCGGTCTACTGACTGGTTTGATGCGGCCCGCCACTAATTCCTTTCCTGTGCTAACCTCTTCATCTCAGAGTAGCACTTGCAACCTACGTCCTCAATTATTTGCTTGACGTATTCCAATCTCTGTCTTCCTCTACAGTTTTTGCCCTCTACAGCTCCCTCTGGTACCATGGAAGTCATTCCCTCATGTCTTATCAGATGTACTATCATCCTGTCCCTTCTCCTTATCAGTGTTTTCCACATATTTCTTTCCTCTTCGATTCTGCATAGAACCTCCTCATTCCTTACCTTATCAGTCCACCTAATTTTCAACATTCGTCTATAGAACCACATCTCAAATGCTTCGATTCTCTTCTGTTCCGGTTTTGCCACAGTCCATGTTTCACTACCATACAATGCTGTACTCCAGACGTACATCCTCAGAAATTTCTTCCTCAAATTAAGGCCGGTATTTGATATTAGTACACTTCTCTTGGCCAGAAATGCCTTATTTGCCATAGCGAGTCTGCTTTTGATGTCCTCCTTGCTCCGTCCGTCATTGGTTATTTTACTGCCTAGGTAGCAGAATTCCTTAACTTCATTGACTTCGTGACCATCAATCCTGATGTTAAGTTTCTCGCTGTTCTCATTTCTACTACTTCTCATGACCTTCGTCTTTCTCCGATTTACTCTCAAACCATACTGTGTACTCATTAGACTGTTCATTCCGTTCAGCAGATCATTTAATTCTTCTTCACTTTCAATCAGGATATCAATGTCATCAGCGAATCGTATCATTGATATCCTTTCACCTTTTATTTTAATTCCACTCTTGAACCTTTCTTTTATTTCCATCATTGCTTCCTCGATGTACAGATTGAAGAGTAGGGGCGAAAGGCTACAGCCTTGTCTTACACCCTTCTTAATACGAGCACTTCGTTCTTGATCGTCCACTCTTATTATTCCCTCTTGGTTGTTGTACATATTGTATATGACCCGTCTCTCCCTATAGCTTAACCCAACTTTTTTCAGAATCTCGAACAGCTTGCACCATTTTATATTGTCGAACGCTTTTTCAAGGTCGACAAATCCTATGAAAGTGTCTTGATTTTTCTTTAGCCTTGCTTCCATTATTAGCCGTAACGCCAGAAGTGCCTCTCTCGTCCCTTTACTTTTCCTAAAGCCAAACTGATCGTCACCTAGCGCATTCTCAATTTTCTTTTTCATTCTTCTGTATATTATTCTTGTAAGCAGCTTCGATGCATGAGCTGTTAAGCTGATTGTGCGATAATTCTCGCACTTGTCAGCTCTTGCCGTCCTCGGAATTGTGTGGATGATGCTTTTCCGAAACTCAGATGGTATGTCGCCAGACTCACATATTTCACACACCAACGTGAATAGTCGTTTTGTTGCCACTTCACCCAATGATTTTAGAAATTCTGATGGAATGTTATCTATCGCTTCTGCCTTATTTGACCGTAAGTCCTCCAAAGCTCTTTTAAATTCCGATTCTAATACTGGATCCCCTATCTTTTCTAAATCGACTCTGTTTCTTCTTCTATCACATCAGGCAAATCTTCACCCTCATAGAGGCTTTCAATGTATTCTTTCCACCTATCTGCTCTCTCCTCTGCATTTAACAGTGGAATTTTCGTTGCACTCTTAATGTTACCACCGTTGCTTTTAATGTCACCAAAGGTTGTTTTGAGTTTCCTGTATGCTGAGTCTGTCCTTCCGACAATCATATCTTTTTCGATGTCTTCACATTTTTCCTGCAGCCATTTCGTCTTAGATTCCCTGCACTTCCTATTTATTTCATTCCTCAGCGACTTGTACTTCTGTATTCCTGATTTTCCCGGAACGTGTTTCTACTTCCTCCTTTCATCAATCAACTGAAGTATTTCTTCTGTTACCCATGGTTTCTTCGCAGCTACCTTCTTTGTACCTATGTTTTCCTTCCCAACTTCTGTGATGGCCCTTTTTAGAGATGTCCATTTCTCTTCAACTGTACTGCCTACTGCGCTATTCCTTATTGCTGTATCTATAGCGTTAGAGAACTTCAAACGTATCTCGTCATTCCTTAGTACTTCCGTATCCCACTTCTTTGCGTATTGATTCTTCCTGACTAATGTCTTGAACTTCAGCCTACTCTTCATCACTACTATATTGTGTATACCTGAACTTTCGTTGTCGGTATTGGGCTGCTGTCAATTCTGATTAGAACAGCCCGGTCACTGAACTGTTCACAGTAACACACCCTCTGCCCTACCTTCCTATTCATAACGAATCCTAGACCTGTTATACCATTTTCTGCTGCTGTTGATATTACCCGATACTCATCTGACCAGAAATCCTTGTCTTTCTTCCACTGACTCTATAGACGTCCGTAATTGCGAAATTGTGGCTAGTACAGGATTTTGTATACGAACTGACCGCTCGATTATGTCCCATAAATCTTCCATGGGATTCAAGTCGGGCGATCGCCCGTGGACGATTGATTGTCTCGGATTGTAGAGAACGTTCTTGAAACCAGTGGCGAACAGATGCGGTCTGGTGGCATGGTGCACTAACGTTCATAATAATTCTATCGTTGTTTGGGAACACGAAGTCCACGAATGGCTGCAGATGGTTTCCAAGTAGCCGAACATAAGCATTTTTGGTCAATGATGGATTTATTCCATGCAAACACAGGCACGGTCCACACCATTATGGAGACACCACCAGCTTATACAGTGTCTTGCTGACAGCTTGAGTCCCTGACTTCGTGGATTCTACACCACACTTGAAGTCTACCATCAGCTCTTACCAACCGAAATCGTGAGTCATCTAACTAGGCTACGGTTTTCCAGTCGTCTAGGGTCCGGGAGAGACCAGGAGAGGCGTTGCAGACGTGTCGTACTGTTCGGAAAGACACTCGCGTCATTAACGCCAAATTTCGTCGCATTGTCCTAACGGATACATTCCTCGTATGTCCCATTTTGATTTCGGCTGTTATTTCACCCAGTATGCTTGTCTGTTGGCACTGATAACTCTACACAAACGCCCACGCTCTCGACCGCTACGTGGAGGCCGTCGGCCACTGCGTTGTCCGTGGTGAGAGATAATGCCTGAAATTTGGGATTCTCGGTTCACTCTGACACTGTAGATCTCGCAATACTGAATTCCCTAATGATCTCCAAAATGGAACGTTCCATGCGTCTAGCACCAACTACCATTCCGCGTTCAGAGTCTGTTAATTTCCGTTGTACGGCCATATACACCTAAGAAACCTCTTCACATGAATTAATTACCTGAGTACAAATCCCGGCTCCACCAACGCACTGCCCTTTTTATAGCTTGTGACGTGATACTGCCGGCATCTGTATGTGTGCGTTTCGCCGTCACACGGCCTATTGTCAGCTCAGTGTACCATGTGAGCAATGTTCTTGATAGAAAGTAGTAGTCTTGTTTGCTGATACACTTAGATCGTCTCATAGTATTCGTGATGCTCAGCAGTGCCGTTCTACGTCGTCCTACTGTATGTCCTAACTGCAGTCATTCCTGCTGACGCTGATAAGAGCTTTGTGTGCGGCTAGTTAAAAGAGATGTACAGGTCAGTCAGAGTGTGGGGCGGCGGGTGGAATTATTGTTGTTAAAAATGTTCCTATTATTTATGCTGTTGTTTATGCTGTCTTTCGCCGTTCTCAACACTGGCTCTCTAACTACAATATTGGATACCAGAAAGTGATTAGCAAAACATGAAGCCTGTAATTAGAATTCCTAGTGCCCACTTCATCTGATAATACACTGTTACAGCTTATAGCTCTGAGGAATTAGAGGATTGTCCGGGATTTATAATCAAAAACGATTTTCTAAAAAAAACGTTCTGTATTCTGAAAGTCACAGATGAAAACAGCAGAATCCACACAATCTAACTAACAGAGCAGTTCAGAGTCTAATGCGCTGATGCAACTATAAATGTCCAAATTAAATGTTTAAATGAATGCTCGCCATAATTTGATGATAATGTTTCATCAAACGCCACACTAAATAATTGGTAGAATGTCTGTCCCGCGGCGGCACGTGAAAATACGACATACGCAAACTGAAGATCGATAATTAAAGTCAACCCAGAATTAACACTTCACTCGAAAATGATTTCATGGTTACGCGTATTCCGAGTAACTTAATACGGCATCCGAGGCTGTTTGTAGCAATGATACCGACGCGACGCGACTCCCGACACAGATGACGTGCTATTCAGCGTCTGGAGAGAACTGGGGCCTTCCTTCCTCGCGCAGCGTTCTTATATATAAAGCCGCGGTGCGGACGGCTAAGGGAAGGCCTGATCAAATCGGCTCTCCCGACTAGCCGCAGGACTAGTAATGCATCACTTTAAGTTAATAAATAAATCATAGCTTCTTTTGCTTATGGCCGATGAAGCTCTTAATTTAAATCTGCATTCAGCACACAGGTAAGTAATCATAATAAAATTTTGACGTGGCTAAGTTAAATATTTTGGGCGAGAGAATTAATTTAATTACACTGCACGCAGTAGACGAGCTCTGAACTGGCCCTTTGGAGATAAGCTATCGCTATAGTTTTATAGGTATTCAAATGAAACTTCTCACATCCTTATGGTGATAGCGGATCTCCATTCTACTTAAATATAAACATCCTAGCCTTATTAATTAGCCTACTTAATCTATCTTGCTTCCTTAAGTTTTAAGACGAAAACCAGAAAATCATGAATTTCCACTAAAATTTTAATTTGTGAAACCCAAAGTACTGTTTTTATTAAATTATTATGAAAGAGGAATCTAATTGTCAATTTTTAATTCTCTAGCTCTTTTCTGTTGCGCCAATGATTTTTACAGAAAAATGTCCAAATTTCGAAAATGGCTAAAGTTATCGAACTGATATTCAACACACATTAATTTAGTATTACTCCTGACATGCTAGAAATATTTTAGATTATTTGCTTGATTTTTAAAGTATTGCGCAACATGTGACGTCAGAGCTAGTTACAGCAGACTGGCTGGCACACAATGGAAAGACTGAATTGAATTTACTACAGCGTGAGTAGACTGCTTCCCTACAAGAGGCTCGGGCAGTTATAACGTCGTTTCATGTATAGTCCCCTTTACAACGAACAAGAACATAAATCCAGAATGAATCCCATACGTAACATACTTATTATGAACCAGTCTGTATTCCTTACAAAATAATATACGTCTTTTGCAACGTCGCACTATCAACTCCAAACAATTGGAAGAACGATATAATAGAAATCAACTTTCATACGAACTGTATCTGTGACAATCATCGACGCAATTGTCCTTCTTCTTTTTCTGGATGCCTAACAGAATAGACGTGTTTTGTGGTTTGTCGCCGTCTGAAATAATAATCAGTGTGTGACTTTAACGGCTTTTATTCACGTCTTGGTCAGCCCCATACTCCTGCCGTGATAAATGGAATATGAAATAACAGTATTTACCCGATGCAACCGTGTTGGAGACGGCACGTTTCATGACGCGACGATCAGGCTACTTCGGCATTTTATAGTTGAGTGTCATATTGTTTAAAAGGAACCTTCATTTTCTAACGAATTCTTATAGCCTTGTCTTTGAAGTCTTTTTAACACGTGTGTAGTAATATAAGTAAGCGAGTGTCATGGAACCTGCTGCCGAGCAATATTGCACTTTGGCCTGTACTGAATACGAATATTTAACAGAGAAGAATAATTTAACAGGAAACATCAACACTAAAATCACCTACCAATATTTAAATGATACTATCATTCCCTGGACAAAGAAAGTCAGTTCCATAAACTTCTTGGAGTGCTTTCTTTCGATAATTGTTGTTCAAAATGTGTGTGAAATCTTATGGGACATAACTGCTAAGGTCATCAGTCCCTAAGCTTACACACTACTTAACCTAAATTATCCTAAGGACAATAACACACACCCATGCCCGAGGGAGGACTCGAACCTCCGCCGGGACCAGCCGCACAACCCATGACTGCAGCGCCTCAGACCGCTCGGCTAATCTCACGCGGCTTTCGATAATTGTTTTAAATTGCGTAACTATATTAAAAGGTAGCCATACCACCAAATGAACGCTCCACAGTGAGCTCATGTCTGTTTAGCGTCCTCTGGCAGCGTGTCTGCACGGCGTCGTCCAACGGAGGGCAGCCAGCGATGGAAGAGCGAACTCACACGCTCGGGCGCTGGTGAGGGATTTAAAAGTAATGTCTTGTGTAGCTTTGAGTCATCGTTGCAAAATACTGACACGAATTATTTACAGACGAATGAAAAACTGACAGAAGCTAGTCTCCAAAAACATCAGATTGGTCTCCAGAGAAACGTAAGAATACGCCTTACACTGATCAGCCAGAACATCATGACCACCGACCAGCTACCGATTTAAACCCGTCCAGTCGATACTAGTGGCGCCTGCCCAGAAATGACTGCCAGTCGGACACACGAATGGCGAATATACACTCCTGGAAATGGAAAAAAGAACACATTGACACCGGTGTGTCAGACCCACCATACTTGCTCCGGACACTGCGAGAGGGCTGTACAAGCAATGATCACACGCACGGCACAGCGGACACACCAGGAACCGCGGTGTTGGCCGTCGAATGGCGCTAGCTGCGCAGCATTTGTGCACCGCCGCCGTCAGTGTCAGCCAGTTTGCCGTGGCATACGGAGCTCCATCGCAGTCTTTAACACTGGTAGCACGCCGCGACAGCGTGGACGTGAACCGTATGTGCAGTTGACGGACTTTGAGCGAGGGCGTATACTGGGCATGCGGGAGGCCAGGTGGACGTACCGCCGAATTGCTCAACACGTGGGGCGTGAGGTCTCCACAGTACATCGATGTTGTCGCCAGTGGTCGGCGGAAGGTGCACGTGCCCGTCGACCTGGGACCGGACCGCAGCGACGCACGGATGCACGCCAAGACCGTAGGATCCTACGCAGTGCCGTAGGGGACCGCACCGCCACTTCCCAGCAAATTAGGGACACTGTTGCTCCTGGGGTATCGGCGAGGACCATTCGCAACCGTCTCCATGAAGCTGGGCTACGGTCCCGCACACCGTTAGGCCGTCTTCCGCTCACGCCCCAACATCGTGCAGCCCGCCTCCAGTGGTGTCGCGACAGGCGTGAATGGAGGGACGAATGGAGACGTGTCGTCTTCAGCGATGAGAGTCGCTTCTGCCTTGGTGCCAATGATGGTCGTATGCGTGTTTGGCGCCGTGCAGGTGAGCGCCACAATCAGGACTGCATACGACCGAGGCACACAGGGCCAACACCCGGCATCATGGTGTGGGGAGCGATCTCCTACACTGGCCGTACACCACTGGTGATCGTCGAGGGGACACTGAATAGTGCACGGTACATCCAAACCGTCATCGAACCCATCGTTCTACCATTCCTAGACCGGCAAGGGAACTTGCTGTTCCAACAGGACAATGCACGTCCGCATGTATCCCGTGCCACCCAACGTGCTCTAGAAGGTGTAAGTCAACTACCCTGGCCAGCAAGATCTCCGGATCTGTCCCCCATTGAGCATGTTTGGGACTGGATGAAGCGTCGTCTCACGCGGTCTGCACGTCCAGCACGAACGCTGGTCCAACTGAGGCGCCAGGTGGAAATGGCATGGCAAGCCGTTCCACAGGACTACATCCAGCATCTCTACGATCGTCTCCATGGGAGAATAGCAGCCTGCATTGCTGCGAAAGGTGGATATACACTGTACTAGTGCCGACATTGTGCATGCTCTGTTGCCTGTGTCTATGTGCCTGTGGTTCTGTCAGTGTGATCATGTGATGTATCTGACCCCAGGAATGTGTCAATAAAGTTTCCCCTTCCTGGGACAATGAATTCACGGTGTTCTTATTTCAATTTCCAGGAGTGTACTATCAATGAGGAAGCTGTCTTTGTGTAGATTGGGGAAGGCGCGCGATCTGTCT
This sequence comes from Schistocerca nitens, assembly GCF_023898315.1. Lineage (NCBI taxonomy): Eukaryota > Metazoa > Arthropoda > Insecta > Orthoptera > Acrididae > Schistocerca > Schistocerca nitens. Next base: position 565,348,164 of record NC_064621.1, read on the forward strand.
GACTGGGACCGAGTACAGACTGTGATGGCTCGGAAAGAGAATTTCGGAACCTCCATGACTTGTCGAGTGATTGAGGAACGGTGTGGAGAATGTCTTCAACACGTGGCGAAACCAACGTGAAAGTCCAGACGTCTTGGGATTGGGCGACCACACCTCATTACAGATGTCGGACGTCGTAGCCTGGGCAGAGTGGTAACACAGGACAGGCAGCCAACTGTGCCGGAGCTAACATCAGACTTTAATGCTGGACAGAATGAAACTGTGTCTGAACATACAGCGCACCGAACACTCCTAACGATGGGCCTCCACAGCCAAGGCCCATGCTTGTCCCAGTGTTGACACCACCACATTGGCACCTATGACTGAAGCGGGCACGTAACAAGCGGCGCTGGACGATGGCGCAGTGGCAGAGTGTTGAATGATCCGATGAATCCCGATACCTTCTTCATCGCGGGAGCGAGCGAATCTATCTTCTTCCAGGTGAACAGCGCCTTGATATATGTACTGCTGGACTGAGAGACAAGCTGGTGGTGGCTCCATTATGCTCCGGGAAACATTCATGTGGGCATTCATTGGTCCAGTGAAGCTCGTATAAAACACCATGATGGGCAAGGAGTGTCGTTCACTAGTTGCAAACTATGTACACCCCTTCATGACGATCATGTTCCTTGACGGCAGTGGCATTTTCCAACAAGATAATACGCCATGTCACAAGTCCAGGAGTGTGGTGGAGTGCTTCTAGAAACACAGTGGCGAGTTCAAACTGATGTGCTAGCCCCCTAACTCACGAGAACTGAACCCAATAGAACACACCTGGAATGTGACTGAACGCGTTGTCAGAGCACATCGCTCCACTCCCCGGAATTTACAGAAGTCGGGTGTCTTGTGTGTGCAGATGGGGTGCCACCTCGCTACAGTGACCTACCAAGGCCTCATTGCTTCCATGTCACGATGCGTCGCGACTGTTGTCCGTACCAAAGGTGGACACGCCGGCTATTAGCTACGTCGTCGTAATGCTCTGTGTGTATCTTAGAAGACAATTGAAGAAATGCAAACCCGCATTTACAGCATTCGCAGATTTAGAGACAACCTGTGCCAGTGTTGACTGGAATACACTCACTGAAATTTTCAAATTACGAGGAAGAAAATTTAGGAATATAAATGTTACTCATAACTCGTACAGAAAGCAGACTGCTGCTGTAAGAGTCGAAAGACATGAAAGGCAAGGACTGGTGGAGAAGGGAGTGAGACAGAAGAAAACGAAGAAGATATTTGGAAAGGGACTTAAAGTTCCAGGAGAAGAATAAAATATTTGAGTTTTGTCGATGACGCTGTAATTATGTCAGAGTCCGCAAAAGATGAATAACACATAGTAAAACACGTATAATGATATGTATTTGAATTAAATAATTCCAGTGAATATGTCCTGCGAGTCTTCTCCACTTCCGCCGAGGATAGCAATGTCATCAGCGAAACTTATCTTTGATATCCCTTCACACTGAATTTTAATCCCACTGTTGAACCTTGCTTTTATTTTCGTCACTCATTCTTGGGAGACTACATCCCTGTCTCACACTCTTTTTTTTTTTAATCCGAGCAAGTGTTCTTGGTCTTCTGTTCTTATTGATCCCTCTTGGTTCTTGAAAATATTGTATATTTCCAATCTTTCCCTACGGCTTATTGCAATTTTTCTGAGAATATTCAACATCTTACTCCATTTTACAGAGCGGCAAAGCCGATGAACGTGTGGCGATTTTTTAAAGACCTTACTTACATCATCAGTCGCTACTCAGAACTGCCTTTCTGGTGCCCCTACCTTGCCGAAAGCCAAACTGATCTTCATCTAAGATACCCTCAGTTGTTTTTACCATTATTCTGCTCACTATTCATGTCAGCAGCATCGATGCAAGAGCTGTTAAGCAGATTGTGCGACAGTTCTCGTACTTATGCAGCCTCGCTATCTTGAAGAGATGTGAATTATGTTTCTCGGAAAGAATGACGGTACGTATTCAGTCTCGTACAATGTACACAGTAACATTACTTGTAGTCTGGTTACCACTTGCCACGATTATTTTAGAAATTTTAAAGAAATGTTATCTATGCTTTCTGCCTGATTTGATTTTAAGTATTCCAAAAATCTATTAGCCGGCCGCTGTGGCCGTGCGGTTCTAGGCGCTACAGTCTGGAACCGCGAGACCGCTACGGTCGCAGGTTCGAATCCTGCCTCGGGTATGGATGTGTGTGATGTCCTTAGGTTAGTTAGGTTTAAGTAGTTCTAAGTTCTAGGGGACTGATGACCAGAGATGTTAAGTCCCATAGTGCTCACAGCCATTTGAACCAAAAATCTATTCAATTCTGACTCTAATACTGGATCCGATCTCTCTTCCACATCGATTTCCATTTCTCCCTCAATCACGCAGTCCGCCATGTCCTCCCCCTGTTTGCACGTACCCGCTCTATCCTGCGTGGTAAATAGTGGAATTCCTGTTGGACTCTTGATATTGACATCTTTGTTTTTAGTTTTACCTGAGTATATTAAGTATATCCAGGTCAGCAGTGATGAATACACTCTTGCCCCTGTACCGAAGGACAACGTGTCAATTTCAACGCCCCTATCGTTTCGCGAAGAGTACCACTCTGGTAGTTTTGCCTTCCCGTTCGTGCATCCTCATCCGGGTTGGTACACGTACCACGGTGTGCGGCCGCAGCATCCGGGTGGGCGGTGGGGTCCAAGGAGCACCGAGGTACGGCACGTGACGCAAGCTTGGCGGCCGGTATCGGCAGCTAATTAAAGCAGGCGAGGGTTAATAGTGCCGCGGCCGCTCGCAGCGGGCCGTGGGAACAGCCGCGGTACAGAGCGGCGGCACGCGATAACGCGTGACTGGCGACTACCAGCGACCACGTCAAACACAGCCGTCGCAGCGACGACCCGCTCTGTGGATGGATCCTGGTGTGGGCAAACTTCAGGCGCCCTCCACACTGCGTCCTGTCCCCGTGTCCAATGCCGAATCTCCACTGTTGGTATACACTTCTGCATCACGAGTCGAGCTACTCGTGAGCGAATGCAGCATTTTCATGCTTCAGCCCACAGCTGCATTGCACTGGAGTGACAAAGTCATGGTATAGCGATATGCACATGTACGATGGCAGCAGTAACGTGTGCACTAGGTATAAAAGGGCAATGCATTCGCAGAGCTGTCATTTCTACGTAGGTGATTCACGTGAAAATGTTTCCGACGTGATTATGGCCGCACGACGCGAATTAACAGACTTCGAACACGGAATGGCACTTGGAGCTCGACGAATGGGACATTTCATTTCATAAATCGTTAGGCAACTCAACATTCCGAGATCCACAGTGTCAAGAGTGTGCCGAGAATCCCAGAGTTCAGGCATTTCCTCTGACCACAGACCAATGGCCGACGGCCTTCACTTAACGACCGAGAGCAGCGCCGTTGCGTGCTAGGAGACAAGCAACACTGCTTGAACTAACCGCAGAAATCAGTGTGGGACGAATGACGAACGTATCCGCTAGGACAGTGCGGGGAAATTTGGTGTTAACGCGCTACGACAGCAGAGGACTGACTCGAGTACCATTGCTAACATCACGACATCGCTCGCAGTGCCTCTCCTGGGCTCGTAACCATGTCAGTTGGACTCGATACGACTGTAAAACTGTGGCCTGGTCAGGTGATCCCCCATTTCAGTTCGGTAGAGCTGATGGTAGGGAAGCCTAGGACCCACCCATCGAACAGTTATGGGACAGTGCACAAGATCCTGTGCTGGCGACACTTGCACAAACATGGAGGACTATAGAGGCAGTATGGGTCATTATTTCTACGGTGAATTTCGACTTGTTGAGTCCATGCCACGTCGAGTTGCTGCACTACACCGGGAAAAGGCGGTTCAAAATGGTTCAAATGGCTCTGAGCACTATGGGACTCAACTGCTGTGGTCATAAGTCCCCTAGAACTTAGAACTAATTAAACCTAACTAACCTAAGGACATCACACACATCCATGCCCGAGGCAGGATTCGAACCCGCGACCGTAGCAGTCGCACGGTTCCGGACTGCGCGCCTAGAACCGCGAGACCACCGCGGCCGGCGGAAAAGGCGGTCCGGCACGATATGTGCAGGTGTCCCACGACTTTTGTCACCAGCTGGCCTCGGTGGCCGAGCGGTTCTAGGTGCTTCATTCCGGAACCGCCCGACTGCTACGGTCACAGGTTAGAATCCTGCCTCGGGCATGGATGTGTGTGATGTCCTTAGGTTAGTTAGGTATAAGTAGTTCTAAGTTCTAGGAGACTGATGACCTCAGATGTTAAGCCCCATAGTGCTCAGAGCTATTTGAACCATATGAACTTTTGTCACCTCAGTAGACCTCAGTCGCTGAAACTGTAGCACCATCATCGTCAAATTCCGATGATGATGCTATTCTGAAGATGGCCTAAGACTCAACCGAAACCTGTCATTTTAAATAAAATAAGCATCGCGATCTTGACTGTCTTTTTCCTAATCTTATATAGCTTACAATATCGCTGTTTCTCAAAAATGTTACCAAAACGTTGAAAAAATATATACGTCGGATACACATTATTTACATATTACAAGGAAGATATGTCTTAACAGAAAAGAGGGATAAACACAGGCAAACGGTACTTCAGCGTAAGACTTTCACCCACAACAATATATTTGAATTTGTGTTTTAACTATGGACTTTGTCCTGTTTTTCACGCTCCACGATTTCTCTCTTCTTGATCTGCGACCGTATTACGGGACATAAACAGTTTGTATTCTTCTTCTTTCTTCCATTTCAGCCACATAAGGACCACATAAAGTAACTTTTTTTATAATTTTGTCTTCTTTCCTCGTTTTCGGTCTTCCCAATGTTTCCTCATTCTCTTACATTGTTCTTTTCGTTTTTCATCCGTCCGTACTGTGGCCAGCCGGAGTGGCCGTGCGGTTCTAGGCGCTACAGTCTGGGACCGAGCGATCGCTACGGTCACAGGTTCGAATCCTGCCTCGGGCATGGTTGTGTGTGATGTCCTTAGGTTAGTTAGGTTTAATTAGTTCTAAGTTCTAGGCTACTGATGACCTGAGAAGTTGAGTCGCGTAGTGCTCAGAGCCATTTTAACCATGTGTCCGTACTGTGATCCGATTTCTGACCTTTTCCTAAAAACCCCCCCGAACTTCTTAACTACGTTTCGGAAAGTAGGTCTGTCTAAGATTTCTGCTTTTCTAATTTTAATTCCTGTTACCCGTCTTTTATTTCCCCCACCCAACTGATTTCAGTTTTGGAATTTTTTTTTGAAAAGGTTAAGTATTTTTTCAGACAGTCATTCAGGTTTCATTCGAATCAACTGACCATAAAACTAAATTCTCCTTTTCATGAGAGGCTGAGATAGTCTTTACGTTAGGGGTCTACATTTCTACATTACTTCCTTTCATGCATGTTCTATATTCCCTACTTTTTTTGGATTTAGTATTTTCCATAGCACCTTCTTTTGCTTTTTCTCCAGCTCCCCAATTACACCCGTTTTGCACATGACTAAACATTCCGCTGCATAAAGGCACTCCGCTTTTATGCCAGATTTGTAGTGTTGGAATTTCGTTTTTACTGAGGGTGATATTTTAAGGGTAAGTTCTTCTTTAATTGAAAATCAGTTTCCATTTTCTGGGCTCAGCTTTTGTTCGCTCATTTGTCTTCACTGTTGCTTCCTTATTTCAGATAAATACTTAAATTTACACACTGTTGGTTTTACTGTACCTGTTGATTAGGAATTCTCGAATAAATGGTTCAAATGGCTCTGAGCACTATGGGACTTAACTTCTGAGATCATCAGTCCCCTAGAACGTAGAACTACTTAAACCTAACTAACCTAAGGACATCATACGCATCCATGCCCGAGGCAGGATTCGAACCTGCGACCATAGCGGTCGCGCGGCTCCAGACTGTAGCGCCTAGAACCGCTCGGCCAGAATTCTCGAACATTTCAAACGTTCGTTTCATATACTGTCTTTTCAGAAGAAAGTTGAAAATACATCGTTTTCGTCGTCTCTTTCAAGAGGTTGACTTACTGAATCTCTATATGGATGTTTTCAGAAAATATTAGTAAATCATCTGCAAAGGCTAGACAGTTGAGTTTGTCGTTCGAGTTAAATATTTTGACGATTTTACATTCGAGTTTAGTGTTTTACATATTATTTTATTTCATTTTTTGTGATATACTTCATGTCTTATTCCTCATTAAATTCTATGAGGGAAAATATTTTTGGGAATGCGAAGTTTTATTATTTCCCACTTCAGTTGTGCTCAGGTTGTTGTCATGTCACATACTACTCGGTCTTCACCTTTGGTTTTGGCAATAGATGTCTTTTTGCCGGCCGTTGATTTTGTTTGCAGTTTGTGTCGTTTTGTAATAAGTGACCTAGTTTTTAAAAGTATATTGGTGGGCAACACTGATAAACATCTAAGGTTTTATACGTGATTTTACATTATAGTTAAAATGTAATCACACATGACAATATGAATTATGCTATGGTGAAATGGTGATTCTGTTGATTGTAATTCTACATGAATAAAAATTAAACGCTGTTCGTTCGAAGAGCATCAGTTAAGAAATTCTGCACTGCTTTGGATAATTAAAAAATTCGATAGTTTAGGGAAAGGAAAATTATAAATGTTGTCTGTAAAGTTTGACAATTCGAGAAAAACCGAAAGTGCTTTTCTGTAGGAGAGTTTTGTGTGAACTCTAAACCATAACTCACGATTGAACCGACGATGTGCTAATTGTTTTCTTTCTTTTGCACGGTGTGGTCTTGGGAAAGTTTTCAGTAAAAAAAAATGGTGATAATGACAAAGAAAGGTCGGAAAATTCGTACAAACTGAAAAAATTATAATTCCTTTATGCAATGTCGATCATAACTGACGACAGAAACTACATATTCACATGATTCTTTCTCTGTTTTGTTTGTTATGCTCCCGGGATGGAAATAACTCAACTGAACGGTTTCGATTTAAAAAATTCTGGAAAATCAGGCGAAAAATTTCGAGAGACGCATTCCAGAGTACATTAAAATAACTGTGAAACAAATTTAGATATTATTTCCAGTTCAATTCCAGTTTATCTCTCTACTACGTGCGAAAACTCATTTGACAGCTGATAGTCATATTGTGAATCATTCCAGTCGGTTGTATGGTTCTTTACTTTAAACTGAATTGTGATTGTGTTGTAAGTCCATCCCAAAACGTTTCATTAAATGAATTAGGTTTCATCGTTTCATCTTAAACAAGTCCCAATGTTTCCTCATTCTCTTACATTTTTCTTTTCGTTTTTCATCTGTCCGTCTGTGGCCGGCCGGAGTGGCCGTGCGGTTCTAGGCGCTTCAGTCTGGAACCGCGTGACCGCTACGGGCGCAGGTTCGAATCCTGACTCGGGCATGGATGTGTGTGATGTCCTTAGGTTAGTTAGGTTTAAGTAGTTCTAAGTCCTAGGGGACTGATGACCACAGATGTTAAGTCCCATAGTGCTCAGAGCCATTTGAGCCATTTTGTAAGATGATATGCATCGAATGGAATCACTAGAAGATAGCTGAGTTGACATTTGAGCCTCTCTGTATAAACATCAAAGGCCGAGACGCCAAGGCGCTGCCCAGCAAGCATGAGAACGACGACTGCTTTCGATCCAATATTCTGGCTATCCAGTCGTACTGAATCAGCCGATCACCACACAGTATGTGAAGGGCCAGGCCAAAGAGGAAACACTTCTCCAGGCTGGACCAACGTTGTGCATATTAATGTGCGTTTTGTACGCCAAGAGTAGTGTGTTTCTGCTGCGGTCACTTATTTATGTTTTCTTTTTTTTCGTGAAGTAAGCAGTATTCGAGTCCATTGCGTTGGCAACAGCACAGAGTCGGAACCACCATGTAGAGTTTTTGAAAGCAGAAAGTGTAAGCTGCATACTTACAATCTAGGTACTCGATTTGAGGTGGTCCCTCCCGTCACTGGTTTTGGTACTATCTTCCACTGGTTACATACGTTCTTCTTAAATACAATCTTAATAGCTCAAAGTCTCTCTGTGTTCGGTCACTACAGACATGCTGGTGTATTAACAATGTGGTAGACATTGTACTTTTCATTCAGAAACACCGACATTTAATTAAAATTTCCCAAATACTCTTTTCAGCAATATAAATGTAACACAAAACATTTTGAGTAATTAAGTCGTTTACGACTTTTCTTCTACTATCTGATCTGATGTGATACACGTGATTTCAATTATTACAAGAAATAAGATGTGCTAACAAATTGCCGGCCGTGGTGGCCGAGCGGTTCTAGGCGTTCCAGTCTGGAACCGTACGACCACTACGGTCGCAGGTTTGAATCCTGCCTCGGGCATGGGTGTGTGTATTGTCCTTAGGTTAGTTAGGTTTAAGTAGTTCTAAGCTCTAGGGGACTGATGACCACAGATGTTAAGTCCCATAGTGCTCAGAGCCATTTGAACCATTTTTTAAGATGATATGCATCGAATGAAGCATCGTAGGTCAGTAAAAACTAACCGTGGGACAATGAATTTGAGTAATCGTGCAGGAAACAAACAAATGTTTCGTTGAATACTCAACGATCTGCATTCCGTTATAACGTCGCGGTTGCTTACGATGGGTTGGAACAAAACCGCATGATTCCAAGTCGATCACATTCCACGCACATCACACATTTCCAGCATTTCAGCACTGTAATATGGATAGAATCTATCTCTCACCTGAAATTTCCCATTGGCGTACTTCTGAACATACGCATACTGAAACGGAATACCCATGGCAACTCTCGTTAATAGGTACAATGGTCACTCAAAAAAGTTTCTTTTTCATTTTTAATTTGTTTACATGTTTCAAAAAGCTTTCCACAAACTGAAAAAACGAACACATAGAAATTTATTGAAATTTGGATGACGATGATGTTTGGTTTGTGGGTCGTTCAACAGCTCGGTCATCACCGCCCATACACATTCCCAGTCTGTTCACAGTCCAGTCTAGCCACTTTCACGAATGATGATGGAATGACAACACAAACACCCAGTCCCCGGGCAGAGAAAATCCCCAACACGGCTGGGAATCGAACCCGGGACCCCATGACCCAGAGATAGCCGCGCTAGCCATTAGCCACGAGCTTCGGACTTGAAATTTGGACAGAACAGCGTCTGTCACACTGAGGTGTCAAAAGTCATGGGAAACTTTCTAAGATCGTGTTGGACAAGTCGTTCTAAGTCCTCTGCAGAATTACTGAGCCACGGTGCCTCTATAGCCAATCATAATTGCCAAAGCGGTGCCGGGGCAGCAGGATTTTGTGCACGAACCGACCGCTCGACTATGTCCCGTAAATGTTTGATGACATTCACGTCGGGCCATCTGGGTGACCAAGTCATGCGCCCGAATTGGCCAAGAAGCTCTTCAAAGCAATCGCGAACAATTGTGGCGAATTGTTATCTATAAAGTTCCATCGTTGTTTGGAAACATGAAGTCCATGACTGGCTGCAAATGCTCTCCAGGTAGCCAAACAAAGCCATTTCCAGTCAATGGTCAATCCAGTTGGACCAGAGGACCCAGTCCACTGCATGTAAGCACGACCAATATCATTAGAGAGCCACAACCAGCTTGCACAGCCCCTTGTTGACAACTTGGCGTCCATGGATTCGTGAGGACTATGCCATACTCGATCCCTACAATCAGCTCTTACCAACTGAAACCAGGACTCATCTGACCACTTCACCTTTTTCTAGTCGTCTATTGTCCGGCCGACATGGTCGCGAGCACAGGAGAGGCCCAGCAGCCGAAGTCATGCTGTTAGCAAATGCACTCGTGTCGGTCGTCTGCAGCCATATTCCGTTAACGTCAAATTTTGTCATGCGTCCCACATTTACACTCCTGGAAATTGAAATAAGAACACCGTGAATTCATTGTCCCAGGAAGGGGAAACTTTATTGACACATTCCTGGGGTCAGATACATCACATGATCACACTGACAGAACCACAGGCACATAGACACAGGCAACAGAGCATGCACAATGTCGGCACTAGTACAGTGTATATCCACATTTCGCAGCAATGCAGGCTGCTATTCTCCCATGGAGACGATCGTAGAGATGTTGGATGTAGTCCTGTGGAACGGCTTGCCATGCCATTTCCACCTGGCGCCTCAGTTGGACCAGCGTTCGTGCTGGACGTGGAGACCGCGTGAGACGACGCTTCATCCAGTCCCAAACATGCTCAATGGGGGACAGATCCGGAGATCTTGCTGGCCAGGGTAGTTGACTTACACCTTCTAGAGCACGTTGGGTGGCACGGGATACATGCGGACGTGCATTGTCCTATTGGAACAGCAAGTTCCCTTGCCGGTCTAGGAATGGTAGAACGATGGGTTCGATGAAGGTTTGGATGTACCGTGCACTATTCAGTGTCCCCTTGACGATCACCAGTGGTGTACGGCCAGTGTAGGAGATCGCTCCCCACACCATGATGCCGGGTGTTGGCCCTGTGTGCCTCAGTCGTATGCAGTCCTGATTGTGGCGCTCACCTGCACGGCGCCAAACACGCATACGACCATCATTGGCACCAAGGCAGAAGCGACTCTCATCGCTGAAGATGACACGTCTCCATTCGTCCCTCCATTCACGCCTGTCGCGACACCACTGGAGGCGGGCTGCACGATGTTGGGGCGTGAGCGGAAGACGGCCTAACGGTGTGCGGGACCGTAGCCCAGCTTCATGGAGACGGTTGCGAATGGTCCTCGCCGATACCCCAGGAGCTAATTTGCTGGGAAGTGGCGGTGCGGTCCCCTACGGCACTGCGTAGGATCCTACGGTCTTGGCGTGCGTCCGTGCGTCGCTGCGGTCCGGTCCCAGGTCGACGGGCACGTGCACCTTCCGCCGACCACTGGCGACAACATCGATGTACTGTGGAGACCTCACGCCCCACGTGTTGAGCAATTCGGCGGTACGTCCACCCGGCCTCCCGCAAGCCCACTATACGCCCTCGCTCAAAGTCCGTCAACTGCACATACGGTTCACGTCCACGCTGTCGCGGCATGCTACCAGTGTTAAAGACTGCGATGGAGCTCCGTATGCCACGGCAAACTGGCTGACACTGACGGCGGCGGTGCACAAATGCTGCGCAGCAGGCGCCATTCGACGGCCAACACCGCGGTTCCTGGTGTGTCCGCTGTGCCGTGCGTGTGATCATTGCTTGTACAGCGCTCTGGCAGTGTCCGGAGCAAGTATGGTGGATCTGACACACCGGTGTCAATGTGTTCTTTTTTCCATTTCCAGGAGTGTATTTCTGCGGCCAGTTCACGCAGTGCTGTCTGACTGTTAGCACTAACAACTCTATGCAAACGCCGCTGCTCTCGGTCGTTAAGCGAAGACCCTCGGTCAGTGTGTTGTCCGTGGTGACTGATAACGCCTGAAGTGTAATGCCTCCGGCACACTCTGGACAGTGTGGGTCTCGGAACACTAAATTTCCTAACGATTTCCGAAATGGAATGTTCCATGCGTCCAGCTCTAACTACTACTCCGCTTTCAAAGTCTGTTAATTGCCGTCGTGCTGGCATAATCACGTCGCAGACCCTTCCACATGAATCAGCTCAGTACAACTGACAGCTTCACCAATGCACTGGCCTTTTATACGACGAGTATGTGATACTACCTCCAGCTGTGCAAATGCATATCGCTATGCGATGACTTTTGTAGCCTCAATATAATTGTTAAGTAGCTTCATGTCTTTATTTCTTTTCTTAAAAACGAATTTTACGAAAGCCACGTTAATGGAATTAATTCATATACAACTGCCATTTTAATGTTTACTGATATAGAAAAGCACAAATGTAAGATTTATTTATTTATTTTATTTATTTATTTATTTATTTATTTAACCTGGCAAGATTAGGGCCATCAGGCCCTCTCTTACAGCTAACCAGGCATTCTACTTATTTTACATTCATATGTTTTAGTAGGCATGTTAAACTACATCTAGTACAAAAAGTTAAATAAACAATTTGAAAGGTACACCTGGAAAAATACATACATATAGAGTTTATATTCTTAGATCACAAGTACTGTTATAATTAGACATTATTGAACAGACAGATTTGAGATAGGGGTGCTGGCAGCAGGGAGTATGAGGGAGACTCATGGTGAAGGGAGGAGAAGAATAGAGACATGATGAAAACATAATTAAGGAAATATAAAGGAAAAGAAGATTGCGTGGCTAATAGAGATAGATGAAGAGGAAGGCATATCAGGAGCAAGATAGGAGACGCTAGCTTTGCTATTTGACAGATGAGGGGATTGCCCTTGTACATTAATTTTGTGGAGAACTTTATGAGGATGATAGTAGGAAATGCTTCAACTTCCTCTTAAAAGCAGCAGGAGATTGAATTTTGCGCAAGGTAAGGGGCAGTTTGCTCCAGAGGCGGACAGCGGCAACTGAGAAGGAGTTTGCAAAAGTTTTTGTTTTGTGAGTGGGCACAGTTAGGATACCAAATAAGAGTGACCTCGTGTTTCGATTATGATGATATGACATGTTTTTAATCTCTGAAGCAAGGTACTGGGGTGCCTGCGCGACGAGGAGTCGGTGAGTAGACATAGAGTGTGGTAGTCACGCAATTTGTCCGGCCGCAGCCACCCTAGCTCGGAGTATGAAGCACTAACATGATCGTATCGGCGAATGTTGCAGGTGTAACGCACACAGGCATTCATGGTTAGCTCTAGCCGTCTGTTGTTTTCTCTAGTCATGCCTTGTTGAATCACATCACAATAGTGGAGGTTCGGTAGAACGAGTGCTTGCACGAGCTGGCGTTTCAAGTCCTGTTGAAATATGTTCCGAAACTTTTTGAGAGCATAGAGACAAGCAGACGTCTTTCGGCACACTGCGACTGTATTCTCCGCCCAGTTGAGATGCTCATCCAAAGTTACACCCAAGTTCTTCACTGTTTTCTGATATGGTATTGGAGTACCGTCGAGCAGAATAGGAGGTAGCCGTTCGCGGAAATCTGAACTTATTAATTTCTGATGGGCTATTAAGATTAGTTGCGTCTTTTTTGCATTTAGTTTAAGCCCCAGGTTTTTCGCCCATGTCACTACTGAAGACAGATCATCATTCATCTGAGCGATTGCAGTGTTTACATCTTCAGGTCTGACGCTTAGGTAGAGCTGGAGGTCGTCGGCATAGAAATGATATTTACAGGAGGACAGAACCGACGAAATATCGTTTACATATAAAGAAAACAAAAGTGGTCCAAAGACTGATCCTTGTGGCACTCCCGAGGAAACATGTTTCCAGGAAGATTTTTCATTTACGCAGACAACACATTGCTGTCTGTCTTTTAAGTAGCTTTCAAACCATCTCATTGCACTATCAGAGAAATTAAGCTGTTGCATTTTTGTGAGCAATATGTCAAAGTTAACAGTGTCAAAAGCTTTGCTGAAGTCCAGTAGCGTCAATATTGTTGCCTTTCGATTGTCGATGGCATATTTCAGGTCATCAGTTACTTTAATTAGAGCAGTGTTTGTGCTGTGATGTTTACGGAAACCGGATTGAAATTTGTCATATAGGCTGAATTCATGCAAGTGTTCAGTAATTTGGTCATGAACAATATATTCAAGTGCTTTGGAAACAGCAGGCAGTATGCTAATTGGTCGGTAATCACTAGGCAGTTGCGGGTTTTCGATCTTAGGGATGGGTCGAATTAGGCTTCTTTTCCATGCAGTGGGATATATTCCGTTCACGAGGGAAAAATTAAATATGTCAGTTAAGACAGGTACTAAGATATCGGCAACATTCTTAATCATGGTTATACCGATACTGTCGTTGCCTATTGCATCAGAAGAGATTCTCATTATTGCTTTTCTTGCCGTATTTGTTGTTACATGTATTTTAAATATAATTTGTATTTTACTCATACTTGTCTGATTTATGCTGAAGTGCAGCGTGCATTAACTGTGTTTGGAGCGGCGGTCTGGCAGCAGTTGAATAATTTAGTTTACGAGTTGTAGTCGTATTGGTTCAAATGGCTCTCAGCACTATGGTACTTAACTTCCGAGGTCATCAGTCCCCTAGAACTACTTAACCTAACACAGCCATCCATGCCCGAGGCAGAATTCGAACTTGCGACCGTAGCAGCATCGCAGTTCCGGACTGAAGCGCCGAGAACCGCTCGGCCACTCCGGCCGGCTGTAATCGTATTACCAGCATTTACTCATACTTGATCCAGTCATGTACCATTCGACGTAACACGTTGTACCGCTTCTTAAAACTCATGGTATGTATTATTTATTTATATACTGTATTTGAGTTACATCAATTTGTGAGCACGTCTCATTTCTTGTAATAGTTGAAATCACGTGTATCACATCACATCAGATAGCAAAAGGATAGTCGTAAACGGCTTAATTAGTGAAAACCTTTTGTGTCACATAATATAACACAATCATTTATATTACCGTAAAGAGTATGTTGGAAATTTTAATCAAATGTCGGTGTTTCTGAAGGAAAAGTACAAACTTTATAACATCGTGAATACACCAGCATGTCTGTGGTGACCGAACGCAGAGGGACTTTAGTTACTAAGACTGTTTTTAAGAAGAATGTATGTAACCAGTGGAAGGTAGTATCACAACCCGTAACGGGATGGACCACCTCAAATCGAATACCTAGAATGTAAGTATGCAGCTTACACTTTCTACTTTCAAAAAACTCTACGTGGTGATTACGACACTGTGCTGTTGCCAACGCGATGGACGAGAATACTGCTTATTTCACGAAAAAAAAGAAAAAAGAAACAAGTGGCTGCAGCTGAAACACACTACTCTTTGCGTACAGAACGCACATTAATATGTACAACGTTGGTCCAGCCTGGAGAAGTGTTTCCTCTATTGGTCTGGCCCTTCACACACTGTGTGGTGACAGGCTGATTCAGTACGACTGGATAGCCAAAATATTGGATCGAAAGCAATCGTCGTTCTCATGCTAGCTGGACAGTGCCTTGGCGTCTCTGCCTTTGATGTTCATGCAGAAAGGCACAAATGTAAACTCAGTTATTTTCTAGGGATGTAAATACGTAAAACTGCAAACACGCAGTTTTTTGAAATAGTTGTTTGTTCATTTCACGAACCGGTTTTCGGACCTTTTCAGGTTCATCTTCAGATGGTGTAAAAGGAATTTGCACAGGTACTTCAATCTATGGACCTTCATGTACATCATCTGAAGACGAACCTGTAAAAGTTCGAAAACCGGTTTATGGAATGAATTAAAAAAAAGTGACTGGTTGCAGTTTTATGCATTTACGTGAAATAAACAGTCACCTGTTCTAAAAAATTCGTAATCGATAAGCTTAATTTTAGGGATGGCTGTGGTGGCACTATGCCCCCTGCCTGCACATAGGTCAGGATACCGGCTGCTTCCACTGAAACACGAAGCGAGCAGCAGTCTTTCTTCCGCGAAAACTGCCTGTCTCTATGGGGAAGTGTGTTTCTCGTCATGTCTCTCCTAACGCCTCTCTTGATGTCGATAACTGGACCCTGAGGCCACACCAGTAGCGCACCGTCCCAGTGCAAAAAACACCAAGCTTTTCTCCCAAGCTCACATGTCCAGCACTCATATAATAGCAAGCATGAAATAGTGGCAGGGAATGAAACATAGCGTACAGCGATATGTGACAATAATGTCATAACAGTAATTTCTAACATGTAACGGGGTGAAGTACTGTAGTATTCCATTCCTAGTTAAAGCAGGCATTAGATCCCAGTTAGATAGAGACTCAATTGAAAACTTTACACTTCAAACATATTTCCACAAATTAGGGCCATATTTCGAACGGAAGTCAGTGGCAGCTCGCAAATAAAGATTCGCAATTAACTCGCAAAGAGCTCGTTCGCGGACTAAACTTTATTTACACGTTTTCACTTTTATCATCATATACTTTCACTTGTGTCGGAGCTACCCATCTGATTTGCGATTTCAATCCGCTTACGAGTGGTCGGATATTATAGGATTTCATTTAATCCAATACCTATCGTCATTGGCAGTGTTGTGAATATGCACACTGTTCATCCCCAAACATGTCGCCGTTAAACACCAGTTGAGTATGGCAATTCATTTTGAATTGTCCACTTGATTGGTGCATATAATATTTAGTGCCCTTCTACAGTACCACTCATTTTAAAACATACTTTCAGTTTCCTGTTAACGGTTTACCGACTATTTGCGTTTTGGTTCTGTGCGGCGTTAAATGCATCTGTGTGAGTTCATTAAGACAGGGAAATAATGCTCACAAGGAAAAGGCTTCGAATCTCTATCAGATCATCCAGTTGTATACTTCCATCACATTTCCCCAAATCGACCAAAGTGCGTACCACGATCGTTCTCAAGAAGAGGACGCGACCGACTGACTTCCCCATCCTTCCATCGCTCGAGCCTTGCGCACCACATTACACGACGGTGTCACCGAGGCGATACGAAACCTCCCTTTTAATATACTATAGCATGGGCCACAATAATACGTGAATTTTCTTGAACGATTGTGTTTATAATCATGCCCAAGAATTAGGTTTTAAACTCGTTTATATTTGTGAATTCTCACACTTTTCACGTTCCCGCCTCATATATAAGCCTCACAATTCGAAATAAGTAACGGCAGGAACTTTTACAGGTACTTAAAGCAACATGTAAATGACTATAATCTACCAAATGTGAACTTCAAGAGGGACGACGGAAAAGTGGCAGTGAATAATGAAAAAAACTGCGAGATCCTAGCCAACTGCTTGACTCCGAATAATCCAGAAAAAAATGGCCGAGAATAGTCTCAGAACAAAGAAACAACGATTCAGCTACTCCTACTCCAAATAAAACTAGAAAGGTAGTTTCAGAACTGAAGTACATGAAGCCACAAAAATGGTTCAAATGACTCTGAGCACTATGGGACTTAACTTCTGAGGTCATCAGTCCCCTAGAACTTAGAACTACTTAAACCTAACTAACCTAAGGACACCACACACATCTATGCCCGAATCTGCAACCGTAGCGGCCGCGCGGTTCCAGACTGTAGTGCCCAGAACCGCTCTGCCAGCCGGCCGGCATGAAGCCACAGGGGAACACTCGATCACAGCGAGGATGTCGAAAAATTTAGGTGAAATTCCCATTAATGCCCTAAGTCAAGAGATGAAAAATATCTTGCAAACTAGTGAGTGGATAACAGTACTGATTCACTTTCTAAAAAAAGTTGAATTTCGAAGCATCAATCATCGTTTTGTGTTCAATGGGGACCGATGTTAATCTTTTGCAGTGCCAGACCAAATTTTTGTGTAGTTACTACTGATACTGACAGATCATTTGAAAGTGAGTTACATATTATAAGCTGGATTAACTGTAATTGTGGTTTTAGAATATGTACGAAAACTTTAGTTCAATGACGGAATTTTTACACTCCTGGAAATTGAAATAAGAACACCGTGAATTCATTGTCCCAGGAAGGGGAAACTTTATTGACACATTCCTGGGGTCAGATACATCACATGATCACACTGACAGAACCACAGGCACATAGACACAGGCAACAGAGCATGCACAATGTCGGCACTAGTACAGTGTATATCCACCTTTCGCAGCAATGCAGGCTGCTATTCTCCCATGGAGACGATCGTAGAGATGCTGGATGTAGTCCTGTGGAACGGCTTGCCATGCCATTTCCACCTGGCGCCTCAGTTGGACCAGCGTTCGTGCTGGACGTGCAGACCGCGTGAGACGACGCTTCATCCAGTCCCAAACATGCTCAATGGGGGACAGATCCGGAGATCTTGCTGGCCAGGGTAGTTGACTTACACCTTCTAGAGCACGTTGGGTGGCACGGGATACATGCGGACGTGCATTGTCCTGTTGGAACAGCAAGTTCCCTTGCCGGTCTAGGAATGGTAGAACGATGGGTTCGATGACGGTTTGGATGTACCGTGCACTATTCAGTGTCCCCTCGACGATCACCAGTGGTGTACGGCCAGTGTAGGAGATCGCTCCCCACACCATGATGCCGGGTGTTGGTCCTGTGTGCCTCGGTCGTATGCAGTCCTGATTGTGGCGCTCACCTGCACGGCGCCAAACACGCATACGACCATCATTGGCACCAAGGCAGAAGCGACTCTCATCGCTGAAGACGACACGTCTCCATTCGTCCCTCCATTCACGCCTGTCGCGACACCACTGGAGGCGGGCTGCACGATGTTGGGGCGTGAGCGGAAGACGGCCTAACGGTGTGCGGAACCGTAGCCCAGCTTCATGGAGACGGTTGCGAATGGTCCTCGCCGATACCCCAGGAGCAACAGTGTCCCTAATTTGCTGGGAAGTGGCGGTGCGGTCCCCTACGGCACTGCGTAGGATCCTACGGTCTTGGCGTGCATCCGTGCGTCGCTGCGGTCCGGTCCCAGGTCGACGGGCACGTGCACCTTCCGCCGACCACTGGCGACAACATCGATGTACTGTGGAGACCTCACGCCCCACGTGTTGAGCAATTCGGCGGTACGTCCACCCGGCCTCCCGCAAGCCCACTATACGCCCTCGCTCAAAGTCCGTCAACTGCACATACGGTTCACGTCCACGCTGTCGCGGCATGCTACCAGTGTTAAAGACTGCGATGGAGCTCCGTATGCCACGGCAAACTGGCTGACACTGACGGCGGCGGTGCACAAATACTGCGCAGCTAGCGCCATTCGACGGCCAACACCGCGGTTCCTGGTGTTTCCGCTGTGCCGTGCGTGTGATCATTGCTTGTACAGCCCTCTGGCAGTGTCCGGAGCAAGTATGGTGGGTCTGACACACCGGTGTCAATGTGTTCTTTTTTCCATTTCCAGGAGTGTATTTTACTGGAGGGTTTCTGTGATGGTGTGATGAACATAAATTGAATGTATTGCAGTGAAAATTGCTGTTTAGTAAGTGAAAGTACAGTCTAACATAATATCCGCGACATTCCGTCTTGTTTCTGTTACCCCACTGCGATAGCAGTGCGTCAGGCAGCCAGCAAGACACTTCTGAACGCGAGATCAGACGAGTGCGAATATTATCGATAGTATCGTTTTCTGGTACTTGTAACGCAATTTTTACAATAGGGAGCGTATCTATTACCATAAAAATTGACAACATCTAAAAACGACACGGTATTTATCATTCTTTAATTTTCCAAGGACCCCGGGAATTATGAAACGGTACATTACAAGACAAATCATTTACAGTTCTACAGAAATTTTACAACAGAATGTCATTTTCATAACAAGAAATTACTAGTAAACACCAGGTGACAGGAGACCTCATCTTCTAGGCGCTACAGTCTGGAACCGTGCGACCGCTACGGTCGCACGTTCGAATCCTGCCTCGGGCATGGATGTGTGTGATGTCCTTACTGCCGGCCGAAGTGGCCGTGCGGTTAAAGGCGCTGCAGTCTGGAACCGCAAGACCGCTACGGTCGCAGGTTCGAATCCTGCCTCGGGCATGGATGTTTGTGATGTCCTTAGGTTAGTTAGGTTTAACTAGTTCTAAGTTCTAGGGGACTAATGACCCCAGCAGTTGAGTCCCATAGTGCTCAGAGCCATTTGAACCATTTTTTTTGTCCTTAGGTTATTTAGGTTTAAGTAGTTCTAAGCTCTAGGGGACTGATGACCACAGCAGTTAAGTCCCATAGTGCTCAGAGCCATTTGTACCATTTTTGAGACTTCATCTTTTGCAAAAAGACGTCTTATCTGTACCCAGCATCGCGAAGTTTTGTTCACTAGACTTTCAGCGAAATCAGTGAATATGAAACGTAAGAAACCTGCACGGAATGCAGTACCTACATTATTTAACGCGACAAAAAGCCACCACACCCGCAACTGAAGAAAAAACCACACTTCAATCGCAATGAAATTGTTTCCCAACACAGAGGAAACCAGTTGCACAACTGTTGAAGTAGCTGAGCCACAAATGGCAATAATCTTCAACACATTCACTTTCGAAGCAAAAGTAATTACATTCGCAAAAACATTCGTATATTAGAGTGAAATGCAATGATTGAGGAATCATTAGACTTCATAAAAAAGTTTTGCTAATCAAGAGAAACGCCTATCATCATTAGAACAGACAAAAGAAAAACACCATCCAAACAGACTCCAAAGGGTAAATGGTACCGACCGGCCTCCGTGTCATCCTCAGCCCTGAGGCGTCACCGGATGTGATTGCGGAGGGGCGTGCAGTCAGTTCTCCTGACCGTTGTGTTTTCGTGGCCGGTGCCGCTACTTTCTCAATCAAGTAGCTCCTCAGTTGGCCTCACAATGGCTGAGTGCACCCCACTTTGTCAACAGCACCCAGAAGAACCGGGCGGTGACCTACCCAAGTGCTAGCCAAGTCAGTCAGCGCTTAATTTCAGTGATCTGACGGGAACTGTTGTTACCACTGTGGAAAGGTACCAGAACTGGGAAAGCGACTTTCAAGTTCAAAGTGCCGGCCGTTGTGGCCGAACGGTACTAGGCACTTCAGTCTGGAACCGCACCACCGCTACGGTCGCAGGTTCTAATCCTGCCTCGGGCATGGATGTGTGTGATGTCCTTAGGTTAGTTAGGTTTAAGTAGTTCTAAGTTCTAGGGGACTGATGACCACAGATGTTAAGTCCCATAGTGCTCAGAGCCATTTGAACCATTTTGAACCATCAAGTACAATGTCTGACCTGTATGGGAATATATATATAATGGATGTACGAATACGGATCGTAGATGCAAGGTTGACGACATACTGAAGTTTGGGACAGTCAGTACCTGTCACAGCAGAAGAAATCGCTGCCTATTACCTACGTGGAATCGCTACAGAGTGACGTAGGCGACCCGAAAAACAGGCCGTTGCCCGTTGAGTCTGCGAGTATCGCCCCCCATCCCACGTCACTGACGGTACAGATGAGCTTGTCAACTCATCAGCCAGGCACCCCACAACAGCTGCAGAGTCGCGGCCCTGCCACGCTCCAATTGAACCCATTTCAGATATGGAAGCGGATCCGCAAGATTATTGCACTGAATGGCACCCCCTTAGCAGACGTGGCGGTTCCACCACGAAAACAGCAGTCTAAGAAGTTGCGGTTGTCCACAGAAGATGAGCACCACAACCGAGGCGATGATCAAGACGGTAGGAACGATCGTGATTCGTTCCCACCGACTGGGTAGGACGACGCCACACCAAGCGTCTGTGCTACAGACCGTGGAGAAGCCGCCACATCAGAGAGACGCGATGGACACAATTTTGCAACAGGATGACGTTCCACCTTCAGACGAATGCCTGTCAACAGCAAGAGTCCTCACTAATGCATTAGGAGACTGGGCACAAAAATGGAACAAACTGAGAGATGCAGGAGTCCGTTGTTCAGATATTGGCTGCCACCGACAACGTGTCGAGGGCGAACCTCGTCCATGACGGCCAATGAGGCCGTGTCGTGTGGTGCCGATCCAGGAAGAATGCTCCTTAGACAGCCGATTCCTAGGTGCGTGACTTCCCAGCAGTACGCAAGAGGTAAGATGTCACACGTCCACCGTATTGCTACAGTTTATCAATGGTATTCGCACCCCAGTAAAGATCCAACTGCCACAAGATATTGTGCGGGCAGCGGACGTCGACTTATTTGTTCCGCAGGAGGTACGAAATGATGCACCACTTGAGTTTCATGGTAATGACGGCTATCGTGTAACAGGTTATGAAGGTAGCAGTGGCACAGCCATTATGTTACGTGAAGGAATAGTGGTGAAAGATGTCGAATACTTACCATAGACCTGTGGTGTTGCCCTGACTATAGAGGTTGTCCGCTTCGTGAATGTTTACGCACCATCTGGCTGGACGGAGAGACACGAACGCACAACCTTTTACATGAAGGAAGTGTCGTCGCTATTTCGAGGACGACAGGATAATTACATTGTCGGCGGCGACTTCAACTGCGTTCTGCGGCCCGAGGATTAACGACCACACTTCGTCCCCTGCCCAGCGTTGTAGACGCTGGTCCGGGATCGTGCACTGCATGACACCTGGGAAATGACGCATGGTGACACACGCGGATGTACATACTTTACAAGCCACTCGGCCAGTCGATTAGACAGGGCGTATGTGTCACGTGGGCTACGCAAGGTGACACCGAGGTGTGGCCCACGGTCTTTACAGAGCACCAGGCTTACATCTGCACTATCGTTGTGCCACGACAAAAGACATGGCGCAGTAGGGGCCCACGGAAGCTCAACGCTACCCACCTGCGGGATGAGAACTGTTGAGAGGTTGAAGAAACGTGGCGTCAATGTCAACGGCAGCAAAGTTCGTACGATTCAACGCCGAAACGGTGGCTCTGCTGTGTCAAACCGGCTTTACGCAGAACGTTCACACGATACTGCAAAGATATGTCACACTCGCAACCGGCGACTTCCGAATTTTATTTCACAGCCCTACGTGACTTGGCGGCACAACCACCGTCCCCCGACCGTCAGTCCATCGTATCAAAGCACAACTGCTGCGTCTTACGGCAGTGAAAATGGAAGGAGTTAAAGTTCGTGCCAGGATGCTCGATGAATTACGCAAAGAGTGAAAGAAGGCAGCGGCGACATATGCGGGATGTCGAAATGGCCGATGGATCGCGGGCGACGTTATAGAAGGATACTGCACGTGCCTTAGCTCACCACTACCGCAGTTTCTATGAGGAGGACAAGCTGGACGGAGTAGGACTGGCAGATGTGCTTCGCGAAGTGCCAGCGGACGAGCATCCCACTCAAGCGAACGGCCTTATGGGTGAAATCACCGTAGATGATACGGACGCTGCCCTAAAGTGTGGTGAGTTAAACAAATCCCCTGGACCGGATGCGCTCCCTCTTTAATTCTACCGAACCTTTGCTCCTCTGATGGGACCGACGTGGATACAGATGTACAACGAACTCTTAACACCTACCTTACCTGTTCCTACCGATTTCACAGAGGGCATACCTGTTCCAAACCCTAGTGGTTGTCGTAGAGCACAAGACGACCGGCCTTTGACATTATTGAACACAGACTGAAAAAATCTTTGCAAGTATACTTCGTGCTCCCCTTCAAGCGACAATAAAGCACAAAATACATTTAGATCAAACTCGTCTACGTGGGAAGAGCAATATACAGGGTGATTCAAAAAGAATACCACAACTTTAAAAATGTGTATTTAATGAAAGAAACATAATATAACCTTCTGTTATACATCATTACAAAGAGTATTTAAAAAGGTTTTTTTTTCACTCAAAAACAAGTTCAGAGATGTTCAATATGGCCCCCTCCAGACACACGAGCAATATCAACCCGATACTCCAACTAGTTCCACACTCTCTGTAGCATATTAGGCGTAACAGTTTGGATAGCTGCTGTTATTTCTCGTTTCAAATCATCAATGGTGGCTGGGAGAGGTGGCCCAAACACCATATCCTTAACATACCCCCATAAGAAAAAATCGCAGGGGGTACGATTAGGGCTTCTTGGAGGCCAATGATGCTCTGTCACGGGCTGGCTGGCGGCCGATCCATCGCCTCGGGTAGTTGACGTTCAGGTTTCATAACTAACCTTTTTCGTAGGACTCTCCATTGTGGAAATTGCAGCTCTCTGCTAGTTCTGCGAGTCGATTTTCCTGGGCTGCGAACAAATGCTTGCTGGATGCGTGCTACATTTTCATCACTCGTTCTCGGCCGTCCAGAACTTTTCCCTTTGCACAAACACCCATTCTCTGTAAACTGTTTATACCAACGTTTAATACACCACCTATCAGGAGGTTTAACACCATACTTCGTTCGAAATGCACGCTGAACAACTGTCGTCGATTCACTTCTGCCGTACTCAATAACACAAAAAGCTTTCTGTTGAGCGGTCGCCATCTTAGCATGAACTGACGCTGACGCGTAGTCAACAGCGCCTCAAGCGAACAAATGTACAACTAAATGAAACTTTATAGCTCCCTTAATTAGCCGACAGATAGTGCTTAGCTCTGCCTTTTGTCGTTGCAGCGTTTTAAATTCCTAAAGTTGTGGTATTCTTTTTCAATTACCCTGTATACACAGAGCTAGGGGCCTACAGGATTGTCATAGCATTGATGTCGGCATGCAAATTTGAGGAGCCCTCGTGGCAGTGGATTTCGATCACGCTTTAGACCCTACGCGGGGTCATGGAGCAGATGGGAATCCTCCTCACATTTGTGGACACGATCCTGAGACAGATTCATGGCGCGCACTCGAGAGTCCTGGGGAACGCTGCCAGCTCAGAACCTATCACGATCCAGCGCTCTGTGCGGCAGGTTAGCCGCCCCGTTGCGGCCATGTTATTTGCAGCTTCTCTTGAACCTGTACCACACGGCCTCCGACGACGCCTTGAAGGCGTCCAACTACGGACCGCATCTTTCCAATGCCGCACAAACGCCAACAACGTCGTATTTTGATCAATTCAGGAGACGAAATCCAGGCGGCGCTGGAATGGCTTCAGCAATATGGAACAGTGGCGGGTAGTGTCATCGACGTACTAACGACCCGATGTATTGAAGTGGGCAGAGGGCTGCCATCAGGCGCTGCCGTGCCCATCACCAAGGTCCCCAATCTCAAGTGTTTGGGAGTGTTGTTACAAAGTGTTTGAGAGTGTTGTTACATGGAAACATACAACGTACAACGGCGGATAATTATCGACGGCTACTGCGGCAGATTCGCGCATTAGTACGACAACACATACTGCGTGCCACAGATATTTTGCAGCGCGCACATTACATAAACCTCTATTTGGCACCAAAAAAAAAAGTCACTTGGTGCACATACTGCCACTGCTCACAACGATCGCGGCAAGACTGCAGTCAGCCTTCAGACATTTCTTAAGTGCTTACCTCTTCTTCAAAATCCGCTACGCTACCTTGACGCTGCCACCGAGGGGAGGAGGCATCGGACTCGCAAACGTGAGGAACAGAGCGCGCGTGCTATTTCTTTGTACGGTGGAACGCTATTGGAGAACCGTGCACATCACCTTAATGGGCGCTGTGATCAATTAAGTGGCTGCACATTCACTCTGTCCACCAATCAATGTTGCAGTCAATGTAGACCACATCACGGCACCGCTCGCACACTTCTTCGTCGATTACTGTTACGTTCAGGACAGTTTGCCGGAGACCACGCATATTTCGAAGCTTCCTTCAGCAACAATATCGGAATGCGGTCGAACAGAAGTACCTGTCGATAAAGTGGAACAGAGTATGGAGAGCGGTTCATCTTCCCTCTCTCCCTTCAACGGTACGTGCGTTGCGGTATGTAGTGGTGAAGGGCAAATTTCCGGAAAGTCAACGACTGCAACCTGTTCACCTGGTCGACACGCCGGTATGTCCTCACTGCACGGTCGTCGACTCCGACGAGCACCGTTTGGTTTGTTCCACGGCAATCTACTGTTGGTTTCTAACTGCGTACGGCGCTCAAGGCGATCAAAGCTGACGACCTACTGTTCCCGAACAAAATTTACTTTTTCTACTGCCAGGACAAAAGTCGTATACTGGATAAAGCAGATGGCGACGTATTATCTACATCGGACCGACAACAATAACGTCATAGGCTTCTGGTACATACCGCAAGAGCAACATGCCATCTTGAGGCGACAAGTGGAATATACAACATGGTTTTCCAATTACTTGGGTTCGTTATTCACGGACCCTCCGGCTAGCTGGGGTGCTCCGGGTATGAGAAGTGAAGTGAGAAAATAACTCAAGGTTCAGGAACTAACGGTGTATTCAGGGGACTATACATCGTTTTTAAGTTAACTAGAAGCCGACCTAGATACACGCCAACAGAGCCGTTGCAGGGTCCCGTTTTCTTTTCTCTTTTTCCTTTTCTCTTATTTTTACTGAACTCTTTAAATCTAGACGGCGTCGAGAAAACTTTTTATGTTTTGTAACCTCCCCACAAAAATATTTTATAAATATTAATGAACCAGATGTAACCTCCCCACAAAAATATTAAAAATTAAATGAACCAGATGTAAACTCCCCACGGAAATAATAATAATAAATGAATTTTTAAATATTGTTACTTCCGAACGAAATTGGTTCCCATTTATAGTCTCCGTGCAGAAATGCATTCACATTTAATGTAACCACAAAATTCTTTTATCATTTAATGTTATGTTCGAAACAGAAAAATTCCTAAACACCAAAATAATACAAAAAATTCAGTAACCTGGTAAATTTTATGACGACAGCAGTGCTGCGCCACGGCCCTGTATTCTGAATAAAAAAAAGCTAAAATTCTTACCTCAATAAGAACTGCAAATATATCTGCTCTTACATAAAAAATTTTGGGCACAGCTCCGTGCAATGCTGGCCTATGCTTTGTGATTCATGAAAGGAAAGAAAATCCATTGAATGAAATCTTTAAATTGAAATGAATGCTTTTTTTTAAAAAAAATTACTTTATATTATAAAAATTATTATTGGGGCATTTTTTTCAAAAAGAAATTGAATGACAGTTGACATACATTATAAGATATGCGCAAGGCTACTTCTTTACCTTCTACAATAATACTCATCCTGCAGAGTCCTGACCAGAGCAGACTGCACACAAGCGCAGACACGCGCCGACTACTGAAGACTACTGCCGACTCACGCAGACTACTGTCGACTACTGCCGACTCACGCAGACTACTCAAGACTACTGCAGACTAATGCAGACTGATGCCGACTAGCGACAAGCAACAACTAACTACATACTGCTCTCTGGTCAGAGACTCTCCTAAGTCTTGCCTGTTGCAGGCAGCGCATACATCGCATACCTCTTACAGTTTGGATGAGTTGAATGACACCTTTAGTTTCTGTATGTTGTGTTTTGCTTCCATAAAAGGCCAAAAGAAAATCAGCAGCCACAAAAAAAACACTTCAAATAGAAATTTAAAAAACAAAAAATAAATATGTAAAAAATAAAGAAAAAGGTTTCATACCTTGGACCACATCCACAGAAAAGTGAGAGTGAAGACAATGTGGCCAGGCCTCGGTTTGCGATTCCTGCCCATACTGCCTCCGCCAGCCCATAATCTCATAAAAAAAAAATATTGTCGTTATTTCATTCTACAGCTGATGATTGTCCTTATTCGCAATTGCGAATACATTTAATGTATTTCATAAAGGCTGTAGTCGCCGCAGTGCCTGTTCCTTCGGACATGCATGCATGGGAAGGGTCTTTACATCGTCACCAGATTAAGTCAGGCACTGCTATATCGAAATATATGCTTGTCATTCATGAAATATGTCTGTATATTGCCTTGCTAACAGCGGCTTGGATGTAATTATACACATAGTCCAGAGTATCTCTCCATTGATAAGTTGTGACTTATGTCATTGAATCAGCGACATGCGGCCGTTTTTACATTTATTTCGGGAAATTTCATGTCTCTTGGAAATTACTAATACACACAACGCAAAAACATAACAGTTATTTCTTTAGTTAAGTAGAAAAGGAATCAAAAACAAACATTATTTATGCGACGTATGTGACTGTCTATTCTCACAACCTTGGCATTTGCCGTACTGCTGAGTGAAATCACCCTTATACCTCAGCATGGGTTGGATGTGTCGCTCCTTTAATTTCGATTGATTTTTTGGTGGGTCTGCTCTGTTATGTTATGTATTTCCTTCATCTATCTCTCAGTTTAAACTCAGTCATGTATAATTTTTTTAAGGGGACGTTTCATATGTCGACCCTTAGCCGAGGATACCTCACTGGAATCTTCTGATTTTTTTTCTTGTAGTTTTGTAATTAGTGCAGCCTTTGTTTATTGCTAGCGCGTAATTGTAGAGAGAATTTCCTTTGTAGATGTAGTTTTTCATTCTTGTACAGTAAAACAGTTGTGGCATGCATGCAGATTTGCACCAAGTATTTCGCAGCTGCGCTTGCAATTAACGAGATATTATTTTCAATGCTATGTTAATGTGTTTTCTTATTTTGCTCTTCAAATTGTGCTTTTTTGTGTTGTCGTGTGAAATATTGTGACAATAATGGCGTGTGAAAAACGTAATACTAGGCTCCAAAGTGAACTTAGAAATGACAGTGAAGACGAAAGCAGTGTGTTAGCGCCGCCGAGTAATGAATTAACTAATGTTCAAAGTAGTAATTTGTTAATTGTGCATAGGGAAACGGAGCGGGCTGCAAATAATAGTGTAGGCAATGAAACAATTAGTGAACAGGGAAGCATTATCGATCGATCGGTAGGCAACAGCTCGCCTCAGGAATCCGAAATGACAGGACACAATCTTGCAAATACTGTAGATTCAGGTTTTGCATCCTCACCGTTTTCTCAAATAAGTCAAGACAAATTTTCTGCTTGTCAAAATGTGAATGTTGCCGGTGCAAATGCACTGCCGAAAAGCATAGAGGAACAGAGTCCAGACACTAATACATTATTATTGCAATTAATGCAACAAATGAAACAATATCAGAGGCAAACACAGCAACAGTTACACACAATGGAACAAAATCAGAGACAAACACAGAAAAAGCTTCAAAAGCTAGACACAATGGAACAAAATCAGAGACAAACACAGCAAAAGCTTCAAAAGTTGGATACAATGGAACAAAATCTTCGAAAGTTAGTCAACACGCTTGAAGAAACACGTGAAGATTTAACTACTGAGTTACATAACATCGAATCGAAATGTCAAAAAGTCTGTAATGAAGTAAAAACACAAATTTGTGAGCATTTTCAACCTATTTTTGTTATATCCTAGCCAGTAATGCCACCCGAGCCCGCTGCCAAAAGGTTGGCAGCATCAAAGTCCGGACGCCGTCCGCATAAGCAGCGCCAGCGAGACAGGAAATCGCCGCAAGTCTGCGCGCGCCACCGCTGGCTTCTGGTTTCTTAAGCGCTGGAGTCGCGAGCGCTAGGACAGATCCGTATTCGCCGCTCAGTTGTATACTCGCCACCGAATTGTGTACTTGCTAGTCAGTTGTGTGTTCATCGCAGCAGATTTGTTGTTTGTCGTCAGCCGACGCTGACCTAGCCGCTCCGACTCGAACTAGACAGATTTCTGTAGACACGGAGTTCACTACTGTGTTTCTGTATCTTCGTTAATAAAGATAAGTACCGACTTTTATTTAATCAGAGTGTTTGGGTTTTCATCTTTCTGTTCACTGTTCCAGCGGACCGGTCGGCCCCCTATTAAAAGTGTGGCGGTGACTTCGTAAGCCGTTTCTACAGCGAATTGTTTGTCGCTACGAACGCCGCCACAAAACTGGCGACGAGGACTTCCGAACTCGTGTGCAGGGCTGGTTCAACTTGTTTCTGGTTATGCTAATTATAGCGATAAAATTTTGGGGGCTGGTTTAATTTGTGTTCACTATGTCTGCCGAATTACAACAGTTGATCTTGTTACAGAGTCAGCAAATACAAAGTCTGGTGGAAGCAATCGCCAAACAAGCGGCTAATCCTCCAACACAAAAGGAACAAGCACAGGCAGCACCGCCTTTCCGTGCTTTTGATGCATCAAGAGAAGAATGGCGAGAATATTTCGCGCAGTTGCAGGCGCACATGACAGTCTAGAAAATCACGGGTACTGAGCGGCAGCTTTATTTAATTTCCACTGCAGGCGTGGAAGTCTATCGACTACTTTGTAAGTTGTTCCCGGAATCCAAGCCAGAAGCTTTAGACTATGACGTTGTTGTTAACAAGCTTGTTGAGTATTTCGAGTTTCGAGTTCATGTGGCAGCAGCCAGATTCAAGTTCTTCAGATTAAAGAAACTGCCACATCAATAGCCCGCATCTCGTGGTCGTGCGGTAGCGTTCTCGCTTCCCACGCCCGGGTTCCCGGGTTCGATTCCCGGCGGGGTCAGGGATTTTCTCTGCCTCGTGAAGGCTGGGTGTTGTGTGATGTCCTTAGGTTAGTTAGGTTTAAGTAGTTCTAAGTTCTAGGGGACTGATGACCATTGCTGTTAAGTCCCACAGTGCTCAGAGCCAGCCACATCAATATAATAAACAGTGGTTAACAGATTTACGGGGCCTCACCCGTCAGTGCCGATTTAATTGTGTGTGTGGAGCTTCCTACAGTGATGTCATGTTACGAGACGCTATTACTCAAAACATTGCAGATTCTCGTATTCGTGCTGCTATCTTAAAGTTGCCTGACCCGTCATTAGAGACTGTGATGAACATTATTGAAGCCCAAGATACTTTTGACTATGCTGAGTGTGAGTTAGATCAGCCATGTATTTCTCAAATTGCCTGTGCTAAGCAAGTTATGTCACGCCCGCGGCCCCACCGGCAGAGTCAGACTGTAAACACTAGCCGGCCGCGTCATGTTAAACACATTCGTCAGCCGCGTGTGCAAAATGACAGAGTTAAGTCTTGCCCTAAGTGTGTTCTTGCTCATCCTCGTGAACGTTGCCCGTTAAGAAACGCGGTTTGTCACTTTTGTCAAAGGAAAGGACACATCCAGACTGTTTGTTTGCGTAAACGCAAGAACAATTCTAGTGCTGCCCAGCCCATGGATATTCATGTTCTTCAAAGCCAGCCCGCCCAGAAGGACGCGTTTAAAGACTCTTCCACGGTTCGTGTGGGTAATAAACTTGTTCGCAATAAGACACCCACCCAGCCCTCTGCTATGCGACCCAAGCGTAATTCAAACGCTGTAGAAAGTAATGTACAGACTGCAAGTGAAGCGGGAGTTGTTGTTCCACCCGCCCAACCCACGAGTTGTCGTAAGCAGCGAACACGCGCTAAACGCGCTGATTTTGTGTCTTCCGCCTCCGCTGCACCGATCCAGAGACAGTGTAATAAACTATTTGTGAAGCTAAGCATCCAGGATAAGACCTTCAATTTTCAATTAGACACTGGTGCGTCTGTGACTCTCATAAATAGTGCTACGTATGCGGCTATCGGCCGCCCTAAACTTTCAGCGGCAAAACATTCTTTGGCTACTTATAGTGGCGAACAAATTCCTGTGTTAGGTGTATGTAGCGTGCCAGCCACATTCCGTGGCAATACAAAAACAGTTTCATTCACAGTGCTCCGCGCTACAGACAGTGTAAACATTTTCGGATTAGACTGTTTTGACTTGTTTGGCCTGTCTATCCAAGACAATGTGTTGCAAATTAATTCTGTTGTTGTTCCTCAAGACAGCATAACCGATTTGTGTAAACAATACAGTGACATATTTAAAGACGAACTAGGTTGTGCTGCGAACTTTGCCGCTCATATTACGTTAAAAGATAATGCTCAGCCTCGATTTTTTCGTGCTCGTCCAGTGCCTCACGCCCTCCGGGCACCTGTAGCAGATGAACTTCGTCGTTGGCAAAACAACGGTGTTATTCAACCCGTTTCAGCGAGCCAGTGGGCTTCTCCCTTAGTTATTATAAAGAAACCGTCTGGCAAGTTACGTTTGTGTGCTGATTTTAAGTCGACAGTTAATCCTCAGACTGTCATTGATTCTTTTCCCTTGCCTAGACCGGACGAGCTGATGGATCAGTTAGGGGAAGCTCGTTTCTTTTCCAAAATTGCAGCTTGCTCCGTGAAGCATATCTGCAATTGCCCCTCGACGAGCAATCACAACAGTATTATGTCATAAACACGTCGTTGGGGTTGTTCCGTTTTCTGCGTTTGCCTTTTGGTTGTGCGTCAGCTCCAGCTGTTTTTCAGCGTTTTTTGTCACAACTTCTGGCTAATGTGCCATCGTGTTGCAACTATTTAGACGATATTGTTGTGTCCGGTCGGACGCCTGCTGAACATTTCCGTAATTTGGAGTGTTTGTTTACGGTGTTGTCCCAGGCAGGCCTACGTTGCAACATCGATAAATGTTCATTTTTCCTTACGGAGATGGAGTATCTGGGACATGTTATTAATGCTCAAGGCATTCATCCCTCCCAGTCACATTTAGCAGCTATTCGTGATTTGCCCGCCCCTCGCAATCTGCATGAATTGCAAGCAGTTCTTGGCAAATTGACATATTATATTAGGTTTATACCTAATGCATCACAGATTGCTGCACCGTTGCATCGTCTCCGCCGTAAGAATGTTCCGTTTGTGTGGTCAGCTGATTGCCAATCAGCCTTTCAGCAGCTTAAAGAGGCTTTATTGAATGATCGTTGTCTGGTCCATTACGACCCTAACAAGCCTCTGGTGTTAGGTTGTGATGCCTCTTCTTTCGGCCTCGGTGCTGTGTTGTCTCACCGAGTCGGTAACACCGAACGTCCTATTGCGTTCGCATCTAAATTGCTAAACAAAGCTCAGTGTAATTATAGCCAATTGGACAAGGAAGCGTTGGCTATTGTGTTCGGTGTCACAAAATTCCATCACTACCTCTATGGTAGACCATTCTATTTAGTAACAGATCACAAGCCCCTGACGTCACTGTTTCATCCGTCTAAACCAGTTCCTCAGCGGACAGCTCAGAGACTACAACGTTGGGCTCTTTTGTTATCACAATAACAGTATGAGATACTGTATCGCCCTACAGCTCAGCATGCAAACGCTGACGCGCTTTCTAGATTGCCGATTGCTGCGAATGATGTCTTCGATTCCTCTGACGACTCTTGCCATCAGATTGACGCCGATGAGCATCAATCCCTCCGGGATTTTCCAATTGATTATCGTCAGGTGGCACGTGAGACAGCTACGGATCCTCATCTGAGTTTACTATTACGTTTTGTTCAACGTGGTTGGCCGTCCAAGGCAAAGGACATATCGGATCCTGTGGTTCGTCGCTATTATCCGCAACGTCATCTGTTGTCTGTTTCGCACGGAGTTTTGCTGTTACGCACCGAGAATGACCAGCTTCGTGTAGTGGTTCCCCAAGTGCTCCAATCCAAGGTCCTCGACTTGTTGCATCAAGGTCATTGGGGAGTGGTCCGCACCAAGCAGCTTGCCCGCCGTCATTGTACATGGATCGGTATTGATAAGCAGATTACGCAGATGTCTACAGATTGTTCGACGTGTGTCGAACACCAAGCTGCTCCGCCTCAACGCTATTTTGAGTGGGCACGCCCTGCCGGTCCCTGGCAGCGAGTACATATTGATTTCGCTGGTCCATATTGGAATTCTCGTTGGCTCATCGTGATAGATGCATTTAGTAATTTTCCGTTTGTTGTGCCCATGCAGTCTACAACGTCTGCACAAACTATACAGGCGTTGACTTCAATTTTTTTGTATTGAGGATCTTCCAGAAGTTTTAGTGTCTGACAATGGTCCACAATTTACCTCTGCTGCATTTGAAAGTTTTTGTTCTGCCAATGGCATTCGCCATGTTCTTACTCCGCCGTTCCACCCTCAATCGAATGGTGCAGCGGAACGTTTTGTACGCACATTCAAGGATCATATGGACCGCCTTCGTGCTACGCACTCTCGTCAGCAGGCCCTCATCACGTTCCTGTCGTCGTACCGGACCACGCCACGCGACGGCCCTTCGCCTGCGGAGCTTCTCCACGGCCGTCGTCATCGCACCCTACTACGGTTGTTGCACCCCCCGGATCGACCCGCCGCTTCTGAGCATCGCACGCGTTTACAGCGCAACGACGCCGTTTTTGTCAGAGTTTATCACGGTCGCCGTCGTTGGGAACGTGGTACCGTGATAAGTGTCCAGGGTCGCGGTTTTTATACTGTTCAAGGTGCTACTGGGGTGCACAGGAGGCATCAGAACCAGTTGCGCCGCGCTGGCCGCCCGGATTCTGCCGCTCGTACTTTGTCCACAGATTTGGTCCGCGGCGGGTTCCAGCCGCGCCTTCCGACTTCGCTGCCGCCCCCAGGGCAGCAGCAGCAGCCGTCGCCGCTACCACGCCGACAGCCCGTCCCGTTGATGCCTCCCGCGCAGCTTCATCCGGGAGCGCCCCAGGTGGTCGCTCCGGCGCCTGCGGTCCCTCTTCAGTCACCACCGCCTTCGGAGCTGATGGACGTCGACCCCTCAGCCGGGCCGCCTTCCCAAGCGGTGGCTGTGCAGCCTGTCCTGCAGCCGCTTTCCTTAGGCACCCCCAAGGAGTCTGACACCGCAGCGCCTTGTCCGGCGCCCACTCAGCAGACGTCGACGCAGCGTCAGGAGACGCTGCCTCTCTTCGTGGGTCCCGACGCCCCGTCGCGTCCAGTACCAGAAGCTGCGCCCGTGGTCACAGGCGTGCACCCTGACCTCGGTTTTCAGTCGGTGTTTCCCGAGGCCCCGCACAGCCAATGCTGGGGTGCGGACCGGGGACTGCCACCAACAGTCTCCGCCCCGGTCTCTTCTGCTACGCCTGCGGCCAGACCCCTCCCCCGCCGTCGACGCTCGCCACGTCATTATTCAACGACGGTGCGGCGATTTGGGGGGGAGGAGTGTTATATCCTAACCAGTAATGCCACCCGAGCCCGCTGCCAAAAGGTTGGCAGCATCAAAGTCCGGACGCCGTCCGCATAAGCAGCGCCAGCGAGACAGGAAATCGCCGCAAGTCTGCGCGCGCCACCGCTGGCTTCTGGTTTCTTAAGCGCTGGAGTCGCGAGCGCTAGGACAGATCCGTATTCGCCGCTCAGTTGTATACTCGCCACCGAATTGTGTACTTGCTAGTCAGTTGTGTGTTCATCGCAGCAGATTTGTTGTTTGTCGTCAGCCGACGCTGACCTAGCCGCTCCGACTCGAACTAGACAGATTTCTGTAGACACGGAGTTCACTACTGTGTTTCTGTATCTTCGTTAATAAAGATAAGTACCGACTTTTATTTAATCAGAGTGTTTGGGTTTTCATCTTTCTGTTCACTGTTCCAGCGGACCGGTCGGCCCCCTATTAAAAGTGTGGCGGTGACTTCGTAAGCCGTTTCTACAGCGAATTGTTTGTCGCTACGAACGCCGCCACAAAACTGGCGACGAGGACTTCCGAACTCGTGTGCAGGGCTGGTTCAACTTGTTTCTGGTTATGCTAATTATAGCGATAAAATTTTGGGGGCTGGTTTAATTTGTGTTCACTATGTCTGCTGAATTACAACAGTTGATCTTGTTACAGAGTCAGCAAATACAAAGTCTGGTGGAAGCAATCGCCAAACAAGCGGCTAATCCTCCAACACAAAAGGAACAAGCACAGGCAGCACCGCCTTTCCGTGCTTTTGATGCATCAAGAGAAGAATGGCGAGAATATTTCGCGCAGTTGCAGGCGCACATGACAGTCTAGAAAATCACCGACTTTTATTTAATCAGAGTGTTTGGGTTTTCATCTTTCTGTTCACTGTTCCAGCGGACCGGTCGGCCCCCTATTAAAAGTGTGGCGGTGACTTCGTAAGCCGTTTCTACAGCGAATTGTTTGTCGCTACGAACGCCGCCACAAAAATTTTTTCGTGGCATGATAATGCATTAGAGAATCACGAAGCAACCACAAAAGAACTACAAACTATTGTTCATGAAAATCACGAGACCATGCGGTCAAAAATTGACTCAGTTGCATCTACCGATTCGGTTACGCTACTTGCAAAAACTCAGGAAAACTTAAAGGACACAGTAGATACTCTGAAAATTGGTTCAGAAAGACACATGGAGGAAATTAGTTCATTATCAGAGAAAGTAGTCGAACTTTTGGATCAGCTAAATAATTTATCTACGAATCTGAATGACACAAGACCGGTAGTCTTTAATGATAGAGAAGAGTACGAACAAATTAGGAAATTCATACAAAATCAGAATGAAATTAATACGCAACACCAAAGAGAAATCTGGGAAGTACAAGATCAGTTGACACAGGTAATACAAGAATTACATATTTCAGAGGACACTCGCACTCCACTGCGGGAAGAGGGACATAGAAATTCGGAACAGCCACAAAATAATAACACAGGGCACTTCGGAAATTATGAAAGAAATTGGCAAGGTACACGGAATTTTGAGATGGAACCGCCGAAACTACGTAACAATGACCGTCATGCGACTCGCTGACATGATGATTTTGACTATAAGCTGTTTATTACTACACGTAAATTCAAAACATTTAAGAATTCTGGCAATGACATTCATCCACAAACGTGGCTTCATCAATTCTCTCATTGTTTTCCTCCCAACTGGTCATTAGATCACAGATTAGAATTTATGTGTGGCTATTTAGAGAATGAACCAGCTGTAAGAATGCAATCGGTCATTCACGATTGCCACAGTGAAGGAGAATTTTATCATGACTTCCTCTCAGCATAATGGTCTCAAGCTACACAAGATCGAGTAAAACATAGCATCAATATGATGAAACAGTTGGAACAATCTGAATTTTCCAGTCTTGTGAAATATTTTGGAGACATGTTGCACAAGAATCAGTACCTGTCAAACCCATATAGCCCCTCAGAACTCATCCGCATTTGCTTAATTACATTGCCTGAACATTTACGACACATTATTTTGGCAGGACGTTGCAACAACGACATTGAAGCTTTTCAGGGACTGTTAGAAGAACTCGAAATTAACACTGACAATCGCGGGACGGAACACAACAATTACAGGTCACATCTGTCACAATTCCGCGATGACAGAAATAATAACTGGACACGACAATGCTATTATTACAACACAAATCGTGACCAAAACAGACACCACCCGTACGACAACCGTTGGCAGAGTAGTAATAATTACAGAGAAAGATTGCATTTCCATAGTAATGAATGTGACAGAGACAACCATAGAAACACAGAATATGGGAACCAAAACAATTATTATCAAGGGAGACATAATAACTTAAGACACAACGGTCCTCCTCGCAGTTACGACTCAGGGAGAAGTTCTCCACCACGTGACCTACAAGAAATTAATTACAGAAATTACCGACATGACGACAGACGATATAATCGTAACGACAGACCTGAATTTCATCACAACTGGCGGGATTCAAACAGGGCAGGGCCCTCTCGGCAAGGTGAATTTATAGAAGTTAGGTCTCCTAATCCCAATAACGACGCACGCCAACAAAGAGATAGCAGACAATGACTCGCACCGCAGGCAGCCACGTGCGCTGGTTGGCTCAGAGAAAAATAACTAGACGCTAACCTTGAGAAAAATTTGAGCATTCTTTCCCGATGTACCATATACCACATGATAATTCCGTTGAAGCTGAAACTCTGCGTACTAGGAAGAGTAAAGGTTTACACCACATTTCACATGTAGAACCGTTTATTGAAAGATAATGTGCTTTTTAACTTTGTCTTTGTCATAAAACTTTTCACTTCACGTTACTAGTATGCTTTGTCAGACTTAGAAACTGTTAACATGCAACAATGTTTGAAGTTAAATATCCAGTCAAGAACCAAGAGAACATATTTAAACAATATTTACGAGTGCATTGTTATAGTGAACAGACGACACAGTGTTATTGTGTGTGTACATTCTTGCTTGTTAGTTGCACGATTAAATAACGACTATAAGGCTCACATACTTAGAACATATACCAGTACTGCATATACCAGTACTGCGATTTTGGTTTACTTGAACAGACATTTTTAATTGAAGTGCTTTCTGTGAGATTAAAGATGACTTAGTATTTGGTTTCTTTGACAGCTACACGATTATATCACGACGCTACTAATGTGTGACACAATTTACATTATTGCTTTTGCGCTGTATCTGTTTCATATCTTCACAGTTTTCCTGAATTCTTCTGGAAAGGAAAACATGTTTTAGTAGTAACTTTGTGGTATAACTACAATGAGACAACCTTTTCCTTAGCACAACACGTTACAGTACAGTAGTTACTTCATCACTGCAATAAGCGTAATAACTAAGATATCTATACGCATAGCATTTCACTTTTGTTAATTACGAGCTAATAATTACGACACTTGGCACTTTTTTACCGTTAAGTAATGACAGAGATTATCTTACAAAAAGACACACAGTTTAGCGCCACAGTACACGTATTTGACTGATTAATTTTGTACTTAAATCATTTATTTTTAAAGATTTTTGAATTACAAGGATACAAAGGTTTTCTGTGATACATATTTGCTTATACAACTTTACACATCGGTACCATGTTTCTCTAACACATAAATTACACAGCTATCTGATCATTTAATTGAGAGAGACAAACATTTTTTTTACTACATCAGTGACATGTTTACGCAACTACACAGTTGGATATCTTCACACTTATGAAATTGTATTTTGTCTGTACTTCGTGAACTCTTCATATTTTTTCGGAACCATTGTGATACTATGAGAGCTTTGAATGATGTGTTTTGTATGGGATCTTGATTTTAAAGTACGTTTGAGGTAGATGACTCTATTGAAATGAGCAGAGAATTTTGTTAGGTTTTGACATTATTGCAGAATGCTGCGACGATTTTGAGATTTGACTGTAGTGTTATGATTATTACGATGACGATGTGAATTATGCTGTCGAGGTATGTTTATGATCAATAAGCTGATGCTATATGAGGAATTTATTATGATGTAATATTGAAGAAGTGTCGACGAATATGTATATGTGTAATAAGGTAAGGAATAATGAGTAGTGGTTAGGGACTCAGATTTGTGAAAACGGATGTTGGAAACTAAGAATAGTACTTTAAGAGTTATGAAATGTGTGTACATGCGTGAATGTTTCATAATGCCGGCGAAATTTTTTTGCGCACTGTTATATTTATAGCATTTTGTGTTAAGTGATCTTCACGTAATGTGTTGTGGGCACCCAGCTGTGCCACCTGCCTCTAGAAAAAGCAATTAGGTGGAGAAAAAAGAGGCCATTAACCTCACTATTGACATTCATTTGTAGAAAGCATCGCAAATACGACATGCTCAAACTTGAAAACGTATGATTACACTGTGGAGCACTTAATTTATGATATTTACTAAAATGTCTAATGAAATGATGAGAAATATTTTATGTCTATACACCTCATTGTGACTACTGTCTTTCTAGTTGATAGATTTTTTTTTACTGCCTTAGGAGATGCCATATGGTTAGTGACGTTTATATATTTGCCTATTTTGTTTAATATCTGGTTTCTAGCTGCACTGCAGCATTGGTTAAGACAAAATTTAATAGATGTACTAATATAGTTATTTTATGCCTACAGATCCAGTAAATAATAATTTTATTATTTCCCTTCACAGGAATTGCATAAATAATTTTTTTTACAATTTCGTAACTTGTCTGGTAGAGTAAGTTCTCGTGATGCATCACTCTAGTGTTAAGATGTGACATAGGCATTAATCATGGCCATTTTTACTGTAATATTTTTTCTGCTTGAGCTTTGTAATGTTTAGGTATAAGTTATTGCATTTGCTGCTGCTGCTTGTCGGGCATAGTACTATTAAATTTCACTTTGTATTACTCTGTTAACCCAGTTTTACTTCTGATTTATTTTTCTTTTTGCTGCACATTGGCTCATATTAGTGATAATGTTGCATTTGTTTTGCTAATTTATATATATTGCTGCTTGCTTTGCCAATTTGCATTTTTTTATCATTGCTGTTTGTGTTAATTTGTTGTGTGTTGCTGCATTGCCTTGTCCCTTAGTATATATATATCTGAGCTCAGTAGATTTAAGTTAAGGGAGTAGACTATATAAGAAACTAACTATGAAGAATAGGGAAAGAATGCATTGAGAAGTTATATGAAAAAGATTTGGGCAAAAATGAGTATCCTACAATGAGAAATATTTATTTAAGTGTTAGATAGGATTTTTTTTGCAGGAGCAAATGTTGAAATAAGAGGAAAGATCTATGGAATGAAGTTTTGGGTTGGACTGCAGTACCAAATGTTACACTGAAAACGAACCCTGTCCATACCTTTTGCATTATTTCGCTATGTGTTTGAGTACGCTTGTGTATTTGTGGTCTTCCTGTCTTTACATGTTTATCTGATAAGACTTATGTTGTAGAATTTTTCTAATAGCTACATTCACTATGATAAGGAATACTGTTATCCTCAAATATAATTTGCATTAATAATATGTTATTTACTTTATAAAGATGTTTAGGCATTATTTATTCTGTTCTGTTTCAATGCTCTTGTGTAAAATTAATGTTTAGAAAACTATTCTCATTATGTTATATATTTTCTTTGTCATAATTCCTGTAACACTGATGTACAAGTTTATTTCTATTCTTTTGTAAAGCCTGTATTACTACAAATGTTATCT
The DNA here is from genome assembly GCF_023898315.1 of Schistocerca nitens. Taxonomy (NCBI): domain Eukaryota; kingdom Metazoa; phylum Arthropoda; class Insecta; order Orthoptera; family Acrididae; genus Schistocerca; species Schistocerca nitens. The sequence continues at coordinate 565,388,275 of NC_064621.1, forward strand.
GTACTATTATGTTCTTTAATGATGTATTTTGTACCTTTGAATTGTATTCTTATGATGTAAATTTATAATTGTATAGACACCAGTTCTTCAAATTAAGTTTCATTTCAGTGCAACGTTTCTGTTGGCCATAGTATATGCACAACATGTAAAAAAAAGGGACTGTTAGTGTTTGCACGGGTGTTCATAATTCAGCAAGGCACTGGTTAACAGCATTGCTGGTTCTAAGGTCAGCTTCAAAAACTTTGTGAGTGCACAAGTGGTGGTTTATGGACTTGCTATATTGTCCGCAAGACTCTTCGGTCGTGATGGGGCACCTGCACAGTCGCAACAGACGGTTGCTGGCCGTCTCTTCAAGGACTGCAGTGGGCCTGCACCTTTGATGACCCACCAATTCCATTATTTCTACAAGACTGCAGTGGGTCTGCACCTCTGGTGGCCCACCAATACCCTAATCTCTACTAGGACTACAGTGGGTCTGCTCTGTGATGACCTACCTACCAATATTCTTCAAAACTTCGACTGACTCTGCGGTGGGTTAGCTCTGTTGTGGCCCATTACCTGTCTGCATGTAAAGAGTCAGCACTGTCTTTCTGTTGGAAGGACAACACTACTTCTTCAAGACTGCATGGAAATCCACTACTTACGTGTGCATTCTCTTTTACTGCTCAGACTTTGAGAAAAAAAAAACCTGCAATATTACTGTGATGATGATCAGGACTGTTTTCATGGACTGTGAGAAAATTTTAGTTTTGACCAACATTGTATCAATAAGTGTGTGCATTTGATTTCTTTGTTATTGTAATTATGAAAAATTTTTTCAAATCTGTATTGGTCACTGCCCAAAACTATTTGTAAAATTTTTTGTGGGGAGCATGGGGGCTGTTTAGGTTTTTATATTGGTAACGCCACATAGCGCTCTGTATGAAAATCACTGGCTGTGCTGTGTGCAGTCTGCGGCTGGTTAGCATTGTTGTAATATTCGCTATTGCAGTGTTGGGCAGCAGGATGTTAACAGCGCGTAGCGTTGCGCAGTTGGAGGTGAGCCGCCAGCAGTGGTGGATGTGGGGAGAGAGATGGGAGAGTTTTGAGAGCGGATGATCTGGACGTGTGTCCATCAGAGGCAGTAAATTTGTAAGACTGGATATCATGAACTGATATATATGACTTTTGAACACTATTAAGGTAAATCCATTGTTTGTTCTCTATCAAAATCTTTCATTTGCTAACTACGCCTATCAGTAGTTAGTGCCTTCAGTAGTTTGAATCTTTTATTTAGCTGGCAGTAGTGGCGCTCGCTGTGTTGTAGTAGTTCGAGTAACGAAGATTTTTTGAGGTAAGTGATTGATGAAAGGTATAGATTATTGTTATTCAGGGCCATTCTTTTGTAGGATTTTTGAAAGTCAGATTGCGTTGCGCTAAAAATATTGTGTGTCAGTTTAGTGTTGATCAGAATAGGCAAAGACCAAATTTCTGAGTACGTTCAGTTCTGCTCAGCTGTTTGAAAATCAAATAATGTAAGAGGTTTATCAGCACAGTAATTCATTAATTTTTCTAAGGGGACGTTTCAAGCCACCCAGACTGTGGTCGTGTATTCTAGCACTGGTCTGAAGAAAGCTTTGTATGGATGTTGCGTAGTTTCAGTTTTAGCTCCGTGTGCCCTGCCCCTAACGATCTTCATTAATGGCATTGTGTGTCTTGCTGATGCTATTGTCTCCGTCATGTGCTGGTTCCAGGATAGTGCTCTGTTTAGGGTAATACCTAGATACATTTCGGTCTCCCTGAGTGTGATGTTTTGAACCCATAGTTTGAGTGCGACGTTTTTTCGGTTTTGGTTTCAAACGAATGTCCTGTTCCTATATTGGAAAAATATAACTTGGCTGTTGGGGCGTTTGGCCAGGTTCTCACATTTCCAGCCATGCCTCAAATTTTTGGGTCTGTATTGTCGTTCACTTACGTGGGTCAACGTCATAAAGCTCCACCACGTTCCACCTGGTGGGCTGGGGAATGTGTGCTGTATGAAGTGGCGAGAGGACGGCTCTCTGCGTCACTCCGGCCGCAGGGTAATGGGTGTCTGGGGATCGAAGCAAGCGATGGTGTTGCTTGTGATCGGAACAGAAGAACGAAAACATGAGTCGGCAGTCTGTTCCATCTCGTCACTAACTTGAATCTCCCGATAATGCCACGTCCTCAATCTTTTACTCTCTACTGAAAGGAATTAAACTCGCTGGGCTGGTGTTTGTTGATAGTGCTTTCGAAAGTGAGAAGTGCAAATCGAAGTTGCGTTGAAATAATACCACTTTTTGGGGTTCCATACCTCAGTCGGGTAAAGCGTTACTCTTACAACATCACTTTGTGGCCCGTCTGTTAAAATCCTCTTTTTTTTTTTTATCGAGAAGACGTATCAAGGACACTAGGTGACCCCAAAAACGAGGGGACCAACTAATGTCACCAAACAGGGAAATGAAACGCCCACGAAAAACGGTCCGAATTGCTTCCATGGATATTTATGCTGCGTGATCACCTTTCTGCAACGTTCCGAGGTTGCCCCATACCGTATTCCCTTTATCGTCTTAGAAAAAGTATGGACCAATGACCTGTGTACCGGCTACAGCACACCAGTCACCTTTGGAGTATGTAGTGGTCTCTCGTGCACTATTTTATGATGTTCCCTAGCCATTTACCATGCTGTTCAAACGAAAATGAGCTTCATCACTCATAAACAAATTAATGTTGTCATTTTCCTCAATATGGCCTCCATTTCTCGAGAAAAATTTAGCCACTATACTCAATCTCTAGGGTTCAACGTAGCGCCAAGGTTATTTTGTAGGGGTGAAATCCTAGATCAGTTTGCAAAATACGCCTTACTTCACCATTACTGAGGCGCAGTTCAGTTGGATGTCTCCTGCCAGATCGACCAGGGCTATGTAGTATGGCTTGCCGAACTCTTTCAACATTTTCTGCTGGGAATACTAAGCGAGGAGGCCCTGTCGGTTTTCAAAAAATGGTTCAAATGGCTCTGAGCACTATGGGACTTAACATCTGTGGTCATCAGTCCCCTAGAACTTAGAACTACTGAAACCTAACTAACCTAAGGACAGCACACAACACCCAGTCATCACGAGGCAGAGAAAATCCCTGACGGCCCCGGGAATCGAACCCGGGAACCCGGGCGTGGGAAGCGAAACGCTACCGCACGATGTCGGTTTTCTGTTCATCACTATTCCTCGTAAACGGAATGATTCAGCTCAGCGGAAAGTAGTGTTACGAGTGGGGAACACTCTCATGTCTCGCAAGATTGAAATGGCGACGGAACTCAAGCTGAACTGCAACGATAGACTCAGTTTTACGTGGAAAACCAACTATAAGCAAACACACGATGTTGCAGAGTCCACACCTCCACGACCTCGACTAAACAAAATGGCTGGAGGTACCAAACAGGTGACCACTCAGTCCCTCCCGCGCCTCCCCCCTCCCCCCCCCCCCATTCGCTTCTGTTCTAAAAACGTCCGTCCTTTCTGCCTCATCCTGTACTTGTTGTGTTTTTGTTCCATTTCGGCGCTGTTCTTTTTCTTATAACTACCAACTGAAATTTTGTTTTCCCGTCTTCACAGCAGTAGGAACTGCACAAAATTTAAAAATGGCAATGGTATAAGAGGAAGAACTGCGCCAAAAATGGAAGAAAAATACAACATACAGAACAACATCCACAGAAGCTGCCACTGAATGTGACTTGGAACGAATGAAGGCGAAACGCTTACAGCGTGAAAATTGTACTTCATTCAGTTGTAATTAGACGGCCAAAAAGCAAAAAATTATGAACATACCGTAATATGACACACAACGTATAACGACAGGACTACAAAAGTTGAAGACATCACTCATCAAGATGTGCTGGGTACCTCCCCTGTGCTTACAATCATGAAAACTGTAATGTGCTGCGAATACATAGAAAGAAAAATCCTTTATCATTTAGCTACAATATAGCAGGTCAGCAACTGGAAGCAGTTAATTCCATAAATTATCTGGGAGCAGGCATTAGGAGTGATTTAAAATGGAATGACCATATAAAATTAATCGTCGGTAAAGCAGATGCCAGACTGAGTTTCGTTGGAAGATTCCTAAGGGAATGCAAACCGAAAACAAAGGAAGTAGGTTACAGTACACTTGTTCGCCGACTGCTTGAATACTGCTCACCGGTGTGGGATCAGTGTCAGACGGGGTTGATAGAGGAGATAGAGAAGATCCAACGGAGAGAAGCGCGCTTCGTTACAGGATCATTCAGTAATCGCGAAAAAGTCACGGACATGATAGATAAACTCCAGTGGAAGGCTCTGCAAGAGAGACGCTCAGTAGCTCGCTACGGGCTTTTGTTGAAGTTTTGATAACATACCTTCACCGAGGACTGAAGCAATATATTGTTTCCTCCTACGTATATCTCGCGAAGAGACCATGAGGATAAAATCAGAGAGATTAGAGCCCACACAGAGGCCTACCGACAATCTTTCTTTCCACGAACAATACGAGACTGGAATAGAAGGGAAAACCGATAGAAGTACTCCAAGTACCCTCCGCCACACACCGTCAGGTGGCGTGTGGATTATGGATGTAGATGCAGATGTAGAAGCAAGGTGCCACAATACAAGTACATATTTTGTTTTGCCATTTGTTATCCGACTTCAAACTTAAAACATTATCGAACATCTTGAAATTCCGGGGACCGACTTCTTGCCAGCAGGCAAAAATTGTCGAGACTGTCGATTTTCGGGATCGATGTACTGTGTCTACATAAATAACTAAGATCGTACGGGACCCTCAGTGCACGAGTGCCACTCGCACTGGACCAGTATTTTTCAGTTAGGTTTTTCAGTTTTTTCAGAAGGAATACGTATTTATGGCCAATGCTATGCTGCATTCTGTCCAAACGATAACGTTGTAAGTAGAATTACAGTTTTCATTTTGAATAAGCAAGCCCGAACAATATTTTTTAAACTCTGCTTGAGCTGTTTGTCAACTGAGAGACCTGGCTTTGGAATCGCCGTTCACAGAGAATCATGACAGGAGTTCTTATTTCCTCAGTACCAACAGAAGACTGTGGTGCCAATACAAACTGGTCATCGATGAGAAGGAATACATGTGGCCGTTAACGGCAGTCAGTAGCGGCAGTTCCTGCAGCAAACATCGCAGTTTCGGGGTTGCTCCTGGGTGGTTATGATATCTCAGTTCCCATGGGAAGCTGGGAAACGGAATTTTCCCAGTGAAAAGGCGAAGAGCTGCTACCGTTTCTGTTGTAGTGACGGCTGACTCTTGCTTCTCACGGACGGGGATGAAGGGAGGTGGGCGTTAATACCCGGTATCATCTCTAAACGGCGGACTGATCTGTCGGGAGACCTCACCGAGGCGACGGCGAGTTTTTGCGTCTGTGCTGCTTCAGGACCGAAAACGCGTGCGTGTGGGACAGGACAGGCAGCCACTGCCCTGCAGTCACGCCACCAGGCGAGAGAAACGGAAAAACGATGGTTTCCCCACACATCTAAGGAAAGGCGTCTGCTTTCGTGCAGTGATTAGCACCTCTCTCGTCTGAAATACACGTTATTCATTCGTGCTGCAGCGGTAAGAATCAGTAGTGTGATGTAACCTGTCGTCTATAGGAATGAAACTGAGAGCGACATTAGCTCTCCCGATGTTTATTTAACATAGTTACTTTAGCTAACTGATGCTGTTTTTCATATTACAAACTCAAGACTGGAAATAAGAAACACCGACAGGGCCAAAATCGATTGTTTTCGTTCTTTACCTGTAATTCGCCGGATGTGCCGTTGCTAAAAACTTGAGACAGGTTGGAAGTACAAGAGAAGCCCTCTTGTACATCAGGAAACGTCCAGTAGATTTTGTAGTTTGTAAATTCATTTGTTTCTGACACGAGGAACGCGCAGAATGTACGAGCGCGTCGGACCACAGTGTTAAATACTTTATAAAATGTTTCTCGGTCGTTTCTCTAGAAGCAACAAGGAGAAACATTTTTAATTTATTTAAATCATTTTCGACGTGAGTCTCATATGTCTGCTACGTTATGATGGAAAGGGAAGGCAATATTCGGAACGTAAAGAAGGATGCTAAGAATTGAAGATAAGTCGTATGTACAAAGGGACAAATGTTGCTCAGAGAGAAACTCCATGAAGTTTTATTTTAGGTGCTAAAACAACTAAGGTCATACGAAGACGAAAAAAGAGGCAAACACGACTACACGTTAAGCCGAATCGGGGAAGGAAACACAACTAAAAATGATCTTGGAGAAAGGGCCATAGAGTACTTTATAAACACAGCGGAGGTCTTGAAATAAAGATTAAATGTCCTTCGCCATATCGCTACGACGGATAAAAAATAAAACGCGGTCGACCCCTCGCGCATCGTTCGCAGATACAGCCAATAGCTCGGCAACCATAAATTAGAACGTAAGTGGTTAAAAAAAAAGGGGGCATTCCGTCAGGAAATGGTGAATTGTCAAAGGTTGAGGGCAATGAGCACAAAATGGTGGGGGATCAGCACGTAGCAAATGGCGATGGCTAAAAAGACAGAGTCCAATATGTGAACTAGCTAAAACGATCTCCTCGTGGCGAGGGGGCAGAAAGGAGGTCAGCCAAGCCGCTGGGAGAGGTTTCATTGCACGGAGCTTGTTCCCATGAAGGGAGGGACGGTGGTGACGCTAAGATGACAGCACCTGCTGACAACGGCAACAGAGAGATCATTGAAGGGAATGCAAGAAATAGCAGGCTGAGGTACGAGGACTGCAGCCATGGCAGCAGAGTCAGCGGCATCGTTTGCTGTCAGACCGACGTGACCAGGAACCCACATAAACATCACAGTAGCTCAGTCAAGAGTGAGCAAGTGACAGCTTTCCTGGACCTGTTGCATTAAGGGATGGACGGTGTACAGCACACAGAGACTCTGAAGGGCACTGAGAGGGTCGGAGCGAACGACACAATCGAAAAGCCTGTGTCGTCGGATGTACTGCGTGGCCTGATACAGGACGAAGAGCTCCGCTATAAATACTGAGCAGTGTTCCGGAAGACGATACCGAAAATCGTCGCTGCCAATGACTAAGGCACACCCGACACCACATTCAGTCCGATAGCCGTCAGTGTACACGAAGGTACTACCGCTAAGGTCCTTGCGGAAGTCGAGAAACTTAGGGCGATTGGGCGAGTCTGGAGTAGTGTCTTTAGGAAGTGAATGAAATCCGAGGTGACCACGGGCCGCCGTACGAAGCAGAAGTGGTGAAAGGTTCACACCCATCGGGAAAATGGCAGGTAGCGTGAAGTTAAGCTGCCGGAGCAATGGCCGAAAGCGAACTCCAGGAGGTAACAGAGAAGAGGTATGTGCCCCATACTGGCGATCGAAGGAGTCATCGGAGTAGGAGGCATAGGGTAGGTGACCAGGCATGGCAGACAAACGACATACATATCTGCTGAGGAGAAAATCACGGTGGTATGACTGCGGCAGTTCGGCAGCTTCTGCATGCAGTTTCTCTACCGGGCTAGTGTAAAAGGCGCCAGTGGCCAACCGGATGCGACGATGGTAGATTGTACTAAGACAGTGTGAGATAGACGAGATGTAAGCTGAAATCATCGTAATTTAACTACATAACGCGCAACATAGTTAAATAAAACAAATGGAGTAAATTTAGGGATCAAACTGCCTGATTTTGCTTTCTTAGGAAATATTTTCGTCTTCCAGTGACCAACAAATAAAGTGCTGAAAAGAAAGAGAAACGAAAGTACAGGGAAATCTGTTCCTCGTTGTTTCAGTGATGTCAATACGGTATTCTTCGTTACTGCTCAGAAATAAGTGGTTCCTTGATAATGAACTTGTATCTTTACCTAATTTTTTAAAAATTCTAGACTTATTACACTTTTTTTGTCAAACGTTACAAAGGGCGTGAAAGAATCGCTCGAATAACCCTGCACGATATAGCGCCGATTCCGGGATGGGGTGGTATGCCATTCCTGGGTCGAATCCACTCGGCGGATTAATGACGAGGGTCAGTACCTTCCAGCCTGGATGTACTTTTTAGCCGTTTTCAGCGTCCCACTAGATGAATTCCCGTCTTAGTTATGCGATTCGTAAACATTTAGAAAACTTAAACGGCATGGCGTACATGCTTCGGGCGTCGAAATAATCCAACTGCTGCACTTGAAAATTAGTGCTGAACCTGTAGTCGAAGCCATATGCTCCACTTCTCCAGAACGATTACCTTAATCACCTCCATAATCCGGACACGTTTCACGTCCGACTAGAATTCGGACATGTCTGAAAGAACAGACATCACATATACGAGTATAAGTATAAAGATAAGCCTCGACGTTCATACGGCTATTTCGGTAGTAGTGAGTGACACTTCGGAAGTTGGGTAGTCCGTGAAGCGTGTGCGGATCACCGAGGCGGCTATAATTCCGAGAAGAGGAGCATCTGGGTTCGAATCCCGAACAGGCACAAATTTTCAGCGGCAGCCGTTGTATTACTTCAACGTCGAAAGCAGCTACGTCATGCCGACTTTCCTTAAGTTATCAATGTAACGCTGCATAAGTCGATCACTGGTGTCTGTTCTTTCAGACATAATTTAGAAAACCTCCGCTCACTTTCACATGAGTAACACTACTCCCAGGCAGTTGGTGTATACATATTCCGTTCTGGTGACAGAAATGGCAACCGACCACCCCTTACATTAACCACGCCACATCCGTTGATAACCAGGCCTACCCTGAAGCGATGTGGGACAAAGGTACAAGAAAAAGAGGCAGAAAGAGAAAGAGTTACAAATGAACTGAGACTATCATAATTTGAATATCTTCGGATAAAATGTTTTGTAATGTGAATTCGTAATGGCTGTTTTGTTTCCTTCCTTTTGGACACTTCGCTCTTTCAGTGTTTCCCATTTCAGTGTACAATTAATGTTAAAAGCTTATTGTGATTACACATAAGAATGTCTTAATCAATAGGCATCGGCCACATGCAAAAGCATGATGTATGACAGAGGATAACAGGCCACAGCCTGCAATGAAGTTGCTGAAAATCAGGGGAAGTGTTGTCTCACTTAAAGGTGTGACCTATACGATGTCGCAATGTTGCGGGTAAGTGCGGTGCATGGCACGTGCAGTCTGTTCCAGACAGGTGTGGAATTGTCCATGGCTTGAAGAAGGTCGATTGACAGAAAATGGTTAATTTAAGCAGATGTTGCTGGTTTCGTGATGCCATTCCTTAAGATTGGTGTTTAGCGAACGTGAATAGCAAATCGGCAGCCAACCGGATTTAAACGGGGGATGATAATAGGTGCAAGACCTATCGGTGATACTTTACCGGAGATTACACAGAGTTCGGGTTTCCGGCTTTAGCAGTGTCTGTGGCGGTTCTTCGGCGTCGCGTCTCTACACGCATAACGCGCCACGAAGGACGGCCACGAGTGTAGGACGAGCAGACGTCCAGTCGCCTCCACAGAGCCCTGATGAGCGATCGACAACCTGCTGTGAGTGAGACTGAATTTTGGGCGTCAGGAACACACTTCGACTAGGACTGTACATAGACAAGTTCATCGCTGTGGCTTCAGCAGCCGACAACCGACATCACCTCCACTGGCTTTCCACGACTTTTTGCGACTTATTGTATTTGCCTCTGTCTCTACTTGTGAGGTATGGTATCTCGTCCCTACCTCCCACAGTTCCACATGCAAGTATCGTAATTGTACTCATATTATTCGCACTCATTCTGTACCAAAATAGGAACAACAATGAAGCGCCAAAGAAACTGGTATAGGCATGCGCATTCAAATACAGCGGTATGTAAACAGGCAGAATACGACGCTGCGATCGGCAACGCCTATATAAGACAAAAAATGTCTGGCGCAGTTGTTAGACTGGTTACTGCTGCTACAATGGCAGGTTATCAAGATTTAAGTGAGTCTGGACGTGGTGTTATAATCGGCAAACGAGCGATGGGACACAGCATCTCCGAGATAGCAAAGAAGTGGGGATTTTACCGTACGACCATTTCACGAGTGTACCGTGAATATCAGGAATCCGGTAAAACATCAAATCTCCGACATCGCTGCGGACGGAAAAAGATCCCGCAAGAACGGGACCAACGACGACTGAAGAGAATCGTTCAACGTGACAGAAGTGCAATCCTTCCGCACAATGTTGCAGACTTTAATGCAGGCCATCAACAAGTGTCAACGTGCGAACCATTCAACGAAACATAATCGATATGGGCTCTCGGAGTCGAAGACCAACTCGTGTACCCTTGATGACTACACGACACAAAGCTTTACGCCTCGCCTGGGCTCGTCTACACCGACTGTGGACTGTTGATAACTGGGAACATGTTGCCTAGTCGGACGAGACTCGTTTCAAATTGTATCGAGAGGATGGAAGTGTTCGGGTATTGAGACAACCTCATGAATCCACGGACTCTGCATGTCAGCAGGGGACTGTTCAAGCTGGTGGAGGTTCTGTAATGGTGTGGGGCGTTTGCAGTTGGAGTGATATGGGACCCTTGACACGTCTAGACATGACACATATGTAATCATCCTGTTTGATCACCTGTATCCATTCATGTCCACTATGCATTCCGACGGACATGGGCAGTTTCAACAGGACCCCCACACTCCAGAATTGATAATCTTTTGAGTTTAAACGCTTCCGCTGGTCAACAAACTTCCCAGACATGAACACTATTGAGCTTGTCTGGGATAACTTGCAACGTGCTGTTCAGAAGAGATCTCCACCCCCTCGCACTCTTACGTTTTATGGAAAACCCTCGAGCACTACTTCCATGCCACGTCGTGTTGCGGCACTTCTCCGTGCTCTCGGGGGCCCTACACGGTATTAGACAGGTGTACCAGTTTCTTTGGCTTTTCCGTGTATTTGCACTTTATACAAGATGTCTCTCCAATGAATCATGAGGCGCATGGTTACTTGTGCTTAAGTAGATGTTTGAAGTTTCGCATTTGCATTGTGCAACTGGAATCAGGCCAAACAAACAAAGCTCATCACGTCTTTGAAGCGATTCCCAGTGTCGACGAAAAGCATTGGTTTGTTTCCCGTTACAAACAAAATTATTTTTAAAGCGGAAATTTACGTTCGTATTCGACAGACCGGTCCTAGATTAGTCTAGAGCGATATTCATATTATCTATATGTATTAAGGGGGAGGGTAAAACACGAAGAATAGCCAATATTCCAGCACCGACAGCACCACCCTGGCCAGTGCTGACTGCCACAGTCAAGCATGCAATGCTACTGAGACGTTGCTGGACTGCTGTTTATTCTTCGTGTTTTACTGTCCCTGTCAGTACATACCGACAAAACGAATATCGCAGTAGACTAATGTGAGACCGCTCCGTCGAATGGTCACGTAAAATTCCAGTTTAAAAATAATTTTATTCGCCATTGGTAAACAAACTGACGCTTTCTGTTGACACTGGTTGTCGCATGAATGAGGTGAAGACCAGTAATTGTTTGGGCTGATTCCACCCACACGGTGCAAAAACGAAATTACAAATATCTGCCGAAACACCAGAGAAAATGTGCCTGACGATTCTTAGGAGAGACACGCTGTATATAGCATTTTGCCTACCCGGTCCCTGGCCACTGGATGCATTGTGGTTTTCAGTCCCTTACACATGGGATGGCGTCAGCTTGACTTTTCTTACTGACTGGGCCGACCGCCATTCATATATGATTGTTTTCAATTAAGTGAGTTATGACAGCTCTCTGCGGATTACCTATTTTTTCGTAACTTCTGGAATGACTACATAACTAGCCTTCCCCTATCCTCTATTCTTTTAAAATTGTTAGTATCTGAGGATGGAGCTGCAATGTTCTAAAACTGGCTGTGCAGTTAATAAGTAAGTTCTCGTCGCGACTAAATCAGGTTCCTATTCTACGAAGCACATTTTGGTTTGGAATTGTAGCTGTTGGTTTCTATGGTATGGTTGCCAAAAGACGGCATCTCACCTGGGGACTTACTTTGGGAAGTCGGTGAAGCAACTGGGAATTGGGTGCCGAGGTGGACGAGACTGGCCAGAATGTTTCTTCTGGAACGTTCGAGGAGCTGCACATTGTAAAATTTTCCAAAATGTTCTAAAATCTTCCAAAATATTCCTAAATATTTTAGAATATTCTAGAATGTTCTATAAACTATAAGAGTTTTCTTTAATGATCTAGAATATTTATGAATATTTTGGTATGTGCTCGAAAATTTTGGAATGTTTTCGGTATTCTACAGAGAAATGAATAAGTAATAGATGACTTTTTTTGAAACCATGTGTCTTTTCCAGCCAGTAGTTATAAAATGGATCCATAATAACAACATATTTGCACCGTTTTGTTTGCACAGAATATCACTGATTCATTCAGTTGCTGGAAAACCTTGCAGAGATACATTTCAATTGGTTGAGGTCATTATTCTCGTTACCATTACAAAGTTCTCTCTCCATGTAAGTATAATTTGAATTTAAGGTGGTCTACACGAATCAGTAATATCTTCCGTGGGAATATATTTATTATGATTCGAAATCCCGGTTCATTTCATATATCGGCGAAGAAAACGACATGGCTATTACCCTAAGTGGTATTAGAGAAACAGAAATTTGGCTCAAATCACACAGCAAATTACTGGCAGGTAAAGCAAACAAGGTTGTCGTATAATGGTCCGTTTCCTGACTTCACTTCTCATTTGAATGTGAGATTAACCTCGCTCCTAGCTACACGTGCCTCAGGAAAGGACTAAAATGTGGCATTCTCTTTCTCTCTGGAGTCTGGTCTAGATGGACTTCTTATTTTGAAAAACTTTTGTCGACTACATGATATTTCCGTCATATTATTGTGGACTTTCTCTACCGTGAAAAAGTAGGCTAATTTCATGTAGTGTAAAAGAAACATTACACGGGGGAGACTGGCAGGAGATTCCGTTTTTGTATATGTTTGATTCTGACTTTGTCATTTGCAACTGCGCGATGGTCACCAGCAACACTTCAGAAATCAATTTTATTCGTGCTGGTTTGTTGCTTATCAGAAATCTTACATTGAAATTTCTATTTCAAAAATATTACTCTTTCCACGATTCAGAATAAATGCTCGATCTTAGACTTCCTTATCCATGTTGTTTGATTTGTAACGAAAAGCGTCAACTTACATAACAGAGCCGATAGCTTTTGTGGCCAGTATGGATATCGATCATACGTATGTCCATCGACAGCTCGCTTAAGGTCACACGTCTCCCATCAACACTTGTGACGGGCTAGGCCCTTATGCACCGAACCGACCTATTTTTAAAGAATTATTACCTCTACACAATACGTGAAGTGTCGCTCCAGATTCCTGTGCTCTTTGCAATATCAATATTAACAGTCAGGACATTAGAGTAATGTCAGTAGCTTTGCTCGCCCGAGTCAAATGAAACCTATATGAGTACCACAGGTGCTCTCAGGTTTAATTTTAGGGCAAGGCCAAGATTCATGAAATCAAAATTTGTTAGTTCAGTGATTCTAAAATGTGGTATATTACTATCAAATTGCGTCCTTTACGGTGCAAATATCTTTATATGGTACATAAATTGGAAAATATACACCAATGTTATTGTAATATTTTACATTTTATTTTCAGGTTATTTTCATTTGGCTCACATTAGAAAGTTCGGAAAAAATCCTAGCGAACCTACCCTTGAGAAGTTTTTACCATTAGTTAAAGTTCTGCCTTCTATTGTGTTATCGATAGTCCGCTCCTTGTCGTTAACTTCATATCTGGCTGAGCTTATTTCACAAATAATAATTTATATTTCGATGTAAACTGTGATTATCTTTCTCCTTTATAGACCTGTCATATCTGATTACGGGTAATTTAAATCTTAGAAACTTTCTTTTTATACAATTCTTTACGTTTATCAAGTTTCTGATTTTACGTCATTTCTTTCTCTTATGACGTGTACTCAATGACCGCCAATGAACAACACATAAACTAATTCGTTTTATCCTTTAAATCAAAATCACAGTCTGTTTCTCAGAAACGACTACAGCACCTGGCCACTGAGTATGAAAAACTTTCCATTCCCAAAACCCACACCTCTTAGAAAAAAAACTTCTTGCTTTCCCCACTTCGTCAATAGTAACAATAATTATAAAAATGTTCTTACCGTCTCAGAGATAAGTTCCTATTAAACAGGCTATTCACTTTAAAACTGACAAAATGACGTTAGTACATTAGCTAAAATTAGAAAAAAACATCACTGTTATCGCAACTTCATAATCAATTGAAAATATTGTTTCAGACTAATATTTCGTGGTATTATATAGATCCTTTCGTATCCTGACAGTCTAATCCTTTAAACACTATCATATTAGTTTTCAATAGAGATGGATACCTCTTCCTGTCAGCAAAAAATCCCAGCGATACGGATCTGGTGATCACGTACTGATGTTACTTTCTCAGGCCATAGGCGAGTACTGCGTACTTCTCCTTCGACTCCAAATTGATAAATACAAAGTACTACCAAAAGGCAAAGAGCAGCTCTTTCTTTCCCTTTAGACATTATGCGGCCAGAGCTAATGGAGCTGACAGCGCTTGCTGGCCAGCCTCCCAAATAGTTATTTTTTCTTTTCTCCTGGAAGTATACCGTATCCTCATTACTGCAGCTATCACTCAGCTGTTGCTTCCGCTAGCCGCTATGAGATGGCTCTGATGTTATACTCACATAAAATCCGATGTAAGAGTTAGAGTTTTCTCTCTCATCCCGTAAGATACACTGCCAGAAAGCTCAGCCAGGCTGTCTATATTGCACACGACATACGGTTATGTTCGGTTTAAACGATACACGTTTTTAGAATGAAATTTCCACTCTTCAGTGGAGTGTTCGCTCATACGAAACTTCCTGTAAGATTAAAACTGTGTGCCGGACCGAGACTCGAACTCTGGACCTTTGTCTTTTGCGGGCAAGTGCTCTACCAACTGAGCTACCCAAGCACGACTCAAGCCTCGTCCTCACAGCTTTAATTCAATACAATAATTGATATACCTTTTGCTACAATAGAAATTGGGAGACTAAGCCACGTGATGCAGCCAATTGTTTTTTGAGGCGCCACAGAAGGGAACGTATAAAAATATCTTAGTTCTCTCATTTAAGCAGTAGTTATTGCCATACACATTATTTTGCAAGAAATCACGCAATCCGTTGATGATAAAACTTTTTAATTGACAAATGCTGCTTAGCTGCATTATGATCACAAAAAGGTGCTTCATCACGACTTTTATAATAAACACTCGACATTTTAAAAATGTATTTTTAACTGTTTTACTGATACTGTAATTCAATTAATCATAACACGAAGCTGAAATTTTGGCGGCACTGGTTTCGCTTGTTAGAATACATAGTAACTCTTCGGCTCTTCTTCTGTTTCAGCAGGAACCCCGAGTATCCGAAATAAATTCTGTTACTGTATCTGCACATTAAGTTGGTCCTTATCAAATTATAAAAGTCAGAGACGGATAATGTTTCAACGATCACTGGAGAACTTTTCACATCTCTCAGAGAGAAAACTGAATAAGGAGTGTTTGAAGGACCTGATATTCGAAAAATGGTCCTCGATGCTTTGTACTGAAACGACTGCGATGAAGAGTGAGGCTTCGATATTATGCAAAGAGGTTGTTGTTAAATTACTGGGCAACAAAATAGTGTCACATTTTATTTCTCTTTTATTTATTTGAACACGTACAGCAAGCTACGCCTTTTTTGTATATCTTTATTTATGATGAGATGCGTTTCGAGCCTTCACCAATATTCAGTTGGCGCTACACGTTCATATTTTCGTCAGTGTGGAGTTAGTCCGACGAAGATATAAATGAATTACGTCTACTGAAAAGCGATGATAATTCCAAACGCGCTTCAATAGGACAATGCTTTTGCGTATATAGCACGAATCGTGACAGTAACCATAACGTAACACACATCGATGGTCTGTTGAAAACCCACTTACCACTGCGGATAGAAATTTTCGAGAATGCTTCTCGGTGAAATATGTGTCTTGTGGTATGGTAAATAATCTGTTGATTAGGCCTGCGGGTGCTGATGCTACTGAAATCATGACATCGGCCGAGAGCGACTTCCGCGCCCAGTGAGGGTGGAGTTTGGGTAAAGTTTTGGCGATCGCGTCTTCACGCCCCCCCCCCACGCCCCCCCCCCTGGCACCTTCCTCCCCCCTCCCCCTCCCCCCCACCACCTGTCACCACGCTATCAGACGTGGTATGCGGGCGGGTAGTGAGGAAAGGAACGGGGAACGGTAAGGGTAATAAGGAAGCGCGATGTAGCAAAAGCGCTCGTTCTACAGGTATCACCAGAAGATGATGACAAGGCACGGTGATGAAATATGGTACTTGGTAAAGGACTGCACACGGCTGGACAACCGAGAGCAGTACAGATATTCAAACTTAAAATTTTCCATGTTATATGAATGTTATTTGAGGGCTGCAGCTCTACTGTAAGATTATTATGAAATAATTGTTACTGATATTTTATTAGCACGGCGCGTTTCGGCAGCATGCAGCCAGCATCAGGTGCACGTACAGTTACTTTCACAGTTTATATAATATGAAGTGATTTTAGTTTCCTATGCCGTGTCTGCCGGTGAGGCTATACGTCGAAAAAGATGCCTATTCAGGAAGGTAAATATGTTATAGTGGGTACATTATGTGATAAGTAACTTTAAATGCAGCACGCTATCGAAACACGTCGTGCTAATAAAATATTAGTGACAAGTGGCTGCTGCAGTATATATCATCACCTTAAAAATACCAACATTACCTGTTCGTGTATCGAAACTATGGTCTAAAAGAAACATATAAACAATATAAATAAAACTGAGTAATGAAACTAATATGAAAAAAAACAGGAAATGAAAAAATATATTTACAGTAACTATTACCCACTGCTTCGCTCGCAAATTAGTAATTTTGTTATGATGAGTGATGATGAGTAAGTTAGCTAGTAATCTTACGATGTGTCTGTGTATATAATGATGTAGAGACGTGTGTACAAAAATGTATGCATTGCCGGTATGTAGGTACATAATGAATGTGTTTTTATTGTTTTGACAAACGTCGAATCTGAAAGCATGCATCACATTGTCTGATATTTAAAAAATGCGTCGATTCATTATATCCGTGCAGAAGTAGGATTTGTAGGGGTTTCTCTGGCGCACCTAGAACTGGATGTGAGATTTTGGTACCAGAGTACCACATGCCAACCGTTTTTCCTTTCCATTTCAATGCATTACGGTGTCTACATATTTGATCGATCCACCAGTGACGACTAATTTATGATTAACATAGTCAGTTAACAGATCATAATCAAATGCAGCCTCACGAAAAACCTCTCACGTTCCTCACGAAAAGGCACGACTCTCTGTTTGTCGTACAGCCCTTAAATGGCGCCGTCGTTGTCAGTCTTCAAGCGTCTCGGACATTATAAGAGAGACGTGACGCCTCAGCGTCTAAAATGAGTCAGGCTTGTGGTTGTTCTAATGTCTCTGTATCTCTGAAGGCCTCCTGAAGTTCAGCTCCCAAGTTACGGCGGACATGACACTGGTTTGAGGTTTGTTGGAATCGAGTAAATTTCGTAGCTTGAGCTCTCTTAAATTAATGCACTAAATCGGATTTAAGTTTGCAAGAGTTATAGTCATCATCATCATCTTGGACAGTTTCCACCATTCCCCCTCTTCCACCTTCGTCCAGTTCTCTCCTCTTCTCGTCACACATTCCTTCTCTCCCTTCACCCATCTATCTCTTGGTCTTCCTCTGGGCCTCTTCCCCTCCAGTTGCAGATCAAACATCCTCTTTGTAATTCTTCCCTCATCCATTCTCTTCATGTGTCCATACCACTGCAGTCTTGATTTTTCTATCCTGTCCTGTACTGGTTCCTCCTTTAGTCTTTCCCTCACATACACATTTCGCAATCTGTCTCGTCTTGTTACACTCAACCTGCTCCTCTGGAACTTCATTTCACTAGCCTGTATTCTACTTTTGTCGCTTTTGTGCATTACCCATGTCTCACTTCCGTATGTCAATATGGGGACAAAGTAGGTTCGGTATATAATTCCCTTGGATTTCTGTGGCACCTCCTTGCTCCAAATAAGCCCCCTAATGCATTTGTAGAACTGCCCTGCTTTTCTGCACCTTTCATTTATTTCCATTGCGTTTCCCCCCTTACTTTCAATCAAGCTTCCCAGGTACTTGAAGTTCTCTACCACTTGTAGTTTTTCCCCTCCACAAGTTATATCCACATTCGGCCTATTCTTCTTCCTTGTTGTGACAATTATTTCACATTTCTTTGCAGAGAAATGCATTCCATATTGTGCTGCCGTTGCCTCCCATACATCTAACTGCTCTTGCACCTCCTTCTCGCAATTTCCCCATAACATCAGGTCATCGGCAAAAAGCACTGCTTTCATTTTATGATCTCCAATTGCGTCTGATACTTGCTGTAGGATTTCATCCATAACAATAATAAACAATAAAGGCGAAAGTGCACTTCCCTGTCGTAGCCCATTTTCCACCTTGAACCATGCAGTACGTTCCCTCCCCACTTTCACACAACTCTCACTTCCCTCATACATTTTTCTGACTTTTCGTGTTATCTCTTCATCTATCCCTTTTGCGTTCAGCACATCCCAGAGCTTGTCCCTACAGATACTGTCATACGCCTTCTCAATATCTAAAAAGGCCATGATTAAGTCCTTCCCGTACTCACAGTGCCTTTCCTGCAGTTGCCTTACCGCAAATATGAGGTCCGTTGTTGATCTTCCCGGTCTGAAACCGTACTGCTCCTCTCGCAGTCTACTTTCAATACTGCTTCTTATTCTCTTCTCCAGGATCTTTTCATAGATTTTTCCACAGTGGCATAGCAGGGTGAGTCCTCTGTAGTTCTCACATCTCCTTTTATCCCCTTTCTTGAAGATCGGGACTATAATTCCTTTCTTCCAATCCTCAGGAATTCTGTTCTCCTTCCACACCACCCTCAGCACTCTGTATAGCCACTGGGTTCCTACTTCTCCTGCTGCTCGTATCATATCCACTGTTACTTCGTCCCAGCCTGGTGCCTTGCCCTCTTTCATCCTCTTTATGGCTTCTTCCACTTCATTCCAAGTTAGATCATCAATTTCCCCACTATTATAATCGTCTGCTGCCTTAGGCTCTCCATCGCTGTTAGTTACCCGCTTGGTGGCATTCAACAGATCTTCAAAGTACTCCTTCCAAATCTTTTTGAGGTCATGCATTTCCTCCACAACTCTTCCATTATTATCCATGATCCTCAGGCACTCGCTTCTGTAGTTCCTCTTATTTCTTACCATGGTGTAAAGTACTTTTTTGTTCCCTTCACTGTCCTCTTCTAACATTCTTGTCCATTTTTCCATCCACTTCTTCTTCTCCGCCCTTGCTATGGTCTGTGCCGCTTTCTTGCTTTCCTTATATTTTACCCTAGCTTCCTCTGTTCGGGTCTGGAACCATTCTCTGAAGGCTTTGTTCTTTCGAAGTACTGCCTCTTTACATATGTTGTTCCACCATGGGGTTTCCTTACTTCTCCTCTTTGTGCTAGTTCTTCCGCACACAGTCTCAGCTGCCACAACTAGAGCCCTCTTAAAATCTCCCCATTCTTCTTCCACTGTTCTCTGATCTTCCTTTGGCAGCTTCTTCCTGATCAGTGTCTGGTACTGGGTCCTCCGTTCATCCTCTTTCAGCATCCATGTCTTCAACCTTTTCTCCTGTATATCTGTTGCCCTCCTATCTTTTTTCTCTCTCAGGGTGGCTACCAACAGCCGATGGTCACTGTCTAATTCCTCAGATGGAATGACCTTAACATCTGTGAGGCTGCTCATCATCTGCCTATCCACTAGTACATAGTCTACTACTGAAGTTTGGGACCAGTCTCCACTGTACCAAGTTATTTTGTGGCTACTTCTCTTCTTGTACCAGGAATTTGCGATCGCCAGCCCATTCCTCTTGCAGAATTCCAGCAACAATTTTCCTTCTCTATTTCGGTTCCCCCAGCCCTCTGGTCCCATTAACTCCTCGAAACCTTTCCTGTCTGTGCCAACATGTGCATTGAGGTCCCCTATTATAATCTGGTTACCTCCATTTAGCTGCTTTTGCATGTCATCTTCAAATTCCTCCTTCTCCTTTTTTGTACACCCCACCTGTGGGGCATATGCTTGGATGATTTCAATGCTTTTTCCTTTCACTCGTACTCTGGCTTTTATCATGCGATCATTGAACATGCAAGAGCTATAGTAACAGTTTTAAATACAGTTCTCGGCCTTACCGACCGATTTTATTGTTATACATCCTTAAAAACTCTCCCGATATGCCAGGTAGTGTAAGACAACACTATCACAAACGATGGGCGTGATAGCTTTGGATTTGAGCTGTCACGAGATAATCTTAGAGATTAAGAGTCACTGACCATCACACCACAGTCCTCTGCATGCCACTCACGAATACCGTATTTAAAGATGATACTTGAAAAGATACAACTTTCTAAAGTAGCCTATGGTCGTTCTCAGGCTTCAAGCTGTCACCACATCAAATACCATCGGAATCGGCTCGGCGGTAGAGTTGTGAAAACGTAAAACAGTGAATTATTTTCGCAATTAATAATACTCGTATCAGTATGGGAGCGCTGATTAAATACGTAGAGGATAGTATAAAAATTGTATTCATTAAGTTGAATCGTATTACGTAGAACATATCAAACAATAAAAGCTTTTTCACAAATATGATAAATTTTAAAAGTCAAAGAATAAATAACTTTCACAGAATGATTATTGTTCCATATTTTGCGTCATATTATTCATACCCGTAAATATGTTGTACTACACACTTTATAAAGTAGCTTACGCCCTTCCTCAGCGTTCAAGATACATCCATATCAAATTTTATTAAAATTAGTTTTGCAGGTTAGTCGTGAAGGCGTAACAGACAGTTACTTTTGCATTTCGAATATTAATGTGAACGGGCTCTCTGAGCTACATCGCAACATTTTGACATTCTCGACAACTTGGCGATCTAATCATTCTCACAGGAGTAATTTTGAAACGTCTATCGACTATTACTCGGTGGGTAGCTAGGTCTTGCCTCTACTTGGAAAAGAGGTTAGGCAGGTCGCCGTGCATGCACGGAAGTAGTAGGTGAGGGATTGGTTTTCATAACGTTCCTACACATGACAATCTCAGCCGTGCAGTGTGCAGTGGCTGTCAGATACTCGCGTAGACGCAGATTAGAGAAATGAGATTCTGCGGTATAATAAAGTACCTCCGGACGTTTCAAGCTTCCAGACAGGATCGTCACAGAGGAGAGGAGGGGTTTTCGCCGGGTTTTCAGAGGGAGAACGGGGGGCTGACGGGACAGTGTCCGGGAGATGAATGCGCGCCGCGTAATGAAGTGCCAGCCGGGTTATTGATACGGCGTCGCCTCCTCCGCGGCGCCCATGAATAAATTTGCCAGCCCGCACCTCGCAGACTGTCTGCCGGCCGTTGATCGCTCGCGCCACCCGATACATATTCAGAGGCGGCGGCAGCACCGAACTCCTCTGGGAGCGGCGAGTCAAGTTTTTCAATACATCCCACCGGAAGACTTTATGGACGGGAGACGGGGTGGGGTCCGTTATATCGCGAACTCGTGTGGCCTCCTGGTGGCGGGAGTAACTCGCCCCACTGCAGACTGAATCTGCAACGTCACCGTATTGGGAAAACCCACTTTTGCTGAGAAATAGAAGCTTGGAATACTTATTAGCTGACCGACAAATTGTGAGAAGTTCATTGGTCACATGGCGCCTGCGTCGTCGGGCGAGCGTTATTTGACTGACAAAGGAACGGGAGGTGAGGGTGTAGGTTCATTTTGCATGGCATCAAAGGTCTACACTGTGTTCTATAGGTCACTGTACCCATCTTGACTTTTTATGCAGAATTGAATATGAAAGCATTTACACCGACCATTCAGTATGACTTAGCTGAAACGAGAAGCAGACAACAATCACAATGCAGAATGCTCAACAATTGATGACCCATTAAAAAGAGATTTGAAAATGAAAGGATTTAGACAGATGATCCTGGATGAAGTATCTGACGACATGGAGCATCGAGTTTCAATTAGGCGTCCCTTGTTGGAAGTTTCCAAATGGCCCTTCTCGCTCAAGAGATGCCTCTGAGCACCACGGGACTTAACGTCTGAGGTCATCAGTCCCCTAGAACTTAGAACTACTTAAACCTAACTAACCTAAGGACATCATACACACCCATGCCCGAGGCAGGATTCAAACCTGCGACCGTAGCGATGGTGCGGTTCCAGACTGTAGCGCTTAGAACCGCTCGGCCGCTCCGGCCGGCTTCGCTCAAGAGAGTTATTTCTGCTGATGAGAAGGTGATATATCATTCTGCCC
Source organism: Schistocerca nitens (assembly GCF_023898315.1). Lineage (NCBI taxonomy): Eukaryota > Metazoa > Arthropoda > Insecta > Orthoptera > Acrididae > Schistocerca > Schistocerca nitens. Next base: position 565,410,747 of record NC_064621.1, read on the forward strand.
ACAGGAAGGATTTGTGTTTCTTGTTTAAGTGATCATTACCTGCAAAAGTTTGAATCGAACGTCATGTTATTATATGGACAGAAATATCCTCACGATATTCTCTCAGACGAAATTTATTTGAAGACTAAGTGATTGGAAATTATTTGGACATATTTCCAACGCCATTAATACTTCAGCTCGAAAACAATAGAATCGTTTATAATGTGTAATTGCAATAGCACGGGTCTTCAGCACACATTGCTACTTGGGTCAAGTTCCCTGATAAAGAATCTCGATGCCGCTGGATAGCGTTTGGTTCGGAAACATCTCCACCCCGAACCAAATGGTCGCCACAGAGCCTGGAGCTGACAACGCCAGACAATTCATTAAGGGGAATAATTAAGTTCTATGTGGATCTACATCGGTAAAAGACTAATGAAGAATAGCACCAAAGTGTTGAGGAAACCTTTCATAGTATAACCTGTGACATGTTCCACAATACATCCAGGAGGAAGTAGGGACTAGACATCGAAAATGAGCACTGTATACTCGCTTTAAACTCACCAGCGGATCCTCTGACGTCATATCGAACTCGACGTCTTCGTGAGCACGGAGACTTGACTACACGCCGTCTCTACCGTTGTCGATTTAACTGAAACATCGTCTCTTGAGTCTGTTGTGGGGTACAAGTGGACTAAGCAGGCGTAGAAAGGAGAGCGACTTTGCTAAAGTATGTATAATACACTACTGGCCATTGAAATTGCTACACCACGAAGATAACGTGCTACAGACGAGAAATTTAACCGATAGGAAGAAGATATGCAAATGATTAGCTTTTCAGAACATTCACACAAGGCTGGCGCCGGTGGTGACACCTACAATGTGCTGACATGAGGAAAGTTTCCAACCGATTTCTCATACACAAACAGCAGTTGACCAGCGTTGCCTGGTGACACGTTGTTGTGATCCCTCGTGTAAGGAGGAGAAATGCGTACCATCACGTTTCCGACTTTGACAAGGGCCGAATTGTAGCCTATCGCGGTTGCGGTTTATCGTATCGCGACATTGCTGCTCGCGTTGGTCCAGATCCATCGACTGTTAGCAGAATATGGAATCGGTAGGCTCAGGAGGGTAATACGGAACGCCGTGCTCGATCTCAGCGGCCTCGTATCACTAGCAGTCGAGATGACGGGCATCTTATCCGCATTGCTGTAATGGATCGTCCAGCCACATCTCTGAGTCAGCAGATGGGGACGTTTGCAAGACAACAACCATCTGCACGAACAGTTCGACGACGTTTGCAGCGCCTGGACTATCAGCTCGGAGACCATGGCTGCGGTTACCCTTGATGCTGCATCACAGACAGGAGCGCCTGCGATGGTGTACTCAACGACGAGCCTGGTTGCACGAATGGCAAAACGTCATTTTTTCGGACGAATCCAGGTTCTGTTTACAGCATCATGAAGGTCGCATCCGTGTTTGACGACGTCGCGGTGAACGGACATTGGAAGCGTGTATTCGTGATCGCCATACTGGCGTATCACCCGGCGTGATGGTATGGGGTGCCATTGGTTACACGTCTCGGTCACCTCTTGTTGTCATTGACGGCACTTTGAACAGCGGACGTTTCATTTCAGATGTGTTACGACCCGTGGCTCTACCCTTCATTCTATCCCTGCGAAACTCTACATTTCAGCAGAATAATGCACGACCGCATGTTGCAGGTCCTGTACGGTATCGTGTTGAAGCTGAATTGGCAGCTGTACATGTATACGCCATCCAAGCTGTGTTTGACTCAATGCTCAGGCATATCAAGGCCGTTATTACGACCAGAGGTGGTTGTTCTGGGCACTGATTTCTCAGGATCTTTGCACCCAAATTGCGTGGAAATTTAATCACGTGTCAGTTGTAGTATATTATATTTCTCTAATGAATACCCGTTTATCATCTGCATTTCTTCTTGGTGTATCAATTTTACTGGCCGGTAGTATACATATATTGGTCGCTGGTTGTCTAAATTTAACGAAGAATGTGTCACTGCTAGCTAACACAAGCCCATGAAACTTGGACCATATATAGAAAGAACTACTACAGTATAGCGCAGTACAATGCAAACAGAAAGTAACTGAATGAAGTACGCAATGGGACGAACTGAAAATATACTTTTGTTGAAAGACAGTGATTACACTGAATTTACTATGATTTATGATGGTCCCTTCGGCATTACAAAAGGAGACACGTAGTTCTTAATTGGGGTGTGAGCACCACGGACGGCAGTGCATGATGATCACCAGGGACTCAGTGAATGATAGGCACCGTGTTCCCGTTTTGGCCACGAGGTTGGTAACAAGTTACTGCGGCTGGGCTTTCAATGCCTCCACCAGCTTGTTTGGTAAACTGCTGGGTGGACGTGTCACCAACACATCCCACGTGTCTGCGATGAGATTTAGGTCGGATGAAAGGGCAGGTCAGTCCATTAGCCGAATATCCTCCCATTACAAGAGATCCTCAACTTGCGCTGTTCGAGGCGGTCGCACACTGTCATCCGTAAAATCGAACTCAGTGACGAATGCACGCATGAAAACACGCACCGTGGGAAGGAGTACAGTGTCACAATAATGTTCACCGATGCATGTATCATGTTCACAGATGTGGAGGTCAGTACACACACAAAACATTATGCCTGCAATGACCGTAACAGCTCGACATTCAAAACGATCATATTTGACAATGTTCGTCGTGTATTACATGTTCCCACCTCTCGCCATATGAGGCTACATCCAGCACTGCTTCATAGAGCTATGTAATTGGCAGTGACACATTACGCGACGGTTACTTTCGACATAAAGTTTTCCACACCTTAGTATTAAACGAAAGCTGATACAGTAACGACCAAGGAGTCACACTGAAAAGCTCAACGAGAAAGCTAGTGAAGTTTTCGGGAACATCACCTTTCGCCGATGATAACACTCTATATAAATTTAACCAAATCGCATTTGATTAATCAAATCAGTCTGCTACACATAAACTAAATCGACTTATCCTAGGAGAATATCATAAACGTACCACAATATCTGTATAATACAAGAGGGCTCTTCGGAAAGTTAGGTCCGATCAGTTTCATAATGGAACGTATAGTGAAAATCAAAAATGTTTTATTTGCAACAGTTTGCTACTCCTTACATCTACTTCTCTACATGGTAGCCACTGCTACTTAGACGTTTGTTGTAGCCTTGTACCAACTTTCCAACACCTTCGTCATCGAAGGCTGCCGTCTCTGTTTTCCACCACTACTCTACGCTAGTCTGCAGCTCGCTGTCTGCCCCGAAATGTTGCCTTCACAGCCAGTGGTTCATGTGAGCGGAGGTGAACGTCAGAGAGAGGCAAGTCCTGTATGTATGCAGGGTGACAAAACATTTCGCATTGAAATGCTGCAGGGGCGTCCTGATTGCCCCTGCAGTGTAAGGCAGAGAACTGTCATGAAGAAGAAAAGGCATGCGAGGTACGTTATGTCCGTTTACATTAAATCGGGCGAAACCTCGCAGCGGGCACTCTTACTTCGCGGGAAATATGATTGTTCTATGCATCTTTACGCGCTCACTGTGGGCTCAGAACTGAGAAGATCGATGTTACGCAATGGATGGGCGTACTAGAGACACTTTCCAACACATCTGTGCAAATGTTCATCGGATTTTCGCTGTCGTCCTATTGGATTTTACTTCTCAAATAGCTCTCGTCCATTGATATGATTTGTCAGCTTATTTTCAGTCAAATAATTATTTAGCATTTAACATAGGTCATGAAGTAATACAATTAAGCCGGCCGCGGTGGTCTCGCGGTTAAGGCGTTCAGTCCGCAACCGCGCGACTGCTACGGTCGCAGGTTCGAATCCTGCCTCGGGCATGGATGTGTGTGATGTCCGTAGGTTAGTTAGGTGTAAGTAGTTCTAAGTTCTATGGGACTGATGACCACAGATGTTAAGTCCCATAGCGATCAGAGCCATTTGAATACAATTAAACTGATTGCACTAGCAGAAAGGGGAAATAATTTAGCATTATAATGATGTATACCTTTTTTTGTCAGTAATAATTTTCGGGCAGTAGTAAGAATTTATTGATATTGTGCAAACCTTTTACTTAGATTTTTATTAATTGTGGGCAAACTGTCCGTCGTGCAGCTTACTGCAACATCTTGAATTAGTCAGCATGAAAGTGTGTTCCATCCGGTGTAATTAGATTTTAGCTAACGTTAAGCATTTAGAAGCTGTAGCATCAGGTAATCTGGGGCAGTCCAGACGGAGGATATTCAAGGGCCAGCTTGGCAGTGGAGCGAGGACTCAGTTTACAACGCCAGGAGCAAGAACTGTGGTACTGTACGCAATGAATCAGTTGCACGTTTTGCAGCACTAGTGAAAATTTCAATGATGAGTGGCAGTTTGAGCTCTTATCTGTATTTGATGGTTCTGTGCACTTGGGTGACTTCTCGGATGACTGTCTGATGCCTGTAACATCTCCAACTGTGGAAGATGGTCAAATGTTAGTATTTGTAGTGAGTTAGGCACAGTCGGGACTTGTGTTTCTTTGTTTTCCCCAATCGGGACTTACGTTTTTTTTTTTTTTTTTTTTTTTTTGTGCAATACATCGTCAGAACTTGAATGTATTACTCGACTGCCGGACAGTGATTTAATTGGGGCATCAGAGATCTGTGGTGCAAGGTAACGAGAGACAACAGTATTCAAGAAAGCAGCCTCATGCAGTTTTTTGTGCGGACAGAGGCGGGCGTCTTATTCTCTACAGGAATGAAATTTTGAATGAACAGACAAACGACGAGAAGAGACTATGACGCGAAACACCGAATACTAAACTACGAATAACTAACGCAATGAGAGGTCTGAAGCAACAAATGAAACATATGGAGGGAGCAACTGGGATTGGGATATGCCAAGCCAAGAAAATAATTAGTCCCCAACAGTAAATTATCTCATTTCCTCAGGCTAGTACTACACTAACAGAATAAAATGCATTAATTAGTTTCCAAAACGGTTACAATAAAAAACAATAAAATTCGTGTTAAACAGGCGTCAAATATGTCTTACAACAGACTAACTCAGATCATACAGGCAGGAGTTGGCTCCAGCCACCAGTACTGGAAGTGCACTCTTCATGCGCCTGCCTCTCTGGCTAAGTTCGAGCAGTAAAGAGCCGTATTATAACAGCTTATTAAAACCTAGAAACAACAAACTCGCACAATAGGCTGTACAGGGTAAACACTCTCACGCATGTTGAAACCCAAGAGGTACCAGAGCTCCGCAAATTTTGAAATAAACGGACGGAAAAGGAACTGCAACACCAAGAAGGAAATGTGCAATATAACCGGAAGTTGGTAGGTGTTTTTCTACATCTGACATTTGACGACTACTCAAATTTCCCGCCAGTGGCGTAAGAGTGGCGCTAGTAGCGCCACTACGAGAGCGCAAATGAGATATGCTTTAAGGCGACAAAGACGCCTTTATCAACAACTCACTGAGCTTGAACGAGGTCATGTAATGGGGCTACGAGAAGATGTTCCTTCCGCGATATTGCAGAAAGGCTTGGCAGCAATGTAGCCATTGTACCTGACTGCTGGAAGTGGTGCTCACATGAATGTACGGTTGTAAGAAGACCTGGCTCCAGACAGCCACGCTGGACTGCCGACAGGGAAGACCATCGTGTTCGGCGTCTGGCTCTTGCGTATCGTACTGCGCCCATAGCAGCAGTCTCAGCGATAGTTGGTACCACGTTCACACAACGAACTGCTACAAATCTGTTACTTCAAGGACAGCTGCGATTCAGACGAATTGCAGCGAGCATTCCACTGACCCCAAACCAAAGCCATCTGCAATGTCAGCGGTGTCAAGCAAGAACTCATTGGAGGCTAGGGTGGAGGTTCGCTGCGTTTCCTGATGAAAGCTGGTTCTGGCTCGGTGACTGTGATGGCCATACGTTGCATAGAAGGAAGTGCGTTGTGTTTCGGCGTAATATCAAGCGCCGGCACGTCGGGCTGGAACGTACACCACTGGCCATTAAAATTGCTACACCAAGAAGAAGTGTAGATGATAAACGGGTATTCATTGGACAAATGTAATATACTAGAAATGGCATATGATAACTTTTCCACGAAATTTAGGTGCATAGATCATGAGAAATCAGTACCCAGAACAATCACCTCTGGCCGTAATAACGGTCTTGACACGCCTGGGCATTCAGTCAAACAGAGCTTGGATGGCGTGTACACACCATACCATCACGCCAGTATGGCGATGACGAATACACGCTTCCAATGTGCGTTCACCGCGATGTCGCTAAACACGGAAGCGACCATCTTGATGCTGTAAAAAGAACCTGGATTCGTCCGAAAAAATGACGTTTTGCCATTGGTGCACCCAGGTTCGTCGTTAAGTACACCATCGCAGGCGCTCCTGTCTGTGATGCAGCGTCAAGGGTAACCGAAGCCATGGTCTCTGAACTGACAGTCCGTGCTGCTGCAAACGTCGTCGAACTGTTCGTGCAGATGGTTGTTGTCTTGCAAACGTCCCCATCTGTTGACTCAGGGATCGAGACGTGGCTGCACGATCCGTTACAGCCGTGCGGATAAGATGCCTGTCAACTCCACTGCTAGTGATACGAGGCCATTTGGATCCAGCACGGCTCATGAACCCATTGATTCCATATTCTGCTAACAGTCATTGAATCTTGGCCAACGCAAGCATCAATGTCGCGATACGATAAACCGCAATCGCGACAGGCTACAATCTGAACTTTATCAAAGTCGGAAACGTGATGGTACGCATTTCTCCTCCTTACACGACGCATCACAGCAGCGTTTCACCAGGCCACGCCGGTCAACTGCTGTTCGTGTATGAGAAATCGGTTGGAAACTTTCCTCATGTCAGCACGTTTAGGTGTCGCCACCGGCGCCACCCTTGTGTGAATGCTCTGAAAAGCTAATCATTTGCATATCACAGCATCTTCTTCCTGTCGGTTAAATTTAGCGTCTGTAGCACGTCATATTCGTGGTGTAGCACTTTTAATGGCCAGTGGTGTAATTGCAGAGAACGATGTGAGACGACGTCAGCCAATAATACGGTGAGTAGGACCGCACCATGACAGGAGCGGCACCTGTAGGAGCAGAATATAAGCGCCGCTCCAGCTCACCTCGGCCGCACTAGAAGAGCTGCACTAGAACACGAGCCGTGATTTGTGGTCTATATTAATTGCTTGCGTGGAAATAGTACATATCGAAGGACTTTGATTATTTGCATGTCACCAACTGCTTGCGCTCACCTCTTTGTTAAAAGGCGAAGTTAAGTATTTCCAGTTCAATTCCTGCAATAAACTGCATTAATAAGATTTGCTTGAATGTTGTCTAGCTATCCGAGGAAACAGCTTCCAGGGCACCCTACAGTAGACGACTGGGTACGACACCACAAGCTGAGGGCCTGCAACCAACCTGACTGTGAGCTGCACACAGGAGACCTACACCTGGAGTTAAGGTCTGGGGCGCGATTTCGCAGACAAGGTTATCCCACGCACCCTGGCTGTAGATCTGTACCTCAATCTGGCGATTCCACCTGGTGTGCTGTCATTGATGAACAGCATTTCAGGGGATGTTTGTCAACAGGATAACGCTCATCCACATGCCGCTGTTGTAACCCAGAATTCTCTACAGAGTGTCGACAAGTTGCCTTGGCCTGCTCGATCATCAGATCTGTCTCCAGCTGAGCACCTATGGGACATCATCGGACGAGAACTCTATCGTCATCCACAACCAGCATTAACCGTCCCTGTACTGACCGACCAAGTGCAACAGGCATGGAACTCCGTCCCAAAATCTGCCGTCCGGCGCCTGTATACGACAGTGTAAAACGATTGCTTGCTGGCATTTCACATTCTGGCAGCTACACCGGTTATTAATGTACTAGCATTTCGCATTTGCAATGCGTTGTCTCGCTTATACGAGGGTTGGAACTGAAATAGTGGCAAGTCTTTATTCACAACCGATACAAAAGAGTTGCATGTTTGCACCTGTTACTATCCTTCAAAGTAGTCACCAGTGTTGTGTAGAAACCGTTGCCAGCGATAGGGAAGGCGTAGTATACTGTTAGCAGAGCCTGTTCTGTTGATGGTGTGAATGGAGCGGTCTACTGCCTGTCGAATCTCTGGAACTTCTGAAGCGAATGCCACGAAGTGGTCCCTCCATCTGCGGAATCAAATCAGAGTCACAAGGACTTAAGTTCGGGGAGTATGGTGGATGGAACCATACTTTCCAGTCCCATCGACCGAACAGATCAGCCACAGTTTACGCTGTATGCGCCCGGCAATTGTCGTGCAAAAGATGGGTGGGTTGCGCAGAACGTGTCGCCGCTTGTTTCGCAAAGCTGGTCGCAGGCGATGCTCCAAAAACGAACAGTAATACTGCCATGGAGGAACGTAATGCGTTAGGATAACACCATCACAGTCGTACACGAGAATCACCATAACTTTCATCATACTGGCGCTCTGACGCTCTTTCGACTTTCGCGGCGACCCATAATGACGCCATTCGTTAATATTGGCGTTTCAGTTTTGGCGCATACGATGTGGCCCACGTCTCATCCAGTGCTACGATACGGCGTAACAAAGCCTTTCCTTCGCGCTCATAGCGCTCCAAGTGCGTCTGAGCAGCGTCGTAACGCATCCATTTCTGTATTTCCGCCAGGCCATGCGGAACCATCGTGATGCAATTTTTCGCATGCCCAAGCGTTCCTTTAGGATGCGAAGCACATTCGTAAGGGCTAATTTGGTTTCGTGGGCGAGCTCACGAATCGTATGGCGTCGATCACTGTCCACTAACGCGGCAACAGCATGCACTTCTTCTTCAGAGACGCTAGGACGACCTGACCGAAGCATGTCTGCCACAATTTGCAGACCTTCGTTGAAGGCTTTTACCCAACGTGCCACTGTTCTGTACGGCAATGGCGATTCTCTGCACGCCTCTTGAAGGCCTTGATGGCACTGCCGTGCTTTATGACCTCTGATACTCGTACATTTAATCTTGATCCGACTCCGTTGTTCCTGTTTCGAAAACATAGTGACACCTTTACGATAGACCGCTCGCTCACAAGTGACTCTGTTTCCCTCTATTGTGCGCACGCCGGTGATGTGGGACTGGCGAGTCCATTTGCTCGAGGTAAGGTAGGTATGTCAACAACGTGTGCTATCAGTGACAATTGAAGATTCCATTGCATAGTGTCTCTACAGCAGTGTTGGCACTGTGTAAGTTCCAACCTACGTATTAACCTGTGATCTTGCAGTGTGAACCACTTCAATATGTTACCTAGCCGGCCGTCGTGACCGAGCGGTTCTAGGCGCTTCAGTCTGGAACCAAGCGACTGCTACGGTCGCAGGTTCGAATCCTGCCTCGGGCATGGATGTGTGTGACGTCTTTAGGTTATTTAGGTTTAATTAGTTCTAAGTTCTAGGCGACTGATGACTTCAGCAGTTAAGTCGCATAGTGCTCAGAGCCATTTGAACCATTATGTTACCTAGACAAACATATTCCCGAAATATCAATGCTCTACATTAATTATTCTGTGGTTTTTGTGATTTCTTCCGTCAGTGTATTAACAAGACTAATACCCTTCAGAGAGGGAGCAGAAAGTAATAACGTTAAAACATTTATGGAGCTTAACTAGTAAAATCAATGAGATGGGCAAGCCATAGACAACACAGAGCAAAAACTAATGAAATTACAACTACCAACTTTAAAAAATAGGAGTGAGATCAAAAAGTCTGTTAAGTTTACAAACAACAGAACAGGCCTTTATCAAGCGCTAGTTCAAAATACCTATAATAATACAAGAAACCAATAGAAAGGCATTTTCTCAGACCTTATACGTTGTCAGTAACAGTAACAAGATTAAGTCGTAATGTCTTATCGTTATCAAAGCTGATGAAATTGTACAACCAAACAACACTAGCCAAGATCAACAAAACGTTGAAACGAATGTCGAGAAACGCTCTCACCAATTTCAATTCCTCGCTGATGGCAGTCGGCTCATGGGAGGGAATAAGCAGCAGCAAGCTTATTAGTCCGTCCGGCCTCCATCTGCCACTGGGCCACAGTCTCGGGCTACCACACGTCCTCGAAGAATACACTGCAGCCAGCGTATCACCTTCCAGTTGCTGGTCTGCAGAGTATACTGCTCGCAGCATACGGCAGGCGTCACCTTGCACTTGTTCGCTAATTCCGAGCTCCAAAACAAAATAAGTCAGCCTGCGCGGTGAGCCCTGCAGGAACAAGTAGGCGGGCAGGTCGCGCACTATGATGGGACGCTACTTCACCAGTTGCTAGGTAACTGTTGTAGATAACAGAGGACATCTATCTACAGCCCTGGAAATAAAAATTGGTACATCCTGTGAGAGGTTTCCAGTGCACTCAAGATGTAGCATTGGAACAGTGCATATGGAGTAGATGAAATGAATACATTTGCTGATCAATAGTACAAGCGGTTTGATGTACCAGGTATCGACCCATGCTGAAATACATATTACTACGTGGTGTAGCCTCCACAGGCGGCAATGCAGGCAGTGACTGTGGTATCCAATCGATCGTGTAGATGACAAATACTGCAATTGGATACGTTATAGCACGCCTGCTCGACCTGTTTACGTAGTTACGTAAGAGTAGCTGGTTGACCAGTCATACGGGTGAAAATGTTCAAATATGTGTGAAATCTTATGGGACTTACCTGCTACCATCATCAGTCCCTAAGCTTACACACTACTTAACCTAAATTATCCTAAGGACAAACACACACACCCATGCCCGAGGGAGGACTCGAACCTCCGCCGGGACCAGCCGCACCATACGAGTCACTTCTCGTCCCATCATATCCCACACGTTCTCGACTGCAGACAAGTCGAGGGATCGTGCTGGCCAGGTAAGTTGCTGCACGTCTCGCAGAGGTCGCTGAATGTCACTGGCAGCTTGTAGGTGTGCGTTATCGTGTTGCAACAACAGATCGCCTTACCACTGCAAGAACGACAAAAGAACGGATCTGACAATATTCGCCGGACGATGTGGCCGAGCGGTTCTAGGCGCTTCAGTCCGGATCCGCGCTGCTGATACGGTCGCAGGTTCGAATCCTGCCTCGGGGTTTAAGTAGTTCTGATGACCTCAGATGTTAAGTCTCATAGTGCTTAGGCCCATTTGAACCATTTGACAACATTCTGCACGCACCGAGTACTGGTTAGCGTCCCCTCCACAAACATCAAGGGTGAACGAGAATTGTAGCTTATCGCATACTAGACATTAATACCTAGGGTGGGTCCAGTGTGTCTAGGACGAATGAGCTCTACGTGACTGCGCTCATCAGGTCGTCGTAGCCACAAACGACCATCTCTTACGTGCAGGCAGAATGTGCTTTCAGCGCAGAAGACCACGGTACGCCATTTCATATTCCAGTGGCTTCTCTGAAGGCATCTGTCGAGCCAAACACATCGATGCTGTGGCTTGAGTGGAATATGGGCATGAGATGCTTAGTCGCACCACTAATAACAGATTCGCAACAGTTCGTGTCGACACTTCTGGGGACAAAAACCTTCTTATGTGAGCTGTGGTAGCTGTGCGATCTGCCACTGCTGCCCATAGAATACGACGATCCTGGCGGGCGTCTGTGCTGCATGGGCGTCCAAAAGCTCGTCTACGGCTGTGAGAATTTTCACGTGACCGGCACCAGAATCGTTACACAGCTGACGCAGCGCATGCAGCTTTTGTGGCAATTTTCCGAACGGACTCTCCCACCACTTGGAAGGCCACAATTTACCCCTGTTCAGACTTGCTCAGTTGGCTGTAGGGAGCAGAGTGAGTCTTCATGGTTCAAATGGCTCCGAGCACTATCAGACTTAACTGCTGACGTCATTAGTCTCCTAGAACTTAGAACTACTTAAACCTACCTAACCTAAGGACATCACACACATCCATGCCCGAGGCAGGATTCGAACCTGCGACCGTAAAGGTCGCGCGGTTCCACGCTGTAGCGCCTAGAACAGCTCGGCCACCCCGGCCGGCTGAGTCTTCATGACATGGTTGCCTACTTGCCTCACACCTTTGCATCTCATTCAGGCTATTGATTGTGAACATGCTCCATTAAAGGGTAGGCAAATGGTACTCTGGTAGCTTTGGCACTACCATATCTGTTGGCGGACGACGTTGAACCCATTATCAGTTATCTACTTTCCCCAGGTAGTACACGCCGTCGTCGGATGAAAACCGACCTCGTCTTTCCAGGTTTACGATTCTTTTTTGCAGCAGTGTATATGATCCAGCACGGCTCAGCGAGAACTTCCAAAACTGAAACTAAGCCTATCAAAGGCAGAAGTATATTTCGAGAAAATTATGTAAAAGGTTCGTATTTTACAGCAAGAGGAGATGGTCTGACCTGTGTTGGGGAACAGGCAAACGCCGAATGGCTCAGTTTAAAATCGTACAGTTAATGGCGATACGGACGCTAGGCTGCTAAAGCCACTGTGACAGACCTTACTCTCGACGTCTGTCTGACAAAAGCAAAGATGTGCTCTAGATTCCCCAAGAGATTGGTTGGATGCAGCCAAGGATGGGTAAAAATTCCATGAATGTGCTGTAGCACACGTGAATTAGTACCCACGATTATGTACAGAGACAGTCTGATGCTGTTTATTTACCTTTTGTAACATTTCTAAGCTGGTTTTTTCAGTACGTGGTGGTAAATTTATTTTACATTAATTGTTGCTGAATGTTTACTGTGCCTCATGGTACCATAATTTATCAGTAAGTGTACTGAACTTCCTCCAGCTCCAAATATATGATGTTGGGAAGGCGGATTCGCTGCTCTGACATCAAGAGCAGCAGCACTTTTTATTTCCTAGAGAGAAATGCCTGGATGTGACCCTCTTATGCACTGTTTCATCTGCTTATATCATATTATCGATTTACTAGCTGACTTGCAACATGGTCCTATTTACTCCATTATTTCTGGAAGAAATTCAAACAGTAACATCATAAAGAGTTTCTGAAGTGGAAGGCACTACAGAACCATTTCCCGAGATTTACGAAACAGTACAGTACTTAGACTTTTTTAGTGTTATCAACATTTTATGACCTCTCCAGCTAAAGTAATGACTTTAACATTTGTCTTAAGCACACCTGCTGCAGAACTGTACTGTTGGTAACCCGTTCACCTCTACAAAAGGCACCAGTGAAGGCATTTTATCAAATTTGTTTTAAGGAACTTCCAGCCATATGACAAATAACTGGTTTAGGCTACGCTAACTTATAGTAACTTGCTACTTCACTATTATTTACTGGTGCACTTATAAGAAATTGGGTGCAGCTGATTTATTAACTGAACTGGAAGCTCCTAGACGAGGCAGAGGCACAGAAAGTAGATTGGTTCCTTCCCACTTCAGCCATATTCCGTGGGACAGAACACTTTATTCTCGTATAAGTCTGGCTTGTAACGCTCCGCACTATTCACGAACGCGAATGTAGGATCTTAACAATTGCGTCACCCCACTCCGTCACCTGAAGCACTTAGACGTACACAAACGCACTCGGCAGATGTGATAACTTCATCAACTGTTATCAAAACGCCACCATTGACCCTTTGTTCTTTAAAAACATATATGCAGATACATGTAAATTGATGTACTTAAACGTTGACCGTAGCTCCTTTTAAAAACTTCTACTTTCCCCGTGTTACAAGAAGTAATAATCGCGATAAATTTTAAATCTGTGAAATAAGAGCACATCTACATACACAACCGGGAAAAAGTACAACAGCCAAAAGGACAAAGTGAAGTGACATGTAGTTCATCATTGTAGGAGGACATAATAATATGTTCAGAACAAATGAAACACACAGGTCATAGTAAAGTGTGCCCAACAGTGGCATCTGTACACCCCCCCCCCTCCCCCCCCCACCTACCACCCCGCTTACAGGCGGCAATGCAGGCTTTATTCTCGTATACAAACCACCGTAAAAGTGCCCGAATTATATTCTGATATTCTGCAGTAGATTGTCCCAAGCATCCTGCACCCTTTGTTGCAATTCTACAACGGTTCTTGCAGGCTATGGAGGACGAGTAAGTTCCCACTTCACCGTGCCTCATAGGCGTTCGAATGGCGAGAGACATGTTGCTCTTGGTGTCCACGCCAGTTGTTATACACCACGAAGAGCACGATGCGTTGCAGCAGCATTATGTGGACCTGCATTGTCCTGCTGAAGATGTACAGGAGCAATTCTCGAAGAAATGGCAGTAACACGGGGATAACAACCTGTACAATGTAGTGGACACTCGTTACTTTATCCTGCAGTAACAGCAGATGTGTTAGTGAGTGTAGCTGATGGCTCTCCACACCATGAGGCCCGGGATGGAACTTATGTGTCGTGGATGTATGCACACCGGAAAAGACCACTCGCCAGGTCTACGCCTCACACGTGTACATCCATGCCTCGTATACAGACAGAACCTACTCTCATCACTGAAGACGACAGAGCATCGTTCCACGCTCCAGTCGATTCTTTCGCGACACCAGAGTAGCTGCGGTTGGTGGCATCGTGAAGCCGGTGGCTGCTTGGCCAGAGGCACGTGACCTTAGTCGGCCTGCAGGCAGACTGTTCCCAACGGTCCTCGGTGATACGGCAGGTGCAACATGTGTCCGAATTTCCTACCTGGATGATGTTCGGTTGACCACAGCTGCTCGCACGATACGTCGATCCTCTGCGTCTCCACTACGCGGACGGACTAGAATCTGGTCAACAGCTGTTGGAATGTTCTACAGTCTACTCCTGAGAGTAGTGACACATCACAGTATCCCAATATGTGCAGTTATCCGTCGATGTCTCTATCCAACTCCCCGCAGGCCCACAACGCGACCCTGTTCGAATGGCTGCAGTTTGATCACCGACGACCGTGAAAAATGGATCACTAACACTACAACCGCTTAATACGCAAGTATTTCAACTTGGTGACACTGACACACTCCCTTAGACTGTTGTATCTTTTCCCCGGCAGTGTAATTATTCCGCAAACCACCTCACGTTGCACAGGTGAGGCTACCCTGCGTCGCTGCTGACTCCCTTTCTGCGCCAATCGCAAGTGGAGCGAGGAAAAAAAACTGTGTATATGGTTCCGTAAGAGACCTTATTTCTGTTATTTTTTCCTTACATGAGATGTATGCTGAGTACTGTAGGCCAGTTTTGTAATAGGCACGCACTGATCGAACACGTTTTTAACAAATCTCGAACTACGTTTTTGAATCACTTCGAGGTCTTTCATTAGTCCAAGTTGAATGGTGATCGCAAACACTCGAGCGGTACACAAGAAGCACAAATACTCTACATGCTGTCTCCCTTATAGAATAGCTACTCTTCTCTAGAATTTTCTCAGTAAATCGAAGCTCACAATTTGACTTCTCTACAAACCGACCTCACGTGGTTATTCCACCTCATATTGCTTTCCAACGTCGCGCCTAGACAACAAATCGACGTCAGTGTGTCAAGCAGCATACCATTAATATTTGATTCGAACATTACAGGACTTATTTTCCACTCATCTGCATACATTTACATTTTACCACATTTAGAGCAGTCTGCCATTCATGATATCAAACGTGAATTCAAGAAATCCTGTGTCCTCCTACAGTAACTTAAAAACGAAGTTTTTCAGCACACCGCAGCGTCATCAGCAGACAGCGGAAGATTGATGCTAGCCCCTTCATTCAGATGGTTTGTGTATACAGACTGTTTCGCAGTTCTGTTACGGCACAGGACAGCAAGGGGTAGAAACTGAAACAATCTTGTTGAAACCCATTCACACTGCAACAGGCAAATTCCAGCCATGCCGGAGACAGAATGGGATGCAGGAAGCAAGCCAGTACGGCGCAGGTGGGTCAGATCGGCAACACATTACGGCGCCGTTTGCCGAGTAGGGATACCCATTTAGTAGAAAGTTGGATACGACAGAAAACCAAAGGAAGCGAGAAAGCATATTAGTTAGCTCGTGAGACATACTGAGAGGATTCTGTCTCGTTCATAAGAGCTGATAGCGAGGGACCGACACAGTAGTTAACAGTCAGTTAACTGAATATAGCAAAACAGGGAGGACACATTACGAAAAGAGCTTTGCGTCATAACGTCACGCTAGCTTCCTTTAAACACTCCAGATCTCCTGCTCTCATCATGAGTTGTTCACTGGCATCAATGGCATTCGCAGTAACAGCACTCGATTCAATGATTACGACACTGTAGTGAATCTATGTCCGGAATGCTCCAACACAGCACAATCTAGGACCCATCCGAAGGTGTACCTAACATGATGATCTTGACCTGATGTACTTCATGCTGCTCGCCACCTACCATCTACTGTTGGAGGAGCTGACGGTCTTCCGATAACAACACATCGCAGAGTGTTGCCACTAGCTGATTTCAACCTGGAAGCCAGCAACCGGGCGTCTCGGAGTGCACGTTCCTGTTCAGCACGCAGTTCCTCAACCGCGCTGCTACTACGGTCGCAGGTTCGAATCCTGTCTCTGGCGTGGATGTGTGTGATGTCCTTAGGTTAGTTACGTTTAAGTAGTTCTAAGTCTAGGGGACACCTCAGAAATTAAGTCCCATAGTGCTTAGAGCCATTTGAACCACTCAGTTCCTTCTGGATGGTGACGACTGTCAGGGGTGAGAAGGAGATCAACCGGCCACACGAGTACTGACACGAGGTCTTCGCAGATGGGTCGTCAAGGGTCAAACAAAAATTGAGAGTGGGCGCGAGTACACTCCAGCAGCCAACGCGAAAGCCTGCGAGCGAACAGACCGCGACGGCGCCAGGCTCGCTGACAGCATCTCCTGGGGCGCAGCCGCCGAGCTGACTCGACGGACGTCAGCTAGAATTCAATACGCAACCGCCGACGCTGGTGTGATAGGACGTTGACTTTTAAACATTGTGAATAAAGACTGAACTCTAACAATGCTTTACTAGCTTTCTTGACGCTTCGCAGGTTACCACCAGCTGTCCTGCCTTCACGCAGAGATGTCTGCGCTCGGCTCTCTGCTAGGGAACGTGAAGCGTAAGATTTGCAAGTGATCGACTCTTCAGACTTATTTTATATCCAGACGGTATATTTCCGGGCACGGCTTCCTTATCTACACTACATCTATTAACAAGGGCAGGCAACGACGTTCGGATCACGGATTTACTTTACACTTTGTACACTCTTGTTAGGCCATTAAAACAATATAATGTGCCACTAGTAAGGTGCGCAACTCTGGCAAAAAAATGGTTCAAATGGCTCTGAGAACTATGGGACTTCTGAGGTCATCAGTCCCCTAGAACTTAGAACTACTTAAGCCTAACTATCCTAAGGACATCACACACATCCATGGCTGAGGCAGGATTTGAACCTCCGACCGTAGCGGTCGCCCGGTTCCAGACTGTAGCACCTAGAACCGCTCGGCCTCTCCTGCTGGCGCAACTCTGGCAGTTCCGAAAAAATTGCAAGAGAAGTTCCACGCGTTGTTACGTACAGTCATGCTCAAAAGTATCCGAACGACCTGAATTGCATTTCGCCTGATTCGCATGCAACCCACATACCGCAGCTGTCTAGCAGGTCCTCTAGCCGCTCCTTGGTACAGTCGTTTGATTATTGAAAATGGTTCCAACAAGTCACCACTAGAAAACACTGCTCTGTATCGCAATAACTCAAGATGTAAAGTAATACCACGATACTACAAATATCAGGGAACACCTTATCACAGATAAGACTCCTTAAGGCTTGTAAGCTCACATTTATTACAAAAAATGACATACCCGAAATGTTACCACTCTCATTATTACGTCAGATAGGTAATGCACGTAGTAAGTTCGTCATATTCATGATTTCCTCTTCAAAGTAACATACCGAACTTATTATTTAACACAAAACGACATTAAAAATTTCAGGTATTCACGAGCAGCTAGTTGAGAATTTGTATGAAATTCAAATGACACGACGAACCGTCTCGTTCTGCATATGGATTCAAACCCAGGTCATGCAGACAAAGCAAAAATTCCGTGACTGACGGAAACTAACAGTCATTCCTGGTTAGGCATACAGAGAGTGATATACTCGATTTTAGACAGTATAAGTTAGCAAATATCAGCTTTAAATTACATAACGCAAACACTTTTAACGGACGCGAATTCCTACCCAGCATCTATTGTCCCTGTTAACGAACTACGAGAGATGTTAAATATTGCTTCTTCACAACTAACTTACTTGAAATGCCTTGAGGTAAAGCTTTGTGTTGGACAGGTATTCGAACCCAGAACCTAATCGGATTCATATAGAAGCAAAATCAACTGTGACATATCGGATTTTCTCGGCAGTAGCTAGATGTTTTAACTGAAATGACGAGACGAAACATTAAGTTTTTCCTTCCCAGGACTCCAACCCGGCACCTATCGCTGTTATATTCTAGAGAAAACGAACGTTAAATATGGGTTTGTTGCACCAGCAGCGACATGTGAGCATGTTTGAACTAGAAATAATATGACAAAGAGTTCAGTGCTGACTGGGAATAGAGCCCCACACAAAGACCGTTTGTTTCGTCACTAGAAAAAAATAACTAGTATAAGAAAGGTTACTGGTGATAGAGTTTCTACGTGTCGCCACTCCAGACTGTATTGTGGTTCAACCTAACGTCAACTTGGTAGAGAAGGAATATCATTTTTAATGTGAATTTGAGACCACAATGCCATTATATCTTCTTCACTTGGTGTAGCCAGAAGAGAATGGAATCTGTCTCTCCCTATCTAAAATTATTGACAGAAGTTGGAATCGAACCCAGACCATATATATATATATATATATATATATATATATATATATATATTTTTCTCCCCAAATAGCAAATCTCCTTTACTACTTTAAGTGTCTCATTTCCTAATCTAATTCCCTCAGCATCACCCGATTTAATTAGACTACATTACGTCATCCTCGTTTTGCTTTTGTTGATGTTCATCTTATACCCTCCTTTCAAGACACTGTCCATTCCGTTCAAGTGCTCTTCCAAGTCCTTTACTGTCTCTGACAGAATTACAATGTCATCGGCGAACCTCAAAGTTTTTATTTCTTCTCCATGGATTTTAATACCTACTCCGAATTTTTCTTTTGTTTCCTTTTCTGCTTGCTCAATATACAGATTAAACAGCATTGGCGAGAGGCTACAACCCTGTCTCACTCCCTTCCCAACCACTGCTTCCCTTTCGTGCCCCTCGACTCTTATAACTGCCATCTGGTTTCTGTACAAATTGTGAATAGCCTTTCGCTCCCTGTATTTTACCCCTGCCACCTTCAGAATTTGAAAGAGAGTATTCCAGTCAACATTGTCAAAACCTTTCTCTAAGTCTACAAATGCTATAAAAGTAGGTTTGCCTTTTCTTACTCTAGCTTCTAAGATAAGTCGTAGGGTCAGTATTACATCGCGTGTTCCAATATTTCTACGGAATCCACCTGTGTGCATTACAATATAGTGAAAGTGAAATTTTTATTCATAAAATCCACCACATTTTAGAATTAGTTCAAAACATCTAAATGAGTATTTGGAAAGTTCAAAAATGGTTCAAATGGCTCTGAGCACTATGGGACTTAACTTCTGATGTCATCAGTCCCCTAGAACTTAGAAATACTTAAACCTAACTAACCTAAGGACATCACACACATCCATGCTCGAGGCAGGATTCTAACCTGCGGCCGTAGCGGTCGCGCGGTTCCAGACTGTTGCGCCTAGAACCGCTCGGCCACTCCGGCTGCCTATTTGGCAAGTAGTAGCTCTCAAATAGGAGAGTACTTTATAATTTGGCTAACATACAATGCTTTCGGACATTTACATAGAAATGACTATAGATTTTTTTCGATGTCATAATCTTAATTTTTAAGATAATGATTAATGAAAAGCATGTCAGGTGTACTGTTACACGTTTATTGTGTTGCGAGAGGTTTCGTTCGCAGAACATCTTCTGGATGCGGAGCTATGCTAAAATCATGACACAAATGGTCTCGTTGTTATATGTAATCATGACCAAATCCAAAAACACTGGTCATAAACATTCTGCCGAACGCCTGACGGTAGAAGGCGGTACTTCAACGATCTAAGCATTATGAACCAATTCATAGCAAATTATGACCATCTCCTTCTTCATACCCCCGTTCAGAGTGATGTACTGAACATGTCTACTATAATGTTTGTGTGTCTTCGCACGTGCATGCACTGACGCAAGCGAGGGCTCGCTCTTGTGTGTGTGTGTGTGTGTGTGTGTGTGTGTGTGTGTTGGCTTCTTCGGGACGAGAAGCACATGTGGCTCACAAAATAATTAGAAGTATGCTTAACTGTGTTACTCATAAAGATATAGACATCAGTCTTTTCTTTTTTCAAATAAAACTATGTTGCTCTTTAGCTGTAGTAATTCTCGTTGTGACAATACATGTGTTTCACGCCCAGCTGACTATTCATCAAGATGGTAATAGTTTATCAGTATCTTTGATGAATTGTAAGATACTTGAAAAGAGAACGTTCTGTGCTTCACTTTGCGCAGCGTTAGGAACAAAAAGCTGATACGCTATTTTCTCTGAATTTCTTTCATATTTGGCTGCTCAGTGGGTGTAGAAAGAGTCTCAAACCCAACTGTTTAACAGCGAAACTGCACAGTGTTATGGCTTTCTGCCGAAACAGCGACAGAAGGTATGACTTACTTTCGCCTGACTTTTATATCTTTACGTTGCTTCGAAGAGGTGTCATCAGTTCCGAGCAACACTTAGGTGTCTCTTGTTGCCATCCTGCATTTCGCTTATTTTTGCCAAAACACAGATGAGTTTGCCCTCTCTTCGAGGTCTGCGTAATGTTGTCTTTCAGCAGAATAACGCGAGAGAGAGCTGTTAACATTTAACACAAAATTAACAAATATTCATAGTGACATTAGGAAACGCAGATTAGAATTCTATGAACACATTAAAAGAACGAAACCAGACAGACTTACAAAACAAATAGTCGAATTCTTTGACTTCATTGGTAGAGGCAAAACGGACACGACGATTGGATTGACAAGATCAAAATTGACGTTAATTTGGTAGCAATTACACCAGAAGATGTTCATAACCGCGAAATCTTTGGATTCTAAATTCACAAATGGCAAGCTGAGTAACAATAGAGACGAAAGTAGAACACAATGTCTGAAGAGAGAAAGGGAATCCACTGGAAGACAAATTCCCAGGTCTAAGTGCTTATATTAAAAAACTAAAAACCCGCCTCGATTGCGAAAAGAGCATATTTTTTTCCACAACATTCGAGTCCATCGCATTCGCTTTTCGCTACAGTTATGCAACGGCCTCGAGAAAGGGTACCTTCACCGTCAGCAGGCGCGTCTGTTGTGCTCCAAGGTGGCGCCGCACACCCGAACTGGTAGAGGCCGTACTGCACACCGCTGAAGAGAACTCCTCAACGACCACAACAATAATTTCTTTCCCTGTTATTGACTGGCAATGTATAACAAGTGATCTACTGGGTCACGCCTAATCAGTGACTTATGGATATGGTCGCCTTACCGACGTATATTGAAATGGTCCTAAGAACTACTTAAACCTAACTAACCCAACACACAACCATGCCCGAGGCATGATTCGAACCTGCGACCGTAGCGGTCGCGAGGTTCCAAACTGTAGCGCCTACAACCTCTCGGCCGCCCCGGCCGGTGTGACGGGAATTTCCAAACACCCTGTACAAGACGTTATTGTAGCATACGATTACACAAACATGACGATAAGCGTAGGGAGACCCTCCTTTCGCATCTGGAGAATGGAATGAAAATTGATAAAACAGAAATCCACATCTGCCTCTATCCTCATACTGATAACAATGCCTGGAAGAGCAGAGCGCACAGTAGCAGAATTTGTCGCAGTTTGCACGTGCCCGTAATAATTCTGCTTCTTTTCCACACTTTCCGCATTCCGACGCGACCCCGCCGCCAGAGGCAGTTAACAGCGCGCCTTGAGGCTGGGAGGAACCGATTTTCAGGGGCCGGGCGCGACATATGGGGCCGTAAGGCCGCGCCAGACACTGCACGCTTGCGCAGATGCGCGCCTTTTCCGCCACATAAAGCCGCGTTTCCAATATACTGCCTGCCTAATGGACGCCTTTACGAGCGCCCGATGGCAGGACGGTTGTCACGCAGCCAGGCACTCCGCGCGATGAAACTTTAAGGGCACTTCCTTCCTCGTATCGGAAGTCGTGTGTATGGGCGCGCGGTCGGCGCTCGCGGTCCCAACGCGATCCAACCATCCAAAATGCATTACTGAGATGGTATCCCGAGGGCGCAGGACGGATATTTCCTAACGGTAGCGGCACGGCAGCGTGTCCACTCGGCAGAACAAAGCGTTTCACGTGATCCACGGAAGGGACTTATTATAGTTCACACAGCGAAAGAAGGGCTATAACTGTTAATGATGTTTGGTGCGTCTCCTTCACGCATGTCACAACCAATCACGAAACCAGGAAAGTGTGGTAGGACTGTTCTTGCTCTCTGTACAAGGTGTTTTATAATTCCTTTCCCAATTTTCTATACGTTGTGTACGGGACTCACAAAGGATGGCCACGACGTGGTGGTCACAGGTTTACTTCAGACTTTGTACACCTTTAGTAGACCATTTAAACAACATAATGTGCAAGTACTAAGGTGCAATACTTTGGCATTTCCGAGAAAATCGCGAGAGAAGTTATACGCGTCTATTATGTAACTGATCCATCTGTGTGTAGGGGCTGGATATCAGAGTCCATGGTGGTCAAGTGGCTAGCGTTCGAGCTTCGTAAGACACACGTGTATATAGGGACAGCTTCGCTCCCGCTCAATTTTTTCAACACTGGTGGTAGTTTTTAATTTATATGACGTTTGAGAGGTAACATAATTAAAAAGGCACTTGTATTTGCCTAAAGTTTAAGTGAATTTCCTGTTACTTGACTACTTACTATTTTTAATTAAATGTAATTATCAGAACGGACATACTTATAATCATCGACAAGAAAACGTAGAAACCAATGGATTTTTCCTGAAAATGAGTGCCTGTCGTTATTTGCGAACTCCCGTATACATGCAATCTGTTAAGGCACCCGGAACTACTGTGCACCTCGACGCTTCGAGCTGCGGAGACAGAGGCAGGCCCCATATGGCAGTTAACCTGCGTAGCGGTGAGACGTTGCTAAAGTAGCGACGACCAATAGAGTAGGTGCAAATTTTTTGAATATCACAGAATTTACATTTGTACCACAAAAATTAAGGCTTGAGCGGGAGTCGAACCGTCGTCTCATCCATATTCGTCTTACGAAGCTTGAACACCAACCTACACACAGATACATGAGGTACAGTCGTGCTCAAAAGTATCCGAACGACCTGAATTGCATTTCGCCTGATTCGCATGCAACCCACATACCGCAGCTGTCTAGCAGGTCCTCTAATCGTTCCTTGGTACAGTCGTTTGATTATTGAAAATGGTTCCAACAAGTCACCACTAGAAAACACTGCTCTGTATCGCAATAACTCAAGATGTAAAGTAATACCACGATACTACAAATATCAGGGAACACCTTATCACAGATAAGACTGTCCTTAAGGCTTATAAGCTCACATTTATTACAAAAAATGATATACCCGAAATGTTACCACTCTCATTATTACGTCAGATAGGTAATGCACGTAATAAGTTCGTCATATTCATGATTTCCTCTTCAAAGTAACATACCGAACTTATTATTTAACACAAAACGACATTAAAAATTTCAGGTATTCACGAGCAGCTAGTTGAGAATTTGTATGAAATTCAAATGACACGACGAACCGTCTCGTTCTGCATATGGATTCAAACCCAGGTCATGCAGACAAAGCAAAGATTCCGTGACTGACGGAAACTAACAGTCATTCCTGGTTAGGCATACAGAGAGTGATATACCTCGATTTTAGACAGTATAAGTTAGCAAATATCAACTTTAAATTACATAACGCAAACATTTTTAACGGACGCGAATTCCTACCCAGCATCTATTGTCCCTGTTAACGAACTACGAGAGATGTTAAATATTGCTTCTTCACAACTAACTTACTTGAAATGCCTTGAGGTAAAGCTTTGTGTTGGACAGGTATTCGAACCCAGAACCTAATCGGATTCATATAGAAGCAAAATCAACTGTGACATATCGGATTTTCTCGGCAGTAGCTAGATGTTTTAACTGAAATGACGAGACGAAACATTAAGTTTTTCCTTCCCAGGACTCCAACCCGGCACCTATCGCTGTTATATTCTAGAGAAAACGAACGTTAAATATGGGTTTGTTGCACCAGCAGCGATATGTGAGCATGTTTGAACTAGAAATAATATGACAAAGAGTTCAGTGCTGACTGGGAATAGAGTCCCACACAAAGAGACGTCAGCTACCGAATTTTTCTCCACCAGCAGTTCGGAATAACATCTTGAACTTCCAGTGATTTCGCAAACAGTTCTGTGTCTCACTGGGAGTCAAAAACCTCACATATCGAAAGTGTTGACAACGAGTGAAAATACATTAAAAATCAAAATGATTATCCACCAGCAGATAGGTGTCCTCATGCTAGATCTTGATAATACATAATGAAATCTTTAGTGCCGGGCCAGGGATCGAACCCATTCACGCGCAATATGTGGAGATATTGATGAATCTGCAGTTTTGCACAAACAACAAATTGTAGCCGAAATGTATCGTCACGAAGGGATCAAATTCCGCGTTAAGGGCGGTCTGAGTTGCATTCCCAGTTCAGAACCAATTTTATTGACATACAGAAGCTCAGATAAAAGATGGAATAAGTGTCCTGTGAGCCTACATAGCGTTTGTTTCGTCACTAGAAAAAAATAACAAGTATAAGAAAGGTTACCTTTTGAGTATGACACAGCATACAAAAAATGATATACCTGGAATGTTACCACTCTCATTATTACGTCAGATAGGTAATGCACGTAATAAGTTCGTCATATTCATGATTTACTCTTCAAAGTAACATACTGAACTGTGAGCCTACATAGCGTTTGTTTCGTCACTAGAAAAAAATAACTAGTATAAGAAAGGTTATCTCTTGAGTATGACACAGCATACCAATTAAACACAAACCCAATCAAAATCTAAGTGAGTAGTATTTTACTAATTCGTGACGATAGAGACACGCTTGTTTACAGATACTCAGTTTTATTAAAACAGACTTACGTCGTAAGGTTATCGTGGGTAGTTTTATTTCATTTCTTATAATACAGCTCACAATTTTGTTAAGGTTTCCTTTAGAGTTGTTAAAACAACAGTAAACATGAGAGAGAAATTAATCATCAACGATGTATGCGAATTCTTTGATGTTACCTATAACAGTCTGACAATGCACGTGCAGTTTATTGATTACATGCATGTAGAAAACTTGTTCTGAGTTAAAGCTGTCAAACAAGGTTTGGAGAAGAATAAAATGCCACTACCAGACGACAGATAATGTAGAAAATTCTTTTCCGACGTATTTTGGCACGATGCCCTCTCCCCATACATCATGCAAATGTTTCGATATACATCTGCTGCCTGGTTGTCTATTAAATCTGAAAAGAACAAAATGTTGCTGAAGTTAGCCCTTTTTCCACATGCGACTATTTTGGGTTGAGAAGTGAAGGGAGTTACGTCACAAGTTCCATTACGTTGATAACGTCAGAAGACAGGATTGCTTTTTAAAAAATGTAGCAATGAATGTACTCGAACTCACGACATCTTATCTAGGGGTCACGACACTTACCATTACGCTACTAGCTGGCACAGAGCAATTACACCTCCAGAACTCAAAAACAATTCCTCCAGAACTTCTGCATTCCACAGCGCTGTGAGATATTGCGTACGGATGGGTCTATACTTATGAGAGAAACAGTTATACCTTTTATTTTGCACTGCAGGACGTTTTCAACAAACAGATAGCGCAATAGAGCAGCTCAAGTGGAAAGGAACACTTCCTATTTAAATTTCTGCATCCTACGCTGTTGGTAGTTCTGTGTAGGTCGCAGTTACGTGATTTTATCTCGGTGATTACAAAATAGCGTCGAATGTATGCACTGGGTAGCCGAGGCAGCTAGTTCATGGTGATTCGGTCAACAAATTAAATGAATTTACTGAACATGCTGAAAATTACCACAGGGAGCCTGTGTGTCAGAATTCTCAACCAGTGAGACGTAACGGCGTTACGATAGAAAAATGAGCGACAGAGAAGAGGATTTGGTGGTCTGTTTGACAGATGATAAGTGAGACAGGGTTGTAGCCTCTCGCCAATGCTGTTTAATCTGTATATTGAGCAAGCAGAAAAGGAAACAAAAGAAAAATTCGGAGTAGGTATTAAAATTCATGGAGAAGAAATAAAAACTTTGAGGTTCGCCGATGACATTGTAATTCTGTCAGAGACAGTAAAGGGCTTGGAAGAGCACTTGAACGGAATGGACAGTGTCTTGAAAGGAGGGTATAAGATGAACATCAACAAAAGCAAAACGAGGATGACGTAATGTAGTCTAATTAAATCGGGTGATGCTGAGGGAATTAGATTAGGAAATGAGACACTTAAAGTAGTAAAGGAGATTTGCTATTTGGGGAGAAAAATAACTGATTATGGTGGAAACAGAGAGGATATAAAATGTAGACTGGCAATAGCAAGAAAAGCGTTTCTGAAGAAGAGAAATTTTTTAACATCGAGTATAGATTTAAGTGTTAGGAAGTCGTTTCTGAAAGTATTTGTATGCAGTGTAGCCATGTATGGAAGTGAAACATGGACGATAAATAGTTTGGACAAGAAGAGAATAGAAGCTTTCGAAATGTGGTGCTACAGAAGAATGCTGAAGATTAGATGGGTAGATCACATAACTAATGAGGAGGTATTGAATAGAATTGCGGAGAAGAGGAGTTTGTGGCCCAACTTGAGTAGAAGAAGGGATCGGTTCGTAGGACGTGTTCTGAGGCATCAAGGGATCACCAATTTAGCATTGGAGGGCAGCGTGGAGTGTAAAAATCGTAGAGGGAGACCAAGAGATGAATACACTAAGCAGTTTCAGAAGGATGTAGGCTGCAGTACGTACTGCACAGGATAGAGTAGCATGTAGAGCTGCATCAAACCAGTCTCAGGACTGAAGACCACAACAACAACAAGAGGTGGAACTGAATTCACTGTATAAAACACGTTTTCTCAAGCTGGGACTGAGCTATATAGCGCGTCGCAGGTTTAAAAAAAATTCAGTATGTGAAATACATTTCATACACAGCAATGTAAGACCTAGCTTGCACCAAATATAAACTTATATCGAATCGTATTTTTCATTGTAAACTGTTCGACATTCATGTGTTGTGTTACTTAATTTGGAAGTCTCACAATAAGTATAAAAGTTAATGAAAAGTTAGGCAGTTCACTATGGAGTTGACTAACAAGCCTGTAAGTAAAAAAATATTATTTTACCAAATAGCTTCTACAAAATTATTTGAGGATGTATGAAGAACTGGCAAAGTGTGTACCACACAATGCTAGCTGGTGCTGTAGTTCGGGCCAGCATTTTCTGTGTGCAGCTGTAGGAGCATATAGCTGCTGTGGACAGCAAGATGCCGGCACAGACCGGGTGCAAAAATCGAGTGGAAAAAAAGACGTGGGTGAATGACGTTTTAAGGGTTAACCGGGAGAGGTACTTGAGTTCTCTTGTTCCTCATGTTCCTTTCTCCTGCCTACAGCTGTAGGCGCAGGCTGCTGTCACAGCGTCATTTAGATGGAGGCTTATCAGCCAAGTAGCGTTATAAAGAACCGACCACCACTTGCCAGACATCCATAGCTAATGAACACAGTTTACGGCAACAGCGCTCAAGGTGAACACAAATGCCGCTTACCCAGCTCGCTCACAATTGGCAATGGAGTTCCTGGAGTTAACCCGCTATAATACCGTAGAATTTCAAATATCCGCGAGTGGGAGCGGAAGCAAATATGTTATTTGAGTGAATGATTCTAATTTTTGCTGATTGATGCCGACTGACGACTTTAATGAGACTGAACATGAGTTCCTCATATTCACTGACTCAATAATTTCCTGTCAGCAAATCCCTTGAATGGAAGTTTTGTATCTTATCTCGTGAGAAATTTGGTACCAAATAGAGTAGAGCTGTTGACAGAGCATAGCTGTTTAACGAAATGGTTGCTTTCAAGTTCCAGATGGAAGACCTTGTGATGAACACTGACACATCTTCCCATTTGCATACTTTGACAATTTTCTCAAAGCACGAAATCAGAGACGTTTATCGAAACATCGAAAAAGCGTTGAGTGACTGCAGCGTCGTGTGAAAGCTATTTCAGAATATTATAGATGATAAAAAACTTTTGAAGAGTATGGTGTTGAACCAAAATTTAGCTAAAGTTGACTTCAGTGATGAAAATGAAGTAATCGTATGGCATTGTTGGCCGGGAGGCCCCATGCGGTGAAGTTCGGCCACCGTATTGCAAGTCCTTTTTAGTTGACGCCACTTCGGCGACTTGGGAGTCAATTATGATGAAATGATGAAGAACACACAACACCCAGTCATTACGAGGCAGAGAAAATCCCTGACCCCGCCGGGAATCGAACCCCGAACCCCGTACGCAGGAAGCGAGGACGCTACCGCAAGACCACGAGCTGCGAGTGGTATAACCAATGAACCTGCCTCGCTCAGAGGAAGAAAATCAAAGTAAAATTATAAAATAAACTCACTCATGGATAAGAATATTTAATCGTACCATAGGTATAGCCGTTTTTGAATTATTCCTGATCAATAATTTAAGCAGTATTAATAATTTATGAGGAGCAAGTAAAATCTGTTCTTCACTAAAAATAATAATAAAACCAATATGCAGCAGTTATCACAAATCCATAAAAATTATAAAAATGGATGTACGTTTGTATGTATGTTCCACATCTCCTCTTAAAAAAATGGACCGATTTCTACAAACTTGGTACTAATGTTATTTACTGTCTGGGAAGAATCGCGAAGCACCGATTTATCAAAAGTGTGAAAAAGCTGTGCATCCCTCGACGTGAGAGTACACATGTTTTAGTCATCCATTACTTGAGACTGAGAGAGCTTAGAGAAATGCAACATAATTTATAGACAAATCTAAACCTTTATGAAACTTTTTCTCCTTGAGGACCCCATAAAGTGATGAAAGGAAAAAAGGTCGCAGTTAACTACATTTTCGCTCTTCATACACTAAAACTGCCACACGAAGCATGAGATTTTAACTCATTGCTTCTTTACTAATAACTGAATTCGTGAAAAGTTTGCAGACAGTATTTTCATATACCAGTTGACGTACTAGAAAAATTACGACGTTTAGTTCAAGAGATATGACGTCATGAACACTGAAATGAATAAAAAATTACCGCGCTGTGCAACACGTTAAAATTTATTGCTTCGTTGCTACAAACTCTGTTCGCAATACCTTACCCAGACGGTATCCACATCTGCCACTGATTGTACCTACATAAATATGTCGTCATAAGACACAAACTTCAGGAGACAGGAGGTCAGATACTGAGATGATAGAAATAATTGGCGTATCATGCATGACGTTTTAATTTATTATTTCTTTGCTACAAACTCTATTGGCAGCACATTTCGCAGACAGTATCCACATATACCGCTGAATGTATCTGCCCAAATATATCATTGTACTACACAATGTTCAGGAGATATAACTTCATAAACATTGACCTGCGCGAAAATGAAAGTGCAATGTGGTATTTGCTAGACATAAAGGCGAAATATGTGTACAAATAAGCGTGAAATAAGTTAAATCTGTGTGAAATATATTTGATTATTTGATATGTGTGAATAAGGGTAAAGCCATGGGTAAAAAACTCATCGTAAATCCCTGGAACGATTTCAGTCAAATTTGGCACATATGTTAAGTGCAATATGGAAAGAAATACTGTAGGAGTAAGGACTACCAGCCTTCTGTTAGGGTGACTGTGATAACGTGGAGAGAGAAGGGAGGACAAGGGGATGGGCAGTGGACAGACTGCGAGAGGGTGAGGGGTACACGGACAGAGAGAGGGGCACGATGACATGGACAGAGAGAGGCGGAAGAGGATATGGAATCAGAGCAGGGAAGAGGAGATGGACAGGGGGCGGGAGGAGCAGATTGTTAGAGAGAGGGAGGGAGGAGCAGATGTACAGACAGAGGGGCAGAAAGAGACTGACAGAGTGTGGGATGCAGGATGTGGACAGGGTCAGAGGGTGGTAGAGGTGGTCACACAGAGGGGGAAAGGAGCACATGGCCTGGAATAAATACACACAAGGGCAACACAGGATACTCAGCTAGTAATAATATAAATATTTTGTTTCACTTTTCATTTTTAGAAAGTTTGTACAGTTTGTATTTGATGTACTACAAAGGCACGTTAAATTTGATGAGAGCAGCTTTTTGCATCAGTATATTCTTTTAGTAATATTTTGCTGTTATCCCTACAAATTATAAAATTTTACAGTTATGTCTGAAAATTATGAAATTTGTAAAACTTCCATAGAAATAAATTGCAGGAAGCGATTTAGTTTAAATGGACAGGAGCGGGGAGTTAGCACAGCTTCGCCAGTTCTCCTAGAGACACATGATCACCTCGGTACGGGTTACCCCACATTAACGCACCGCACGTAGGTCGCTGAAGGAACGCTATCGTTGAGGGCATTCTCACCACAAGTATATGCCCGAGAACGAGAACAGAAGCCGTGATGTAAGATATGCAGAGTCTGCACAAACATAAGGAAATACAGCTAGAAATGAGTGCTTGAACATAACTGCACATGTTAGTCAATCTTGCAGGTTTCGCTGTTATATTTGACCAGAAACGTCACCTGTGA
Source organism: Schistocerca nitens (assembly GCF_023898315.1). Classification (NCBI taxonomy): domain Eukaryota; kingdom Metazoa; phylum Arthropoda; class Insecta; order Orthoptera; family Acrididae; genus Schistocerca; species Schistocerca nitens. The sequence goes on from NC_064621.1 coordinate 565,441,705, forward strand.
ATGACCTTAACACATTGAAAATATCACCCGTGGTCAGAACAGTGTTTTGTGTAATTGTGAGTGCATTGTACCAGAGCTAACTGAATTAGAAACTGGAAAGTCTGTTCGTACACGTATGGTAAGTGTTTCCACAACCAGGAGAGCCGAAGCGTTTGCCGTTTCAAGAGGCACCGTATAGGAGATTTGTACCGCATATCGGGCCAGCGGAAACACATCATCCACTAAGTCACAACGCTGAAGAAAGGGTGTGTTTATTTTGATCGTGAAATTTGGAAATATGTAGTAAGCTCCTATGGGACCAAACTGCTAAGGTAATCGGTCCCTAGGCTTGCACACTGCTTAATCTAACTTAAACTAACTGACGCTAAGGACAACACACACACCCATGCCCGAGGGAGGACTCGAATCTCCGACGGGGGGAGCCACGCGGCTATTGATCGTGACACAAGATATTTGTAGAGGATGTTAATGAAAAGTCATAGGAAAAGGCATCTGATAACGTTGTCTGGCAAGAAATGTTCAGAGTGCTGAGGAAAAGTGGATTAAAGTACAAAGACATCCGTGTGATACTCAATTTCTATAAGAATGTGGTAGCAGTGATTAGGAACTGTCACCGGGAACAAGATGCAAATATTAGAAAAGGGTTAAGACAAGGATGTGTTGTCTCTCCTCTTATTTTCAACGCTTACGTTTAGGAGGCCGTAGACCAAGTTCGAGAAACTACCGAGGTTTGGATCAAAATTAATTCGCAGAAGATAGATATGCTACGTTCTGCAGATGATATTGCTATAGTCACGGAGACAACATCACATCTAGAGGAAGTACTCAGAACAATGGAAAAAATTCTATGCAGTCAGTATGGAATGAGAATAAACAAGAAAAAGATTAAAGTGATGGTATGCAGTACAGGAGCAGAAAATGAACCTCTGAGAATGAGAATTGGCAGTGAGGAGCTGTAAGTGATAGAGGAAGTTACTTACCTGGGAAGCAAAATCACAAGGGATGGTAGAAGCCGGAAATAAATTGCGAGCAGAATACAAAACGCCAAAACTGCATATAATCGGAGGAGGAACTTACTCAGCAGCAACAACATTAGTCTGAAAATAAGGAAACGTATCATGAAAGCTTTCGTTCGGAGTGTGGCCCTATACGGATGTGAAACGGGGACAATAGGAAGAGAAGAGAGAAGACGGCTAGAGGCCCTGGAGTTGTGGTGCTATAGAAGGATGATGAAGATCAGCTGGAGAGACAAAGTAACAAATGAAGAGGTGCTTAGAAGAGTACAGGAAATCACATTCTGTGGAGACACATCCAAACATGAAGAGACAAACTTGTAGGGCACATCCTAAGACACAACATCATTGGAACAATAGCAGAAGGAGTGATTGAGGGAAGGAAAGGGCGTGGACGACCAAGGATATCATACATGCAACAGATCATGAATGATGTTGGATGTAACACATACGTGGAAATGAAGAGAAAGGCAGACAGATGAGAGGAATGGCGCTCTGCTGCAAACCTCAGGGTTGAAGACTAAAAGAAAAAGAAGAAGAAGAAGACGATGACATCTACAAAAGTCACTGTAGAACTGAACGTCGCATCGTTGAACTCTGTCATTGGATGAAGAGCTTGAATTCCAAAACCACTCATCAGAGATGGAAATGCCCTTGAGAGGAAAACGTGGGGTCGAAGCCACAGTACCTGTGCCGTGGAGTAATAGAAGAATCGCATTTGTCCGTGTTAGTCTTGTTTCACGCTGTTTCCAACTTCTGTACCAGGTCACATCTAAAGAGTGAAACATGGCGGGGTTTCGTTGATGATTTGGGCATATTGTGGTGTTCCATGTGCCTCATGGTTAATCTGCAAGGTCACATTACTGTGAGGGATTATCTCGTCATACTGCGTGATGAGGTCTATCGCACGGTACAGTGTTTCTTGTCCAATGGAACGCTGTGTTCCAAGACGACAGCGTCCTTGTTAGTACAGCTCGCATCATTCGAGACTGGTTTTGTGACCACGAGGATGAATTGTCTCATCTCCGCTTTTCGCTCTTCGTGCACTTAAACTGCCACATGGAGCATGACATTTTAATTTATTACTTCTTTACCAATTACTATATTCGTGATACATTTTGCATACAGTATTTACATTTATCTTTGAATGTACCAGAAAAATTACATCATTGTACGGCCTTTAGTTAAGGAGATATGACATAAACACTGAGATGCGTGAAAAACTACCGCACCATGCAGCACGTTTAAATTTATTACTTAGTTGCCACAAGTCTGTTCGCAGCACTTTTCGCAGACAGATTCCACATCTGTCGCTGAATGTACCTAGAGAAATATGTCATTGTACCACACATATTCCAGGAGACATGACGGCAAATACTGACATGCGAGGAAACAATTGCCGCATCATGCACGACTTTTTTATTACTTCTTTGCAATTAACTCTATTTGCAACACATTTTGCAGACAGTGTCCACATATACTACTGAATGTATGTACAAAACTGTAACACTGTACTATACACAGTTCACGAGATAGGATATCATAAACATTGACGTTCGTGAAAATAAAACTGCAGGCCGCTATTCGCTACACACAAAGTTGAAGTATGTGTACAAATAAGCTTAAAATATGATAATAAGTGTGAAATACATTTGACATATGTGTATAAGGGGAAATTCCTGCTAGTCGCCAAATCTCAATATTATTGAGACTTCGTGGTCTGTTTTGGATAGAAGCAACCGTGATCGCTATCCACCTCCATCATCTTTACTTCAGTGGTATCAGATCCCCTCGAATACCACACAGGAACTGTATTTATCCATTACGAGACGACTCGAAGGTTTTTTGACTGCCAACGGGTTACAGCACCGTATTAGGCATGGCAAAGTGTTGTATTTTTGGTGTTTCCCTGTTGCATGTAATCATAAGTACCTTGGATTAGACCCAAGCCTCTCCATATAGTCTCGTGGAGTGAGGTCTAGACACACCCTTGATGGTGATCTGCGATTGAGGACTTCCGTGGTGCTATCCAAGGAGAAAGCCATTTACTCGCACTCCATTCCACTTTTATTATCGATACCAATAACCCGGTAGGGACACTGTACTTCCGATGCACATGTGTCATTCAACTAAGCCAAACACCTGTACTTCAGGGTCGTATTCATGTCCCAAGACGTTCTCGACACAGCTTCAAGGACTGCTGGTACTTGTGCGTAAAGTGATACAGGACACATTACCGCAGTGTAAAATACACTCCTGGAAATGGAAAAAAGAACACATTGACACCGGTGTGTCAGACCCACCATACTTGCTCCGGACACTGCGAGAGGGCTGTACAAGCAATGATCACACGCACGGCACAGCGGACACACCAGGAACCGCGGTGTTGGCCGTCGAATGGCGCTAGCTGCGCAGCATTTGTGCACCGCCGCCGTCAGTGTCAGCCAGTTTGCCGTGGCATACGGAGCTCCATCGCAGTCTTTAGCACTGGTAGCATGCCACGACAGCGTGGACGTGAACCGTATGTGCAGTTGACGGACTTTGAGCGAGGGCGTATAGTGGGCATGCGGGAGGCCGGGTGGACGTACCGCCGAATTGCTCAACACGTGGGGCGTGAGGTCTCCACAGTACATCGATGTTGTCGCCAGTGGTCGGCGGAAGGTGCACGTGCCCGTCGACCTGGGACCGGACCGCAGCGACGCACGGATGCACGCCAAGACCGTAGGATCCTACGCAGTGCCGTAGGGGACCGCACCGCCACTTCCCAGCAAATTAGGGACACTGTTGCTCCTGGGGTATCGGCGAGGACCATTCGCAACCGTCTCCATGAAGCTGGGCTACGGTCCCGCACACCGTTAGGCCGTCTTCCGCTCACGCCCCAACATCGTGCAGCCCGCCTCCAGTGGTGTCGCGACAGGCGTGAATGGAGGGACGAATGGAGACGTGTCGTCTTCAGCGATGAGAGTCGCTTCTGCCTTGGTGCCAATGATGGTCGTATGCGTGTTTGGCGCCGTGCAGGTGAGCGCCACAATCAGGACTGCATACGACCGAGGCACACAGGGCCAACACCCGGCATCATGGTGTGGGGAGCGATCTCCTACACTGGCCGTACACCACTGGTGATCGTCGAGGGGACACTGAATAGTGCACGGTACATCCAAACCGTCATCGAACCCATCGTTCTACCATTCCTAGACCGGGAAGGGAACTTGCTGTTTCAACAGGACAATGCACGTCCGCATGTATCCCGTGCCACCCAACGTGCTCTAGAAGGTGTAAGTCAACTACCCTGGCCAGCAAGATCTCCGGATCTGTCCCCCATTGAGCATGTTTGGGACTGGATGAAGCGTCGTCTCACGCGGTCTGCACGTCCAGCACGAACGCTGGTCCAACTGAGGCGCCAGGTGGAAATGGCATGGCAAGCCGTTCCACAGGACTACATCCAGCATCTCTACGATCGTCTCCATGGGAGAATAGCAGCCTGCATTGCTGCGAAAGGTGGATATACACTGTACTAGTGCCGACATTGTGCATGCTATGTTGCCTGTGTCTATGTGCCTGTGGTTCTGCCAGTGTGATCATGTGATGTATCTGACCCCAGGAATGTGTCAATAAAGTTTCCCCTTCCTGGGACAATGAATTCACGGTGTTCTTATTTCAATTTCCAGGAGTGTACATCTGTTCAAGTCGTTCCTTCTGACTGGCAGGCGCCAGTACATGCCAGAATACAGTTCTGCAGCGTGTAGGGGCGACTTGACCAGTCTATCCGCTGACAAGCGCGCAGATTCGTGCGACCCAGGCAGAGCAAGTCAGCAGCTGTCAGCTGCAGCGAGCGGCTAATTAGGCCGCTGACAGCCGGGCAACGTTCAGGTGTTCTGCAGGCGGCGAAGGAGAGCAGCCGGACAGGCTTGGCAGGAAACGCCAGGAGAGTTGGCACCGAGATGCAGGCTGCGTCGCGAACGTGAAGGTGCAGCACTTCTGCCGTCTGTTGTCATACGGATACAGCCCAGTCTGTCCAGCACGTGGGAAAACAGTAACCAAGCCACTGATTCGTAAGAGTCTAAGTATCACCGTAGTTTTGAACATTTTTGAATTAGAGACGACACGAATACGAGGCTCTCTTTCAGAAAGACGCAAGTGTGTACCGAGGGAATAAAACACTGTTTCATTTGCTGTGTCACACCAAAATTTTTCGGCCTGGCTCTTTCCAGTAGAAAAATATGATGCTCACGTATTTATTTCTTATTTATTAAGTTCCTGTTTTGATTCGCCATTTCTTAACCCACAACAAAATTTTACAGCATTTTTTCAGCAGCTCTTGTTACAGTGATAGTTTTAGCAGGTGACAGAGGCCAGACATTCGGTTAGAACATTCACACACCGCCTCAGAGAGAAGTGAAGCGCCCAGAAGACATAGTCGGATATGCACGTATGTACGAGATGCTATGTACTCGAGCGAGATAGCCTTATCAGCACCTGGCGGAGTTTGAAACGAGCTTCAGTGTAGGATCCATTTCGCTGGCTGGTCAAATTGTGTAATATCCAGATTTTGGGGCATTCGGATGTCACAGTGGCCCGATGCACGGGAACGTGACGGCAGGCGTACTCGTCGTCGAGGTTGTGGTCGACACGTCTGACCATCTCAAGGGCGGACAGCCGTATTGTACACGAAGCACATCGTAACCCTTTCACACCTGCATTTACCAATCAAAGCAGTCGCACCATTGGTCGTAGACTAGCCAGGTAAATAGCGTTCCAATGTGTAGAGTGTCGTCGACACCACAACCCAAACGGTAGCATTTGGAATGGTGCCGTGATCGCGAGGCGTGTTCTGTTTATGAATGGTGTCCGACTGTGTTGAGCGACGGATGGTGGCTCTGCACTACCCTGGATGACCATCGTCGGTGAGTGCAACTACTGTCAGGGTAGATGTCCCATTCTTCCAATGTTTTGAAGAGACACAACGGAGTAGGAACCTACCGAGTATGGCCTCAACTCACTGGGAGACCTCTGACGACACATCAGTGCGTCGACACCCTGCGTCCCCATGTGTCACCACTGTATCAGGATGCCAGTAATACAGACAATGGAATCACTCATAACGCTTAGTAACGTACATTGGGATACTGTGCAACTACTAGATTCACTCAAATAACTTCGTCACTCTACATCGAAGTGCGTCCATGATAGGCACTGGAACATTCCAGAGATCGGCAGACACATATTGCCTACAGTAGCTTACGGACAATCAGTCGAAAGACATAGTGGCAACTACGTTAAGTCAGTCTGTCTGAAACTTAATAAATTCAATTTTCATTTTTCCAAACGCCTTTCACCTTACTTTACTGAAGCATGGCTGCTGTTTTTCTGGTGAATATGTATCGCTGCTGCTTCTCTGGTGAATATTTTCCGATAACTACAACACCAACAAACCTCAACAGAGCAGACACATGGCTTTTCTCTATGCTACTATGCACTGAAGAGTCAAAGAAACTGGTATAGGCATGCGTATTCAAATACAGAGACACGTAACTTGCACAACATGGCGCTGTGGTCGCCAACGCCAATATAAGACGTGTCTGGCGCAGCTGTTAGATCGGTTACTGCTGCTACACTGGCAGGTTATCTAGCTTTAAGTGAGTATGAACGTGGTGCTATAGTCAGTGCACGAGCGATGGGACACAGCATCTCCGAGGCAGCGATGAAGTGGGAATTTTCCCGTACGACTATTTCACTAGTGTACCGTGAATATCGGAACACCAAATCTCCGACACCGCTGCGACCGGAAAAAGATCCTGCAAGAAAGGGTCCAACGGCGACTGAAGAGAATCGTTCAACGCGGCAGAAGCGCATCGCTTCCGCAAATTTCTGCAGATTTCAATGCTGAACCATGGAGCAGACGGACGTATACGGCTATGGAGACAACCTCATGAATCTATGGACCTTGTATGTCAGCAGGGGAGTGTTCAAGTTGCTGGAGGCTCTGTAATGGCGTGGAGCGTGTGCAGTTGGTGTGATACGGGGCCGGTGATAGATACGACTCTAACATGTGACACATACGTAACCATCCTATCTGATCAACTGCTCCCATTCATGTCCACTGTGCATTCCGACGGACTTGGGCAATTCCAGCAGGACAATGTGATACCCCACACGCCCATAATTTCCTACAGAGTGGCTCTAGGAACACTGTTCTGAGTATAAACGCTTCCGCTGGCTACCAAACTCCCCACAAATGAACATTATTGAGCATATCTGGGATGCCTCGCAACGTGCTGTTCGGAAGAGATATCCACCCCGTCATACTCTTACGGATTTATGGAGAGCCCTGCAGGATTCATGGTGCCAATTCCCTCCAGCACTAACTCAGATATTAGTCGAGTCCCTGCCACGTCGCGTTGTGGCATTTCTGCGTGCTCGCGGGGGCCCTACACGATATGAGGCAGCTTGTAAGTAGGCCGTTTAGGTTTTTATGTTGGTAACGTCACCTAGTGCTCTGTATGATAATCACTGGCTGTGCTGTGTGCAGTCTGAGGCTGGTGGGCATTGTTGAAATAGTCGCTATTGTAGTGTTGGGCAGTTGGCTGTTAACAGCGCGTAGCGTTGCGCAGTTGGAGGTGAGCCGCCAGCAGTGGTGGATGTGGGGAGAGAGATGGCGGAGTTTTGAGAGCGGTTGATCTGGACGTGTGTTCATCAGAGACAGTAAATTTGTAAGACTGGATGTCATGAACTTATATAATGACTTTTGAACACTATTAAGGTAAATACATTGTTTGTTCTTTATCAAAATCTTTCATTTGCTAACTATGCCTATCAGTAGTTAGTGACTTCAATAGTTAGAATCTTTTATTTAGCTGGCAGTATTGGCGCTCGCTGTATTGCAGTAGTTCGATAGTTCGAGTAACGAAGATTTTTGTGAGGTAAGTGACTTGTGAAAGGTATAGTTTAATGTTAGTCAGGGCCATTCTTTTGTAGGGATTATTGAAAGTCAGATTGCGTTGCGCTAAAAATATTGTGTGTCAGTTTAAGCACAGTCATTTATAATTTTTCTAAGGGGACGTTTCAAGCTGTACTAGTTTCTTTGGCTCTTCAGGGTATTTTTCAAACAAAAAGACATACTGCAACTGAGGGTGTCTCAATGAAGTAAGGGAAAACACTGACGGGAATAAATAATATTTCATGAATTCAATTACATATAAACTGACAGCGCAAAAACAGGTAATACAATGTTATCAGAAACTCGGGCTGACAGGCCAAGAACATCAAAATATGTCCGAACTTCCCGAAAGCGATCGAATCCACACCGATACACTCACATAGATCATGGCTTCTATCTCTATTGGTATTAAAAGTGGAGAAATTTCACTCGATGTTGATCTATAAAATATTAATTATGGTATTAACTGATTCTTCCGTTGCTTCTTTATGAAATAGCATAATAATAAATGAAAATCACAACACTGAAAATTCTGCAGGATTAATTTATTTAGTTAATCGATTTTCGTCTTACAAGGACGTCGTCAGAGTTCAGCTAATTTCGTCGTCGAGGAAATTACAAAATTTTTAATCAGCACTGAAGAAGATGTGGAGTCATCTCGGCAGAGGCACAAACAAACAGCAAGTGTCGTCTTTGACAGTGCGTGATAGTGCAATTAAAAAGCTAAGAGTTGAACATATATATAATTATGAAGGAAGCAAACTAGAAAAACAATAATAAAGAACTCAAAAAACTGTGCCTATACAACAATTTACATTAAGTACACAGGAAAACCAAACCAAAGTTGAAAATTTCACTTTTTTTTATTCACTCGATCATTTGTTTCGGGCCGAGACGCATTTTCATATCATTGTATCATAGTCATAAATGACATTTCCGAATATGTGAAAACCATGCCAAGAATGTGTTATGACAGTTACAGCACATACAGATAAATAAAAAGTGAAATTTGCAACTTTGGACTGGGTTTTCGTTGTACTTGTTGACAGAAGTTGCTGACCCACAGGTACTCCAACATGCTGGAAGTTCATGAATTTACATTAAATTAAGAATCCCAATGAAATAAATTTAGTGTTTGACAGGACTACTAAAGAAAACTTGTAGAGGTATTACATATGGAAAGTGGCACAGGAATTGCGCTGTTGTTGAAACTTCCTTGCAAATTAAAACTCTGTGCTGGACGGAGACTCGAACTCGGGACCTTTTCCTTTCGTGGGCTATGGCTCTACAGACTGAGCTACCCAACCATGACTCACAAACTCACCGCACCACTTTATTCGCGCAGTACCTCGCTTCCTATGTGTGAGGAAGGGTCGCAAGTCGTGCTTGGTTGGATCAGTTCGTAGAATTCTTTCCCGAAAAAGTGAAAGATCCCGAGTTGGAGTCTCGCTCCGGCACAGTTTTAATATGCCACGAAGTTTCATATCAGCACACACTCCGCTGCAGAGTGCCAATTTTATTGTGCGTTGTTGTGTGTTATCTGCAGTGCGAAGATTGGTTTGATTCAGCTCTCCATGCTACTCCACCCTGAGCAAACCTCTTCATCTCCGAATAGTTACTGCAACCTAAATCCTTCTGAATCTCCTTACTCTATTCATTTCTTGGTCTCTCTCTACGATTCTTACTCCCCTCACTTCTCTCCAGAACTAATATGGTATCCCTTGAGGTCTCAGAATGCGTCCAGTCAGCCGATCCCTTCTTTTAGTCAAGTTATGCCACAAATTTTTTATCTTCCCAATACTATTCAATACCTCCTCATTAGATATGTGATCTACTCACCTAATCTTGAGCATTCTTCCGTAGCACCACATTTCGAAAGTTTCTATTCTTCTCTTGTGTTAACTGTTTATTGTCCGTGTTTCACTTCCGTACATAGCTACACTCCAGAGAAATATCTTCACAAAAGAGTTTCTAACACGTAAGTCTATGTTCGATGTCAAAAAAATTCTCTTCTTCAGAAAAGAGAGGAATTGTGAAAAAAAAACAGAACTGGCAGTTGTAATAACAGAACATAAAAAGATCACAGCCAATTAAATTAAAATAATTAAATACAGGATACGGAGTTACAGAAAGGAACTGTCAATGCGGGAAGTAATGGAAAACCAAAAAGATCACTTAACATTAGTTTAGTATCTTATTTTGGAAGAGGGAAAGTACTGAGCTGTGTTTGACCATTTTAATATTCAATCATGACTGTGTGCCAGATGTTTGTTGATTTTGAGTGCTTCCAATAGGTAGAGTTTTGGTCTTTATTTGCTGGATGAAGGACATGGGAATGTGACTGCCCTCACTCAATGCATACTCTGCAGATGTGGAGTCATAATTCTGCAGCCTTCAGTTGCGTTCAATTTCAGCCAGCCTAGTGGTTACATTCTGACTGACCAAATCAAAACTTATCACTATTAGGACAAGTAAATTTGTGAATCCCACTCTTGGATGGTAATTGGGTCTTATCTTTGCTGTTGAAGCCGCACTGGGCTGTGATGTTTTTCAGGAAGTAGGGTATCCTATAGTTGCATTATTTCAGTGATTTTCTTGCATCAGTGACACTTGTCCTAGGCGTGGTATTGTACACCACTTCCTGCAGACAATGGAAGGAGCAGCGGAGGGAGAATAAAGGGAGGGAGCGTGGTATAATTTTCAGATTTTGTTTCCTCTGCGAGCTGTTGTCGATCGCGACAGGATCGTAGCCACTGAATTGGGCAGTAAAGTTTATGGCACCAAATTTGGCTTTGAAATCTTCTTTGGACATAGGAACAAATATGACGTGGTGCATAATTGGGTGGAAAGCTGCATCTTGGTTTGTTAGTGAGTGTTTGTGAGCAAGTAGGTATTACTGTGTCTGTGACTGTGGTTTTTCTATAAAATTTGAAACAACGTAATATCAATTGTTGTACCTAGTAAACTTGCGGATTTGTTGGCAGTCGCAATTATGAACTGTATATTTTAATGTCGACTATCTAAATTATGAAAAAAATGTGTTGAGCTGTATTGTAGTGCCTATCCACGTACGCAATACGTCACCTACATACAGGAATCATTTTTAATATTTACATTCAAAGGTTCTTTATTCACAAGATGTTGTTCAAACTGGGCTATGAATATTTCAGCTAGAAGTGGATGGAGAAGAAATCTCATAACTTAGCCATCAAACTGTTTACACAGAATTCCCTGAAACTGGAAATACTTTTGTGGTCAGCAGGTATGAGTGGACAGCCTCAAATCACTCATCTCCACGGGGTCGACATTAGACTCGTACATTAACTCTGTCAGAACATCAAAACGTTCACCTACTGGCATGTTGCAAAACAAGCTACAGACATCAAAGTATACCAATGTAGTACAATGTGAGATAGATCTTTAATCTTATTTACGAGGTCCATTGACTTTCTAACTCTATGCTTTGATTTGAATTTAGCATTGCTTTTAATTGAGCTGTCCAATTTACTAGACAATTCGTAACATGGAGCATTGAATGATGATTCGACTGTATTTTAAGTTTATATAGTTTAAGACGCCCATAAAATCTAGGATGCACTGGGGTCATATTAGTTACTACCTTTACTTCAATATTAGGAAATATGCTTTCTCGTGAACTTGTTACAAATATGATACCTTAGTTGGACTGAATAACTTGACATGGTTTCTGGCGATCTTCAGCTTCCTGTTGCCGATCGAATCCAACTGTCTTTCTTAAATCTTTATTCCATCTGTCCGCTGTTCTTTCCCTTGGCCAGTTTTGGTAAACTGGGTTCCAACTGAGCCTGTATTTAACCATTTACCATCCTTTGTTTGAACGACACGACCAGCCAATTGCCGTTTCAAGGGATTTAGTCTTCCCATTTTGTCAAAATGATTCAAATGGCTCTGAGCACTATGGGACTTTATATCTCAGGTCATCAGTCCCCTAGACTTTGAACTACTTAAACCTCACTAACCTAAAGACATTGCCCACATCCATGCCCAAGGCAGGATTCGAACCTGCGAACGTAGCAGCAGCGCGGTTCCGGACTGAAGTGCCTAGAACCGCGCGGCCACGGGGGCTGGCCGATTTATTCAAGAGAAAGAGCTTTACGAAGTGAGCAGGTCAATAGTGCGTTGGTCCACCTCTGGTCCTTATGCAAACAGGTATTCGACTTGGCATTGATGGAGGGATTTCGTTCCAAAGTCGGTCCAGCTGGCACGTTGGATCGCCGAAATACTGATCCGTTTGAAAAGCCCTGCTCATAGTGTTCCCAACGTTCTCAATTGGTGAGAGAGCCGGTGACCTTTCTGGCCAAGGTACCACTTCGGAAGCTCGAAGACAAGCGGTAGAAACTCTTGTGGCGTGCGGTCGTGCATTATCTTACTGAAATGTAAGCCCAGGATGGCTTGCCGTGAAGGGAAACTAAACGGAGCATAGAATATCAACAACGCTCCGCTGTGCCGAAAGGGTTCCTTGGACGACGGGAAAGGTATCCTACTGTGAAGTGAAATGCCCCCCAGACTATCCTGGTTGTCAGGCTGCGCAGGTGGCGACAGTCGGGTTGGTATCCGACGGCTGGCAGGGGCATCTCCAAACTCGTCTACCCTGGTCATCGTGGATCAGTTCGAGGTGAGACTTATCACTGAAGACAATTCTGCACCAGTCAATGAGCTTCCAGAGGACTCAGTGGCCATCAAAGACGTTCCCAGAAGTCCCGTGGACAGTGGTGGGATATCAACGTGGCTGTCGCCTGCCGTACGGTCCGACGATCAGGGGTGACGGTCTGGGGTACCACTTCTTTTCATAGCAGGAACCCATTGGTTGTCATGCGCGGCACCCTTACAGGACAGCGGTGGGCCGACAGTATTCTACGTCCCGTTGTTTTTTTGCCCTTCACGGAAAACCTACCTTGGCTCGCAACGTCGCCGGATGTCTCCCTAGTTAAGGGCAACATGGGCAGGGCCTTCCAACCAGCTCGCGACTTTGATGATCTAACGTGCCAGTTGGACAGAATTTCGTACGATATGCGTCAGGAGGACATCCAACAACTCTGTAAATTCCAAGCTGAATATGTGCTTTCATAAGGGCCAGGGGTGGACTAGCGCATTACTAACTTGAATAAATCACCCCATTTCTTTCAAATTCTAATCATTTGTTGTCTGTACACGTACGTCACATCTAGACATGTAGCGATTTCCGTTCCACTTGGATAATTTGTCCGTTGTGCACCGTTTTCTTTCCTTTTTCTTGTCTTAGACTGTACTTCTGACTTTAAGTCAGTTTTCATATTTGTAAGCTGACCCACACAGACATATTCTGTGATCCTTTGTAGTTATGTACTTCCAACATATGTGTATCCCTCCGGTGTCCATTCATTTATCATGGCCTTAGTTGTATCGTAGATGAATGTCAGAGCAGACTAGCCGGCCGCTGTGGCCGAGCGGTTCGAGGCGCTTCAGTCCGGAACCGCGCTGCTGCTACGGTCGCAGGTTCGAATCCTGCCTCGGACATGGATGTGTGTGATGTCCTTAGGTTAGTTAGGTTTAAGTAGTTCTAAGTACAGGGTACTGATGACCTCAGATGTTAAGTCCCATTGTGCTTAGAGCCATTTGAACCATTTATTTAGAACAGACTAACGCAAGTTCGCCAACTAATATTTGAACTTCTTCTCAAAGATATACGTATCAACGTGGCATTCGGTTCCACACGTCTTCTCCCATTATCCTACACAGCTCTATTTTAACGGAACAGCGACGGACCGGGGACGCCTTGTTGATCTTCCCTGAAGAGTAAAAAGCAGTTCCTATCACTAGATTTCCAGTTGCTGATTCAAGCGAAATTGTTCATCCACACTATTTTAAAGTTACTACAGTGTTCCCATAAAGCTGAAAAATCTGCCTTTTCTTATTCTTGGTGTTTGGTTTCGAGTATTTAACGTATACCTATGCTTTCCAGTAGCTTGGAAATTACGCGCTCTCTGCGGAAGTTGAGTAATCTCAGCCTAGTTAGCATGCGGTTGACCGCACGCCCCTTCTTCAGTTTTATCTCTGGTTTCTGCGTCTCTGCTTAGTAATTACTGAACGTTTCCGAGAAAAGACATTTCTATTAATATCTGTTGGGTTTAGCGCGGGCCTCTAGCAGTGCTTCAAAACACGGGTGTTTACGACCATTTTCTGGAAACAGCGGCAAACAGCAGAGTTACGAGCGAGTGGCGTTCACCACTTCTGCGGATTCGAACAAAACGAAAACCGCTGCTTCCTTCTCGTTGATGGTCTCTCCGCAGCCAGTGAATGTATTGGCTAGGCCGAAATATGAATGATATTTTAAAACAGTGTAACGCAACATCCTTATGCTGAGCTTCTGCGAGGACACCTGCGTTATAAAAGAGCTGGGATGCTTTGTACACACTTGGGATTACTGAAAAATGACACATTCAGAATGACACACTACTTTTCCTGCAGCAACATTCTTTCGTATGTTCGGCCGCCGTGAATTTATTGACGGAAATCATTTTCCTCCAAGGGCTGTTTTTTTTTTTTTTTTTTTTTTTAGAAAATACCCATTTCATCACTTAGTGATTAGCTAATGTCGCCCTCCAGGGCATTATAAAGCTTCATGGTGGTAAAAACAATATCAGAAATCGCAGTAGCTTCAAGCAGAAATAAGAAGGAAATCAGAGTTATACGTACATAAAAATTTATTTCCCTCAGATGCGTACATCACAATGAAAAATTCTAAGCTATTTCCCACACATCCGTGTAAGGTATGCAATATGTTAAGGCGTCCCTAATATCGGTGTCGCACAACCATAGTACACTGTCGGAAAGAACTGCAACGCACTCAAGCACAAGGTCGTTTGACTGTCAAGTGAGGTGACAGGCAGCTCACAATTGTAGGAGCAGTTGGTAATAAACTCAAACCAAATGAAATACACTTGTCAGAGTAGAGGGTAGCCAAAGACTCGCATCAGTACACACTGGAGCCCCATTTGGAGGAAATGCAGGCCTGTATTCTAGCATTCAGACGATCGTGAAGTTGCTGAAAGGAATCCTGCGACACGTTGTCCGCGGCATGTTGTGCGTCTGGGTGCAATCCGATGAGAGTTCTTACAGGCTCTGGAGAATGAGTAAGTTCCCGCTTCGCCATGTCCCATACGTGTTCAACTGGGGAGAGATCGGGTGATTTTGGTGGCCATGGCGATTGTCGTACACCACGAAGAGCTCGTTGCGTTGCAACAACTGTATCTGAAAGTCAAGTGTCCTGCTGAATAAGCACGTTACCTTCCTCTAGAAGAAATGGGAGTAGCACGGGAATAACAGCCTGTACAATGTAGCGGGGACTGGTTACTTTACCCGGCATAAACACTAAATGTGACCCTCAGTTGTAACTGAAAGCTCGCCATCCCATAAAGCCTGGGATGGAACCAGTGTGTCGTGAGGCGATGCACTCTTCAATAGGCAGCTCATCAGGTCTACGTATAACATTATTTGTTTATGGTTCATTTAAATCTTTATAAAATATTTTGCTTTACAATTTTAGCGTATTGGTAGTATATTTTCTATAGATGTAAAATAAAGTGTGCTGTACTTGAGTTTGAAGTTCTTTGCATTGTATGTGAGTAACGTATTAAAAATACAACGTAAATTGTTTATTATCTCAAATAATTTTATGATAACATTTTGTATTTAAAAATATTTATGTGTATAAATTGTTGATGTAAATTTGACAGTTTAAGGAATGATTACACTTAGGAACAATGTAAGAAATGGGTGTCATGTAGTAGCCAGTGTGCATTAGTTTGAAACGAAAGTGGCTTTGGGGAGTGGAAAATGTGGGAAGGGCGAATTGGCGCGCTACCTAGAGCAATCGCGGGTAGTAAGTCACACAGTCTGTAGGCTGCAGTGATTGAAGCAATGCCCTTGTGGAGCAGGAGAAGCTTTATATGCAAATTTGCACAAAATTGCCTCGGATGGAGACTGCAAACGGTTTACGGCATACCTGCGAGTTGTGGCGCTGCTGTATGTAAAATTCAACGACGCCAAGAAGAGAAATTGAGCCCATACAGCAAGATACTTGCAGGCCGTACTGTGGGTAGCGTAGCCGTCATAATTGTTCGCCACACCCAAGCCTTCAGCCACCAGATAAGAATTATATGTATTGTGCTTTTGTACAACGTGAACCATTAATTTAAACTGGGTTTTAATAATCATTCTTTGACTTTAAAGAAACTGGTTAATCTCGTTATTTCATCCTAATCATACACCTATATACGGTTCCTTCCTGCTGTGTGATTAATCCGAGTATCCTGTTTTACAGACTGATGAAGTGCCAAGTTAATTTAAAGAGGTTTTTTTAACTATTGCAAAGTGTTATAGCAAAAGTTTGCTCAAGTAAAATTCAATCAGGGTGTAGCCAAGTTACTAGAATCTGTTAAATGACTGTACAGAGCTAGTTCAAAGAATAATAGCTTCTGAACGTAAATTCCAGTAAGAAAGAGGTTTTCTTGAAGTGATGTGTTCAGTATAAAGAGTGTATGCTTTAGTATCCAAGTATTTTAGAATTTAAGTTTGTTGACTATAGAAAATGCTTTTCTAAGGTGCCACCTAGCTAATTTTTTTTAGCTTCCTTGAAGTTATCTACTGGGCTTTTTCTCTTTTAAAAACGTAATGTACAAGGGTGTAGTGGCCAAAAAGAAATTCCAGTGTCTGCATCAACAGTGTTTACGTGAAGCAATATTTATTTGAAGAACCAAATTAAACAGTAGGCCAAATTCACACTTCTGCTTTTCCAGAACTTTAGCGTTTGATTGCCTGGATAGGCTGGCGACCATTAGTACATGTTTTAAACCACTAAAAGAACTTGGAACTGAGTTTTCCTAGTCAATATAATATTACTCATACTGCGTTTCTGTCTAACCGCTGGGTAAGATCTTAGGAAAAGATGCCAATAGTCTGATTTACTTATCCATTAGACACAACACACTGTCGAATACTGTAAAAAGGGTAACTGTATTGATTAACTTTTCCTCTAAACAGGACCATCCTCCCATATTGTAATTTATTTAGTAAGAGGGCTATAGGTGGCAACATAGAGACAAGGTTTCCTGTTATTTTGGCAATGGCATACTAAATTACAATAGTAGTGGTAGGGTTATATACGCCAACACGTCATTCCACTCTCCAGTCAAGTCTTTCACGACACCAGACTAGCCATGCTTGGCTGTGTCATTCTGTTAGTAGTGACCTGGAAACAGGAAGACGTTATCCTAATCCTGCTGCAAGCAGACGGTTTCCAGTAGTTCCTGATGACACAGGAGATGCAACACATGCACAGATGTTGTCCACGGGTGATGTACGGTCAGCCACCGCTGCTATCTCACTGCGTCGATTTTGACGTGCAGGTGTAACGTGGACGTCCAGAACCTGCTCTACGGGAGTGGCACTGCCACACAGGCCACTGCTGAAAGCCACTGTGCCCAACAACCGCAGCAATCAGTCAATACGTCCATCCAGCTTCTTGCAGGTTGACAATACGACCCCGTTCAAGTGACTGAAGTTGTTCAACGGTAGCGCATACTCGTCGGTGGGACATGGTTGTACACTCGAATCAATGTTGTGAACAGCGTTCACCTCGAATCTCTGCACAGTTACTGCCTGCAGAGTCAAAATGCAGGGTACACAGACAGGTCTCATGAGCGCCATGGGATCGATCACCGATAACCGTGATAAATAAATCTTAGTCACACTCATACAACGCTCAGTATGCACATATTATACCGTGGTGGCACTGAACACAGTTGGGGGTTCTAATAATCCTAACACAACAAATGTCAAAAAATTAATTATGATTGTAGTGTTGCTCAAGCTGCTACATATTGCATTTTCGGGCAACAACAAAGTTATATTATGTGGCAGGTGTCATTAGAGCAATGTTAATAAAGTCATTTCTTGAAATAATGGATAAACTAGGCACTCATCTTTTCGTGTTTCCCACGATGGTCTCCTTGTGAACTCATGGCTCAATCGTCGTAAATCTAGGTAGTGATGATTCCAAGCTCGGATGCAAAGAGGCCTACGTGTTATTGTGCGATATTGAAAAGTTTTATAAATGTGTTTCATAAACCATTCTTGAAGATTAAACTTTTGCAAGTTAGGACAATGGTGATGTGAAAAAAATAATCAGCACTCCGAATTTAAGCTACACTTCTTTTTTATTACTTTTGTTGCAATATCACGTAACTCGTTCCAAAACATCACTTCACAATATAAAATATACCTGAAAATATCTTCCTCACTGTTAAAGTTCTTTGTAACATGACGACCAAAGCTTGATTCTCCAATAACCGCTTACGCACCCAAAATCAGAGTTACAAGTACGTCAAAGATCATAGTGACAAAAGAAAGAATACACGTAAGAATAATAGGCTATCATTGCAATATATACATATCGATGTATCGAAGTACCTCTACGTTAATGAAATCAAATCTGAATGTTGTCACAGAAATATGTCAACTATTTTACAGAAACACAGTAGAATATTGCTGGTATCGAGAGGTTGAGGTGAGGTGCCGTAATGGTTACGTAATTCAAGTACCATTACAGGGTGTTGCTTCTTTTTTTCGGCAGTGTAATTACGGACATAATTTATCTATACAGGTAGATGTTACAAAGTTTCAGGGATGACGGAGAAGGGTAAATGTATCAATCTGAGGTAAGGGACCCTGGTGTGGAAACGAGCGAGTCGAAACTTATAAGCGAAAATAATTCTGATACCTCTGGCAGAGGACCTTTGCTATTGCAATCAATTTGATTCTCCGTACTTTGCAAGGTGCCAGTATGGACCAAATAAAGAAAGCAATTCGCACTAAACATGGCTTCAAAAGAGCATACCTTAAGAGCAATGAGCTCTTCTTCATCTTTGCTACTGTCAAACACATCTCTTCCACTGAAGAAGTGTTCTTAGCTCTTAAGCTATGCACTTTACAGCCCATGTTTACTAGACAATTTTCCTCCTTTTCTTCTGACACTTTTCTCCAAAGAGAATAACTATACTGAAGTCAACGTGAATTTTATTGATCTCCTGGGCGAAAGGTATTACATAGTTCTTCATAGGGTGCGATCTCCACAGGTGGCAATGCAGGCTCCGCAAAATGCTCCCGTGCTCGCCACTAAGGTTGCTGGTAAGGAGCTTTTGTGATAGGCCCTTCTGTCGCCCCGCTCCAGCGGCTGACAACTGCTGACCACAGGTCCTCGATGAGACACGCGCACACCCTTCCAATTTTTCAACAAAGAGTTAATCAGTGTTATATCAAACAATGAGATATTATATGCGTAGATAGGAAATCACGGGAACAACTGAAATAGCGCACCACTTCACTGCAATTTGCATTATTGTAACACTTGATAACAGACCAAGAAAACGTCGCGTGTTACATGTTATAGATAATAACACTAGAACAATAATAAACACCTGATTCAGTTTTCTGCACTTTACTTAACGTTCAACCGGCGAACACTATTTAAGTTCTTCCATAAATAAATATATATATATATGACGTAGGCGCGTTAAAGAACTGGTTATGAAACTCTCAGTTATAACATCAAGGCAGGCACACTCCATTTAAAGCGAAAATAATTAGCAAGTTTACACATTGATTGACTATAACGTTAATGCGAATAACAGGAAAGTGCACCGTCCACAACACCCAACGGCGACAGTTAACCTCCAATAAGTTCCTTTCTTTTTAATATGACATTAAGTACAGCTCAATAGTAATAAAAAATTAGATTCCAAGCACGATTAAAACTGTTGGAAAAAACACTAAATTGGAAATTGACCAACCTATACTCAAAGGAGCCGCACTCCATCGAAACACCCCATAAATGCCACCTTCTTGGCTACCTAGAGTAACAACATTAAGAATAGCATGCTTATGGATTGACTAGAATAAAGGAATAAATACAAGCTGCGTTGGGCTATACAGCAGTGATTAATTTAAGGTAACCACAACATACGCTAACCAGGTTAGCGGCGTATTTAAAGACAAGGATTAAAGCACACTAGTTTCTCGCTCAGTTCAAGTTTCCAAAACAATCAAAACTAGCAGGATTCCCTTACACGGCAGACTTGCCAACACTTCCATTCATACCCCAGAATCAACTAGTGCAACATACATAACTGTCACATTTCAGATAATATTTGAAAAAAACACACGTAAATGCCTTTGTTTACCACAAGCCTTAATTAGTTAACAGGTTAGGCTCTGTTATTGATGCCACGCAAATGAGGTAGCAAATTAAGGTCTACAATTCTACGTTGCCATTTAACACGCGTCGTGACGAGGAAAGAAAGGATATAGCTATTTACTGAAAGTCACTACTTGGATTCAGTATTTGACGATGCGTTTAAAATCAACAGACAAAGGTGAGAGCAAAGTTCACACTCTCAAGCAGTACACGCAGAACACGAGCGTAAGCTGAACATAAAATAAACTGCGCCTTGTCCAATCATTTACACACCGACGAAATAAGTAATATTCGCCGAATTAATGCAGACGCCGGAATCCCCAGTCACTTTCAAATGACTCAAATAATGGTCAAAACTTCTTATTTTACGTTAGATGACGTCCGTAGGATAGGAGTTCCAATGTACAACCAGGCCTCATCCCCTTGAATCGACCTGCAACCAAGACAGTAAAATTGGCTGCTATCACGTCTTTAACGATGCATCACACCTAACACGAGTCACGCCAAACCATCAACAAAACGGCGTGGCCTCCTGTACACTCACTCCCAGACGTCCGCAATCAGATTTCCTCCTCCCGACCGACGCTCTCCCGCAAATACGGCAGGCAGCCGGCCGCGGCAACGCCACAACGCCCTCTGGCTCGGGTAAGAAAACAGCAGAGCGCGAAACAGGAATTTCAAAAGGAACGCGCTACAGACAAGAGAACCAACCGTGACATTTCGTCACGATTCACTCGATGAGCTTTACGTAGTTAGTTACGTGCTTCATAAGTCATTTGAACGATTGTTTCATCAAATGATGTTGGACAAGTCAACTTACATGATATGTACATACGATTAGTGATTACATTACTGAACACATCACTATTTTTAGTTCTACTCGTGCAACTACACTTAATTCTCTTTTCTTTTGGTTTTTAAGTAATTTATCAGTGGAATAGTAGTTGTCCAGCAGAACGATTTTAAAATTATTTTAAAATTTGCTTTTCTGTCTATTAGATACTTTACGTTACCTAAAGATGGTCAGAAAACTTTTGTTGCTGGTTACTGAACTCATTTCTGAGCCAATGTTACCGTTGACAGTAGTTAATAAAAGTCATTTTTGCTTCTAAATATGAACATCACTGTTCTTCTCAACTTGTGATGAATGATTTATGATGAATTTTATTATCGAATATGCAGGGCATTTCCGTAAGAGCATGCAAAAATGTGACAGGACATAGAGAATGCTCCACTGAACAATTTGAGGTTCGAAACCGTGGTTGGAGGAGTCACCTCAAGGAGATATGGAATTAGATATATCTACCGTTTTGTCTAGCATTACTGTTTTGTAGCTTATTTACAACTAACATATGTACAAATTTACACGTACCGTGCTGTTTGTTTATAAGTACATTCTATATTTCCTGCAAGGAACAAGGAGGATGAGTCCGATTACCAGGAATTCATGGTGTAGGTTTTGTTTACTTTACTTATCCATAAGGTAGTTCTGTTGTAACGTAGTTGTATTGTCCCATAACAGAACGTGCTATGAATCAAAAACTGGTTCAAATGGCTCTGATCACTATGGGACTTAACATCTGAGTTCATCAGTCCCCTAGACTTAGAACTACTTAAACCTAACTAACCTAAGGACATCACACACTGAAAGGTGGCTACACTGAGCCACAGCGCCAGAGATCGCGCTAGAGAGTATTGTTCCGCCGCCTCCACTGGCAGTGATTCTTGAGATGTCGTAGTAGTCAGTGCTTGTTCAGAACTCGTGGTAGGCAGTGATTATTGAGATGTCGTAGTGGGCAGTGCTTGGGGTGTGCTCGTGGTAGTCAGTGCTTGTTGTTAAGAACTCGTAGCAGAAAGTGTTTGTTGAGATGTGCTGGTAGGGAGTGCTTGCTGAGATGTGATACTGAAAAGTTCTTGTTGAGATGTGGTAATAGCGAGTCGGTGTGGAGATATATTGTAATGATTAGAGTGATTTTGGTCAATATATGAAGGTAACGAAACTTGATTTATTTTTCATTATTTCCATGTTTTAAATAATGCGTCATTACAGGTTCAGTCAACAAAGCATCTGTCTTGTGTTCTTGTATTAGAGTGTAATTCTGGTTTTCTTGAGTAATTATGGTATTTTTATTTTCTTTAATTAATTCAGTATAAATGATATTTAAAATTTCTTGTGTTATTGAAGAAGAACCGTGCCAGATGCGTACGTTGAGTCATACTTCCACACACAGAACAGTTACACTTGTGCTTTGGTTTCGTAGGTTTTATAGTTGCTGGGGACTTAATTAATTAATTGTGTTAATGAAAATTTCCATTTCATTCTTTGTTATTGTTCTATGCAGTCAGATAGCGTAATAATACTAGTCAGGGCCAACCGTTACGAGACTTCGTAACCGAACAGACAGCTACTAAAGCAAAAAATTAAAATTATTTGCATTTTATTTTAATTAAGCCCCCATGCACGTGGCGACCGCTGCTTCGGATCGTCCCTTGGATTTCTTCTGATTGTAAAAATAGTAGACAGTAGTATTGTTGTAGTAATTTGTAGTCTAGTAATTGTAGTCTATTTTGCATGTGTAGATTTGGTAATTGTCATTCTTCTATTGTTCGTTAATCGTGTTTGAGGGAAGCATTTCGTGTGAATGATTGTTGATGATAAAGTGTCATTGTGTGTAATTTTCATATAGTGACGAGTTTTGTATATTTTGTAAATGATTACACGATCAATGAAAAAGGCAAAAATAATGGATAGTCAGAATGACGAAATTGTTGACATGGCGAACTCGCCAACACAGGACAACAGAATGATTAATAATGAAGTTGAAACTAATTTAATAAGTCGGGAAAGTAGTCCGGAACCATTTCAAAATTTTTCTCAATCAAAAAATTCTCAGAATACGAGATTAACGACAGAAGAGATGCAGCAGTTGATGAGTGCAATATTAAATTTGGGATCTGAATTAAAAACACGGTTAGACTCACGGGGGTCTCAGTTAGAATCAGTACTAGGAACAATTAAAACTGAATTAAAAACAGTGGGATCACAAATAGGAAGAATTAACACGAAGATGGAAACTTTGACAATACGGTTAGGCTCACAAATAAGAACAATTAAAACCGGGATGGAAACAATGGAAACACAGTTAGGCTCACGAATAGGGACATGTTTCAAAAACATGAAAGATGAATCAAAGAAAGAAATCAGAGAGGAAGTACAACCGATTTTGAATTCTCACAATAATAGTTTAATTTCAACAGAAATCAGACAAGAGGAACAGGACAGAGAACGGGAAGAAAAAGATCGCGTGATAGTACAAAAAATTTCAGAATTAAATTTACAACGTGCACACGATAAGGAAGAAATAATTGAGAGAATCGAGGAATCCGTACCAAATGACAGAATAAAGAATTAAACGCAACAGTGTGAACAGTTAACTACTAAATGTGACAATACCGAAACCCGAGTCGCGACACTTACGGAAGACGTAAACTTATTGGAAAGAGATGAGGAGATTTCATATAAATTGACAAGTCTTAGTTTACATGGGGACAGAGATTCGGACGATACAGCACCATTACCATTTGCAGAAACTGAAGAGTACCAGAACATAAATAGGTATGTTGAAAATCATGAAAAATTTAATCATCGCGTAAATAGGGAATTTGAGGCACTACAAAAGCAAGACAAACAAATTGAAGGGGACATTGTAGGAAAAGACAGCAAAATAAATTTAGAATCACAGATAGCAGAGGGGTTTCAAGAAAGTAATTTGTTTCATTTACGGGATGCAACAAGAGAGCGCCAGGCGCGCGAACTTGACAATAATCGACATTGGGACAGGGACAGACGCGGTAGGTCTTTGTAGCCACGAGGAGAAAACTTTGACTATAAACACTTTTTGACTGTTCGGAAACTTAAGATCTTTCGCAATTCTAAGAATGACATACTTCCATGTTCATGGCTAGATCAATTTACGTACGCACTTCCACCAAATTTGCCACTAAGTCACAAACTGGAATTTATGTGCAGCTATTAAAGTCCTCATGGGATTCACTACACTACGTGAATATGTGACGTAGCGCTCACAGGGCCCCGAGCTGTAGTGGTGCTATTTCCCTTTTAGTTTTCTGCACCGCTGCCCACTCTTTCACTATTCTTTGCATCTATAAAAACAATTCTTCTACTATCCATCTATCTAGACAGTAAGTAAAGAATAACCGGATTTGACTGTTTTACCCAAAAGTGACTTCGGAAATTACCGTTTGGACTTACTGTATCTTCAGCAGTATTCATTCGTAGCTTAAATGAAATTTTACCTGTTTATCTTCGTGACAATATTACTTCATATGTTGACGATATTCTTATTGCTAAACGTTCTTGGAGTGAGCACAACAAAATTTTGGATTCATTATTACGTATTCTTGCAAGAGTTGGCATTACAGAGAACTTGGAAAAA